>NC_081288.1:5498494-6842801 GCF_030490865.1 Poecile atricapillus
TGCAGATTGAACCCTTCAGCATCTCTAGAAGTTTCTATTTTTCCATTTCTCACAGGCCACAAGGACACACTGGTCTCTGGCCACATGTATTTAAATTGAAATTTCTGCAGGAAAGGCAGGTCAGGGGCTGTCTCATACCACATATGTGAATGCATGGCAAATTTGAACATCCAGAAGCTGAGCCACAAAGAACTACAATTATGCAATTAGCAAAAATAATACCTTTCTAGGAAATGCTTAGCTGTGGCATCTTAATACATTTTTAGCAGCAAGCTGTCCCTGGAGAAAAGTCTCACTTTACCACTAGTATTCCATATATTTAGTACTAAAGTGAAGATACTTTCCAATTAACATCCTACTGCAAACCTTTGTAATCCTGAGTCTTTTAAATCCAGAAACCAGAACTGCTACAAATGACAAACCACAGAAGCTCAAATGGCTCGTTCACTACCTGCATAGTGTAGATACATATGCAAGAATGAGCCACCATCCAAGAGCCTTTTAGCTCCCAGGCATAAAAAACTGTGGAGTGGTTTCTAGAATATAACTGCAGGCAGTATGGAAATTGCACCATGAGAATATTGAGGGAAGCATGTGTAAAATAAAGAGTGATTGCTGTGTTAGAAGCCCTCGGGTTGGAATTCAACACAAGAGTTCTACAGGTTTCTGAAAGATAATATCTTAAATGGTGCTAAAAGATATTAACTAAATGTTGCCTTTGCATAGGAAAGAGACATTATTTGCTAAATACTATGTTCTAATTTAAGTGATGATCAAAAGTCTGTTCCTGCTTTACGTCCCAAATAGGTTAGTTTTTCTTAACCCAGTCTGGTTTATGAAGAAAACAGAAAAGGTGTTTAAATCAGATAAGTTTCCCTTCAAAGAGAACACCTCTGAAGTGAAAGATTCTTTTCTTCTTTTCACTTTTTACAGAGAGAATTCTGTTCTGTATTTTGATTCAAAGCAAAGATAGTTCCAGAGGAGTGATACTGATTGAGGTCTTGGACAGGATGTGAAGAGGGATTGCTTCTGCCTGATACCTCCTTTGAAATCATCTTCCTGTGCCTCTCTCCTTCACACTTTGTATACATGGTCTACTTGAAAATCAAGTTTTGAGAACATGGTGGCTTTCCTACTATAGCTACTTTCCTACTTTAGCTAGAATTTATCTAATATAACTGGACTCTTTAAAGCCTTTTACTGGTTTTGTAATACTGATTATAAAGATATAGATAAAGATAAAGATAAAAATATTTTTACTTATCTGCCTTCTGGTTTATCTGCGGTGATTTTTATGGCATTCCACACAAATGACAACGTTAACATCCTTGCAGCACTGACAAAGCCAAAAAGCTAATGCTGTTTAAGCATCCCAACACCTTCAAAACACTACCAAAACAATAGCAAGCAGGGTGTCAGAAAAAGACTAGGAAATTGCTCACTTATGAGGTATTTTAAAGTAATATTTTTTTAAACTAAGCTATAGGACAACAATACTTTGAAATAATCTATTTCTGTAAACTCTTTTCTTTTGTGTCGTGATTATGTGAGTTTTAGATCTATATAGTATTTGTTAGACTCACAGAATCACAGAATCACTGGGTTGGAAGAGACCTTCAAGATCATCAAGTCCAACCCATGCCCTAACACCTCAATTAAGCCATGGCACCAAGTGCCACTTCCAATATTTTTTTAAACACATCCAGGGATGGTGACTCCATCACCTCCCCCTGGCAGACCATTCCAGTACTTCTCACTCTTTCTGTAAAAATTTTTTTTTTGCAATATCCAATCTATATTTCCCCTGGCACAGCTTGAGACTGTGTCCTCTTCTGTCAGTTGTTGCCTGGAGAAAGAGAACAACCCCCTCTCTTGTAGACCCTAAGAGAGATGCCCATCATCAGTTACCTCTGGTACTTCTGCCTTCAGGAAGAGGAGTAATGTGGGACAGTCTTTTTCTCCTCACTCTTGTATTAGGTAGATCATGAATTATTTAATTACTTAAATTACCTCTAAGTACAATCATTTTTAGCTTTACCAGAAAAATCTTAAGTGCAACATATAATTAGTGTGTTTTAAACACGATGCTGAAAGTGAGGTGAAAACCTCAGATGTTTACCCCAGGGTCAGGTCAGGGTCTCTCTTATGAAATTTGTAGTTCTCAGTGATCTGCTCAGTAAGACAATGTTATGCAGCCCAGAGTTGTAACTAAATGTGTTTATACATGTCCTACAGGGAAAACTCCCAGAACATGATCAATCTATTTAGGGATTTTAAGCGTGATTTATATAATTTACAAGCTGTGTTTAATACAAACTTTCATGGTACTTATCCTTTTTTTTTTTTTTTTTTTTTTTTTAAATATCTTGAAAGTTCAAAGAGTTTTACAAGCACTGATAATTAACTCTGAGATTTTCAAAGAGGTTTGAAAGTGAGTCCCTCATCCACAGCTGAATTGGCTGGGTAACTACTGGAGACTGCTTTAAAAGATCCTATCCTTAACTATTTTAAGCACAGCACTGTTCCTCAGGATAAAAAATACTTCCTTATCTTATCCAATTTTCTTTGCAAGTCTTTCTGTGAGAGATCCCAGCTGATCACCGTCTTTCTGTTATAAATAAGATTTTCAAAGGATAAATTTGATCCCAGTCATTAAGGAGAAGTAAGCACAAGTAATGCTTTGTTGAGATTCTTCTTAAAATCAGATACTACAGAGTCCACTGACACATGTTGAAGTGTCAAGATGAAAATGCTTTTTTTTAATAATGAAGGTGATTAACACAATAATTTGATATCAGTTTCTAGAGATTCTCCATGCTTAGCAATAATAGATATGTTCTTCCAGAAGTTATGCTATGTTCTAATAAAGAACAGATTTTTAAAACTTCATATATCTGTACTATAAGCAGTCAGAATTTAACACGTAAGTTCTTTCTAATTTTTTTACTGCTCAATTTCTTTGTTTGTGTTGAACATTATTTCTTTATATTTTACTGTCTCTGCAACCTTTAATTTTGTAAGGTTTTTTTTTCTCCTCTGGCAAATACACAGTCAGAAACATCTTTGAAGAAGTTTTAGGTGATGTATCCTATTTTTGTAACTAACTGATTTTGAGCCCAGAGGAAATAAATAAATCAAAATTATATTTGGGGTGCTATGAAAGAATTTAAAAATTGTTGGAGAAGAACAAAGAACATTGTGCCAATATTCAATTTTTGTTTCCTTGGTTGTCACAAGAACAATGAGGTTATTGTAGGTTTTAGGAGCAGAAGTACCCAATGCATTTAACTTATCTTAAATTGAAAAAACCATCTCTGATAATCTTGAGAACTGCAAAGTGATATTTTAAGCAAAAGCTTTAAGCAAGAAGTTTGAGTACAAGGGAATGTTGTAAGCCTAAATGATAACTCTTTTTTTGGGAAGTTTCTACATCCCATATTCTGCTACAAAGTACAACCATGACTGAACATTTCATGGTGAGCCATAGAAACAAACAATTGTGTGTAGACAGTAAGTAGAAACACTGTCCTAAACATAATGGTCTTTGTTGGAGCAGTACAATGTTATTTCTAATCTGTTAAAGATCTTCTGTTTCTTCTTCACTGTGTTTTTCACCTCAGAGAGAGACAAAAATAATACAGAATAACCTTTTCATGGGTAGTTATTGTATGGACACAGTGAGGAAATATAATTTAACCTTGGAGTTCCATATGCACACTGACTGCCCTGCTCACATCACACCACTCAGCATCTAAAGGGGCTCTCATGTTGCAGCTCTGGTCACTTGGGGAGAATTAAGCAGCCCTCTGGGTGCTGTTCTGTTTGAAACAATACTCTGTAGGAGACAGGAAAGATTTTGCAGAATTTCCTGAGGTTTTCTCCAGCTTCAGGCGAGCTAATCTGAAAGTGAACTCCACAGCAAGTGTCTTACACTTCATTTCCTCATTTTTCACCTTTATTGACCCAAAAGTCTAAGACAAATTCTTTGGTTTGCTTCTATCCCCTGTCCAAACCTCCAGGACTCGTTCACCTGTGACTGAAGGGGGCAGCAATTCCTGTGGATGAAATTATCTTTGCCCAGTTTCTGAGCCACTTGTTTCCCAGGCTGTTTGCTCACACATAACCCCTCAGCATCAATGGCTGGGCTGCTGTATCACTTCTCTCTGCATAACAGAGAGCATCACCCATTTTATTTCACTGCTCCTCTCTTCTCTCTGCTTATTTATCAGCAGTTTTCCTTTCCTGTTCCAAGCATGGCACCTTCAGACCTTGATACATTGCGCCCAGCTTAATTTGTGGTTATTGTGTATAACAGCTAACTAAATAAAAGAAAAAATTACACACTAACATGATAACATGATGCTAGTGACCTGCTATGCTTATTTTTTCAGCTCTGATTTTCCCTGAGAGGTTCTGGGTAGCATAATCTGTACACAATCCTGTATTAAACTGTCTTGATAGACCTCACATTAGAAATAATTCTTCATATGGCAGGTCCAAGTCTGCTCTCACAAAACACCTATGTTCCAAAAATCAAAACCTGGCTCACACAGAATATATGGCCTCCACTGAAAAATAATAAACCCTCCTTACATTATCAACCTATTATACACACATTTTACAATCTGAAGGAGCAATCTGTGCTAAAGAGAAACATAAATAAGTTCTTATTTTGGCAGTTTTATTACAAATTGTGTTGCACAATAGCAGATGAGCAATTTTATTCATTGACAAATGGCTTAGATCGGACTGGTGCAACGGTTCATTAACCTTATGATAAGTTTGGGCTATCTCAGAAGTGTTCTTGCTGTGAATTTAGATTTGATGACGGCTCACACATCAACGAAACAAATTGCCTTGTCTTTTATAGGAAAGAAGGGGGGAGCAAAGAAGTTAATTGATGTCTTTTAAATCCTATAACTAATAAAGCAGCGTTTTCTTTCTAGATACTGCCTTCTAATTCTTATGAGATGCATTAGACAGACAGAATGCCAAAAGCACAGATTATTTTAGTTCTGTTGTTACCACTTAGAGGGAGTCAAAGAACCCTGATCACAATTATCAAATTTTAATGAGCAATTGTCTGTCAAGATTTTTTCACAACTTTGAGGGCTCATTCACGATTTGTATGCAAGGTATAGGTACCCTTGCATAGTGAGTTTTTCTTTAGATAATCAGTACCTGAATTTTAACTGTCAGTTTTCACTGGGCATTTCTGAATAATTGTTTTGTGATCCCTTGGAAGAAGTACTGCTTCCCTTGCTTAATCTAATAAATTACGGACAAAGATTAAAATCACAAGCCAAGAAAAGCAAAAATTATTTAAAAAAAAATCTCCTGATATAAATGCATATTGATTCAATGCATCAAATCACACTGGTCTGATCTACAGTAGCCACATTCTCGTTTCTTCCTGATACCTTTTCATCAGTCTTCTTCATTTTTAAAGGTAAATTTGCAGAGGTGCTGGGTTTAAAACCTTACAGTTCATGTTACACAGAGGTCTTGCCTATTATATTTGGTTTTACTTATGGTAAAAAATACAGTGGGAAATGAGGCAATGCTAGCTTTACTGTTTCTAGATTAACTTATAAATAAATGCACACTTCAACTTCCAGACAATTAAAGATCAATCTCCTCCAGGATGGTAACTGTGCTACTTACAGCATCAGTCACTGTTTTTTTTTTTTTGAAGTAACACTCCTTGAAATTCTGTAAATGTTGGATGTTAATAACTAAATTAATTATGACTGTGTACTATACACACTGTAGTTTAAGACTCGTGTTTTATTTGATGAAGCAGCTGCAAGATGTACAGAGGATGAGGTTTGAAACCTTTGTGACAGTGAGTGTCATATATGAGGAAGAATGAGTACAGAAGGGATAGTATTTTTCCTGCTTATTCAGGATAATTTATGTAAATTCCCTGAATTTCTCTTTAGTGCCATCCTACTTCTGTCTGTTATCTCTATAAGATATTCAGGCTTCTAGGATCACCAAGTAAATAAGGGAGCTGGTCACTGCTCAGCATCAATGCTCTAAATCTTTCTCACAAACACATAACTCACTTGGACTCTGAAAAGAAAGAGAGCTGTGCTCAGTATTTATGCAAAACTCTGTCTTTTTTCTATCTTCCCCCTACTCCACCCTGGCTATTTTTAATTTTTTTGGCTCATTTCAGATAAATTTAAAGCTGGGATGGTGGTCACTAGGTAATGAAGATCTGACATACGGAAATCAGTGACTAACAAAGGAGCACCAACTGGTGAGAAGGAAACAGCAATATAACTTCTAATTAGACACTGGAGAATTCACATAGGAAAGTGTAAAACAAACCATGGAAGCCCCAGTCACACAACTAACTTTAAACAAAGTTTATGAGCTAGTAGAATATCCACCCACAAGCTGTACTTGTAATGTAGTTTTCAGAAATTCAGCCAAAAATTGTGTGTGTTCTGCTGGATTGGGCTTTTGTTTCCTAACATTGAGGCATAATTTCTTTTATTCTCTAAAAAATGAAACATTACAATTCAGTCAGTTAGGGTCTCAGCAAAATCTGTATTTTTTGCTTATATTATAAAGAATAAGGATTGGTTAAAAAAGCAAAAAGATCCGTTTTATTCTTACTTTGAAGGAACTCTTCATCATCTTTGTAGACTTTTGTTAAGTATTAATATTTAGCAAGGCTGAAAGGCTTCCCTGTTTTACCAATAACTGCTATTTTATTCCTGTTTTAAAATATTCTTTAGAAACATATGATGGCTCACTCCTGCCACCTTCTTTGGTGATAAACTAGATAAAGCTTCCCATGAATCCTGCTTTTATGGCCTATTCTTGTCTTCTTTTTCTCAGTTATATAGTGCAGAAAAGATTTTACTCTGTCACTGTCATTTTTACTGAGGAGGGTGCTGTGCCATTAAATATCTCTATTAAAATAGAAATGGCTACTTCAGAAATAAGAAATATTTGAGTTAATGGAAACACTGGTTCCAAAATGTCACCTTGCTACAAGGACTGAAGTTGAGCACAAACTGCAGATAATAAATAGGCACAGATGTCAAATTCTGTCACCACTCAGTTAGAAATGTTCCAGAACATAGCAGGGAGCTTCATTGTAAATGCCAACAGTGCTGGTAGGTCTTGAAAAACTGGTTCTGCTGAGTTCTTACACGTGGCACGTTCCTTTTTTCCCCTTTTCTCTTTTCTTTCCTTTGACAAGTCTGGTTTGGACAGCTCAGAACCCGCCCATGCTTGGACACACCAGGTTCACCATTCCCCAGAGAATTCATTTAGGTTCTGCTTAAATTTTACCTGCAGGATTCCAAATGAAAGTTGAAAATAACAAAGGTTGATCAAAGAGTAGATTCAAGCTACCTGTAATTGAATAAATTACATATACATATGCATATACATTTACATAGTTTTGTAGCAATAATGTGAAAAAGATAATTTCTCTTACAGCTTTGTCAATCCATTGCAAATAAACACCAACATCTTGTTGTCAGTTTTGTGCTAGAACTGAGACAGAGCTGTTTGGTTCTGCAGCTGAGTGTGGGTTCCTTAGGCTTGGAGTGTGAACACACAGGATTTGCATTGAATACATATTGGTGGTGGGGTCTTGCTCCTGCTGTTCTTGATTAACAAAACTAATATTAAAAGATAAAAGGGGAGTTTGCTTCAGTCTTTGGTCAGCATTTATCGTCAGTCCTCAGAAAGAGGAAACAATGTCTTTTAATAGTAGAAATTTCTGGCTGATGACACCTTTAGAGTGTCACAGTTCTTTATTTTGGGTTATATCTGTAGACACAACTTATTTCTGTGTAACCTCCTCAGGTGGGACTTGTCTGCCCTATTTTATCTCTGTGAGGATGATGTGACTGTCCCAGTTACTTTGAATATATATTTTAGGATTAAATAAACTATTCTCTGAAGGTGCCCACCTATTCCAGTAGCTACAGGAAACCTAAAACCTGTGTCTTTATTTTAGATGGTGAAAAGAGGTAATTAGGCCTCCTTTTCCTGTAGTTAACTATGCATTAGCAGATATAAAGTCAAAAGTTAATATCTACTTTGCATAGTTTTACCTCTTTGCAAGTTTTGGAAGGGTGAAAATACAGAAAAATATACGTTTCTTGTTCACTAATGCACAAAGTACTGGCATGTTAATGCTGGATATTCCTAAAGTCGTGTTCTTCAAAGCAGAAGGCTTATACTGATTTTTTAAAGTGGGAAAAATTCAATTTCTAATTTCTGAAATCTTGATGAATTATATAATAGAATAAAAATACCATATTTTCTTATCACTAGCTAATGTTAATAGTTACCAGATCACCCCCAAGACTGATGGACTGCACACATTCAAATGCTCCAATCTCTGACAGGGCAGTATCAGGACAGGGCAGGATTCCTCGAGTGCTCTGCATCAAATTAATCCAAAATGTGCTTCTGCTTTTATCATCATTAGTTTGGAAGTCAATGAGACTGCATATCTGGCTTAGGTCCCAAATACCTCAGGAGTGGCACAGATCTCACAGTCTGACAATGTATATCATGATGCTATTTTGAAGGAGGGCAATATTGTATTATCCCCACCTCACAGATGTAAAATGTGGACTCTGAGAGCTGCCTTAGCAAAACTACCTGACTTCATAGTTCCTGAAGGAACCAAGTCCCAAAGGTCCAAAAGGTTTGGAATATAGTCCCAAAAGTTGTCCACATGATGTCCTTCCTTAGACAAAGGTAATTATTATGAATTTCTCCCTCTGAGAGAATTCTTGCCTGTTTCTCAAAGAATTTAGTTATCTGAATGTCTCTAATCCAGGGTGTGCACATGAGGTACTTTGATGAACTGTACCTAAATAATTTGATCATTCCAACAAGCTGTGCTTGAAAATAAGTTTTCATATTAGTGTCACTGTCCATATAGTTGACTGTATTCCCTTTCAAACTGAGAATGAGAAGAGTTATTTTCTTCCTGTTGCTTAAAAGGGTTCTATTCAGGGGGTTTTGTCATACTAATGAAACAGATTTTTAGAAATGAAAGGTCAACTCTTTGAATTGTCAATCAACTGAATTTGTCACTCTTTAAACCTGTCAAAAGCCAGTGTTCAACTTTGATAAAATATTATAAACGTCCAAGGTAATAATATTATAAAAAAAATCAAATCATTTGTATTCTAAAGAAGGAATTGAAACTTTCTGATTAGTTCTTTGGTTTTTCAAAACCTCAGTTTGATGAGAATAATGAAGAAACATTCATGAATGATGAATTCATGAACGATGTCCAATGCCTTTCTGCAAAGATTCATGTGAGACTGATAGTATTTTTTATACTGACACAAGGGTGATTATATTACTAAATTTTACAAAGCCACATTATGCCAAATAAACTGTGTGATGCAACAAAGTGGTTTCAACAGGACATAACATGTTTTAATAGTGACAAAAGGAAAATACTTGGCATGGGAAATAGTCATGAGGGTCAGACCTGCAGAAGGGAATCACACAGCAAAACTCTGGTGGACTGGATTTGTTCACTCAGGTAGCAGCAGCTCAGCTTTGGCTACAGAAATCGCAGCTTTTTGCTGGCTGAAGCTCAGGCAGCAGGGGCTGGGACCTGGCTGCACCTGACTGACCTTCCCACACCAGCCCACAGCCCCACACCGTGCTAGGTGGAATTGAAGGAGTCAAGAACATCCCTTCAGAGGCACAGAGAGGGCAAAACCCCAGTCACCAGCTCCAGCAACGTGTTCCTGAGTACATGAGGGCAAAAACAGATATTCAACACTAATAAGCTCTTCAGACTTTGGTCCTTTCTTTATCTGTAGGAGGCACACAAGAAAGACAATTTACTTTCTGTTCTTCTTTGATGAGCATATTAATAACTTCCAGATTATCCAAAGTGGGGTGGGTGTCACACAACAAATAGGTAGAGATTTCACCTGGTTTTTGAGTCAGATATACTTATGCCTTCACATACACCTCCAACAGATTACAGCTTAAGCCTTTCCAGCAAGCTTACTTTGCTAATATTTAAGACAGGTGCATGATAAATATGTTCATGAATACAGAGAAATCTGTGGAAGCTCTGAAGCTACTGTCAGTAGAGGTAGATTGAGTAATAACTCTGTTCTGGGAAACGCAAAGAGGAAAGTGAACGGTGATTTATTAACTCAAATGAACATATACTGTTTAACAAGTATAGCAAGTGGAAGTGAATAATACATGAAAACTGCTGGGTCTTAAATTTAGTGCATGGAAAACTGCAGATTAAATCTGTAGTAGTGGAATAGTAAGTGGAGAAGCTGAAGAGTGACAGCTTGGAATGGTTAGTAAGGGTAGAAATGAACCTGATTACCGATGTCAAGATGTCACAGAGCCTTAGGCACAAGGAAAACTAGATTGACACTTGAAAACTGGGTAAAACTTTTCCGTGTAGTTCAGGGGCCTGTTCTGTGTTACACTCATAGCATGTGGTGCTTAACTCATGGCTTTGTTCCACACTAAAAATGAGTCATAAGCGCTGCTTCAAGCTGTTTTGATTCTGATGACAACTCCGAAAATATAAAGCAACCAGGAGCTCCTTACTGCAAGATGTTTCCTGTCCAAATAACATGTCAACCTATCTAACCTCCATGTTTTCTGGCCTGACAGACTTTTGTGGATTTCCTCTGGCCCCAAAACCAAAGTCTCAATTTTGAGATCAACTTCAAAAATCTCAGCACTTCCAGAACTCGAGCTTTGTGGGGGACGTTGAGAACAGCAAAATAAATGAGTGGTGATCTAAGAAACTCTCTGGAAGCCTTTGAGCTTTTGAGATCCAACATCACTGATGACTTTAATTTACAGTTTTGGGGTTTTTTGGTGGGTTTTTTTTTTTTTTTTCCTCTACAGTATCCATCCTCACAAACTCTTCCACAAACAAGAAGAAGCCGGGGTGGAAATGTTTGACTCTTCAAGTCTCAGAGAAGCATGTGTATCACACTGAGAATCTCTGCAGGGTTTCCTCTGCTGTTCAAGTCTGGATTGCACATTGAATATGGCTTTAATCAGCCATTAGAAACACAATTCATTCATGGATTTATCATGTCTGAATGAGTGGGAACTGGCTCCCCAGGGAAATGGTCACAACACCAAGCCTGACAGAGCTCAAGAACCTTTTGGACAATCTCTCAGGCACATGGAGTGATTCTTAGGTGTCCAGGCATCAGACTCTGTGATTCTGATGATTCCCTTCCAACTCAGCATATTCTCTGATTCTATGATTCTACTGGATAATTTGTTCTGATATATTTATACCACATATCACATTTCACCAGTTTACTTCCATACTAAGGATAGTAAATTGAATTGGTGTCAATTATAGCATCTGCAAAGAAAGTTGCAATATCTGAACACAGAGCTCTAAAATGCAATAATATATTTGACTGGTTAATTTTTGTTGTTGTGTTTTGAGTTTCCTAGTCTAGTGCTGCCCAGCCTTTTCTATTCTGATCACACAGAAATACTGTCATGAAATCACTTGCCATTCCTGTAGCTCATGAGATAAAAAGAGTCTCCTTTTCCAGAGCTTCCTCCTGGATTCTACAGTGGCTCTAGCAGTTTAATTTTTCAATGTCAACATGCAGAACACAGCACCATATTCTCAAACATGATGATGATTCCCCACTGAATACACTTCACAAGATTTATTAGATTCCCGCATTTTATCTCTTGTAATGTAGCTTATTTACAGCTTCACATCTACAGTCACAAATGCATGAATTCATACCATTTTGGCAAAGTGTTTTTCACGGTTACTTCTTAATTAACCATAATTCTATCAAATGTGACATTGCTGTACTTTCAGTTAGAAATTGATAGTTTAGATACTTAAACAATTAACATTTTTCAAACCACCTGGAATATTTATATCACTCTAGTAATTATTTAAAACTTGCACTGCTGTATCACAGGTTATATTGACAAGACAAAACTTGTGCATGATTCTGTAAATTTTAAAATGTTCAGATTCAATACACGTTATTTCATGTGTTCCTTACACATTACTGGTCTGAGAACACCTCAGAAAGGAAAATGGTTATATGTAAGAAATACTGATTTCTTTACAGTGTTACTAACAGTTTTCTTAAATCCATCTAGTAATTGGCCCAAACCACTTCCATTTTAATTCTGCTTGGTATTTGCATTTGTGATTTGTTGCAGGAATACAAAAGCCAACAAAAAATTTACAATATTTTCAATGCACATCATCTTAAAATAATAGAATGAGAATAGTTTTTTTTTTGTTGTTTTTTTTTTTAAATTTAAATATGAAATATATTCATAAAATGTCATGTATTATTTCCAGGGGGAAATAATCTGCAATCTGACCTAACTAAAATTGTCTAAAATTTAGTTATTTCAAGTAAAGGTAGTCATTTAAGGATTCCTTATTAGGTAATGAAAAGTAATAGACAGCTCTCTTTAATGTAATTAATTAAAGCTATGGGAAGAGCTTTATATTTCTTAAATAATTCACCAAAAATAACCTGGGACTTTTCAGGTTTGGACTCAAATATGCTATGCTCCCAAACCCTCTCTTAAAGTCAAACTCCATTGTAGTTTATATCTGCATAGAAATGTATTCCTCCCCCAGCACAGTACAGGAATTTAAAACATGATCCTAAAAGCTTCACTGAGGACTGGTTTCCCTCAGAGAAGCCCAGGGTTTGAAAGTGGGATCACATGAGGTTTCTGTTTTGGAATTGACCTTTTCACCAGAACAGACTTTTTTTCCCAGTTTCTTTTCTGGTGGCAACAAATGGAATGGAGATATAAATTGCTTGTAAGCAGTTCCCAAGATTTATCTGGTCTAAGAAAAAATTCAGTATATGCTGGAGCAAGCTTCAATGATTTTTATGTAAGTTTAAACAAGTTCAAGTAAAGCTTCAAAAGGCAGTGGTCTGGATTTCTGCTTCCTTGAGACAAACAACCCTTCTGGCCACTTACACACATTCTCCTTTTTCACAGAAAAACATTTTAAAAGTCCTTTACAAAGCTCTGTCTACAGAGGAACTGGATTGGTTGAAAGGTTTCTAATCCTATAATTTTGTGCATGCAGAGTGCCTCATGCAGAGGAGCTTTTACTGCTTTATAAGTGCTCCCATTTTAACTCTCTTGCTTCTCCAGTTTAAGGTTACACTGCACTTGAAAAACACCATCTTAATTGTACTTCAACAGCAACTTCATAGCTTTTTTGTTCCTCTTTCAAGTGTTTGAAATGAGAGCATAACTGCTCCCTGAGGTTGCTGCTATTAGCATGGTGCAGAGCTGCTTGTCTTCGTTGCAGGTGTAGAGTTTTGAAGGAGACACAGCTTCCAGCAGCCTTTTTTTCCACACAGAATCCACTGAGGGCGAGGGCTGATGTGGGAAGGCAATGACACCACTGGGCCAGGTCACTGCTTCCAAACCATTTCTCACACCACTGATCCCATGGAGCAGCAACCAGAAGATTCCCAGTTTGAGGAGCTCCAGGAAGGTCTGGGGGATAGAGCTGTCTGTGTGCTTTGAGATGTGGGTGTTCTCTCTGTGCACTGCCCCTCTTCACACAAGCTGAACACGGATATTTCCAGAGGTTGGTGCTCACTCTGCTTCTACACACTGTCATACAACAGGACAAAGCCAAGCTCAACACCCAGAACCAAGATGCCAAACTCGGAATATAAAACAACAGAACTTTCATATCTTCTGCTGTCCAATTAACCTAATACACTAACAGTTTAGGAGTAAATGCAACTATATACCTACAAATTATGCCCAAGGGATAAGGACTCCTGCTGTTTTTAAACAAGGCCAAATCTTACAATTTGTAATCAAATGCTCCTTTACAGTGATTATGGGCTCCTGAAACTTAGTCTATTATGTCTACACTAAGTTCATGGCCCCTGAAAGAAAATATCTTCCTCACCTAGCTCAGATTCCTCTCTGGGGATCACCTTTGTCATTATATTTCTCATTCAATATGTTTGAATTTTTTCCACTTTAGCTCTCCAAGGCCCCCAAAGAGGTCATTGTACTTGACCTTCTGTGAGCCCAGAAGAGCTTGTGATCTAAACAGGCAAATTATATATCCATTTCTAGAGACTATCTTGACCTTTCTCAGATTGCCAGCTTCCCAGACACCTTTATGGCAATGACTGTACTCCTGGGCTAATTACCTCTTAATTGTGTTGTTTCTGTTATCTTTGCCAAAAAATGGCCAGACACAGACATGAAGAAGGTAATCCTGTTCTCAGACTATTGTCCCTTCCATGCTAGAGTGACTGCTCTGTGTGTACTTTAGAAGTCGTTTTGGAAAGGCAGTTTAGTCACCATTGTCTGGCTACCTCAAAATAAATCTAAACTATTTAATAGCAAAAGAAACTGTTTGGACCTTCAAACGTCAATAGAACTTTCCAAGGGTGTCACAGAGTTTACAAACAAAATCTATCCCAATTTGGTTGTAGGAAATATGAAGAGCTGCTTGACAGACAGCATTGTTTCTCATGTTTTGTTATTTCAGAATAGGTAAGAAAATAATCAGAAATGTCTCACCCAGGCTACACTGGGACTGACTCTATTCAACAGATGTGTTCTTGATAAGACTGCAAGTGACAGTGGAGGTGGCTGGTTACTCAGGATCTTCAGATTAATCAGGGTGATGGGAAACTACAGAATAACCAGGTATAAATGAAGAATGAAAATTAAATTCAGTCTTGATAAACACAAAGAAATGCACTAGAGGGACAAAACAGTGAACTTTACACATACAATGATAAACTGACTTGTATCCACAGAATTCAGATTCTGAGTTTATAATCATAATTATAATTATAATACTTAGCTGAAAACATCTGATCAGTGTTTTGGAGAGCTTAAAAAGAAAAGGCATTTTGGGAAATTATTACAAAAATGTAGAAGACAATGTAGACAATTTTTTTATTCTTCCTAAACTATCATATGCCTATACCTTGACAAGCACAATTATCTCTCCACAAGTCTCCTAAGACATACCAGAAGTAAAATGGGACCTGAAAAAATTTACAAATGTTGAATCAAAGATGTGATATTGTTTCTGCATAAGGAACAGCTAAATGCACTTAGAACTTTTAATACTGAAAAAAAAATATTAAAAAAGACTGAATTTTGAAAAAAGATGAAGACTGAAAGTGGTATGATAGAAATCTACCCTGTAAAAATAACAGAATAGAAACAGGTCCTCCCTTACACAGTGTATGAGAGGTTTTTTGAGAAAATCTGTGAAATCCATATTTCTGGGCACTGGAGATGGTAAATGAATATGCACAAGTTTGGATACTAACCTAGAAATCCATAGAATAAAAATCCATGGAATCTGTTGACTACAAAAATACCCTCTTTTCCCTAAAAGTTCCCAATCTGAAATTTCCATGGATGGGTCAATATATATATTATATATTATATTATATATTATATATATATTTGGCTCCCTAAATATGTGCTCTGTGATGTTGTCAGAGACAGGATTCAGGGGGCTATATGGTCCTTCTGCCTCTGCATGGCTGTCCTTATGTTCTCACCATTATGCTTTAGTCCTGGCAAAATTGTTCCTCCAGCATAGTCAGACTTTGAAACTGCTGCTCCTGTGAGGTAAAAAAAAAATAAAAAAAATAGAAATAATATTGTCATGATGTGTCTCCTTCCATGCTCTATATCCCCTCTGTTTCAGGACTCATATCCTTCAGGAGATGGGTGATTATTTGTGCTTGGTTGTGTGTTAAATCGGATCATTCCAATAGCAGCAATCTACTCCCTCCTTACCATGAGACAGACGCATCTTTGCCCTCTGTTTCATCGTGCCTAAGGAGAAAACTCACATCCATCCTGGATTTTTGCTGGAAATGTGTTAGTCCTGGTGTTAGCCTGCCCAGAACAGGCTTGTTGAAGGCATTTCTAATGCCAAACAAGAAAGCTGTTGGGGTGGCTGTACAGACCAGACAGAGAACAATCCAGGACTGTGACCTGTGTCTGTCTGTGGTATCCCACCCTTATGGGGAAGGTAATATCAAGAATTCAGATATGCTCAAGTTAAAAAAGAACTAAAGTCAGAGGGTTTGCAAAAACTGACCAAGTTTTATTAGCAAATTACACACTTGGCATGTGAATTGGTGTGTTAGTCCATGACCTACTGTATAAGCACACAGGAGTGGGTTTTGGATAAAGGGATAGGATGAAAGGGCAGAAACAAAGAGATTAAACTTTTCTGGGATTCTACACTGTCTGAATTAGATGTTGAGTATTTTTGCCAATTGTCACCTTTCCTGATTCAAGGTCTGCAAGTGAGCTCAGCAGTTTTGATGCCTGACACACCAACCTGATGCCTGACCCAAGACCTCCTGAACTAAAAGTCTGAGTAACTCCATCGTACACAGATGAATCACACTCACCACACACAAGCACAGAGGAAACCTTGAGTACTCACTCACCAAAGAGGTTACATGAAGATCTCCGCTGTCTGACACTTCTGCTAAAAAGATGCCAACCTATGTTTCAAAATGAAAAGAGAATATTTAACCCCCTCATCTCAAAATGTTTTTCCAAGTGACCTGAGCGCAACCCAGGTGTGAACCCTCTTGCACAGTGTCAATTAATTTTGGCTTATTGAAAAGAGCACAGTTAAGGAAACAAATGTGGCACAGCACAGGTGAAATACCCCACTGATTTTTACAGACTGAATAAATACTTGACACTGCTTTACTTGGAAAGCATTAGGTTGTTTTGGTGGGGATAGCCACAGTCTCTGGAAATTAACATATTTCTGTCATCTTACAATGTTGTGCAATCCTGAAAGGTCTCACAGAAAGAATTCACTTTTCTGTAGACTGACAGAGAACTCCAGATTTGTATGAAAATACAAATACTTAAATTAAACTGCACTTCACATTAAATTCTTAACCACTGCAAACAGCAGCAACATTTCTTTTTCCCTATTTTCCTCTTGCTTGGCCAAAATCATAAACCTAGTCCTTTATAGCAACACTTGTGTTACGGATTTGAAGAAAAAAGCATTCCCCAATTTTTTTTTACACTCAGAGAGCAGATGACAACTTCCTACATTCTCTCATGTCACATAAGCAGCATGTATCAGTGTCAGGCAGAAGGTGTTCCTTGACTGGAAAATCTCCAGTAATCACAGGAGAAAGCCAGGGAGTTAATCAGAAAGGCAGCAATGACAGAATGTTTCTTTATTTCTCACAGCACTTAGGTCATTGCCTTGCTCCATGCCTACCCATTAAAAAGATGTAGTCATTTTGACCTCCTGAGGCTTGAAAGCTTGTTTCCAGAGCCATGCTATGTTATCCTGCAGTCGTTTGAATCTGCCAAATAATGCTTCATTACCGAAATATCACTGATGGGATATTCTGTAGAGAAATATTATACTTATTAAAGGGTTGCTTGCTCTTGTGGAATAGTGTGTTGCATGCCTCAACCCTTTCCTGCAGTGTTTTCAAGAACAGAACTTGCCAAAAATGTTTAAGGTATTAGATCTTGGTGATAAATAATCTCAAACTGTCAGGAAGAGTAATAAAGATCTTGGGATAAAACTGCCTGTAATCAGCAGCCTTGTTTGCAACCTCAGGAAGCAGCAAAGGATTTAGTGGGTCTGGACACAGAGCAGACCCTTTCCTTGGAGACTCTTTTGTTCCTCATCCCCGTTCTCCTGCTGAGCACGGAACATCAGTCAGAGAGTTTATAGCCTCATCAAACTCAAACACTCGCTTCTGGGTTTTAAAAATGCCAACTGTTGCCTTCCCTCAGGAGACGGTGTTTTGCAGAGCTGATAGAGAATCTGAAATGTAAAACTGGAGCTGATTTGAGAGTATTAGTCAGAAGCTCAGCAGTCTAGCTGGAGTTAATTTTACATTAAGAGTGAAGAGCAAAGTAAAGACATAGAAATATGATGCAAGTTTTAAGGAATCATGGGAATAAAAATACTTTGCATCTAAATGCCAAATGACTTTAAGCAAACCACTGTGATGATGTGGTAGATTTTAGGACTGCTTTTCTATCCCATCTTAACATTTCCCTTTTTTTTTCAATGTAATTGTTTTTCATTAAGAACAAAACCTGTATTTCCTAGTTGTAAAAATGGGCTTGTACAGAGGCAAAATACAGAACAATACTGTCCTTAAAGATTTGGCTGACAAGTAAGTGTCTTTTTGTTAATTGCAGAATAATTACAATATCAAACCTTGTTGCTTGGAAAAATGTTTTCATTTAGGTAATATTTGTCAAAAATTTTTGAATTTTAAGACCTCCTAAACCCTATTATTAAATCAATATGAAATTTATCCCAAAAGTTCTTTTTTAAGACTGCCATTGTTCCTCCCACAGAAACAAAAACCCCAAACCAACCATCCATCCTACCAACCAAAAGCCCAGTTTTCCTCCCATGTCCATTCCAGCTTTAACTATTCCAGGGACCACAGCAAGTGTTAAAGGAAGAGTCATTTTGACAGTGTTGTAAAATTCTTAATGTTACCAAGCCAGAGTTATTCTTGATTTTGGGCTGTTTTTTGAGATTCTCAGACAATGTAATCTGGGTTCTGACACAATGTCTTTGATGGGTGAGTAACTGGCAAAAGCCACAAAAACCTAGAAAGCTCATGAAGGCTTTTGGGTCTTTAGAAGGGCATTCCTTATGTGCCCAGGAGAGGGATGCACTTAACTTAACTTGAGTGACAGGAAAAAAAAATGTTATATTGGATGTTTAAAATTATTCTAGTATTTGGGGTATTTTGTTGTGTCAGCTTTGATGGGGAATTTTTGTTTTTGTTTGTTTTGTTGGGGGGGTTTGGGTGGGGGGTGGGTGGGGGAATGGTTGTTCATAAATGACCAAATATAGTTGACTGAAATGATTGGTTTTCAAAGCCATCCTTAGTTGTCTTCGGTACAGATTCTACCCATGCAGATGCTCCAAACTCCTAATGCCATTCCTAAGGGAATTTTTTATAAACTCCAGAACTTTAGCTTAGTCTGGGCAGCTATGCCATAGAATACAAGGAGGAGATCCACAGGAATGTTTTGGGGCATTTCAAACCTCACTCTGTGCCCATGTGTGAGTTAACAGGTCAGGCCATAGATTTTCAGTGGCTATAAAAGTTAGAACAGCTCTGCAGACAGCTGTGTATAGCAAGTGCACACCCCAAAATACAGGTGACTGGGGGTTCTCCTTGCTTTCCCAGCCACAGATACCTGGTGCCATTTCAGCTTTCGTGGAACCTGACATCCATCTGAATGTGTATGGTTCTCCCATGGGTCTTGCATTATATCTTCCAGGCCTGAAAAGACATTTTGGGTACCCCAGGGCAATTCAAAAGACATTTAATGCCTGGTTTTAGGCAGCTAAATAAAATCTGAAGTGAAGTCTGTATGTTTCCCTATAATTTCAACTACCTAGCAGGACTTTCCTTATCCTCCACACAATAATTTCAAAGTATATTTCATCTGACTAAAAGAAGGAATTTCCATTAGAATATAATTAATAAATATTATTTTTTTCCCCTTGAATTTTGCTGAAGATATTTATGCCTAGTGAAAGTAGAAATACACAGCCTTGAATTACTTCAGCCTTGGTTATCTACAATTGGGTGACATTTCAACATCAAGTCCATATAAGACCATGTGAGATAAAGACCACCAGAAAAGTGAGCCCTTTATACTTGTCACTTTTGTACAGTTGCTGGTTACATCTGAATGCAAAAATAAGATTTACATTTGTGAGTGGAAATAATTAAGTGTGCTTTATGGACTTCTGTTGGTGCCTGTTGTGGTGATTAGGCCATTGATGTTCAAATATAAGTACTATTTCCATTTATTTATCTCTGTATCAGCCTTGTAGAGCTACTCAAATCCAGCAAAACAGAACAAATCTTTTATTGCTTATGCATCACTGAAGTCTTTGGAACCTCTGTTCCAGCTTCACTTTTTTTCTGTTTACTTAATCAGTGCAAAAATCAAAATAATGTAAAATGACAGCTGAATGTCTGACTTCAAGCTCTCTTTACACTTGTGCAAGTAACCTCAAACACTTCAGTACAGTAATCTGGCATTTTTTCCTCTTACTTGGGAAATGAAATAGCATTGACAGCTTGAAAAAAAAAAAATATAGTAAGAACAATACTTACAGCTAGCTTTTGCAGTAAAGTATTGTGTATTGTTGTAAATATAATTTTTTATTTTTTTTTTCTGGTAATGCAGAGGAAGCCAAATGGAATGATTAATCTTTGACCTGTATCTGTTGGAAGCATTTGAAAACCCCTTTTAAGGAGTTTAGCCTTCTCTGTAGTATGCACATAATTTTCGTTAACATTAAATAGAGTTACATGTGTACACCAGGGCATAAGCTGCTGAGTACATATTAATTGGCTAAGAATTGATCCCCTTTTCTTCTCCTTACAGTTGGTGTTTTGGAACTCACTTTTGGCTTACTACCTTCATAATTCTTTGAGGTTGCATTTATTCCTTTAACAATTTAAGTGACAAATTTTCTTTGAGGGATCTGTCAGTGCCTGCAGCCATTTTAAAGGCAGTAGAAGAAAAAAAGCTTCAATATTTAACATCAGGAGTCTACTCTGTCTCTTTCTAGGCCAATCCCTGTAAATTATCAGTCTATTAAATAACACTTTAACTAGTAAATTCAAAGGAATTATGAATAATTGTGAGTGTGCAGTCAATAGTATTTTGTAGATGTAGAAAATAGTTTGGAAGCAAACACGTATTCGTTCTTTATGTCTATTCAAAGCACACAGTCCTTTCTTTGTAGCAGTTAACCAATGCAAAGTGCCAAGCTGTGAAAATAAAGCAACATAGCAGTACAATGACTAGAATTTTATATGAAGCACACAACAGTAATGGACCACTTATACAAAGAAATTGCTTTATTGTCATCTGAGATTGCCATCAGGAGTGGGTTCAGGATTTCCACATATCTTTAAAAAATCTATTTAATCTATCCAGGTTGAACTTTGTAAGCATTTCAAATCATCCTTTAAAGAAGTACAATGCAAACTGCAAGTGTTTGCTAAAACTTATGTTTGCTAAAACTTATATTTACAGTGTGTCTGTGCTGTATATGCACAGAAAGTTTGGGTTGCTTCAGTTTGGGATGTTTTCAAAGTTAGGGGATCTTCCTGTGTCTTTTTTTCACCTTCTAAACTGTGATCACAGATGATGTGAAACAGCTTCCTCCTTTCCCTACAATGTTCTGTAGCTCTCTACTGTGTTCCTTTACCTTTGGGCAAGCACTGATACTACCACAGACCCCTGCTTCTTTCTGCTCTGACCTCTGCACAGGTAAGATTCATTTCATCCATGATGAAGAAATACACATTTTAGATCTATGAGATGACTCCTGTATTTTTATAATTTTTGCACCTTTGGGTATTTTCAAAATAGGAAGTATTTTTGTGGACTGGGTTGCCAGCTTAAAAATTAGGCAGCAGTCTCAATCTTTGGTATTCAGACTGAAACCTTCATAGAAAACTTTGTCATTGGAATTCAGGTTTTCTAATTTTGCAGATGTGCCAATGGAGAGAAGTTCTCCATCCATCTTTTTTTTTATGATGGGCTTTGTTTCAACCATGCCAAGTTTAACTCTAGAACCAGGGACATATGTCCTTCTGATGCATTCCTACCTTTTCCTAGTATTTGTTTTTCCCTTCTCTTTGCTCATGTTCAGTGAGTGCTGGCTGGTACTATCAGGCCGTGACAGTGCTATACAGGCTTAAATGTAAAGAGGGCAGAGCTGATTATTTTTCCTCTTAGGAGCTACCCTTTGGCCTGCAGGCAGTTTTTTTATAAATAGCTCCACTCTGCCTGATGCTATTATTATCACAATGCAATTCCCAATTCAGTTGTCCAGCTCAGAAGTGAAACCTCTCTGTTGAAAAGCAGCAGCAGAGATGCTGCATCTCCACTTTCTTCTGTTCAGACAAGCTCCTTCCACAAGGCTGTGTGGCAGGGCTTTGTGGGTTTTTGTTTTGCTTGGTTTCTGTGTTTTTGATTGTGCTTGTTGTACAAGAGAAAAAGCTGAGGGCAAGATGCTGGTGAGCCTGGAATATATGCATATAAACCTGATGTTCTGCTTCCCTAGGTCTGCTCAGACAGCACTGGCAGGCTGGTGGTTCATTTTGTGTTTTCTGTTAACAGAAAAAGAAAAGGAAATAGCAAAACCAACTCAGTAGCTGAAATATATTGGGAAAGTTTCTCCTACAGACTAGTAGCTCAGACAAGTTATTTAAAATTCCCACTTCAGTTTAAGCCATTAATAAAATGTATATCTGCTTATTTTCAAGTCAGAAAGTCTCACTGCAATAGCCAGAAGGGTGGTTATGTGCAAATGGCATGAGCTGCTCCTGAAAGTTGGCACAAATTTACTAAGGACTTGAGAGAATGGGTAGTTTCATCCATCTCCAAACAGTGAGATGGCCAGGCTCACCACTATAAACTAAAGACTTTGGCCCAAGACCTAGTCCAGGATGTAATTCAGAGATTCCAAAATAGGAGTATGAGGTATCTCCAACATTCTGGGTGATGGAAACTGCGGTCTTACAGCAAGGCAGCTTTCAGTTTATCCTAATCAGGTTATGGCTTTTAATAGCTTCAGTGCACAAGATGAGTTGATGGCATGGCCACATTAATATTCAGATATTGCTGATGTTGAAAATTCACTCTGGTCCATCATAGAGAAACCATTTGGTGTGGGATGTTAGTGTACAGCTTCATTGTGTGAGGATTTCTGGAACCCCTCTCTGACCATGTAAGGTTTGTAACACTGCTCCTGCTCTCAGATAGAAGGCAGAACGTGCAAGGGCAATGTGAAGTGTTATATATAAATGTTTATGAATTTTTTTCTGTTGGAATTTTAGGGTGAAAGCTGCTAGTTCAAGGTTCACTATTTATTTTTAAAAGAAAAACACCTTAACACACAGAATTGGCCAATTCTAACATCTGCTGTGTAGATATGAGTTTATATAACAGCTCCCAATCTTTCCTGCTACAATCTCATCTGTAAACAAACAAGACATTTACTAGACAAAAAACAGGCACAAGCAGATTAAATGACTTCTCCAAAGTTATAAAAAAGGTTACCAAAAAAGGTTTCTTTCTGGGACAGGCTTGGATCTCAGATCTCCCAATGCACCTTTTAATGCTACAAATGCATCTTTATTTTGCTGGATATTTGGCTTCAGAAGCCCTTAGTAATGAGCATGGTGAGGCTGAAGATTTCATCATGGAAAATTGTCGAACAATCAGTAAGCACTGGCATTCAAATGTGCTGCCATTACCATATCCTCTTAACTGGAGTTACATTGTTTTATTTATTAACAGAATAAAGAAAGAATGTGACTAATTTGTTTTTGCTTCTTTTCACAGATGATCATACAGTAAAGGTGAAGGAGACCCTATTTTTTAACAGATCAAAGCATTTGTTTTACTGTTTAATGCTTTGGTACTGGCTCTCCCAAGGCCCCTGCTGCTATGAATGAATGCAAATTACATCAGGAAATCCAATGGGCTCGGTAAACACTGAATATTAATTCAAGATGTTTTTGGAAATGCATAAACAGCATCAGTCCCAAAATCCAGAGCAGAAGCAAATAACAATGTTAAATTGATATGTCAGAATTTTATAGGTAGTGTTGTTTTGGCTATAAAAATCTGTTTTTTCTCGCCTTGTTGAGTGATCATGTTGTTCTATCATACTACATGAATTCTAAATTGTTGAGCAATATCCTTTCTTCCCCCAGATTTTACCCAGGGCTTGCTCTGATTACTTTTCCTGTGTTGTCCAGCCCATTTGCTCTAGATAGACCAATGAAATACATATTTTTGAGAGGTACTAAAGTTTTGTGATCAGAGAGTCAGAACAGGGTGCAGGAAGCCTACAGCAACTCTCCAGGTTTCTTTACTTTGCTTGTGTGGCTTTTGCATTACCTATTGACCTTTCTCTATCTCCATCCATGGATTTTCCCACTTTTATCTTTTTCTCTCCCCATCTCACCTGAGTGTCTGTGTGGGTCTGAGTTGCCAGGTGGGATTAAACCACAACACTCAGGCACTCTGCTCAAGTCCTAGCCTTGATATTGCTCACCTTTTGCTTTGATCCTTTCTCAGTAATAGACATTTTAGAAAAAATTATTTCCATAGTTCAGCTAACACAAAAAGATCCAGCCATCAACTACTTCCTCCTAGAAAAAAATTATCCCAGACCAGGTCAGACCTACAAACAATTTAATTTATGAAATTCAGCACAATTATCATTTAGCTAGAGACCTAACCAATCTACAACTCAAACAAAGGAAAGAATGTTTCATTGACAATTTCTACATCATCACTAAAACACCTGGATTTTCAAAATATTTGTGCTGGTATCAACAGAACACTATAGTGAGTCTGACACTACTTAAATATCTTGTGTGGCCCTAAAGGAGCTGTGAACCCTTCAGT
The DNA here is from genome assembly GCF_030490865.1 of Poecile atricapillus. Taxonomy (NCBI): domain Eukaryota; kingdom Metazoa; phylum Chordata; class Aves; order Passeriformes; family Paridae; genus Poecile; species Poecile atricapillus. The sequence goes on from NC_081288.1 coordinate 5,523,005, forward strand.
TGGAATTCTGAATGTCAGGCTGGACACTTCTGACAAAATGTCCAACACTGTCTTTCAAAGCCCCATTGCTCAACCAAATTTCAAATTTGTTCTGTATTTTCTGCAGGAGACAAAAGCAGGTTTTCTGAATATTGAAATAAATAAGAAGAGTGCATTGACATTCAGCTTTCTTTACTTTTCCCATGTATCATTACATATTTTAATACTCACCTTGGGAACGTCTCTTATGCAAGACATAATATCACAAAACATGGATCTGAAATATTGAGATCCTGGCGTACTGGCAAATCCACAAACTGTTAATAAAATACTCTGTGTTAGAGAGTGGGAAAGGAAGTCACACTGTGTAAGCAACAATTTCAGTAAATGTAAAAGATCTAGAGATACCCAGAGGCTCATCAGGTGGTAGCAGTAGATACTGAGCACTCATTCTCCAGAGTGTGCTGCTACTTTCCTTGATATTCTAGAGATGAAAAAGGCAATTTAAATATTTTATACTCTCTGCCCTCGACTGACGCCTAGAATTGCTCTAGCAGCCCACAGATGAACTCCTGCTATCTCACAGCTCACTGGAGACATTCATACAAATGCCTTGTGAAACCACCACCAATTGCCCAATTGCCCAATGTGACAATCAGAGCTCCTCAAGCCACAGGTTCCACTTTGCAGGATGGAAAAGAAGCGTGATGCACTCTGACAGCAAAGGAACATCTTTTTCTTTCTCCATTAGCCGTCCTTGTGCAGAGGCTGGAAGACACATGATGCTTCCAGGGTCTATTGACAACAAAAACAGTTTGATACAGAGTTGTGCTCAGTTTATGCTGGAAATATCAGCTCAAACCCAGTATTAATGGCTGTCTCAGTAATACACCTGGGTGTTTTCTGACAGAAGGTATTCTGAGAACAATGGCTTCTCCACTTGTTTTATAAATACATTTAATTTCATGTGTGTCATACTGTCAGCAACAACTTTTTTGTCTGTGGATACTAAATATTAAACAGCATTGCCACCCAAAACTTTTAACTAGAATGCACATTTTAGTCTATGTCTTATGATCAGGTAAGCATAACTTTTTAATAGACTATTTTTAAAGTAAATTTCCCTTCATTCCTCCCAGGCAAAGCAATAATGAACAGTAAAATCAATTTGTAGCAACAAAATAATTTGGTGAAAATCAGAAATGGATACGTGCTAGAAGTGGTTCTGGGATTTAAATACTAATACAAATTACCTGAAAAGTTCTTGCTTTAACTGAATAATTTTTCTCATGAAAGGGTTCATCCTGATATTTTTATCCTTCAAATGCAGAGTAATGAACATTTTCTGATAAGCTCAAAGTCTAAGTTAAGGTATTCCTCGCATAAAACATTTTACTGTTGCTTTTATTTTTTTTATCTTTTTATTTTGGTTTTGAGAAAAGAGGAATTTTTGTTTTGGTTTGGGATTTTTTTTTCCCTGAGAAATTTGCAAGAGAAATCAAATGAACCATGCATTTTAATTTATTTTTTTTTTAAGCTAGTAATGTACTACAGAAGTATCATATATAGAAACAAAGACAGAGAGAGATGTATTAATCTCCTGTGGCCACCTTGGGAGTCATTGGCTGATCTGATAATAAAACTGAAAATTTCTTGGCTTCTGCACATGTTTTGAGCACAAAGCTTCAGTATTGTCTTAGAATCCAGCAGTGAAATATCTTCTTTTTTAATACATAAGCTGATCTTAAGTTATCCAAGTGATGTGTATTTTCCCAGATGAACCTTTGGCAGTATTTTAAACAGAACTCATTAATTTCTACAGATGTTTAGCATTCCCAAAACCAATTTTTTTTTTTCCTTTAAAGACATATTTGAAATTTATGTAAGCCTTCCACTCACAGCAACAGTCACTGGACAGAATCCAGAGTATTTTAAATACAAAACTAATGCCTAAATAATTTTTTAGACAAGTTGAAAAGGCTACAAATTTACTGGTATCTACATTTTGACCAGTGGAAATCACAGAAGACTATTATATATAATTTTTTTCCTGACACTAAAATTGACACTTAAATGCTATTAAGGCATACAAATAATAAATTGTAAATACTTATAAAAATAAGTGTTTGGAAATACTTAAGAGTACTCATGTATAATTTAAAAATCTGTGTCTGTGACATTAGATCTCTCTCTCTTTGTTTCAGACACAATTAGTAAGACAAAAATATAGTTTTTCTATCAAATAAAAACACTCTAAGACTCCAGGGAGATTTGGTATTTGACACAACTACATGGATAGGACAATGGAAAATAAAATGTTTGATTACTCTTCGTAGATTTAAAGAACTGTCTTCCACAATCACATTGTATATGAAATCTCTCTGTGTTTTTAACTGATGAAGCATTCTGGAACAAAAATGGTTCTGTTTCTAAAGTGTGTCTTGCTTAGCAAAGCAAAGATGGTAACTACATTCTGATACTGTGAGTAAATTCCCAAAGCTGGTGAATGGCTGGCTTAGGATGCAGGAGGATGGATGAACTCTGCTCTGTTTTAGCTCAGAGTGCACAGATAAAACCTATAAGGTGCTATTCTCTGTTATTTGAAGATTCACATGATAAAAATAAGCAGGATGACAAAAGTAGTGACAGAATAACTCTGGCACTCTTGGGTAAAAGTTATTCCATATTCAAGTGTTTATACACTTTTACAGCTGAGGACAATGCACAGAATTGGTTGAGGGGTTTTTTTTCTCTGCTAGTAGGTCATGCTACCAAATAGCAAGAGGCAGGATAATAGTAACCTATTATTAGTTTCCAGTTAGTTTCCAGTCCAGAATGCAAAATACATCAATTTCATGTGGAAATAGAAAGTGAAGCATTTTATAGTATTTAATGTCCATATTACCAGTTATAAAATGCATCTACGCTTTACTTTCAATGTTCTTCTTGATTTTTAGCTCTCTATTCTTAATGCATAAGAAAAGTATAATTTAAAAAAAAAAAGAGTAATCTGTTAAGATGTGTCTGATAAGCTTTAAGGTTCTTGCATAGTGGTTAGTGGTACCTAAGGTCAAAGAGTCTTTCTTTTTTTTTTTTCCCCATCAGATGTGTTTAAAACATATTTCCCTTACAATGAGAAATGAAAAATAGGAAATACTATGTTCAGATACTTGTGGATCCCTTTTATTCTTTTTTTAGGGTTTGGTTTTTATTATTTTTTTAAGCACTCCTGTTTCTTTACTGCTTTGCCTGAATAAAATGGAATCCATAGATCCAAGAATCCCCCAGATTCTATTGTCAGGCTTCCTGATAAGACACTCTCAGTTTATTCCCTGGTTTAATCCATTTCAAGCATCTCACAATAAATGTTGCCCATTTGTTGTTATACTTTTGAAGTCACAGCTTTAATTGCATTGTTTTATGAAGCAAACTTCTTTTTCTCAACTGAATTCCTGGGGAATGTGATCTACCACTGGGGCTCGATTCATTGATAATGCTAAATAACCCCCTAGGTGTTCTTACTCCACTGTATTCCTATATAATTTGTTTTGGGGCAAAAGAAACAAACACCTATGTAGAAGATTTTAAAATGAAGTGGAGAAGTATTTTTAGTGTGATTAGGTGATTTATTATTGGTGAAAAGTAGATATGTAGGGTCAAAAAAAGAGTTAGACTTTTTCCTTTTATGTATTATTCCTGTGAGCACTAGTGAGGAAACCTAGATGATTGGTAAGGGTGCTGAATCTTAGATGGTCAAATCTGGATGAGACAAATCCCAGACTAAGCACAGATATTTCAAAGATTTAGGTACTATTGGGCTTTCTGAGTTTTTCCAGTACTGGACTGGGTTTGTACAAATCATTTTCTTCAGTGCAAGGTTAATTATGAAAAGCCTTTAAATAATGGACTACCTGCCAAATACTTGTTCTCCTGGACACCTCAGAAAGGAATAAACACCTGGAAAGAGCACTATCACAGCCTGTGAAAAAATGCATCCTGCAGAGCCTTTGGCACACAGATCCTTGCCCTGCTATGAGTAAGAGATGCTGCTGCCTAGTCTGTGTGCTGATATGTACAAAGTGTTTTCTCGGCCTGTTTCTTAGCGGATGGAATTGTAAAACTACTGGCACCTTCAGAGATGAATCCTGAGAGATGCAGAGCTCCACCAGTTCTTGCAGTGAAAGCTGATGATATTTAGCAACTTGTCAGTCCTCGATCCCATCTGAGTTGCTGAGAGCTGCACAGGCAAGGGAGCATCGGGGAGCCAGGTGGGATCCATGTGGGTGCCTGCAAACATCGCGTCCCCGCAGCAGTGAGGAATTTGAACGCCAGCCACTGCCTCGTCTCCTGCCACAGACACTTTAGCATATCATGCATGAAAAAGAGATCAAACTGCCCTTCGTTTTGGCCCACGTTGTTAAAATTCTTGGATGGAGATACACGAACCAGATAACTCACACTGCATTCATGTGATTTTGTTGGCCTCTGCCAAACACTGGTTCAGTGATTTCTGAAGTGCTTGTGGCTTACAAAGCGAGATGATTGACAGCCATTACAGTGTTATACCTTGCCTTTTGAGGGGGAAAATATGTGTTACTGATGAGAATGGGAAAAATTAGCTATGAAAATCATGAAACTCACACTTGATTACTATTGGCTCAAACAATATTTCTTTTCTTCATGTGTAATCATGTGCTAGAATTCCTGCCTCATTAAATAAGAGAGATTATATAAAACATTTACATTACATATATTTATCCAACATGAAAATTCAACTCTACTTGGAACTCTGCTGGTGTCTAAGTGAATTTATACTGATAACTCCAATGGCTTATGAGATAAGAATTGGTATTTTATCCTTGTTTCTATGTTTCTGACCACGTTATCTATTTTCTGGAATTGTAAGTGATTACTTCAATTCTACATCCAACACAAAGGCTATTTTATTTTTCTGGAGAAAATATTTTTTTTGCTCTCTTTCTGTTTTTGGCTTTGTTTTTTAAACTTGATGCATTGTTTTCAAGAGCTCTGGTTAGCACATCATATAAAAAACCCAGCTCATTATTATGCATTATCTACTGCTGCTTGCTGCAATGCAATATTTACACTTTGGCATTAAGGCAGGAGACGGCCCTCGTTATGGAGCACATCCACTGCTGATAGATCGACACAACGGCTTTTCAGAAACATGAAGAATTGAAAATGGTTCATCTGGGGATTGCAAGTGCTATGAATTCTTTATATCTAACAGTTGGCCTGCACTGACCCAAAGGATATTAGATTTCTTAGGAGCAAACGTGCTCTGCTGAAATGTACTTAAAAAGCTCGATCTGAGCGTCCTGCAGTGGCAGCTCCCCCCCTCATCATCCCTGGCTTTTGCCAGACAGAGCTTCCTCTCCCTCTGTGCAACCCTTGCTCCCTGCCTCATAGCTCCTGCTGGCTTCCTTAGGTCTCCGTGTTGGCATTCTGCAGCAGCAGGCGGGAGCGCGGAGGGGTAAGCGAGTGCACCGTTAGGAGCTGGAGGAGGTTGCTCCCAAGCCTGGATTTTATTGCCATGTCACTTGGATTGTTTTTACAGCTGGCAGGCCAGAGTGACCTTTGGCTGCCTCTTCTCGTTTCTGTCGCCTCCTTCCCCATGAGCCCACGTCAAATCTGCTTCTCTTGCGGTCTTTTAAAGGGCTGCTCTGCTACCGCCGCTGCCTCCGGCGCAGGAGGCTCTGACCTCGGACTGGGAAGTGGAAGGGGAAGGTGAATTCTGAATGGGCCAGCACTCACCGTGTCTTGCTGCTCCACCAGCACCAGCACCGGGCCAGGTGTGACCCGCTGCTGCTGGCCTGGGACACCAGTGATCCACCAAGGGGCAGGAAAGCACAGCAGGAGCCACACAGGGACATGAGGGAGGATGTGAAGTGACACCTGCTTTGTGCAAAGCACAAGGCACAATCACCTTGTCATGCTAATGAGACATTTCTCTAATAATTGGCCTTTGAGGATCCCAAGGTACTTTTCCTGTAAAAACCGTGCTATCATTTGGCAGGAAGTATCAGTATCATCCCAATTCCTTTTTTTTTTTTGAGACAGATCAGTTGACTGATGCCACTGTTGGTCAGTGAGTGCTTGCCACCTATGATCATCTAAGCACAGGACAATGCTGCTGCCCCAGAAGTTGTTCCCATTTTCTCTTTGAACATTTCTATATTTTGTGTCCTCAAAACATCCCAACATCTCCATTAGCAGAAGACCCTTCACAGAGGCAGAAAGCAGGACAGAATTTGTGTTTTTTCTCCCACATAGAATCTAGCTAATTTTGTTTCTGCCAACTTATGATCAATTTAGAGATTTACACAGGTGGAAAGCAAACTTTATGTGCATTGCACTGGGCTCTAACACCATGACCCAAACTCAGGCCCTGACTGCCTGGTTCTGTTACCACATTTCCTGTCCTTTCCCCCATTTCAATGACATTTCAGAAAGGGAGAAGGAGAGAGCAGGATTTGGGGAGATGAAAACTGTTGTTTAATTGAGACAATTTTTAATTAAACTGTGTATTTCACTAACTGCTCTGTGCAAAGAGCTTTATTGTAGTGTTGCTGTGGCAACCTTAACTTTGAGCGTCCTGACATGTGATTAAAATCTAAGATTTAAATGTTTCATTAACAAAGAGTGATTCTTATTGGTTTTGTTGGTTTTTTTTTTACTTTTTCTGGGCATCCACCAAAATCACTGAGCCTGAAGTCTGAGGATCAGATTGCCACCTCAGATTTTGGTCACTGAGGGAAGGGAAGGAGAGAAACAGCCATGCAGATGACTGAAAGCCTATGGGGGAGAGATATCCTTTTCCTGACTTACAAGTGCCTGCCCCCTTCTCCCCCCCTGCCCTGCATTTTCCCACTCCCTAAGGACGCTGTACCAATCAGACTTAGTAGCTTAAAAGGCCATAAAGGGAAAAATGTCAGGTGTGAGCTGCTCTGCTCAGCATGACAGGAGTTCAGATAAGAACACAAAAAATACCACATGGGGTTAGACATAAGGTTCATTTAGCCTGCTAACCTTTGCCTGGCAACAGCAAGTAGCAAATGCTTAGGATATGTATAGACTTGACCTTTCTCTCACAGACCCTCCCAGCTCCTGATAACCACTACTTAGATGTGTCCTTGCAAATCTCCCCCAAATGGTGTTTTTTCCTAGTAAAGACCTTCTGAGCTAGGAGAAGCATATCCTTTCCTTTTTTTTTTTTTTTTTTTTTCTCCCCATAAGTGGCCACACTTTGTCCTTTGAAGAAAAAGTGATTGCTGCTTGTATTATGATGGAATGGGATCAAGGATTCAGGGCAGCCCTGTAGGCAAACAATGAAATCGAAGCATCCTAGCGTTAAGGCAAGATGCTTTCTCCTTTCTTTTCTTCTTTCTGTGCCTTTTAAGAAAGAAAAATTGGATACAGCCCCTAATATATGTTCCTGTACAGAGATGGGGATCTGTCCTGACATGTCCTTCTCATTTCCCCATTAGTTGTTATAACAGTTTCACCCTGGAAATCTGGGGTCACATCATCATCTCTGATTTTACCCACCAAGGGAAATGAATAGAAAAAAAGTCTCTTGTATAGTAAATTTCTGTCAGACAGCAATCCTGAAATAATACTCCTTGATTCTTCATATCTCTTTTAATTTCTCTTGGGCAGAGCTCTAATTTAAGTTACTTAGGAAGATGATACAGTGGAAAGGTGTTACGTATTAAATAGTGGACTTACCCAGGAAAAGGAGATTTACATTAATACACCATTTATCTCGTCCCTTACAAAGTTGGATTTATTCTTTCCTCCATCCAACAATGGATGTTCATTCAGTTCTTGGCTTTTGCCTTTTATTTTCAGGAAACGAGATGAAAACTCAGAGGGCATCTAAGCATTTGTGCAACATAGGAGAAACACATAATTTCCTGACCTGCTGGACAATTAGTTTATGCCCTGAAGTGTGATATTTGATTACCATTCCTTACAGATTTTGTTTGTGGTGCTAATAGCCATAAAATTATTCAGTTTCTGATTAGATGCAGTCACAGAATTTGTCTCAATGATTTCCAGTTGCTGGGAATTATCCAGATATGCTTCTTGATGTGTTTCAAACTTTCTCTCTTCTGCCTCCCCAGGACCATTCATCCATCAGGACTGTAACAAGAGAGAAAATTTGCTGTAACATGAACAATTTTGAACAGCTCAAACAGAGCAAGATTGCTTGTTTGCTTATCTTCTCTCTACTATAATCTCTATGTTTATTTTAAAATTGTCTCACATTTTGAGATTGATGAGAACTGTAAGTTGAGATGTATTTTACAGGTTTTCTCAGTTCTGAACTGGACAAAATTTTATAAAATATTAATGACTTTACACACATACAGAAGATAAACTTCGGTAAATGTAACTATTTCATACAATGTCTCCTGTAAGTCCGGAGAATGCAAAGGTTAAAAAAAATATTAGGAGCAATAGTAGGATTTTTATGAATGAAGACCTACATTAAAAAGGGATGTGACATTTGTTATTTTTACTTTACAGTTAGGAGATATTATCTTGACAAATATCTCTTTTCACATTCTATATAACTAATTATAGTCTAAATTTACACATCTTAAAAAGTGAGATTTCCTTATACATTGTTTCCAGCAGATCAACTTTGTTTTCAAAATTAGAGTTTAAAACTTCCCAGTAAGTTCTCTTCCCTGTTCTGAGTACTCTACCTCAAGATTTTTAATTTAGTTAATAACAGTGTCAGAGTTTGGCAGACAATGATTCAAGAGGAAAGTAAATAATTTTCAGATAAGGAATAAACCAAGAAAAAAAATGCAATACAGTGTTTCAATATGTCCACAATTTTCTGTTGCAGATTGAACGGAAAATATTCTCCAGGTTGAGAAATGAAGAATTTTAAATCTTTTAGTGCTAGAGTAATGGAAAGAGTCAAAACATCTTCTTTGGGTATCCTAACACCCAAGTAAAAAGCTCCTGGCCTCAGCTTGTCATATTGTTAATTACTTTTTAGAAAATGATAATGGAAGGCTCCTACAGGATAAATAAAATGGGCTTGCCAAGAAGAAACAGCACTGAGTCACAGAATGGTTTGGGTTGGAAGAAAATCAAAAAGTCATTTAGTTTCAGCCTCTCTGCCATGGGCAGGGGCACCTTCCACTCTCCCAGGCTGCTCCAAGCCCCATCCAACCTGGCCTTGGGCACTTCCAGGGATGGGGCAGCCACAGCTTCCCTGGGCACCCTGTGCCAGGGCCCCACCATTCTCACATCAAAATTTTTTGTTCATAACATCTATTCTAAATCTGCACTCTTTAAAGCCATTCACCATTGTCCTATATGTCCATGCCATTGCAAAAATGTCCCTCTCCAGCTTTCCTGTAGGCCCCCTGTGGGCAGTGCTATAAAGATTTCACTCTTTCATTTCTTCATTTGAGATGAAGTGGCACCTCTCAATCAAAAAAAGGCTGCAGTGCAGCCAAATTCCTTGATCATGGTTAAAATAAATGAAAAAAAAATCTCAGAAGAAACTGATCACATAAGCAGTTGATGCATGTTCTCATATTTTTACATGTGATGTGTATATGGGCTGATTCCTGCCATGGGGTTCTGTCATGGTACATCTTTGTTTAAAAACAGTCTTAAAAGTAAAATATTTTATTTTCCATATCATCCCCTAAGCAAGGACTAAAAGAACACCAAATATTTTAAGTTTGAAAAAAATCACTCTCCAATATCTGTTTTAAACAATACATGCCTTAAGCTTTGTAGCCATTAAAGAAGAACAAATGGCTCTTGCTCTTTGGAGATCGGAGGTGCAAAAAGAAGACTTATTATTTAGGGAGAAAATGTATTATGGAAGACAACCAGCATAATTTTTACATTTGGTAATAAAATATGTTACCAAAATATCTTTTTTCTTTTGTTCTTTTTCAAAGTTTGCATCCCTCCCTACAAATATTTTCAATGACCTCCTATATTTTCAAGCACATTATTTTTTTCCCCCCTTTTTGTCATGTTAGATTCAATGCAGCTTAACTGCATTTTATCTACCAGAGGTGGGAATTAAATAATTTCTGAGAGATGTAAGGGAAGCTGGAACTTTCCCCAGTTGCCTGCCTTCTTTCTTTTTTTTTTTGCATGTCTCAGAGTTTTGACATTTTCCCTGGTGACGGTTGCTATGCTATGCCTCAGCACATTGGCTTGGGATCCTTGCATTGCCTAAGGTGCTAAGGCATGTTTTGTACAGAATTTTTTTATTATTTTTTTTTTTGAAAGGCTTCTTGGAACCGGATATCAGTTAGAATTTTTCCCCTAGAGATGATGTCAAACTTCTCATCAACACACTGCAGAGTCAAAGACACAGAAAATTACTTATGACCGAAGACATTTTGTGCGGTGACACCTTGCTTGTTATCTTCAAGAGGGACATAACATTCACCAGGTTCAATTAAGGGCCGGATTTCTTATAGCCAAGATCTCCCTTCTGAGCAGGGTTGCAAAAAGCAGGAAAAATCTTTGCATTTCCCAATAAGCAGGTGTGCCACTCCCACAGGCACAAGGATGTATGTGAATATTATCCTCCTAATAGCTTACAAACACGGTTTAACACCTAACTTCTGAGATCCCAAAATTGTCTTACGCAAAGTATAAACCAGAGAGAATTTATTTTCTCCTTGTCCTGCTCCATTTAACTGTGAATTCCACTTGTATGTGCAAATAGCAAGACAAAAAAAAACCCTTTTTCACAGGCAGCCCCTTATCACTTGTCATTTGTCTCCTCACCCAGCTCAGCCTGTTTTGTGAGCACCTGAATTGCCTTATGAAAAAATAATAATAAAAAAAAGGAAGCAGCACTGCTTGTCCTGGTTTTTGTGAACTCTGGCAGGCTCAGGCCTCCGGGAGGAGTTGTGGGCAGGTAAAATTGACAGCAGGCTATAGCTGAGTGCGTGGCTGCTGCCAGGATCAGCTCCCCCCAGGCTTGACACACGTTGTCACCCTTGTTGCAGCAGCAATAAAGGAAGCACAGGCTGCTGGAGGAGAGATCCCTCCCGAGCACGCACCAAGAAGGGCACATTGAGAGCCCCGTGTTTGGTTAAAGCCCAGCACCAACTTATATTCCTGACTCAAGCTGTGTGAAAAATTGATCTTTTCTTTTCTGGAGTTTGCTGCCAAATTGGTAAAGAACAGTGATGGTAGCAAGAGAACAACAAAAACAACAATAAAATTTGAGCTAAGTGTAAAACTTGGGATGGGGGTGGAGGGTGTGGAGGAGAGAGGGAATGTTTTTTTTTGCCAAAAGCAAATGTGTCATTTTGCTCAACCCAAAATGAAAAGTTCTCTTACGGACACTTGTAAAAGGGAAAAAAAAAAAAAAAGAAAATCACCAGGGCAACATCATCAGCCATTGTTTTCTCAGTACCTTTAGAATTTAGCACATTTAACCCTGGCTGCCAGACATCCCTGTGTCTGAGCAGGTCTGAACCCATATGTACCTTTGGTGATGCTGTGAGCTCACACAGCTCTATGTGATCCTCACAATATCCCTGAATCATATTGTTCCCCCAAAAGACTCACATCCCAAATTTTCTAAGGTAGCTAAACAAAAAGAAGAAAACAGAAATATAAGAAGCAGTTATCAAAAACTGTTTATCTAGGGCTATTTTTTAACTACAGAGGACAGGAAAGAAAATAAATTAATTTTTCTCTTTAAGCATTCAGTTTTTCATTTGCTACCTTTTTTCCCTCCCTTTATTTTTTGTTTCATCTGAACATGATTTATCTGCAAGTTTAGAGTGCTGAACTTGATTTGAACTTACATTTTCCAGACTGCATATGAGAATATTAATTTTTGTAGCCAGCCTTCTTCCAGAACACAGGCTCTTCACAAACCCATGTCTCTGCCTGTTTGTATATTCCTATTTGGATGCCACATTATTTAACTTAGATATAAAAACACAGAAATGATCCCAGGAAAGCCCCATCCTGGAAAGTGGGTTCACATTCAGGGCTTGGTCACACTTTGCCAGGTGCTGTTTGTACTGGTTTTCCACTACCTACAATGAATTTGCCCCACTAGGGTGTAATATTTAAATCTGGGCCAGATCATCACTTTTTGTCATTATGAACTGAAAGAAAAATTACACTGCTCTGTATTGCATAGAAATTACATTGAAGTAGAAATTATATTATGTGTTATTCTGAGAAATCGTGGAATATTTCTTAAAATTCCACACTTGATGGTTGTATAGAGCTTTTCTCTTTTTTTTTTTATAAGGATCATCGTATCAGTTTCTATTTATAGCTTATGTCTCTAATCTGAAATAAGTTGTTTATATAGAAGTTAATGCAAATTTATTTTTTTTTAGCTATCATACCACAAAGTCTGTGTTATATCTAAGATAAAAAGATTAGAAGTTTACCATCTGTTATAGAGATCTGGATTTTTTATTGAGTTCCATTGTTGTTTTAGTAACAAACAACATTTCATTTGTCAGGAATCCTTGAGTATGGTCTTCATTATTAAACACTAAAGACAGAATCAAAATGAACAACCTACCAACTGAAATCTATGAAAAACCTGCAAACCAACACATCTGTTTCCATGAACACATCCAAAACACATCATGAAAAATTGTGTTATCCAGCCATGTCCTTGGACACCAATATTTTTATTTTGAGGAGAACGTGATACCAACCTAAATAATTAAAAGGGGAATTTTATCAAACAAGGCACTTTTCCAGGGGAATAGATTCTTGTAAAAGAAACACTCAAATACATAACAAGAATTTCCTCCACACATCACAGGCACAATGTGTTATAGCCATCCTGCCCTGGAAACTGGGGGAGAAATAGATGAACAATATGATTAAGTGACTTGTTTAATTATACATTAAACTTATATGGGGAGATGATATCTGCTCAGAGCTCTTCCAGCCATTCACAGTCTGCAAATCTCTAAACTCATCAGAAAAAATCTCCCTGTAGGCCACAAACATGACAAAGAGATTTAGATCATAGCCGAGGAAGAAGTTTAAACTGTACTAAAGCACCTCCACTACAACCACAGTAAATATTTCCACAGTGGACTCATAAAGCCTTTGATCTTTCATTTGTCTTTTTGTAGAACATATTGCACTTCATGAATTTCACCAAATGTCTTACTTGTGAAATGAAAACACAAGAATGAGCCATGTAGACAATAAATAATGGACAAAACCACCTCTGGTCATGGAGAGTCCATCTCCTACAAAGCAGTTATTTACTACTATTTCAGTCATGAGAAGAAAAATACTTACAAACCTCCTTAAGATCAGTCTGAGAACTAAAACTCAAGTCCTGATTGATTACTAAAAACCTATATTACATCCGTCATTACTTTATGATATATTATAATATTTCTCTTTTGCCATCAATATCTGTGTGTTCCTTGACTACATTCCTTCCATTCCCTGGTACCAATCACCTTTTCCAGAATTTCTATCTGATACTTATTTAATTAAGCTAATATTGTGGTTTTAGTTTGAATTCAGCTTTAAAATCTACTTCTTTGTGTTAAAAAATATGCTTACCTTTTTGTCTAGATTAGTCAAACAAAAGGGTGATATCTTTACTTATAACTCTATGATTAAAAACTCTGCACAAATTCTGATTCCTTATTTTGTTCTTTTGATGCATGAACATTTCTTTCAGTAAAACAGCTCAATCAAAAAAAAGTTAAAAAAACCACCTGGTGAGACCTTTAAATCAGTCTATAATTCTTTTTCAGAATCACCTGAAAATCAACATCTTTCTCCAATTTTTTCATTCATAAAATAATTTTAGAAAGAAACTTTAACCAAAATCCATTTTTTTGACAAGTATTTATGTTTTTTTCTAAAACACTGATGGTAAATTTCATGATCTACAGGATGCCTTAAAGTAATTATCAAATGATGTCCAGAAAGGTCAGAGGCTGATATGCAATTAAAGATGATGATTAAGAGATTTTGCATCACCATGATCCTATCACCTTCTTTAGGCAACAGTGTTGCAGTGCAGACATTTCAATACTGGTCAGGATGACTCCCACACTCACCCTGAACATTTTTAGATGTGTTTGAGTCTTAGCTAAGATCAATCCAGCTGTCAATATTCCATTATTAGAGTAAGGAAGCTGGATAGAAAATGAACTAGAGACACCTTAGGAAGACCCAGCAATGCTTAGATTAGGTATCTCCTTGTTGATAAGCTTTCAATTTCTAAATCCAAATTTCCTAACGGAGTCTGATTGCATGAGATTCCATCCCCAGGATTTCCACATACAGTGCAGAGACTAAATATCAAAGGTCTCTGAACTGTGAGTGATATTTACCCACAGTGTACATGTCATTAACAAGTAGATAAGAAAAGATTGATCTTGGCTTTGACTTTAAGAAAAGATCTGGCAGTTTGTGTGTGTACAAATCTTGTTACCAGCAGAAGTATTATCCTTGTAAAATGCTGGAGCTTCAAACTTAGAGCATCATATTAATTTTGATCACAGTAAATTGTTTCAGATTGACCAAATTGTTGCTGTTGCTCTTTTGCTTCTGATCATACTTTGTTTTGGATCATATGAAATGTTTTTGTAAGAAATAGCTTTTTTAAGCTATTTTTCAATAACAAGTGTGCCAATCGAGGCTAAAGCTTTAAAAGATATCTCTAAGTGGATGGATGCATTGTCGAACAATTTGATGGCTCACTCACCATCTGCAGTTACTTGTTACTCCAATTCTTGCCCATTTCAGCCTGATTCAGAGCAGCGATATGAAATTCAATCATTTGCTTGAAAAATATGGGTGTTGTCATGTTTGCATTAAATGACAGCGTAGTTAATGCTAAAATCCCAGTCCTTTCTGGAAACTGTATTTTGCACAGGAGTAATGGCAAGTCCTCAGTCCCTCCAGAGAGGTCATACACCTGCAGCTTGATGGCAAGTTTTGGTTTCACTCTATGATTCATGTCCACTAAACTTTTTTCACAAGAAGGTAATTTCTTCACTGAAAAGGTGGCCAAGCATTGGAATAGGCTGCCCAGGGAAGTGGTGCAATCACCATCCCTGGAAACTTAAAAAAATAAATCAATGTGGCACTTGGAAATACGGTTTAACAGTGGACTGCATAATGTGGACTAGTGATAGGACTCGATGAACTTAACAAACTTATGACTTTAGCTCTTAATGATTCCATGATTCTGTGATTTCCACACCAAGAGTGGAGAGAAAATAATCTCAGAAACCCTGTAAAAATACTTCTGGGAAGCCCTTGTTGACATGGTCTCCATTCCAGTTCATCACACAGATCCCAGTGAAAAGGCTTTTCCCAAGCACCTTCTCCTTCACAGAGATGACACCACTTCCCACCTTAATAAGTTCCAGAAACTCGGGAGAAAACCACTTGAATGCTTATAAAACAAATTCCCCTAGGAGTAAAACCTTCATTCCATTTGATGTAAATTTGCCTATTTGCAAAGTTTTCGATAAATATAAAAGTCACCAAAATTATTTTGCTAAATTTCACTAGGAGTACTAGCAAAGTCAGCTATTCCATCTGCTGCCTCCTCATTCCCCAAACACCTGCACTCAACCTGTTCCTCTTTGGCTCAAAATCTGCATGACCCACGCAGGACCTGGGAGGGCAGGGCTGTGCCCTTAAACACCACACCATTCACTCCACTGTTAACACTTACCTGTTGTGCTGAAAGATTATTTTGTCCTCCTGGAAATCAGAGCTCTTTGTGCAATTACTGAAGGCAGGTGTAAAGTTCCAGGGTTTTTATTCTTGGTAAAGTTACATTTCTTAGTTCTTTGCACTCCCCAAATTCCCTGTGCATTTAGTCAGGCATTTATAAAGGCAAGAGGAGGGCAGTCAAGTTTCTCAAATAATGTTGTTTTGCAGGTGTGCATATGAGAGTAGAAATAATTATAAAAATTATATATACAGAGAATAAAGTATTGCAGATGCAGTTTAGAATATCTCAGAAGAAACACTGGTGAGCAGGAAACACCACACCACAATTATTGATTTTATTTTATTGGGTAAGGAAAAATGATGAATTCTCCTCTTCTAGCAGGTGGCAATAGCTTGTTGAATACTGAAATGGATTGAATTTCAAGATATGGCTGCACATTATTATCCTTTATCACTGTCATATTCAAGCCTGGAAGATTTCATTCACTAAATGAAAACCACATTGGAAGATGCCATTTTATTTGGGAATAGGTTTATACATTCAAAATTATCCTTGCCACTCCAGTGTTAATACCCCTCCAGTGATAATTTTTAAAATTATTGGTGGAAGATGGAGGGATTAAAACTTCCAAGGATGTCAATCATTTCAGCAACCCTCTCCCCTGCCTGTATCATCCACAGTAGGAGCAGAGGCTGCAGATTTTTTGTTTTATGATATACATCGGGAATGGTACACTCCTTAGTATATTAATTATGCATCTTGATATTTGTCTTGTATGATTATTTTTTCCTTCAGCTAAAAATAATTTAATCACACATTAAACCCATGAAAATTCCATCTCTTTTGCAGACTAGATTCTCCAGATTTATAACCTACTTACCTCACTTCAGTTTGTTTAGAGATTTTGAGATTGGCCTTATTTATTATACAGTCTATAAAGTAGAATTATTCTAAATCACTCCAGTGGAACCATGAAAATGAAACCTTGGATAGGCAAGAGGATTTTTATGTCCTTTAATTAGAGCTTATGTTGAAACTTCAAATGCAATGGCAAAATGTTCATTGAACAGTCTTTGCTCAAGCTGACTGCAAAGGACAATCCCAGCTGTACAGAGATGAGATGTCACAGATTTTGAGCAGTTTTGAATGACAATATCAATATTCAAAATCTTTAGCTCTGACTTAGGAGCTTTATACAGGAATTCTGCTGCTTTATCCCCACTTTTCAGCCTGGCAAGTTGAAGGGAGGTGAATGTTGGGATTGTTGTACTTTCTCCCTTTCTACAGCTGCTCCGTGGCAACACAGCCATGAATTTGTCCAGGATTTGCTTTTAGGCTGTCAATCTAAAGTCAGGCAATAATTAAAACTGGACAAAACTAATCTTCATTCTTCAAGATTCTAGCCAGTCAATCATGACTCAGAAAGTTTGGTCCTCATGCACAATCAGAATTCAGTGTTTATAGCTCTTCTTTTCTGAAGTATCAAATAATCCCTTCTCTGTTTTCAGCCTCCTGGACACAGCTGTTACCTGTCTTCCCTCCTGTTCTCCCTCTGCAGTACAGGATTCAGTCTTCTGAAGACTGGAAAGCTTCCATTTAAATGTAGTCTTTGAGCTTAAAGCACTTCATGCATGTGAAATATAATGGGCTATGATGTGCAAGCAGCCAGGCTAGATGATCTAAAGGTACCTTCTGGCCATAAGCTCTATCAAATTATTAAACCTATGAAATTGCAGAACACAAAATACAGGATAATGTTAAGTCAATGGGAGTGGTGGAAATTAAGTATCATGTGTATTAAACCCCACATACTTGGTTTCATTAAACTCCAAGCACCAGAATTTCTCCCAGGCAATCCCATTTCAAAGGATAATAAAAGAAAGAGGAAGAAGCTTTAGGGCCACTTGACCAGTGTCTCCCCATATTTGCTAAGTGCACACACTAAAACTAATTTTCAAGGAATTTAATGCCTGAGAGCCAATCCAGCAAACGAAGTAAATCCTGTCTTACAGAATACCTGCAAGTCACTAGGTAAGAAATATTCTCAAAGCTGCTTCAATAAGCTTATGAATGCAAATTTAACTCCAAGTACAGACAGGCACTGTGACTCTGTCTCAGCTGCTGGGGACTACAGATGTTTTGGCAGAATGGGGAAAGACATTGCTTTTAAAATTTTGAAAGTTTCAATATTTAGAGCAAGAATCTAATGCTGTTTGAGCAAAATCCTTTTAAGTATATTTCTCAATTATTTCATCTAACAGTTGTCTTAGTTCCATATATATACACACATAACATTTATTTATATATATTTATAGACTAATTATTAATTTAAGACAGCTTTTCATATTTTCTCACATCTCCCAGGGAAGTATGGTATCATGTGCAGTGGAAAACTAAAGTTAAACAGATTATGAATATCATCAGTTTGAAGATTTATAGTGCTTGCTGTGATCAGACATGTTTTTCAACTATTCTCAGTCTTTATTCTCTTTCTTCTCTGATAAATTTTCATATATGTTGGCTCTGATGCAGAGAACACCTGGAAGCTCTTCAGTACAGAAAGTAACTTGCTACTTAAATTTTGTGTCTATATATTTACAAAATCCAGAATGAAACACGTAGAGACATTGTCATATTAATGCCTGACTTTGAGTGACCAAATATCTCCTGGAACAGACGCAGTTTGTGACAGATGCCACACTTGGGGCCCTCGACCTAGATGATATGTAGAATATCATAGCTATTTTCCAGTTTGGCTTTACAAGATGTTTTTTTCCCCACATAAACAGGTGATGAGATGTTCTACACAAGGTTTCCATCCCTGGATTCAAAATAACTGCACATCTGGACCTCAGGACTGACACAACTGGACAAAACGGAATAAAGGCCTGCACTGAGACCAAGAATACATGTGCAAAGCCAGGGAAAATCCTTTCTCCAAAAAGCCCTTGCAAGAAGCAACTACTGGGACATGAAAACTCTTCCCAGGGCCACATGTACATGGCAAAACAAAATTTAATCTCTGGATTTCCAAGTCCTTACTCTCCTGCTTACGCTTATTTTCATGAAAATAATTTTCTTCTACTGCAGCATCTGACTTGGTCACCATAAATAGGAATTCAGGGGATGAGGTTATCCTTGCATGGGTCTGCATGCCTGAAAATTTGCAGATTCAGTGTTTTGATGTTGATAATATCAAAGGCAGCTCCTCTCTGCAAACTCATACCTAATGAAAACAAATATATACCTGAAACCTAAAACTCTTACAACAGGTGAAGTTTCTAGGACTGTAGTTCAAAGGGATTTTGACTGAAAGGTTATTAGAAATATGCTGAAAATATTTTTTAAATATTAGCTCCATATGATGTTTCAAAAAGAGTTGTCTCTCTTCCCTGACTGAACATATAAGCATAATTAAAGATAACTTAGATTTAGTAAGTGTTGTGGTGTAAGCTGGCAGGCAGCTAAACACCACACAGCCTCTTGCTCACTTCCCACATTGCAGTGGGATGGGGAGAGAATGGGGGAAAATAAAGTAAAATTTGTGTGTTGAAATAAAGACAGTTTAAAAAAGTATAAAGGGAAGTGAATAATTAGTAATAATAAAAGAACTACAATATACAAAATGAATGATGCACAATGAAATTGCTCCCCACTCAGATTTCCCCCAGTTTATAGATGTAGGATCATATATGTTTATGTATACCTATACATGACATCATAGGGTGGTATATCCCTTTGGCCAGCTTGGGTCATCAGTCCTGGATGTGTCCCCAGCTTCTTGTGCATCCACAGACCAAGACTGTAAGGCATCTGCCCAGTGAAAATTTTCTTTATGATTGCTTTTCATGTAGACAAAATTCCAGCTTCCCAAGTTCTTCATCATTTAAATTCTTTTTTTTTTTTTTTTCACAGTATCTTTTCTGACTTCTCCATGTAACAATCAGTAACTTAAAAAACTTAGGGAAAATAATCTTACTGCATTACTTCAGAAATATTCTATGACTCCCTTTTCTGGCTGTCCATTTGAAATGCTGAGGAAAGAAGAGCCTGGAGAGGGAAGGGCTGGGCTCTGTAACACCCTGAAGTCAGTTCAGGCTGTTCAATTCACTTACACCTGAGGGCAATTCAGAATAAAAGAATGTGCCTTGTTCAATTTTTAAGTCACAAAATCAGACTTAATATTCTACTTTAATTATGTCTTTTGCTACATTATCTTGAGAAAAATAGCTAAGACTTAATTCCCCATTCCCTGTCTCTAAAGGGAATAATAGCATTTATATATTAGTAAAATCTTTTCTTTGGAGGTAAATACATGACAAGATGGAGGTATCTGGATAGTATGATAATGCCTGTTACAAAAGAAACTTGGATCATTAACACACTCAAATGTAGTTTACTGGAAATCTTAGCCCTGGGTTTATGTTTTAAGATCAGTAATGAATGGTTAATCTTTCCACTACTATTATTGTCTTTAATAACCTTAGATTCCTCTTTTTGTTCCAGCAACTTGCACTGCATGTGAACATTTTAAGTATAGACATGACATTTTAGTTTGAAGTTATATGTGTGAAGTGGCTCTTCAAACCAAAGATCTGAACCATTTCTATCAGAGCTTTATTTAAGTTTATTTGTTTTGCTAATAAAAGTGCTGGAATTATATTTGCAAAGACGGGTCTGTGGGTATCAAGGATATCATTAATGAAAAAGAAAACCACCTTGAAACAGGTGTCTCTTTCCATGACGAGCTTCATTTCCACTTAATGATCATTTTATAGACAGATGCTAATAAAGGACTTATCCTGGTAGGTGCTCTGTATCTAATTGTCTTCGAGGGGGTTAACAGGAATTCTTAGAAGTCTTTAGAAGATGACTACTTACATCTGCAACATTTTTCTTCCTCTTGGTGTAATGTAGTCATTCTCCTTCAGTGAGAGTTTGTATCTTCCCATTAACTCGTTAACTGCACTTGTAAACTGTCACTGAAGCAAGCAGATCTTACAGGAATCTGGACACAATGTTGGCTTTTATTGGTAAAACACAATTACAGAGGTAATTGGCTCCTATATATCTGTGTGACACTTTCTTGGCACGAGCTTCTCCGGTTCCTGGATTGCCTTCCCCTCTTCCACTCCTCCTCAATATGTTTTAGTATTGGAGCCAATAGCCTGGTGACCATTCAGAGGTTATACTTGGCAGGTTTAGAACACAGATGCTGGATTGCAACGTTCAAGGGCTTGCAAGAGTTTTTATACAAAGCTCTCTGAGTGCATTCATCTCTTGGACTGTGCAAAATTACCTTTAAATATGGTGAGTTAACCTGTTGATGAGTTAAGCCCATTTTTTAGATCTCCAGTTTCTCCTGCTTTATTTTTTTCTGGAGAGAATTAGATTCTCTCACCTTCAGGATCAGGTGTTTTCCAAGCATTCTTACCAAGATGAGTTGATGATGGACCGTTTTATGGAACTTTTTTAAGATTATAGAGTGCCTTGAAGACCACCCACCTAAGCCCCTCTGCAGTCATTGAGACAGATTCCCATTTCTGCATCCTACTACAAATAATCCAAAGTGTAAAAGAAAAAAAACATGCCAGGTGGCTTAAGTGGGAAGTGGGGCTAACAGAATGATGTAAAGCTGTCAATTTTTCCACCAGTCAGAGGCAGTAATCACAGCCCACAACATGCAAACAAATATAGTCATAGTCTCCTCTATAATACTTTCTGAGATCTCCCTTGAACAAGATCCACTGTAAATCAGTTGTTCAAGGGTAAGAGCACACTAGGTACTGCTTCATGTCCTTTGGGAAAAAAAAAAAAGAACAAAACAGCAAAAAATTTCAAAACCCCAAACTACGCTTCCTCCTTGAATCAGTGTCAGAGTCTCTGATGGGAATTGTCCTTCAGGTTGTGGGCTGGGGAGTAAAGGGATTTTACCGTGAAAAATTACAGTGATAGTGTTGAGATCAAATTCAGTGAGATGAGATTTTATAAGGAATATCCCAAAGAAAAACAAAAGTGAATTCATCAGCCTCTAAAAGGGCTGAGGCCCTGCAAGATGAGATCTGGTTTAGATGTTGTGCATTGCTCAAGATCGTCCAAAAAGAACAAAATGAAAAAATACACAGTTGGAGGATAT
Source organism: Poecile atricapillus (assembly GCF_030490865.1). Classification (NCBI taxonomy): domain Eukaryota; kingdom Metazoa; phylum Chordata; class Aves; order Passeriformes; family Paridae; genus Poecile; species Poecile atricapillus. The sequence continues at coordinate 5,544,853 of NC_081288.1, forward strand.
AGAAACTTCTTTACCAATCTTTGTAGCTTCTTCTTTGCCATTCATTGTTCTTTGCCTCTTTTTGACCAATGAATATCTATAAGGTTCTTCAACAGGGAAAAAAACTATTAAAAAAACAGGTTTTGGAGAGGATAGAGGTTTGCTTATTACTGACAGAACCAATTGTCACTTCCACTTGGACTCTGCAGAGCCAGGGAGATGAAATTTTCAGCTCTGAATCCAGTGAAGTCAGAGGCATTTAGGGATGTCCACCAGCTCTGAAACTTTTGCCTTCAGCTCTAAATGAATTTATGCAGGAGCAGGAATAATGTTTAATTCTTTGCCAGAATACAGAACAAGCCAAACTCCATATTCTTTGTTTTTTGTAGGTTGGAAAAAGAGACTAATGTCAGAATTCTTCCACTGCTGGTAAGGGAATTCAGAGGCAGATGTGGAACACTATACTTTTGGAAAGTCCATATGCAATTAACACATGTAGGTGTTTAATAATAAATAACCACTTCTGAAAGTTCAGTCAGGATGATTATTTGGAGTAGTGTTACAATCTCTGCATGAAGAAATCTCATTGTTTTCTGGTCTGCTGACCAGAAATTTCTCAGCTTGTTAAGGGTTGAAGAAATGTGGTGTCAAAGAGCAAGTCCAAAATACAGATAAAGCTCTAACTAGAAATAATAGGAGAATTCAGGCAGTGCTGTGCAAAGTCGATAAATGTTAGTCTGACTAAGGACTTTTTAGGGATGAATTTTAGTGTGAAGAAAGATTTTACAAGTAATAATGCAGTTTCTTATTTAGCATAGGAGGCAGATCAGAAATGTGTGTGTATTTTCACAGATGTATGTATGGCTTTCCCACTGCAGAAGCTTTATTTCTTCTGGAAACAAAAATAACTGTGTGATTTAACTCTCTTACTTTGCTTTGCAATTGAATGTTTATGAATAGAATAACTGCGGCAGCAAATATGTCATGAGCAATCAATAGGTTGTCATGTATTTCTATAAAATATTCATCAGATAACTCGAAACTGAACAAATTCATAAAACATGTTGTATCCACTTTGCTTACACCAAGCACTGCTGGAAGTATTATTTCCATTGGCATCCTTAGGAATTCTCACATTTGAGCAAAGATTCACAGCCTGGCCTGGGAGGATTTTGCTCCTTTTTAAGAGTAGGTAATTACATAAATAAATACAGTAGAAATTTCCTTTTAATAATAATACATCCTTAACTGCCAGGAAAAAAATACCTAGGGAAGCAGTGTATTTTCCACCACTGAAAGATATTACATCACGTTTGTATATATTGTAAAAAAAAATGTTTATGCAAAAATGACTGAGCAAGAAGCCCTTTTTGATTTCCTCTGCTTATGAAAGAAGTTAGGCTGCAATTTTCTTTCTAGTCCTAGAATTTAAGAATCTATGACACTTACAGTGTATTTGCAGATGATTTCTAAAAAAGAAGTGGAAATATATCAATAATATTCATTGAATGCAATTTGTTTGTCTCACTGTATATTCTCTACATGCACCTACAGATCCATCATGCAAAAAGTTATGGAATATTTAAATGCAAGTCTAATTTAAGTGAACATAACCTTTTGATCTAAAAAATAAGCAACCTAACAATAGGAAAAATTGCAATCTGTTGAGACATATTTGAGTTATTTTGTTGTAATTGGCTTGGCAGCAGCTTCAATCACAGATTTCTGTTTCACAGATTGTCCCCAAATGAATAAAAGGTTTGCTTTGAAATATAATTAATATTACATTCAGCTGCAAGCCTTTCTCAGGTTGTCAGAGGAAAAGAGAAGAGAGAGAAGAGAAGAGAGAGAAGAGAAGAGAAGAGAAGAGAAGAGAAGAGAAGAGAAGAGAAGAGAAGAGAAGAGAAGAGAAGAGAAGAGAAGAGAAGAGAAGAGAAGAGAAGAGAAGAGAAGAGAAGAGAAGAGAAGAGAAGAGAAGAGAAGAGAAGAGAAGAGAAGAGAAGAGAAGAGAAGAGAAGAGAAGAGAAGAGAAGAGAAGAGAAGAGAAGAGAAGAGAAGAGAAGAGAAGAGAAGAGAAGAGAAGAGAAGAGAAGAGAAGAGAATATGAAACAGCTAAACTAAATCCATAATTTTGCTAAAGGGCAGCAGTGGAAAAAAAAAATTGGACTGAAACAAATGGCAAAAGCCTTTCAGGCATTTTTATTATTATTTTTTTTTATATAATAAAATCAACCATCAACACATAGTTCAATAATGTTCCATGAACTATACAGACACTTTTATACTGTCAGTTAAGGGAACAGGTGATGATGAAATATTTGATCTCACAGTGTGTGCACTTTATAAGGCAGAAGAGACACAAAAACCTTATTGTTTGGTGCTGGAGTCATACATATCTGCTTCACATACAGATCTATTAATTTGTACTTTAAATCTATGTAAAAATGTTTAGGGTTCAAAAAGATTGCTGGTGGAAGTTGCTGACTCAAAGTGCAAAGTGCAGCAGAAATGGAAAAGTGGGTGCACTTCTTCTCTTCATAATTAAGGGTTTAATTGACTTATATTCCTCAGCCACTCTCTACTCCATTTCTTCCCTCACAATTTCTTCAGCATGAGATTTGGGATGTGCACATAAGGCAGGGAGTATAAATCCTTGCTGGAGGTGAAATGAGACAAGGAATTTGGTGTGTGGGGTAGGGCTGTGCTATCCAAGCTGTTGCTGGGACAGGGTGTGACAGCCCCAGGTCACAGGATATAGACAGGGGTGGAAAGAGACCCCTCAAGGGGTGCTAAGGGCTCTTATTACCCTCCAAATCCTGACACAACCCATTTTTCCACTGAGCACCACCTCTGTGATTACTGAGAGAAGGCAGATCCTGACATTTTAGGTGACAAAATCCCATGGCCAACTAAGCACTAGTCTACACAGAAATGTTTACAAAATTTCCTTGATACTCACCTGCATCTTTTATACATCAGCAGTTTAAAATTAATCTCTAATGGCTTTGTAGTGCACCCTTCTCCTATTTAAAAATTAAGATTAACAGCATTCCCCAGTAGACATCAGTGACTGCGAACAGAGAATCAACACAAACCATATAAAGTCCAGTGAAAATAGAAATGGAACAATGCCTTCTGCAATATTCCTTTGTTGCAGCAAAAATGTTGTTTCCTGCTGAGGTTTCCTAGCTGATTTTGGAAGGCAGCTCTGGTTGGTATTGCTGCTCCTCCTGTTGTAGTTTTCATTAAAGACATCCACATCTGAATTAGTCATCCTGTATTCCCATCACTGTCAGTGGAGAAAATTCAGCTTATCCTATGACCATATTTTTTAATGAACAAATACAGATGGCCATTTCGAACTTTCAGGAATTTAAAGTTCAATAAGAAGCAAAATGCCTTCCAGAGTGAGTACAACTGTATTTATGAACAAAATAAACAATCACAACAGTTGATGACAGAACAGGTTTTCCCAGATGAACACTAGATATTCCTAAATGTTCTAGTTATCTAAAATGAGTTCACTTTTCGTCAGAACCCAGAAGTCCAAATCCTCTTTGCTTTGCCTGGACTTCATCTGGGTAATTAAGCACATCAACATCTACAAGAGCTGGCTCATTGCTTCAGTCTGTGTATAAACTGTTATCACTGCACTTACAGTTCACCAGGAGCTTCACATTGTCAGAGATGATTTACAGTGAATTAATTCCACACATTAACCAGATTCCTTCTCTGTTCAGGTAATTATCAGTGAATTAGCTGAATTAGTTGTGTGTGTTGCTTGTCCAAGAGAGTTTGGGGAGGGAAAGGGTGTAGCTGTAGCCTGTGTGCTCTGAGGTAGCTACACAGAGTGTAAAGGATTAGTAAGAATCTGGTACCGAGACAGGTTGATGTACAAAATGAAGCTGTGTGCAAAGGATACTGTGAAAGAGTAGAGAGAAGGGGGAGACTGAAGATGTGGCTTAGTGTATATCCTAAATCTGGCTGGAAGATGGGCTTTGAACAAGCTGTTATTTTCCACATGGGAGTAGCATTGCTACAGTAAAATGCCAGATTTCATCCATCATAATGTCATGGCTCATATTAAAATGTCTTGAGGGACCTGAGGGAGGGATGGGCAAAAGACATCAAATCAATTTTCAGGCAATTGCTACGGTTTTCAGAACCTAAGCCCTGTGTGATGGCGTTATGGTTGCACAAAGGGAGGCTGTAAATAAGGTCCATATATCAAGAGAGGAAGTAATTTAGAAAAAGGCAGTGGATTTGACTTTTGCATGAGGCTGAACATCCAGTGAAGTACAATCAGGTTATCATTCTATATATTCTTTAGAAAGATAAGCACCAAATCCATACTTATGAGAAATTAGCATATCAGTGTAGTCCTAAAAAATCCAGCTCCGGAGCAGAGAAGTTCCTTTTTAATAAGAAAAAAAACAAAATAAAAAACCCAAAAGAAACCAAATAACCAAAAACCAAACCAAATCAAAACAAACAAAAAAAGACTCAATGGGTTTTTGCATTTGTTTAAATTAGCAATTACTTATGAGATATGCAAGTCAAACACCATGATATAGCTTGTTTCTTCTGGAAGCTTGAGCATTAAGCTTTTGAAAGGAAAAAAAAAAAGACTTTTTTACAAGGTGCTTTTAAACAGAGAGAATGGGAAATTAGCCCCAGGATAGTCCTGCACTAGAAACAAGTAGAATTTGAGAGTTTTATGGTCTACATAAACAAGGATAAACAGTTTTGTGATGATTTTTTTAAGACAACAAATGGTCTGTGTTCCACAGTGTGCAGGGGGCAATGTTTGTACAAGATCCCCAAGCAGGTGGCTGAGAAGGAAATTGATCTACCTAATGGCTTCATATTTCTGGATCCTGCATCCACTTAGGAATTCTTCTGTTTCCAGGTCTTTCTATTGGCAAAGGACCAGGATATATGAAAATCTATTCAAGGCATCTGAGTGCCTTCATATTCCATCTGGAAACAGAATCCAGGGAGTTGTTTGTGAAGAGTCTAAGAAAAAATTCTTGCTTCTCAGGTATGTGCCTGTGGATATTTACCTCCTCCATGAGTCATGTAGAAGGAAGTCAAAAGAAAAACATCCATGAAAGCAGGTCTAGAAAAGTGGTTTTATCTGAAATGGTCATTACATGGACCATTTATGTCATTTCATGGACATGGTTGACCTGCAACAATCACTAAAGAAATAATTTTCCTTGTAAATGGGTAGTTTTAATCTTAGGCAAGGAAACATCAAGATTTGCTACCTAGCATCTGTTTATATCTTGTATAACATTAGCAGCTGGCCTCAATCCTAGCCAAAGTGGACATATGGCTGAATAAAAAAAAAAATACAATACTTAACACTAATCGACATACTTGTTGGCACTGGAACTGGGTGAATAATTCAGTTTCTTTTCTATTTGGTAGCCAAACCACACAAAAAAAGGTAGGGAAATTTACTACAGCAAAATGTCTCAGCAAAAAAAAAAAATTGCACAATCTTTTCTGCTCAAGTGTTTCATCTATACAAACACATAAATTTACTTATTTTCTTTCTAACGTAAGTTGATGCCATTACTTGATCTTTTTTTTTGTCAGCATGTATGATTTACTTAAGTACAAGATATTCTTTCAAAACATGAAGTCAGTTAGTTCTGGTGGAAGTAAAACCATGCATTTTTAAATAGTAAAATAAAATAATATGACATTCTCAAAGGGCTCATTTTCTTTTTCATTGTCTTCATGGCTGAAAATGATTACTGGGTTTGCCTCCATTTCCAGATATTTTTTTATTTCTTCTTTAAAGATTTTTCAGTAAATCAGTAAATTCACTGTTCACTAGGAAAAAGAAAAAGAAAGCAAACAAGCTGACTGGAGAGTACACATTTGCAATTCCATCATGGACCAATGTACATGGCAACTGAAATAAATTTAGGTTTAATCTCTTTGTGTGGGCCAGCTAGTCTGGCATCCATTGGATACTGAGCATTTCCTCCTTTGGCTTTATTTGCCACACTGACAGCTTCAATGTGTAAATTAGTTTGGTGTTTTTTTCCTTCTTTCAGCACAGACCTCATAATGATATTCATCAAGGTTCCAGTATAAAGTATCTGCTCTTTGTGCACTGTCCATCGTGAAGTTGAACTTGCTGTGATCAATAAGAGCTTCTTTATAATTAACAAAGGAGTTGCATGGCATTTAAAAAATCTTTTGGAGCATAGATTTTTTCTGATAAATAAAGATTTCTGGGTTTGGAAGACAAGATCTGTTCCTTTTGGTGAGCTGTAAAAAAAGAGGGAAAAACTCCTTCAATCATTTCAAAAATATCTATGTTTATTTCCCCAGAAACATTTGTCTAATGAAAATCTATCCTACCCTACAAACAGCAGCAGAGGTGGATTGTACTTTATGAACTCTGATTTGTATATTTTCTCCCCCTAGGGTCCTTCTCTGATTTTGCACCACTGGTGGAAGTAATGCTATTGATCGCTCAGGTCTGATTTAAAACCTTGCATTAATGAATGCTTCTGTGTAAGCCTGTTAATATGGCATTAAATTCAATCCCTTACTTGAGCTTCTGTGCTGGCCTCCAGTTACCATTCCTAAAGGTCACAGGTCTCCCTCAGGTTCTGCATCACATTTGCCAGGTCTGTTCAGCTGTCATGCATAGCCCCTGGCACCTGAAATGGCACCAGATGTCTGTTCATAGGTGAGTGGATTTGTCTCTGAGGACTGGATGCAGCTCCATCCTCAGATGAGGTGGCTGGGATGCAGTGCTCACAACTGAACAGGTTCACTTTTGGCTACAGATCCTATAAATCTCTTCAGCTTGTCAAATGAGGGAGCAGATGAATAATTCTCATCTCCATTGAGCCCGATTTTGTTGACCACACAGGCATGTAGTATTATTCAAGATGCTTGGGTGTCTTTAAGACATTCTCATGGTGCTTACAAAAATTACACATGACAACAGGGACCTCAGCCTCCTGAAGGAGCAGCTCCAAGCAGGATGCTCAGTAGTCTCTGCATTAGCTGAACATGTCAGAGTAAGGACAAATTGATTCAAACCCTTCTGACTGTATTGGAAAATATCTTAAAATTTCTAAATTAGGTACGTACCAACACTTGACACCACAACCCCTTGAGATCTGAGGGCTGGCAGATGTCACACAGGGCTCGAGAAGACTCAGGCCCTTCTTTAGCAGGAATGAGATGTCAAGATGACCTGAGCTACCTGCAGAGCCATTGGATGTGTGGTAGGCAGCTGAATCAGCCCTGTGTCTGTGCTAGATGGTGCAACAGCAGTAAATCCTTCTTGCCCTCACAGAAGCCCCAGGAAAATTAAAATTAATGGCCAAAATCTGAAGCTGAATCCCATCCAAAACCGGGTGTTCACCTAAACTGGGCACACACAGAACCAATAAAGCAGTTAAGAGTGCCAGCCAGGGAATAAAAATAGCCTTTTAGTCAAGTGTTTATATGCACATGCTTAAAATTCAGTGTGTGCTTAAGTGATTTGCTGATTCAGACCTTGAAGTGCTTGGCCAGTCTTTCCCTCTGCAAAGCTCAGATTAGAAAAGCATGTGATTTTCTTTTTCCCTTTCTTTTTTTTTCCTTTTCCTCAAGGCTGAAAATAATTTCTCACCTTTTTAAGTGCCACTTGTCTGTGGATACTGTAAAAATTGTTACATCTTGTGGAAGTACCAATTAAAAACAATAATTACTTGACTTGTCTGCTTTAGCATTAAAACACCTAAAACTCTCTGTCCTTGGCAGCTGAAATTTTTACTTCTGTGTTTTTCTGACTAAGGACACTGTTTTTTCATGGAACTTGATATAATGATCAACAAGACAGTCACACAAATTGTAAAACTCCATTCTCCTAAACTAATATTCCTAGTATCTTTATTTTATCTATTAATTTTAGGGGTTCTTTCCAGTGTAGTTCATATAATCACTTTGGTGATTACATAATGTAATATATAATTTAAAATAATTCATATGAACTCTAACATACATTTTATGTAGAATACACTGCTTGATGAAGCATTCTAAAATTATATTGGATTTTTCCAACCAAAGCAGTATTTTTAAGGAAGATGAAATCAATCTGTACTGATGAAAACCTAATTTACTTTAAATTTATGTGTATAAATGAAATGGAGTTAAATGCAGAATTATATTCTTCTGTGTAACTCTAAGTTTTCTGGGATGAGAAACTGGAAAAACTAGCTAAACCATTTTGTCAGATTCCTGCATTTTAGCACATCACCTACAATCTTAAAAATCATGCAGGTATTTTTTCTAGAATGCTTTTATGAGCTTTTAATAATTCTCCTGTGTAAAATAAAAGATCTGTTTTAGCTGCACGCTAGGTACTTTCACTGGAAACTGCTCCCAACCAAATTTTACAGGGGGAGTGGGGCTTTTTTTCTTTTTAAGTATTACAGAATATTTTAGGGTTTGTTTTTTTTTCAGAACTATTCAACACCACTTCTGTCTAAAAATGTGTATGCATAGGTGGGAGCTGATTAATGGTGCTAAAAACACTTTGTGTAGGATCTTATGCTAATTATCCTTTATACCCTAACCTGTGTCAGTTTTAACAATCTAAATTAGCATTTTCTCTTAGGACTAGAGGAATGTGAGAATTGTGAAATTGGCTCAGTAAGCTGAATTAACAGTGCGAAAATTGAGATGTTCTGTCTTTCCATATTAACATCTGCTTCTTGTACTAAATGTGATGTTCTAATCTAAGTGATGGAGACAAAAAAAAAAAAAAAAAAAGAAGACAAGAAGAAAGAGGAAGAAGAGATGGGGTGGGGAAAGAAATGAAAATCTTGCTACATTGTAAAAAAAGTGTAATTGGTGACAATTGTTATCGGCAGTTCCAGGTAATCATGTCTGGAATAATGGATTTTTGACATGCAAGTCTTGAAAATTGGTTGCATTATTGTTGATGCAAATAGTTTAGTTTCTTTCCTATTACTGCTGCAATATAATGGAACACAATCTTACAGGCAGTGGGTGATACAGACAGAACATTGCTCAGATAAAATCCTGATTACAAATGGTTCCATTTGGTTTATTTTATATTCTAATAGGAACATAAGTCTTTCTGGGCTCATTACATTATTAAAATAAACCCCCACAATTCTGAGGAAAAAAGAAAGTTTTTATTATTGTTTCCTCTTCTAAAATTATGTGAGGATTATTCAGACTTTAGGCCTTAGTGAGCTGATAAACAGCACTAATCAATGGCAGTGAGAAGAAATTTGCGTTTTCAAAATATAAAGATCATTCCCAGTCCTGTGAACTGCCCATTGTTACTCCTTATTATCACAGCCAATATTGTCTAAAGTGTTTCTGGGCTGCCAGGGTGCAAGGAGCAGCTCCCAGGCAGCAGCAGCTCGCTCCAGGTGAGTGAAAGCTAAATTGCAACTTCCTACAGGCTCTGCTCAGCAATCCTGGGAGCACGAGGCTGGAATGAAAAATGCCAAAATCCAGTCAGTGCTGGGAGTCACGAGTTTGTTCACAGGGTTCAGGCACACAGAAATTTGAAAGTAAATAAAGAAATTAACAAACAAGGGCAAAGACATCAGCAACTCAACAACAGCTACAGGAAAGATGCTGGGACAGAGCGAGAAGTGTAAGCTGCACCAAGAGGCTGATGTCACATTAATCCAGTCTAAATGGAACAAGGGTGGTGATGGCTTTCTGGGAAAAACTGCTTCCACAGGGCTGCAAGCCCTCTGTGCTCTGGCTAGGCAGGAGAACGTGGGAGCACCAGGTTTTAGTTCCAGAGGTGCTTCCAGCTCACAGGTTTTCATAATGGTGATGGCCTGTGCTCTTGGAGGAGCTCAGAGGTTGGAGAGAGCTGTTTTAAGGCTCAGTTCTCATCCTTCCCTGTTTGGCAGGAAGAAAAGAGGGGAAAGAGTTTCCCACTTCTATCTTCCTTAAGGATTTTTCTCAGATTTGTAAGAAAGATAGAAATAATGAGCTTGGCCCCCAGTCATCACTTCATTAAAATAAAAACCCTTCCTGACAGCCCAAATGTTATCTTTAAAATAATATTACTTGTCAGAATACACTTTTGTCCTATTACTAGCCAAGAACATTTTAAACGATTTATTTTTCATCCCTGCAGCATTGCCATATACAGCCCTTCAGAAACATTGTATCACTTTACAAGAATTCAGTTCAAATTAAATCTCCAGATTTTAAGGGGGCTCCTGGCAAAAGAGATTACAAGTACAAAAACGGAGAGGGCAGCGTGAATACCCCAATTATGGTATTTACATTCATGTTTCTTTGTAAACTAGCACAAATCTACACAATCCAAGGGATCAATAAAATAGTTCTGAAAGACCCTGCTGAGTAAAACTGTAAATGGGCTCCCATCCCACCGGCATTTTGGGTTAAGAATGCGCTCTTGTTAGGCGTCTGCTGAGGAAGCAGCGCAAGAATCACTCCAAGCTGAGTTTTGCATCTCAGAACTGCTTTGGGGCTGGCTGAGCTGGAGTTCATCTCCCCACAGCTGCCCTGACAGTGCACTGGTGGCCAGCAATGTGTTGATAACACCCCAGGGTTTGGGAACTGCTGGGCAGAGCTGGCACAGTGTCACGGCGGAGGACGCGACCTCGAGACCAGACCAGCCGGAGACGAAGTGCTAAAATAATGAAAGGATGGGCTCAGTTTGATGACCCTAAAATAAAGAATTTTAATGGCAAAAACAACAAAAATACAATCCAGACAGAGTAGAAGGTGCACCAAAAGGGCTAGGGTTAGGGTGAAACAACAACTTATATAGACTAGGGTCAGGGTGGAGTCTGAGGGTAAGGGTCCAATGGGGAAAGACAATTGGGAATATATAAAAACTGCACCAAATAAAAACCAATTGTAACAGGGGAAACAGGGAACTTTCTAGCACCATTTACATAACTCTGAACAGAGGGCAGTGTGGGTACTATTTTTCTCTCCATAATAACGAAGGGTTTTCCCACAGCCTTCCATCTGGTTTTCCACAACCCTAATAGCAAAGGGCTGGTGCTGCCTCTCCAGCATTCCCCCTTCACCAGCAGGCTGGGGGTGGACAAGGTCCTGTGAGGGGACACAGCCAGGACAGGGACACAGAATAACCTAAGGATCATTTCATATGCCATCTGCTCTGACATAAAAGCTAAGAAAAGGAGGAGGAAACAGGGCACGTTTGTTATTTACAATGTTTCCCTTCTAGCCTACCCTCTCCATGTGATGAAGCCGTGCTTCCCAGGATGTGGCCAGAGGTCACTTGCTGATGGTTTTTTTTCCCCCTGCTTTTCCTGTGCATTCCCAACCTTTCATTTTTGCTTTAGTAAATTTATCTCAATTTTACTAAACATGTCTCAACCTACAAGTTATGTCCCATCTTATTTTCTCTGCCCTGTCCAGCTCAGAAAGGGGAGTGGAGTGATAGAGAGGCTTGCTGGGTACCTGGCACCCAGTCTTTAAAATTTCTGTGGACTTCAGGCACAGCCCAAAGTGTGAACCCCACTCTGACTGGTTACCCCAGAATGTCAGAAAATACACAGAGTTCAAGGAAACCTCTGCCTTAGTGGGATTTTAATTAAGTTGCATAATGAGCCAGGCAGGGCACCTGTAGCTCTAATATAGTAGCAGATATTTCCGACCCTACTGCTAAGTTAAGGGTCTCTTTTATGGCTTGTCTCAATGATCTTATAGGTTTGTACCAGCTGAGCAAACAGGCTTATGCACCATTATTTGCTAGATGCTTGTCTAACTCTATAAACTGGGTGTTCACTAAACATTATATTTACATTTTCTTTCAGCATTGCTTGAACACCTGCAATAAGAATGTTGCTATAACCTGACAGTCACATTCTGGTAGACATAAAATCAATCCTTAAGCACCTTTGAATTTTCCCTGATTTTTTTCCACTTTATTCTAAAGAACAGTAAAAGTGACAAATTGCAGTTTAGTTTCTCCCCAGAAGCGATTTCTTCCCGAACACCCAGAAATGCCCGACAGAATCATGCACCATTCCCACTCCATGATCAAAGACAAATCTTTTCCTGTGCCAAGAGGCAAGTCACCCCTTTGAAACCTCCTTTTTAATCCTGGATATCACAATCCATACTGGCAAATCATTGCACCTGTCCATCAGCTGGGACATTGACATGGACAGGGTAATATCAGCTTTGCTGGTTCATCTGCTTTCCCCTTTCAAAGTTCCCACAGCTCCACCCTGGGCAATCACTTGGCCCCAAAACCATCTGTGACTAGAATCTCTTAGGACCGGGATATTTAATCAATTATGTCCAGAGCTGTGAGAAGAAGATGGTTTTGGCACTGTCATATTGCATGTGCTCCAGTGCTGAACCTTTTTGGAACTCTTCATTTTTATTAACTATATCTGTTTTGTGTTCTGCAGTCTCTTGGGGGTGAAAAGGCAAATTAATTTAATAATAGACTGAGTTTCTACCAACATCTGTTTGCAATCTGGCCAGGCTGTTATAAATATCCCTTCCCTGTGTATCAAAATGAAGTCTTGTATTACTTACACTGAGTTCTAGAAATTATTCCACTGCTCTTTTGCTTAGGAAGGATTTTTATTTTATTTTATAATTCTATTTTCTAAAATTGAGTAATAACACTTTTGGACCTTATAAAGCAGCAATTTACCATTCCCCAGATGGTAACATATGCAATGGTATTATTTTGTAGCAAAACCCTCAAGAAAACAGGCAAGAAAGATGTCAAGCCAAAATCATACTTTTTTCTTTCTCTTCTTTTGGGAAACAAGTGGAAACCCACCAGTCCCATTAATCCAATTGTGCTTTTTTTTGTTTATTTTCATTCTTTGAATCATGTTAATGTTAAGGGAGAGCCACTATAGGTAAAAAAGAGTCAAAAGAGTAGAATTAGTTCAGAGAGAAAGGCCCAAGAGACAACCAGCTCAGTAGTTTCAGGTATTGGGTACCCCCACTCAGCAAGTCATATCAACTCGTGGCTTTCTGAAATACTGATGAAGAACTTGTGCACAAAAACTTTGTCAGATCAGGGGCACAACCCTCAGCCCTCAGCCTTTCACACTGAAAGAAGACTGTTATTGTAAAGAAACTTTAATGATGATGGTGGCTACTACTACTACTACTACTACTACTACTACTACTACTAATAATAATAATAATAATAATAATAATAATGATAATAATAATATATTATTTATGGGTTTTTTTCCTATTTTGCAGTTAATTAGGGAAGCTCTAACTCTGCTCTGGTGCAAGGGAGGCATCCTGCTGCTTCCCTCATGGCCAGTCATTCCCCAGGTCTTGACTGCACGTTTCAGCTTCCTCACACCTCACAGACTGGGAGAAAGTGAGGTCATGACTGTAAGGAAAGAATGTTAATTGCCCAATTGCTGAGAGGTGTTTGCTTGACAAGTGTTATCCTGAGTTTCTTTGACAAATGATGGTGGATAAAGAGTCAGAAATACAGCAATCTCCACAGAGCCACCTACCACCTGCAGCCCATCTGCTTAGAAACAGTGGGCACAGAGAACTGAGTATTTAAAGTTATATTTAACATATAGCTGAACAAAAGCAAACTCCTAGTCCTAACACACTAGTTCCAAAGCCTGCACATTTATTTAGGGCTGACCTCCCACCCTTGACGGATGGAGCTCCCTATGTGCCCCTGCCCATGGCAATGCAGTGTGATACTGATGAGCAGCACAGCAGCAGGGCATTTTGCTAAATAGAATATTAGGATTTTCTATTCTTTAAGAGATGGATTCTTTCTTTCCTGTAAAATAATAAGATAAGAGTGTACTAGTTTGGGCTGCACATTGCCACAGTTCAGTATTTCCTTGAATTTGTTTTACTTCCATAGTTTTTTCCAGCCTTTGCAGGTCACAATTCCATAAGGTGTCACCTGACCATTAGAAGCCATTTGGAAGAATGCAACCTAAGAGTGCAAACACTTAACACCCTTTAAAACCACTGTCGTGGTTTTAAAGCAGTAACTAAAAAATTACTTACTTTTTGCTGTGAGATATGGATTAGAACAAGAGCAAAACAGGCTTAAAACTTAAAAGAAAATAAAGAAAATTTATTAACAAAACTACAAGAACAAGAACACCAGAATAAACTTCCAGAAAACCCTTTTATCCCCCACTACCCACCATTCTCTTATACACGTGACAACATAAAGACAAAAAACTTGGAACTTTGGTGTTTAAAACAGTCCCAATTCCTGCTACAGTCTTTTCATCAAACTTTGTAGAGAAACAGAAGTCTTCTTCTGCTAATCTATGGAGTTTCTCACAAGAAAACTATTTCTGTTATAGTTTTCTATTTCTCTGATGCCAGCTGCCCGGAAATCCTGTCATCAGAGTTCACTCCTCCCATTTCACATCACTCTGAGGTGTGTATGGGCCATGAGTCTAGGGATGTCATTTTTTAAGGATGAGTTATTCAAAGGCAAAAGTTCTCTTCATCTGTCTCTGTGAGCTTCTCTGGAAAACAGTTTTCTCATTGCACTCAAGGCCTCAAATCTTTGCCTCACTCTGTTCCAGCGCCTCACTGTATCACAATTACTCTACTTTTTACTCAAAATCCACACTTTGAGCACTCCATTCCTCCCAATATACTCTGTCATGAATTAAAGGAGTTTTTTTCAAAACACTATTGTCCATCTCCACAGCTTTAACAGAAAAATATTTCAGCTTATAAAGCATCTCCTTATTCTCTCTTCCCCATCTAAAACTTAACTCTTTTCTTCACTGTCTTCTTCATGTTGATTGTCTCTTTCTCTGTCTCTCTGGGAAAAAGCAGTAATCTGTACGTTTTATCCAGGTAGTAAAAGAGTTAAAGTCTTGGAAAGCTGCAGGTGTTCATGGTGTCAGGATTCAGTCCAGCAGCAGAAACTACAAACCAAGCCAGGCCGGCCGGCTCCGTTTCTCCCTCCCCGCCCTCTGCGGCCTTGTCCGGCCTGGAGGGGGGGGACGAGGCCGAGACAGAGCCTTGTTACCTTGTCAGAAGCCAGAAACCCAAAAAGAACAAGAGAGTTCTGGCTTTACATCTTAAGGTGGTGATCATAAATTGATCTCACTTTTCAATGGTCAAAACTGCTGTCAATTCTTAGAAATGACCGATAATTGGTCAGGAGAAAAGACTCCCATCAGCCACCAGCAGCTTTAACTTCCTCAGTTCTCAAAGCTATCTTAAAGGTAAGGTCGCCCCATGACATAGATGGAGATTAATTACATGGGATTATGAAGAGGCAGATGAGAAGCTAATGGAAAGCAAACAGAACTGGGTTTGACCTCTGTTCTGAAAAGAAAAAAACAACAAAGAAAAAGACAAAACAAAACTAAAAACCAATAAACAACAACAACAAAAAAAAACTAAACCAAAAACACACAAACAACAAACCGAAAACAAAAACAAAATCACCAGAAAAAACAAAAACAAAACTGAACCGAAGAATCCAACCCTGTTATATGATCTTGGACAAATCAGTTTAAGTCTTTTTTCTTTCTTTGTTGGCTTTGTCAGCTTTGTCAGCTTTGTCCTTTCAAATACAATGCTCTTGGGACAAGGACTGTTTTTCCCTTTGTCTGTACGGTGTCTAAAACAAGACACTTCAGCCTTGGTGGAAATCTTCAAGTGGAATTGCAAGGGTAGTAATTATAGAGTCTTTGTATCCAGTGTCACAAGTACTTAATGAGTTAATAGAGAAGTGTCGGTATTAATATTGAAGGAAGGACAACAGATACAGCCAAGAGGGGAGAAAAAAATCACCTTCAGTGCTTGAAAAATCCATAATAGAGGAAGTGTTTCTTGTGGAGTCTGTTTTATTTAGACAATAAGACATTTGTTCAAATTACAATAGACATTCAAACACTTCTTATTAGGAACGCTAAAAACCTGAAGGAAGCTTTCTTTCCTTTTTTTCCATTGAAGTCTACAAGAAAGAGAGAAAGGCTCTTGCTTTCTTCTTGCCCTGAGAGAGACTTTTCTACCAGCAAGTGAAACATTTGCTAAATATAACGGTTTATTTTTTTATATCAAAGGCTTTTGACCATACCCATTCTTTATAAACATTTTACGGCTTTTTCTGTGTCCTTTCCTTTTTCTAAAGAGTGTCAGTGTGGAAGGTGACAATGAGGCTCAGAGCAGCACAGTGTACCAAAGGCATTGTACTGAATATCTGTGTGTATTTGAGAATGATGAAAATGAGAGAACCTGAGTTTGCACTGCTGGAAAGGAAAGCACACAATTGTGCAGTTCTGTGGATATAGAAATGTTCTCTGGGTTCACAGGCTAAGCCTGTTGATGGGGAATGAATGTGTTTACATATCTTAATTTCTTTGAGGGAAAATGTTTACCATTTTAGCTCCTCTCCTTTGAATAGAGAACAGGGTTTACATGGTCACTGAAAGCAACAAAGGATTTCAGCGAGTTTGTGGCATAATTTCCCCAACCTTTAAGGAAAGTGCAGCCATAAGAAAAGAGCACATCCAGTGAGCTGCTTTTTTGTGACAAAGCTGGACTGGAGTAAGACAAGGATCCTGCAAATAAATGCTTGTACTTGAAAGCAGCTCTTATTTTCTTAACACATAAGCAAGAGGTGTTTGGACAGTCCAATTCACTTCAGTTGGACCTCTTATGTGTTTAAACTGGACACATACTTGGTGTTCTGCTGGGCTGGCATGCTCAACCTGGTGCTTGTAGTGGAAATGAGGAATGCATTTGATTATCATAAGAGAAGCAATTCCCATGACAAAGGGATTAGACTGCAGGAAATTCCTACTCTTGTGGGGAAAAAACTAAATTGCAACATTCATCCTTAAAAGTTTCAAAATATACAGTATTTTCGGCAGCAAATTATGTGAGTTTATCATTATTTATAAATATCGGGAAAATGTTGGGCAGTTTCCTCTTCCCTGAGTGATCCCACTGATGGGGAGAAAATCTCATGAGATCAGTGGTAATAGGACAACAGTGAAGTTGCAGGCTTGAGCCTTCTCCAGTAGTATCTGGAAGCAGGAAGCTTATTTGCCTTTCTCACTGTCCAATATCTACATGGCTTTGGCTTCAAAGCATCCCTATCATATCTTTGCAAGAGGAAAGATTCACTCGGTTCTTAAGATTCATGGTTTCAGGATAATCTTTTAGTGTTATTTTCCAGAGAAAAAGAGTACACGCTCCTGAAATGTCAATCCTACTTGATACAGTTAAGGATCCTATGTCAGTTCAGAGCCAAAGCCACTATAATATAACAAAATGTTAGATTATACACATTTGGTCCTGTCCCCTTATTTTGCTTCTCAAAACTGGAGGAGGGCAAGGTCTGGTGGTGGTTTGCTTTGGGATTTTTTTGAAGATATTTTAGTAATCTGTCTGCATCACATTTGGAAATGCAATTAGCTTCATATATTTGGACTGTTCTGTGCAGACATCAGGTGCTAAGGAAGAAGTGCTAAGAAAATTCACAAAAGCTTTTGGCTCTCTTGCATAGCAGCTGGCTGAACAGATAGAGGGTTGGGGTTTCTTTTTGGAAGTGGGCAGGCCTTTGAAGTCAGTGAAATAACTCTCCTGGTTTAGATTCAATTTTCAGTCAATTGCTGGTCAGATTAGCTGTAGGACTGCAAGTGTCTTACTGGTGATGAGCTAAAGCAATTAGATGCCTGAAGCTTATCATCTCCTTGTTAAGAGGCTCCTGGGTATGCCTGCAGCCCCCTTATTTGCAGAAGACTGTAATTCAAATGACATCTGTGAGTTATTTATAGGAAACCAGTGCTGGAGCTGTAACCCATATAAAATCAGCCACTATTTCAGTTCTCTGGCTGAGACACAGTCTCTAAGTCTCCCGCTCTTTGGGATGCTCCTGACATCAAATGTAGAGCCAAGACTGACCTCTGTTTTTTGCTTTTGTCTTTTTGTCCAGCTGTATTTGGAAATCTTTCTACTACTCTGAGTTTAAAACTGTTGGAGGCTCAGTCCTGGGAATGCTGGGTATAAAATTGAAAAGGACACAGAAATAAGAGGGGTCAGGAGCAGCCTCAGGACCCTCTGCCAGCAGAGAGCCACCAGCCAGCCTGGCAGAGCCAGAGTTTCTCAGAGGATATTCACACACACAGCTCGTAAGGAAAGCACTCGGGCACTGGGAAGGAAATTCAGTCACATCTCTGCTCAGTCAGGTGCAGAGATGGAAATGCTGGGTAACAGCAACATTAATGGTGAGAACAGAGCTGTGTCTGCCCTGTCACTCACGAGCAGATACATTTTCCCTGCTTGTTGAATTCATCTGCTGGTGTCATTATTCTGTGGCTGGTGCTGTTCCTTCTATCTCCACAGTGGAGCCAGATCAAACCTTCTTCCTTTCCTCCTGCAACATACAGGAATAAATCAGACCAGCTCAGCTGGTCTAGTCCACTGTGACACCTCCCGAGTTAACCCTACACAAATAAACCACGGAAAATTTTTGTTACTTTTAATCATCAGATTCCCTTTTCATAACTTTCCCTTCATTCCCATTCCAACTCCTTCCCCCGTAAAAAGTACCTGGAAAGAAATAATCTTCAAGTCCTATACAGATGTTTAAGTTTGAGCTGAACAAATTTAATTAGTGCATAGAACTAAAAACTAGAATTGTGTCAGCCCCTTGGTCTTAACATGTATTAAAAGTGTTATTTAGGAACAGGTGTAATTTACTTCAGAGCATAAAATTTATCAGATCAGTGCATATCAAAATGATTCACGAATGATGAGATTATGGTAATTAATTAATCACCTAAATGTATGTTTAAAGTGACGCTTGACAGAGAAGAGCCAAGAAGTTCAAAATTAATCATTAATCCACTCAAAATTGCATATATCTTTTTGCATATCTTTTGCATCATTTTTGCAGATCTTTCACAATTCTTTAAAAATACTAATAAAACAAATATGTTTTGGCTATGAATAACAACCTTAAAAGCTTATTAGGATCAATTTTTATTACCACTGAGTTATCTCAATGATAAATGTGTGTGTGTTATGCACAGGGAGATGCCAGATTGACACATCCATTCAGGAGTGCCAAGCTGTGTTCACCCTGACTGCTGCACTGTCTCCACTGAGAGGTTCTGTCACTGGCTTAATTAAGCCTACTGTAGATAAAGCTCAAACCAGGCTGAGCACAACACATCCTTCATTGCTACAGTCAGCCCTCAGTGACATCGAGAGCCAGAAAGGGAACCAGTTGTTACTTATAGGGAGAATCTACTTGTGATTTGGTATTGCAAAGGATTTAGGCTGTTGTGATCACCCCTGGGAGCCTCAATTAACCATTGTTAGCAGTTTATCATTTCTCATTCTTGTGCAAGTGAGAATAATATATTTATTTGATGTGTTGATATATTGATATGTCTATGCATTTGCAAGGAGTCCACCTCCTACTCTAGCAGAGTTCTACACAATAAATTTGATGAAGTCTAGAAATTAACCTCAAGTCTAGAAATTAAATTCACCCGTAATCATCTGGTTCCAACCCTCTGCCATGGACAGAGACACCTGCCACTATCCCAGGTTGCTCAGAGCCCCGTCCAGCCTGGCCTTGAACACTTCCAGGGATGGAACATCCACAACTTCTCTGGACAGCCAGTTACAGTGCTTTGTCATCCTCATATTTATTTTTTTTCCCCAATTACATGGTAATATCAGGGATAATTTATTATCTTTTATAAATCCTTTCTTTCTTGAATCTGAATTTAGCTTCTCTTGCTATAATTCTTTTCTGTGCTTGAAGGATGAAAAGTATGAAAACACAAAAAATTCCTTGCTAAGCGCACACATCAGAATGAACTAAAAGAATTAAGACATGTCCAGGAAGGAGAGAAAAACCCAAAATAAAAAAACAAACAAACAAAACTCCTCCCAAAACAAACAAAAAAACAAAACACAAAAAACCCAAACCAATCAAGCAACCAAAAAAAAAGAAACAAAAAAAACCAAACAAAAACCTAAAAACAAAAAACAAAAACAAAGAGCGCACAAGAAAAAACAAACAAAAAGCCCAACAGACAAACAAAAAAACCAAAACCAAAAGCAACAACAGACAAACCAAACCAAACCAACCCATGAAAATAAACAAAATCCACAAACAATGCAAAATCGAAGTTCCAGCAATTTTAAAACCAAGATATCTAATTAGTAACTTCTTATCATTTGGGCTGGCAGACTAGGTAATTATTTGAGTTTTTGATAAACCACTTTACTCTCTTTCCATTTACTCACATAACATCAATGGAGAAAAACTGGTGATGGAGTCGTTTGGGTTGGGCAGACATAGACTTTTTACCTCTGGCACAAAAATTCCCCTCCATTAATTTCTTTGTCATCACGTGTACACTGCAGCCAACAAATGGCAGTGGTACAGGACTGGCATGGTAATAATATTAATATTTATGTTCTGGATGACAGGACAGTGGTTTGGCAATTGAGGAGCATTGGAATTGACTTCCAGGTTCTCCTGCCAGATGACTGTGAACCCTTCAAAAGTTGTTCCAGCTATTTTCCCTGGTCCAAAAAAATGTCTCTTTTTCTTTTTGTTTTGAAGTCTTGTCTGCTTAATTGTTAAATTCTCCCGGGTGGAGAATGTCTTGTGCACAGAAAAGGGTCTTGATCTCAAAGAAACTCCAGGATTTGCCATGATTCAAAAATTCAAATAATAATCTCATATATCTTTGCCCCTGTGTAACCTGTTTTTGTGCATGGGAAAAGCATCTCATTTGGTAAGCACATTTTGAAAATGAGAGCTGTCTTCTGAATTGCTTTCAGCTGCTGATTTCTATTCATTTTATGGTCACTTAATGATAAAAAGTGAGCTTCATTTACAGAACAGAATTGTTTTGAAGCTGGACTAATGCTTCTGGTGTTAGTTTCCAAAATATTTATAGTGTGCTTCAGCTGCACAGCCCGGTGTGGCTAATGTGGTGTGGTTCAACCTTTTGTCCATAGGACTCTAAAAGTTTAAGAGATACATAAAAAGATTTGACATTGTAATACTGGCAACTATACCTTTTCAGAAGGCATTTCTGGAGTTTAATGTATACAACCTTGGTAAACTGACAAGAAGGTAAATATTTGATTTTACCATAATGGTTTTGTTTGAGTTAATTTGCTCTGCGTATTACTAAGATCTCAAAAATCACTTGGATATAACTCAAAAATTTCTAAGCAAAGGCCAAGGGTGCATAAAACAGTTCTAAGTGCCATGCAGAAAACAACTCCAGGCTTTCTGCAGCAACTTCCTTTCCTCATCTCACATTAAGCCTTTGTGCAGTGAGCACCAAAACACCAACTCTCTCTGACTTGCCTCTGTTTTTAGCGTCAGACCTCACTTGTGCAGCCAACACTGCTCACAACAGCCCAGACAGAGTCAAAATTCAGGCTTCCTGTTCCAGATGCAGAAACAAATCCAAGAGGTGATTATCTTGGCATTGGTGATGAAGAGCAGCAGTTACTGCACTGAGTGTGAAGAGAGATGTGAGTGGAAGGTGTATTTGGAGTCCAAATGCTGGAGCCTATGATCAGAAGAAAAGGGTCCCAGAATGAGGTGTCCATCAAAAAGGGACTAAAGCTGGCCAAAGATGAGAAGATTTAAAGAAAATTTAAAATCTCACACATATGCTTGTCATGTGGGTTCATGTGCTTGTATATGCAGCAGAGCATGAGATCTCTGTAATCTTTGCTCTTGGAGTAATGTTTGTCATTTGGGTTGAGTTGTTTAGTGAAATCAAACAAAAAGAATCATACCAAAGCAAGAAGCTTGAAAGCCTCATTCATGCACTGTAAGGCCTAGACAATGCATAAATTCTCTACTCATTATTTCTGAAAACTTTGCAGTTGCCCTCTTACCAGCTTTGCTGATTGCCTTCCAAAATGAGAAATATCCCTGACTATTTAGCATAGAAAGGAAAAGAGAATGTTAAAGCCTAAGTGATGAAACAGCAGACAAAGTTGATGCCAGGGGCAGGCTGGTGAATGTCTCCCCTATAATTATAAAATTATACAAAAGATAACTTCTTAATTTGGCACTGATTATTTTTTGACTTCATAAAACTAGAGGGATAATTCATTCATTGCCCTTTTCTGCATTTTTTAATTAGGTATTCTCAAGAAATTCCTTCTTCAGCATCAAAGTTGTTGTGAAGCAGAAATAAGACAAGCTTTTCTCCTCTTAATTATTTTAGATAATGATGGCAGGATACTGAATTTTTTTTCAATGGGGAAAAACTTTCTGCAATTTCAGAGCACCCCAACCTATGTAAAACTGCTGCATAAAGGTAAAGCACAGTTAAACCAAGTGCAATCCCATCACAGAGCCACAGATGCAAGAGCAAAACGTGACATAATGCTCCTAGGCTGTCCTGGTGCCTTCAGCAGTGATGTCTTGCAGGATCTCTGGCAGGTACCAATCTCTACACTCTTGTGACCAGTGACAGGACACGAGGGAATGGCCTGAAGGGGAGGTTTAGGCTGAATATCAAGAAAAGATTTTGGTTGGGCACTGGAGCAGCTCCCCAAGGAAGTGGTCACAGCACCAAGCATGCCAGAGCTCAAGGAGCATTTGGACAGCACCTCCAGGCACAGGGTGTGACCCTTGGGGTGTCCTGTGCTGGGCTAGGAGCTGGAACCAATGATCCTCATGGGCCCCTTCCAACTCAGCATATTCTATGATTCTGTGATTCTGTAATTGCCCTGTGGATTCCTTCTACAGTGAGCACTGGATAAATTGCATAAACAGCCCCTGAAACAGAAACAGAGGGATCTCAGCTCCAGGATGGTTCTCCAAGAGATTCTAACTCACCCCAGCCTTCTGCTCTCAAAAGTTTCAAACATCTTTCTGAACCCTCTATAAATGTAGGTGCTACCTCCTCCTCCTCCTCCTCTTCTGCCTCTTCGTCCTCCTCTTTCTCCTGATATTTTGAAGAAAAATGCCCATCATCGACTCTGCTCCACACTGAAAAAAAATCAGCCTTCTCATTCTGAGAGTGCTCATCACACTGCCCCCCCAGAGAGATGCACGATGGAGGAAAGCTTTGCTGATGTGTCCTGGGCAGACTGGCAGTCAAACATTGAGCCCTGCCAAAGCAGTGGCAGATTTGGAGACAGCTCAGAGACTGCCAGGCATGCTGGGAATTATTTAGTGGAGACAGAGGCGCTAGCAGATTTAAAAAATCTAAATATTTATAGACTTACTTATTCCATGCAGGTGACCTGAGAACAAAGTTATCCAGTGAATGACTGAAAACTAATGACCTGGAGTCACACCTGGGTATTCTGAGCATCCAATTTAGTGCTTAATCACAGGTACTTTCACAGATCAAGTGGGACTTCAGGCTTGCACTTGCATTGCCAAATTGCAAGTCTCCACTCTTTTAACTTGACACATGTCTAATAAAAAAATGCACATGAGGAATCAGACTGATGCTCATCTTGAGTGTGTGTCCTTTCCATTGATGTTAATTTTTAGTTTCGTTCTAATTTGTTTCATTGGATGTTGGGAATAAAAATGTTTCTGAGGCACTGGTTATAGTCATGCCTCTATTGTCAGAGTCAGGGAGAGCACAGCTGGAAGCAGAGACGAATGTTTGGGATCTCCAAGTAAAGGGAAATCAGTTAAAATTCTAAAAAACAAGCAAAGTGACCAAATATCTGTCTTGAAAAAATGAATGAAAAATTATTTTCATGAAATGATAAAAAAATATTATATTTATCTGCTTTATTTTAGCATCCTTTGGGTTTAAAGGTAATATTTTAAATGCTGTTGAAATTGGCACTGAAAGAGGGGTAATGAGAGGAATAGCAGTTCTGATATCAGCTTCCTTTTCTTAATACAATCAATTATTTCAATGGGAAAATGCCTTCTTATTTGACTCCACTATTCCTGTTTGAGATATTAAGACTAGAGAAAATGTTGTCAAAAACCAGTGTCAGAAATGTGTCCAAAGCAAATCATTATAGTTTTCCTCATTTTCAGCTCTTTGTCATTAAAAGGCTGAATTCCAAAAGGCTCTCGAATTTTTAATGTAGGTTTTATGTGTAAAGACTTAATAGGAGAGAGTAAAAGAATCCCAAAGTAACTGTACATCTCAAAGAAAGTATACACAAATTAAAGCTCTATTATTCCACTGATGGGTTTGTTCTACAGAATTGCATGGACTTCATTAGAAGGTAGTCAAGAGTCATAATTAGAATCTACTGAACATGGAAAATGCAGAAAAAAATTTCTGGCCTTTTATGATTTCAAAGAAGCTCAGAGTCAAATATTAGTTATTCTGCTGCAAATTAGGAGCGCTCTAAGCACATGAGTGGAAATGAAAATAAAATTGGTCCTACATGTTAGTCCACTGGTAATAACCCCATGCTACAAAGCCCAAGGTCTTTTCCTAACAACTCTGGATGTAAAACCTGCTGTTCTCTGCATGAGGGGGACTAATGAGAGCTGCTTCCCTGCAATTCCCTGCCTTGCTCCACTTCTCCATTTCAAATTATGGTGTGGAGCCTTTGCACTCTAAGTTTTTTCCTGCAGTACCACCAAGGTGCCCATGGACCCAAAGTCCTCCACCACCCCTCCAAACAAGGACAACTCATGCTAATACCCCTGCCCCATCCCTCATTATCAATTCAACCATTCATTCATTGAGAATCACAGAAAATATTTGAAATTTAGAAAAGTCAAGTTTGAAAAAAATCTCTGTATAGCTACTAAGAAGGTCTAAGGTTTTTCTGAGAAAAAAGTTTTAGTTACTGATTATTACATTTTCTCTTACCAGAAATCACGATCGACATTATTTTGGTATTATTTTCCAGTCATTTTTGGAAGACCATCAAATGTGTTCATTTTTTCTTTAACAGTATGTTAACCTAGAATGAGGAATCTCTGCAAAACAAATCCTTGATTTATGTAACAACCTGATCTTTACAAATCTACAAAATATAAATTAGCCTTCTTTTTCAAAGCTAGAATAGCAACAGTTCTATAAGGTTTGGTATCCTCTATCTAATTCCAGTACATATCTCTTAATTTAGGAATTTCTGTGTAACCACTGGCTGCATAGGTGTTTATTGAAGACACACATTTCCTTATTTTACTTTTTTCTGCCTCTGAGAGTAAAAATTTGCCCAGTCTCATTGCATTTTAGGACATTATTTTCTTCAATTGAATTTAAAGTCTCTTTAGAATAGTTTCTCCCCTGTTATCTAAATGAATAAAACACCAAAAAGGACTGATAGGTTTCAGTGAATATTTTTTGAGTTATTTTGATTCTGAAAAACCAAGAGCAATTTTCAAATCCATCTTTGTTCCATTTACAAAGACATATAGCTACAATAAGAAGACATTAAGAGTTTTAGGTTGGGTTTTTTTAATCAAACTTTGGCCATGAGGGTGAAATTCATTGCACTAAATTGTAGGCATTTAAAAATTAGACACTGTCTTCTGAACTACTCAGCATAGGCAAGATGTTCATTCATAGTCAATTAAAGGAAAATATGCTTCCAAGGGTGATTCATCTGACCTGAGTTACCTGGTTTAGGCTGAAAAGTCTCTTGAATGGCTGTTTCTCTCCACTGACTGCAGAGAGAACTCATTCTTTTAAACACTAGATCGCTCCTCTGTCTCATCTCCTAGGCATGTATTTAAAAAATTACCTCCCTGGCTCAGCTTCTCCAGCTTTCATTCTGGGAATTTTGAAAGTTCTGGCTGACTTCACAGTGATGGAGGTAGAAAATCTCCTGCTAAATTCAGCAGAGAAATGTCAGGACAAGATTACTTTTTAAACCAAGCAATTTATGCAATTGTCTGCACACAACTGATGTGGTTTTTTCTTTCTATTTAATTTGGAACAATTTGTGGAAACTAATTGAGTTACTTAAAGCATAAAAACATTGGAAAATCCACTGTTTGGTTTCTCACTCAGTTGTTCATTCCAGCTTCTACAGATGAAAACAAGCCTGAGCAAGAGCTTAGGTGTTATCAGAACTCAGTGAACACTTACCTGGCTGAATCCTCCATCTCTCAGCAAACTGAGCTCTCATTTCTGTAGCTCAGCCCATGTATAAAATGTTCTCTAACAGAGTGAGTGCATTAAAGTGAAAGAAGGTCTATTTAAATGGAATATAAATGGGAACACTTCACAATAAGGGTAACAAAACAATGGAACAGGTTGCTCAGTAGTAGATTATTCCTCATTGGTCAAGGTCAGACTCTCTGGGTCTTTGAGCAACCTGTTCTAGTGAAAGGGGGAAAAAGGTGCTCCTGCCTGTGGCAGGGGAGTTGGAGTAGATGATCTTTTTATTGTCCTTTCTAAATCAAACCATTCTGTGATTCCATTACTCTATGAATTCTTTTGACTTTCATCAGATGAGCATGTTCCACCCCAAATATTCTGGAAAAATCCACTGTCTCTAAAGGTAGGTGCTGCATTTGCCTCGCTTTATCCAGCCCTGCAAGCACCAAAATTCAAGGTGCATTTCCAGGTGAGGTCCCACAGTGCCAGATTTGAACACCATAGAGGTGTTCAAATCAAAGCTGTGAAGTTATCCTGCTGTAAATAGGTGAGTGTTTTCCTTCTTAATTGTTGGATTTAAGAGCCATGAAAATTACAAAGGGCTTCAATTAAAAATGGGTCTTAATTAAAAAGGTCCTCAAAGAGATGTTGTGAACTGTGTCCACCCAAATCACTAAAACTTGTGTTAACATTGGCTTAAATAAATTCCATCTTGTTCCAGGGAGTTTTGTAGAACTTAAAAGATATTAAGAAAGTTGTGAAACTCATACTGCATTTAAATAATTTCCTTAAATGGGCACATAAAGAGGTTTTCAGTGTGGTTAGTGAGGAAAGAGAGAGACCATATAGTCCTCCATCCCATTTTCTCAGGCTCTGTTTGCATTGTGTTCACCTGAGAATGGGAAAGCATTTGAGGCATCAAACACATCTTTAGCTCTTGTCACCACATTGATCACCCAATTTTCTCCAAATATTCACTTGAGTCTCCTTCAGTTCATTTCCCCAAATTGCATTTGTGTAATGCCTAAGTAATAAAATTCAGCAGAATGACTAGATGGAATTTCACCCTTTTGCATTATCATTGAAAAGGACATTACTATTCCCTTATCAAAAATATCCATCAGCCTAATTATATCCCTTTTCTTCACAAGGTTTTAAAATAGGATACCTAAGTATGATAGGCAATGCAGACTTATTATTTAATGACCATAGGAGAGATACATTTTGATTCATTTTCTTATGTGTTAAAAATTTATGACAAACATAAAACCCAGTTATAGCAGCTGGATCATTTGTAATGGTCATAATTTTATTTAAATCATATATAGATAAAACATTGCGTACATTTTAAAGCATTATGCCATTTTGAACCACTGGGGGAGACAGTCTTGTTGGATGGAAATAAAGCAAGTAGTAAGAATAATCTTAGCTGAAAAATACATGGATTCTGAAAGTTGGCACCTAAAATTTTAATGTCTTTTTAGCCTTTTTTAATTTGATTTTTTAACAATTTTAATAATCTCTACTTTACTCCAATTTAATTTAAAACTTTTGATAATGATTTTGTCATTGGCCTTGTAATAAGACCTTTCTCTATCTGATTCTTTCCCCATCAGTTTTATTTGTCTCACAATTTAAAACTGAAGAAGAAAACAAAACCAATAAGAAATGGGAAAAAAAAAAAGAAAGAAAAAAAAAAAAAAGGCAGGGAAATATTTTTAAACAGCATAGATCATCTGAGAGCAAGACATCTAATTCAGTCCAGACCAGGGGAAAGTTTTAACATTAAACTGGAACTGCAACTCCTATCCACTTTGTGAGCATCCTAACAAATTTTAAACCATACTCAGATGGTTTCTGTTCCACTGGAAACTATGTGAATAAATTGTCCTCTATTGCAAAAGTTGGTCCAGGATAATAAAAGTCTGAAAATTACAAAAAATATTTCAAGTGTAAAATACATTCATCCTTGAATTTTTCTATAAATAAAGATTGTGGATTTGCTTCCTTCCTTACAAAATCCAGTTTAATAGCTCAGTGCTGGTTAAATCGTTGATAATGTCTGCTCTTTTCCTAGAGAATTGCAGTTCCAAATATTTTCATTTTTTTCACTTAGTTTATTCAAAAGGAAAGTACAGCAGAAAATGCAGAGGGATTTGCAAATTTTCTTTTCAAAATACTTGAATTTCCACTTTAAAATAACCAGTTGCCGCTGTACTTGAAAATGGAAATAAACACATACAAGGAAACTGTCTTATAAGCAGCTCTCAGGATTTATAGGGGAGTTATTTGTCTATAAAAATTGATTCCTCTGTTTCAACACGTTAGGCCATGGCCCTTTATGGTTAAAAAGATCTTCCTCTCTCAAAGCCTCTTGCAAAACTGGGGTTTATTTTCTGAGCCTTGATATAAAATGGTGGAACAAGCTGTAATTTCATGTAGCCATGAACACCATCAGCTGTGGATCAGGCCCATTTTTTAAAATATTTTTAAATATACTCTGAAATATTTGACAATATTTTCCCAGGGGAAACAGACTCCAGCTACCCATACAAGGACCTGAAAGAAGCTCTTAGAGGGAAAGAAATAGCAATTGTATTAAGGACAGGATCCAAACAGAAAGCAGCTTAAATGGGTTACAAACTGACAATTTCTTTATTTTTGTGAATGCTTACATGTGTTGGCAAGTTAGAATTTGGGCTGTCTAATTCTGACTTGGAGAAAGTCAGTCTTATAAACTGCATTGGGCAATTGTGCAGTGCCATGGAAACACATAGTGAGCCTACTGAAAAAATAAAATATCTTGGTCCCTA
This sequence comes from Poecile atricapillus, assembly GCF_030490865.1. Taxonomy (NCBI): domain Eukaryota; kingdom Metazoa; phylum Chordata; class Aves; order Passeriformes; family Paridae; genus Poecile; species Poecile atricapillus. Next base: position 5,573,714 of record NC_081288.1, read on the forward strand.
ATTCATGGACTTTTCTATCTTATTTTAAATCAGGCAACTGCAAATGTGCTTCAAATTTATGAGAGAAATTATCAGATTTAATATTAATCCTAAAAAGTTTTTCTCACTTATTTTTTTGTGAGAGACAAAAGTAGTAAAGTAGAGATGATTTATGATTCTATGTTATAAAAGTAAATTATGACCAAAGTCTTCTCCCAGGTTCCTTTATTTTTTAGAGTAATACAAAAACATAACCTTATTCTGTTTTCCTGCTAGATAATATTTTGCAGGTGAAGGACTTTTTTCTTTGGGGATTACCCCAAAATGAATGTTTGGTACATTTTTCCTTCCTTATATTTTTATTATTCTATCATAAGTTTCCTTAGGGAACCCTGAAACTCTAATAGTTAGATGTTTTATCTAAGACAGATGACAGGGTTACTTCTCTGTGACTCATGAAAGATTTTTGTGCTACGGCTGAAATTTATTTTGAGGATTTTTTTTTTTTTTAATATATTTCATCATAAATTATACGAAATTACCTGAAATAACTTTGACAGGTATGAGCTTGTATAACTAACAATAACAAGAAAAAATTACCAGGAATTTACTTACATTTGCTATACTTTTCTGCAATATATATGAGTCAAGTACCTATATTGCTTGTTTCACTCCCATCAATATTAATTACAGCAATAAAAATGACTCCGTTATTGCTGTCCTGAAAAGATGTTAATGATGTGGTCATCACCGAAATAGCTAAATTGCCTAATGTGATGGCACAATAAATTCAGACTATAATTGGCCTGATTCTCTTTTCTCTGACATCTGTGTAAATTAGCAGCTCCCAAAGCATAAAACTCACACAAATGAGCAAAGATCCAGATCTTTGCTTTATAGCTGTGGAGACCAGTTTGTAACAGTTAGGTAATTTTAGTTAGTCACTCTGCACTTTTGTGCTGCATTAGCTGGCATTTATATTCCATAGACATAGCCACCTGCATCTCAGCCTCTTCAATACCTAAATTACTAATGTATTAATATTCTTGCAAAGTTACATTTTCCAGCAATTCACCAGAAAGTATTTCATGATGAATAAATATAATCATAGGAACCAATATCTTTATATATTGCATGTATTGAATAGCTGTAAAAAAAAAAAAAAAATTAACTACATTCACATTTAAAACCCAATTCTTTAAGCCTTAGGAAGAAAGCCTCAAAACATCTACTTGCCCCTCCTGTTTCTTTTATTTTAACTACATGACTGTTTTTCTACAAGGTGCCAGGTTTGTTTAGAGAACGCACTGAAAAGTCAGTTACTGATGAACAGCAAGACAATACTTTGGGTTTTTTATTTCATTCAATTTTCTCAAGCTTTATTCACTGTACAATATTCAGACTTTGCTCTGAAGACAGAATGATTGATTTATTCCCAGCATTTCCACGTTGCTTCTTCTTTGTAGCATCCATGGGTTTCACAATGATTATTGAATTTTTTGTGCATAGCATTTCTTAGACAAAGAGATTATAATACTTAGAGAAGGAGAAGGTGAAAATATGGTTGGCCTGGTTTTACCTCACTTATTTCAGTTTCATAACTTTTGTACCTAAGTCAACAGTTTATTAATTTCAGATTTGATCTATTGTTAGCTAAAAGAAGAAAGATCTTTGAAGAACAGCACAGATTTCAACTGAGTGCCTCTTTGTTTCAGCTACTAAAGGAGCATAATGGAACTATGATTCTAACTCTTATAGTGCCAAAAATTCACTGTAGATTGGGGTAGATTGAAGCTCCCATTTACCAGTGAGTTATGCAAGGCTTAATTTCTCCTGGGAATAAGAAAAAAAGCCACTCATAAACTGCAGCTGTTTCCATAACTTTATTGTTTTCTTGAAGGAATGATTCTGATAATCAATCTTGCTTGTGAAGTCTTTGATTTCTTCAAAGCAGAGGACCTGCAGATCCTGTGCCAAGCATGCACAAAGCGTGAAATACAGCCAACAGTAGGAATTTTGGTTTAAACCATGTCCCTAGGAATATAGAAGGAATTCTGCAGAAGTAGCTCTGGGCTTGGGTCCCCTGCAGACACATTTTGACTGTCTCTGTCAGTTGAAGTCTACTCTTTAACATGTTATACATATTCCAATTTCTGTTTAAAAAATAAAAAAAATCTAACAGCTCATTAAACTGAACAACCTTCACTTATCCCCAGAGCCTGGCCCGTTTCTGGACCCTGGCACATAAGAAATTGAAATGGAGAATTCAGCCGCTAACATACAGTAGCTGAAATACTTTGGCACTTTGCAGTTTTTCACTACTTGACGCCCCTTGTCAAAACATTAAGGGGGATGTAGAGCAGCAGCATGTCATTATGTAACATTTTTACACATCATATTTATAAAGAGTCAAACACATTTTATTCTTGATCTAGAACTCTGCTAATTAGATGCCACTGACAGTTTGACTGCAGACTTTGAGTCTGAGCACTGTCATGCTGTTCCCGGTTGGCATTTATAGTTGGCTACTCCGTAGAAGCTTGGGCCATTCTGCTCAGGTTTTCAAGGCGAGACAGAAGCATTGAAACTTTTCACCACTTGTTCATCATCTCTTGCTTGTTAATTAATGTCTGCACAGTGCTTCGAGTGTGTGCTGTCAGAATTCTGTCTTTTATTTCCCTGGTGAAAAAGCCTAGAAAACACAATCGTGGATGCCCTACAAACCATCCTAGATCGGGAAAAGAAAAGCCAGAGATTAAATCACCTGAGACTACAACCTTTTCAAAAGTGCATTTATCATAATATTATCATACCAATCCAGGTTATTGCTCTTGTGATTTTAGGTTAAAGAGATTTTTGTCATTTAGCCGACTCAGATTCAGCAAAAGTGCAACAATGCAGGGCTCAGCAGCCAGTGCAAAGCCAACCCCAAAGCATGGAAAGGTAATGATCAAGTTATTGAACTTTTGAGCTGAAGGTACATACCTGACAGATCTTACTTTCCCTCCTAGAAGTTGTTATTGTGCCTGGATCACATCCCAGAACATCCTACTGGTAGCTGGAGTTTGTAATATACTTCTCTCAGCTCTGACCCTGCTGCTAAATGGTCCCTGTCCTGACCATCTTCCTGAGCCCTGAATGAGTCAGCCTCACATTGCAGACACTGTGGGGGTTCACCAGGTCTGTTACAACTCTTATTAAAGGTATCCATTGTCCTCACATTCTCAAAACTCTTAATATTTGTAAACTATTAGTTTTCCATACAGACTAAATGGTACATGTCTACAGGAAAGAATTAAAGCCCCTGTAATGACATTAAATAGGAATTTATCTGCCTGTAACCCAAATTCAACATATCTCATTCCCAGAACTTCATGCCTTTAAATTCACTATGCATTTTCTATTGAAATTATTTTGGATGCCAGAAGTCAAGCACAGTAACGTAGAGAAAAAGGAGTTTTCCAGTGAAAATAGCACTGCAATGCAGATTAGGAGAGGCAACAAAGCTACAAGGGATCATAACAGAGAAAGTCTCTGTGAGAAATTACATTAATTCTTGGCTTTCCTGCTTGCCATCTATTCACAGTGATAACTCTATCTGTGGCATTCCCTAAGTTGTGTGGTCATCTGAGGGTGGCAAAACCTCTTGCAACTATTTAGTTAATCAGTTACCTAAAACTCTTTGTGTTAAGGCTCAGTGAAAACAAAAGCTATATAATTTATCCTTTTCTGCTGTTCTCAAAGTAACAAATACTGTTTCATGCTTCTTCCTACCAGCCAGGGTATTCATGCAACATCTGAGATGGTCTATCATTTATTCAATGCCTAATTAAACACTTATTTGATAAACTTGGAGACAAATATACAGAAATATGGTTAGAATTTGTTATTTAGAGAAACTCTTCCAATCCATGGGAACACATTTACAAGAAAAGACAGATTTTAAAAGGGGGGGGGGGGGGGGGTGATTTGTTTTTTCAGTATGAATTACCTCAAGTCCCCAGACCATAGGATTATGTTGAGAGCTCAGATTTATCTAATACTTATAAAGAAGTGGATGCTCCTTTAGAAGTGTAAAATCATGTCTTTACATTCGGGCAAACTTTACCTTTATCAGCTCAGCAGTCTTAATCTTGGTCTCCTCATTTGAAGAGCTGTAGAAAAAGGTATTTATGGAAAAAACACAAGCATAATTAGGCAGGAAAATGTTTATATCTTTATTTTATTCTCCTTGGTCTTTGGAAACAAAAATTACTTTACATTAACTCACAAAAAAGCAAGATCTTGCTCAGCTGTGAAATTCTCCCCACAGAAATCTTCCATAGCAGTAGTAAATAATGCAGCACAAGGTAATGACAATGACACATTAGAGCTTCGTTTGAATGCACGCTGTGCTTTGTGCATGATGCAGAATTCAATGGACAGCAATTTGAAGGGAGGAAGAGGCTTGTTTGTGTTCACATTACATAATCCACTTGGCTTTGTTGTTCCCATTCTAGGCATTTTGTCCAAAGATGTTCTGCTTCTCATAAAGTGCATTCAGCCTTATCTGGAGCTCAGAAGCCTAAGGCTTTGTTACAATAGTTATTTATAACTTAACTATATAAAAAAAAAAAATGATAGCTGAACAGGAAAACACTTCTTCAGTCATAAATAAATAGCTCATTTGTACCTGAGGAGGAGAAGAATAGCTTTCAAAGAGCTTTCACTTCAATTGCAAAATCATGACTTCCAGGTAGAAGCAATTGGAAGGCTCTCTAAAACAAGATTCGTGCCATTTGTTGTTGAAAGCACATTGCTAAGATTTCCAAAATTGCTCTGAGATTTGAATACCTTTGTGAGTTTTTAGGTGTCCCACTTGGAATTAATCTGAAAGGAGCCCTTATAATACTAAGCATTTCCAGCTCCCTGAAAACCAGACATCCCTGTCAACCATCTAGAAATGGAAGAACACGAAATTCTTGCCTAAGAGAAAATGAGTGGCAGCTGCAGATGGAGAAGCATATTCATGTGGGATAATTTAAGCCTCTGAAATACAATGGAGGTAAAGAAAAGAAATCTTGATAAGTATCATTTGAACTATCCAAGTAACAATTTTTGACCTATTATAACTATTGATTTTGTGCTCAGAAACTGATTTCAGATAAGGGCCTAACTATTGAAATGCAGAAATCAGAATTTTTGCCATGTTTATGATGACACTGCAATGACTGTGTTTGATATCAAATATATTGGTATGAAACTAAAACACTAACACATTTTTTTTCAGATAGAATAAGTTATAACCACATAACTGCATAGCATTGTAGGGTTTGGATTAGGAAGACCACCTATGGATGCTAGCTTTGGAGCAGGCTGTAGGCCCATGGCCTGCCAGCCCTGCCTGAGAGCTAGCCTGAGAATTTCATGGGAGGATTCCAAACAATCCTCTAAGACAGAAAACAGCCTGCAGGTGCTGTTTGTCTGTTCTCTTGTTTTCCTTGCAGGAGAAAGTCAAGGGGGTGGTGAACCCCACTGACCAATGATGGTGATGTAGCACTTTACTGACCAATAAGAGTTTCCTTTCTGTATTTTCCAGGAACTAGTCTATATAACATGGCTGTAGCAATAAACTAGAGATTCTCTCCTGTTCAGACTCCTTTGAGAGTCCTGTCGTTCTTTCCTGCCGTTCCCAATTAGAACAACAACCACCTAGTTCCAAACCCCTGCCATGGGCTGGGACACCTTCCACCAGACCAGGTTACTCTAAGACTCATCCAACCTCTTCTTGAACACTTCTGAGAATGGGACAACCAGACATCCTATGAGTGTAACCATTTCAACTATGATGTTCAATAATATAACAACATCATAGTTGATATGGGGAAGTTTTTTTGTGTTTACAAGACCTCACATATTAGCTCCAGACAGAAAGGAAAACTATTCAAAAGAGTTTTACTTTCAAAAAACAGGAGAAAACCCTCAATTCTGTTCTCGCCAACATGTGCAGGTTTTTAAAGGCATATTTCTATTTCATTGCAGCAGAATGTTTTTGGTGTTTAGAGGGAGAAAAAAGAAGACAAGGATCACCATTCATACAGTGGAATTGAATTATAATTACACATATACAAGGGTTTTTTACTAAATTTTAGTTGAGGTTGGTTTTGTGCTAAATGGCCTGCTTTGCTGATCTCTCACATCATCACCCATGTTACATTTGAACATTTCCAAACCTCTTGAATAAACAAAGATATTTTCCCTCACTTTTCTGTTATTAATCTTGAAGAATACTGCCAATTTCCCCAGCATACAAATTTTCTAAGCAGGAGCAGAGAAACTGTCTGAACTCTCCAAAGCTTGTGCTGAAATGCAGCATTTCTCTACTCTTGAATTCTTTTCAGTAGGTGTTGAAATCTTTTATAGTAAATTGCATTTTACATGTTTGAAACTTCAAAAGAAGGTGTTAATATAATTGATACATGATAAGTTTGACAGTTGGTGTCATTATATGAGTTTCACTCAGCAGTCTTCTGAAGCAAAAAATAATTTAAAAATCTGTTATCCTAAGGAAAGGAAGCTTATGGCTTTAGTGATGAAATAACTTCTTCTTAATGACCTGCTCTAATCCATAGAGCCCTAGTTCTTGTCCCAAAATTCAGCGTTTTAAAGTGTATTACATCTCATATTTCTTATATTGTTTTTAAAATGATCTTTTGTAGCAATAGGATTGTATTTTGTGGTTATATACTCTCCCTTATATTTCTATTAAGTTGCAAATAGAGAAATATCTTGCAATTACTTACTTGACACTTTAAATCTCATTGCCTTTCAGTGTGTATCAATAGAATGGGGTCCTGTCCCAAATTGCCACTTTTAACAAGTTTTTTTGATCAAGGTAAATAATAGAGAAAGGCCTGGAGATAGCTGAGAACAGACTTTGGAGTAATTTTTGGAGAGTCTGGGAAAAGGAGGTACTCTGAGTATCAATTAGATGATTCATTTCCTGCTGAAATTTTGGTTACCAACATGTGATTTACTCGATCTGAAAATGGTAGGATTCAAACTGCTAAAAAATGTAGGCAGATATTTTGTTTGTTCATTTGTTTGTTTGTTTGTTTGTTTGTTTTTGGTGGGGTCTGTGTGAGACCTATGAGGAGAAACCAAGAAAAGAATATTTGATCAACAAACCCAAATAATACTAGATACGTAATTTCAAAAAGAACTATTTTTTAGAGTCATATATGCCAATGTAGACTCAATTAGACGACAAATATGACCTCTAAATCCTTGGGAATGTTTAGGGAATGTGTCATGGGAAACCGATTCAGAGCTCTTTTCCCATCTCTCCATATTCCTTGCTGGAATATGAACAATGCTGCCTAATTTGTCTCCCTCTTCCTGCCAGCCTTCATTTTTATAGACCATCCTTCTGAAAATAGCAGAAAGTTTTTTAGATTCTAATTACAGAGGAGGCCTTTTATGCAGTCACCCTTGTTGGACAGGTAACATCAAGTGTTCCAAGATCCATCCAGAGATCAAACACTACAGAGTTATGGAGACATCAGGAACGGACACAGCATCAGTCCTTCTCCATAAACACTGCATTGTATAAACATTCTACAGCTACAAAAAAAAATCAGATTTTTGTCAGGCATAACCCCAGCCTTCACACAAATCTGCTTTTCACCTAAACTCATCTCAGTGTCACTTGGCTGTTACTCTCACTTTAGGGGTCTTATTCCTTGTTGGTATGAATGAATCAGAATTTAAAACCACATGCTTGCATAATGAGACCTCCAGTTAAATGCTGCATGCACATTTTAATCTTAGAACCAATGATTTGTGTCCCACAGCCATCCCTGGCACCAATGAGTGTGGTATCTGTATTACAAAGTTGTTCTTTCAACAGTTCTGAGTCATGAAGAGAGGAGGATATTCTCCTTGTGCACAAATGAAGCTCGGGAAGGATGGAGACTTCCAGTATATCCCATGGAATTTGGCAGCATTTCTGCACTATTTACCACTCATCCATTTTACAACTCTGCTTATCTCTCCATGTGCTTGAAGACAAATGATCCAAGACGAGTAAAACCTACACTCTGTAAAGAGCATTTCTCCATCCAGTCTGCTCTGCAGCCCACAAGACTTAGGTTAGGTACTTCCACCTCACTTGGCCAGACAATTCTGCTCCTGTAGGAGTACTCAGACCATGCCAGACCGCCCTGAGTAACTCAAAATAGTGATTTGTGAACTTACAGTTTAAGAGAAATAAAAGTGCCAACTTTAAGAAGTTGGTGCAAGAAGACATAGGTGGAAGAAAGCAGGAACAGGATTCTTGGCAGACAAGGAGAGCTGAGTGAGCTGGGAATGGTTTATAGAGGAATATCGCTGTGGCATGCAGCATGCTGAAAGAATGGCTTTGTTGGGCTGGAACAGCATTTGGTGGCTTAATAACATGAATTAATTATCATTATTATGGCTTAAATAGTGGGTTCTTTGAACCATACCACTTTGATGTCAACATTACCAGTTGTTTATTGAGTTTTCTCTAAAGATGTTTATCTCAGGTATTTCAGATCCATGAAAGCTTTGCTACCTCCTCTCATTTATAATGGAGATTGCATTCACATGGCAGATCTTTCCAAATTCCATGAGGAGCAATGCACCAATGAGAGTGCTTGTGGGCTTGTGGGTTTGAGGGAGGTCAATAAGTAAGATCTTCACCATTGCCAGCATGTCAGTGCTGGACTTCCCTCACGGGATGTGTCTCTGGTGGTTCACAGACACCATCCCTGGGCTCTAAGCCTGGTCCCCAAGATCCATGGCACTGAGCACGTTGCCTTGAGACATTGTGGATGGCCCATTCCTGGGAATGTTCAAGTCCAGCCTGGAGAGAGCTCTGAGCAGCCTGGTCTAGTGGAAGATTTCCCTGTCAGTGGGAGGGGGCTGGAACAAGATGATCCTTTAAGGTTCCTTCCAACCCAAATCATCCTGTATTTCTATGGCTGGCTACATGCTTGTCAATGCATCCTTCACAGGGATAACTTTTCAGCATCCATTCTCATGGCACTTTCAGCAGCAGCTTTCCTGAGAGAACATTGTATGTTGATTCCCATGAAGCAGTTTCACGTATGGCACCAATAGTGGCTCAGTCCTCTTGAAGGAACATTCTCTTAATTCTCTGAGCCACGTGATCTACTCTGATTGCACAGCCTCAAAACCCTTCCTTGTTCATTGGGGTTTAAAAGTTACCTTTTCCAGACTTCCTACTTTTCAGCCAGACCTGAAGGGAAAGGAAAACCAGAGCACCACTGGGAGAACTTGCTCTGTCATTGTGAAAATATGACAGATCCTCAGATTACAGTGGGGATAGTAGAAGCACTGTGGAGGAAGGCCCATGTTACAACACTAGTAAATTAAATGTACTTTTGTAGCTTTTGTATCTTACACAACCCAGCAGGAATGACATGAGGAGAGATGACAGGCAAGCACATGCCTCAGCTAAGGAGAGGGGAAAGAAGGTGAGGAAGCAGGAGGTGGTGATAGAGCATGAATAGCTTCACAAGGCATCCCCAGACAATCAAGCTGACAGAAGGAGTGGGAGTTTGCAGGCAAACTTTCTGCAGTCTCATTAGATTGGGAGCAGGCTGATGAGAGCTCTAAATAACAGGTGCTTTATTTAACAAGGGAGAGAGAACATGAAAATGAGATGAAAAAAAAATTATTAGGGCTAAAGTTTCACCAGGGTGTCAGAGGCTGAGGCTATGACAGGGAGGAATGGGGCTCTGACTCTTTCTATGCCTTTAGTGTTTGTAGGCTCATGGGCAGGAGCTCAAAAAGTCTCCTGTGTGCACCAGCCACCCTGCAGAGTTCTGCCCATCCTTGCAAGGAATTAAATTTTCCACAGCTGTAGAGATTTTGTGACTCTTCTGAGGAAATCCTGATATTTCTTCTTCACCTTCCAAAAACATCCACAAAAATCATTCACCAAAATAACTAGTTATACCACTCCCAGGAACAAAAACACAATCCACTATCAAATTCAATTTAAAAATTTGTTTTTTGAAAAGTAGGACCTGCCTATGAAGATTTTAGCTCTATGTAAAGAACCAGTATAATCCTTATCCAGTTTACAAAGGGATTGTTTACAGATCCAGCACAGCACAGGTATCCAGCAATTATACAAGTTGTCCATCCATCACCAGCTTTTTTACTTTTCTCATGGCGTCTTAATAAATAAGTAGCAGTCTTCTTTTCTTTTTTTTTTTTTCTTTTTTCTTTTTTTTTTACTTCACATTTCCTCTCAATACAACAGTAGTAAAGGAATGTTCTCTTGTTTTCACTGGTCAGAATGAGATGGATATATCACCATCTTGAATTTGCCAGTGACATTTTTCTAAATTTCAAGCTAAATCTGAAAGAGTTTAAAAATTTCTCCACTTGTTTTTTAACACTGCATGTTGATGGCCTTGCCAAGAAGTGGGGATTCACTTTTGCATGAGACACTTTGTTCAGTGGCAAATTTGTTATTAATTATATCTAGCCTTGCTAATTGCTCATAGTACCTGGTTCTCCTGAAATTCTTGAAGGCAAGGGAAGGAAACTGGAGGCTCCTTCCCATCTCAGAGGTAGGATATTATTACAAAGTTGACAAGCATTATTTAGTCTTGTCCATATCAGCATTCAGCTCCCATATCTACCAGGACTCTGAAGAAACCAAGACCTGTTACTTCTTTCTGCAGCAAGTTACCACTATGTGCCTGAATTTTTGTTTTATTTTGTGGAAGGAAGAAGAAATCAGAGATAATTTTTCACTCAGTTGGTTTTTCTGATACGTACATATACTCCTATCGACCCATTTCAAAGTTCATCACAGGGAAGTACTTTAAAGTCCTGAAATTATTTAACTTTTTTTTTTCCTTGTTACCCTTTTGCACCCTTGCCTGAGGGTAGCACAATTTCACCTGCCTTTTGCAGTCTGTTTTGTCCATGCACCACAAGATACACAGGGATGTGGTGATTCATCTCCTCTGGTTCTGCATCCTACTGCTCAGTTGCTTTGGCTACCTGTGGCTCTCTTCGTAATCACTTCAGAGACCTGAGGGCTTTAAGGTACAATTCATTTGACCTATTTTAGACATTGGCTTTAGCATGAAATATATTTCATTCCAGAAGATCTCATTTCTCTCCCAGGTGAGCCTCAGGTGACCAGCACAACCCTAGCTGCCTATGGTGTGTCTGTCTGCAGCTGTGTTAAATCAGTCCCACCCATCAATTTCACTTGAAGCCTCCATCCACTGAAACCCGTGGTCAAACTCCCTTAGGCTTTGGGTACAGTTCTCCCCCATTTAATCTTTGAGAAGGAATGGATGTGCTTGCAGATGTTTTAAACGCATGGTGGGCTTTTACTTTCCCAGGGTTTAGGACAGCACCTTAAATATCTGTATTGAGTTGCTCCTGTTCACTGATCTGTTTGAAATGAAAATTAAGTTAGTGCTATAGGGTTGGAGATGTAACATTCTTCTACAAGTTTGAAATTGTAGAGGTAATTGTTTTATTAACATATTTGCTCTTTTGCTCCCTACAAGGTTTTTGATGGCCTGGAAGTCAGTGTAGAGCATCATGCTAGCCGTTAGTGCTTTGATTTCCACAATGCCTTTCTTTATTTAATAGGCCTGAAATATTGATTAACATTTACAGATTCAACTCCGAGCACTTGCCAGGGGTTACAGAGAGCCAGAGAGAGCTGGTTGTGCCAGTCAAATTCTGAGGTGTAATGAAATCCCCTACTGTGCCTGTCAACTTATCCAGTGTACAGGTCATTTCCCACAAGGTCTGCTGTGTTGAAAGAAGCAGTTTTCACTTGAAACATTTCATAGGGAAAGGGAAAATATGTCTCCAGTATTGTATGCTTTATCCCTTTGTCTAATATTGAATGGCCTCATTGCTTCACACAATTTTTGCCCCCAAAGCTTTCTAAGTCAATAGAAGAAGAATGTTTCAGGTGGGCAAAAGTCAAGACTCGCAGTGTAAATGCTTTATTACTGTTGTCAAGGAATTTCACAGTAACTAAGGCTGGAGATAGACAAGCCCCAAAAGGACTGGAATCTCAATCCATTTTAGTTAAGTATTGAATGATTCTTTTATTCTTCCAAATATTACAAAGCTTCCTTTGAAAGATACTTACATCTTTCTTCCAATAATGTCCTCTTCCTTAATTTGTTCCAAGACCAAATCTTCCCTTCATATTCAAACTCTCTTGCCTATTTCAATCCAAGTCCAAATAGAATATATTCTATTCCATCCAAGTCTACATCTGATTTTCTTTTTTTTAGGATCAGGGTGCTTTTGTCTTCTTATGTCCTATAGAGAAGAGAAAGAATATGTAGAGAAATGTTTCATTTTTTTTCCAGTTTTGTTCCTGCTATTAAATGTTAAATATCTTATTTTAAAAAGGTTCCTTTAAAGAAAGATTCCCTGTTCTTTAGATTGACTATAACAATAGTCTTAGGCCAAAAAAAATCAATGTAATTTGTCCCTGATCTTTCATGTGATATTGTCTCAAGTTTAAAATTTCTGCATGAGGAGTACAGTTGTTTGTCCTTGGTTCTCTAACAAGGAGGGGGACACAGGTACCTGAGCTGGTTGATGCTTCCAATGCCATGACCTGACCTCAAAATGATGGCTTCGATTTAGAATTTTAAAGTAGACTTTGTCTGGTTTCTCCAACAGCTCACATTCCAATGGGACATTTGACACTAATGAATGGTTAGATAAAACTACCAATGGATTCAAAAATATTTTCTTCAGTTTCTGCTGATTATATTGAAAGGAGAGAGTAAACATCCACCTGAGAATGATGCATTGGATATTTTAGATGTCAATGGTACTGGCTCAGTAGGGATCAAGTCCACTGCTTTAATTGAACATTTCTAACAATCTAAATGTAGTGGAAATTGAAAAAGGCAAAAGGTTTTCCCATCAAAAATGGGTGATGAGCAAAATCCCACTATTTGACATTCTGCAGAAAGGGAACATTTTCTCCTTCAAGTATGTTTTAATTTATTTATATGTTATTTACAAGAGGCTTTGCACTAAGATACGTGGCAAACATACAGTCCTGATAAACAGTTTGCTACCAAAGATTGGTTTCCCATCTCCAGGAACCAGCTTCTGTGAAACTTCATCTACAAGTTTCTCTTGCTCTGCAATATACACACAGTTCTGTTGCTAAAAAATTAACTATGGTCTGTATAAACTTGTTTTAGTCATTGTACTTCAATTTCTGCATTCTCCACTGAGAACAAGATGTCTCTAACAAGAGCTTTGATGGAAATGGGAATGAAAGTGGCCTCTTTCTGGTAGCCAGCATGCTCGAGGTTAACATATCTAATTCTAATGATGCATGAGTGATTCCTAGAGTGGGATCCCATTTAAGATAAAATAACATATATTTAAGTATCCATATGTGAGCTGAGTATTTAACCTCCTGATAGATACAGCTGACAATCATTGTATCCAGAAAACTGTTCATGAAGAGTAGAATTCAACTGTTTAAGCTTTCTGAAACTTAAAGGTCTGGGGCATTGTGCCTAAGGTATTCCTACTGGACTGGAAAATATAAAAAAGGATTTATGGGGATTTATGGGATTTATGGGAGGTGACATCACTGTGAAGCAGAAGCTAGAGGCCAAGCAAGATACTTCTCAGAATCTAAAATTATTCAAGACTGTATTTAGGCAACTGGCTGCTGTCTCAGATAACTGCTTCAGGATGAGCTGATAATCTGAGCACCACAAACATCGCTGCTTCCAGTCATGGAGACATCCTAGAGGATTTGTAACCTGTACATAGCTTGGACAAACATGCCACAGTCCTTTTAGGAGACATAAATCCTATTCAGGGGAAAGCCAAGTGATGTCCATAAGGGATCCTCAATGCCAATTGACACATTCATTTAGGCAGATTAACTAAATTCTAGAATCCATTGAATTTTCAATACATGTTCTTTGACTATACCAGAGCTGTAAACACCTGCAGGAAAACAATTTAGGGCTTCCATGTTTCATCATATCAATATATGAGATTGCTCAGAATAGTCCATATGAAGTACCTTAGGATCAGATTGGCAATAGGAAGAGGTTTTTTCACACAGAATCAATTGGATTGGAAAAGGCCTCTGAGATCATGGAGTCTAGCCTATGATTGATCATCACCTTGTCACCCAGAGAGAGTGCCACATCCAGGCTTTCCTTAACTCCAGGGATAGTGACTCCACCACCTCACTGGGAAGCCCATTACAATGTTTAATAATCCTTTCTGTGAAGAAGTTCTTTCTAATGTGCAGCTTATACTTTTCCTGGCACAGCTTATGATCCACAAGTTATGGATCCAAAAGCCTATACTGGCCTTCAAATCAAGTTCCCCACAACTCAGATGATCTTCTACTTTCTTCTGAGGTGGCTAAGACTCTCCTGTTCATTTCTACTTCCTAATTATCTGCTCCTTGTAAATCCCAAAATTACTTACCCTGGAAAAAAGCACAGTGGAGGATGCAGTCTCACTTCATCTTGATGGAAGACATTCACCCAGGGAATCAGGGACTCCGAAATCCTCCTCAGATTAATAAGATTTCTTGGAATGATGACTTACTTTGACCAGGGGGGCTGATATTTCAATACTGATATTGATTTTCTTCGTACAAAGTCGTTAAACATGAATTAGTATGAGAGGTGTGACACAGATTTGACTTCCTCTTGGGCAGTCTGTGATGGAAGTGTGATCCAAGTCTTGGGTTTGTTTCTGTAGCCATTGAAAATGCCATTGATGCAAGTGGAGGAAAGCAACAAGCACTTGGGAAGAGATGGTTTCAGCACCCTCAGCTGCATGGAGGGACCTGCCCCTAACTGGATGGACAGGATTATTCAGATTAGGGAAAAAGAAAAGTGAATTTTAGCATCTAATACCCTCTGCTTCCAAGTGAAGGACAAGACTCAAATACTCTCATATTTCTGACTCAAGACTTAATTTTAAAAGGAAAACTGTGTGTTTCTAGATGAGGCAAACCTTTATTTGACTTTTAACAAGGGAGTAAAGTATCTCAGTTCAGATCAACTCAAACATTGTGGGTTTTTCTGAAAAGAGGTAAACAGAAAAAGCAATAACTAGCAGACCCCTAATGAAAAGAAGGTAAACTCAGATGAAATTGAATTTCAGCAGAATATCTGTGCCTAATTCCCTTCTCATTTTAACAATCTGTGTCACAGTTATAGTTTCATGGGATCACCACGCTTCTAGTGGTGCCTTTCCAGTGTATCTTTGACACCATTTCATACCCAACTGCATTCCTCAGAGCAGCTTTTCAGATTTTCTACCTCCAGCTAAAAACCTTCATTTTTAAAATTATTGTCACAATTTCTGCTTTCTTACATCTCCTTTTGTTAGGAAAGAAAGGTCTATTGACTCTAAGCCAGCTTGACTAGGCTCCAGAGCTTGAAACTTTTTTTTTTATTCTTGTTTTCTTTAAGAAAATGCAATGTTTGTACTTTATGTTGCATTTCTTGTTTCTTAACCATTTTGTCACTGTACTGCCAATATGAATGTACCCCCTCCAGTTAAATCATTGTCTTTTTAGAGCTACTTTGTAGTATTAAAGACAGATCTGTAACACTTTCATCATGTTGACATAATAGCAACCCAAGATATCCCTGACTGCAGGAATGCTGGGGGCATGAATTCTAACATTTTGCTGTAGGCTAAATTGTAAAAAAAAGTTTCAGCTATTGTGATTGACCTCATCTGGTACAAATCAACTATGATGTATTTAAATTATTGTCTTTTAATATGACAAACACAGGACTGGGGACAGCATTGAACACAATCAGGTGAAATCTGTGCTGTAACCCAGAAATAAAGTTATCTTTTACATTTGCTGATCTCTAATTGTGACACCTTTTATGAAGATTTCCAGTTTCTTTTCCTCATGCTGGTCACACTTTCAGCTCCCTTTGTTTCTCTGCCCCTTTAGCAAAATGGTGCACTAACTTCTTGCTGAAGACACAAAATCATCTATTTTTCTGTGGTTTTGCCATAATCCTTTTAGCAGCCCCCTCATTCTCCACATTTTCTGCATCTAGTCACCACCTTTCTTTGATTAACTGTGAGTAAAACTTACAGGTGTTTTGGGGCATTGGTTTTGATAGAGGTTTCTTTAAGTTTTAGTGTAAGTTAGTCAGAGATTTAGAAACACAGATCACACCAATTTCTGTGGTGGTGTTGTGTTCCTACATATAGTAAAGGTGCATTTAAAACTCTTTTTCTTGGTGCCTCAAATAGCTCTTACACCATCAAAACTTAAATGGAAGTGAAGTCTTAAACCACATGCTGAACACCCACAGGTTCCTTGGGTTTTAGTGGTTATTGCAGGTGCTTTATCACTTCTATAATTTGCACACTTTCACTCAATTTGGAAAGGCCAGCACATTTGCAAAAGTGCACTCTCCACCCTGCAGAGTTTTGTGTTTCAATAAATGTGTCACCAAGGGAAAAACAAGATGCAGACCTAGAGATTGTTGCTTAATTTCTGCCTTTTATTACAGGAGCTCTTCCTCTAATGCTTCATGATAAATTCAATCATTGACCAATTCCTAAAGCAAAGGCAGGGAATCTGTCTTCAGGAGCAGGCACAGCTTGAGGTTTCTTTTTAGATGACTGATGGTCACTTTAGTGTGTGCGTGGGACACAACCAAGGTGCTGGACAAGCCCACCACCCTTTGAGCAGGGTAAAGATACCCATGCTTAGCTTAAAATTCCCTCTTGTGGCTTTTCCACTGGCTTCCATCAAATTCCATTAAACAATGAGTCCTGGCAGGGATTTTAAAAACAAGATAAAGCTGCTGTGGGTTCAAATTCACAAAAAAAATCAAGGCATTGACATCTAATTAAGAGCTGATTCTTTAGAAACTCAAGAATCGTTTTAATGTACTGTCATTTAGTTATCTAGTTTCCCACACAGCCATGAAGCTAACCTAAAATTCAAACATTTCCATCAGTTATTTTCACAGATCAGCCTTTTACTTTTTTCTTTTTCTTTTTCTTTTTTTTTTTTTTTTCTGTTTTTTAATTCTCTGACAGTCCACATCTTAAAGGATATAGATTTTTGGACATACATATTTTCAAAGCCAAGCAAAAAATCTGAAAGCAATTTGCAGGGTGAAAATGAAGCAAAGAAAATCCCCAAAGGATTCTTTCCTAGTGGAAAATCTGGGCCTATTTTATAGCTGAGGTAAGAAAATCCTTCCTTGAAAAGACATTTTCTAATTGAACATGAGATAAACAGATCTTTGGGCTAGCTCTTTATTTTTCTCCTCTTATCTTAACAGAAGATTATTCACATTATCAAAATTCTGTTAAAGGGTTTTTATTGAAGGAAAATGTTGGATTTATTGATATTAATAATGTAACCTCCTTGAGCACCTGTTCACAACTAAAGGAAGGTCAGAAGCTCAGAATCACTGAAAGATTGCCTAAAGATTAAAAATAACTTAAACATAATTTGTGTGAGACATTTTAGCTCATTTTTAGTGTGTTGAGGTTCCAAAAACTCATATTTTCCGCGAGGAAATTGTATTCCATAGGGCCAAGAGACTTAATTTGCTTGAAATTAAAACTGAGGACCAGAAGCTTATGTAAGAAAAAAACCCAAACAAAACAGAAAAATATGATGGCACTGAGGATGAAAGCTTGAGATATGACAATATTGTGATCTGGACCTTTGTGATTACAGCTGCAGAGGAATGGCCTCATCTCCTTTATCTCAGGGCAAGGACTGAAGATCTCTGAGAGAAGATAATGTCACACAATAAAACCTGAAAGAAGCTTACAAATATGATTCTCATTTAAATTTCTGCACACTTTGAAAGGCGACATTTGTGCTGTTCCTTTAAAACGATATCTTAAAATAGAAAAATACTGCAGTGAAGGAGATTCTGAAGAAAACGTGTGATTTTAACAAGTGATTTCGTCAGAACAAAATAAAAAAACTGAAAATATTCCAAATTACTTCCTCAATACTAGGCAATATATGAATGAAAATTTAAATTTTTAGACCTTCATATCTGTTACATATTTGCTTCACTCAGATATTTCAATGATCTAAAGCCCATGAGTGTGAAAGGAAGCCAAAATTTCTTTACCAAGTGATATTTTGTAGTCAAGAATTTACATTCTTAGAGGACAGTTTATTTTTACTTGCTGCTAAAAATTGTTGCTTTTTGCAAGAATTTAGGAAAAATTATAAAACTTCTGAGAAAAGTGAGCTTTTTTCCATCCAGATTTCTCCTAATTCTAAACTAGAGAACTGAGGAAACATAAAAGAGAAAGAACAAAGGATTGGAAGTGGGGGAGGAAGTGAAAAACGTTGCTTAAAATTTCATAATTTCTATACTGAATCCATTTCATTCTATCTTTATCCTCCCCTTTGCAGACTTTTTTTTTTTCCTTCTACTCATAGCTGGAAAGTAGTGTGGCCCAAATTATAGATCATTTATATTGTATTAATATTCACCATTCCTTATTTTGACAAAACACTGATAAAAGTTGTTTGCTGAAGAAATACATTAATATTAATAAGTGAATAATGAGTTCACTTAAGACTTTCATTATCTGTACATTCATAAGTTTGAAAGATGAATATGATAGCTGAGAAAAAAATATTGCTAATTATGGTCCCAGCTCGATCACTAGAACAGCACAGCTTTTCTTAGAGATGCACTAAAACCAGAAATCAAAATTTCAGCCTTAGACTTAAGAGCAGAGCTGAAACCCCACCTCAGATTAATTTCTTCATTCTAGCTTTACTTCTCCTCCTGCCATAACTTTCTAAATATTTGTTGAAAGAGCTCTTGGGAGCTCTCATGTTTGTTACAAAAGACTGGCCATATTTATTCCAGTAAGGGAAAACGCTGCCCTCACTGTAAACAAGAAGCAGCTGGACTGTGCTGATGAGCTCCAGTGAGAGCAGAGTTTATGCACATTTTTTTGTAGGTAGGCATTTGTGTATTGTCTGCTTCTCCAGCAGAGTTTTGTTTTGTCTTGGAGTTGATACTCCACACCAAGATACATGTAAATAGACTTCCCATGAGCTCTTGCAAAAAAAAAACCACGATTGCAGAACACATCAAAACAGTCACAAAATTACTAAGCTGCCCTAAAATTGGTCTGAGAACTGGTTGAGGAGCAAAGAACAGCTGGAGTGGGCAAGAGGTGGCCACCAAGGGCTGAGAGAACTCCCTTACTGGAGCCTGGGATTGTTTGTTTCCAGGAGACACAGGAGAACGAAGTCCACTCTGGGAATATTTTCTTATCATCTCGTTCATGCTCTGAAAATTGAATCACACAATATTTTTTACAGGAAGAAAGAAACAAAACCAAACCGAAACCTTCCACAAAAGGGTTTTACTGTACATTTGAGGACAAAATTAATGAGATCAACTCAGCCTTCAGTGCCAAGTCAGGAAGAAAATTTTCTTCAAGGTTTTGATTGAGTCTATTAGGGCCTCTTCATTATAAAACTTCCAGTGTTGTTCACAGTGGGAAACATGATTCCAAAGTAACTTGTCTGTCAGATTTGTTCTGGTTTAGCAACAGGAAGATTGAATCTTAAAATTAATGTAGGAAGTAGAACAGTGGGAATGGCTGAAAGATGCTTTGTCTGTTACAAGTTTATGCTTGTGAAATGTAAATCTTGATGTATTTTTGCTTTATTTGGACATATGTAATTGCTGGATCAGCTGGAAACTTGAGTTAGCCCAGCTCAGGTCTGACTTGCTCTCTTAAAATCTCTATCCATCATCTGTAAAAAGAAGATTTGTTAGAACTATTGCCCTAACTTTTATGCATTAGTTAAAAATGCCAAGAGATCTGTGTCCATCTAATATTCTAAATTGTATTCTAAAATTATGAAGATATATATATACATACATATATATATATACATATATATATACACACATACACATACATATACATCCAAATAGACAATTTTAATTTCATTGATGTGATATAGGCAGATTTTTCCCAGTGGGCCACATGACTATTCCAGTCACCAAATAGGATTCTGAAAGTTCATGGTGTGATTTCCAGCCTGGGTAAAATGTTCTAATTTTGCACTCTGAATACCTTCCTGTGTGATCACCTGTTAGGTAGAACATGCAGATTTAAGGTTTTAAGATTTTATTTAAATTTAAGATTTTGTTTTAAAGGATATTTTTTACCTATTCTTTTCTGAGCTGAAGATAATCTGAAGGTATTTCAATATGAAGGCATTTATATTCCAAGGAACAAAACAAAGAGATACTGTAATGGCATATGTGAGCTACATTTACCCTGAGGCATTTACCATAAAGTTCAGGGTGTTTTTTTATTGCATCATTCTGACAGCTGTGAACAGGAAAGTGAACATATTGGTATTGTCACTGGGAACTACCATTTCCATCTTAGGATACATGAGGGAAAGGGAAAGGTACCAGCATCTGTGAGCACACACAGAGGACACAGATCGAGAGAGCTCCCTTGGATCCTTTTCATTCGGAATTCAAGAGGGACAAAACAGTTAAAACAACTGCTGATTCTTTTTCTAACAGGGAAGAGAGGGAGAGAACGAAGTTGGGAGAAGAAAAGTAAGGAGGAATGCATGGTGAGAGAGAGAGGGAGGAAGGGAAAGAAGTAGATAACCTGGCAAGTTAGCATGCAGAAAGGAGACAAATAGGGAAAATTGTATAAAAAGAGAAGAAAAGAAAAGGAGGGAGGGAGGGAGGGAGGGAGGGAGGAAGGGAGGGAGGGAGGGAGGGAGGGAGGGAGGGAGGGAGGGAGGGAGGGAGGGAGGGAGGGAGGGAGGGAGGGAGGGAGGAAGGAAGGAAGGAAGGAAGGAAGGAAGGAAGGAAGGAAGGAAGGAAGGAAGGAAGGAAGGAAGGAAGGAAGGAAGGAAGGAAGGAAGGAAGGAAGGAAGGAAGGAAGGAAGGAAGGAAGGAAGGAAGGAAGGAAGGAAGGAAGGAAGGAAGGAAGGAAGGAAGGAAGGAAGGAAGGAAGGAAGGAAGGAAGGAAGGAAGGAAGGAAGGAAGGAAGGAAGGAAGGAAGGAAGGAAGGAAGGAAGGAAGGAAGGAAGGAAGGAAGGAAGGAAGGAAGGAAGGAAGGAAGGAAGGAAGGAAGGAAGGAAGGAAGGAAGGAAGGAAGGAAGGAAGGAAGGAAGGAAGGAAGGAAGGAAGGAAGGAAGGAAGGAAGGAAGGAAGGAAGGAAGGAAGGAAGGAAGGAAGGAAGGAAGGAAGGAAGGAAGGAAGGAAGGAAGGAAGGAAGGAAGGAAGGAAGGAAGGAAGGAAGGAAGGAAGGAAGGAAGGAAGGAAGGAAGGAAGGAAGGAAGGAAGGAAGGAAGGAAGGAAGGAAGGAAGGAAGGAAGGAAGGAAGGCAAAGGCTGACTTCTTCCTACATGTTTGTCTCAAGGGGTACATACATTGTATTTGATGGTCAGAGATAACTTAAAATGACCTTCTACAAAAGTCCTACTGCACAAAACAAGAAAAATCCATCACTTTACATGTCTGGAAAAGTTCATTATGCTTTCTCTAGTCTCTGTGGAGCATCTTTAAGCAAAAGCATTGTAAATAATATATCAATTTTCTATCGCCACCTATGAGTGAAAATGTAGAACTGCAAATTATTCTTTTGTGCATAACAGAGGAAAGAGATGTGACAGTTGCAGTTAAAATATTTCCAGAGATATATATTATGTGTCTGAGGCAAAACCAACTACAATAATTTGTTTGTGGAATAAATAAGCCAATTTTCAGCATATTCATTAATTTATTAATTTATTTTATTTTATTCATATCATACATTTTGGGACTTATTCCAATAGTTCTACTATCCTGCCCTAACTGAAGTCAATATTTGAGTGTTCTGTGGTCCAAGATGAAGGCACTTCTGATTTGGATGGCGCATGCCACATAAAAGCAAAGGTAGTCTCAACCTCCTGTATCTAAATAGTATTCTAGGTTATGAACTCAGATATAGGCATTGATTAATGGCAACCAGTGCAAGAGGAGAAGAAGAAATAGGAGAGACACACAGATAAGAATTTACTTAAACCAGCAACAGGGTCAAAGTGGAATAGAGCAGAAAATCTGAGTGTGTCTAAACCAGTGAGATATAGAGTGGTTGAACAATGGAGCTGAAAGGAGAGCCAGGATGTGCAGGACGACAGGATTAGGGAGGAAATGGGTACAGCTGTTGAAAGTATGTGATTCCTAAGGTCACAGAGAAGGAAGGAATGAATCCTGTGAGATGGAAACAGCAGGACTTGAGGAAGAGTAAAGCAAAGTGAAGACAACACAGAATGTGTTGAGATGCTCCTCTAGGATCCAGTAACTCTGGATATCATATTTATCTGAACCACAGAAGGGAATCTTCCTGTGTGATTGGAAAAAGAAGGAAAAAAAAAGAATAACTCTGGGCCCAATTCATGGTAAGAGTCCTGGTGGGATTCATTAAGTGAATGAAACACTGCTGCACAGAGATCTTTGAGCGAGTCTCCCCAGACTCCTGAACAGTCATTGAGGAAAAGGCACATGTAGGCTGTGAATCATCTGCATGCATTTGGCTGGATGAATTGACTTTAAAAATGCTTATTTTGCTCCATTGTCTTTGAAGGGAGTCAAGGGTGCCCAGCCCACATGGAGACTTCTGGAGCAGTCATTCAGCTGCCTCCTCTTGTGAATGGAGAGAAATGGGCATTTCCAGTGTGTGAGTCATTCCAGCTATCCCGAGCACTTGTCTAAATTGCCTTCTGGGATTGCCTTTTATTTCTTTATTTTAAGAAAAACTCAGCCTGTTATTCTTGAGTGACTAACAGGCTTTGATAACTCACACTTCCATGACTAAAGTCAGGTGAGATGAATCCCACTCATGAAATTTGAAATGTCCATGGATTCCTTCCTGCCA
The DNA here is from genome assembly GCF_030490865.1 of Poecile atricapillus. Taxonomy (NCBI): domain Eukaryota; kingdom Metazoa; phylum Chordata; class Aves; order Passeriformes; family Paridae; genus Poecile; species Poecile atricapillus. The sequence continues at coordinate 5,596,664 of NC_081288.1, forward strand.
GACAGTTGACAAAGGTCTAGAGATCAGCTAGGCTGAAAATTAACATTCCAACTGTCCTGGCTGCCTCAGGTAGATGGATAACACTGATCTGTGAGCGTGTCTCTTGGACACACTTGGTCTCAGTGCATCACAGAGAGGTCCCTAAAATCGTATCATTTTGGCAGCTCAGGAGACATCCCTGTGCCTGTGTTCTTGGGGCAGAACTGTCTCATCTCAGTATAAGGATTAACACATGGAAGTTGCTTGCAGGGAATTAAGATATGAAGGCAGAGGTCATAAATAAAATGACCAAGTGTAAAATATTGAGTTCCACTGAAGGACAAAGAAAAGTTGAAGCAACAGCATTACAAAATTACCATAATAAAGTGGAATTTAGGCATATGGTGAATACTGAAATAGGTCTTTCTACATTTGAGTGGGATCTGCCACAAAATATCTGTGTGATCCTCAGCAGGGCAAAGAAAACTTGGGAAAGTCAGTCACTCCTTGCTTATAGAGCAGAAGCCAGAATAGAACCTTCATTTAATGCAATTTTTATTTATCCTCTTTAACACTGAAGATACAGAGAAAGTTTCCAAAAGGAAAATAGCTTTGGCTTTGAAAGGAAAGACAGTTTGCTTAGATTGGATATCAGTGAGAAAGGAACTATCCAAAGGGTTGGATATTAGTAAGAAATCTTTACTATGAGGGTGGTGAGACTTTGGCACAGGTTGCCCATACAAGCTGTGGCTGCCCACACCGGATTGGGCATTTGGCTTGGAGCAGCCTGGGACAGTGAGTGGAATCCCTGCCCATGGCAATTACCTCGGAACCAGATCATTTTTAAAGTCCCTTCCAACCTGAACTCTTCTGTGATTCTTCAATTTTCTCATCTGTGATTGCACCCAGGATCAATGGACGCTTCTGATCATTTTGCTTTGCTTTGCTCTGTTGGAATGGAGGCACAAAATATGACATTTTATGTAATTCCCATACCAAAGGAACCACAGAGTGGCTCCATTTGGAAGGGAATTTGGGAGAACAAGTGGTCCATTCCCCCTGCTCAAGCAGGGCCACCTCGAGCCAGTGGCCCAGGACCATGTCAGGATGACTTTTGAATATTTCCAGGGTAGGAGATTCCATGACATCTCTGGGCAACCTCTGCCAGTGCTTGGTCACTCTCCCAGTTAAAAAGTATTTCCTTAATGTCCAGGGGAGTGTTGGTTTTTGTGTTTGGGTTTTGTACTCTTTGCCTCTGCTCCTGTCACTGGGGACCAAATGACAAATACAGTGCTGAAACAAATACATATCTTGAGATGGTTGTTTTCTTTACATAGGAAATATGTCAGTTATCAGGATAATATTCTCTTTCTTACACTAAGAATTTCATGTGAAATTAATATTTATCTCAAACCTAATGAATATTCCCAGAATATTAAGGAAAATAACATTTTTGAAAGCCTGTGTGGAGTGTATGAAATATTTATAATTTCATATTGATTTTGGTAGCTTTGCTGGTAAATATTTTAATTAATGAATTTTACAAAAGAGATGAGATAGAGAAGATTTTTTTTCAGCTTTCTAAAAATACCTTTTTTGATGATCTATACTGTGATAGACATGTATCAGGTTATAAAAACTGAAAGATGTGAGCAATAAAAAAAGTCTGGTGCATTCTCCAGATGCTCATTTTTAAATGCAGTAGTAGCATATTTAGGACTTAAACAAATAATTTAAGCATCAGAGTTTTAGTTTTCATCATCTGCTGCTCTGTCCAAATGTTTATGAATTTGAGATATAGGTTTGAAATTATTTTCAGAGATCTAGAACTCATGCACCGTGAGAAGAAAACTTTTAAATTAAACCAATTGGACAACCAAGAATTTATCACTCCAGTTGCTATTTTTACTAATAAAAAAAGAAAAAAAATCTGTTACTTAAACCATTTTTTGGCATTAGAGATACTGTTAAAAATGTTCAATTAAAACTTCTGCAAGTCTTGGAGTATTTCTACTTCACTGAAGATATAATGGAATATATTTAATTTGAGTGAAAGGATGTTAAAGATATAATAAAAGACTTTGACAGGTTTCTCAAAGAGCAAATGAAATTTAAATATGTAGATCCTACAGGCAGAAAAAAAAATGTTCTCTGAGATCTGATTAATACACTTCAGTTCAGCAAATATGGCTTTGCCACTAATCCAGGTAAAATAAAAGCAGTATATTGCGTGATTAATCTGCAGTCTAAGATGGTTGTCCTCAAATTTTTGAGGATAAAACAGAATATGGAAAAATTCACATAAAACAGATGTAATGTCAATGAAGCCTAAAGTGAAGAACTGAAAATTCACATAACCCTGCAACAAAAGGGCAATTATTAGTCATTTGAATAGTTAAAATTGCTCTGACTACTCATACGACGTTTTTCTTTCACTCCCTGTACACAGTGTTAAATATGTGCTGTATGGAGTATTTGCTGTGAATTGTATTTATATTTTAATCCCTAATTTAATAAGACACACAAATTAAGGAAGTGACTTTCAAGCTGAAAGCACAATTTAAAATTCTAATGTTTCTTTGTTTAGCTTGGTGACAAAAAAACACCAAAATTATACAAGGGAAAACAGGATTGGAAAACAGATGAAAACCACTTCAAAAATTGTTTTAACCAATTAAATTCTGGGTGCTCAGTGGGTACTAATTGGTGGGACTGAGTCTCTAGGATGAGGGTTCTCTTGAAATATTTGGAACAGACTAGAATTAAGTACAAAGTTATGATCAAGCTGAGAATCCCAGGTTTGAAGGACAAATCATAAAAACCATTAAACTTTCATTTTAGAATGACACGAGGTCTGGTTTTCAGAGGTGGTTACATGGCTACAGCAGCATAATATTCTTAGTAAAATCTTTAAAAATCCCACAGCTCATAACTCCTAGGAAATTGCTTGTGTCCCTAATTTTCTCCTAGACACAAATAATACATAAACATCTAATTGTTTTCATTAATAGAACTTGATCTCTTAGAAACTTCTGATACCTTTGAAATATTACTTCAAACTCTCTACTGACATGAATTTAATGATATGATGCTACTGTTGCTCATGAGGCTCAAAATTTGCTTTTCTTTTTACTCCAACATGCCTAGCTCCAGGAGTCCTGTTATGCAAGAATCAATTTTTATTTAGTAAAAGATTAGCTTCTGCTTCTTGCCATCCATAAAAAAGTATAAAAATTCAAAACAACACCTAAAGCAAGACAGAAAACAAATAGATTTAATTCTGTAGTTCTGAAAATCTGATTCTTTTTTACACTGGACCTTGTCTTTTTTTACACTGGACCTCATCTTTCAAGAAGGGGAGAGACTCATCAGTTATCAAAAGTTGAGGTTGTTGATACTGAGCTCCTCAATGTTCAAAGAGAAGCCCACTGGTTGTTCTGGCATGGAATACCAAGGGGATCAGCATTATTGTGTCAATAAGGAATACAGAGTGAATCAAACAGAATGTCTGCATGCTATAAATACCTTGAAATCAGCAGAAATGTCATTCCAAAAAAGGGAGACCCAGTTTTGTAGAAGTGAAATAAACAATTTTGTATGAATAGCCTGAAGGAAGATATGGGTTCCAAAACCATCTTTCTCTGCTTCTTTCTCCTGGCTTTTCAGCTGGCTGGTGTTTTCTCTCTCCTTTTCTCTCTCAGCTCTGACTCAGTCAGGCATCTCACTTATTAAGTAAACAGCCTTCAGAGCAGCTTGTCTGAGGAATACAGTTCCATTAAGTAAAAATAGGGAGCAAGAAGCTCTTGAGAAGCGATGATCAGAGATCTAAGAATACAAATGAACAAATGCACTTTCTGATTTAAATATGTTATTGTTATTAGCGCCATTATTCATCTTCCAGTAGCTTCAGAGCAAACGTCTCGCTGCACTAAACTTTCACAGGCATAAACATCTATTCTGCCCTAAATAACTTCCAGTGTAATTGAATGTTAGTAACATAAAACACTTATCAGGAAACGAGGCTGACTCACAGAGTCAACTCACTGTGTGACAGGTGGGTTCCAACCTATTTTTTCAGTTGGAAAAAAACATTCTTTGTGTTGATCTTGGGGTCTCTCCGAGGCTGATTGTTTTTTAACACACCCTCCTGCAGTGATGGCTGCCAAAATACTTGTAATTCTCCATTCAGCATTCAGCTTAATGATCCTGTTTCCTAAGGTCTTCAAAGTGTTTTTGCATGAGAGAAGGGAAGGTCTACAAACCCCGTAAGTTCTGCTGCAAAGGCCCATATAGCTGCACAAAATGTGAGATGAGAACTGCAGTGGGGCTGCAATGGCTTTAAAATGCATTTAAAATGCAGGGTTAAAGTAGATATTAACAAGAAATTCTTCGTGGTGAGGGTGATGAAGCACTGCAACTGCTGGTCCAAAGCAGCTGCAGCTTCCCCACCCCTGGGAGTGCTCAAGGCCAGGTTGGGTGGGGCTTGGAGCAACCTGGTTGCTCCAGGTGGAAGGTTCCCCTGGCTGGTGGAAGGTTCCCCTGGCTGGTGGAAGGTTCCCCTGCCCATGGCAGGGGGTGGAACTGGATGATCTCTAAGGTCTCTCAATCCAAACCATTCTTTGCTTCTTTGATTCGATGTCAGTGGTCCCCTGCAGCAGCCAAAAGAAGCTTTCCCAAGTCCCACTCAGCCCTTGACTCACAGCCCAGTGCAGGAATCTATTGTCTTTGACAATCAAAGTTAACACATTCTTATTGTCCAAGGCTAACAAAGCACTTTGGAAACTGAAAGCATTTCAAAACATGCCTGGAGCATCACTTTAGAAACAAGCAGACGCACAATATCCCTGTGAGGCAGAACAATGCTATTATACTAATTTCACAGATGGATAAACTTGAACGCAGTAAGGTAAGGCCTAGATCCTGTTTGGTGCTGTGCTTTGATATTTTAGGGGATTAAGCAGCACAGAGAGACTTTTGTTCCCTAGCAGGAGGGCTGAAAGGCAATCCATACAAGGAAATACAATAGGAGTGCAACTGCAAATGCATTTACATACACAACCTGCACATGGAAGAGTGTGGCTCACCAGCTGGAGGGCTCCTCTTTACTGAGATGCACAGGTAACAAGGATACCAATGAATAATTTCCTGACAAGCTGTTTACTTTTTTTAAATAGCAATGAAATGAGTCACATCTGCCTCAAAAACACTTCCATGTTCTCCAAGCTGGCGTGAGTTCAAGGCAGATGTTGCTTCTGCTCCACTCCTTTTGCCCTCACCTCACCAGCAGGGCAGGTTTTGCCCAGAATAACCTTCCTCCAGCCCATGGAGATCACCCAGGTGTCCTGGTGGCCATGCTCAGGTCTCTACTCAGCCCATCCCCTGAATGTTAATCTGATCCTCCTGCATGTCCCCTGGAAGGGGCTGCACGTGGGCAGGGTGACAGACCTTCCTGCATCTGCTGGGCAAGAGCATTGCCGAGTTTAATCTCGCTTTTTCACTTTGCACTACATGAAATTTTTAATTGTCTAGTTGAGAGAGGGTGGCAGCTGACAATTGCTTTGTTCAGACTCACAGAGCTGATAATGCTCTGCTCATGAAACTGGGGCTGTTAATGATTCGTAAGCTGATACTTCCTCACACTTGATTGTGCACAGTAGACTTCATAATTTGAGCTTGTCATTTTCATTTTTCAGGGGGGAAAATCTACAACAAAACCTCTCCTTTTCATGGTAGACTTCTCTATAAGTGTGTAATTACATCCTGATGTTCTCTGTGATTTGTACCTTGTTCAGCCCATTGAAAGTCAATTTTAATACACTTCCACAAAATTTTTGTTAGGAAAAATAATGCAGCTTTTTTCCATGTGATACACTGGGGGTCCTGTTTTCTTATACATTAAGAATATTATTTAAATACATAAAAGATGCTCCAAAGAGCATTCCATCAGAGGGAAGCTGTAACCATTCCTATCCTGATGTTTACCTCAAGAAGAAGGGACTTGTCATTTCTGCAAGTGACTGACTGTGGAAGCATCTCCGTATCCATCCCAGGTCCTCACCACAGAGATGGCAGAAGTCTCCTAGAAGGATCTTTTCACATCTTGCAAAGCTTTAATAATCAGACTTTCAATGTCAATGTAAGGGCTGTTTGCAAATTCGTATAGAAATAAACTCTTCCGAATTTTGCTGTGGCTGTGGCTACATCAGTTAAGTGGCTGAAGGATAAAGCATTCTGGGTATCTTAGTAGGCTTTGAACATTTATTTTAGGACACATTATTGTTCATAACGATTTGGGTTGGTTTTTTTTTTTTTTTTATCAGTAATGCAAATCCAAATATTAAAAGCATGTTGATTTTAGGTGTCTACTTTTTTAGATGGCTGCACAATCCTATGCTCTGAGAAGCAGGATATGTTCAAGCATCTTTGTTTAGAGAATGCAAACTGATAATAGTTTTAAAACAATCTCCCCTATAATTGCATTGCAGACAACTGCAGCCAGAACCACCTCAGAGACATATTTTCTAAGTAATTTGTTAGAAGAATATTTAGCACCAAATGACCAGATTAACACTTTCATTCCATGACTGCAGAATGGAGACAAGGGAATGCTCAGAGTCTGCCTTGGGTTTGCAGCTTGCAGTACCAGGAAACCAAACACAAAATGTGATTTCAGGTGACAAAGTAGACAATATCAAAAGCTCTGTAGTTGAACAAACAAACAAACAAATAAAACTGTAGTTTGTACAATCATTCAGGATGTCCTGATACAATAAATACAGAAAATTTGCTGTCTATAAGGAGCGAGATAAACCTAGAAAAAAAGCTGTTTACAATCATTTAATTGCAGACTTCCCATTCCTTTCTGGAGTTTAGGCACATGGCAAAATAGAAAGGGAGAGATCTTTTCTCAGTGGCCTTAAACATATGCAGCCAAGTTTGTTACCTGCCAAAATAGGGAGTTTCAATTCTCCTAGACTTAGAAAATCTCCTACACACATTTTCCATTTCCTAAGGCATTTTTCTGACCACAAGGCCATAAATTTGGGATAGAGGTGCCTGACAAAACAAAAATCATGAAGTCAGCTCATATTGTGGAGTCTGATTGTTTAACATGGTAGTTAAGAAATATCCTCTGGGAGTGAGGGAGCTGAATTGTACCCCTTGATAATGAAATAATTTCTGTGTTATAACCAAGAACTTTCCCATGTGAAAGACTTCCACACCTTCATAAAAGACCGAGGTTAAAATGTTCTTGTACCTATGTGATTTAGGTTCCTTATGTAGAGAACAATCATGAAGCAGATGTAAGTGTATGAATTTCCCTCATGTTTCAGGAAACAAATAAGGAACTTGCTCAAAATTCCTTGTCAGAAGTCATCCAAACCCTGAGAGGACTTTCCTTCTGTTTTACAGGATGATTAATAATCATATATTTGCTGAGCCTCACTGATATTTTCCGTCTTCATGCCCTGAAAATGAAACATTGAAGAAAAAAAAAATCAGTGTGGTGGGATCATGAACAATCTCTGTGGTACATAATCTGAAAGTCGTGTGACCATCGTCATTAGGAAATCTGTATTAAATACATAACTCATGCTCTCCTCTCTGTCAATTTAATGCTTTTAGAAATCAGTCATGCAAATACCATTCAGATTATATTATTTAGTAAATCTGATCTGCTCTGTTCCAGAGGTAAACTGAAGAGCGATTTAAAAATCATAAGAACTGTAATCCCCATTTCTAACTGAATGCATTTCATTACACATTTGTAATCAAATACTTTGGGATGTTTTATTCTTCCTAAAGAATAACCCCAGTTATTAAAAGCACAGCAATATTTCAGAGCAATTTTCCAAAGTTCTACAGCTAAACTGTTGTTTGCTGTGGTTATTACACAACAAGGAAACACACAGATTATTATCTCAATTTAAGAAACTCAGATTTATCTCACCTAGCTTTATCCACCTGAAAGTCAGACATTTGCCCTGGCTATCTGGGGTCTCCCAACAACTAAAAGAGAGAGACACATCACAAGAGCAGGATTCATCCCTCCAGTCTTAAACACCTATCTCACCCTGGGGACTGATGCAATTTTTCCTAACTGTTAAAAATGGATGTCTTATTTCCAATCTGAATCTGTCATGTTTCAGCTCCCAGCTACTGGATCCTGACATGCTAGATTAGTGAGTTATTTACTGTAAAAAATATCTTCTCTCTGTGCATGAAGAGTGCAAATAATCTACTCTTCAAAGAACGGAATAGATGAAGATTCTTAGTTTCCCACTATATGACATTGTGGTTGTTCTTTAAATAAGTCTTGAGAGATAATATTTCTTATCACCCCAACTGACATTGCTGGAAAAAAATAGACAGGTTTCTGGGCACACAAGCTCTTCTTTAGGTTTCACTGAGTTCAAAGCTTCTCTATGAAAAGCAAATTTATTTTCATTTTTGAAAAACCATTTAACTTGACAAATTAAAGCTTTGCAAGGGAAGAAGCACTTCTTACACGTAATTGGCACTCTAAGGTTTTAATTCTACAAAAAACACCACAATAGTGAGCCAATTTGTCTTCTATTACCAGGAGTCTCTTTCCAGTGTGTACTCTGCAAATTCCGTACATAAATGTGATGATTTAAGATCACACTCCTGAAGTTGGCGGGAATCAATGGGATTGTTTCCACTAAATGACTTTCATTTAGGCCTTTTGGTTCAATTCTCTCTACTCACACAGGATGAAAACTTCTATGGGCATTGAGCAGCAGTCATTAGGAAGCTGCCGTGTGCTTGTAGGAATAAAGTTCGCATAAATGGTGAGAGAAAGCACACTGTTAATTTGCATTTTACTTTAAAACTCAAAGTGTATTCTAGCAACCCATGACCCTATTATCAAAGGCTAGAAGAAGATAATGAGATTCTAAATAAGGCTCTGAATAAATGAAGGTTTTCTCTCAATTATGAATGGATACATGCTTACTATTATAGAGGTGTTCTCATGTCACTTTTCTGAGGTCTTTGTCAAAACTTTCCCTTTGTCAGATGAAGGTCAAGGGGACATTTTTATTTTCACAATTACAAGCTCACTGTGAAAAAAGGTCCCTAATAAAAAATCCAATCCCCAAGCAAAGATATTCCAGCAACTAGAGGAGACAACTTTTGAACATTTGGCATTTTCACCCTCTTGGAAATATGGAACCATTACCCCATCCTTAGTTTCCTAACAGATCTTAAATAAATGACAAAGTTAATATAGATATCCCAGGATACAAGAAAGTAATTGCAGAAAGAAAAAAAGAAAACTACAGCTGTAAAAAAAAGAAAAAAACCAACCAATTTTTTTTGTATTTAATTGCACATACAACATGTATCTAGTTATCTGAAAGAATTTTCTCACTGGTTATCTTTTTTTTCTTTTTTTTCCCCTAGATTTCACAGCTGGATTTTAAAACAAAAAATACCTATTTCAATAAACCACACAGGGAAACAACATTTCAGTGGTAGCAAACTTTCTGATATGAGATTTAGGAGATATTTCAAAGGCTTTCCCCAAGGCCATTTATGTCTGATATATTGATTATATCTGACATATAATGATAAAAAAAAGCAATTTGTTATTGTTAATTTAATTACAGTAATTAATACTCTAAGATACACTGTTGATAGGGAAAATGTGGCAAACTAATCAGGCTATCATTTTAGTTGTGCAGGACAATAGAGAATAACTGATACTTCACAAAATGTCAATTATGTCATCAATAATACTTCTGCCCAAATATCCAGATAACAAAAATAAACTGGATAAAGCAAGAATATAATTCTGTCCCTATACTGCATAAAAGCATGACCTCTTTCCTCCTTTGTGGTGGCATAAATGATACTATTGGCACTGCTCCATTATTTCTTGAATCTACATTGGGTTTTCCCTGGGGCACAGCGACTGAGACACGCTTGATTCTCTTTACGTGTCCTGTAACTTGTCAACAAGCTGAAGCAATTAGGACTTTTCCTTCCTGGTGGTCCGTGTGTGTGCCCTGAGTGATTTGTTTGATTTAAAGATGGACCAGATTTAGCATCCTTCCTGGAGATGAGTGCCACAAACTGCAGATCAATTCAAATCAGAACCCAGTCACAATTAGGTTGGTATATTTAGGGGTCTTTTTCAGCTCTCGAGTGAAATTCTTGTGTTGTTTCACAAACAGTGGAAAATGGAAATTGGCTGGTGGATTAAAATAGAAATTCATAAGCTTCTTATGAAGTATCTCTGCTATGAATAAGGGTTGTGCTGAAAAATCAAACTTTCCCTATTATACACAGTAGACATCTTTCCACCTGAATGCTCTTATCTTTTTTTGATCATATAAGACAAACAAGAAAGATTCTCTGGATTTAGAAACAAGACTAACCCCTTCAAATCCACCAATTTGAAGATTGAAAGAACAAGTCATTAATTTTCTATCCATTTTTTATTTAAAACTGTAACATTTATATCTCTAGTGAAATAAGCAGGTTTGTTTCATTGGCAGTTGCAAAGCCCTTTTGTACTGTTATCTTATTCTTTATATTCATGTATCTTTCTTTTAGAAAGCTAAAAAATTACAGATTTTTAAACTGTCTCAAATCCTTTAGAACTCCTACACTTTCAAGAACTTCAGTCACTCTAAGCTGTAAAAATTGGGAACTGTGATAGATATTTTAAGTGTACTATTGCAACCTGAATTTCTGATTTCCAATAAAAGTCCTTATTCTCAGATGAAAATTACTTTGGCTGAATATAGTTTTTTTGTAGTCAGAAATCAATCTCAGTAGTTTCACAAAATTTAGGTGAGACTGCTTAATCAGATTTTTAATATTGAAACATGAAAACAAAATCAAAACCAATCCTAAGCTTCAGTTATTAATGATTGAAATTCCAACTCAGATTTTTATATGGTAGTTATTAAGCAGGTAGTTTATTCCTTAGTTCTACAGATGAAGACCAGCAACTTGTGAACCCTTTCCTGTGATGTTTGAGCTGTCTGCCATACATTCAGTAGGAATTTTCCTCCTGACAACATTAAGCTGCAAGGGAACAAATAACAGAGTGTTTCAGTTTGCAACAGTCTGTGATCACCATTACTCACTCAAAGACAACCCCCCAGGTTATGTGATGTCTGAGGAAAATGTTTAGAAATCCCCAGAGTGTCATATTTTTATAATGGATATTCATGCAATTATTCATCTTCTGTCAGATGTATTCTCACTCACGGTATTTTTGCCACTTGTAGCAATTTCTGTCCGTGGTACCTGATGAGACTGACTGAGCCAAGACCCAGATTTTCCTGGGAATGCCCCCAAAGTGAGAGGCCATCGCCAATTCACCACAATATGTTTGGCCAGCAGAGAAGATGAGCACAGAGAGGTGAAGTGATTCCCCTGGGAATGGGGGTGTGACTGTGCCATGTGTGGCACAGAGCTGGGAAGGGAACCCTGATACCCTTTTTGGAGGAGAGGGACAACGTGTGCTCCATTCACAGCAGCTGCTTTGCTCAAAGGGAATAGAAGAGAGAAAAATCACCTCTTAAAAGTTGGTTGGATTAACTTTACAGATTTCAGGACACCAACAAGGGGCTCTTCTCCAGATAATGAACATGGAGGGAAAGAAGATATAAAGGAAAAAGAACTGTGCCCAGTATGAAACACTGACCACATCAAATGCAGCAAGAATCAGAGAATCATTAGGGTTATAAAAGGCCTCTAAAATCATGAAGTCCAGACATTAACCCAGCAGTACCAAAAGTAAATTTCAGGCAAAAGTGACTCAGAAATACTTAAAACATACCAATAAATCTGATATCCCTAAACTCAATAAAATGGCAAAGCAATCTCATCTTACCATAAGAAAAAAACACATCTGAAAAGCAAATTATCATTATTTTCCAGTGGGATGCTAATACAATATTCTGCAATATTAATTTCTAACAAATTAAATTTTTTTAAAATCTACATGTGTAAGAAAATCTTTTTTTTTTTTCTTTTCCTGAACTGAATTATTTACTGACTGTAGAACTTCTGTTTTTTCATTTGGAAAATATCTTCTTTAAATATTTAGAAAAAAGTATCTATAAACAGCATGCAGTTTTAATTACAATTTATACGCTTGCATTTTAATTGCCTTTTAAACTAATTTAGCTTGTTCTTAAAGTTAATTAAACTCATTGGGGGGAAAATGTTCCTTAATTCAGTTGTGAAAATGGAGCAGATGTGGAGATGTATTTGTGATTGTGTCTATCAGTCTGAACTTATAAGAATCCTTTTAATCTAAAACACTTTAATAGACCTTAAAACAAAGTGTTTCCCATATGATGAAGGTGCCCTGTGCATTTTCTGCTTTCAGCATTAAAATTATACGTGCACTGCACATTATTTTTTTAATTAGTTTGTCCCTTCTAAAATTCATCGATGCTGAATATGACAGCATGGTCCCTGACTGTACTGTTAGAACTTTGGGTCTTGGGGACTATTCACTGTAACTTTCCAAACGTTTAAGTAATTCAAGTCAATATCAGGGCTTCATTTGAACAATTGTGACTTTTGCAATGAGCTTCTGGCTGGCCAGGGAGCACTTTGGCAGTGAGAGGAGGGAATGAACATTCTCAAGAGAAGAAAATATTAGAAATACATATCTATTGAATTAGAGGTCACTGTGGCACTGCAATTTAATCCTTGACATAGCTTTGAATCAGCCAAACTCATGTTTACAGCAGTTCTGTTGTTGGAGAACTCATCATGGGCTGGCTGCTATTCCTACAAAGTCCAAACTGTAAGTCCACACTGAACTTGATATTAAACTAGGTTTTTTACAGCTGGTTCAGATGTCTTTACTCCAGGCATAATACAGTTGCCCACCCTTAAAATTTAATTGTTTGTTTAGAAAATAATATAGGAAAAAATAAATTTACAAATATCAATATGTGAAAGAAAGTTCCTTCCAGCCAAATAACCCTACCAGGCTCCAGCTTTGATTAACACCTTGCTGTGGTAGTAGGATGTGCATAGAATTAACTACCAAAAAAAAAGGAAACTCATTGCCCATTGTCCTTGCAGTGACCTGTTCTTATTCTTTTCCTGAAAGAATTTTATCTGCTAATCAAACAATATCCTCACTCTCCAGACTGTCCATGAAAATGGTCCAGCCAAGATTTCTGGTTGCAGTGATAATACCTGACACATATTAAACAACCAGGTCATAGCAGACAATTGATCTTGTGATAGACCCAGAACATTAAAACCATAAAATAAATCCAAGCCTTCATAAGGACCATTAAAATGATCAGAAATGACTACCCAACAATACTTGTTAGCCCAGATCTTGAATGGTGTTTAACCAACACAAGCAAACAAAGGAGGATTTATTGAGGGAGAACAATAGCCAGCGTTTCAGTCTCCTCAGAACAGAGTGCAAGACACCTAGACATTCAGAGGAAAAAAAAAAATAATTTAGATAAAGAAAACCAACCCTTTCATCCTCACTGTATCCAGCATCTGCGGGTCAGTGGTTCCGAGGTCACTGACACGGCCTTACAAGTTTTATAAAGAAAGCCTTGGTTAGCCTATGGTTGTGTTATTGCAGCAGAAACAAGCTCGCTGCTGGTTTGTTAACTTGTTTTGATTCTGCTCTACTCTTGTTTCATTGCTGTACACCAGGCTGACATCCAGAGACACTCTTCTTGGGCAGTCATGTGTGTCGGGCCCGGTACGCTCGCTGTCAGCTTGATAGAACCACTAAATGACTGTGCGCTGATCCAGAAGCAACCATTCCTCACACTGTGCAACTTGTTGGAGCTTTTATGCATACTACATTGTGTGTGACAGCTACTTTTGTGCATGTGTAGCTGCTCATTATATACACATTTAAATTCCTTTGCAGTAGCACCTGCATGTATTTCACTTACAGATAAACTTTATGTTTTTCTCCGTTTGTCACGAGCCTTTATTTCTCATGCTCTCTGGATTTGAAAGGATTTTTTTTATTACAAGCTTTTTCTTTACTGACCATCCGTGTTTGCGAGAGCTATTTCATTAACTGGTGCAGCATATAAACCTTGTGGAATTAATCCATTCTTTCACACCCAAAAGCAAATTGAAGTCACCTCAACACTTCCATAAAACTGAGCTTGTACTTTTTAGATTACTGAGCACAGACATGCCCTGTTGGAGGAGCTGTACATTTCCACAGGAAATGTTCTTTTTTTTACCTCGTTGTTGGCTCATTAATCTTTGTTCCCCAGTGCTGCATCTCAAGTCCATAGGGAGAACCTCTGTGGGATGTAGCTCTCTCTGAGGCAGCTAAACACAAGTGGGAGATTGATCTGGGATCTGTGGGATCTACTTAACCTAAAAGGAAGCAGGGACCTCACATTCCCTTGCCTGAATGAAAAACTGTCACCTGTCAAGGATCACCCCAGTCACATATGCACATGAACAGTGAACCACAGTTTCAAACCCTCACCTGTTATAAAGCTTTCTCTGGGAGTTCAGCTGCATTGTGAAGATTCCCCAAATGGATTTGCATACTTGGTTTCCTGGTGGCTCCTTGAATGTAAACCTAAGGATGTGTGTGGGACTGTGAGGGTCAATAACCCAGTGTCAGAACCTGAATTTCCATCAGGTTGTTTCTATTTAGCAATTGTGGTCTCCAAGAATTACAGTTAAAACCTTCTCATATATCTTCATCAAAAGCATTGGTGTTACTGAATTGTCAGACATATCCTTCTAGGAGATTAGCATCATATTTAATTATCTATAATCCTTCTACAGACAATTAATCTATTAATCTAATCTCATTTGGGGGCTGTCCTGTGCAGGGCCAGGAGCTGGACTTCCCTGACCCTTGTGGATCTCTTCCAACTCATGATATTCTATGATTCTAATTTAAGCAACTTCTTGGGTGTGGGAAAATATTTTTTTGTTCCTCTAGAAAGATTTTCTTATGTCAATTTACATTTCATAGTAAACTTAACTCAGAACTGTGGACTAAATAGTCCCTGTTCACATTTTAACCAAGTTCTCAAGCCTTCTCTACCCTTTCCAAGATTTGTAGCTCCACAGACTCGTCCAAGATCAGCACAATAAAGTCATTTCCTCAGGTCTCTAAACAGTGTTAATGGACTGGAATATAGTAGTCCAAGGTGCCTTCATTTTTTCATCATTGCAGACTTCTTTTGAATCTTCTGAGATTCCATGCTGCTGGCATCCACATTTACCCTTGGAAGAAAAGGCTGTCTTAACCTTGCTAATGCCCAAGTCCCAGAGCACGAGCTGTCATGACTATGCAAGCAGTGAAATAACCACAAGGTCTCTGTGGAGTTTTAGATTATTCCCTATTTGCACATAGGTTAACTGTGATATGAAAGAAGAGAGGAAAACTTATGCTGTACTGATTCTTAAAAGAGAGCTGGTAAGAGCCAGCATGCAATGTAACTCTTTATTAAAAAGCAAGTAATATAATTTTCTTCTGTCATCCTTTAGTGACTTCAGTGATGTTTTCATTTTCCCTTCTTTTCAACGTTTTGCTGGTCACACAAGTTATAAGCCAAGTCAGCAGCTTGTGAAGTGCAATGGTTAGACCATGGCAAAGGGCAAACTTAAGGGGAGGGTTTAATCTCATCTGACTTCAGACCTATTGACCTGAGATATACATTTACTCTCATTTCTAACAAATGAGGAGAAACTGCTGGTTTCCAGAAGTTTATTTCAATCCTAAAGCATGTTTTGTAGTAATCCATATAAACATGTTCCAAAAATACAGATCTGTGTGTGAATATTAAATGAAGTCTGGGCTTCTAGTTCACTCGTAGGTATGAGGAATCTAAATTAGGGAAGATTAATTCACCTTAAATAACTTAGAAGCAAAACAGGAACAGCACAAATCAAGTCTTGTAAATCGTTCAGAGAATAAACAGAAGGCTTTGCTACATATCATCTCTGTGTGAATGGAGATAACCTAATGTCATTTGAACAAAAAATACCTGAACTAGCGTTTTCAACAAGCTCATATTGCATAATGTATCCCGAGTCACATAGGAAGTGTCAATATGTTTTCTCTCTCCATTAACTTTAGAAGGCAATTAGAGGACTAGTTTACACTAGACAGATCACTTTTTGAAAGCTAGAAGTAAAAGAGATTAATTCTACCCTATCTGTTTGCTCTGTGGATTTATTTTTTCCCCAAATCAGGCTTGTGCTGTCAGGCAGTGTGTAGTCTGGCTAGATCTATATCACTGACTGACACTTTTAAGAGCATGTGGACAGCACAGTGTTCAGAAGGCCCAGGTTCCCCTGCATGTGCAAGTGACTGGATCATTAGAACAGCCCTAATTCTCTACATTGTCTTTGTCCTGACAGCTCAGCACAGAGCTGCGGATCAAAGCCACTTCAGTATTGTCTGAGAGCCATCTGGAGACACCAGAGCAGGGAGTTCTGCTCAGCAATATCATTTCTCAGCTTTGCCTTTCCTTACATTGAGCTGTGGGTACTGCATCTTCACTTTTGCAGCCAAAATTTTTGATTGACTCCATGGCAGAATAAAAACCTTTTTTATTTGAAGGGTTGCAATCTGCAAAAGGCAAATATCTAAGCACAAAATGCATCTTCTGCCTTTAATCTGCTCTGGATGATCCATGTGCAGTGCCACCATTTGACGTGTGATAGCACAGCACCTTGAGCACTGTGCTGTACCTCAAATCCTGGGGTCAGATTTGGGCTCCTCATGACAAGGGAGACACTGAAGGGCTGGAGCCTCTGAGTTCCTGAAACTGATGTTTATTTTGTCTCTTTTTTCTGTGGATAACAGGTAATCTTGGTTAGTAACAATTTTCCAGTAGATCAGTAATGGAAGAGTCGTATCTCTGTATTCCAAATCAGGTGTTTTCCATGAGCTTTCGAGAGGTGAAGCACACACTTGTATTTTAGCCACAGTGGATGTCAACATTTGTCAGGACGTGTTCCAAAACCCATATAGAGGATTTGCATATGGAATACTGCTAGGATATTTTGTGTTATGATGGATATTAGGTGCAGTATGTCAATTACAATTCCAAATTAACCAATTTATCAGGAAAAAAAAAAATTAATCCAGTAAGGGAAACTGTGTAAGGGAAAAATAATAAAAAGGTTGGTTAATAACAAAGAATGAAATAAACTCACTTCTGCCTAACACAAACTTAGTTTTATTTTGCAAAAGACTGTTCATTTTAAGAGGTTGGTTCCAATGTTCCCATGCTGAATCAGACCACTTGTGATTTCTACTGAACCCAGACAAAAGCAATTTTTTACTGTTTATCATCACAATATTGATTCTGTCATATTTTCTCTGATACAAGATTGATGTGGATGTTGGAAACTGCTAAAGGGAATTCAAGATTATGTTATATTCCAGGGAGTGGTTTATAATATGTAGTGAAAATAACATTTTGTGTCATAGTGAATTTAAAAACTTACTTTGTCTTTTAGAGTGGGAACTGAGCCATGTATATGTGTATTTAGATAGAAGAAGCTTCTTTGACTAATTTAAAGAATGATAAATTAAATAACATGGCACAGACAATTAGGGAAAAGAATACCAAAATGAAGTCAGATTAAATAAATTTGAAAAAGTAGCATCGAAATGATGAGTAGATGAAGATTTTATAGTAGTTCATCTGTTCTGTACTAATAAATGCAGATGAGTATCAAAAATTCTATAGAAATATTAACTCTGATCAGCATGGTTTTCCAATTTTTAGGTATGCAAAATTACTTAAAAGTCTTAAATATTGTTTTCAAGCATTATTAATTTATTTCAAATTTGTCTGCAATAGTTGTGGCTATAAATGTCATCACTTTGATAAATTCTTACAGGGCCTGTGCACACACAGCTCTAATACTGTCTATTGAATTAGCATGTTGCATAGAAATTGAATTAATACATTTATCATTAAATGCAACTATTTTGAAATTTCTACTCTATAAAAATAAGACTATACTGTACCATCTTTAACTTCCTACAGTTCATCAGTTGTGCTAAAATTATTCTAAAAAAGAAAGCTCCAAAAGAAAACAAACAAAAATAAGCCAAAGTTAATTGCAAAAAGCATAGGTAATATACTCCTCACAAACCTATGTTTTTTGTAAAGCAACAGCTAGGGCAAATCTTAGGTGTATGGAAATGTTTATTTCCATGGAAATACAAGTCAAATAAAATTCTTTATGTGGTGCAATTGGAAAAGAAATTTTCTGCTAATGTTTAGAAACTTTCTCACTGGCTCCACAGTTATAGATGTCCTCCGTCAGTGAAATTGGCTTCCCAGCCTATGGGTTTTGTCCTTCCCCAGACACTTTTCTACTTGAATTGTTGATAATGGTGAAAGTGATCCTTTTTTACTTACAGGAATTCTTGTCCTAAAAGTACATGCTGCAAATACTTTGCTCCATATACATCCTGTGTGTTTTTCAGTGTTTAGAAATGCCCCAAGAGTGCAATCACATTTATGGTTGGAGGAGAAGGATAACCAGGAATGAATGAGCTGCCCACAGGAAAAAACCTCAACTGATTACACTCCAAAACTGAGCATTTCAGTTCTATTTAAAATCAGATGAGAAGCAGGCAGGTGTTAGTGTGCTAAATACAGAAAAGAGGCAGTGTTCTCAGGATGCTGGGGCATGAAGCTCGAGATAAGAATCTTCCATTGCCAATTCTTCTACTGGCCAGTCTTATCTCACCTTCTGATTTGGAAAAACAGAACCATAGAATGTCCTGAATTGGAAAGGACCCACAAGGATCATTGATCCAACTCTTGGGCCAGTG
Organism: Poecile atricapillus; assembly: GCF_030490865.1. Taxonomy (NCBI): domain Eukaryota; kingdom Metazoa; phylum Chordata; class Aves; order Passeriformes; family Paridae; genus Poecile; species Poecile atricapillus. The sequence continues at coordinate 5,615,466 of NC_081288.1, forward strand.
CAGGACACCCCAGGAGTCACACCATGTGCCTGAGAGTGTTGTGCAAATTCTTCTTGAACTCTGTCAGGGTCTGTGCTGTGACCACTGCCCTGGGGAACCTGTTCTGGTGAAAAACCTTCACTAATATCTAAACTAAATCTCTTCTGAAAAAGCTTCATGCTATTCATACAAATGAGGATCTCTATCTTAGAACTCCTTTAAATTTATTTAATTAAATAAAAAACTAAAGCCATATATGAGAAAAAAATACATTATTAGCATATATGTTCTTTTAAACTTCGAATGTGGTGAAATCTTGAACAGGAATTTCTTGCTTTTAAACAGAAATGCATGGCACATTAAAGGCCTAAAAATCTTCTTTCAGAAAGTTTATCAGGATTATATCAATGCAATGAATGATGAACACAAAACATTGTGCAAAAGGTCCTAGTCATCATCTGGCTCCAAGATCAAATCTCTCTCACTAAAAAAGTAATGAATGAGAACGGTTTCTTGTCCACACACCCTCTCAGAAAACTGAGTGCATGCAGTGCCTTTAAACTGTACAATGCTGGTGGAGTGACAGATCTTGAAAGCCCATCTGCCCCAGTATTTCAGCTCCTGACACTTTTGTTTTGTAGGAGTCTATTCATAAATTTTTATTTGCTGATGCTTTTCATCATAAATGTTTAAAAGTAAAAGTGCATAATCATTTTCCCTTAAAAAAAGCCCGATCGAAATCTAACTGAAGTCAATGGGAGCTTTTCTTCCTTTGACATGAAAAGGCTTTGGATCAGATCCATACAATGCAATTTAGTACAGCAGTTAAACATGTGCTAAAGTTCCATGGGCTACAGGGAGGCTTTAGACATACTCTCAACAAATGCCCTCAATATCCAGCTGTCGTGGGAAGAGAGCATTTGTTTGGTGGTTTTGGGAAGGAAGGATGAAGGCAAGAAGTAGGGGATAATTGAAGTGGATACAGTATCATAAAAACTTTCAATTAAAAACGAGAGAGTTTCTTGCAGTGTTCACAAAAACTGAGAAGGTCACAGATATAAGTGGGCCAGTAGGAAAGTTTCTAAACTGCAGAAACATCTTATTTTTACATAAGATCTCTTCTCTTAAAAAAATACACACTGGAGTTTTCTGGAACTGATGCTTGGTTCTGTGCCCATATAACATGCTCAGGGATCTTAGAGTGTGGAATACAAACTGTCAGCCTAAGTAAATCTTTGGATTTGGGTTTGACCCCTGTCAGTGGGCCTGACAGAGTAAATGTGTAATAGAACTCTAGGAGCTGGATGCTGTTAAGTACAATACAACCTAAGCAGATTTGTAAATAAAATTCCTTTAAAACAATCTAACTAGATGGTAGAAGTATAATCCTTAAAATCTCTTTTATTGTGATCTGAGCTGTCAGGTTTTCTGCATCCAGCACTTACCTGGTCGTGTACCTCTTTGTAGAAAAATCAGGAAGTATGAATGCATAATTATTGCATAGTAGGTGTCAGGGCCAAAACTGTTGATGTCCAAGACTCACAGATGCACCATCGAAGTGGGAACTGGGCACACTCTGTCCCTGGACAATTTGGATGTCCATTTTGACTGTCCAATACATCAGAAGTAGGTGCTCAGATGAGCTTTCCAGTGGAAAACTGATGCTTAAACTTCTACTGCATCACTTCTGCTGAAGCAAACTTTCAATCTTCCCTGGAACCTGTCAATACTGCACACTCACATTTTCATCTTTCTGTGATATTCCAGTGGTCATTTCACTTATTCACTACAGAAATTTAAGTTCTTTGGGCTTTGGACCTTGTTTTTTTTCACTGCTTGGGTTTATACTGTTGAGTGATCTCATTTATACAGAAGGTTATGTAGGAAGGGAAATTGGCTGCTGTTTAGACACAACTGCACCAGACAGTTATGCAGAAAAGTAAAATGTTGAAATAGACACCAAAGAGGGGTTATTTTGAAGTATCTAATAAACTGGTGTTTATTAAAGTTAAAACTCAAGAAATTTAATTCTGTTTCTTTCCCTTAGTATTTTAATTAAAGAAATCTCAATCAGTCCCTGGAAATCCCAAGCAGGGAAAAAAAAAAAAATCAACCTTTTCTACAGACAACTTTAAAGTAAATTGGGAAAAAAAAAACCTCTAACCTTTCATGAAGTCTTAAAAAAGGGTAAGATTAAAAAATATGTGATCAATAAAAAAAAGGGTCTTCTGCCTTGAACTCAAAGGCACATTAATGACTACACAAGTATGAACAAAAATATTATGGGCTGTATTTGCCTTCCACTTAGGCCATGGAAAATTAAAAAACATCTGACTCCAAGCTAGTTCTTTCTAAACATGAAAATGGAACTAAAAAAATGCTTCTTTCACACTACAGCCCCTCATTTTTGTCAGTATTTTTTTACTTTCCCCCCCCAAAATCATTGGGTCTTACATTGAATGAAAGGAGAAAATCCAGACACTGTAAGAAAAAACTGGTCTTCAGAAGGATTGAGTCACTGGAAGTTGGAAACCTAATTCCTACTGAAAGGGGGAAATAAAAAGCCTTTTGACAGTTTATTAGTTCCATGTAAAGGTATCAAGGGTCACCAACTCTTCCTGTTCTGCTAAAATATTTATAAGAGAGAGTTCTGGAGAGATGTGCTCATATGATAAGTTTTTGGATTATTCCTGGAGGTGCCTGTGGCAAAGGACCTTTCTGCCCTGTCGTGGTTTAACCCCAGCCAGCCCAGCCTCACAAAGCTGCTGCTCACTCACTGAGGTGGGGGAGAGAATTTCAAGGGTAAAAGTGAAGAAACCCATGGTTTGAGGTACAGACAGTTTAATAGGTAAAGCAAACTGTGCACAATCAAAGCAAAACAAGGAATTAATTGCCCATTTCCCTTGGGCAGTGGGTGTTCAGCCACCCCCAGGGAAACGGGGCTCCATCAAATATAACAGTGACTTGGGAAGGCAAATACTGTCTGTAAAAATGCCCCCTGCCCCTCTTCCTCCCCACCCCTTTCTTTCTTTTCTCCCAAGATTTATGAGCTGCACATGACCCCGTATGGTGTGGGATATCCCTGGGATCAGTTGGGGTCAGCTGTTCCAGCTGTGTCCCATCTCCCAAAGCACCCCAACCCCTCGCTGGTGGAATGGGGTGAGGAGCAGGAAAGGCCATGACTCTGTGTAAGCTCTGCCCAGTAAAAATGAAAACACCACTGTATTATCAACACCATTTCAGCACAAATCCAAACCACAGCCCAAGATGGGCTGCTGTGAAGAAAATTACATCAGCCAAAACCAGCACAGCCCCTACTTATCCCTGGATCTAATGAAACTCTGGGAATGTCACTTTCCCCTCCAGTGTCCTCAGTCTCGGACCACAGACTGGATCCTTTGGGATTTTTCACCAGCTTTATCAAAGGTTTGGAAATGCTGTGCTTTCTCCCAGGACTTTTCAAACAGGATGTGTATTATCTGTGCAGCCTGAAATTAAAAGACTATTTCCCTCAGACCTTGATGAAGGCAGTTGTTGGGAAGAAAAATGCAAGGATAAACCATTGATACAGAGGGCTATGCAGCACCCTGACATAGTCTTCTTCTTCTTCAACAGTAATAAATATTCATTAACCATTAGTGAAATGCCTTAACAATCTATTCAGCGCTTTTTTTTTTTCCTTCTTGCAAAGCTACAGCAAAAGGACTCAGAATGTAATTTAGCTTATTAATATTCTTTATTTGTATTACAGTAGTAATCAAGGCCCACTAATCACCCCACTCTCACTGTGCTCTGACAAATGACCTTTATTTGGCTGCCACTGCAAAATATATCTGTAGCTGAGAGCATCAGATGACCTAGTACAGCTTCAGAACAAGTACATGTGGGAGCGGCTGCAAACTCATCCTTTCTCTGGAAGTGGAGCTCAGCATTGATGATGAGAATGGAGGACACCAATTTCACGTTATAGAAACTATTTTAAGTCCCCTGTCGCCTCTTTTTTACTTTTTTTTTTTCTTTTTTTAATTTTGGTCTGCACTGTGATAAGAACCACATTTTTGCAGGAGATTATCCCTAAATACAAGTCTGTCTATCCTGAAAGCAGAGGAGGTCAGATTCATGGATATTCACTTTGCCTGAAGAGTTTTTCACCTCAAGTTACTGCAAATTATGCCAAGAAGTGACTTAACCTCTGTTCCCCAGAGCTTAGACCACTGCCTGAAACTCTCAGTCACTGTGTTTTTTCTTCCTTCACTTCTGCTTGCTCTTTTCTCATTTCTTCTCTCCCACATCCTACTGAACAACAAAAAATTCTATGGAGATTAATTAAGTGATTTCTGTGCTTTTTCTAATTGTTGTTATTGCTGAGAAACTGAGCAGAGGTCTGAGGAAGTACATGGGCTGGTGGCTGAGGCAGGAAAACAGGTTTCAAGGGACTCAATTGAGTTTCTGGCTAACTGGAAATCTCCTAAGTGCCACTGCTCATTAATTGTTCTCTATCCTTTTTCACTCTCTGTAAAATGAAAACAAGGGAATGTCTTTCCTCCCAAAAGTTTCTTTATTGATTTGTGATGAGATTTATTATCTTTTCAGGTGTGGATATTGTTTATTATCTCTCCTGGAATTAGGTAAATTAAAGTCCCCAGTAAAGGAAACAAAGTAGCTGGGGAAGATCACAATCTTAATCATATGAATGTGCTTATTTAACCTGAGGAGGCTTTGGAAATCTACTATGGTAAAATTTGTGTTAGATTATCCATGATTCTCATCATTGAATAATTCTGATCTTGCTGATTCACAGTGTAAAATGGGATGAAGGCTAATGTCAAATATGTAGAAAGGTTCCATACAAGTGGAACAAAGACTGATTTCAGGAAACACAAACAAAAAGGATGTCCAGCACCCCCAGTATGAAGGTTTGATTCCCTTTAAGATGCCCTAAAATGATTCAGTTTAGTCTCCAGCTGTCACCTCCTAAATACACTGTGCAGTTCAGCTCATCTAAAGCCAGACACACGAAGGCAGGTCAAAAGAATATTTAATTTTCTAAGCTTCTGATCTGCTCCAAAAGTGATGCAAACACACCCACATTAGCAACATTTAGAGAGCAACATGTGGATATTTGCATTAACCTGGAGATAGATTTCACCCCAGTTGTCAGAATATTGTATTTCAAGTGTGAAGGGCTTAAAAACAGCTCCTGTCATAGAGGAGAGCTCACAAGCAAACTTGATTCTAATCCAGTTTGTCCTGTCCCTCCCAGTGACCCAAACCAAACTCTGAGTTTATAATGGCATCTGAAGCCAGGTGAGTTTCCAATAGCTCTAGGCTTGCTCACGTCATGCTGCTCTGCTAATTGCTTAAGCAGCTGTACTTTTATATCTTCCATCCTTTCTGAAAAGGTAATTGAATTGAACTGGGATTTTTACACAAAGAAACTGAGAAAACAATAAACTTTTTCAGAGAGGAGTAGACAGGTGCAGGAAGAACAAACAACAGCAAACATATAAACAAATTCTTTTCCACCATATTGGAATGATAAAGAGTAACAAAAACCCCACTAATCCTGGCAAAGGAGGCAAGGCTGTGATTAACCACTGAATTAATTATTCATTGTTACTCCTGTTATATAGAGATTATTTGAAGGTTAAGTTAAAGTTGAAGAAATGCAAAGCAGGACAGAATCAATATAAAACATTTGATGGAAGAAAATGATTAAATGTTGTTTTGGTAAGTAGTATGTATTGTTCATGGCAGGAGTCCTCCAATTTCAGTCCAAATTTAAGATGGACTTTGAGTAACGAGACTGTGGAAGTTGGGAATGAGCTCAGAGAGAAGCTCTGACATTCAGGTTCCTGCACCATGTCATAGCTGACATTAATCAACAGCACATTCAAGATTTGCCATGAAGCCCATTGCTATGAACACTAATTGAACACAGTCTACAGCTAAAATGAAATATATTTTCAAATAACTTTTTTTTTTTTTTCTAAAGCACACAGAGCCCTTTAAACAAAAGAATATGTCTGATGGAAATAAGGAGAAAAACTCAGTATGCAGCTGAAAGGATCTCCCTGTTTCTGGATGTTTGTTGTAGTTGTCTAGTGAGCTTGATGCTTTGCTGAATTTTTCAACTATTTAAACTGTTTAGCACCACTGATTTCAGTAGTTTTACTGCAGTGTGTTTCTAGAGTAAAATGGTAAATCAATTTGCCTATCCAATAGGCCTAAATTGCATATTCTTCTTTACCCTTCAGACTGCGTATATCTGCAATTATTGTTGTCTGTTTATAGTATTTATAGAGCCAGTAATAATGTAAATATATTTCTTGCCAAAAATCAGAAAAAAATAAAAAATTCAAAGATGGGCCAGGCAGATTCTGCAACTTAGCCCCTAAAACTGACCTTTTTCAGGGCTGCCTCTTTTCCAGGTCATCTGTACATCATGTCAAAATCTCAAAAAAATTCTAATATACCTAATATAATGCTTATTTTCTCTTGCTGGCTTTGGGAGTATCATTTTTAGGTAGGAGAGGTGGTTTTGTGGCTTAGGAGATTTTTTTTTAATTTTTTTTTTTTTTTATGTTATTATCTTGACTCATTACAAGTTGGAAGAGACAGTGAGGGATGTGAGTTCAGCAGTCAGAATCTGTTCAGATTGCACTTGGACAGTAAAGCACCTGTTCCTGCAAATTGACTAGATTAAGGGCTCAATTTCCATTTTAACCAAGAACATGGAGTATTTATTTGTGGAAATACCCTTTGGCTTATCAGAAAGAAGGTTAACAGGTGGCTTGATCTGAGAGTACCTAAAGAGCAGCTAGAAGAGAGCTCTTTAATCAAGTGGCCAGACATGAGCCAAGATCCAACAGCTAGAAATTGAAGATAAAATTAAATGGGAAATAAATGCTGATTTTTATTCTGGAGGTTAATTAGCTGTTATTTGCTGTTGGTTATTAGATTACAGGAAGAAGTGTTTGATGCAGGAATACAAGACTATTGAAGTTGGAACGGGCCTTTGGAGAACATCTTGTCCAAAAGCCCTGTTCAAAACAGTCTTTGCAGCAGCTTTTTCAGGGCTAAATCCAGATGGGACTTGACTATCCCCAAGGACAGGGACTTGTAACATGGGCAACCTGTTGGACATTTGACCACCCATACAAGAAGCCAAATATTCCTAAACTGACATGAAATTTTCTCTCTTTGAATTTGTGCTCTCTGCCTGTTGTCCTGAGCACCACTGAGAAAGGTCCAGCTCTGTCTTCTCGACTCCCACATGAGGTATTTGTATTTTATATATATATATATATGTATATCTGATTCCTCTAAACCTTCTCTTTCCAACTGAAGCCCTCTCACCCTCTCTTCATTTGCATCACTTCAAGTTTTGCCTTCAAGAATGACAGTCTCTCCACTAATCTCTCCTCAGCACTAGGATGTGCTCTAGTTCAACCAAAAATATCAAGCTAAATGCATGGGTTATAAAGGAATATTTGTCATGTAGGAAGTCAGATATCTAGAGTAGCACATTTTACCATTAAAATCTTCAGACTAACACCTTTGCCTTTCAAAAAGAGCAACCTTCATTGAAGGTGCAGATGAGTTTTCTTTCTGCCTCTGAGAACTGTAATTTTCAGTAATCAGAATAGAATTATAAAACCTGAATAATTTTCTGAATAAAAAATCCCACACAATAATTTTTTTAAAAAATTATTTAAAGACCTGTAGGATTGTGGTGTACCTACAGTGTTCTCCTGGTCTAGAGGCACTTGAGAATGTTATTAAAGGCACTTGTTTCCCTTCTGGAGACAATGGCATTTTGGATTTAGTGACATGGCAGTGACATGGCAGGAAACCCAACACAATTATTGCCTTTACCACCCTTTAGCAATGTGGCTGCAGCAGGGCTGAACAGCTTGAGATGCTTTACCAAATTATTTTCAAATTGTGGATATTTTTTTGACGTGACTTGTTTCTTTGCTTGAATAGATCTATGACTTTTCTTGGCACAGGGTTAATGCTGTTACATTTTTGATCCTCTGGAGGGAATTTTTGTTATGATTTTTTAAACCTTTCATTGGAAATCAATTTCTAGATTTAGTTCATTGGTATATTTTTGCATAATCTGTTACCTGTCCCTCAAACATTGTATTCCTCTGAAAGTGGCCGGGGATTAATACAGGAACTGGATCACAGAACTACTTGCATAAATCTGCTTCAGATAGATAGAAATTGGGGCATTCAGTGGAAAAAACCTCTCGGGATGGTGTTTAACTGGAGCTCTCGGGATGTGGGAAGGTAGACACCATTCCAAGGAAGGCCATACAAGGATGAAGTCTCTTCATCTGGCTCTTCCTCACCCAGCTAATTCACCAACTTTGGCCTTCTCAGCTTTTTTCTGAGGGGTGGTGAAACCAGCTGTGGGCTCTGGGTGTGTCAGGGCTGTCCTAAATGGGAACACAGCCCAGATTCAAGAGTTCAAGGAGCAATAGGATGTGCTGGTCCCCAAATTCCTTACGGTGTTCCAGCATTCTCTGTCCCTGGATGCTCTCTGGCTGTCTCCAGGCTCACTGGCTGGCAGCTGGCATTATTTCACCCTGTAGTTTTGAGTTGTCTCAGTAAGGGGTCTTGAGGGCCTTTGTCTTTGCACTGTTAGAAATTAACACATTGGGAAATGAATTACACCTCCCGCCAGCTAAATAAAAACACCGACTGATCTGAGAAAGTAATTTATTGATCTTTCTTCTGCTATAGTGATTTCAGGGTGCAAAATACTAGCTCAGCTAAATCAATATCCCTTTCACTACCCAGCTGACTTTAAGATTGTGGGGATATTCTGAGGACTGGAGTTTAATTTCAAGACATGTTCCTCAGGCACCACCCTAGTTAAAGCTACAGGACAAGTTCTGGGCAAACAGGGAGGGGGGTTCTAACAGTGGTGTGTGGATCTTCCACAACCAATTCATTGAGATCCCAATGACAAGTGAAGGCAGAGCAAAGTATATTGCAGAAAATTAAAATTGCTTCTAAGTACAAAGCAATTTTAAATCCCGTATGAAAAAGTATACTTGCAAATTCTGGTTTATTAACTTTTCCTTATCTGAGTCCTGCTCTATAACAGCATAGTTTAACTGAATTTAGTGGTGTCTCATTGGAAATCTGGTCCCATTTTTGATAGCAACTTCTAAACAAATATTGTATAAAATGACAGATAGATATTAATTTTTGCAAAGTTTGCATTTCAAAATATGATTTTATAGGAATATTTTTTAAATCCTTTAAAAATAATTTTAAAAGCATTATTTTAGTTATATACCCAATAGTGAGGGATGATTGGATATAAGATATGATTCATATCTTGCAATGATGAGCAAGACTGTAAAATGTGGAGTAATATTGCAGTATTCAACTGGAAATCAGTCCAACTACAAGTGAGGGAATTCAAGAAGTAAGTTGTTGCAGTGTTTTTTTCCCCCAGCAAATTATCCTACTAAGCCTGAAAGAATTAAGAAGAGCAATCTAATCACCCTTTCTATGTTATTCTTTCCTACTTCATGATTTTAAAATTCTCTGCTTTTTCTGTTTTGTTTTTTTTCCCACTTCTTCCCTGCAAGGAAAATTTAATGAGGCATATTTGCTTGTTTCCATGGTATTTCAAAGAAAGATTACTAGCTGAAAGCAAAGAAATATATAGAATAAAGCAGAGAAAGAATGTCTTGTCTTTAGTAACACATATTAACCTTACTTTCAGAATTAATTGTATAGAAATACTTTTTCTGTACTTGTAATAAGTGAACACATGGCAGTATTTTTTTTTTTTTTTTTTCACTTTGCTGTAAGGTCTGATGTCATAAAGAAAAAATTATTTTCTAGCCAGTTTGCTCTATTCTTTGGTCAGTTAAACATACACATGTATGGCTTTAAAAAGCTTTTAAAAATAGCCTTTGTTATCTGAAATATTTCATAACTAAGTGACAAAGAGTATTCTGTTTTCTCTATTCACACAGCACAGGGATATATTATGGAGATTTCATTCATTTATTGATGAAATCCAAATTTATGTGTGTGAATAACACCTGGCCAAGAAGGACAAGAGCATCCTTGGTCACCTCCCAAGCAGACCCAAAACCATAGTTGGTCGTGTACCCTCTGAATTCTCTGTGTCTGGTATAACAATGTTTGCACAAATGCAGACAGGAAAATGCAGTTAACATGAAATCCAGCTTTATTAAAATCTCTTTCTCATGGTCTAAAGGATTACCCTTCGTTATTCTTATGCTGTCAATTATTTGTTTAATTTTTAAAGGGTTTGAAAGTTCAAAGGATGGGTAGGATCTCACCCTGCTGCCCTTGCAGTCAGTGCAAAAATACCTATTAATTTCAGAGGTCCAAATTCAAAGACACATAAAATACTGAAATTAGTACAGGTGACACCAAGAGAACTTGAAGCAAGAATTACATTTACAGCAACACCTAATGAAAAATATAGACAGGTGATGTATGAATAAAAAAGAGGTTCTCCAAGAACCTATGACCTGCATAGCCATGAGCAAACCACTAAAGATTGAATCTGTCACTTAAAATGACGTACCTGTGGCAGGAGCTTCAGCTTTCTCTCTGGTCAACAGAACAAGATCAGCAACTTCGGAGGACAATTGAATGCTCCTGAGATAAGAACCTGCCTCATGACCAAGAGTTTAATTTAGGTGCCTAAAGCTACATGGGATGAACCAGGAAGAGCAAACACACAAAATAAACAGTAGTAGCAGTTGGGACAAAACTGCTGAGGGCTTTGCAAATCCTCTTGGAATCTAATGTGCTTTATTTCTTACCTTCAAATCGAGCTGGAGTTACTACAGCGTCTCCAGGGATTTGTTAATACAACGTGCTTTGTTAGCACAAAGCAAAGAAAACCCATCTATTCAAAGAAGGTGGTTTGTTGGTTTTGGCTTTTTTTTTTTTTTTATTTCATTGCAGTGCTAGCAATAGCATTTTCCAAAGCTCTGGTCTATTGTTTGAGGTTTTGTTAAACCTCTTCAAACTCTCTTTGAGCTACACAAAGTCACCCTTGTGGGTCCTTTCTTTGTTTGGGTTTCAGTGGGGGATCCGCCTGTCTTTGTGTAGATCCCAGCTTCAGCCATTAATTATCCAATTACAATAAAAAATGATAATTCTACTCAGTCACTGCTGATCAACTAGATCTAATCCTTAACAATTTTAATAGAATCACTGTGAATCAGACAAGAGCACTTGCCTGAAAATTCAGTTGCAGGGTATGCTTATGCTAATAAAAAGCCATAGGTCATAATATTGCCAGCCAAAGTATCTGATTTTACAGAGTATTGTTATTTCAATATTATCAAATGAAAAAATAAGGACCATCTGCTCAGCATTTTAATGAATATATATACATATTTCTTCTTTACCTATGTTTAAAAAATAGTCACTTTTCCGCCATTTACCCACTTCCACAATATTATAAAAATAATATCTTTTCCCCAATTCCAATTTTATCTAACAGACAAACATGAATTATTATCTTCATTTTATAGGTGGGAGATTATTGCCTAGAAAACTTAAGTTACAGAGGTTTTCCAGTACAGAAAACTCTTTTCTCTTAAATTGCTCTATACTGATTCACAGCTCGGGTTTAAATCATCTTCCACAATTAATCTAATTAATCCAACTAATCTAGAATTTAGAACTTGGGCATAAACAACCACTGTGATGTAAATGGCAAAGAAGATAATATGCCATTCTTGCCTTCTCCACATTTTCTGAGTAACATTTCCTTATTTTTTAAGGGGAAAAAAAATCTCTGTTCAACTAAAGTGTTAAAATATTATCCTACACATACTTCCAGCAAGCAACTTCACGGCATGGGTTAGGCTCTACTTGGAAAACTATTGTCATCCAGGAGACAACCTGTAGTTTTAAATGACTAGGCTGTCAGTTCTTTAGCTCTCTGCACTTGCTTTTTCTGCTTTAGTGAATAGTAACAATTACACGACAAACAGCATGTTATTTCCAACTGTGGGTTTTTGACAGAAATCTTTGTGATACAAATATTGCAAACTTCCATTCATTTGCACGATTTAATTCTATGCAGATATTTAAAGCCTTAAGAAGATTTTAATAAAGCTCACAGTCTTCAGAATTTGGAAGAAAACAGGCGAATCTTTCCAAAAGTATATTTATTAAAATGGAATGCTTTAAACAGTGAAGATTTGGGTTTGTTTGGGTTTTTTTTTCACTAGTTTTCCTAGATTTGTGTTGAGATTTGCAAACAGTATATTTCATACCCTGGAAAGGGTATTGTCAGCAATAAGGATTAAATATTAAACAATTCTGCCCCAGAAAATATTTATAAATCACATTTTTTTTCTCTGAGTTTAACAATGAGCATGCAACATTGTATCTAGTAAATAAACATGGAAATATTATAATTGAGCAAAGCTTGAATGTCATTTATGAAGGCTGCTAGAAGCCATAGACCCTACTCTGATTTGGCAGGAAGCACTTTTAAAAATTCACCATAAGCATTTAATTTTTGAAGGACAAGTAGGGACTGAAATCATTCATCAGTGTCAGGTTTGAAAGATGTGCACTTGGGCTCCTTTCCTCCCCGCTCTGCCTTCTCTCCCAGCTGGAACATGAGATGTGCTTCAGGTGTCACTGAGCCCCATCACCCTGGGGTGCCGTTCCCGGGATGTCGATCCCTCCCCAGCGTTTGGTGACATCCCAATCACCCTCTGTGAGTGCTGCTGGTGGAAACAGCTGAGCAACCAGGCTGCACTGGGGGTTTTGGTGAGGTTTTGTATTTTGACAAAGGAGAAATTGTGCTCTCAGCGTGCCGTTGTATCCCCAACCCTCGAAGAAGTCCAAGCCCCAGATTAGTTTTGTAACCCTGCCCAAATTTCTCTCACTGTGCACTCACCCTACATGAGAATTCATAGTTTTTCTTCTTTTCCTGATAATATATATTTTTTCACTTCCAAATTCATTTTGAACTGTTCTAGTCTTCACACTCATGACAAAGTCTGCAGCTGTGTTTTTTTATGAAATGAAGTATTTTCTTTTGTGTTCTTTATGCAATACAATTAAGGAATGTAACAACAAGAAAAATGCATTTTTCATCAGGGTTAGACTCATTAGTATTTTTTTTTTTTCATTTATAGATACATTTTAACCAATGAAGAGAACTCCCTGTATCTGATTAGGCTGTTTGATTTCCACTAAAATATTTTAACTGAATGCTGGTCCTTTCCACATATACTCTTACATCAACAGATACCTGATATATTTTATAGTATCATCACACTAATTAATGGTCTTATTTGAAATAAAAAATTTGCTATCCTGACCACCTTTAGTGATGGTTTCCTAGCAACCAAACCACCTCAAATGTTGACCCTTATAAGATGTCCTTTATCATTCAATGGGTTTGTTTTTTGTATACTTTCTAAAACAAAATTAATTCCTTTACATATATATTACTCAGTTTCTCTAAAATGACTTTATTAATTTTCTCAATTTTTTTAAGAGTAAAATGATAGATTCAGAAAAATATCCCAAAATTCAACATCAACTCAATTATAAAAACAAAAAGAAGCTGTTGCTCTCTGAAAAATAAGTCAACTATTTCAGTTACTATGTTTTTTATTCCAATTTCCATTAAAAAAATATTCATATTATGGCATATCAATAAAAATCCAATGGTTTAGTCAAAAAAGAAAAAAAAATCACTTCAAATTGAAATTAAGGTTCCCACCATAAAAATTAGTTTATTCTGGCTTGGAACTGAAAATTTTCAACAGCATCTCAAGTGTCAATGTGCTTAAAGCTGAAACAGCGATATTTTGGCTGCCTGAAATTTTTAGATTATGAATGTCATTTTCTCCCATTTATTTCTGTTTTGTCAATTCTTTTCTTACTGAAAATCCTTGGTAAAAGCCAAAGAATTTTAAAGAACTCTTTTTTTAGAATTTTTGTTTTACACACAGAGGAAATAACAGAAACAGAGGAGGAAAGACAGATAAAAAAGAAGGAAAAAATGAAGAAGAAAAGGAATGTGAAAAATGGTCAGGTCTTAAATTGTATTCAGAAAATTGAAATGATTTCTAGATTGTTTGGTTTTTGTGTTTTTTTTGTGGATATAACCAGACTGTTATTTCCAGTGTTTTCACTGTAATTAAAAATTTGACTAACTTTAAACATTGGCTAAAACACTCGGGCCCTTGGCTGGGACAGAATATTCAGGTAATGCTATCTCACCCATGTGGTGAATGGGGTCATGCACAGACACAAGTAAATAGATTTTTGAGAGAACCCTGCATTGCAATTCCAAATATTTTGGGGGTTTTTACCTCATCAGTGCTGTGGGGGCAATTTATTAACACAGATTAACAGAACTCTGAAGCAATACTTGAGTCATAGCACAAGGTTTCATTCAAAATGTCATTCAAACTGCCATAGCACATAGGGAAAAGGGGTCATTGCAGTGGAAACTAGAAAACTGAGTAATTCCTGCAGTAAACAAATTTTGTCCATTTAATTTCCCTGTCAATGGAAAAATATCGATGAGCTCTAGTTTGATGTTAGCAGAATGGTTTTCTCGAACATTAAAATTCTTTCTCCTATCTGTCATTGCAAATATTTTCTGTTATTTGTATGGGCTTAGATTCTTAGTCCATTATTATCCACAATTTTTTCATTAAAATTGCTACTTGAAGGTTGGCCTGCTTACAGTGGCTGCCTCCCCACCCCTCTTTTAATAGTGTTTACTTTCTATTACTAATGACTGTGCCCCTACTTAGGCAATGATAGCAGCACAGTAAAAATCATCTTCCAAAGAGCTCCCACTTCAAACCAGCAGAAAAAAGGGGTACTTAGCTCTGATTACAGAAAATCCCCCTGCTCTTACAGAGTCAAGTGAGCTCCTGCATAAAGCCTTTTGATAACCTCACAGGAAGAGCAGGACACGGTGCACATCTCCCACCTGGGAAGCTGAAGTGCAAAACGTGTGGTTTGCTGGTGGGACAGAACCAAGCAGGATCCAAGGAAACTGTGGGGCAGGGGAGGAATGATTCCCTTTTGATCTGAATCTCAGAGTGGTCCTGTCCAGAGAACTGCCTCACCAAGAACATGGAAACTTGAAATCTGCATGTTCCTGTAGAGCTCCTAAAGGCTCTGACTGCCAAGGGTTGGGACAGGCACCAGTAAGAAGAATCTAGAATGATTATTTTGGAAAAGACCTTTAAAATCATTAACTCAAACTATAAACTCAGAACTGCCAAGGCTACCACTGAACCATGTTCCTAAGCGTCACACCTACATGTATTTTATATTTTTCATTGCCTGGGCCCCATTCTCCCAGTTTCATTATCTGTAATTCTTCCCTCTTTCATTGAAAAACCTTCTGTGGGTTTACACTGCAGATCTCTTGATATTGGGTGCAGTCCTGTTCACAAGAGCACTACCTGTGTTCTCAGATGTAGAGGTGCTACCTGGGGAGCTCTAGTCAGTGGGAGAATTCAGGTGCCTTACTTTATCCCTGTACTCCTGGGTGTTTTTGTGAACCCTTTGGTACTGTGCCTATCTGTGATTCTTTTGCATTTATATCTCTAGCAAAAGGACACAGAAAGCATTAGACATTTCAAATTTTAATTAATGGAAATTCGCTTATGCCGCATAATCGGGCTGCTGGGTAAAATTAAATAAATGGACCTTATTTGGAGACAGAGCAGAGATCAAGAGATCAAACAACTAGATTAGACTAGAAAAACATCCATCAATTATCAGTTACTAAAATTATCTTTGTCAAATGTCAATATGAAGCTGTTTTCCCTTGGGATCCAGTGCTAGTGCAACAGACTTCTAAGATTAATCATCTTTGAACACTTTTTTGTTGTTATTGTTGGATAATTTTTCAGTTGATTGTTTTAAACATCAACAAGAGTTTAATTCCAGCAAACTGTTCTGTAAAACAGGTGCTGTTTATTACTTTGCCTTCCTTTCCCAAGCTGCTGTTGGTTTCGCAGTCAATGAGAAATATTAGTTAAAAAGCTAAAAACCTTTTAGCTTTTTAAACTAACTAAAACTAAACTAACTAAACCTTATCAAATAATTGTAGCTAAGACACCATAACTTTGCAGAGTACATCCAAGTGCATCCATTCATTGGCTCACACTCTTGACTCTTACTGTAGAGATCTATATTTATGCATGTTCACTGTTTTCTTACTTAGAAATCTATAAATTATATCTATATCTGTCAGTCTAACAAATGTTTTAGCCAATACACCAAAGGGAAATTTGACCAGTAGGAATTTAATGGTGAGTAGATATTGAAATGCACAGCAAGGAATACATTAACCATTTTTTTTTAATATTGACAACTGTTTTAAGCAACATGCAGAGTTACATCTGAAAGGAAAGAATTGATATATTCCTTTGTAAGCACAGACTATTCACAAAGAAATACAAAATTAGGAAACTGAAGACACCAGTGGTTAGTTCTGCAATTGACTGCAGCATTTTGAGATCTTCCACATTAACATATTCCCAAAATCAAGTACCAGCATGCACACCAATATGCAGAAAGATCAATGTTTTATCTCCTACAATGACTATAATTGCATATCTGTGCATCTGAATACAGAATTGCTGCAGTTCAATGCCAAAGATACTGAACTTGTACCCAAGAAACCTCATATTCTTGTGAATTCCACTAGGAAAGGTTATTCCAGAAGAATCAGGTAAAGAAAACTCAAAATGCTGGTTATTTTTTGAGGGGTATGGATCAAAATCTTTCCCACTTTTGGACTGATGCCTGATTGGAGCATCAGATGGAACAGGTTGTGGCAAACACATGGGAAAAGAGGTAGGATATATCAATATATTGACTAAAACATGCCAAATTTTAAAGAAATCTCAGCCCCGAATTCAGCAAAATCAGTAATGAAAATGAACCCCAAGTGATGGATTGCAACCATATCTAAAAGCAATAAACCACATGCATTCTACACATAGAAAAATGAAGGAATAACTGTAGAACACAGGGAAAAATAGAACACAGAGTTCTATTTTTAGCAAGATAATCTAAAGTAAAGCTGAAGCAGATATGCCTGTAGGTAGAATAATCAGACTCTCCTGTTGCTGTCTATACCTGAAGTGGAGGTTACCTGTTAAAATGCCTGCTTAGGAAAATCCTAAATGAAATATGGTTTTTAAGAGCTGGAAAAACATCCGTATATAAAATAGCTTTCAATACCACAAATTTATCTCCCCCATTTCTGAAATGCAGGGCAGTAAGACACTTCATGTTATGTTAAATCTAAGTATGTTTTGCAAACAATTCCCTCTGACAGCAAACTGGTTCTATCAAAGCCACCCACTGTCTCACCAACATTATTATTCAATTTAGCTGCTTTAATGAGCTGGGCATTTTGCAGAACAAATAAATAATTAGTGGCCCAAGGTTCTTGCCTAGTAATTTTATGGGTGATGTAACAAGTTACAGTAGCAGAGAACAAGAGGGCTGAGCTTTGGACTTAGAAATTTGCTGTGATTATCCAGGCTGAACTTATAAACTGAGTGATGTGCAGGATGTGTCCCCTTTCTGTTTTTTATGAGACAAGGCAGAATTCTGAACAGTAGTTTTTCTATGTCTTTGGTCCCGAGATTTTCACAGCTCTCTCGTTAAAAATCTGATAGTTTGCATGCACAATAAAAAGAAACACTGTATGGATGCCAAGATTTCAAAATATATTCCAAAAAAACTACCAGAAGGAAACCATAGAAACATTGCTGGGTGTAAAACAGTCAAATAGAAGTCCATAAATAACTACTGAGAAGAAAAAAAAAATTCTGAATTTTTTAGATGACTTAAAAATTAAGGAGCAATTTAAAGTAATAGCAGTATGCCACATTTTTAGCTGCTTTCCTTTACATTTCATGTGGTAAATGTAATTAATTTCTCTTCAAGATAACATACAAGGATAACCACAAAGTGTTGAAACATGGAAAGCTCAGGGGGGACCTACATGGAGAAATCAATGCTCACTAAGTAAGGATATAAAGTCACATCCAAGTAGCTACTCTGCACCAGTTCTTAATGCAGACCCGACCTTTGCTACATCTCCCTTTATGTTCTTAAGGGAATTAAATTAGAATCATGGCTGTCTTAATTCCCCCATGTGGTAAATGGATGGAAAAAGGCATGTCCAGAAGGAGAGGCAGATGTGAAATGAACTGTACTGTGATGTTGAAATGGTTTTCTCTCTGCTGCTTTTATAGGGATAAAATAAACTGAACTGACTTCAAAGAAACATCCGTTCCTTAAGATAGAAATACATTATTTTTTTCACCAAAAAGACTCAATTCTGCCAGGAGGGTGGGTTGTAGCTCACCTACAATAGAAGCTGGCTTTGATACAAGCCTTCTGATAGCAAGGACAATAATTTTTCATCACACTATTACTTGTTACTTATTTCCAGTGCTAATGGTGCCAGAGATCACAGTGCATATTCTCCACATATAATTTCTGAATTTTGTCTTTCCTGGTAGCCTCTGCCATGTGTGAGCACACATGTCATGATAGCTGAACTATGTCTGTTTTATAGCATTAATTCTCACATTTACCTTACATTCTTCCAAGTTCCCTCAGCCTTAGAATGGGATTTATCTCATGTAGTCTGATCATCTAAAAGTTAGACATCATTCAAAGCCAGTCATGGAAGCGCCCTCTGTCCTCAAAGAGAGAAGCAGGCAGAACAAATTCTGAAATCATACAGTACTTTAGGCAGACTGTGCCTCATCTAGTCCAACCCCTTCGCCCAAAGGAACGTTAATTTTGACACTAGATAAAATTGACTGGAATATTTTCCAGATGAGTTATGAAAATTTCCAAGAATGAAGATTCCACAAACCCATCCAACCTGTTCTAGTGCACAGCCATTCCTTCTGCAATTCTTTTTTCCCATGTACCCAAAAAGTCACTCTTTTTTTTTTTTTTTTTTCACATCATGTGCCACTGTCCTTTAGCATGGAGAGCTGCTTTTGTTCCAAGGGACTCTGTGAAACATCAGCACTCACATCTTGCTTTAGCAGAGTGAAGGTGCTTTTCCAGTGAGCTGTGAAGGTTTTCTTTTTCTCTCCTTCACTTGGGCTAACATGACTATTGTGGTTTGTCACGAGTGTCTAGATTGTGGTTAGATGTGGAAATACAGTAATAGATGCTTTCACGCAAAGATGGAAGGTTGTGACACCAGTGTCAAACCAACTATTTCAGCATTCCCCAGCGATGCATCAAAATGTCAAAATAGTGACAGAAGTTGAAAAGCATCTCTAACAGGGGAGAACCCTGAACACACCTTCCAAAGAAAGAAAAAGGCAAAGCAGTTCAGTTGTATTCTGAAACTGAGTGTCCTCTTAATGATACAGCACAGGTTCTGGTAATCTCTGGTTTAGAAGGGCAATCAACTGGGAATGCAGTCAGAAATAAACTGCACGTTTCTTTGTGGACAAATCATCTGTGGGTGCAAAATATCTGAGATAATCAACAATTATATAATTTACACAAAATTGGAGAGAGTTATGGAAGTAGCAAATATTCTGTCAGAACAAAACAGAATTAAGTATCTGGCAAAGTGAAGTAGAATTAAGAATCAAGAATAGAGAACGTTTCCTAAAATTTTAGTCTTCTTCTGGGGACCTAAAGCATCTGCAATTTTGCTGTACTTTGTTTATACTCTGGTAGCATAGTTATAGCCTAACATGCCAGATGTAAAGCACATAATAATAATTAATCCTTGCACTACAGAATTTGCAACACAATTAGCTGTGATGAGTGAAGAATTGAAGACTTGCTTTGGGGATATGTAATCTTACTTGGGACTAAAACAAGATTTGCCCCCAGTTACACTTACAGTCATTAAGACACAAAGAATCAAATAATTTGCTCAAATTTGCAGAACAGATGTAGCATTTCCAGGAACTGATCAAATATTTCTCAGTCCTATAATGTGCTTCAAACCAACTGACATTTCCTATTTCTTCTTTTAATAACTATGTGAACAGTTCAGGGCAAGAAGCTGGATTTCTTTTCTGATGAACATTTAGATGAGAAAAAGCAGCCCTGAGACGCTTATTCCCCAAGGAGATGTTTCCTTCCTGGACTGCTGAGGTACCACAATGCATAGCTGAAGAAACCAGGATGGCAAGCAGTGAATTCAGGTTTTTTTAAGTCCTAACCTGTGGCTGAAGCTGTATTAAGCACATTTTGTGAATTCAAATCCCAGGGTCTATATTTAAACCCATATTAGCTTTCAGTTTAATGAGGGTCTGAGTAACACCTCTTAGCTTTACTTAGTTTGCTTCAAGTGTCAGTATAGAATCAGAGAATTATTTAAGTAGAAATTAACTCAGTGGTTTTTTTATTGCTAAAATCAAAGTTAATTTTATGTTTTCTTTAGCTTAACATTTCCTGGAAGAAACAACAATTGAAGAAAACCTGAAAAGGTTATAACACCTTTAGTTAAGACACTTTCATTTTGTTTTTTTATGTAACAATGTTGTTTTTAAAATAATTTCATAATGTTATTTTTCAGTTTATTAAGGTGACAATTATATGAGTTAATAGCATTAGTTCCATTAAACTTTACATCATCATTTCCTTCCTATGGTCAAACACCGAGTTATACAACAACACTGCAACTCACTGCTGACCAAAATCAGTTCTAGCAAACAGGTAATACCTCCTTTTTAAATAGAATTATCACATTTTCATTCTCTTTTTTAACTAAGAAAAAAGGCTCATCACAGCCATATTGTTAACAAGATGATTTCTAAGCCAATTCATTACCATAATCCACTTATCCCAAGCAACCTTCTCAGGCCTACAGATTTTCTGGTGGCCTTTCTGGACAACTGAAATACCTCAGGAAGGTGAACAAGTGACTCAAAACAGTCTTGCCAAAGGTAATGCAAATTCTTATAACACTCAGTAAAAGAGGGATGTTTAAGCAGGTACCAAGGCTTACCTGACACCCCTTAAATATCAAAAAGATACCTTTGTGTACCTGGTCCTTACAATCAGTTTTTCTGGACATGGAACAGAGTTTTCAATGCTGGAGCAATTAATGTTCAATCGTTTTTTTTTTTGGGTTTTTTTTTTTTTTTTGAGATGTTATTTTGCCCAGCTCTCAGTTGAGAGACTCATGTCTAAAATACAAGTGTTGCTGGAAAATGCTATTTGCATTAGATGGTATTTGACTAACCCAGCCACACAGGAGAGGAATGAAAACACCCTCTTCTTGTAAGAGTAAGGTTCTTCTGGACACATCAGGGGATGATTCAGTCTGCAACCATCTCCCATCACTGAAAATATCAAAGGCTTATTTTAAAAAGAGGCCAAAGTGCTTTGTCTATTTCACAGCCAAAAACTACTGTGAGATTAATTTTCTTCTATAAAGGCACAAAGTTCAAGTTGCTAAAATTAGCAATTGTTTCACCTGAGCCTCTTCTCTATGGTCCTATTCAAAGCAGTATTGTTTAGTGTTTCAGTGCCTGCTGCTTAAAATGCAATGTTCCCATTTAATGTGTCAAAAAGCTTTAGCTAATTATTCTCATAGCAAGGATAATCGTACCAATTATGATTCTTTAAAAAGAATAGTGGAAACAAAGAAGTGGAGATAAGATTTAACAATGACAAGACAAACTGGGAATGCAGGGGAATCTTAAATGTTGAAAACCTCCAGTGCTCTCTTTTTTACATGAAATAATAAAATTACAGCTTTTTGAAAGAAACAAGTTATCACCGTGCAACCTGGGGAATTGTGGATTATTATGACAATGTTCCTGTTGGTTTGGAATGAAGTTTATGGATATTCCTCCAGCCTCAAAATCTAGGGCTGTAGGATAGGACATGGAGTAATATCTAATATTTGTACTGTCAGCTACCTGGGATTGAGAGGCAGTGGAACTGTAAGTGCATGATCCTGAAGACAGCAGTCCAAGACCTTATTTCTCAGATCTATGGATGCTCTATGGTCTGTGAAGAGAAGCAGGTGGCCACAGGATTGATTATGTCAAATACCTACATCCAGTGATTGCCTCAGGTGGGCAACAATTGCTAAAGGACCATTCAAACCATCTAGGTTAAATGTCTCTTTTTACTGGTGTATTTAATGCACAGGGTTCTGCACCTGGCTGGGATACAGGCTGGATGCACCCTTTATGAGGAAAAGTACCAAAAAGAGCAGATTTGAATCTTGGTGAGGAAGAAAAAAGAAGCCAAAATAAGACCTGTGTCCCCAGCTAAGGTAAATAACCAAAAATTGTAAGATATATGTCTACCTAGAGGATGAAGAGTCCTTATTTCCCACATCAAAAAGACCACAGTAGGATGTGGGACACCATCAGGAAGGAGGACCCTGTGATCCTGCTGAAAATGACTCTTTATAATGGTAGAAAATGGAGCAACAAGGAGATAGTGAGGAATTTTGCTCCTTTTGCCTCGCTGCCAGAGCAAACTGAGAATCTACTGCCTTTTTGACTCAGTCAGCAGCCTGCTCCTGCAGCTATTACCTCAGGAGCAGATAGGAAGCCCGAGTGTAATGACTTTTATCACTTACTTGTGGGTATTGTTAATCACTTTGAATGTCTTTGCAACACGTTTAGATTTCTCTAAATGTAGTGACAACTTTGGACAGAAAATCACAAATCCCTTGGTTCTGATCCAGATCACACAGACAGTCTGAACATACCTACTGTCACTTAAATTGAAGAACAGCATCATGCAATTGTCCTCTTGTACCTGACAAATCCAAAGACACAGATTGAGTTCAAACAACTGTTGTCCTGTTCCACAAGCTCTGATAATGAAGACACCATGAAAGTTCTTGGCACAAAGGAAAATAAGTCAATACACGCATCAGGACACTACAACAGATAAAATTTATCTCTATTATAACCAGATATTCAAGATTTCTTGGAGAAATTGGATCTGTCTGCTGCTATTTCTGCCATACTTGCTTTAAGCTTCTCTCTTATCCAACTCCCCGACTGTTTATCAAACAGAAGACTTCATCTGGATGCTAAGGAGACATTTCACCATCAGGCTGAGGGGTGATTTTCTCTGGGAGGTGTCACAGAAAAAGGTATTGAGAGATGGGAAGAGCATAAAATCTTTACAACTCTTCTTCTCCCCCATTTCAAAGTCCTTTTCTGAAATGTATCCTCTGTATCTACCAGGCAAGTTTTATATTGAGAAAAGTTTATACCAAGGCTAGAGAAAGAAGTGCATGGCATGAAAAGAAAACCTGTGGACATGAAAGTTTAGAAAGACCTTGAGGAGGCTATCAGATTTTTGCTTAGCAGGATTTAAATGAAACATTGTTATGTGGGGCCACCTTACCTTTACAGAGACTGTGTTTTTTCCAAAACACTGGGGAATAAACACTTACTTAGAAACTTCTCCAGGCTGCCAGTTACTGTAGGGGTATTCCACATTCTCATGCTGTTACTGGTGTTGTTTTATTCCTCAGGGTTTGGAAAACTCAAGACACACTCAGTGAGGCTTGGATTCCTCAACCAAAAATACGACTGCTCTTCTGTGACTTAGACACACAGGTCTTGGAGGCTGTTATGCAGGAAGATTTGTAGCAGGGAGGTTGGTGTGTCAGTGATTAACACTGAAAAAATCAGTGCTGTAGCAATGAGTTCTGGATATTTAAAGGTACTGAAAACCGCCTGAGGTTCCATGACCCTTCCCTGAAATTATTTCGTACTGCTTTACAAAATTTTGATCTTTTTTTTTTGCCCTGTGAATTGTATTTGTTTAATGGACTTGCTTTCAATTACAGAGGTATAAAATGCTACCATTGAGACACACTAACACTGTTTGTGAAACACCATTTTGCCTTGAATTCTTTTTGAGATGGCCCTGCAAAGCAAATAGGACCTCAAGAACACAATCCAAGTTTTGAAATTTATGGGTGAGTTTCATCTAATTTCATCCCATATAAACTAACTAAAACATTTTTTTTTGTCTGTACCAGACAAAAAAAATCTTTCAATCTTGCAATCTTTCTTTAGGAAATGGAAAGGAATAACTTCTTCCAAAGGGCAAATGAACCTTCTCATTGTGAACACTTATTTTAGATTAAGACACATGCTATGGAATACCTCTCTGTCTCTCCATGGATTACAAAAGGAGCTTAGACCAAATGTTTCCCCACTGGATAACTAAATGTAAGCTCCTGTTGCAGCTAAATATAACAAGAACACTGTAAGACTAAGCCTAAAATCCCTTTCTGTAGTACAGCTGGTAAACAGGCCACCTGACAGGGAGGTTACACACAGGTTACAGGCACTTCCTCTTAACACTTTTTTAAAGCACTGTTCTCTGTATCCTCTGTAAAACAGCTCAAACCACCACCAGCCCCACATGGACAGTCCAGACTGATGGATGGTTTTGAATGTTCAGCTGCTGTTAAGTTTATATGGGAATTTTAGTAAAAGCTCTTTGCAGGACTAAGGAGTTACCACTTCAGCCAACTCTGGTGATAAAAAACATCAGATTCAGCTAGTAGCTTCACTGAATGACCTTAGGCTTGCTTTTTCATACTGTTATTTCATGGCCTGGTCTAGCCTCTGCCTACTGCTGACAGGGAATTAGGAATCTGGTGGGTGAAGCATCTGATTATGCCATGGTCAGGACCTGGTTCTGCAGGAAAACAGCCCAAATGGCCTCATGGGAGCATTCAGAGATTCTCCTCAGGGACTCAAGGGTTTAAACTAAAGGTTTAAGCAAAACTTTTATTTGTGCTGTAGCAGAAGCTCTTGGATGAGTGTACTCTTCACAAGGTAAAAAAATGGCTGGATGGCCAAGTCCAAGGAGTGGTGGACTCAATGAGGACTTCTCCCACCTTAGCAGTTCTATGATTATAATTCTATCTTATTATGCAAGAGAGGAAATGGTTTTATTTCTCCTTCTGTTCCCTAAATGAGAAGCAGCAGCCCATTCCCAGTGCTTCCTTATAAATGGCAAAGCACAAGGAACTGCTACAGTGTGAGATGGGAATTTCAGGTCATTACTAATCTGGTTGACATGCAAAGTGCTGAGGTAGAAAATGAAAGCCCAATTGCACATTCCAACCCCATGAGACATTTGGTCTCCTAGGAACCATTATTTCGCCTGTACAAACTATTGTTTCATAGAGAATATCTTGTTTCAGCAGAAAAGTCAAATATGTCCGCTCATAACTCCATGTGGCTGTTAGCTTACTGCTGAGCTAATGCTTTGCCACATAAATAAAACTGCACAAAAAAGAGAGAGCAGACTTGCAAGGAAGCATGGGGAAAAAATATAATTCACTGGCGCTCAGGGCTGAAAAGCTAGTGAGCTTCCTTCCTTTCCTTTTTTCTTCCCTTTACCCTTACAAGTTGATGTGTACCCAAACAGCTTGAAAAGTACTTTGAAATCCAACTTTAGTCAGCTATGATGAAGACATAAGAGGAACTGATTTTTCCTTTGTGATGCTTTGTTTTCTTCTCTTTTATTCACTGTTCGCTTTAGCAGTGGCTGCAGGAGAGGATCCAAGTGCTTTTTCTTGGAACTTTTTTTTTCTTTTTTTTCTTTTTTTTTTTTTTTTGGTGCAGTTAAAGATATATTTCTTGAGTTACACTGAGTCACTACATAGTGCTTTTGTGGCAAGCTCAGCTAGTGAGCTGAGAGGGCTTGAACCAAAATGCAAAATTTCTCAAACCCAGGGAATCTATAACATCTTACCTAAGGACTTTTTGCTACAATAAAAACCTGCCACTTTGTGTGGAAAGGTGTGAAATGCTATGTAGCTATTTTATTTTTGTTCAGCCAGTTTCACAAATGTTCTGAGGCACCACTGGGGACCAGTCATTGGGCTCAAGGGCAGCGGTGCCACTCAGAGGGATCTTGAGAGGTTGTCAGACAGGACCAACAGGAATTTAATGACATTTAACAGGGGAAAAATGCAAAATTCTGCACATTATATGAATCATCACTGGACAGCTGGGGAGCAGCTCTGCTGAAAAGGACTTGGAGGTGCTGGCGGGCAAAGAGCTAAATAAGAAACATCAGCACACCCTGCCAGCAGTGCTCTGAGTTGCTGGTGCAGGAGCAGAGCCAGGAGTTTGAGAAAAGAGATATTCCTCCCTAATGAACAGCCACTAGCCCACAGCTACAATTGTGCATCTAGTCCTGGGACCCCAAGATAGAAAGGCACTGGTAAAAATTGGCATTGGTAAAAATTCAGTGGTAGGTCACCACTGAGTGGGGGAGAGCAGGAGCTGAGGTAATTGACCAGAAGATGCTGGGGGAGCTGGTTTTGTTTGGCCTGAAGAAGAAATGACTTCAGGAGGAGGTAACAGCATCCTGCCCGTGCCTACAAAGAGGACACCAAGAAGACAGAATTATTAAAATCTGGCTCAGCAAAGCACTTAATCTCACATTTAACTGTTTGAGTTTTACTTATTCATTTTAGGATTTTTTTTTTTAATAAATATAGATATTTATGTCTTTTTTTTATTCTGATCTCTCTAATTTGCTCATACATCTGTATATTTTTAATATACTGTGAAAACCTATTTAAATTTGGACAAATACCTTACCTCTTCCCTATACTGATGTATTTTGTAATATTAAAATGTGATTATCGTTCATCCAATTTGTGGATTAGGTGTTATTTCATTTTATTTTTACAGCTATATGCAGTATTACCAACCATTAGCATGTAAGTATGAAATGATGAAATTTTTATGGCTACTGCATAAAATGAAATGGTACCAAAATTATTAGGTCTAACTCTGAATATTTAATAGAAATAAAAGGATTCAGTGCTGTGCTATTCCCCTCACAGGGTGTGAGTGCAGTGAGTACTCCACAGTTTCATGTGTTATGCACAACCTGGACACAGCAGATCCTTGTTCACTGCAGTAACTCATATTTGGATTCACAGCTGACTCCATGTGAGTATATTTTAGCACATATTTCAGCTTCCATCCTGCTCCTTCAGCCTTGTTGTTGCTGGAGGATACCCAGCCATTCATCTGCTTTGGAGAAAACCCCACAGTCTGACATGGCCCTGCAGCCAGGAAAGAGCCAACCAACAGAAAGGAGGCTGAGAAATGTAAAACATCTGAAACCTTCAGCCTGCATAAAGGAGAAGACCCACCAGAGCAGTGTCTGGATCTGTTATCTCATTCTCAGCTGAGAAAAAATCTTCAGAGTCCATCAGAGAATTCATGGGTTTTAAAGTGTCAGTAACCAGAAGTGATTGCTCCTTTTTTATTGATTCTGGGGACTGTGCTCTTCGTTCTTATTTGGGGTGCCCAAATGGCAGAGCAGTAAAGCTGCAGCTGTGGTTGACATAAAAGAAGATCTATACATATCCTACACAGAGGATCCCTGTGATCTGGTACATGATTGTCTCAGCTTAGTAAAATAGCACTGTAAGTTAAAACAGTCTTTTGAAATTGGACAAGGAACAAAGATCATTTTTTTTGCAACAATGTCTTTCTTGTTTACAGGCAAAGATTAAAAGAAAATTTGAAAAATTTGAAAAACCAAGAAAAATTAATATAAATGTCTAGGCAGATTCTCAGTAGTGTCAGTATTCACATGACAAATTAATCCTGCAAAGCTGTATAAATTTACAATACATGAAAATCTTGCACCCTTACCTTAGAATAATCCAAAATAAAAAAAATACTTAAAATTAAAGAAAAGATAATTATGTGCCTTAACACTGGAAGAATTAAAATAATATGCCCAGTATTAATACACATGCAAGGGAAAGGTTCTCAGAATATTGGTTAAATGGAACACTGAACAGTGTCTGCTAATAATAATTATTATTTTCACCATTATTATCTGGATGTTCTAGGAGAAATTTAGAGTAGGACTAGCAAGGATTTTTAGATTACATTGATATGCAAATTAATTTTCCATGTAATATCATGCATTTTTATGTGGCAATCTTTATCCTTTAAGATTTTTCCATCAAAGGAAGAAAGAGTACTCTGTCCCTGAGGTATCCAATCAAAATTTGTGAACCATTTCAAATTTATGAATCGAGCACACACAGTGAAACCATTTACTTCATGTTGTATGAAGGGTGACTCCACTGTGCTTCATGGTGGGATTTTATTTTATTGCTTTTTTATTGCTTTTTAATTTTTTTTCCTAATAATTCTTAATTACTTCTGCAATTAGCTTTTTGACTATCATTAACCACTATTTTTTTTATGGAACTATTTATTGCAATTTCAAGATCACGTTCCTCAATGGCAAAAACTAACTTTAGCACTCAATATGGAGAAGTTAAGAACTAGTTTTTCATGTTTTCCTTTAACATTTACTTCTGCACAGTTTTAGTTCCCTGCTGATCATCACACTTTGTACATCCATATTGCTGGAATGCACTGAGATGTAGAGCAAGAGGTCAAGGCAAGGCTTTAGTTTAGATGTTTAGTTTAGTTTAGATGTTATCTGTGTCTGGCCATTCAGACCTTAGCTATCCCAGAGATCTCTGTGAAGCACTTTCCCCTGGTGATTTTGCTTCATGGAAACTAGAGTATCAGAACCTCAGTACCTCTGGAACCGAGTCTTTAATTCTTAATATCTGTGTTCTCCATGCATGAAACTTAATATTATTCCATGCCAGAGATAACAATTTTTACTCCTGAAGAACAGAGGCTGTAAAGAAAATTCATTCATGCTTTAGACACCTCAGGCAGGTTTAACTCACCTAATTTTAACTGTCTACAAAGTAATTGTACCTGAACTACGTGGAGGTTATTTTTACTCAGAAATGGGCACTTAACTCATCCTGAGGTAGCCATCCATAATAAAACATATGAAACGTGTATTTTAAGCACCTGCTGTCTCTATGATTACAAAAGAAGTTCAGGTGCATACTGGACCATAGAGTTCAGATCTAGACATATACACAGCTGGAGAGCTGCACACACTGAGATGAGCTTGACATCCTGAGTTTACAGTGATGACTGATATTCCAGTTTCTACATAGACACCCTTTGGAAAGTTTATGTGGTATATATCTCTGAGCTATAATCTAATCAATATTTTAATATCCTCAATTTTCACTGTTAGAAAGGATATTTCCCCAAGCTATGTAAGCATGATTCTGTTTTAAATTAAGAATTTAGAGTCTGTTGTGAGCTCTAGAAACTATGAGAGTAAAGTACCATGATCGCATATAACTTCATGACCCAAAGGGCACATGGTTGTTTATTGACTAAATTCTGAATAAAATAGAACAAGTACAACGAGATTGTTTTATGATTGCATTTTCACCAAACTATATAATTACTTCTGGATTCAATATAATAAATTAAAACTAGCTCACAGCATCTAGAGTAAACAGAGTAATACAGAGGAAGGAAGTGATACAGAGCATCTCAGAATAGTCATGAAGTCTAAGCCAGTGAACACTCTTTGTAGTGTGCTTCAGGTAAGGAGTAGGAAGATACTTTCTGATTTTTTTGAGTATTTAAAATTTCAGAAGGAAGCAGGAAATATTTTACATACACAAAGAAAGGGTGATCAAAGCCTCTCTGCCCTATATGTTACATGCAAGCATACATTTGCCATCATTTTTGGTATAGTTAACCTAATAATAGTGAAAACTTTTATCTTTACTCCACACACATTGTAGAATTCAATCTTCTAGGGCAAAAGTGTGTGAAAATCCTTGGAGCTCCAAGAAAGGCTCAAGGAATGTTCAAAATAACTGCATCCTCCAATGGTCCTCCATTGGTTCTTTCCTGATTCCTACTCATGAATGTTGATAGCTGAAAGCAGCAACTTTCCCCCAGAAAATGTCAATTTAGTAGCTTGCTGTGGAAATATCCCTCTCCCACAATTTATTCTAGAAAGCTGTGATTCCAAACTTTCTATCCTGCAGATTTTTAGACTTGGAGTTCCCCATGGATTGAAGGAAAGACAGAAGCTTGAATACTGCAAGAGTCACAGTTGTGCTGTTGAACTCAAGGTCCACTCTTCCTTCCACACCTTCCAGGGTCTTGTCATCCCTTGGGAGACTAACCCAGCAGTTTTTCTGATTCCTTGCCACCTTTACCCAGACTCTCATTTCAGCTGTAGCATGGAAAAGAGAGGAAGAGCCTGAAGTCAGCACCAGCTTGGATGCATCAACATCTCACTCCTTGAGCTCTCACTGCTCTTAGAAAGATGGGGTTTGCAATGGAAGGAATCAAGCAGGTTTCATTATTTCTAGCTAAAAGGAGTCATCCATTATGGCAAGACCATAATCTCTTGTGACCATGACTTTGCAACAAGTTCCTTGAGGATTTCAGGGGGAAAAAAGGACAGGAAACCGATATTGAGGGGTGAGAAGAGGAAGCAGATGTGATCACAGAGTGCCTGTCTTGATGCTATATCATCTCTCAGCCCTGTTGTGGTTCATAAGGAAGAGTGCATAAACTTGTGGAAGTTAAATAATACTGTGTCATGTGTTATATAACTCTGTCAGTAACAAAGGGAACAAAACAGTTTCTTTTTTGCATCTTATTTTATTCCTTCACATTGCCTTCAGTGACTTTTTAAAATTCAATGTTACTACTCTTCAGTTAATGACTTCTGAAAATATAAATATAAACTTTTATAGTTTGAGTGATAATTTCTTAATAGTTGTCTACAACCTAAACTTGCAACAAGTTATTTTCAGATTTTTCTTTTTGGAAAAATTTTAATTTATACTCACTCTTGAAACAGTGCTCTTACAATATCTTGATTAAAAACTGCCTTCAAAGTGTTGCTTTCACAAAGATTAAAGGAAAGAGTCCCATTTTACATAAGCTGTCACATCCTGTGGGCTGATAACATTTTAGATTAGTTGAATCTCTAATATTAACATTTTCTCTAGACAATCCTGATTTTTCTAGTGAGTTCCGCTGTTTTGATTTTTACTCATACAAATAGAAAACCCTAAGGGGGCTAAACTGAGATGCTTTAAGGAGTTTCACTTCCAACTGAAAACAGAAGGAGACAGTCCTCTGTCTTCTGAAAACTAGACATCTCTAAGATGTCTGTTTATTTGGAGATGCATAAAGTCTAAGCATGTAATATTCTGTGTTTTATAAGGTTTTAAAAAAATCTCTCTTCTTCTATATGTACCAGTAGGGATTTGTAAAGATTTCAGATTTAATACCATATCTCAAATAAACTTAATTTCAATTTTTTTCTGTGTATCTATAATGAGAGCCAGAATAACACATGAGGAACTATCTTTCTGTACTCTTCTTTATTTTTAAAGCACAGGGAGAGTAATGAGGGGGGGAAAAAGAGAGAAAAAATGTATGAACAAGTGTTCACTTGTTACATACATATATATGTCTATATATATATATATATATATATTTAGCAAATATCTCCTCCAGTCATATTCACACAAGATAATGAGATGATCCCACTGCACCTTTCCTTGGAAGCTGAAAGGAAGGTTACATTTTTGCACACTAAAAAAAAAAAATTCTGATTTCTGTAACATTAAAAAAAAATGATAAAGGTGTTGCTCAAGGGAAGCCATCAGCACTTGAGAGAACCACAATCCCCACCATCTGCTGCCACAGAGACAGAGCAACTATTCACAGCTTTTGTTGCAGTCCTCAGGCTGCAATTGTATTGCAACTGAGGGTGGTCACAGTAGACCTGAGCAATTTTATATCTTTACTGCTTATTCCCCTGCCTGCTGCCACCTCTCTTCCTCCCTCCTCTGCCCATTTTTTCACTGTAATAGGCAAAATCAGGGCAGGGAAGGGATTGTATCTTTCTGATCTTTAGGCGACCTGCTGCCACCAACAGAAACATGAAATGCACATTGTATTCTGAGTCTGTAGGTGATGTCCTCTAGGCTAAGATTCATTTCATTTAATTATAGTTATCTAAAAAGTACCCAGTCTAAGGCAGCTATCTAGGCTCCTCCTTTAGATGATAAAAAAAAGGCAGTTCCAAAGGTGATTAATCCTAAACTACAATTGGAATTAATCCCCCAAACAAATCCTGTGTAAGATTAATTCTCCTGACTGATATAAAAAGAGATCAGGTTCCAATTTGGAGCAGACACTAAGGATGGATTTTGCCTGAGGAAACACACAGATCCAATGCAGGTGTCCTTACCTGAGGTGACTGTGCAGATTTCCTTTATATCAGCCAATAGAAAGAACAGGGACTTTTGATTCCTCCCTTCCTAACGTAGATCATGGAGTCACAGAATGTCTTGGGTTGGAAGGGACCTTGAAGTTCATCCAGTTCAAATCTCCTGCCATGTGCAGGGACACCTTCCTCCAGAAGATTACTCAGAGTCCCCTCCAACCTGGCCTTGAACACTTCCAGGGATGGGGAGTCCACAGCTTCCCTCAGACACAGAAAGATTGAAATGTTGGAAGTATTTCTCCTCACTGATGGCAATGATTAGCTTGTACTTAGACTCTCTTTTAACAGATTTATACAGTTAGAAGAGGTGAATTCTGTAACCTCCAGAAAGTAAAATTTATTGAGGTTAATCTTGGTTTTACCAACTGTCCCACACAACTAGAAATCATGTGAGCAGTGCCACCACCTTCAAAAGATTAGTCCTCTTTGCCAGACACACATTCACCTACACTATCACTTTCAGTTTTTGGGATGTGAAAGTTTTCATGTGCTCTCCAGAGCAGCATGCAGAAAGCCAAAGACTGAAATCACTCTTTCCTCTAAAACACCAATGTAAAGACACAAGAAATCCTTCAGAGTTAGTGAAAGGCAACAGAGGAGTATTTAAAATGTGTTTATACTACTTGCACTGCCTGGGAATGTTCATATGGCACAATGTTACATGTCCATGGCACTTAATTTTCATAGGCTATTTCTCTTATGGCACAATTATTTTATGAGCTATACATTTGCAAGGACACTTGTTCACCACAGTGTGCATTGAAATAAGTGCTAATTCATTATAACCTTTAAAGCATCTCAACTTCATTGGCATTTAAGTATGGGATTATCTCAAAGAGGTCATTAAAGAGAGTTAAATGTATGGGAGGATAGTTCCTCAGCCTTAATTCATTGCAAATTTTATAGTTAATTAGTGGGACAAACCACTAAATAAACAAACAAATAGTACAAGTCAAAATGGAAGGTTCTCTGGCAGATACAGCTTTATAAAAACCCAAAAGTTAAATGCTAAGAACTCATTCATAATAAAAAGCAATTTCCCAAGTATTATGTTCTATCTCTGTTATGGTTAAACACCATAAATTAGCAATGAGCATTCCAATTCAAATGATTTGTGTTCTTCAGTGTTCTTACAAATCAGTCAAATCAGAAGTCCACTAGAGCTTCAATGAAGTAATAGAAGACAATTTAATTGACAGAAATGTGTTTTAGATAGTACTTCTTATCTTCAGGCAACACATTTTATTACCTAAAACTTCATTACAGTGCACAAAAAAGGAGAAAGAGAAACATATGTTTACTTGTAGTGAACCATACGTTTAAATTGATAACAGAATTGATTTCTTCCTGCAATTTTATCTTTACTGTGTACATTATGACCTGTATGCTGGAATGTGAAAACAGAAATTTCTGGTACACTTCTGCATTTTCGGGAAAAAAACCCAATACTGTTCTCAGAAGAATGTTATTTTTTGCATTGTTGTAATGTGCATTGTTTTCCTGAGATCAAATCTAACAGGAAAAGAGCCACGAGATTGTCCTCAGTAGTGGTTCTGTCAGATCTTGAGGCTGTATCTTCCAAACAAAGAGAGTTTGGTGTTTCAGGGGGAATCTTCAACACAACAGTAAGGAAAGAGAAATGTTGGTTTTCAAGTGTAAGTACTGTGTGTGAAGTCAATTTTAAAAGTAACAGATGACATTGTTGATTTTGATCCTGTATTATCAGTGGGGAGCAAAATACAGGTCTGAATTTACTGCCAAAGACTATCTGCAAATTTTATTCAAGTGTTTCTGAGGGAAAAGAATGATGCCCAGTTTCTGGTGCTCCTGGAGCTGTGGGTTACGAAACATCCTCAAGAACCTGACATCACTGAAAAGAAGTATAGTTTGATAGTGACACAGGATTAAATGCCATGCTAAAGATTAGAAATAATAAACATAAACAGATCCATGGTTTTACAGCAGCCCTTTTCCCATTATGAATTACAAACTCGTAGTGTTTATAAGTTTCCATGAGCCATCAGAAGAGGCTGAGTCTAAACTGAATACTCATTTATTATGATATAAAACACTCATTTTTAAATAAAATAAATAATTATAAATAATAATAAAAAATAAAAGTATTTTTTTAAATAATAAAATAATTAAAACCCTTTTGTGGACCATGAACTGAAGTTTGAATGAAGAAGGTGAAATGTCATTTTCAGGGCTATATTCAACAGTCTTAATCCCATAGATCATAGAAATGGACCACAGGATGGCTCGGGTTGGAACAGTTCTTAAAGATCACCTAGTTCCAACCTCCTGCCATGGGCAGGGACAACTTCCACTACAACAGGTTGCTCCAAGTCCCATCCAACCTGGACTTGAAGAATTCCAAGGTTGGGCATCCACAGCTTGTCTGGGCAACCTGTGCCGGTGCCTCAACGCCCTCACAGTAAAGACTTTATTCTTAATGTCTAAAATTAGTATTTCCCTGAGTTTAAAGCCATTCTCCTTATTGTATCACTGCATGATCCTGCAAAAAGTCCCTCTCCAGCCTTCTTGGAGGCCCATTTTAGGTACTAGAAGGCTGCTATAAGCAGCAAAACTAAACAGATATAATCCCATAAAAGGCAAGTCCTTCTCACCAGACCCTTTAAGGATCTGGATCTCAGTTCTTACACTCATGGTGCAGGAGGGCCCTGACAGTCAAATAGGTATTAATTGACTTTGACTCAGAACTGTAATTGTATTACAGTTACTAATGCAATACATTACAAGTTTTAATACACAATAATTGAATTGCAAACCATTTAATGGTTGGGCAGGGGTACACAGAAAACACAGCGACCTTGATTGCTTGATTGGTTGGTCAGAAGCAAACAGGGCAGGCAGCAAGGACACAGATGTGTGACAAAAAATATAAAGCTTCTACACAACTATTGAATCCAGTAGCAGGAAGCTGGGAGCACAGCAGACTGTCATCTATGTAGAAACCCTGGTTGTGTTATTGTAGTTAAATATTAGTACAATCCATGGATTACATGTTCCTGTGAAATACAGAACATGTATAGAGAGGCATTTCTTCTATTGGATAGTTGCAAACTCCACTGGAACATACTGATCAGTTATAGAAACTATAGAGAAAAGGACCCCAAAACAACAAAACAAAACCAAAACCAAGCAGGCAAACAAACAGCAACAAAAATCCAGTAAAAAATGTAGAAGGTTAAAAAAAAATAAAAATAAAGGTATAAAGAAAAGTATGAGAAAAATAATGGCAAATCAAATTCCTTGATTGACTCCTGCATGGCTTTTGAGCTGGCTGACTCCAAAAGCACTCTGAAGGCTGCTGTGCTCCTGAGACAGAATTATATTGGTTACTAAACATGTTGGCAATTTGGGTTGAATTCAGGTTATTACAAACACTGCCTGTTGCTGTGTGATTGCAGGACAGCCCATGACTCACAGCGAGCAGCAGCCACTCCAACACAGCACTGGGAGAGGGAGCTGCATTTCTCCTTTGTTTGCCTACACAGTCAGATCTATGTGGCTCAAATGCAATCTTTTTACTAAATACTTAGTCTTTTGATCCAAAGCTCTGTCTCAAGGACCTCCCAAAGCAAAACATGTCTAAAGGAAATGGGCTCATTGGTTGATTCCATTGGTGTAGACAGTTAATAGAGGCTGGGCACTGAACATGCAGACAGCAGAGTTAGGAGAAATAAACCCCTCTGACAGTGACTAGTGCAATTTCCTTTTCCGTTAGGAGGTCATTCCTTTGTTCTTTCCCATAATTCTAATCAATTTTTCTTGACACTTTTTTTTTTAATTAAGAGGAATTTAATGAAAATAAAAATATGTCAATATGACTTTTTGCTTAAGATACAAAATGTGTTTCAATAGTGGTTGTTTTTTTTTTTTTTTCCCCTAACATTTTTATGGAAATGTCTGGAAACATTCTTTTCACAGTGAATACATGTAAGTAGTGTGGTTTATGCTCAATGTCCTGATTTTATCCTATTTGAAGAAATCTACTATTTGCAGAGTATTATTACCGAGATGAAAGAGTAACATGGGTTGATGGATAAACAAATAAGCAACAATAAAATGCTGCCCTTGCAAAGCACTGTGCAAATATCAATTAATTCTATTTGCAGCAGTCTTGTGCAGCTGATAAATTTCCTTCCTGCAGATGGAAGTGCTAAGGCATAAAAGTGGCAAAGAATTTTCACTGTGCCAGGGCACTGATTCAGCCAGAGGTTTGAGGCTTGACTCCTTCCTTAGGAGTACTTCCCCACAAGCACCAGAAGGCTCTGTAGGCTCTGAAACTTGTTTTCCTTACAACAGAAACTAAGCTGCATGGTTTCTTTTCTCTCTCCTGTAAAGAAAACTCTCCCTGTGGAAGAGGTTCTTCAGCAGATGAGTAGCAGCAGATCCCAGCCTGTCCTTTCTGAGTCCCCAAGAAGTCTTTTCTCCCTTTCATACATAAGTCTTGATGTGATGGTGTGGCACCTTCTTTCTCCCAGTAGGCAGCACTCACAGACAGCCTCTCTGTCTGTGCCTTTACCCTGTTTCAATAAGCCTTTCTCGCCATCTGCTGAGCTCTTATTTTCCTTAAAGAGCCCAACTTTTCCCCTTGAGGTCCTGTTTGGTGCCAGAGCAAAGCCAAGAGGCAACTTTCCCCTTTCTGCTTCTCCTCAGCCATGTATAAGGGTGCAACATCTGATGCCCTACAGGGTGCAAGCAGACATGCAACCCAGACATGATCCATCATGCACGGCCACAAAGTGACTCTTAATGCTGCTAGTCCAGTCCATCTTGGGAGGCTTTGATAAGAAAGGCTGTTCCTCAAAGAGCCTATAAGATTTTCTTTGGTGAAAACTGAATGTTTTATTGTTGCTGATAAAAGGAGCCTTTCATATGGTTTTACACTGGATTTGTTTTTTCTGTGTGCAGCTTTTAACTGATAGAATAACTTTTTAATTTACTGATTTAGAGAAAATCATTCCTTTCCTTTCAGAAATAAATACTTTGTCTTCCCAAAGCATAGTTGTGTTTTAATTGTGCTAACTGGTGGTGTTAAAAGTTGCTACATAGCTGCTTCGCCTTCTTGCTCTTCTGAATTTTTCCCATTAGAACATGAGCTGAATTTCCTTCTCAGTTGAATTACAGCCTCCTGAGGACAAAACTAGAGGCAACATAAGTTCTATATATAATAACAACTACCCACTGAAGGGACAAGGAAAACTGGGGCTTATAGAAGACAACTCCCAAACTAAGCATCATCCTGGAAACACCCTGAGTTGATCTACAAGTGTTAAAATGGTTTAAAGAAGCCAGTGATAATTTAAATTTGGCACACCAGCATAATATTTAAGCAATTATTTATTTTTATAGAACAAATATTTTGGAACTTTTATTTAAGTCAAAGAAGGAACTTTCCTTGCTTGTATCATTTTTGCCACAGTGCTGTCAAAATGAGTCTGTCAAGTACCTGATTTTCTTACAGATCACTGTTCAGGCTCCCTGTGCAAGGCTTAAGCCTGGTGCTGTGCCATCCTGCACAGGAAGCACTCTGCTTCCAGACTCAGGGAGATGAGAAACTCAGCAGAGAGCAGAAATCAAGCCCAGACTTCCTAAAACAATTTCCTTCCTGTTCTGCACCTGCTATTTGACCAACTCAAAGTGACATTCAGCTACCAGCAAAGCAAAAAAGTGAACACTTTAGCAAGGAGGTATTTGAAATTGAAGTTGAGATTCTGGATAGAGAAAAGCTTTGGTGTCTTTATAGTATATTCATATATCTAGTACATGTATATATTCTCAAAACATTTGATTTTAAGAGGAAACCACTTATACGATGATTATTTTTAAGAGGGTTGAGAGGTTTTCTGTAATTATGCTACGCTCATAGAATCATAGCAACCTCTTACACATCTGTTCATTACATATCTGTGTCTCTGTAGCTAATCATTTAGAAATTCATTTCATGAAATATATAAACAAGGAAGTTCCATAACATTCACAGCCAATCAAAGAGGCTGGCAATGCATATTTGATTATTTCCCAAAGTCAATATTTCTGTTAAAAGACATTTTATTTCAATTTCTTTCTCCCTATCTTGATACTAGAACTCCCCGTTTATACATGCACAAAGATTTTGAAGGTCTTTTCCAGCCTAAACTATTCTGTGTTTCTAAGCTGTTGATATGTGGCTGGATGAGCAGGGAGGTGGGTTGAAAACTGTCTGAAAGGCAGGTCCAGGGAAGGGGGATCAGTGGCACAAAGTCGAGTTGGAGGTCCCAGGGTCCAGTCTTGCTTGTCATTTTCATTGCTGATTTGGATATAGAGCATCCCCTCAGCAAGTTTGCTGGTGATAAAGAACCAGGAGGAGATGCTGATATGCCAGAGGAATGTGCTGCCATCCAGAGGGACCTCAAGGGCTGGAGAAATGAGATGACAGGAACCTCATGGAGTTCAACAAGTACAAAATCTTGCACCTGGGAAGGAACAGCCCCAGGCTCCAGTTCGTGCTGGGGGCTGCTCAGCTGGAAGGCAGATTGACAGAAAAGGACATGTGGATTCTGCTGGAAACCAAGCAGAACAGGAGACAGAAAGGTGCCCTTGCAGCAGAGAAGATTAATGGTATCCTGGGCTGCATTTGAGAAACCACTGCCAGCATGTTGAGAGCAGTGGTCCTTCCCTTCTCCTCGGCACAGGTGAGGCCACACCTGGAGCTTCTTGTACTGTATAGATGTTAACCAAGATTCACTGACATTCTCAGAAAGATCTCTCTAAAGCTTAGCAGCTGATCTGTGATTGTGATTCATCGAAAGTTAACTAAGTATTAAATGGAGATATCCATAAGTCATGAATTTAGCCATTACATAGCTCTCTTGTTTTCAAAGTCAGGAGATATTCTTCATTAGAGAATTGTCCAGATTTCATAGGGCCCAAATCAGACTTCGAAAGTGCTTTCCTCTACATGAACCTTACAGGAAATCTAAACCTGCTACTTGAATTAGATCCCTCAGCTGTACTCCTTAAATTAAACTGAATAAATCAGATAGATTTCTTTTTTTCACACTAGTGTCCTCCAGAAAATGTAGGTCAAGATTTTAGTTTTGTTTGCTTTTCTCACAAAGCCTATACTCCATCCCTCATTACAAGCTGGGCTGTGCAACTTTTGTCCTAATGAAAATTATTATTTAAAGTAATATATTATGCACAAATTAAGATTGGGCCCTATGAACAAAGGCATATATTTGCATTTGGATGAACGTATTTGTGCACAGCTTAATCTCCATGTGATTGTATTTAAGATCTCAGGGATAGTACCTAATGCTTTCCCTTCAGAATTGTCATAAATAAATGAACTAGGAATAAAATACTGAACTGATTTGTGCAATTGTTAAATTGCTGTAACTGATGAAAAATACATAGCCCTAGAATTCTGACAAATATCTTCAGCTCACAGCTGGCAAGGTCACAAAGCCTGAACTGAGTTGAAAAATTATGGGTATTTACTTCTCATTGAAGTAATATGCCCTAAATTCTTAAAGAAAAACAGCTTGCCATTGGAGTCAGAATGTCAGCACAGTTTAGGGCAGGAAGACAAGCTCTTAAAGTTGATCTGAACTGGTTTATGGCAATATTGCCCCTACTAACAAAACCAGCACTCAGCAGGTGGTGATTACGGCACTTCCCAGTGAGGTGCAGGAATGGAGGATGATTTATCACAAAATGGCTTGGATTGGAACAGACCTCAAAAATCATCTAATTCCAGTCCCCTGCCATGGGCAGGAACACTTTCCACTAGAGCAGGTTGCTCAGACCCCCATCCAACCTGGCCTTGAACACTTCCAGGGATGGGGCAGCCACAGCTTCTCTGGGCAATTTGTGCCAGGGCCTCACACATATTCTTTATTACACTGAGCAAACTGGATGTGCAAGAGCACATTCCAGCTGAAGGGTGGGAACTGAGGCAATAACTTCTCAGGCTATTCCTGTTTGATCTCCAAGAGCTTGTCTACATTGTCATGAACCAGGATGCCAAGTTTGGTCATAAGTGCAGGCTGAAGGATGCTGATCACATCGTATTTTTTGTCCTGACACAGCTACGGATTTAAGTGTAAAGAACACATGGGAGGATGTCCTATTTAAAATAGGGAGTTATTTAGAAACAAGGCAGCTCAGCCTGAATTATCTGAGTTGCTACTGCATCCAAGACCCTGCGATCTTAAATAGATCATGTCCCCTGCATCTATTAATTACACTGCAAATTCGCCTGATTGTGTGACTGCCTAACAGATTCAGTGTCATGGCTCTAAATTCTGTTAATTACAATTCTGCCAGATGGGTGACAGAAAAGGGAACAAACTCCAAATTTCTGTAAAAAGTTAAAAGAAATGTCATCCTGTTTTTCACGTAGCAAATGTTAAACCAGATCCTAGGCTGTAAAAACTGACCAGCTCTCTTGCTGGCATTGGACTGATTCATGCCTGCTGAAGATATGGCCCAGTGTTCAAAGAACAGATGATTCATGCAGTTTTTATATTAAATATTAATATGATGTTCTCTAACATAGTTTAATAGGTACCTATTGAGTGCCAAGTTTCCATCGGTGCCTAATAAGTGTACTGACTAATAATAATTAACAGATCTACTTGGAAAGCAGTAATTTTCATATATTCCCCCTGCAAGAGTTTTAACTGTTAATGAAAGTTAGATTAAAATTGCTGTAAGATGGGTCTGTAATCCTCAGCTTTTGGCTTTTATTTTATCCTCAGCACAGCAAAGAAATGATCATAGGGACTCCAGTTTCTATCACAGCGATAGCAAAGACCTCCAGGAAATATCCCAGGGCTGACTGCAAGAAGGATTTTCTCAGGTAAAGCAGCCCATGGTTCTTGCTAAGCAAGTGGGAAATTGTGTTGATATTTAAGTTTGCAGCAATTTTTGCAGCTATTGCTTTGTTCTCTTTTTGTGTTCTGCAATCATGGAAATCAAGGGTATCACACTGCAGAGTGCACAGGGGTCTGGAAGCACAAAGAGGATTTTTTCTGCTGTGTTGAGATCCTCAAGCTGGTAATGTTTGAGTCCGAGCAGTCTGGCAAAGGAATGTTGTATAAACTGGGAAATGAAAGCTTCTATAGGCTGCTATTTGCTCTGCACTGAACATGGGGTAAAGCCCTCTGAGCCACACCAGGAGCCTCCTATAAACAGGTTTGGGAGTTGGGCACCAGCCTCACTCATCCTGCAGCATCCGAGGGCACGTTCTCCTCCCAGGGTTCCCATTTCTCACCTGCAGAATTCCTGGCAAAGTGAGCACCAAAGGAAAGTTTGTGTCTTTTATGTGAGGACAGGCATTAAAAACACAGCCCAGGGTCTGAATAACACTGACTCACACTGAGGGAACCCAGCCACACTCTGCTGATACGGAATGTTTCACTTGCCCCAAATGAATGAACTAATTCACTACTTCTGTGAGAACAGAGGAAAAAAAAAAAAAAAAAAAGCCTAAAACATTGGCAGATTTTTATTTTTATTCTTTCATTCATGCCTGCTAGTGGGAAGTCCTGACAGGCCTGGCTTTCCCTGAAACAATGCAAATGAATGGCTGAGCATCTCACAGTTATTGGTGCCTTCATCCTTCGTGGGCTGCAAGTGCAGCAGAACTGTGCATATTTAGTCTGCGAGGTGCCTTGGATAATGATCTTCCTCTGATGCAGTGTTATTGCTGCTTCTGGCAGGCTCTGGAAGAGCAGGGTAATTGCACAGTGTCGGATGGAAGGTGTGTTACTGGGTAAAACGCTAAGAGGCACATCAGCAGAGCCTTTTACAATGTAATAGGCACTGGTTAGCCAGCCTCCTTATATGGCCGGAAAAGTTCCACCCCTCACTATTTGCTTTAAGTTCAGGAGGTCTGAATGCAAACTAGGAGTTAAATGAAGACTTTTGTTTCTTATTATGACAGTGAAGGATTAAGAAATTGTGCTGTTTGAAGAGTCCAGTCCCTTCACTTTACTGATTTTATCCACTTTTAACACCCATTCCTTGGAAAAATGCCATTTGTCATTTAGTTTTTCGCAGGCTGGTGATATCAAGGAGTCTTTCAACTCCAATCAGAATCACCAGGAGTTTAATTTGATCATATTAGGCTTGATCCTGAGGGATTAAAAAATTCATTTGCATAAAACAAGGAAGGATGTGGCCCCTGATTCTAAAAGTCCTATAGCAAAACAGTGTCAATGCAGAAAAAAGTGTTAAGAATATGGTAAGAAAAGTTCTTATATTCTATCTTACCCACTTGAATTAAATTGAGTTATTCCTCTCTCTAGAAATCAAGAGACTGATACTCCAAAAATCTCAAAAAGGCATTTCTCTATTAACCTTGAATATATGAGGGAGGTGCTTAGATACTAGATGGCAGTATAAAACCTTAATAAAATTCATTTTAATAATGACATTTTAAATAATCATGCAGTACACTATCAATACACTTGCTGGGTTAGCAGAGGAATTAATTTAATTTCACCACCATCCTCTATATTCCAGGTATTGAAGGTTTCTTTTAGAAGAGATACAAACTTTTTTGTATAATATTCAGACATTAATGAAACCTTCAGATAGACTCTACTTTCTCCCTAAATTTAGTCATTTCCATAATTGCAGTGAAGAAAAATAGAGTGTTATTTTATATCAATATTCAACAAGTATCTTCATTACAATCAGGAAAATTTTGTTACTGGTAAGGATAAACTCCTTAAATATAATTTTTCTCTGCATTGCTGCCATGAATGAGAGCAGCAGAGAGAAGAAATTGCCCCAGCAAATCTGATGCTGAAATATAGATTGCTGATAATTAGCAGTCTTATATGCTGCTTCTCATTTGGGCCAATCCATTTTTATTTCACCAATTTGGGAAACACATCACAAATCCAAGACTGATTGCAGAAACCTAAAGCTGAGAAATATATTGAATGCAACAGATGGTGGTTAAGTTAGATAATAGACCAGGGTGCTAAAGAGATTTATAGTCTGCTTTTTATTGCTCATTCTGGGGGACGTTAGCATTCTCCATTTATGCTCATAAGGCT
This sequence comes from Poecile atricapillus, assembly GCF_030490865.1. Taxonomy (NCBI): domain Eukaryota; kingdom Metazoa; phylum Chordata; class Aves; order Passeriformes; family Paridae; genus Poecile; species Poecile atricapillus. The sequence continues at coordinate 5,658,761 of NC_081288.1, forward strand.
TTTTCATGGCAATATCCATAGTTCATAGACTAATTCTTAGAGCATTGTTACATTTATCTAATCCAACCTCCCACATAACACAGGTCAGGGCATTTCATTAAGTGTTTCTTGCACCTAGAAACACACTTTTATAGCAGCTATCATAGCAATGGTAAACTGCCAACACCTTTCTGTCAATTTATGCTCTGTTACAGTGAACTCTCACTGCCCTGGCCCAAAGTGCTGCCCGCTGCCATTTACTCTCAACAGCTCCTGGTTGCACTTTCACTCTCCCAGCCTGCTGGATCTGAAGATTTATCAAGCAGAGCCACGTAAAAGGGCAGAAACAGAACGTGCATGATGCTAAGTTCAGATGAATACAGAGTAAGCAGTAGTAAGACAGGGTATATTAAGTAGGAAATACAAGTCAAGGAAGCAGCAGTTGAAGGGCTCTTGAGCATTTTGCCAGGAAACCTCCTTTAACCCCTGTGCATGGTGCATTTCAATCAGATGTCAAAGCCTTTCAGTCTATAGCTCTACTGAATATAAAACAAAACCAGCTCAAAAATTAGATGAAAATAAGCACTGCTTGGTATTGATATTGTGGAATGGGGGTTTTGCGGGTTTTTTTTTATTTTTTTCCCCACAGGAACAAAACTTTTCAAGTCATCTATATTCCACAAGTTACAGCATTTGCCTTTATGACTCTCGACTTTTTTTCTTCTTTCCATGGAGTTTTGCTTTCTGAAATGGCCTGAACAAACTCATATCCACAAGGAATATTTGCTGACATGGTAAGGCCATACATTCTTTTGCAAACACATCCACTGTGGCTCCATGGCCCACAGGCAGATAACAAAGGTTTCATAAAAAAATGAAAATGAAAAAAATTCTAAAAAAATTTCTAAACTTTGTTAGCACACCAGGCCTGTGGCCCATCTGGTGGGACACATCAAGTCAGAAGAGCAGCACTGTCAAACCAGCCTTGTAAAGGTGTGATCTGCCTGCACAGCCCTCTGCCAACACCTGCCCAAACCTGCATGTCATTTAGCACAGCAAACCAGGCCCTCACACACCTCACCTGGCCATCAAACTCCTCTTTCTGCTGTAGACAGTGCACCAAAAGGACCACAGAGATGTGAGAGAGACTGAGTGTAACAGGGGTCCCAAAACAGCTCCAAAATAGCTTTCACAGCTTTGGCTCTGATCCCTACTTACCATGTTTACATGAACACTCTGTTGTTTTTATACTTTTCTACATTTTCCAAATCCATCAGTTGTCTTTCATCTCTAAATCCAGGAAACAAACCTCGTGGAGGAGTGGGCAGTTTTTCCATTACGCTGCCTAAAGCTCATCACATAGTGGATCCCTTATCACCATGTCCAGATGTTATTGGGAAAAAAATAATAAATGACAGAATTTATTTCATTTCCAAGGATTGCTGTGCTGGATGACTCCATATTCTCTCTCACTTCCTAGTCCAGGGGCCACTGTAATATCTCGGCATCTCAAAAGCATTCATCCAGTACCTGCATGAGGAAGAAATGTATTTTATTTTCTTACAAATGAGAAAGGGTCTCAAAAAGTAGTGAATTTCCAGATTCTTGTATCTGGAAACATCACCAAATGCAAACAAACCACTTTTATTATTCTTAAATACAATAAAGTCGTTAGTGGAACTCTTGTACTAAAGGAAAGAAGATGATTTCAAAACAAGTTGGGTAATCAATAACTTACATTCACCATTTTATTAGACATTATAGGTTAGGCATAAAACCCCTTGAGTCAAACTGAAATAGTCCAATTCTGCCAGTAAATTTATAACCTAACTCTTGATGGGCTGCATTTCACTTTGAAATGTTTACAGATCAAACCTAATACTGGTATCATCTTTATTTCCCTTCATCTGTACCTAAACCCAGGATAACTCAAATTATCTGCACCAAGGTAATGCCCATATTTCCACTACTGTGCTTACCTCCAGTAAGTTTATTACCTTATTTTACACACATTGTAAGAAGCAGGAATGAAATAACTACATTTATTTTTTTTTTTTTTCAGTTACATGCTGTTAAACATGCCATGTCAATACATTCTTTTCTGGTTTGCCCAGAAAAAGGCAATTTACATGAAGCCCAAATGCTAAATGCACAACCAGGGCATATTTTTAATTGTGTTTAGTCATTTTTAGAAAAGTAAAGGAACCAAGCATTTTCCTTCAGTTCCTTGTCTAATCAGATTTCAGATTCCCAACATAAATTACAGTCTATTTGTATGCAACTGTGGGTTTCCTTTCAGAGCCTGAATGCTGTCTGTGTGAGCTTAATGAGCTTAAGCAGAACCACCCTCATGCTGTATCTGTTTTTTGGCATTCAGTGAGGAACAGAAAAGGACCAAACACTTCATTTTTTAAAGGTTTGGTATTGACAGGAAGATTTGGGTTACAACAGCAGAAGTAGGTGTTGCCCAAGCTCCTGATAAAAAGTTTTGTAATTGTAGAGTAGGCAACACAAACTGATTCAAACACGAGTGCTGCAGTGAGAGCTCTGACTGCATGGCTTTCTGTAAGTGCAGGCTTAATCTAATACTAAAGGCACAACAAAATTCCAAAACTAGGAATGGAAGCAAGGCAAATTCAAATCAGACAGGGTAGGATTTTAACAATAATAACTTTAAACCATCAGAATTTCTTCATAAGAAAACTGTTGTTTTTCCCTCCTTTTGAAGACTTTGAAATCAGACATCACTATCTCTCTGAAAGACATCTAACAGACAGAAGTCAGGCTTAACACAGGAATTACTGTGCATCATTTTGTGCTATAGAATCATAGAGCCATTTAAGTTGGAAAAGACTGTTAAGATCATTGAGTGCAACCATTTACCCAGCACTACCAAATCCATCACTAAATCATGTCCCCAAGTGCCACACCTAGAGATCCCTTAAACAGCTCTGGGCATGGTGACTCCACCACCTCCCTGGACAGCCTGTTCCAGTGCTTGACAACCCTTTCCATGAAGAAATTTTTCCTAATATCCAACATAAACCTCCCCTTGTGCAAGTTGAGTCCATTTCCTCTTGCCCTGTTCTTGGTTACCTGGGAAAAGAGATTGATCCTGGCTCCAGCCCCCTGTCAGGGAGCTGCAGAGGGCAATAAGGACATCCCTGAGCCTCTTTTTCTCCAGGGTGAACACCCGCAGCTCACTCAGCTGCTCCTCATAGGACTCGTGCTCCAGACCCTTCACAGAACCTTTATGCAGGAGGTCAGAGGAGACAATGGGTTTTTTGAGCCATAAAGTGGAATTTCACTGTGGTGGTGCCAAAAGCTTGATGAAACATATTAAACCCTTATGTTTAAGGCAATGGATGTGACACGGGAGTGAAATCTAATTTCAGCAAAAAAAATGATTTAACATATCTAAGCCATGGACCCAGTGTTTGGCTCAGATCCCAACTACCTCTGCCAGTGAGGAAACCTTGAGCCTTGAACCTGATGTTCCCTCACCCAGCCCTGGCTGGGATGGTGCCTCTTCTGTACATTCAGCATGGCTGCTGCAATGACTGGCTGTTAAATTGTGGTTTTCCCATGCAATTGGATACTACAAAGAGAGCCTCATGCAGCATTCAGTGACAAGCTGCTAATAGCTGCTGATTCTCCCTTCCACAGAAACATACATTAAAGAGGAGAAGATATTATCAGACTCGTGCTGAGATTTAGAAGGCCTCCGTGTGGGTGTGACGAGAGAAATTGAAGGAAGAATAGGAAGGGTGATAAAGAACAGACACAATCTCTTGAAAATTATGGTCATTGAAAGGAAAAAAAAAAAATATTCCTGGATCAATCTTGGGACCTCAAACTCTCCATCTGAACTTTGTCTCATTTTTGCCACTGGAAAAAATTCTCCTGATGGGAGATGCCTTCTGATATTACTTGTTTGAGTCCAGACCTGGTCCTTAGCTTACTGGAAATCTATATTTCCCACAGATTGCTTGCTTTATCCTTTTTATAAAGCACAGCTTTTTTCAAAAGGCTCAGCTTCCCCTGATGTCCATGGGACATTTAGCATTTGACAATAATGTGAGTAAAATTGGACCAATGCTGAGAAAAATCTCTCTCCCATATGCCATAATGAAACCCCCCCGTGTGTTTATGTGCTTTTTAAAGCATGTTAAGTGATTATGATGTGGCAGACACTTTTAATATATAAATCTCTAGAAAATGACAGAACATTTCTGAAGCCTTCTGAGTGGGTAGGAATCCTGAACCAACTGTTATTTCATATTTAATCCCATTCCCTTTCTCTCCAGAAACCAGGCAATCCTGATTAGGCTCTACTTTTTAATAAAATAACACAAATTCAAATAACAAATGCAAGTACAGTGGTGTTCTCCATATAAAATTTACATTAGAGCTTTTCTGAGAAAAGCTTTAATGCTGTGCTTGAAGTAATTTTATTTTTACAGAGTGATGCTCGTTAAAACTTGTAAATCCCTTTTTGTGTTGCTGAGGATGTGTCTAGCTCCCAGTTAAATGGAAATGTATAATCCTTCTCACTCATTTGATTTTCTTAAATCGTGGCGCTCTCTCTGGGCTCAGTCCTGGAAGGTGCTGGATACTCCCCAGTCAGGAAGACAGAACCAAAATCAGACCTTCCTCCTTGTCTGGGTGGTATTTCACTTTCCTGAAGAAAAGCCATTCCTTCTCTCTTCCTGCCCATTTTCTACATCCTTGATAAAGGACCAGAGAAATGGGTCAGACCCATTTCCTGTTCTCCCACCTCCATCCACCCCCGGAGCAGCAGAGTTGAAGCCATGGGAGAAGCTGAGGGTGGAGTGCATGGTGCATTTTCTGGGGGTGAGAAGAAGACCATGAGGCAGATTGAGACTTGGAGGATCACAGTCTCTTTCACAGCTTCTTCTTCTCCAGGCCAGTGGGTGGGGTGTGCCTAAAATGAGCCTGAAACCCAGGATTTCAGAGGCATTCTATCAGCTATCGCTGTAGGACTTTGATGCCTAGCTACTTCAAAACCCAAAAACCATTCCTGAAACTTGGTTGCATCTGGAACCTGCCATTATTTGTCCCCTCAAATTTTTACTGCAGAAATAGAGAAACAATTAAACCAGAGCAAAGACACAAGGGGAATGTGACTCATGTTTTATTTTCCAAGCTGTTGGAAATGCTGAAGGCCTCCTGCTGTCACATAGAGCCTCATAGAGGTTTTGCCTGTCCTGAGCATTCCCAGGCTGCTGCTGAGGGTTTGGGGAGCAGGAAACACTTTGCCATTATCCACAGCTGGAGCCATGACCTGTAAAAGAATTGTCTCCATGCTTCTAAAAGGATCAACTTCTTTCTGAGTTGAGTTTCATCAGAAGTAAAGACAGGGCACTGTGGTTTTTATCCTGTGAATTTAAGGTTAATGTGAAAGAAACAAGAAGTCTGATTAGCCCCTTATGTGAATTCCAGAAAAAAAAACCAAACAACTCCTTTAAAACATGCCATTCTTGCTCAATGGAACCAAGCAACTTTGTTTTCTTCCTCAGGTCTTTTGTTAAAGGTAAATTAATTCAAGGTTACCACTTCCCTTCAGCATCCCCCACTTCACTGGAATTAGTCTTAATTTACTTTAATGAAACCTACAATATTAATCTTAATTAAAAGCCTTGGAGACAAACCTGTGTACACTCATGACACAGACACCTTGGACTTTTGTTGGAACCTCTTTTGTATGTCATTTGGGATTCAGGAATTTGTCTTTCAGCAAATGATAGCTCTGAGATTTTTCAGCCCTATTGATCACTTAAGTAGTCAACGACTTCAGAGAATTTTCCTGATAGACTCTGACTTACATTTAGCTTGCTCCTTAAATCAGCATTTGTTGCCAGAGGGAGGAAAACCATCCTGAGTCAATTGACTCAAATAACCAACTTATTTTGCACACACCTTTTATCTCAACATGTAAAAATGAACCATTAACTAAAACTTCAACAAAACTGGCCATTGAGTTGGATCGAGAACAAAACTGTCCACGGAATTTTATGCAGAAATGCTGAGAGGGTTGGAATTTCTCAGCCTGGAGAAAGCTCTGGGGTGACCTTATTGCAGCTTTTCAGCACCTGAAGAGGGTTTGCAAGAAAGATGGAGCGGAACTGTTTACAAGGGTATGTGGTGATAGGACAAGGGGAGATGGATCTGAACTGAAATAGAGAAAGGATAGGGCAATAATAATAAGAAATTCTTCATCATGAGGGTGCAGCTGGACCTGGTTGCCTGAAAAGATGTGAAACCCAAGTGGAAAGTTGGTTTGCATTCATTTTGATGACATGAAACATCACAGTTTTCCATGATATTTGTAGAACACAAAACCAGTTATGAGGCTTTTTGCTTTACCTTATATACATATATATCTTTATTTATATTTATGATATTATATATCATATGTATTCTTATATACATATATATATCTGTACATGTATGTATGTATATATATATATATATTGTGTATATATGTATCCATTTCACAAGATGTGTAAAGAAGTTTACATGTGACTGGTGCAAATGTTATTTGTACTGCTGAATGACCCTCTATTTTTTTTTTATTTTTCAAATGAAAACCACATTGTTGTCCATCCCACCTTTCATCTCACCCATCTTCAGCGAGTTAAAAAATACAATAGGCTGCTCTCCCCTGCTCTGTTAAACTAAAGGGTGTTTAAATGGGCCTTTCAACACCTCTCCCTCTACAGTGAGCACTCACACAGGCTTGAATATCAAACTCCAGATGTTTGGGATCTTGGCAGCCATGCCCTGATCCTGAACCTTTGCCATCAGCTGAAGCAAATGGCTGTTACTGAGAGCGTTGTTGACCTAAACATTTTCTGACAGCAGCTTCAACCTGCCCCCATGATTGACACTTCCCAGAAAGCTGATGTGTCTGATGGGCTGTATCAGTTTCAGCTCTTTAGGTTTCAGTTTCAGTAGCTGCTAAAATGAGTTCAGTTCTCACCCTGCATAATTTGGTAACTGCTGCATCAGCTTTAGCTTGCTTTGCATTTAATTTATTAGGAGAAGAGATGTGTTTCACACGCACAGATTGATTGTTATTTCACCAGGTGATGTGTTTCAATCAGAAGGTGATATATGTCATTTACTGCATTACACAGTTGCAGGAGTTGAAAAAAGGTTCAAAGGGATACGTACTTGATTTTGTAATACATTCTAATGCATTTTGACGCATTTTTCATTTATTAATATATTCAGTCATTCCTTCTATTCTGTGTGTTTGTCAGGTGGGTTTTTCTATATTGGGTTGTTTGGGTTGTTTTTTGTTTTTTTTACTTAAATGTGTGATATATGGGTGTTTGTTTTTACTTAAACTGTGCTTAAAACTTTCATCCCAACTTCACTCTGTTTTATATTTATATATCAGAATATATCAGAAACATTTACACTTGTAAATTATTACCATATATCAGCCTCCACATACAAAGCAAATTTAGTCAATTTGTAGAGATATGGACTAAATATTGCAAGATGCTTGTAACTTTGGGACTCAGATTTTGGTGGGATCTTAGGACATTGCTAACTAACAGTGATTCACAGCCTTCTTCACATGCACTTTTCTTCTTGTCATTCATGAATTTCTAAACTTTTTTATGTGGATATAAGTAGAAAAAAAAAGTGTTCTAAGTTTAATTTTTATTTATAGAACTCCATATAACCTGACAAGGAGCCCACAGTCCTGAGATGCACTTTTAGGAAATGTCTTGATTTCTTCATATGCTGCATCAAGATTTTCTGAATTTTCAAGCTGACAACATTTCTACCACTCCCAAACACATGCTGTTGGACAAAAGCATTTTTTTTTTCCTTGTGAAAAATGGGCCAAGATCCTCAAAATGTATCAGTAGGCTGTTGGCAGTAGGTGATGGACAAGTTCTTTCTCTGAGGAAAGATGAAACATGAGACAAAACAACAGCATCACATCACATGTTGCAGCTGAAGGTTCAAATGAGGCAACTTCAGTTCTGTCCTTTGTCATTTTGGAGTGGATACTCTGAGACTGAGACATTTTACTTGAAACACGAAGCTTTTCAGCCTAACTATGCTTCGGCACTTTAACTTTACAAAACACTTCACAGAAAATATTTAGCCCTTAAAAGAACTTGCTTAAAAACTAAGAATGCCAGTGTTCCACACAGTCATTAAAGACTACATTAGATTCTCAAGAGAAGAAGAGATTCAGTGCAGAAATAAGAACAAAGTTTCTTCTCACCTTTGTGTGCTTCAATTCCAAACTCCAAACCTTTAAATAAGTGCTGCAATTCAGAATATTCTCTAATGCTTTTGCTGGGAATGATTTTGCTAGCACATTCAGGGCACTTAAACTCTGTTTCTCCTCAGAACTGCTCTCTGGAGGAGGTTTTCTCACCCCAGTCAGTATAAAGAGAGCCACAGTATACAAATCTCCTAACTTAGGTATCTACACTGTAAATATCCTCTCAGGGACTGTTGCTGCAGGATGTAGTGTTAAAACCTGTTCTGATGCTTCTAAGAATTACTAAAATGTTGTCACAGGCACGCAGCTATGTATCATTTTTCTGTCACTGAGCACCTTTACAGCATTACAAATATTCTAAGTGCTCAAACAATGTGCAAAGTAAATCCATTTTAAACCAAGCCAGTTAAAGTATAAACAGTAAAATGTTTGTCTTGTTTTTGCCTTTTCATATTTTCCCCAACAGAGAAAATAATAATTTGTGAGGCTGTAAAATGCTGGAACAATAAGGGCAATTTTATAAAATATTTTAACGGTTTGAAGAATGTTCTGCTTTGAGGATGAGGAGTTTATATGCATGTATGCATATATATATGTGTGTGTATGTTTGTATATATATAAATATATGGGAATGGTGCTTTGGTTTCTTTCTCACACACTTTTCTGACTCAGAACACTTCAGTTCATTGAATTTATTAAGGAAAAAATTGTGTGTTGCTGTTTCTGATCCAGTGATTAGCTGAACTTATCTCTTGAGGACTGTGGGAGAGAATAAATTCTTAGGCTTTGTTTTTGCAATGCCATCTCTGGACGTAGATCCAAAATATTGATATCAAGGGACCAACCTAAAGCTTATTGAAATCAATAGGAAGACTGACTGCAGTGATAATGGTACTAGCCACAATTTTGGAAATTTCTTAAGCAACAGCTTTATACTGCAATGGGATTTGAGTAAATGCTAAAGCATTTTGCTGCACTGAGATTTTGTCCTGGAACCAGGGTTTATGTACCTGCATTTATCAAGGGTGGTGTGTCTGTGTGCTTGCAGGTGTGTGTACATGTGCCCAAATGAGCAATCCACATAGAGCTGCTGTGCCTTTATTACCCAGAGCCAAAAATCCATCCGTCACATAAAATAATGGGGAACTGCATCAACTCGCTGGTTTCGCCAGCTGCATCCTCCCCTCCTTTTCAGGGAGATGGTTTTGTTGTTGCATTTGCCAGGCTGTCACTGGCTATTTTTCCAGCGTGGGGAGATCCTGACATCAGCCATCAATGTGTCACATCTAAGTGATGTTGTGTTCAACCCTCACAGATGATTTTCAAGCTCTGTAGTTGTCTGTTCTGCATAAGAACCCGCCGTGCCTTAACCCCAGCCAGCAGCCAAGCCCCGTGCAGCCACTTGAAAGCTCTGCTCAGCAGTAATAAAAACATCTCTGTGGTATCAACCCTGTGCTCAGCACAAATGCCAAATATAGCCCCATACCAGCCACTGTGGAGAAAATTAACTCTACCCCAGCCAAAACGGGCACAGAACTTTTAGATGAGAGTAGGTCTGTAGCAGATTTACGTAATGAGATTTCTTGAATTACAAGAATCAAATTATTTTGCTGCTAAATTACTATTTTTAAAACTTGAATGGTTTGGTTTGGACTCCTAAATTTCATAAAGTGAACAGATCTTATCCCTTGTTAATCCAAATGGAGTATCCAAACATCTCCCCATCCATAAGAATTTATTGGTGTTCAAAGGTTTTTGCCATCCCCTAGTAGAATGTAAGCTATAAAGAAAGGACTTTAAATATGAGGGAGAAATCATATCAGTAGGTTTTGGTAAAGAAAGAATTCTTGTAAATGTTGAATAGCAAAAGGCTGCCAAGGGCTCCAAAAGGTCAGCACATGTCACTCTCAAGCAAAACTAAAACAAAAAGTTGTTGAGCAGCTGGGTCCAAAGATTGCTTTAGATCTTTTTCATGTGAGTTTAGGTTTGTTTGGAACCACAAAGTCCTGGACATTGGTAATAGGGATAATAATGTATGTTACTATGGAGAGTGTTTTGAGGTAGCATTACTCTGAGTTTATTTTGTGCTGCTGTTCTATACTGTATTTGTAAAGGGTGCTTTTGTTGCTGCTCCTTGCTAAATTACTGCAGTAAAAGTTTTCTATCTCACTTCACTTCTTCCCCATCTTTCAAAAAATACAAATTCAGTAACAAGCTGAAGGTAACTTGCTGTGTTTGTTTCTCTATCATGTTGCACTAAACAGCTTTTGTTTTATCATTCAAAAAATCCCAAATCCTTACTTGCTGGAACATAATTTTTCTCAGTGGCAATGGCACCACATTAATCCTGAATTATTTTTCTGAAATATTAGCTGTGCAAGAAACTACATTTAAATAAAATAACATTTTCCTGAAAATTATGTGAAACTGTAAGAGCATATAAGTCTATTTTAAAGATGGATAGGAATGATAGACAGGCCCAAATACTTATCTACGCATGTCCAGATGGCACACTTCAGTGATCTGAGCTTGGAAACGGATGAGAGAAACTCGTGATTTTTAATCTTGGGTCTGACACCACTTCCCTCCATGGCCTAAGGCAAACCACTTAACTTCTCCATGCCTCAGTTCACCATTTGCCTCTAACTTGGAGTCTTTAGCAGCAGCTGCTTTCACTTTCTCTGGTAATTAGGCAAGCAGTGTCTTGCTTGAGGCCTGGCATTAAAATCTACCCCTCCTGCTTAAAGAATACTGGAGTCTTTTGATATCTGTCACGCTCATTTTTCCTGGTTCTCACTACTTTTTAAAAGGTTTTTTTTTGACATCTCTTGCATGTGATAAAGCAATCAATATGTTTAGGTTCCTACAGATGTAATACCTGAGCAACACGTGCTTGCATCTGCCACTCCTCCAGCCCAGGGTGGTTTGGGGAAACACAGGTGAGGACTTCAGGTTCACCCTTAGGATAACCAGGACATCTGCAGTGTTAGCCCCTGGACACTGTAGTGGTATCTTTATAACTCAATAAAACATCCCCAGGAACATTTTTTGCTGCCAAGACCTTTTATATGCCTCACACTTTTACCACACATATTTTTCAGCCCACCAAATTGAGTGATTATTACCAAAACCGCCCATGGGGCTAGATTCCTTTCAAAGAGAGTCCCTCCTATTGCTGGGAAAGTTCAATGACTGGGAGAGGGTTAATTAGCACAGGACCAAACTCATAAAAGGGAGAATTCTGTAGGTTACATGAGGACTGAAAGCCATTTTTAGCCCTGTTTTATTTGCCTGGGTAGGTATTGACATGTTCCAGGGAAGTACCCTGACTGCCAGGTGAGGAATAAGTTCAAGAAATAAATAGTTTTAAATGTTACAGTACATTCCCAACAGTTAACTGAGACACTTGCACTTCTGACAAAAGTAATACCTAAAAGGCCATTTGTTAGCAGTGAATTTTGAAATACACAGGTAATAAATACCATCATCTCCTCTCCAGAAATGCAAAACCATGACCAACTTATCCAAAGTAGCCCAGTCCACCTGTAAGTGGGGACAGGGCTCAGACCTGAGCCTCTCAAGACCTGTTGGCTATTCTATGCTCTAGGAAACAGAACTTCCCAAAACCAAACCATGGGTAGGTTTTATTTAGATATTTATATTGTTTGTGAAGCATTTTACAATATTAATTCAAATTAAAATAGTTTGAGGATGAACTAGCCAGTCCCAGGATGACTAGTGACAGGTTATGGTTACTCAAGAAGCTTTTCCCAGACCTAAGTTCCCCAGATGTCCACGCTGCTCCTCTAACTGGGAGACTGGATTTCTTTCTTTTGAGATATAAAGGCATTGCCTCCTGTCTCAGCAGGGCCTTGTTCCATGGCATTACATTTGAGTAGTATCTGTATGGCCACATCAACTTCCATTGGTCATTTCCAACTGAATACAGTATTTCTGGAAGAATTTTTGCTACTGGTCCCCAGGTGCATCCCCTTGCCCTCTGTACTACTGAATTTCATTAAATTTCTATTACTCCAGTTTTCATGCTCACTCCTTGCAGATGCTCTGAACCTCTCTGTGTCATCAGTGAGCTTTATTGATGTACTCACTTTCTACCTCAGGATTGCTAGTGAAAGTATTAATTAGTGTTGGTCTTAAGGATCCTCTCTCTGTCTTCCTTCAGGTTGAAAATTTCCAGTCTCAGGAGTACTTGTTGATAAGTGTTATCTGGGCAGCCCCACAGTTCTTCTCCATCTTCACTAGCAGCTTCCTGGTTTATCCTTCAGCTTTAGCTTTTGTATGGTTCATGCTCCTTTGCTGAGGGAATCAGTGTAGCTTGGGATTTTTTAATTAATGAAAAACAATCTGGTTATTCCATCAAGAACTACCTTTGTCACCCCAAATTTAATTTTACCATATATAATTTTTTTTCTGTTTTTCTTTCTTTGTGATTTGTTTCAATTTTTTATACTGCTCAGAAACATACAAGTTTGTAGTGATTTGAATCAATTTTTATTGATTTAGTGATTTTTATTGTTACTTTCTGAAAAAAAATCCCTACATCTTCAACTACCTATGAATTAGTGATTTTGTACTACTGGCTCTGCAACTTCTTATTGTTTTGTAATTCAAACACATCAGGTCACTGTGACTTCTCTTAAACCCTCAGAGTTTTTGTTTCTTCCTTATTTCCATTTCCATATCTTGGTGTGTATTACTCATCCCACCTTTGCTACTGTGTTCTCATTGCTGTTCTTATCAGCCACCTCAGCACTAATAAATAAAGCAAGGCCATGGCACAAGCTCAAAGACTGATGAATAACCATCCCTGCCACTGTTCAGGTACAACTGACCCGTTTTTGAGTCATGCCAAGTTGTACTGACACGATGCCCATGCCCAGCTCAGGGACAGATCCAAGTATGAAATCTGGATCTGGCCTTCCTGCTTTGGGGGTGTGGAAAGTTTAATCCTATCAATGATTAGGAGAAGTCTGATAAGAAGAAGCTGAGGAAGCTGGGGAATTTTAACCTGGAGAGAAAAGGGGGAAAAAAAGCTCAAGAGGGACCTTATTGCTCTCTACAAGTCCCTGAAAGAAGGTTGCAGTGAGGTGGGGATCGGCCTCTTCTCACAGGTAACAATTGGCAGGACAAAAGGAAATGCCCTCAGGTTGTGGCAGGGTAGGTTTAGATTTGATATTAGGAAAGCTTTGTTCACCACAAGGGTTGTTAAGCAGTGAAACAGGTTTCCCAGGGAGGTGATGGAGCCAGCATCCCTGGAGTGATTTAAAGGATGTGTAGAGGCACCTGGGGACATAGTTTAGTGCTGGGTTAATGCTTAGACTTGCTTATCCTAGAAGTCTTTCCCAACCCTAATGATCCTCTGATTCTATGTGATCCACCCACACGCAAGATTTTAGGTCATTTTATTCATTAGCATATCTGTATCCATTGAAATCAAGGCACAGTATCACAATATCCATTTAGATGAGTTCATTATCTTTCCTCCCTCCACCACTAATTCTTACTTTGCAGTGGAAAAAAGTGAAGGCAGAGGTGCTCAGTAACTCACTAAATTAGTTGCAGTCCTCAAAGCAGGGTGAAATAAAACAGGACTAGAAATGCAGAAAGCATATTTTTATATTCCTTTTTAGATTTCTTTGTTCATGAAGCCTCTGGTTTGTAAGTACCTCCCAGCTTGAGTCTTTTTTTATTCTGTGTTGTGATTATATCTGTTTTCTTTTCTCCTCTGGACAATAGGTTATTTAACTTCTCCCTATGCTTTCCCCTCCCCCTTCTGTTGTCTCTGCTGTCTTTTTATAGCTTTGTTTGGCTGATTTGGGTTTGCATGATTTATCACTCTAATAACCTCTTCCTGCAATGGTGACAGGGAAGGTGCCATGGAGGGTGGAAAACTTCTTCTTCATTGTTGTCTCCTGTGTGATCTGACAGGCTGGGAGAGGAACACAAAAGTGGGAGGGATGGAAATAGGAGGCACTGGAGCTGCCAGATTTGCATTCCCCGCCTCCCCCCTTTTAACATTTGTGCCAGGTTTTCTAGAAATAACAGATTCTTCCACCTCTTTTTTTGAGCCTTTTAGGGGGAGAGGGTGAAGCTGAGTGGCAGTAGCATGAGAGGGTGGCCAGAGAGAGAAAATAGCTACAGTCTTGATGTGATGATTTAGGTCTTCACCTCAGGCAAAGATCCAGAGTAGTTGTGGTTTGGCTGCATGTGCCACTTAAGAGTGGGGTGAGAGGATGGCTGCTCTGGTTTCTGGTCCATTAAATCTCTGTGAGGTGGAAAAGACACCAAAGGAAGGACTTGAAGGAATGAAAATAAGACTAAAGCTTGGTCTTCTGTGGCTTGGAAAATTCTGAGCTATTACAACATCAAATAAGCCAAGTCCTGTCACTGTTTTCTCTCTATTTTATGCGAAGCACAGAGCAGCCAAAGGCCAAAGGCCTGTTCAGCTACTTTATAGCTTTGTTCCACCTTCACACTGGGAAAAAAAAAAGAGCAGAGCACTCATTTTGTCCATATTAGTGCCCATCTTTGCTCATTTAAAGTTTCAGAGCTCCTCTCCCTTCATCCATCTGTTCATAAGTACCTTCTTTTAAATGTTGCCATTTCTTACCCCACGGTTGAAACATTTTCCACCACCCTCATGGTGCTGCCCTTAAGACATTTTTATCATAATTTTTCACATTTATTTCCTTTGCCAAAATGAATTCTGGCTCAGTAGAGCCACCAACTTGCCAGACTGGTGACCAGGCCCTGTTTTTCAAGGCACTTAGATTATATATTTTTTCCTATTTAGGAGGTCGGTTTTCAAAATTATATTAAAATCCAGCATTCCTAGCAAGAATTTACATCACCATCAGGGTAGAAAAGAAAAATGGCCTTCATGTGGTAAAGGTTTCTTAAGATCAAGACTCTAGGAGATATTTATAACACCATAAGTTTTTTGTTCGTTTATTAATTAGTTTTTCCCTGTTATCACCTCACATCTGTTCTCACAGCTCAGCTCTCAGACACAGTGTTATTTTCACTACATTCCTCTCTTCTATTGTTTTTCATGGAGTCATAGAATGGTTGGGATTGGAAGGGACCTTAAAGATCATCTCCTTCCAGCCCCCACTGCCATGGGCAGGGACACCTTCCACTATCCCAAGTTTCCCCAGGCCCCATCCCACCTGGCCTTGAGCATTTCCAGGGATGGGAGAGCCACAGCTTCTCTGGGCAAATTATATTTCAGAGGTCCAGTTTATTGTAGCACAGACCAAGCAGTTGCCACTAAGTCTGTGAGGAATGGTTCTGGCCAGGCTCTTGAGAATCAATTCTGCCTCTCTCTCCATCATTTCTCATTGATATTTAGTGGCTCTTCACAATCTTTTTTTTTTCTCTCTCTGCAGGCTCCTCCTACATAACCTGGACTTGGTTCATGTCCTGGCACTTTCCTTCAGGGAGAGGGAGGGCTGATGGGTCAAGTATTTCTTCTGAGTAAGGAGAAGTTGCCCTCCCAAAACCTGGCAACACCACTCTGCATGTCAGATGCATCCCAAAGGCATCAAAGCTGGCAACAGTACAGGTCCAGGGAACTCTTTTACCAGTGGTTTTGACTGTATTTAAAAGATCTGCTCAGGTTTCTGCTGTAGGATGAGAGAAACCAGGAAGAACCATATGGTTTGTTTTTGTTTTGGTTTGGGTTTTTTTTTCTGGGGGGGGGGGGTTGGTGGGGTGTTTTGTTTTGTTTTGAATTTGCTGGTTGTTTTGCTTTGTTTTCTTGTTTGTTTGTGGTTTTTTCCTTGTTTTTGTTTTTTTTAACAAAATAACTTTTTACTGCAGTTTTTTAAAGGCTAAGTTTGTAAGGAAAAATTATAGGTGTCTTTGAGATATCAAAAATTTAATTAGAAACACTCTAAATACAATTTTATTTTTTGCCAGACAATTTAATAAGTATATTTGGGTGTCTCATTTCACTTTGGAATGCAATAATTCTCTCATGCTTTCAAGTTCTATGAAGCTGCAGACCATCCCTACTATTGAGAGTTCTGTAATACCTTGCTGGTTAAATATGTCTCTATTTCTGCCTCTGACTTATTTTCATGTTATTCTCCTCAATAATACAATCTCATCTTAGTGGGAGTAGTAACTGATTATTTAAATGCTGTTTTCCATCCTAGAATAAACCCTGCATGAGCCCAAGTGTCCCTTCCCTTGACTCGGGTCACGAGTTCCATGGCCCTGGTGCTCTGCAAGGTGATGCAGAAGCTGTTGGCCCATGATGGGTGTCCTCTCCAGTCCATGGGGGTGATTTTCCCTGGGGACAGCCCCATGAGGAGCCTGGGCAGGGTATCCCTTCTCTGAGTGATGCACTGGCTTTCCTCTCCCTGCCCTGTTGCCCCTGGACTTCTTCATGTTTGTAGGGATGAGCCATCAATCACTAACCCCAGAAATCCATAGCTCAACATATCATTTTTTTTCTTCTACACCTCTCTGCAATCATGAATCATGTCAGGTTATCATAATTTGCAGTCTGGGAACCAGTACCTCTAAGCACTACATCATCAGCTACAGAAACTTCTCATTTAAATGAGAAAGATGCACTGGATATATTTTGTAATTCCCATCCCATCTTACACAGATAGCCTTGAAGGTTTCCTGTAATGCCTCATCCTTTGCTGCAGTCCCTGTAAATTTATTCTCTATTATTTTTGAGACTGGATAATTGTTTCTTATATTTGCATTATTACATTTTCTAGGTTTCTTCAGTCTGTACACTCTCTGAATCAAATCTAGGCTAAACATGTTTTTAAACCAAATATTGCCTTTTTATTCCTGTATTATAACAGACTTGATCAGTTCCAGTTAAAGATAAACTTCAGATCACGTAATTCTTTGCTCAGAATTAGTTTCATGCTATGCATTCTCAATTATATTTGTCTTTCCTCTATGTATTTACATTTCCCATTCATTTTTTTTCCCTAAGTGATCTATGTTTCGTCTATAATTTATAAGCATTTCATTATTTTTTAATGAAAAAATAATTTCTTTGCTTCAGCATTCTCCAGCCAAGCCCCATGCAGAACCCCTCCATGTCACTGCCAGCTCTGTCCCCTGGAAGAAGGTCTGGGAGTACGAGAACTTGTCTGGTTTTGTGACTGTCTGTGCTGGGCTGTTGAAAGGTGCTGCCTGTCCCTGCAAACCCTGTCACTCCCTGCTCTCCTGGGCACTGAGTCGTGAGATGTTCCTCTTGCCCCTGCTACTCAGGGCTGAAAACTCCTGCAAAACAGCATTCATTTCTAAATGCTGGCTGTTGTCTGGGTCTGAACATGTTCCCATTCCTCAAGCAGCTGCTTTTCTTTGACATTTTCTTGCTGTTTATTCTACAGCACCTCTTCCAAACCCCTCACTTTGCTGTGACCTCCTGCTTCCCAGCGTCCTCTCCTGCTGGTGAATCTGTCAAGAGTAGTTGCAACTTGTTTTCCCATTTAACATTTTCATCCTGCCTTGAATATTTCTGCAGCTTGGCACATCCTGCCAGCATCTTCCCCAAGTTCAGATCTACATCTTCCAGCAGTCCTTCCTTGCAGCCCTGGAACTGTGCTTGTGGTCACCACCTGATAATTAAAATGTGTCCTGATGAGGTATAACTACACATCTGACTCGTTAGTTTAGGATAAGAAAGCTAAAGCTTCAAAAAGATTCTTCTTCAGTTTCCAATCTCTTCATTTTTCTTGGGAAGGCCATATTCACCAAATTTATGAAGTTTGTCCATTTGTTCTGGCTTTTTTATGTACTGCTAAAGCCAGGGATGGTAGGGTGTGCTATAAGCTCCAGGTCAGTGTTCTGGATTTATTTCAGATTCAGCTATATATCTCTGACCTCAAAATCTTAGCAACTGACACTGTTGAAAAATGACTGTTGTGAGCTCTTGCAAAGCTCATTTGAAAGAAATCAAGTTATGATATTTTGGGAAAACAGGCACCTCTATATTCCTGCTTTCTAAAAGTGGAACAGAGTAAACTTCATTATTTGACCATCTTATGACTGGAAGAACTCTGTCTTTTCAGGGGAACTTCTTTGAATCACTGCAGCTGGAAAAGAAACAGAAAAAAACACCCCAAAACCCAAACTAAGATAATTAAATTAAATTAAATTAAATGAGGGATGGAATTAAATGAGATATAGATTATAGGGCATAGTATTAAAATAAAAATAACAGCATAAAAATCCTGAAATTACAATATATAATATAATATTCAATATACAATATAAAATATAATCTATAAAAATTTAAACAAAAAAATAAAAGCTTCCACTCTGAAGTTGTAAGTTAGAAACCATAATAAAAAAAAAAAAAACAAAAAAAAAAAAAAAAGAAAAAGAAAAAAAGGAAAAAAGGAAAAAAGAGTGGGAAAATGCCCTCACTGTAGATCGTAGCACACAAAGTTTCTTAATTCAAACTGTTGTGCCATTAAAAATAATCTGAATGACTCATGGTAAAATGTGAGACATAGTGATTCTTTAAGGCCACAACAGGGACCTGTGCTTTGCTTAAATGTCAAGCCAATAAGAATGGGAAATACTGATTAGTTAAATAAATACAATAAATAATTTCTACATTGGAATATTTACTTACATGAAGATTGCCAGCATATCAGATGACATTCTTTGCAGGTAAGGCTGTGGGATGTAATCAAACATAAAGCAAGAAACCGCCTCCTTTAACCTTGTTACATTATGAGCTGTGCTGAGCATCAGCTGGGACTCCTGAAAATTGTGACATCATTTGATGTTGGTCAACTTTCTTGTACCAAAATTTATGATTCTTGGGTCCAACTTAGATCTGGACTCTCCCCAAAGTTCTAAAAAAGCCACAAGAAACAGCTTTTCATGCTCTTTACCTTCTTTCACATAGTAATTTCAAAGAAGATGCTGTTGTGAAATGAAACAACAAAGAAATAGTGCAGGTAAGCAATTTGTGAAGGGTTTAAGTTTGTTTAGTAATTTTTATGTTTTTTCTTTTTACAGTGTTATCCAAGCAGATGAGTAACTCTTTGAAATATAAAGCATGATTTTGATTATATTGAAATGTATGAAAGGTATTTAAAACATTTTACATATTGACTATAACACTAGCAAAATCAAGCATTTTGTTATCAATTGAATAATCTATTCTTATGATTAAAGTTAAAAGTAGATTTTTAAAACAATTACACTTTCCTAAAAAAGTTGAATATGGACTAAATTGTTTAATTAACATTGAGACAACTTTCTGGAAAATAAAAAAAAAACAAACCAAATCAACCATATTAAAATTAAATCTGTGTGTGATTACTTCAAACAAGTCCCTATTAGTGACTACCTGGGTGATCATGGTCCTTCATGCATTCATGTTTAGTTCCCAATTATTCACAGTTTGTTAATTGGTGTGACATGGAATGAATATTGATGGTACAGCCTGAAGATGATTTCCATACCAAAGGAACAGGCATATTTACTGTCCATGTACACAAGAAAAACAAAGTTTCCAACAGATGTGTCTTGGAAATCTGGCAAACACCTTTCTCTGTGTGCCTCATGTTGGCACCTTACACAGCCTTACAAGAGTAATGAAAAATATTATGCAATATAATGGGAATAAATAAATAAAACAAAATAAAGTAACACAAAAATGGAAAAAAATGAAAAAAAAAAAAAGAAAAAGTAAAATGGCTAACTTTTGTTGTTTAATTTTCATAAACTTCTTGAGAATATGGCCCAGTAGGGTCCATATAGACAAGAGTGGTGTGACTTGGTACTTTTAATAGAGAAGGGCCAGTATGTGGTGTTGGCTATCCAGATTTACACCTGCACTGAAACAGGAGGTTGTGTTCAGTAAGGAAAAAGAAGCCTTAGGAACTCAGATCTGTGTCAGAGTTTTCCCTGAGTTGAGTATTAATATCCTATTTTCAGCTAGTCTGTGCATCTGTGTTAAATCCAGTGGGGTCATGAGCCAAAGTTATTCAGAGGGGAAGTGAAAGAACCATTAAGAACCAGTGAAAAAAACTTCCTCTTTTACTTTCAAAGATTTTGTTTGTTTGTTTATTTCTGCCATATACTTGCCAAGAATATACTTGACCAGGAGGATATGTTAGCAGGTAAAAAGGCAACTCAAGCTGGAGGTGGTGTGAGTCTAATCCATGAGAAAATCATCTCTGAGGAGCTGGGAGCAAATCTCAAGAGAAACGTGAGGAATTAACTCCGAGTTAACACTTTAGTGGATGGTCCAAACTGAGCCTTAAAGTGGGGATGCAACAGGAAAGTATGAAATAAGTAAATGCAAGAGGTGAACAGAATTGAAAATTTCAATTAGAGGTAATACATCTAAAGGAAAACAAGGAATAGAACAACACAAAGCTTCACATCCAATCTGCAAGAAAGGATTTCAACCAAAACAGAGACAAACTGGAGTTTTCAAGGAAAAAATACATGCCCTACTCTGGAGATGAGAGAGTAAATTACAGGCTCACAGAAATTGTGACCCATCTGCTCTTCAAACTGGCCACAGTGTGCAGCATTTAAAATAAACCAATCTAAACCAGAATGTGAAGTTCTTAATTGATTTTGTTTTCTTTTGAAATGGCTCAACTTATCATTGAAATGCAAAGAAACACAGCTGCTCTGTAAATGTTCAGAAAGCCAGTGTATGAGAAGAAAAAGCATTAACATTTAACTTGCACTTGAGGTGGTCTTCACCTTTGATCAGATAGCACAACATGAAAAAAATTTTATTGGAATAGTGACATTTCCAATGTTCAGGCAATATAATTTTGTCACATAAAATGGAGAATAGCTTTTGCCCAAATTGCTCCCCTTTTGCATCTCCCTCCCCTCATTGTGTTGTCACATCTCAAAGCAGGCTGCTATCCCCCCCTTACCTCTTCATCACTTTTCCCTTGTTGCATTCACTAACTGAAGGAAAAGAGAGCACAAAATAGGCATTTGTGAAAGACTGAGAGCTCAGTTGCAGAGTCCACAGGGCCTCCTTTAGAACACTGGGGTTCTTCTCAGCCTTAGAGCAGGGGTGGATTTTGTTTCTGTCTTTCAGGTCTCTGAAAAGACAAGTAGTCTTGCCAAATGTATAGGCACACACACTTAGGTTTGCACACCTCAAAGCTATCAAACATGGCACATTTTATTTCTATCACCTGTTTATGGACTGTGGACACCTGTGATTTCTTGGCAGCACATACTGGTTGCTGAGGAGGAAGTTTCCAATACAGGAATTAGCTTAGTAATCCCCCAGCTTCATGAAAGCATTTTGGATTCTATTTTGAATATTTAGTATCTGTTTGAAGCAACTGTCTATGTTTAAAATAATATTTTTAAGAAAAAACAGAAAAACAAGAAAACTCCTCCACATTTCCTTTGGAATTTTACAAAAGCCTTCAGGTAGGAGAGCAAAGAAAACCTAATAAAACCCAAAAGCATGTAACAATTTATTTTCCTTCCTAGCCAATATCTTCACTTATGGTAAGTGGACTCAGCAGTCTGCACACTGAGCAAGAGATGCTGTCAGGTAGTAAGAGTTACTAAGCACAAAGGGTTTAGCAGCAGTTGCTGGGTGGTGCAGGAACTCTTTCTGGTAGCAGATGCTACCAGGTACTCAGGATATTTGTGCTTCTCTGGTCATCTCTTGCACAGGCTTCAGTCTTTCCACTAACAGCTGAGGCATTTGGAGTTTAGTGTATTTCTGTTGGATTTAGATGAAGGTAATGAGTTTCAGAAGGGCAGTGATCAGTAAAAAAGTCACCTTACCTGAGGACTGTGCAAGAATAGAGTTTTTATGCACATATTTTGAAAGAGTTTTTGGAAGACTTTCCAATAAAACATGGATTGATATTGCAGGCATATTCTTTTTTATTAGAAGGAATACAAAGATTACCAGAAATACAGACTTTTTTCTAAAGTTAATGGGGCCATGGAATATTTTTTTCAGATTCTTTCTTCCCAGTAAATTATATCATCTAATTTGACAAACTAGATTGATGAAGCAGACAGCTGCTGTACAATGTTTCTGCTACCCAAAGGCAGAGTGGCCAAAGCTTTTGGCAGCTGTCAGGGTATCCAGTCCCAATTCTCCTTATGGCTTTTCACTCCAATATCACCAGCAGAATGTAACCCAGACACTGACTCTTGTGTAGTGGGCATGTGTCTGCTGAGGTTTTTCATAGAAACACAGATTTATAGAATCATAGAATGGTTTGTGTTGGAACAAACCTTAAAGATCATCCAGTCCTCCAACCATGGTCAGGGATGCCTTCCACTATCCCAGGTTTCTCCAAGCTTTGTCCAGCCTGGCCTTGAACACTGCCAGGGATGGGGCATTCACAGCTTCTCTGGGCAATCTGTGCCAGGACCTCACTTCCCTCACAGAGAAGAATTCTTTCCCAATACCTGATCTAAACCTTCCCTCTTTCCATTTAAAGACATTCCACCTCATCCTGTCAATACTACAAGCCCTGTAGTGAAAAAGTCCATTTACAGTTCTCTTCTAGGCTCCCTTGAGGTAGTAAAAGGATTACTGAAAGGTTTCATTTCATTTCTGAAATTTAAACACATGAAATTATTGTTATTTAACAAAATAAACACTGGGACCTTAGTCCCAAGTCCTGGTTCAGTATCCTAATTATGCAGCAAATGTCTTATTTTTCATCATTTAAGAAAATATTTAAAGTGTTTCATACAACTCAATGGCTCCAATGAGGAGAGCTGAGATAGCAATGCCAAAGCAACAGAGTTCTGGTGCTTCAGGCAACATTTTAAGTGGCAGGAAATGTGTGAAAAGGTTTAGTCTGTATATTGTTTTCCTTCCTCATCAGTATTTATTGCAGCCACAGAAAGATCTATCAGACAAAAAGACTTACCTGCTGCTTTAAGACTGACCTGTGAACCCAGTTCAAACTCTACCACCCCTGCCAAACCCACATGGCAAATTTAGCATGAATTAAGAAGAAAGATTTATGACAATCAGCTGCATTTTCCACCCATCAGCTCTTCTGTCACTGTGACAGTGCAAGGATCCCAAGTCACAGCACTGTTGTGCAGAAAGGAAAGTGGATGTTTTGGGACATGATTTGATTTTTGGCTCAGATCCATACATTGGTGATCATTAGCGAAAGAGGTTAGAAGGTATGTAATCACTTAAATAAGTGTCAGAGGGCTGAGAATCTTGGCTTGTAAATGTAATTACAGAACTTGTCAATAGCCATTGATTTCCTTAGACAGATCACTTGAAAGCATTCAGAAAGCTGGGAGTAAAATGGAGGAATGCTACAGAGCTCCAATAGGAGCAAATTGCAGTTTTCCATCTTTTCCTCCAAGTTATATATTTACACATTTTGGCATCTTACAAGCCAGAAGCATATTTTGTATATTTGTAACAAAATGTTCAGCATTCCTCTTATTCTGAACATGCTGGTTTTAGTACATTTCATTAAATTTTAAAAAGCCTGACTAAATGTTCTCACATGAAATGATTACTAATCTCTAAAATTCATCTTCTCATAGTCCATCTGCCCTCTCTTGAGCGGATGGATATTGTCATTAATATCTAAAGTTTCTTTATAGTATCAGCTCTTATTAAACTATCCTTTTGTGAACCAAACTGTCCTACTCTTTAGTTTATTCTGAACCTGAGCAGGTCCAGAGGAGAGACACAATAGTGATCAGAGGTGTGGAACACCTCTCCTATGAGGAAAAAAGGGAAAAAATGGGGTTTTCCAGCCTGGCTAAGAGAAACTTCCAGTGAGACCTTAAAGCAGCCTTTTAGGGCTTCAAGGGGACAAATAACAAAAACTGGGACAAAACTTTTAACAAAATCTGTAGGGACAGGACAAGGAGTAATGGTTGTAAACCAAATGAGGGTCAATTCAGACTAGACACAAGGAAGAAGTTTTTCACTACAATGACGGTGACAGGTTGCCCAGAGAGGTGGTGGATTCCCCTTCTCTGGACACATTCAAGGTTGGATGGGACTCTGGAGAACCTGATATCCCTGCTCATTACAGGGGGGTTGAACTGGGTGACTTTTAAAGGTTCCTTTCAACCCTTTCAATCATATTCTATGATTATAAAAAAAAAAAATCAGCCTTGAAAAATCATTCTTCCTCCTTGTTCCTTCTGTCCCAGAGCATTGTGCCTGATTTTTTTGATGGAAGGGAAATACTTAAAGACTGAGTCTGGAAGCTTTTATACATTTTGTTGGAATTAGCAGCAGAATGTATTAAATGACACTGAAAACACCAAACACAACTGAACTGTATTTGAGGACAAGAGAGAGAAATGTAAACTTATTGTGGAAGTCACCTGTCAGGTAATAAAAGTGAATATCTGAGACTCCAATTCAAACATTAGCCTGGAGATAAATTATTATAATTAGAACTAGTAGATAACAACCTTTTCTGTGCAAGAAGTGATAGAGATCCAGCCAAATGTTTAATAACAGGAAACAAAAACTAACTATCATAAACAATTTATTCTATCTATATCACTTTATTCTTTCATCTTCCTATTTCTGATTATTTTTTTTAACAATTACCACTGTAAATCTTTCCCATGTTCTTATTTATAGGAAAAATTATAAACTCTAGTCCATCTACCTGATGCTTTTGAAATATGCAAATGCAGCTGAATCTTGAAATAACAGGGGAAACTGCCTTCCTGTTGAAGCTTTTATCCTGAAGGGCAGGACAAAAGTCTAGACAGTTTTATTAGGTTTGTTTGGAAAAAGTTTGGGAGCAGAGGGGTTAAATGGGTGGCTTTTGAGGAGCTGCCAGAAGTTTTGCTCATGTCTGATAGATCCAACATCAGTTGGACTCAACCCTGGCCAAGGCTGAGCCCATCAGTGATGGTGGCATCAGCTCTGTGATAAAACAGGAAAAAAACCTGCTCAGCACATCATCAACCCATCAGCAGAGAGGAGTGAAAATATGTGAGAAGAACAATTCTGCAGACACCCAGGGCAGTGAAGAAGGAGGGGCAGCAGGTACTCCTCTGATTCTCTTTCCAACAGAAATATTGTAGGACTGAAATTATTTCTGCCAGGTGAAGATTTAAGGAGAGTTAATATTCCCCTTACACAGCTCAGCCATTGTAGCCTGACCCATTCCCATCACTTCCTGAGTGCTAATGGCCAATGCACCTACAATCCAGAGCTCAAAATCTGCCCAATCCTGAGAATGAGTGGAATTCCTCTCTCAGATAATTCAGTGATGGGCACTGAGATGAGTTTAGAGACCTCCAAGGCTATAGTTTCCTTTGTTTATTGTATGCATCATGTTCCTTTGCTTTGATGGTATTTCTGCTAGCAGCTCAGTGTTGATGAAGAAAAGGAAAGCAAACAATGAAATTTCATTCCTTGCCATGAAACAGCACCCAACACAAGATTTTTATTTTTCAGATTAACAGAGAAAAAATGAAGCTACCTGGACTTCCATACTAATCTGGGCCAAAATTATTACCACCATATGTTGGCTGCTGAACTAAAAGTTCTTAAGATGATCTAGAGATTTTGACAGCACAAGTGCTACAGTTGTGGATATAAGCCAAGTAACCATATGTGGTCAAAAGGAGTGTATGGACATAATTTTCTTTCAATAACATCTGAAAGATAAAGATTTAATTGGAGTTTCTAGCTGGGAAATAGCCTAGGAAATATGATAGAATCATAGAATACCCTCAGTTGGAAGGGACCCACAAGGATTGTCAAAGTCCAACTCCTGGGCCTGTAAAGGTCTACCCCAAAATCACACCATGCATGTGAGAGTGTTGGCATAACACTTCTTGAACTCTGTCAGGCTTGGTGCTGTGACCACTGCCCTGGGGAGCCAGTTCCAGTGCCCAGACACACTCTGGGTGAAGAACCTTTTTCTAAAACCCAACCTAAACCTCCAATGACAGAGCTTCATGCTGCTCCCTTATGTCCCATTGCTTGTACAGACAGGAAAAAATACTTCTAGGGTGTCAGGTGGCCTGAGAGTCTGGTCCTTTGAGAACAAGCTCTGTGGAACAGAAATCTTGTCTTCTTTAATGGAGTCCCTGTATCCTCCGTGGTAGAAAACAGATGTACAGAGAGCAATAGAAAACAGCAATCTGCTGAACACACCACCAAGATTTGAGAACAAGACAGACAGCTAGGAAAAAAAAAAAAAAAAAGGATAAAAATAAAAGTTAAGTCACTTAAAAAATCCCTTAAAAACTCTCCAGGGTATCACAAATCCCTGTAGGCATGGAGACTACATGGTTGTGGATTTTTCTGTAGAATTCTGCAGACTTTGCAAACACTTTAGGATGCTGCAGGGAGCAGATGCTATCTAGCTGTCATCACTGGAGTATTGCTACCCAATTATGGTTTTGTTTCACAGCACCTTTAGTATTTTCCACTCACTTTATAATTTTCCCTTAACTTTTATTAAGCTAATCATAGGCTTGCACTTGCCAGCCTGATGGACTTGGAGAAGCAGTTGTTAAGCAAAGCTAGCTTGTCCCTCAAGAGATTCTCTCAGTCATACAACAATTCTAATAATAACAACGATATGGGGAGGGGAGGAAAACAATCATTCAGGCAACAGAATATAGTGCTTATTATGTTAATTTACTCCCAAGTATTTACACAGTGTTACTTGGCACTAGGAAATGAAATTCAGTCCCATTCATGCAAGGAGTGTAGTAACATCATTTGAATGTTCAGTTTCATTTAGGGCAGGTAGGGAAACAGAGTCATGTTTTAACATGCAACATTTAACTTGGTAACATAAAAAATGCATTCAAAACCCTGCATGCCTGATAATATGTGGCATTTTTTTTAACATGAAGCAGACCCATTTGGCCATTTGCTTACTATACACACAGCTGGCAAATATTGTGGCTGTACTTATCAAAGAGAGGCTCAGGGCTAGAAAATGGTACGAGGATAAAGACAAGGAGGAAGTTAAGACTGAGGTGATTTGACAAGGAGGAGTGGAAACACTTTAACAGCAGTGTTTTGCCCTCTGACTCTTAAGTAATTTGTATATCTCTTATCTGATCCTCACTGTGGGAGAATCTCTTCTGCCCAGTAACCACCAGCCTCAGAATCCCCTGAATGATTTCTGGATAACTGAAGAGTTTCTTCTAAAACTAGCACAGGAGGCATAGGGAAGGGACAGTCCACTGTTGTTTTCAACTAATTTGAAACACACAGGTTTCTCCCCTACATAGCTGCTGACATGTCATGTAAAGGCTCGACAATTTAATGGTACAAACATCCTTTGGATAAAAGGACTCTCCTCAAAACAGGGCATTTGCACAAAGATGTTGGTAGCAGATGTTGCAGGTGAAATGCAGGAGTGACATGAGAGTCAGCCAGAGTGAATAAATCCCATTGAAAGCTGGTTCCACCCAGCTGGTAAATGGCAATAGGTTTCCTCCAGGCCTGGCCTCAGTTCCTTTCCCTTCTGGTGTTCCCAGCAGCGGGACCTTCCAGAATCTCAGGCTTCAAAGTGTAGTTCTGTTTGCAGAAGGAGCCAGAGCATGGTGGAGGTGATGAGCACGTGACTCTCACACCATCATGGTGCTGGATCCCATTCCACGCTGCTACAGCAGTATTTTTGTCATCAGTGTTACCTTGGAAGAGCATCTGTGGCTCCTGATCCACCTTCCCCAGCTTCAGTTTCTCAAAGAGATGTACAGTACTGGAGGAATGAGGGCTAAATATTTCATCCAAATTTCAGGCAGGCTTTTAAAAAAAAAAAAAAAAAAAAAAAAAGATGACAAAAAAAGCTTTTCTCCATCTCTCTTCTCCCCTCTCTCTTATCTATTTCAAGCACAAACTGAACAGAATCCTAATTCCATTGAAATCAGCAGGATCCGATTGTACTCCAATTGACTGAACTAGGAATAAGTTCTTGGTGTATAATACATTTTTTTCCTATTGTCCTTAGAATCTGGAGATGAGGAATAAAAATATTGAAATGTGGCATAATGCAGAGAAAAAGAGGAATCTTCCCACTTCACCAAACAAAACAAACATTTGACTATCTAAAAAACCCCAACCAAAGAAGACTTTCTGAGCCTGTATCTGATTATTTTCTCTCTGGTTAGGAGAGATGTGAGAAGAGAAATGCATTTAACTACATGGGGCTGCTGAATTTCTTAGGAATAAGGCAACACTGTCAGCCCCAAAGCAGTTGCCAGCCTGTCCAAATGTTCCTTCCTGGACAGGAGAACAACATTGCAGAAAGCCAAGACACAGAAACTACCTAATGTGTCATTTCGCTATCAAAACATTGATGAGACCTTCAAAATGCTGAGGGAAATGACATAAGCATGAGCAATTCTGTTAATATTTAATATTTTTTTTTATTGGATTATTTGCACGTATATTTGCTAGTGTTATAACGTGTGTGCTTGTGTATGGGCATTTGTATCATTAACATTCAGACTTAAACAATGATTCCTCACATAGTTTCAATTATATTTCCCACTGAAATTCCTCCATTTAAAAAAATCTTTCCTAGAACCCAAAGCAGAGAATGTTGGGATATCTCATATCTTTAATGCCATGTCAATTCTTGAACTTATTATCTTTATGGTAGGTTTTCTGGTGTGTTGTTTGTTGAGTTTTTTTGGTTGGTTGGTTTGCTTTTTTTTTTTTTTTTAGTAGAACATTACCACTGAAGTTATTTTCAGAATATCATATGGATTTTTCATTGAAACATCTGTGTTAACTTTTATCATCCTAGCTCTGCTTTGTAATTTTGGAAACAGATATAAAGAATGAGCAACCCAGAGCACAGTAATATAGTGGGAAGCATCCTTCATAAGTCAATTGAGGAATTTAATAATCTCTTTAGAAATAAGCTCTGCAGCTATGAGAAAAATGTGTGGGTTAAAGGCCTTCCAATTAAGAAAGGTTTCTCTGTGGATTTATAGGCTGGTGGTTAGCTCTTCCTGTTCGTGTTTCCATGGCAACTGTCAGGTAGATTTTCTGCTACTTGCTAGGAAGTTGGAAATGTTGAGTCTGGTTGAGCCTTTCAATTCACTGAAGCTTAAATGAAATTCTTTGCAAGGAACTGGCATTTAGCCTGGGTCATTTATTCATATCTAGAGGAGAAATCAATTATAGTAATCAGATGTGCAAATTTTTTTTTTATTGGAATAATTTTGGGTAGACTTTTTTTTTATTATTATTATTGTGCCACAATCTATTTTTAATGCTAGGGTAGGAAAGGTTTGAAATGCTGCAGCTGGCCTCTTTGTTGCTGATGGCTTATGGCTTTAATTACAGCCCAAGACACACACAGGCATGTCTCTCTCTCTGGTCTACTTTTAAAGCTATAATCACTCCTGGTGATATTCATGATACCAGCTCAAATCCTGTAGACTCATTAGAGCTGAGACACCTGTATTGTAAGAAACACAGCTCACTGTCTTTTCTCCTTTCAATTTTCTTGTCTTGTTGATTTGTTTGAATTAGGCTTGAGGAAAGTAAATCATTTGTGTGGCTTTTATTCAAACTTTCTTGCTGTGTCGTTGTTTAATTCCACATCAGAATCCCTGTGTTTGCACACTTCTCTGGGCTCCTTCTGTTTTCCACCCTGCACTGACTGTCACTTGACAGTTCTGTGTTTCATTCCTGGAATTCTCCAAAGTCAGATCAGGGGGTGTGGGGTGTTCCAGTAGTTTCAGCCTTTCTGTGGTGCACAATCTGTGCCACCTAACGAGCTTTGACCTGCAGCCTTTATGTGAATAATTCCATGTAGACTTCACTGACTTTTCTTGCAAGACTAAAGCCTTCAGGGCTTGGCCCAAAGAACACGGATTATCTAAACAGAGGCAGGATGGTCTTCTAGGCACAGAGATAGTTAAGAGCTTGGAAAACCTGAGGGCTTGCTGTCTCTCTCTTCCCCTGGCTTCCAGGGGAAAGGGAGATTCATTTAGTGGCAGATCCAAAACTCCATGAAGTCCTCTCACACCAGAGTTAATGGAGCTGTGACAATTTATGCCAGCTAAGAATCTGCTCCATTACCCAAGCTCACTCCAGCTGTATAATAGGAATAATAGCAGTGCCCTACCTCACAGAGGTGTCGTGAGGATAAATAGTTAGATGGGAAAGTGTTATGATACTATGATAATGAAGTCCAGAAAAATATCTGCAATAGACAGAAATCAGCATAACTGGTCTGACATTACCTTTTATTCTTCCAGTCCCTCTGCCACAGAGAGACAATAATAGTTTGACAAAGAAAAAGTGATGCCTAGCCTCTGTTTCTCCTGCTGCTTTGCTTCCCTTGCTGTGTTGTCCTTTGTTTTTTTCTTTCTTAGGAATTCCCCTAACTTTCCTTAAAAGCTTTGAAGAACCAGTTAACAAATATTTTGTTTCATTTTCTTCCTCATTTTATCCCTTCCTATTTAATTTTTGCTTCTTTTTTTCTGCTAATTTTCATTTCCATGGGTTAAGCCCAAAATCTGTGCACACAGAAGTCCAAAGAAATTTAGTTAACTTTAAATGAAACATTAGTTCCTTTGGCATTTATAAAGCAACCACAACTAAGTTTTGATGTTGCAAATTTTAGCAGCTGCTTCCAGGCCACCCAACAGAAAGAGAACTGATTTGGGTCCAAAGAGCCACTATATCCTATCCAAAATATTAAAGTTCTGCTCAGACTGTAGGTTTTGGGCATATAGCTGAATTGGATGCTAGAGGTTGTGTGAAAGTCATGAATTTTCCAGTTTTCATGACTGACCTTCTGTCATAGGCAGACTTGGCACCCCAGGCAAATCTCACAGGACTTTGCTATATTTTGCACTGTAAAGTGCCTCGAAGAATAATTCTTCCTAAGTTTTTAGCGTGAATATCTTTTTTTCCTTTTGAGTCCACAAAGAGCCATCCTGAGCTTTTCCATGCATTTCCAAAGATTCCATCCCTCTGAATAGCAGTGTGAGTTTTTGGGTTGGTATCATGACATGCACACACCGCCCCCAGGAGCTGGATGGACACACGGATGTTTAGGTGGGAGGAGAAGTCTCTCTAAAATCCACTGCATGAGGAAACAACTCCACTGCTCAGTGGTTCTTTTAGCCAGGAAAATTTTTTGAGAAACCACTCTGACCTTCTGCACTGGTTAGGGGTCTGCACTTCACCAGCACCTGGAACTGAACCTGGTTCATTAATTAGATTTTAAATCATCTTGTTCTTTAAGGGACCAAACTCTTTTGTACCATGGACAGATAAGAGAAAACCAACATACTCCCAGTGCCACCAACACTGTACTACAGCTCTTCTCTGAGCTCTGTTCTTGTGTTCTGATTTATGATGTCAGTTTTACACAAGAAGGGGAAGGGGTATCTCTGCCTGTTCAGAGACTGCCTTCATGGCAATACAGCTCTACCAAGCTCTGGCCTCCCAAGGCCCACACATTGCTCCTTTCCTCCACAAAGCACACCTGGAATGGGCAGGATTGATCTTTCACCAGCACTGTATAAAATTGTGGTGTCAGCATTATTTTGGAAAAAATTTTTAAAGGTCCTCTTGTGATGCCAAAGAAGGAGAAGACCAGAACTCTTTAGTATGGTTGGGAAATTTCAATACATGTCAGATTATAATTCCAAAGGCTTCCTTGTGTGGAGAAGAGGAGGGTCAGGCACTGATCTTTTCACTCTAATGACCACAGACAAGACCTGATGCAATGAAATAAAACTGTTTCAGGGGAGGTTTAGGTTGAATATTAGAAAAACATTCTTTTCCCAGAGGGTGTTTAGGTACTGGAACAGGTTCCCCAGGGCAATGGCCACAGCACAAGCCTGACAGAGCTCAAGGAATGTTTGGACAATGCTCTCAGGGACATGGGGTGACTCTTGGGATTGTCCTCTGCAGGGCCAGGAGTTGGACTCAGTGATCCTTGTGAGTCCCAGATCAGAATATTCTATGATTCCCTGATTCTGTGAAGGCTTGGATTATAACTTGGGTTTCCTCTGTATGTCTCTGCTGTGGTTACTCAAAAACCAGGTTCAGGCACACACAATAGAGGAAGCCAAGTGCCTACTTAACCTCAGCCTAGCACAGCTCATGGGCAAGAAAAGGCTGTGGAGTAATTCTCCACCTCTCACTGCAGAGCACAGCTGACCCAGCAGTGATGAGCTGGCAAGCTAAGGGTGCAATTGGTGTTCTGGTAACTTCAGTCTTGGTAAATACCTTGATCCACTGGCAACTAAGCAGGGAAATGGGAGGAGCTGAGATTGCAAAGAATGTGTTTAGTTTGGGTGGTTATGTTTAGGCACCAGCCTTTGCAGACAGCTGTGCATAAAGTAATTTTTTAGCCATCTCTATGAAGACACACTGAGTATCCCACTCCAAAGCAGTCCTGTGTGTAAGCTGTGTCAAAATGGAAAAGAGCTGGAAAGCGCCAGTGCTTGTTATACACAAAACCCGAAGCAATACTTTCCTTCACTGCTGTATATAGGCACATCGGTTTTAAATGTAAAGGCTGCTGTTTCAGGTGACCTTATATACTCTCAAACGTTAGAGTATGTTAGCAAGTGTGTTTTGGAAAGGTTAAAAAATATGTCTTCTCTTTTTTCATGAGCTATTAGTTGGATACAAGCTGAGTTTTCCAGACACACAGTGTTATTGTAGGAAATACAAGGATCACTTTAAATTCAGTAATGGCTTGTTCTTCCTGGCACTAAAGAATTGTGGCATCTAATTAATGAATATTAATCACAGTTCTCCACCACAATCCCAGTACAGATCCATATTTCCATTTGTGCAGGCACTCACAGGATTATCTGTATACAATTACTTGGTGGTTGCTGCTGCAAAGCAAGAAAGAGTTTTACTGAGTCACTCTTTCTCTCTAAGCAAAACAGCAGAATGAGGAAAGAAAACAAGTTTTTCTTTAGGTGCAGTGCCTGGACTACTTCTTTGTTGAATGAGGACTGTTGGCAAAAGACAGCACCTATTTTCACATTTCTGCCCAATGTTTTGCCAAACTGTTGGGGAGGGCCTTAAACTGCGGATGAGAGGGATGGTCATAAACTTTGATTTCTGCTGTAATTAATGAGATAAACCCTGTCAAAATGGGACACTTTGAGCGCATAAAGCAACCAGAGAAACAGGCAGGAGGAACCAGGCTGTAAAAGTGGCTACAAACACTGCTGGAGTAACTGGGACTTGGAAGGACTGGAGCTCTCCCTGTTTTCCTTTCACCCAGTCTGAGCCATTGAACCATTTAGACTGGAAAAGACCTCTAAGATTATTGAGTCCAAACATTAGCCAAACACTGCTAGATCCAGCACTAAACCATGTCCTAAGAACCACTCTGACACATTTTTTGAACACTTGAGTTCATGATCTGTGACCTGAGTGGAGTTGCTTAGTATTTGCATTCCTGTAGAAGTCTATGCTTGGTTTCTTAATTCAGTTCACAGACTTTCCTTTTTCAATTATTCTTTCTTAATTGATCATCATTGTTTCTTTCCAGAACAATAACTTTTACTACAACTACCTTTCAATTCTTCTCCACTACCTATTTGCAGTGGTATAACAACTTCACAGAGACCATTGCAATGTTCCAAATTTGTGTTTGCTGTCACTGATGTTCAAGAGTTTTACAGCATGAAGACTTGTAAAGAGGGTTGTGGGGAGAGATGAAGTTTGGGAAACATTTAATGTTCCCTATATTGTTATACCCACCTTTCCAATCCAGAGAACAGCTCTTGAGCTTCTGACTCTCACTTAAATTCTCCGAGTAATTACACCGAAAGGCTATTTTTTTTTTCTCTTATTTATGGATATAGGACTAGCCTGCTCCCTTTCCAGCTCTCCTACATCAGCAGGAACAGGCCAACGTCATGTAAGCCCCCATCTGAGGGAGAACAAAAAGGTACAGATCATCCAAATCACCCAATACCTTATCTTATACCCTTTTAAATATTAACAAAAGCATATCATCAAGAAGATCTTTACATTACACAATTTAAATCTGAGACACAAATTATCTGAAAATGCTTTAGGTGCTACTGATTGTTCTCATTATTAAAAAAAAAAAAAATAAGGGAAAAAAGGTAGTCTTAATTGTTGCTGTGGTAACTAACACATCTGCCAGTATATGTTGCAGTGGGAAAAGAGTGTGAATTCTGTGAACATTTCCTGTTATCTTTCCATGGAAAGACTTAGAGCAGTGCTCCTTAGTGGTAATTTTACAAACTCAACTAGAAGACACTGTGAAATTGAAAGGCAAGCAGTGTGAAATGAATGGAAAGCAGCACTCTGGTTTAAATAAACAAGCAGAAAGAGCAGGATTGGCCAGGAGGACTCATTGCCTTAGTGAAAAACTAAGAAATTTTTTTGGTAGAGTTTAAAACACTATTGGATACACTATATAGATGGTTACATATTCACTTGGCAAGAATTCAAATACCTAAATTTTCAACAGACTCAACAAAATTTCCCTTTAGGGGTCCAAAGTCATTAATATGAAGGAAGAAGGGCAGCAAAGGAAGAAGGTCAGGTTCTGTAGAGTTCCCATCACCTGAACATGGCCTTGCAGGGGGTGGGTAGGGAATGCTTTTCTTGGAGGTTTGTTTACTCCACATTCTACAGCATAAAAAAGTAAAGAGTATTTCCTAATCTTCATCTCTCAGTGTCAAAAAGCTGACCTGCACCTTCTTTCTCGCCCTTCCAACTGGTCATATTTTCGTGTTTCATTCTGAAAGAATTTGTTGCACTTCTCCTCTATTTATAGCTCAAACAATCCAGCCACAAGGCGGGTGGTTTCATTGGAAGACAAACAAACTTCTAACAAAACCCCACTGATTCGTAAATGATCAACTCTGCTGACACTGCAGGCTGCAGGGGATTTAAACTACCCTGGGAAGCTGGCCATTTCCTGTAGTACAGAGTAAGAGCCCCTGTGGTTTCCTTGGCCAGGAAACAGCTGGTGGGGTTATTTTCTTTCTTTAGTTTTTGGGTGTTTTTTTTTCTTTTTCTCTTTTATTTCTTTCTTTACCAAAAAAAAAAAAAAAAAAAAAAAAAAATCAATTTCTGTATTGTTTACAAAAGGATCAAAATTTAAGATTTTGTTGCTATTTTAATGTAATATATAAAACAGCATGACTTCCATTCCATCCTTTGTCTGACACACTTATTGATTTCAAATTGTTTTGGGGCAGATTGTTAGCATCTTTCCTCCTTTTAAAATGTACTTCTGAATGTAATGGTTTGTTCCCTCATGTTCAGGACTTTCAACCCTTGCACTGGGATTTTTTGTCTTGATCTTGCTCTTGTTGATGCCTCTCTCTCCCTGAATTAAAGCAAGCTTCTAACCCATTGGCACTTTTATTCCATACAAAGGAGGCTGTAAGACAAATGATTTTGCACTCTGCCTCCTTTCAAATTCAGTGGGCTTCTGGATGACAAATAAAATTGTTTCTCTAACATTTAAAAGGTAAAACACACCTTTGACAAACACAGCTGCTGCATTTTGTTTAGAGTCTTCTTTTATGGAAATGTCCTAATATCAATGAAATGTAGACTCTGCGTCCCTTAGAAAAACCAAGGAGAAGAGATAAGTGCATGTCTATGCAGCATTTCTAAGCATCAAGAGTACTCTGAAGGCAGATATGTGCATTATCTTGACACTTCCTCAATCCCTGAGTGGGTTCCCTTCCTTTTTTAGACCTACACAAATTAATCACAGTTGTTTGAACTGAAGATACAATTGATTCACCCAGCAAAAACTTCTTGCACCCGCTCCCTCCACTTGAGTTTCCCTCATTGAAGGGATGATTCAGGTTGCTGTATTGTCAAAAGAGTCTCTCTTCCACTCTTTGACAGAAGGAAAATAGAATGGATTATACAGAGAGTTTGGGCAAGCAAAGATCAGGCAATTTTAGGGTGGAGAATTCAGTCACATCAGCAACCTTCTGCTTTCTGCTTCCTCCTCCCAGGCTGTATGGACATGGACAAATAACCTTGTCCTGGGAGTAACTTCTGGCCCCCACCCCAGTGTCCCACAGCCACATGGAGCACATGCCAAGCCTCCCCACCTTCTTCATGTGGCTGTCATTCTGGGGAAACTGTGGCATATCTGTGGCCTTAAGATTTATTATTCATCCATTTGTGAAAGTTTTGAGAGGTTTGGTTTTTTTCAGTTCTGAACACATGAAATAAGGAAACAAACATGTGACAGTGCACCACTGAGTGTTTTGGTATGAGCTGTTAGCTTTGGACATGCACAAGAGCCATGAGGGAGATATAAACTTGCTGAAGTACTGTGGAAAGACCATCCAAGAAGAGGACAAAACAAGGTGTGATTTCATTCATATTTCCTACATGGCATGATTTTTGGAAAGATTTATCACCTGAATTGTGTTCTGGTGTCACCTAACAAGGAGGCCTCTGGTTCCTGTCAAAATGTGGGACATGAATGAATCTGATCAGGCAAAAAGGGTGACCAGAGAAGATATGAAATCTCCATCCTTGGGGATACTTCAGTATCCCACTCCGGTGGAATCTGGAGGTTGTCCCAGACAGCAGTCTTGATGACCCTGCTTGAACCACAGGGGGGAACTCGACATCCCCCAGAAGTCCCTTCCACCTCATCCTATGAAGGGATGCAGAATGACTGGGAGAGAGAAATGTGGGTGTAAATAGCTCTGCCATATGGAGGAAGGGCAGCAATACACTTTGCATAGTTTTTGTTTTGTCATTCTGTTGAATACTTCTGCAGGAGAAAAAATTGTTACAAAACAAAGGTGAAGATGAGACCTAGTCTGAAAATAGCACTTTTTGTGGATTTTTGATATGCTACTAGTTAACGAAGACACATCTCAAACAAAAAGTATCATTTTTGCACCTCCTTTGACTGTGTGGGAGAACTGCTGAAATCCATCTCTGGACCTAGACATATTACAGTTGACTATATTTAACAAATTCCTTAAAAAGAGGAAGGGAACTGGTAAAAATATTTTATTGGAAATTTTTCTTTTTCCATTTTTTTTTTAAATTCTGAAGTGT
Organism: Poecile atricapillus; assembly: GCF_030490865.1. Lineage (NCBI taxonomy): Eukaryota > Metazoa > Chordata > Aves > Passeriformes > Paridae > Poecile > Poecile atricapillus. The sequence goes on from NC_081288.1 coordinate 5,696,056, forward strand.
ATGTGTTTTGCTAAGAAAGGATAATACAAATTACAGTTTTTAAATTAAAAAATTAGTATTTAACTCAAACTTAAATAATTTTTTCACATTTTCCTTGTTACAAGCATTAAAATTCAGCAAGAACAACAAAAAATAAATCCCAGATTTAAAAACTATGTTAGATAAGAGTGTTTACACTTGCTTAAATTTTCCAAGTTATCTATTCTCCTACTGTACATTCTTTCCTTCAGTTGACTCCAAAGTGTGTCAGCTGGTTTGTTTTATATTCCTTTTAAACTATACGTTTGTCTTAAAAAGCAAAAATAAGGGGACAGACTGAAAGGGGGGAATTGTCTTTAAATTACTTAGTTTCATGTTTAACATCCCACTGTGTGCATGACAGAACCACAGAAACCAGCAATGTCAAAGATATTAGATCATCCAGGCTTTCTTTTTCAAAATGCAGAATTCTATTGGCTTTGATATCAAATCAAAAGAAACCAAAATGGAACTCTATGTAAAAAAATTAAGGCAAATGTTCCTGGCCTCAGAATACAAGTTACTTTACTACTTTGTATTTCATGTCTCTAAGGGAGGATTTTCTTAAAATACAAATGGGAGTTGGGTGCCTGATTCGATGGAAACTGGACACCTGACTCCCATTTGTGCCTTTGAAAAATCTTCCTTTTATAAATCATTGTGGAATTCCTATACTATGATAGAATGTAGAAAGGGAGAGCTGGCTTAGAAGTAATGCTTGAAGTCCTCCAAGGACTATAAGGATACTCTTTCCACTGTCTTGCCTTTGAAACTGATATTCTTGGTTAAGCCACTGAATTTAAATGTAGCTGTTCTTTCGCAGAGAATTATGGTTTGCAAATTATGATAACCAGCTTTTCTGCTGCTGGTCATTCAAAATTCTGCTCTATGATCTTTTTTTAAAAATAAAAAATTGCATTCTTGTTTGCACCCGTCTTTGACTAATAGACCAAAGTAATGAATCTCTGGAAGAAGCAGGGAGGTGAAACCGTTCTGCAGTTCATTGGGCCACTCATTGCTGCAATTATTACAACACTTTTCAGTTATTTCTGTTGCTTCCTTTCTTCTTTTTTTTTTTCTTTTTTTTTTCCTGGTTTGAGTCTTTCTGACCACCTATTACAGTATCCTAAAAAGAATGTACAGGAAATCAATGACCTGAGAAGTTCATCGTGCTGTTATACGACTTAATTTGGAAATATTGTGCAATACCATAATACTCACAGTCTTATCCTACCTCAGTTTTTCCCTTGTAACAGTTTTCTTAATCCTTTATAGACCTGAGACAGCATAACTCTTCCTTAAAAGCACAGCCATTTCTGTAAGACATACAGTAATATTCAGAGATATTCTGATTTCCCACCGCTACTCTTTTCATCCCATGGAAACCCAAGAGAAATGCCATTCCCTCTCAGTTGTGAGAATGTTTTGAAGGTTTGTTTGTGTTCTCCCCTGGGATAAAGTTTCTAAGGTCTTAAAAACAGTCTGAATTCATTCAGAAGAATAGGCAGTCGTTTAGGGAAATGAGATCTATTATGATAGAATAGGAGATTCAGTTTGAGGAAGATGAAACATTTCTTAATTCATTAATAACTGAAGAGTACATAACACAGCACCTAATATATATTACTTTTTCTGTCAACAGACGACTCACACACTACATTTATTCAATGAAATATTAATTATATTGCATTTCAGTTAATAACATATTCCTAATGGATCCTGGACTATCAAAAAAAACCTGAAGACTGAAAAAATACTAATGTGACAATATTCAGAAAGGATGCAAGGAATCATCTGGAAAGCTTCAGGGTTGTCAGAGTGACATGAAATTATAGAAAATATTTAAAAAATAAATAGGAATTAAGTGGATGTAAATTCAAACAATGAAATATCAGCCAGCACTAATTAATGCAAATAAACATCATTTACAAATTTGAATGCCATCTTTGATGAGACTGTGAGTTTGGTATGGATAATTAAGAGATGAAACATATTACTTTTGGTATGCAAATTAGGTTTTACAATGCTTAAAATGACCTCACAAGGAGATTTGCAACACCTGCTTTATGTAATTCTTCAGGTGGGCTTAGGCAGTGTGCAAATCCCTGGTCCAAAAGACTTGTGTAAGTTGCTGTTGAAGGCTCTAGGTAGACAGGTCCTCTAAGTCAACCCAACATATTTCTGTTGCCTAAAAAGACAGTATTGATCCTCCCTCCCTTAGCTTCTCCTCTCCTTTCCCAACTCTTTCCATTTCAGGCCATTTGTTTCTATCTGCAGAGCTTATTGGACCCTTTGGTGAGCTAATTCAGCTTGCAAAAACCTAACTTGAATTTATTCACTCTTTTGCTGGGCTCATTTTCTTCTGCTTTAATGGGTGAAATGACTCATCAAGAACTCAGACAAATATCAGAGCTGGTGTATGGAAAACAGCTGGAGCATGTGGATGGGAGCTGGAACAGGGAGGTGGAAAGATGAGAAAAGTGAGAATTCTTTCTTGTGGAAAAGTGAGAGCTGCTGAGTCAGCCCCATCCATTTGGAGCAGAAAGTTCATTTGATACTTAAACTAAAACATCTCCAAAGAAGCACTTCAGGTGAAGTAGATTTCAAAGAACATACAGGGTTCTGGAATCTGGAGCATCAACAGAAATGTCTCTAAAGCAAGATCTCAGTTTGAGCAGATTGGCTCTCTATTATGATTAAGAAGAAAAGAGTCATTTAAAGTCGACATTCTATATTAGAAAAGAAAAAAATTCCCAGAGGAAAAAAAAAAATAAAGGAAGCTGTTGGTTTGTGATGCCACAATCCTGAATAAGAGTCTGAGTAGCTCTTTTTCGCTCTGGTGCCCAAACTCTGACAAAATCCCTAATATATGGGCATATAAATACCCATAGGCTTATTCTTTTGAAAAATAGCAAGTAATACTGTGATAAAAGAATAGCTTCACAGAAAATCCTTTAAACACTGAAGATTAAATGGACATCAGAAAAAATGCTTACAGAAATCATTTCACTCTGTGAAAGCATTTCTAGTAGGATTCTGCAGGAATCTATATTAGGGCTGAGAAAATTCAGTGTTTCCATAGTGATGGAGAAGTAAACATGATACAGCTGCCAAAAAATAGGTAATTATTGGCAGAATGATAGATAACAATAGTGACAAGGATTTCCTGCAGAACAATCTGACAAGCAGGGTCCATTCAAAAAAAAAACAAAAAAAAAACCCAGATATTTTCATCTGTATATTTAGCTGAACATGTTAATGTGAGAATATTACAGAACTGGGGATTGCATCCTGGTAAACCACTAACCCTAAAATTATATAGTACTGCAGTGTAACAGGAACTCAGTATAAAGTCACAGTGAGTTATTGGGCCAGAAGGACAATTGCAAATCTTTGAGAAAAGCAGAACATTGATACAAAATATTTTTGTCGCATTAGTAGCCAAATAATCTTGCTTACTCCTGTTGGGTTTTTTATTTTTTTTTTATTTGAAGGTGAATCTATAAAAATTATTTAAATGCTAGAAAGCAACAGCTTTCGTTTCCCTAATTAACAGAGTTACAGGATTTCATTGTTTTAGTCCACACATGCATGCATCCTGTAAAATTTGTTTGTCCTCAGAAAAAGGTTGTGGCTGCAGGACACAACTCCTCAAACCCAGGGAAATCTGCTTTCACCAGTACAATATTACTTGGTTTCCTTTTAAAGGTAATTTCTTCTAGAGGGGAGGCAGCTTTTTTTCCTAGGACAGCTTCCCAGGTTCATTCGAGAATGGCTGTCCTCTCTCGATTAACTCCATGCTCGTCCCTCGGAGCAGCTCCACACACACAGCCCTGGCTCGAAGGGAGGTTGAGAGGTGATGTGATGAGTACATCCAGGAGCAGGAAACCAGAGGTTTTAAATGTCTATTTCATCTAGCAGAGAGAGCTGTAACAGAGCAATGATGAACCAAGCCAAATTCAAAGTGCAAAGTGGGTACCTGCTGTAAACAGAGAAAGAGATTAAACAGTGGAACAAATTACCAGTGGAAATGTTGGTTCCTCTGTCTCCTGGTGTCTTCATGTCAAGCACAGATGTCTGTGGTAGTCAAACACATTGCAGCCAGGTTCAATTTAGTCACAATAAAATGTTTCCTGATGTACAGAGGGGCAGTGTGTATGTGCTGAAGGTTTTTACCTGCCTCCATCTGCATGGCTGTCAGCAAAACAACATTAAGGAATTATTATATAAGTAATTTTAACATTATTTATTACATCAATTATTCTGGAGCTGATTAAATACCAACATATAAAACCCAGGTTTTTTCAGTTGAAGGTCCACTTAACTTGTTTTTTCCAGTGAGGCTAATGAAGATATGGGAACTTCAGCATTTTACATGATTTACATGATTTATCTCTTATTTGAAATTTCACCTCAGCTTTTTAAATATATTTAAGGATTTTTTTTTGCTTTTTAACTTGTCTACTTTATGGGTAAACCCCACTTGCTCTACACTCCCACCCTACTCTGTGCTGTGGAGGCCTCACCTCAAGTCCTGTGTGCAGTTCTGGTCACCACATTAAAATAAAGCTATTAAACTAGCATCCAAAGGAGGGCACCAAAGATGGTGAAGAGCCTTGAGGACAAAGCACAGGAGGAGGGGCTGAGAGCACTTGGTCTGTCCAGCCTGCAAAAGAGGAGACTGAGGGGAGGCTTCATTGCAGTTACAATTTCCTTGTGTGGGGAAAGGGAAGGCCAGGCCCTGATCTCTGCTCTGTGGTGACCAGGGAGAGGAGCCAAGGGAACAGCCTGAGGAGGTTGTGTCAGAGGAGGTTTAGGATGGATATTAGAAAAAGGTTTTTTTCACACAGAGGGTGGCAGGACACTGGGCCAGGCTGCCCAGGACAATGGTCACAGCACTGAGCCTGACAGAGTCCAAGTGTTCTAGCAACACTCACAGGCACAGGGTGTGATTATTGGGGTGTCCTGTGCACGACCTGGGGATCTTTGTGAGCCCCTCCCAACCCTCATTTGGTGATTCTGTGATTCTGTGTGTTCCATAAGTAAATCACAACTTCAATCATTTTTCTAATAGAAACAAAATATTAGCACCTGCTCTCACAAAATCAGTAACAAAACCCTCTGAGATTTGCACCCTCTGAGATTATAATACAATTTAAGAAGAAAGAGAATGATTTAAAGGAAATCCAGATGTGACTAGCCACCTGATTGATATGAAAGTTTCCCAAAACATTTTTGCAAATGGACCGAATGAATAGTATAGTACTAAATTAGAGAACAGCAAATATATATCTGTTTAAACATTTATGCTCAGTACTTTCAGGATTCAAAAGTATTTTTGCAAAACACCTGGCTTATTGAATAATCCAATAACATGACCTCTCTAGAAGCAGCATAGTGATTAACTGTGTTTAATATTTATAAAAATGTTCTTGACTAAGCTTTATCTTTTTTTTCAATTTTTTATCTAAAGCAGCCTTAATGGCAAGAATGAAAAGCAAGATCTTAACTACAACATGATGGCAAGATGGAATAGTTTTAATTAGAGAACTGTAATATTCCATGTGTAATGGAAGGGATTTACAGTAGTAAGTTTGATCTATATGTCTCTCAACTTGGATCTCACAGCTTTTTTCTATAAAAATTACCCAAATCCTGACAATTTTTTTTAGGATCTGAGGGTCTTGACATTCTCTAAAAAATTTTATTGTGAGTCCTTTAAAATTGCAGTAATGAACATGAGAATATTTGTGTGCTTAGGAAAGTATTTTGTGTTGTGTTTTTTGGTGCTTGCTTGAGCCATTTTTTAAAAGATACATAATTAGATCCTGAAACTTTTTAATTATAATATCTAATTGCAACACTCACATTTCAATTAAAACAAAGCAGTCTAAAACCATAGGGTGTTAGAAGCTTATAAGGAGGGTATAATTTATTGCCATTTTGATGATCTCTAAATCTTCAACTTATATCAATTATAAATAACTCATTTGAAAATGAATACAAGTGAAATTAACTAAAGTGACACCAGTTTCTTTTTGTAATCTGAAAATATATGCATAAATGGCAAGAAAATGTTAATTGACCTTAACCTTTTCTGTGATAAGTCTCTTCAGTAATGTAGTAATACTTGGCACTTATATAGTATAGTACCTCTTATCTGAAGATCTCAAAGATCCTTACAAAAAATTAATTAAATCTCACAGCACTTCTTTGCCTTAGTCATGTGAAGTATTAAATGGGTGCTTAAACTGGAAACTAGAGGCTAAAACTAACATTTTCAAAACATGAGACCTAATTTTAGGAATAGGGTCCTAAATCTGGTTAATGTGATGCCTTATTCTCTATAAAACCACACTTGCCATTGATCCTAGAGTTATAATGACTCATAAGCACAGAGATTTTGACTCAAAATGTCTTTGATGCAAGCACTTGATTATTTTGGCTTTTATAATGCCAGGCAAATCACAGGTCAGATAGTGCAGAGACTCCTACTTGGAGGAAGCAAAGACATTCTCTCACCTCTAACACCTTCTAATTCTGCTCTGAAAACACAGAGAATTTGTCTTTGAAACACATCACCATCACTGGTATGAACCTCTCCTGGAGGTGCCTCTCGCCACCAACAGTGGGGGTAACCAAGGAACTTTTTAAGGGAGATGCTAATTTTGAGAGAGCCAATATCATGTGAGAAGAATTTCACATTAATTAGGGTGACTCCTACACTAATGAACCTGACTACCACAGAAATCACAAGGAATAGGTACAAGGAATACAGGCATCCTTTAAATACAGCACTTTAAATCAGGTATTTCTTTGTCACTTCGAAACTAAAGACATAAAGATAGAATAAGCTTTATAATTATTACCTCATAACCTTGTTAACATATGCTGCAGTCTGGATAACCATAAAAAACTTTATTCCTCAACAAGACTTGTAATCATAAAGCTTGGAAATGTAAGTTGGTGTTAAGCAAGGTGTAACCACATATTTGTGTGGATGAATGCGATGGTGCATGCACATATTGCACCTTAATTCCAGGAATTCCTGCCTGAGGAAGCAGTTCAGTGTCAATTCAAATAGAGGCATCTGTGCAGGATGGGAACTCTCTCTTGCATGTAATTCATCCATGGTGGATTTGAGGAGGAAGACCTAATCTCACCAACAACCAATCATTCCCCCTTGGAAATAATTAGGATTATGAGCAGAGGTGACAATTTGCGTTAGCATGGAGCTCAGCAGTCCATCAAAAATCTCCTAGGAGAGACTGGGCAGTCTTTGGGACTTTCACCATTTTAGGGAGACAGGTTGTACCTTATTTTCAGCATCTCAGTCCCCAGCTCCCAGGTATCTTCTCATCTGATGTAAGAAAATTTTTGAATTCTGACTTCTAGGTGTCCTGTGTTGGGTATTTCCAAAACTGAGAACCTTGGGAAGGAAAAAAAAAATTAAAAAAAGAATGTTTTTAAAGGTTCACAGATACCTTATTTTCACAGAAGTTACCATCTATAAATTTGTGTAGTTATAGTCCTTGGAAGATCTCAAGCTTATATACTTTTATGTCCTATACCTCCACCACCTGTCTCTCTTGATGGTTTGGTTTGACTTTGTTCTTCTCAACTTTAATCTTGAACACAATTCACACAGGCAAAAAAAAAAGCAGATAATTCATATTTGAAAACCACCTACCAAAAATATAATCACTTCACATTCAGTTCCACAAGCACTTTGCAGGACTGGGCCAGCTTTATCTATGTTACAGTGCACTGTCAAGAAATGGCAATTGATAAAAACATGATCCAGCTTCCCTTGCAAACAATAGAGATATCTTGTTTTGTTTTCTTTGGCTCTAGAACCATTGCATGATCTTGTTGTATCCAATAAAAAAAATTATACTATCTGATTTTGTAGATTTCATTTGTTTCTCGGTGAAGATCAATAAAGTGAAAATCTCTTAGAAGAATCAAATGTATTTCTTAATATTTTATTAAAATAACAAAAGACACATTCCAAAAATACTTTTTCTGCTGCTGTCACTGTGAAATCCTTGAATGGGAGTATTCAGGGCAAAATAAGACCAGCTGGAGATACTGAGTGCAATTCTGGGGAAAACTTTTATATCTCATGGGGCCAGTAACGTACATTGTGCATTCAGCACCACAAAAGTTTGCTGTCAATCCTTGAGAGTCTTCTTAGAAAATAATGTATGTCTGTTCTGCTCAGCACTTAGGGAGCACATGCTTTTTCTAGGTGTCTCCATGAGCAGAAGCATGATGAAAACATTCCACATTATTTAATTACACAGTTGGCATTTTCTAAAATGGCATTTTGAGTATTTCCTTACAAGCTTGGAGCACATCCCTGAATTAACTTTAAAAAATTATAGAACCAAATTAGGTAGAGTTTTCTTTCCTTAGATTAATTTGCGTTTTCTGACTAATTTTCCTTTTGTAGCTCTAATAAGTACAAGGTTTGGCAGGGTCAGCAATTTTTTGGAATTGAACCATTGTATTATTATATGTCAGTCCTCCTTCAACAGCAGTTTTAAAGTTAGCCAGCTCCTCAAATGGATTAAAGAAACCTTATATACCATAAAAGGACACCTTAAGCGCACCCAAAAGATCATTTTCAATTGAATTTTACATTCTCTTTGAAAAAAGATCTTATGCAAGGCCATCAGCTGTATGGGTTCCAATTAATAACGGGGAAGACAGCTGCTGGTTCGGTTATTTATAAAGGCTTATTTATCGGTATGACCACTGAGAAAGTCAAAACCCTTGACCTAGTTTATGTTTTCAGCTGGATTTCAGCGTTGTCCATCCTGTAAGCTTATAAATAATTCTTATATTATTGGTGCTGAAACAGCAAATATCCATGTCGGCGTATTTAAAATGCAGAAAGTGCCGCGATTGAATTTGAACTTTGCCCTCCTCCAAATGAGTGCTGTGATTCCAGGATAAACCCTCTCCTCGTGCCTGTTGGCAAAGCACACAAAGTCTCCTTGTTCAGCACCTGTCTCTGACACAGCAGGCTCCGTTTCGGGCTGACTCCAAAGACCTGCCCCACTCAGCTCTCCGGGTGTGTGGGCCCGATTAGCATTGCAGCACAGCTCCTTGCAAACCACATCTGCTACCTGATCCTGCCTGCTGACACATCCCTCCATCTTCCAGAGGGCCCTTCAGCCTCTCCTCACAGCTGCTTGCAGTTCCTTTCTGCTCCTGTTCAAGTTTTGCACAGCTGTGGGAGTCTGGCTGTGGCTTGGATCCCAATCTCCTTCCAGTGCCTCTCTGTGTGCATTGTACTTGCTGGAGATTGCTCAGCCTGATCCAACTGCTGCTGGGTTTTGGTGGGAAGGGGTTAAATCTGGTGGATTTTTAGCACAATTCAGACAGTGAACTACTTTTTTCCTCCTGCCCAGCAAAGCAGTTTGCTGCTCATATGGGACCGAGGCTCAGCTGACAAATAACCCCACTGACATCAGCACAACTCGGCAGATTTATATCGGCTGAGGAGCCAGCTTTCCAGGGAATGCCGAAGGCCTATCTGCTCACACAGGCTTGTGCTTCTCAGGTTGTCAGAAAGACACTGGACTTAACCTTCGCTGTTGTCTTGACCTTTTAAAGCCTAGTTCCAAGCACTGCTCCTCCCCACCTGAAATGAGGGATCTGATCAAGCTTCTGAAGCTTGAGAACCTCCCTTGGTGCCTGAGCTCTGTCCCTCACCCCAGCCTGGGGATAAGTGAGGAAGCTGCAGAGCTCATCTATGTTCAAAGGCATCCAGGATGGGGGACTTGGCTCAGAAGACAGTTTTTAAGGTTGAATATTTGGTTTTTTCTCCTTCTTGTTGTCATTAATAGTTTGTCACACACAGTTATGTGTGCAGGACTGGATGTGTCTTTTTAGTAGTTGTAATTTTTCAAAGACAACTAGTGATAGGACAAGGGGCGATAGTTTTAAGCTAAAACATGTTTATATTGGACATTAAAAGAAAACCTTTTACTCAAAGGGTTGTGACGCCCTGCCACAGGCTGTCCAGAGAATTTGTGGATGCCCCATCCCTGGAAATCTTCAAGGCCAGGTTGGGTGGGACTCTGAACAACCTGGTTAGTGTAAACTGTTCTTGCCCATGGAAGGGGGGTGAAACTTTACGATTTTTAAGGTCTCTTCTACAATTCTATGGACACCTGGAGCTCCAGGAAAGACTCTAAAAATGACCATTCAGTTTTGATTGTTTGTTCTTAATTTTCCATCCCTGGAGAGATCTGAAATAATAAATATTTGCTCTTAGTCAATCAAGGTAGACAAACGGAAGGAAGATACACCTCACAGTAACCAACAACATTAAACATTTTTAAATAGCTTGCCTTGTGCTATTTTTTAAATATCTACATTATATATCTCAATTTAGCTTGCAACTTGTTTGATGTGTCCCTTCTGATTGTTCAAGTGCTCAGACACTGAGTGATGCTGGAAGCCAAACGAACAGGAGCCATATCCTGTACACTGTCCTTGGAGAAATAGAAAGAGAACAGAAAAGTTCATCATTGAAAACAGTCCCTTACGGATTTAGGTGACCCTGCAAAATTATGCCATTCATAAATCTATTAAACTTCATTTTCAAACCTGTTGGTATAAACAACAAAAATCAGGTCTTGCTGTGCGCCTTTACAGCATGCAAGGAAATATCTCATTGTTTAGGCAGCAAGATGGATGAAGTCTAAATTCAGAATAACTACAGAGATAAATTAGCTAAAGTATATGGCACTGAACACAATTATAAAATGCAAGGAGGTTTTGTGTAATTTCTGTTTCTAAACAGTGTGGTCTGACTCTTTCCATTATTGCCAGCTCAAATATCAACAGAGTATGAACAGGTTTCTAAATTCCAGCAAAGACTTACAACTAAAGCCCCTGGTTGTGCCTTCTGAAGCATGTCTAAAACTGTAGTCAGGTAAAATTTCCTACTGATCCATGAAATGCTAAAGTATAACAGTACCATTTGGCTGCAAACACCTGTTTCAATTAATTCTCTTACATGTTTCATGCCTTGAAAGCTTTTGTCTTTCTCTTTAAGTCTCTCTGTCAAGGACCACAGATGTTTTGTTTTTGCTGAAGCCCTACTATGCTTTCAGTAACAAGAGGTGAATGAAATAAATTTACAAAACATACTGTTCATGGGCATTCATCATTTACAATGTATGTAGGCATAGTTGTCAAGTAAGAGAAGCAATCCTAAAGGTCTTGGCAAGACAACAGCCAGCCTTGTGCTGTACTTGGTGGATATCTCATTCTATTACACACTCAGAGAAAAAAATATTCTCATAAGTGAGGGAACAGAGCTCCTTGCTCTCCTGCTGGCCTGGCAGGCAGTGCTGTACCTTCCAAACCATCTTGTGAATTTATGCTGAGATCTCTCTTTGCTTAACGTGGGGCATCACCTTTGGCAAGAGCCCCTCAGTGTAACACTGAGATGGACAATTATCTGACACCAGAAAATCATACACAATTTTCCACATTCTTTAGAAAACTGGAGGCACTGTATTGAGTGCTGTGTGACTCACAACATGTGTCATGGAAATAAGATACCTAGCTGAAATGCAATGCAGATGCAATGAAATTTTGTCTCAAATACTTTCAAAATCCTCAATTAGCAGTTATTTCCCACCTATGGCTCTTACACAATATGAAGGCGTCCAGGTTTTGCCAGTTAACCACCACCCTCCCTGCACCATTTGGTCTGTCACACATATCCTGTGATTCTTTAAGCAGCTCCTTGAATTTCCAAACAGAGAGAAGGACAATTTTATATCTTTAGAAGTGGACTAACAGGATCATTTGTCTCACTTTGAATTGTTTTTCAGGGGGACCATAGTGGTGCACTGAAGAACTGGATCTGCCTCCTTACGTTATCCACAGGATGTCTTTGGATTATCTTTCGAGTTGTTCTGTACCCAAACCTGATACACACCACAGACAGCCCAGAGGCCATTTATCCAGGAGAGCTTTTCCATAGAGCATCCTGATAATCCTTAAATTTATCATTTACAAAGCTGCAAAGAATTATCTCTGCCACTGTCACCTTCAGTCACAACACCCACAACCATTTCACCTCCCTCAGAATTTCAGCCCACAGCAGTTGCACATCCTGCCTTCCCCTTTACACTAATATAACTTCAAAATGCCTGTTCCTTTTGCTCCAGCAGGAAAATCTGGAAAGAAGTCTCCTGCACCTCATTTTATAAAAGCAGCATGAATAAAATCATCATTCAACAAAAATCACCTAAAAGTAACACCTATGTGAGAAGATATCTTTGTCTGATTTTGCCTGCTTGGTTTCAGTTTCAAGTAGAACAGTGATTTTCTTCGGTCTAGTCAAAGGCAATGTAGTTCCATTGGTTGTAAAAAATTTTATAATTCTGTGCTTAAACTGTTGTAGAAAAGAAATTTTTTTTCTCCATGACACTGTAAGAGAGAAGCGTCTGCACTTCAGCTTTTAAAAATGTTCCAACTGGAATAGATATTTTCCATTCACAATGAAAAGGCTAAGGGGGGAGATCTTAGTTAAGACTTTGATGTTTGTTTGTATGATTATTTGGATTTTCTTAATGCTGAGAGTTTTTGTGGGACACTTGAAACAAATATTTTATGACTGAATGTCATATTTAATTCCAATGATAGTTTTAAAGGGTTTCAAGTAACAAAATGATAGCTTTGCACAGTTTTGGGAATGTATATGATAAGTATTGCAAATTAATTTTTCAATAGCTCCACCTTGAAATTTCCCTTTTTGTTGTGGGGGAAAAAACCACACAAAACTGTCAAAATTTCTAAACCTGTTTCCAACATGTTAGCCACTATGCAAATACATGTTTTTTATGACAGGTTTTAGAGAGAAAGAACTTTTAGGAGGGGTCTTGCTCTAATGGCAGAATTTGAGGCACAAATGCTGAAAAATAATGAAAATTATTTCAAAATATCGACAAGATTATTTGAAACATGAAAAATAATATTTGAAAAAAATAGCAGGGACTAATCAAGTGTAGTAAACCCTGAGACACTGATATTTTCTTATCAAATTTTTAGACTTAAGACCTCTGTGCAGAAAACATTTCCTGAAACTGCTCAGTAACACATCAAGGTTTCAATTATTCTACTTCCTATCCTGCATCAATGTGCTGGAATTATAATATATATATATATATATTCTTATATTTTTAATTCAGCATGAGATGTTTTTTTAGAATTAGTCAAATTCAGCTCAAGTTCAAATATGAGAGAGCTTTGGCATTGTTTTTGCTACAAAAAGAAAGGCCAATGGCTCATAATATTTTGCTCCAAGTGGGCAGTGACAGGATGAATTGCTGAGTCCAAAACCCTCTTGGCTTTAGCATGATACTGGACTAAAGCTGAGTATTAGATTTCCTTGAGCATTATTAACTTTTCCTTCCCTGCTGAAATCTGAGGGTCTGGGAGAAGGTTTTTGCTTTGTTGCAATCCATAAATCTCTAGGAAAGTATTTTGCAGATACTAAAAGGTATTTTGTTTAAAACATGCTCAGACCCCAGTGAAGTGATATTGTTTGCCTAGAAAATATTAATTCTGGACCCAAAAATTTTTATAAAGAATTAGCTCTTTGTATTGTAAATGGGCAGAAGATGCTGCTTTATTGACTTCTAATATGACTGAAGAATTTAGCAAGATCAAGGAAATAAATCTTTTTTCCAGGTCCTGCAGCTGAAGAAGGAACTATCACAGTGCTACAGAAGCCACCACTAGTATCACAAGACCAATTATAATAATAGAATTTTTTAGGTTGGATACAACTTTTAAGGTCATCAAGTCCAAACATTGACCCAGCACTGCCAAGTCCACCACTAACCCATGTAAATAACTCTAGAGGTCAAGAGAGAGAAATAGAGAGAATAGAGGTAAATACACTTTGAGGATTCAGTTCAACTGATCTTAGCACTTTCCACCAAAATTATACACACCTGTGGAGTTCAAGGATGGCTTAGAGGTAGATTTCAGTTACTCACTTTAAACACCAGTCTTTATTTATTGCTTTTACACTTACTTTTCCACACATTTCTCCCTGACTCCAGCCAACCATGAAAGCAGCTAGCCTTGTAGAAACAGATATGTGGAACTTAATATAGGAAGAAACCAACAGGTATCCAAGCAAATAATTCTGCCTTTTGATGCATGTGCTTCTCTCTCCATTGTAATCTGGAGGTGGGTGGCTCTTATGGGTAGATGTATTCAAATTGACATCATTCCACTGTGTCTCCTTCACAGCCAGGACTTCATGTGAGGTGACAGTCCTGGTAGATATGGGGTGTGTAAGCTGGGGGAGCTGTGCCTCCTGAGTCCCACAGTCTCACACCAAATCTCACTTGGAGATGTCATCATCATGACAGTTCTGTGTGTGTTTTTCTCTTGTTGAACATTTTTGAAAGACATAACTTTTAAATGACAATTCAAATCTATGCAGATTGGTGAGGGAATAAAATCTGAGGTGTTTATCTATCTGGAAGGAAAAAACCAAAACAGGGCAGCATTTATCAGTTCTGATTTTCAAGCAGGATCTTTGTGGACACACATGCATGTGACTGCAGGCCTGATCAAAATAGCTAATTTCTAAAGAGATCATTCTTTTATTCAGTACTTTCCTGTGGATGGGTTTGATTGTTACATGGCTTATGTATCTAACTCCAAATTTTGGGGTTTGCTTTGCAAACCAGTTAAATCAAAATATAGATTCTGCAGCACTTTGAAATGCAGGCAGCAGCATTTTATTCTTCCTACATCTCAGACCCTAAAGAGTCCCCATGCTGCTCATCCTCAAAAGAGGATAGAGGTATTTCATTGTATTCTATGGAATGTCTCTTCTCTATTTTGAACTCACACAGCATTAATTCATATCTGGCCTCCAACAAGCTGCAACCTGACTAGAAAGAGTGAGATTAGCTTTCAGAAAACTTTCCAGGCTAAGGATAATATAGATATTTCATGTGTCACTCTCTTATCCTTATCACAGAGATCTATATAAATGACTTTCTAGCATTCCTCTACTTATCTGTTACACAGCATTACAGATCTGTAAGATTACACCTTCTGTGGGCTCTGAGATTCTCTCTTGAATCCAGATATTCAGCATTGTTTTCACCACACTTGGACTTTGTTCCACTTTTAGTAGCAGCATGAAGTCAGTCACATTTAAATCAGATGAATACCTGAATTTTTCATATTAATTAAAGTTCAATAGATTCCTTATAAAGAATAGATGAAAGGAGCAGCAGTGACACGGGAGTCATGTAGGCCGGATTTTCTGCAGATTAGCTAAAGCTGGTATGAACTTCCTCCCCAGCTTTCTTAAATATTTCCTGCTTTTTTGAAGAGATTGACAAATAAGGTTTTGCATAATAGCACAGAAGCAATTTCCTCATCATTTCCACAATGTAAAGATGAGAGAGAATTAAAAAAAAAAAAGAAGACTGACATGAAAAGAACCCCAGGGCTGCCTCTCCAACATGTAGTTTCTTGAAATACTGTTAAGTGCACAGGACCCTGATCACCCTTCAGTGTAATTCTTCCAGTCACACTGGGTTACAATGGTGATAAATTTAGCTTTGGCATGTTTAGAGATAGATTCCTGAAAAAAAGAACTAGAAGAGTCTCTTCAAACTGTGCATTTTTGGAAACTGATCAAATTGATTATTTATGAAAGAAAACTCCCACATTCCTGTAAGGTAATGGACTATATTATCATAGACTCACAGAATAACTGGGGTTGGAAGGGACCATTAAAGGCACACCTTCCACTATCCCAGGTTGCTCAAAGCCCTGTCCAGCCTGGCCTTGGACACTTCCAGGGATGGGGCAGCCACAGCTTCTCACAGACCTGTGCCTGTGTGTTATCACCCTCATTGTAAACAATTTCCTCCCTATGTCTAGTCTGAATCTACCTTCTTTTAGTTTAATGCCATTATCCCTTGTCCTTTCACTACAGACCATGCTAAAAGATTTGTCACCATCTCTCTTAGAAGGCCCCTTGAAGTGCTGAAAGGCTGCAACAAAATCTTATGTAATTCTCTTTTCTCCAGGCTGAGCAACCCCAGCTTTTTCAGCTTTTCCTCATGGGAGAGATGGTCTAGCCAGATTATTATTGTGTCCCTCCTCTGGTCCTGCACCAACCAAGCTACTCTTACCACAAATGTTGCAGATTCTTGTATTGCTTTTTTTTGCTGGTGAAGAACCTGTTGCTAAAACATGTCTCATTTGTTCTCAGTATCCTTGAGTATTCAGAAGAGACTTAGTTATGTATACAGAAATAAGTCAAAATGAGTGTTTAGAGTAGTTTAAAAGTGGAAATTGTGAAACCAATTTTAATTTAATTTAGAAAATAGGTAAATTAACAAATAGGTTAACAGGTATATGACAGATTTTTCAGGCCACCTTTTAATAAGTTCTATTTTAAACAAACCACTCATTATTTAAGGAAATTTTGCTTGTGGACATTACCACTCTTTTCTAATTAATATTTGTAAAACTACTGGTAGTATAGTAGCAATTCTATATTTTTCTGAGAGAGATCAGTAAGTTAACATTTTTTTCATTGGGTTTGTTTGGGTTTCCCCCTTGGTACAAAGTCTGTAAGCTATTAGTGTAAGGCTTGATTTGGCTTCATTTTGGATGACAGTCACTAAAGGGGTCAGCCCAAGACAGGCATACCCTAAAAGCCTTTGACTTGGAATTCACTTGTAGCCAGGGCAACAGCAAGAGTGCCCACTATGAAATTCCTAATATGAGTAGGGAAATTCCTTCTGACTTTCTCCTTTGAAAGGGGAGAGGTGGGATTTAGGATGTGATTCAGTTCTGAGCAGGAGAAAGGACGTGCTTCATTGTGTATCCTGTATTTCTGACACATATAGGAAAATATTTCCATATTCTAGGAGGAGCACCATTGCTCCCCTCACTCACAGAGGCTGTGAACAGTGAACTTGCTGTTTCCTCAGCCAGCACTCAGAGAACAGCAACTCCACTCTTATGCCCTTGAGTCACCTAGAAGCCTCCCAAGGCTCCTCTAGCTGCAAAGTTTCCTCAGTTATCCACAATGGCTCTGAAACACAGAGACCCACATTTGGGGTACCAGGGCACTGAACTTCTCCAGCTGCCTCACAGATCCATCAAGTCAAGCCATGGATTGGTGGTGTCCCTGAACGAGACAGGAGATGAAGCTCCTCCAACTGCAACATCTACAGCCATGTAGAGATTACTTCTTTAGTCTATACAGGCACCAGATACACATCCCAATGTGACATTAAAATGTAATCCTGACTATTAGCCAGGCAGCCAGTAGCACAGGGAAGTTTCTAAGTAGATTAACTGCTTTCTCCATCTCTGCAAGAGCCACCTGCACTCTGACTTTTCAAAAATAGCAAGGCTGAAGTTGATGCTACAGTGACTCTAAACTTGTATTCCTGCACAGAGATCAGTGAGATAACATCCATTAGACAGTGGATTTAGCATTTATTATCTCCCTTCCACTAAAGGGACTGCTCTTGAGGGAGTCAGCAGCACGGTCCAGCTGGTATAGCATTATGGGGAGCATGAAGAGGAGTTCTCAGCAGGGGGCTGATCCCATGGGCTATTGGCCCTCCCTGTCCCCAACAAAACAACCTTTCAGATCAAAGCTCTGTTTTGAGAGAGAGGCTTCTTGTTTCACACTGACTTAAGCGTCTAAAAATTTTAAGCCAGACTAAGCTGTGGTAAAGACTGAGGCTCACCTTTCATCCTCTTGGTGACAGAAATCTGAACATTCCAGACCAAGCCAATACAATGGTTTTGTACCATTTCCAAAGTTGTTTTCTATGTGGGACCCATGGACTGAAAGCATCCCTGAGCCATTCTGTCTTGCTGCAGTGTCCTGAAAGTGCAACACAAGGGTGTGCTGAGAAGCAAGAGATTTCTGGAAAGCTGGAAGGTAACCTTCAGCAGCAGCAAGCTTCCAGAACATGCTGGTCTGATCTAGAGCTGTAGGTAACCCACCTTGCCTGGGATTTGTCCCTGGTGTAAGAGTAATGTGTGTATACTCTTGGTCCTTGTGTCTGAGCATCTATAAACTTCCTAAAATGGAAGAGTTTGGCCTCCCAGTAATTTTGGGGAATGCACAGACACACAGGAGCACAGGACCACTGGAAAGACTTATGGAAATTTTGGGGATTCCTTTGAGGACTTCACATTACACTGCACCATAGCTCAGCTGCTTCCTGCATGCCTCACTCCTTCTCAGGGCAATCAAGACTTTGCGTGTTCAGCCAAAGGCAATAGAACATGGACCACTGGCAATTTCTGACCCTGCCTCCTGCAGGAAGGCCTCAAGAAGCAATCAGCAACCCCCTTCTAACTGAAGTTCTTTCAAAGATGGAGGTCCAGGTACTCCCAGACCTCATTCTACAACAGCAAAAGGCAAATGAGCCTTCAACTATTATTATATACTAAAATAATATTTACAAATACTGTAAATAAGCAGGAGTGTATGACATTTCAGAGGAATTTCATAAGAACTGTGCTGAGTTTGGCTAAGGTACAATTAGGTTTTTTTCACAGCAGCTAATATGGGAATATGATTTGGATTTGTGCTGGAAATGGTGTTGGTAATTCAGGGATGTTTTTGTTAATGCTAGGCAGGGCTTACACGGAGTCAAGGCCTTGGCTGTTTCTCCACCCACTCATCTTGTCACTTACATTGAAATCTGTCTACAGGGTTCTAAATGATGGGTAGTGAAAAACAAAGTTGAAAGTTGCTGGGAGGTATCTAACAGATACTGCAGGAGTCAGGTCAGGCCTCAATGTCTTCATTTTGGTCCAGGGGAAAAGAGCTAACAGAATACTAATGAAAGTTGCAGATGGTACTAGAATCAGTAAAGGTTATCAACCCCAGTGAAATAATGCAATAGGACCTGAATAGGTTAGGAATCTGGGCTTAAAGCAAAATTGTGTTTAGCCTAGAAAATTGCAAACTAATCCCACCAGAGAAAAAATAATTAATGTTGAGTAGCAAAGGGAGGAAGGCAAAAAGAGCCTGAAATGCAGAGTTATTGAAAGAGATCTGAGGTGAGAGAAAACTTTTAAGTTAGAGATAAATTTGCAGTGTGAAGCAGAAAGAAAAAAAATATTGTTGAGTTAAAGACTTAGGCAAAATTCATGAGTGTCATAAGACAAGATGAAACACTGGAGTTTTGTGCGTGGCAATATCTGGCAGAGCATCTCTAAATGAAAGCAACTCAGTACCAGAGGGCAAAGTACAAGGAGATAAAACTTTTTTTTTTTTCCTGCCCTTCTGGGATAATTGTTTTCTAAGGACACAATAAAAAAGTTGTTGAATAGGTCCTTTAAAAGAGAGCTTGAATAAGTGATGTGAAAGTGGGCACGTCCCTCCAGAAACAAATATTTTCCTCTTTTACTAATACTTCCATTGTAGCTGTCCAAAGAGAATAAGATGAATTTAGAAAGATCAGAATCAAGATCTAGTAGTCAGTGTAGCAGCCACATGTAGAGAAAACATTATCTTTAGCACTTCAGGCATTTGAAGGAAAGAGCAGGCAATTTTAGAGCTGTGCAGTAATAAACTTTGGTAAAATTGGAAAGAAAACTACATAGTACACCAAATCTTCCTCACTTGTCTCTTGTGCTATTTCCCACTGACTTGAGCTTTCCCATTAGATAAAACATGATTTATAGGAAAGTTTTGTTTAAAACTCATCCAGTGTCCTGAAGGGAATCCCTCCAAAGTTTTCATTCAGATAGGGAGTTATTAGTCACATCACATTAGTCTAATTAATATTAGTGATCACTGCATATGACAGAAGATCAGGCCAGGTTGATGACTTTATTACTTATAGCTCCACCTGTACAGCTTTGGAAAGAAAACAGTAGTAATGCATTCCAAGGAAATGTGTTCAGAGATTGATCCTTTTTCCTGTCCCTGACTTTCTTTGCCTCTATAGAAAAGATATTTAATATCTGTAAGACTTTTCTTACATGTTGACAACATGGACATAGTACTATACATTTACAAAAACTGCTGTCAATGTGTGAAATCTTCTGTATCCAAAAGAGATTTTATATAATGAAATATTATATACATACTGATGTTGCATTTTAAATTTATATATTATTTTGTTTAGTTGAACAACTTGTATTTGTTTCCAAATTATTTTAATTCTGAATTGATAGTTTTTTATTAAATATTTCGCAGTCCAGAAGACTTTCCCAGAAAATTAAAATTTTCAGATTGATCAAAATTTACACCTAATTTACGCACATTCTTTTTTCCCCCTCCGTCAAATCCAGGTTCTACCATTTCAGTGAGGGTTTCCTATTTTATGTACAACACTTAAGAATGATTACTGACTTTCATTTGTAAAGACAAATCTTAAAAAACAAAGTCTATCCTCAATGCTTAATAACTAATTGAATTATCTAATCTCAACAATTTAATTGAAACAAATACAGTGAAAACAAAAATCACTTGCAGCTTTTAAAACCAAAGCAGGTTGGGTTAAAACCCAAGTCCATGTGCTTCATTACTTATGTTAAATGCAGTGCAGAAATCCCTAATCTTGCACAGGTAACAAAAAAAATGAACTATAGGTCAGTAGCACCTGGAAATGTCTGTGCTGAAGGTCTTTGTTCTTTCTGTTTCATGGCAAATGGTCATTTAAAGTTGCATAAAAGGGGCAGGAATTTCTGATGGTACAGGCATGAGGCAAATTGGTCACTGGTTCTCACACTTGCCATCAGGAAAATCCCATTCTGCCTCTGCCTCGTCAGACAGCGAAAGGATCTGGGATGGGAGCTAGGCTGGAACCTTGTGAGGTTTGAAAATACAAGTTGTTCAGACAGGCAAACCCAAACTTGGGGTTTGGCACATATTTTGTCCCCCTGTGTGTCTCCCGAGCCCCGAGCAGGAGACCACAGGAGCACCTCTGGAAGAGAATTCCTGCAGGGAGCCCCACGCGTGAGCTCTGGCCCGGGAAGGTGCCTCTGGCACGGCAGCACAGCAGAGACACACTGCAGCCTGTGAAGTGACAGCTAGGGTGCACTGATACACAAGTGCCTGGCAACTGCTCTAATTTATTGCAGTAGCTGTTATGGCTCTCTGTGAAGCCTAAAATAATCTATGAGCATTTCACATTTTAATGGTATTCATGTTGAGGGCCTCTGTGTGACTGCAGCTATATGATAACATATGCCCCAATCGGATCTGCCCTTTGTGTATGAGATGACACAATTTGTGCACAGTTAGCCATGAGGGAGATGGAGATTATCCATTTCCAGCACAGGCAATGCTGGGTCTTCCAGCCTCTCTTATACACCAAAGAGACAAATATTTTCCTTTTTAAGAGCATTTACACCCTCAGAGCTCAACAGATGGAATGTTCTTGCCCTTCAAGGCAAAGCTTTGCTGTCAGAAGAGACACAGAGGACCAAGTAAGTAGCAGGCGCAGAAACTAGTTGAGTTTAATGGGATTTGGCTTATTATTATGTTTTCTTTTATTATAATTAACTTGTCTTTTCAATAACACCAAGGACCTCAAACAAGTGACAACATTAGGAATCTGTGAAGTTCCTAGCAAAGAAAAATGCTGTCCAAGAACATAACTGCTTATAGAAACTGAGTGCTTCAAAAAGTTAGGAGAAACTATAGTTAAGATCACTGTAGTGATTCATTCCTTCCTCCGAAACTGAGTCCAGTGCTACAGAATCACGTGTCCTTCATTGCACAACTTCTCTTTATCCATCCAACCTTTCTGACAGTGCAGCTCCATGTCTGAACCAATCCCTCTGACTGACTGCTCATGCCTTACTTCCAGGCAAGAAGTCCTACATAGCCAACCTATTCTCCTCTGCAAAAGCATCAGTTTTAGTTCTCTTTTCCCAGGAATTTTTTCCTCCTGTCTCCTTCTGCCCTGAATACACTTCCAGATTTGCTCTCCTAATATATTGTCTCCATTCCATCCTTGATCTTTTTTAGTTTCAGATTTTTTCTAAGAAGAGTTTAAGAGCTCATGGCCATATCTGTGGTGGTGAATGATATGGGTGTGAGTCATGAGACCAAGAGGCATTGCAAAAATCCATATCAGAATAATACAACAGTTTGGATTGGAGGTGACCTTAAAGATCATCCAATTCCAACCCCCTGCAGCAGTCAGAGATACTTTCCACCACAGCAGGTTGCTCAAAGCCCTGCCCAACCTGGCCTTGAACACTTTCAGGGATGGGCCACCCACAGTTTCTCTGGGCCTAAACCTTCTTTCTTGAAGTCCCCAAATTAGGGGACATCCAGTAATTCCAGTCATGCTGTACCATCACCTAAACCATATGCGATATAGCTTGTCCATCCTGTTGCTACCGTCTTCAGAAGAGCCCTCATTTATATAGTTTTATGGATGCACTTTTTTTGTTGTCCCTGACATAATTGTCACCCCATGGACAAATTTCAAGTCCCTGCTTGAATCTTGTCAGAAACACGATCTTTACAGACCTCCTGAAAGAAAATGCAGCTGTCATCTCAGGATGCTTTTGCCCTGACCTGGTTCTGCACTAAAACTAGGCTGATTTGACCAAAGATTTCCAGCAATCAAAGGAAGACCTAAAGCAGAGAAAAATTTAATCCTGGAAAGCAGTGTGATAAAAAGTCATAAGCAGCTGAAAACAGGGCTATATAAAAGGAAACATCATGAAGCTTTGACAAGCACTGTTTCTAGCCCTGCAAATAATACCTCTTTGACTGGTCTGATATTCCTTGATCCTCTTGTAAAGATTGCAAAAGATAAAGAAGATTTTACAGGCAGCTCAACAAATACCAAATCTTGTCTTTGTCTGCATACTTGCATATTTCTCACCTCTTAAGTTTTAAGCTCAAAAGCTAAAAGGTGTTCATTCAGGAGCTCTTCCTGAATTCCTCTTGGATTGCTCCCAGATCCTTTCAATAAGGTGCAGACACACAAGTCAGACGTGAGGGTCAGCGCTGCACACACGGGTGCCTTTCGGTGGAGCAGACACTCCTACATGTCAGGATTTGCTGAGCACATTTAGGGAAGCTGCCAAAGCATTTGGAGTGCTTTGGCAGCAGAAGAAACAGCTGGTCCCATCAAAGTGATCACATTCTTGGACATTAATTTAGCGGCTGAGAGGATGGAGTGATGCTTGCCAGGGAATAAGCTTCATAATCCTAAAGGGTTAGAGACCCCGAGATTACAGCCTAGTAAAGGTGTGGTTAAAGCAGGTTCAACTGCTTTGTTAGCAGGTTGGTTGAACCTTGGAGAAAAGTGTATTTGGGCAACATGTAGTGCCTGAACTGACAAGTTCTTTCAGTTGGAGGAGCTATAGATAGATTGGCATCAGAAGGCATCGGACTCTGAACACTGGGAGCTATTTTATGCAGTCTCAGTAAATAACAACAGGTCAGTGCTGGTGCAAGAATGAATTATTAATCAGTGTGTATTGTGGACATACACTTGAATGAGTCTGGAAGCTGTTCTTCTGGGGAGAACATGCTGGAGGTATATGGAGATACATATCAGAAGAAAAATTAAAATATGCATTTATGGTGACCTCTGTTAAAAAGTTTAGGGCCCATTTCTGTCTGATTAATTGTGGCACTTCCTAAAACAAGACAAGCAGTTCCTGTAAAGTTTTGGTGTTGACCACCTCAGTATGGCCCTAGCATATTCCTTTTCCTTTAGTTTTTTACCCATTCTGTAACAATGAAAAATATCCAAATAACTCCTGAGCCCTTTAATGAGTCCCTTTCTGCTCAGAGGCTGTAAAGAAGAAAATAAAGGAATCAGTTATGAACACCTGAACTTAATGTTGGTAATGAGAGTGTGGTTATCTCTTCTCCTTTTCCTATTTACACCACCGTGGAAAACATCCCCTTTCACCTTGGAGCCAAGGCTGTTATTGCAACATTATAAAATTGCTGAGCAATTTTCTTTCTCTGCTTAGCTATTATTTCCATTGAATCATCAGTTACCACCCATTGAATGAAACCAAACATCAAAGTAAACCCCAAACCACATTATAAATAAGTTGGCACCCTTATTTTCCACATTATTTCTTCTGTGAAAAGAGCAGGAATTTATACACTGCATCTGTCTGTCTTTCTTGTCTTAGGGCTCCACTTTCACACCACAAACTATTCTAAAGAAATGAACATTTTGAAGGCTAACACACAAGGATGGATTAATTTATCAAAGCATTAAACTCCACAGAGATTTATTTTTTAAATCAGCCGCCATTGATTGGAAGACAGCAGGATGTACCGAGGGGACAGAAACCCAGGTATGAAAAATGGATTCAACCCAAGGCAAGGCAACAGGGAAGGACTAAGATGTGTAACTGTCATTTATTAAATCACATAAACTGCAGAATCTTTTCTTCCTGAAGAAGAAATTTTGGTAAGCAAAACTATGTGCTAGAAAATCATGATCTTGTAATGGACATTGTAGCCAGCTTTTTTTTCAGCTGGGAAAAAAAAAATAAAATTGAGTGATAGTGATCCACAAAGCAATCAGAAGTTTAAAACCGTAGTTTCTACTTTACCAAATCATTTTTATGGGCTGGATTTGTCTGGGGAAGGGAGAAGTCTCCTTTTTTCTCTTTCCCCAGAATCAGTGATTAACATATATAGGTCACCACATCAGATGTAGAAATCCTCCAACAACACACTGCCTCTGAAATAATGCACTGCATTCAAAGACCCCACAGAACTGTACACAAAGTACTCCATTAACAGCAGGTGCTGTACAGAAAAGCTCTCTTTAAAAGAGCTTTTAATTACAGTATATCTTTGTTTAGAAGCCACCTTCAACTACCTTTTCCTTGCGAGCTGCAGAGGAAAGCAATTAAGTGTATGAGAAAATCACCCTCAATTTAAAGCTGCAGGAGAAAGCAAAGTGTAAAAGAGGACTATGCCTGTACACAAAGAAATACGGTACATGAAGTCAGTGGAGGCTGGGAATTACTTTGACTTAATTAATACATGTTGTAAATCTTAAGATGTGCAACTACCCCAAGCTGAAAGTCATAGCTGGCTGTATGGTCCATGTTTATTCCTCTAACAATGGGATTTACACAAAATTACATTTACCTCTCTCGGCAATATAATTCACACCTTTGCAAAATTCCCTTTACAGAGGTGAAGGGTTTCAGTGGAGCTGAGTGAGCAGGAAGGCACAGGGTTTATTTATTTAAGCGAGGCCACTTGTATGGATCTGACTACAAAGAAAAGCTTTACTAGAGGAGGAAAAGGATCTTTTTGGTCTCGTTTGGTATTTTTCATTTACAAGCCTTGTTTTTAATAATGGAGCTAATCTCATACTAAAACCTCTTCCTCAACCCTTTTCCCATCACAGTATAGCAGCGTCCTTTTAGCCACAGTGCAAAAAGGAGTTCAAAGGTTTGGTGAATTGTTTGGTTTTGGATGTTGGGTGTTTTTAAATAACTGAAATTTACAAAATGGTTTCTGTGTTTTTAGGAGCTAATCTTTGATGATCAAAACTTGTGGGGAAAAACAAAAAAACAAACAACAAAACAAAACAAGAAAACAAACCATCAATAACTCCACTGAAGTTAAAGGCAAAAATGTTCCTTACTAAAACAACACCAGAAAATTCTTCATTTGAAGGCATTTTGTAGAGGATACAAAGGTTAATTAGATACTTTCCATTGCATTATATAGCAGGAAACCTCTGTTAATTACTGCTTCTCTAACATGACTGATTCGTTAAAAACTCACTATGGAACCACAAATAAAAAAAAAATAATTATCTTTCCCATTCCAACGCAAACTATTCAGGTTCTAAGAACTGTGCCCTCTGGGTGCCTGTTTTTTCGCATAATACCTAATTTATTTCTACAGTCCAAAACTTATGACCCTTTATCAAAATTAGATATTAACAGAGATACTGATGGGTTAATTTTAACATACAGCATTACTAAAACCCTAAAATGAATGAAAATTCCACCAACTTC
Source organism: Poecile atricapillus (assembly GCF_030490865.1). Classification (NCBI taxonomy): domain Eukaryota; kingdom Metazoa; phylum Chordata; class Aves; order Passeriformes; family Paridae; genus Poecile; species Poecile atricapillus. Next base: position 5,722,117 of record NC_081288.1, read on the forward strand.
TAAACACTTCAGCATTTGTTCCTGTGTTTTCTCATGTCCTACAGTACAGGAGAAAAGATTGATATTAATGGCTTATTTTACCACTATTTTTATTTCAACTTAATATCATAAACGAGGTGTTTCTATAAATGTTTGAATTTATGAGCTTTTGTGAGTTTTCTCAACCAATTAGTCAAATTTCTGCCTTGAAGGCATCTCCTTGCTAAATCAATCTCTTTTTTTGGTTTTTGTTATTTAGTGCACTACTGTATTCCTTTAAAGGCGAAGTTCAATTATTTCTCTTTTGAAGGTCTGAGTGCCTTGCTTAAAATGCCAAGTGCATTAAAAACAGTCCTCCCTTGACTTTTGCAGGGATATAGAAGGATGATACATTACTTGGATTTAATGGAATTTTGAAATTGATCATGTGTGTGTGTACATGTGCATGAAGATACCAAAATAAGGATTAAATGCTGTCAAACCATCAAGAACACTTGTTTTTTTAGCCTTCTGACATTTTTATTTCTTAACAAGGAACAAAAAGTAGGAATGTTTTGTGGTTGAAACAAAGGGAGGTAGGACACACCGAACTTGGATGAAAACTTGTACTAACATAGTTTACAAACACAGAAATAAGTCTTTAAAGCCACACAAGTGTAAAGTAGATCAAATTATAGTGGAAAAAAGCTGCATATTTGCTCTTACTACTGGGGGAATCTACTCATGCCCCTCTTCTGAATTGCATTCACTGTCCTTATGTATTTTTATTTAAACTTTGAAGATAACTCTCTGTGTTTTTTCCTCTGTGCTGATACTGAATCCACAGGGGATGGCAAAAGTTTTTGCAGGCAACCCAAGTCTGCTATGGGATCTTGGTGAACTTTGCAAATAGATGGTTCTTGGCCATGACAGTTTATTCTTCATGTCTGGAATGGCAGGAGATTTCTGCCAGCAGTGGAAATGGCTTCAGGTCATCCCCTGTTGAAAGGCTCTGGAGGCTTTAAAAGAGAAGAAAAACAACTTTAAATTTGACTGTGGCACCTGTTTATCGTGGCTGGATGCCTTAGAAGGCTGCAGGGCAGACCCTACACCTTGAGCCCTGGTCATAGGAATCACTTCATGGGATCTACTTTGACTAGTAAAGGCTGCAGGGGGATGTTTCTGCTGGGTTCTTAAAAATAAGTTTAGGAGCCAATTGTCTATGGCAGGCATGTTCAGCATGCATGTATCTCTTCCAGTGCAAACTTTGAGTGAAAACTGAGATTAATTCAATTAAGTTTAAACACTTCAGCTTTTTTATTTTATGGTTACACACATAAGTAGAGCAATAACAGAATATAAATGTTGCATATTTACTGTGGCATGATCCAAGCAATTACTACTAAAGTATTAAGGAAAACCATAATTTTATTTTAATTTTATTTTATAATTAGGTGGGAATCATATTTTGGTGAATACATTTATATTTAGAGGTTGTATATTATGCTTATCTTTGTTTTGAGAGGACTGTTTTACTACAAGCCTGTCAATAACAATTAAATAGCTATTAAAATGGCATTTATTGATTTTGTATTTGTTTTTCTTGTTAGTTTTCATCAAATAGTTCACACTCCTATGCAGTCTGCTAGTAGTCAGGAGCACAGACTGTCAAAAAATGGTTTCAAACATCTGGTTAAAGCCAGCTTTTTATGTACTGGGGTTATTTGTCCTTTTCACACAAGTGTTGTGCTGGTTGCTCATTATGCCTCTGACTTCTCATACTTTTTGTTTTCAAAAATGATTTGAAAAAGTTTAGAAGGAAAACTTAAAAGCAGAGCAAAAACAATGCTGGCAACTTTTTTGAGTGCCAGAGTTTTAACTGCTTTCTGTTGAAATATTTTCCTGACTTTCCATTCAAATAAGAATTTTTGTGCAAGGTGTTACAGGGAGGGTTGCATCCCTGCAAAATGCAACATAGTAAACGTCTGTGTATGTTCTTCATATACCATACTATTAAAATCAATCTGTTCAGGTTACTTTCCATTCTGAGGAGAGCTGAGAAACACAACCATCAGTTTCCATCACGTGCCGCACCGCATCAATTAAAAATAAATTAAATTTCATGCAAAGAACCTAACTTAAAAATCTCAGCAAACAACAACAGAACCTTTTCACTAATGATTTTCAGTCATCAGAAGTGGAGAGAGACTCAGACAGCAGACAGCATGGTCCCAGCATGCTTTTTGCCTTTTTTTTTGTTTGCACAGTAGCTGTCAGTTGCAGCCCTGCAGGTAGTAGAACCCAGTGGGAAGAGGGGCGGGACAGAGCGATGCTGCCTGAACTGACAGCAAATTTAAATTACTGAGCTTTCTTTTGCTTTTTTTCTTTCTTTGAGTGCCCTTTCCTTTTTTTTCCTCTCTTTTTTTTTTTTTTTTTTGGTATTTTTCTACTCTGCGACAAACTGAAAAGATTCGAGCACACACTAATTTAACAACCCTGCTTCGTCGTCTTCTTTTTTTCCCCCTTCTGCTTCCAGGATAATTAAAAGAGAAACCTGTAAAGGCAACGTTCCTTCAAGCAAGTTGGTGCTGTAACGTGCTGGTAAGATGAATTTAATTTATTTTTTTTTTCCTTTCCTCATCTTTTCTTTTCCTTTTTTGGAGCTGAAAGCTTTTGTATATCTAACGCAGTCATAAGTGTGGTTCCCCTGCTGTGGAGGGTTAGGATGTAATGAAAAGGTGTAACGGCTTGATATGTGACCTTCTCCTATTACTTAAAATGGGTAATAACAGCTTTCGTGTCTGTCCTCATGATGCTTTTCTCTCTATGAATTGACTATTTGCTCAACAGAAGAGATGCTGTGATTGTCGCACTATGACAATGAGGACTTGATTGTTTTTTGGTTACTGTTCCATGCTCCTATCAGAACAGATACTTGAGTTGGGGGGTTTGTGTTTGCGATTTTTTTTTTCCCTCTGAACGTTGCCTGAAGCACTGATACGACAGGGGGGTGGAGATGGGGGTGGAGGAGATGGTCTTGGGTATCATCCTGCCTGTTCAGCTGTTTACTAGGTAGGGAAGAGCAGCACTGAAACTTTTCTTAAAAATAAATAAATATTTTTCCGCTTGCATCAAGTGGGGTCAGTGTATCCAGGATTTATTGTTGTCTGATGCTGGATAAAGTTCTTGCTGTCCCTTGCATTTTTCCTCTGGAGAAGGGGGGAAGGGGTATTCCACTCCATACCTTGTCATGCCATTGTAGTAGCTGCAAGAAGCTGACAAACTTTGAGAGGAAACACCAGGCGTTGCTTTTGTAAGGAATGAGTTTGAGGCTGTGGATCACCTCCTATGAATAACAGCCTGCCAGATACAATCAGATCTGTATTATCCATGTTACATTCCTGACTTGCAAGTCCCCTGATTTCCAAGGTCTCTTTTCTAGCCTTTTTCTGGTACTAGCACATTATAATTTTATTTTTTTAGCAAATGAGATGTGGTTTGCATTTGCTTTGTGTTTAAGGTCACAAAACTTATAAGATGATGTGTTTTTCTCAGGTTTTCTGAATGTAGTTCTGCCAAGTATTAAATGCTACAACATCTATTGAAATCAACAGGAAGGCTGAGCTTGTCCTGTATTTAAGAGGAAATTGCTGAGTACTGGCAGGACTGGATCTTATGATTGCTGAACTATCTCTGTTTTCTCAACTGCATTTAATTCTTGTTGCACTTTAGGCTGGATCCTGTAGCTTTTACTGTAGTATTCAGAATACTATTCTTACACTCAGTTGCTGTTTTGTGATAATGCTGATAAAAACTTTTTGGATATAGGATGGAGGTTTTAGGAGAAATTGAATAGAGTTAGAAAACCAGTGGAATTTAGTCCTCTATCTCCTTGAAAGCTCTTTTCCTTATTTTTTTTTTTTAATAGGTATCCTGAAACTAATAATCTGCATATTGATAAATAAGATTTTCCAGACTCAAAGGTCTGCTTTGTCAAATGCATAATGTGATGTCCTGAGGGAAGCTGTGCAAGGAGAGTGGAGAAGAGGAGCAGTGGGTTTGAATGCAAAGTCCTTTCCGTGTCAGTGGAAAGTGGGAGAGGATGTTCCAGTGCCATATGGAAAATCACATCCTTACACAGAAACTTTGTTAGGGCAGAGGGTTAAGGGCGCTGCACTTGCAGAAGTTCATCACTCCCTTTTGCAGTCTCAGTTTTAAGCACTGCAGTACTATTCTGAAGGTTTACTTTGCTTGTGCAGAAAATGCTGTTGGCTTGTGAAATGAGGTTGTTGGAGCTCCCACATCTTGCTTTTGCCCTGAAAACTTGCCTTCCCCCACACCAACACCAAGGTCTGCGAGGCCCAGAAAATTAGGCTTTGTCCCTTGTAATCCTAAACTCCCTTCCATTTATAACCAGAGAAGAAAAGGGTTGAATTCACTGTTCTTGTTATGGAAATAAGTTTTTATTCACCCAGTATCAACTGACAGTTAGAAGCGTATCTGATGTAATATGAATAAACTGTAGGCTGTTGTCAGTAAATTATGCATTTATAGTCTCACATTCTCCTAGAAACAGTGCTTTTACAAGGCTCAAGTGGCCTAATGGGGTGAAACAACTACCAATACTCTCATTTGAGCTTCCTAATCAGCCAAAGTCATGCGAAGTCCATGGTGGTTGGTTCCCAGTGTCCATGGTGGGCATCTCAGCCATGGGTGAGGCTGCAGGGAGGAGAGCCTGAGTTTAGCCATGGTTCTGTGGTCACAGAGGTGATGACAAAATTACTGTGATGAGGCAATATGAAAACACACTACAGCTGAGTTTAGATGCTGAGTTTTGTGGCAAGAATGGATTCCTAAATTCTCAAACTACAAAAAAGCTGATATCTGTACATTTAACTAAAAAAACAACCACCCTATCCCAACCCACCAGTCTACATCCTCTTTGAATGTAGTCTTTAAATAGAGGGGTTTTTTTTAATTAATCTGTGCACTTTAAATTGCTGTTGGCTTCTAGCAATACTGTCCTCTATTCAGTGTTTGGAAATTTCTAGTTGAATGCAACTGCTTTCATTGTAACAAAAAAAAGAAAACCAAGCCAAAAAACTTGCTTTAATTTCCTGTCAGTAACAGAGAAATAAGAAAACACTAGGCTAATAAAAATGATAATCTGAGTTTACAACTGTTAACAAGATTCCTGAATAGAAATGGTGCTATTATGCACAAAGAATTTCTATCATCACTGAAGGGATGTAGTATAAAATTATGAGGCTTATTATTAGGGTCCTGTCAACCAATCAGAAATCAACCCATAATCTTACTTGTGAAATACTATAAGTTTTAGCATCTTCCCTCCCCTCCTACTAATAAAATATTAGAGAAATTTTATAATTAGAAACTTTGATGACATAAATGTGAATTTCCTTTACAGAAAAAAGCTGGCACAATTCTGTATTTCTTCCACATCTCTAATGTTCCACATAAAGTCACTGCAAGTCTGAGTTGCACACAGCAGGTAAAATTAAGGTAAATCACAGACTTGCCATGGGCAATAATGATGGGATTTCATCAGTTGCTTTCTCCTGGGAGAAGCCAGATTCCCAGATTTTTCTCAGAACTCTGAAGAATTACTAAAGAATGTCATAGCACCTCCTTCCCTGAATGAGATTATTTATTAGCAATGCATGTCTGGTCAGCTCAATTCAAGTGTGATAGAATTTTGGTAAAATTCTTAGATTTTTACCACTGCATATTATTGCATTTCATTCTAGGAGTAAAAGGCTCTTAGATTTCTCTTCTAACTGCAAATGATTTATGTCATGGTAAGGGGCTTGCTGTGTTTCCATTTGATTTAACATATTAGTCATGGTCTTCTTTCAGCAAGAGCCATTGTTGCAAGAACACTGTACACAGGCTCAGAGCGACCCCAAGTCTCTCCCCACTACCTGATTGATAACATTTTGGGCTACCACTTGCCTAAACACACTTCTCCCACAAATCTGGCAGCCAGTCACATATCCTTCATCTCCTTGTGATATGCACGTGGCTCACCGCAGAGTCCTTTGGGTTCCTAACCCAGTGGAGAGTACAGAGAACCCTAAAAATAATCTAAAACTCCTAATGACTCTCATCACTCCCAAGGCAATAGAGCTCACAGTATTTATCAGATCACTACATAGGAATTAAGAATGTAAATATATGTATTTTCTATTAAGGTAAACAGTAAAATAATAGCAAGAAGGAAACAAAGTGAAAAGAGAATTAGAAGTCCAGAGAGCTCATTTCTTGACTATAATTATCATCACACAAAGCCTTCCTTGGGTTGCTTTGCATGTCCCACGGCCTGATAACTCAGTTCCTGTGCTCTAAGAGTCCTTGAAGCCACATCTTTCCTATTCACATTGTTAAAGACACATATTGTCATCTTCCTTGGGAATGGTAACAAAGTGCCAGCACCCCTAAAGCTCTGCAGAGCTTTGTTTGTTGTTTTTTTTTTAATTTTCCTTCTCAGTTTAGAACCTCCAACTGCTCTCTGTCCATGGCACCAGAAATAGGATTCATCTCATCCAAGTTGAGATGCCTATAATGTAGACACCTACATGTGAGTTAGCCACCTGTGGCTCTCATTACAGTCAAACAATCAGGTGCTTTTTTAAACATCTGTTTTCTTACAATCCCATGGAAAGGCATCGTATTCAAAACTCAGACCATTTAACTTTCTCTCCTCCTCAAATTTTCTCAACTGTTGCCTTACTTTAGAAATCTCTTGTAACTACTTCATGAAGACAGAGGGCTTAAAACTCCATAAATTGCATACATCGAAAAATTATTGACTTATCAAGCCTCATATACTTGCAGTGGGCTTCTAACAAGGCTGATCCTAGTGAAGTTAGGACTGGATTGCATAGGCACATCCATATATCACTGACATAATGCCACTCATATATATCATTAGTCCTCCAGGGCTGCTGGAGGGAAGCTGCCACAAGTGCATTCCAGGCAATGTGTTTAACGTCTAATTAATCTTGTTCCTCATGGTTAATTTTATTAGGCTGAACTGATATACTGAAAGGAGATGCTGTGATTGGTTTATTTTTTCCACTTAGTAGACCAGTGGCATTTAAAAGTCATGCTGCAATGCAATAAAAAATCCCAAACCCAGGAAACTCCATGAATGTGATGAAGTCCACCTATTTTAGGCACCAGTATTACAAGGAGTTGATGCTCCTGATGTAAATTCCCTTATACAGAGGAGACTTTGTGCATTTGAAAGCTTTCAGACTGATACTTTGTCTTCCTAAATTTTTAAAGCTAAAGCTGTGTTAAGAGTGCAAAATTTGTGTTCTGCTGAGTGACCCCCGTCTCCCAAAGGTACCTCACACCTGCAGCCCACCTGGCCATCTGTGGAGGGGCTGTTTGTGTCCTCTTGGCCCTGTGCTGGTCCCATGCAATTGTTTTCATCTCCAAGTCCTTGGTAGGTGGCATGAAGGGCTGTGGGTGATGCTGATGGGTCACAGCTCACCTGAGCAGAGGGTTAAAAGAGTCTGAGGGAGGCAGCATCAAAGCAGCCTTGCTTGCAAGGTCTAGCAGAAATTATACCCAAGGATGAACATAACCAGCATCAGTCAGGTTTATATTCAAGGAAAATCTGGTTATTTTCCAAGGCAAATGTGTCAGGACATAAATATATATTAATATGTATATTAGAGCATGGTGTTAATAATGCCAAGGTTGTGGGTGTAATCCCTTTATGAACCATAAACTTATGAGTTGGACTTGATGATCTTTGTGGGTCCCTTCCAACCCAGAGTATTCTGTGATTCTGTGATATTATGATATAAACACATAGTAAGGCTGTTGGACACATAAAACCCCACTAGACAGGTGAGACATTCAGCAACAGGAACACATGCTACCACCAGGCAAACATTGTCCCCCTTTAGGATTCATTCCATTCCTCTCTTCACTTAGGTAACCTTCAGCACCTTAAAGATAAAATGTAGGTTTGTTTTAAATCAGAGAAACTGGATTTTACCATTCATTTAAGCATAAAAGGGTTGACTGTCCACTCAGTTGTTGATCCACTTCTTAATATGGTGCTATTCAGTCAAGGTAGGTTGGGCTTGATGAGCATGGAGATGTTTTCCAACTTTAATGATCCTATGATCATCACACATGATTGAGCTCTATTCTGAACCTGAGCCTGAAATATTTTGCAGAAATAATCTTCATTCAGACAGAGAGAGTGGCCAGATCTTGAAGCCATCAGAAAAGGTGTTATGATGCACTTGGACTGCTCACATAATAACTGCTCTGAACACAGGACTGGGTCTCTTATACATTTGCTGTTTTCCAGTGATTAAAGTATAAACTCTGTACCAGCCACTAACACAGTGAGCAGTTCAGAAAGGCCTGTGGACTGCATTTTGGATAACAAGAGACAGAAGTATCGATTAATAGTGGCTCTTAATCAATCTGATGCAGTCGATGTTTTCCATAGGCGCTCCATTAACAAGCAGCTCCTGGCTCTACCAATACCTTTCTTTTCCTGCACTCTAAGTCCCTGAATTATGAAGGACATGTGCATACTAAATGAAGCTTTTGCACTCAAGAGCAAAGGCTGCCTTTCCAGTGTCACAAAGAGAGACCACATTCACAGGACATTAAAGGCTGGGTACTCTTGCTGAACAGGTTTACACATTTAAGTCCTTGATCCTGCAAGGACTTACACACATGCTTAACCTTACACACTGAGAATGAAATCCTGGGCCTCTCAAAATCAATGACAAAAGTCCACTGACTTCAAAGGGCCACTCTCTGAATAGCCTTTTTGGTTTCAGTGCAGCCACACAGCGTGCAGAAGCGTGTGAGCTGATCTCCCCAACCCTGCGTGCTTGTGTGAAGTCTTAAGAGACTGAGTGAGCTGCTAAGTGTATCTTTCAGAGCACTTCTGTCTCACAACAAACTATAGGCATTCAAAGATGTTTTCTTGTTTGATCTGTGCTCTTTACGAGTTTTGCCCAAACCCTGTGGTAAAACCTGCTGAAGAACTCTGTGAGCAATCCATAATGCAATTCCCTCCCTGGCTAGTATTGCATTCTGAGCAGTTTCTGTTCTTTACTTTCCAAGAGATCCATCCCCTGGAGTGAGGTGATTATGCTGGAATCACATCTTTCTTTTTTAAAGGAAAAAAATCCATAGCTCACATGATTTTATAGGAAATCTGGGAAATATCTGCTGAAATAACTTTCCGGTTAGAAAAAAAAAATAGTGTATGAATTTGTGCAAGATTCAACTGCTGGTTTCCATTTGCTTTCTGCTGATAATTGAGATATGTTCTTGCAAAATCTAACATCCGTCTCAGAAACTTAGTCCTGGGTCTGTCTCAGTGTATAAAACTCTCCTCTGGCACTGGTATCCCTCAGACTCAGTGTGGGGTCCTGAGGAGTTGGGAGAAATGTTCAGGAGAACGGAAAGTGGCATTAGCCCCATTTTTCAGCACAGATCCCTTTCCAAAGCAGGTCAAGTCAATGGTCCAGTGATACTGCACAGACCCTCTGGTTCTGGGGGTGGTAAATTATGCTCCCAGCCCTCACAGTGGCTGAGGTGCTGGAGCTGGGGGGTCTTGGGCTGCCCTGAGCAGGACCAAGGTGTCTCAGCTCCAATAACAGAGCTCATGCTGGATAGTGCAGATCCTGTGAGTGACACAGCTGCACTGGTGTATGGATGCTAAATCTGAACCAGAGTGCCTGTAGTTATTACAGGCCACATAGCTCTCAGGCCCTACTGAGAACTAGCCTGAGAAATTCATGGGAGGATTTCAAAACAATCCTCAGGGACACAAAACAGCCTTGCAGGTGCTGTTTGTCTGTCCTCTTGTTTTCCTTGCAGGAGAAAGTCAGGAGGTGGTGTACACCACTGACCAATGATGGTGATGTAGCGGTTGACTAACCAATAAGAGTTTCCTTTCTGTACTTTCCACGGAACGAGTCTATAAGACAAGCCTAGAGTAATAAACCAGTGGGATTCTCCTGTTCTGACTCCACGAGAGTCTGTGTCGTCTCTTTCCGGCCGTTCCTTAATAGAGCGACACTGGTGGGCAGATGCCCCACTGCACCCTGCACGGGCTTGGGACTAGGGAGATTTTGGCTATCATCTCCCTAAGCCTGCATAAACATTTGTGAAGACAATATGTATACTGTAACAGGGAGCAAGGGTTTGGAAAAGATATTTCTAAAGTTTTGCATCCCGGCTATGCTTTAGGATAAGCCTGTGTTAGCATTTGTGTAAACCAAATTACCTCTTCTCACCTAAATTGGTGGCAGTCATTTGAGAAGGAGAGTAGGCTGTGAGCTCAGTGAAGCTACTTTTTCTCTCCTTCAGCATTTCCCTCTGACACGTTTCATTGCTCTAGCAGCAAAAAAAGAAAAATCCCCAGACTTCGCTCTTTTTTGGCTTTTACTGTAAAGGTATTTTAATTTTTATCTTCATCATGCTCCTGTACTAATGGGCTTTACACATTCCCAGCAAAGTCCTGTGTGAAATTCTTAACCACAGAGATTACAGAAATTTACTGCTTCACTGGTGTGGTCAAGTTGCCACAAAATTGCATTTGTTAATGTAGCTGTGAAAACACATGGCACCTGCCATCTCTGAGCATAAGGATTTTAAATATGGCTTGGAAGAATTTAAGAATGCCTATAAAATGGGGCTTGGCCGTGTCAGTTTAGCTTTAGGAAGGAGACTGTGCTATAAAATACTCAGCCATAATTGGACACAAGTGACAGCTTTACTTAACTAGTGTTCACAAATGAACAAGCAATGAAAATGTTCTGCCTTTCTCACCCCAGAAGAATGACCATGGCAGATGTTAATACTGTTGAGAACAGCTTTGTTGTAGCTACAGGTGAGACAAATGGAGGATTTATGAGTCTGGGGATTGAGGGAAGGGGAGGAAGGATGAAAGTCCAGCGTTCCAAAGAAATGCAATGTCCATTCACAGACACATTGCATGGCACACACAGTGCACTATAGCAGAGGCTATTCTGTGTCCATGAATTCATGAGCATGCCTGATTTTTTGTTTGTTTTTAAGTACCTAATACCCAGAATCACAAACTGAACATGATTCTGCTGTTTATTTCCTTATGCTCTACCCTGTACCCATTTAAGTTGATGGCAAATCTCTAACTTAATTGATAATACGATGTAATCAATGGCTCAGAGTCTGGGAACTCAGTGACCTGTGAAAGTGTAAACAAGAGACAATGTTGTTTCTCTGATGAAAGTCCTGAGACAAGGCTTGGCCCAGCATCTGCTGAATCCTTTCTGTTCATTTTAATGAGCTTACAAATGGTCCCTAACATAATGTGCATTCAATAGAAATCAGCATTGGTTTTTCAGGCACTGATCCAGTAAAGCCCTTAATTATGTGCTTAAGATTATGGTATGGGAATAGTCCCATAGAAGCCACAGCAACCACAGAAATGTTTTAAGCTCAGCAAGTAAGAAAATGTTTTGTTGCTTGAATATCATCACATTTTTTCCAGTCAGTTACCTCTGCCAAGAAAACTACCAAATACAATTTCTAGAAATCAAACACCATGAGATGGCATAAATGCAGTGATATTCAGATTTTTACCCTTTTTTGTTTTTTTAATATTCCTTTATGTCCAGATATAGCAAAGCACTTAACTTCAGTTGTGACATGAATAGGAGTACTTGCATCTTGAAACTTGAAGCTCCCTCCCCTTTAAGATTCAGGATACTCTCACACATGGTGCTACTGGCTGCTGTCAGCCCCATTTCTAGGTAGGATGATACTTTTAAATTTATAAAAAGTAAAGCTGCAGTATAAGTAGGAAAACGTTCTTCCCTGTGTTTAAATCAAGTTCTGGTGGTTTATCCCAAACTCTTTAACCAGGTGCTTTTTTAGAAGAGCTGCTTAAATGCAGTTTAAGCTTTTGTGCCATGTGGAGCACATTTTGTTTGACTGCTTCACTTCAGCTCATCCTAGCTCACTAGAGGGGACTGCATTTCTGCATCCTCTTGTTTTCATGAAAACTCTTGATAATCACCAGGATTTTTTCAGGTAATGTTGTTTACAGTAAACACAGCCTGTGGTGTTTCCAAAACTTTCCTGCTGTCAGAAGCATGAGGGACAAATTGAAAATATTGGTTTGGGGGAATGTAATCTTTTCAGCACAGGCTCTGGTCAGCGTGGCTGTATGCAGTGCAAGTGCCCAATTGCAATGATGTCCAGGCACAGGGCCAAATGCTAAAACTGCCCCCAGAGTGAATATACTCACACTCTGTGAGAGAAGCAGTAAAGTATTCTCGTTTTCTGGCCAGCAACACGACTTCCCAGGAGGATAACTTTTGCCAGGAGTATGAATAAGCTGCATTGAGGCAATGCCTTATGGCAACTGCTGCATCAGGGACCGCTAAGTAACTCATAAATAAGCAGTCCCTGCTGCCCCCCAATTCCAGTTTCCAGCTTCAGAAGGTACTTATGTAGGTCCAAGTATAAAGGCTTGCACAGTGGCCTCAGTGGGCTCTGAGAAGTGCCAAAGCAGAGGTGGCTACTTTCCATCCCCTGCTCCTTTGACTGGCCATAATTTTTCTGGCAGGCACAAATATGCAGAGCCTAGAAGGATTTGGCTTCTATTCTTCAGCTCATATTCATCATGTGGGCTGCTCCAGTGAAGTTATGAAGCCAGGAGCTCCTGTTATGGTAGGATAAAGACTCCACCACAGCTGAAATCTTTATTAGCAAATTAATTATGAATAAACAGAGGAAAAATAGGCACACTTTAATAAACACAGCAACTATCTTGTTTTGGGCACACAAGTCACAACAGAACTACATTATAATGTAGGGGGTTTTACATTCGTGCTCATTTTCAGTTTTCTTGAGAACAACTTCAGTTCCACTCACATAAGCATGCCAAACCTTCTGCTGATATAAATCAGAGTGATTCCTTGACGCCTGCTGAGCATCTGCCCCAGAATGACAAATAATAGCCTCTAGAGCCCCACTAATCTTTAAGGATGATAGAAGCTACTGATCCAACACGTACAACTTTTTAACACCATACAGACAAAAAAAAATCAGGCAGGAATTCCTACACTAGGGATAACCATATTCCATAAGGATGTAGTAGAGGTTAACTGCATTCTTGCAGCAAAGCACCCTGTTTTGGTTTAAAAGGTTTAAAACCTGCTTACAAGGATACAGAGGTTCAAAGTTTTGTGCAGAAAGTTAGTAACAGATATAATAAAGAATATGAGCATTTAGACATCTATAATGTTCTATTCTGTGCCTCCCCATTTCTAGGTGCTGACATACAATGATACAGCTGCTGCTTTTTTGCAGCAGAATTGAGAACTTTGATTTCAAATAAGCCAATAAAGTGATTTTCTGGAAGGCAATACTCTGTCCTTGTACTCCTTTTCTTCAGCTACATATTTTTTGCCTTTCAGGACATTTCCTAATTTACTGCACAGATACCTTCTTTTGCAAAAGATAAAAATATCATCAGTTGATGTGTTTATCTAAGAAAAATCTGTATAATTTAGACAAAGATAATCAACCCCTTCTGTATATGAAGACAATCTGCGCACCATAAGCCAGGAAAACATTGTCATAGTTTAAATTTCTTCATGTTCTTCTCTCTCATCAGTATAAGAATATAATTTTGAGATGTAGCTACTTATTTTTGGTTGAATACAAGAGTGAGCATACAGGAGCCGTTCTTTTTTCTGGTATTTCCAGTCAGCTTCATACCTCAAATTATTAAAAACCTCTGGGAAGTCTTTCCCATGAGGTGTGATTCACAAATTGTATGAGTTAGTCTTCAAAGATTTTATTAAAATAAAAATGTAATCTATGACCCTTACTAGTGGTTTGTCTTATATAAATGTATTTCTCTGCTTGACTTTCATAAAATACTTTAGGACAGAATAAATGACATTGAAGCAGGACAGGAAACACTTCAAAAGGAACAATTTTCACATGCTGCAAAACTAGTTGGGGGACCATCTTGAAATATCCTCCATGCCTTCACTTTTCTTTATGCAGCTTCATTTATTGTCTTAAAATTAATTTTCCAGAGCGAGAAAACTTGTTCTTGGGAGGGTGATAAAACTGGTTTTGAAAGTCCTGGTGATAGCAATGGTTCATGTTGCTGCTGGTGAATATGTTGTGGACAAGTCTCTAGGGTTCTGTCAGTCCTAGCAGGAAAACAGCCAAGGACCACCCTGTAGCCCCAAGTGGTGTTGAGCTGGTGCAGCTCGTGTCCATCTGCACACACTCCTCCAGCCCCAGGCAGAACTGCCAGCATCCAGCCTGCCTGGGGTACCTGCTGTCCCCCAGCCCAAAACCTGCAATGTTTTAGAGAGCGACATTTGGCACAACCCAAAGCTCTGCAGGGGAGCAGGCTTTTGACTAAAGGTCTATGAATGGTCAGGAAATTGTCCTTAGGCCATGTTCCTGGTCTGGATCTTTATATCAGAGTAGACATAACTAGTAGAAACACATATCAAAGGGAAAGTGCTCCCCAGAATACTCACAGGCTCTGATTTGAACTTCAGCCAAGTTCAATTTCAGACTTTACCCACCCTGTTAGAGGGGACCTGAAAATAAGAGGTGGGAATAATTTCTGGCAGGTGTCTGTACAGATTAAGTCAGATACTTTCAAGTACAAAAGCATATCCTAAACTGCATAATAAAAGCTCAGTGTGTTGATATAGCTAAAGAGCATCCCTGAGCCAGGAATTTTGGGAAGATGGGAAAGTACTGTAAGCTTGGTTTGCTCTTTCAGCCTGCTCTAGACATGCATTAAGTTCCACTAATGAGCACAGGACAGTGACTTGGACAAACACCTGATCCAACATGGTGCAGAATCCTCCTGCTACCTGAAAGACTGTGGGCTGAGGCAAGAATTATGCCTTCCTTAGAGGAAAGGCTAAAGGCTAAAGGTTGGTACAGAGCTATTGAGAATGGATAAGGGCTGCTAGAGTGGAGCTGGCTTTCAGACCAAGCACGTCCATCCGAATAAACACTCCAGGTACTCATCAATACGTCCTTGTCCAGGAGCAAACTGGATTCTGAACAAGCATCCAAAGATATAAAAGTGTAAATATACTGATGCTGTCCTTTTGTTAAAGTCCAAAAGGGGGTGAGGGACTGGGGATTGTTTTATTCTCACTTTAAATGCTAGTTTTGATAATTTTTTCTAAGCGAGTCTTTATGTTTCATTGCTTCCTGTATTTCCCAAAATTATTATTATTTAAATTAAATTACAGATCTTTCTTAGCTATCTCTGAAACAATAATGGCAAAGGCTTTGTTGCATGTGCAGGAACTCCAAATTAGGTGAAATTTGCTTCTGGCAATGGAGTAATGGCACCATGCAGACACATGTACTAATAATGTTACTTCTTTTGGTGTATGTTGTGCAAGCAGCTATCACAGAGTATGTTCCAAACCTCATTTTATTAAATGAACAATACAGACCACCAGTAATTGTTATATCAGTGGGGAAAAAAACCACAAAATATGCATATGATATGATGATGTGAAAATGCACATAGAAGAGCACACCAACGTGCTTTCCTTCTGCAGGGTTTTGGCAGGCTTTCCAAAATGTCCTGTCCAGTTTAGAATTAGCAGGGTCAGAGGAGATGTCCCAAAATTTAGTATAATTTGGATTTATCAATACCAGACTCTTTTCAAAGGATAGATAAGTCTTCTCAGAATATTTCCCCAGACAGATTCTCTTCTGCACATCTCTTTGCCAACTGGAACCTTTTGATCTCAACATCCTCAGTGCCAAATTCTTTAATGGTGTAAATGAGTGAAACTCCACCTAAGGCAGTGGAGCAGATCCCATTTGCACCTGCAGAGAACTTGGATTTGATTTTGTAGCCAAGGAGAGATTAAAACCATTGGTTCTAGTAGATTTGTTAGCCTGTAAAAATGCTCCTCATCTCCGGTTGCAGATAGCTCTGTTATCCAGTCCAAATGTGAGAAGGAAAAGCAGCAGAAAATGCCTTTGAGGGCATGAATCCTGGAAAGGGAGGGTGATACACTGGAGGGTTTAAGAGGATTTTGTGATCTCTGTCTTATGATCAAGGATACATTACCATCATTTTGATTCTGGTAGCTTCACTTGCTCCCTGTGCAGCTTTTTTCCAGATCTCCTAATGTGAACCACTTATTCCAGATTGCTCTTTGAAGAAGGCATCCATTGATACATCAGAGATTAAATGAGTCACTCATGATGGATTGTGGTTCATGGCTTTATATACAACAGAAAATTATGCATTTTACACTACCTTGTAAAATAACCATTTATCTGGGTAAACATATTGACTCCTTTTGGGTTCATATGAAAACTATCCTGGGCTGTGAATCTTAATTTAGCAAGCTCTTGACAGGCAGGAAAAAAGACAGCTAACAATGATGGAGAAGAATCAGTTACTTAAATGTCAATAGAGGGAGGCTAAAAAATGAGCTCAAAGTAACAGATCAATTTGTTCTCCAGTGCCCAGCCAGAGATACAGACTTGGCACTTCTACTACCTTTTCCCCCCTCTTTCAAAAAATTAAGAAAAAGAAAAGGTTTAGAATTTTTGGCAGTTGGTGCTGTTGTATCAGTTGTATGCTGCTATGATGTCAATTCCAACATGAAAACAGCACATGCTGGACAAAGAAATGAGGCCAAATGGTTAGAACAAAGGGAAATGGTTGAGTATCATTTTCCAGAAATTCTACCTCTTATTTCTCTACATGAATTGTAGGTACCAAATCAAAGTATCTCTTTTCCAAGCACCATAGTTTGCACATCTGTAATAAGGAAATTATTCTTCTGATCCAGATTCTCCCCAGGGCCTTTCCATGTGGGTCACTGTAATATTTGAACATCTGACACTGGTAAAATTGGATCAGCATAAATGTGCACCAATTCTTCTTCTGAGTTGAAAGCATCAGAAGGCATAAGAACTGTGAAAGAATGCAGTTTAGGAATGGAGGTAAAATGGCCTCATCCCAGGTCCTTTGGGAAGCTCTGTATTTGTCTGTCTAGTGGAACAGGAATACAGGTCAGCACTTGCTCAGCTTTCAAAAAACAGCAGATTAAATTTTCAAACAACAGGTTAAATTTTCTAGTATCTGACCATTTCTGCTTGTTAGCTCAGATTGCATTTAATTGGTGCACCTGCCTGATTCTTGGCCTCTCCGCATCCTTTTCCTGATAAATATTTACACCCCTCTCACTCACAAAAGAGTCCAAGGTGCTGAGTACATCATTGATTTCAGCCAGCTTTGGATCAGACCTGTAATCACTGTGAGCTTCTGACTTGCTGGCTCTAAGTATTTTGGATGGATCATCTCAGAGACAAAGCAGACTATCAGAGCCAAGTATATATTTCAGCTTTCCCAAAGGTTTACTCTCAAAAAAATTCATTGTCCTATATGTAATATAAAATAATTCCCTGTGGAGAAAAATACTGTATCATGATACAGATCTGGGCAGTGATTGAAATAATAACAGACTGTTTAATTGCTAAATTACAGTAGTGATATTATGAAATAACATATTATATCCGCATTTCTAATAAATTAATCCATCATGATTAAAGGTCTCTCAATGAATACCAAATGAATTAATACATGATTGGCCTTTATAAGTAAAAGCCTTTAAAATTATGCAGTTTTCTGCAAGCAGCTAGCAGCCCACAGAATATAGTGGCAAAGAGAAAATCTGTCACAAGAAAACTTTTCTACATTTCTACACGCAGAACACCTTTTCTTTCAGAACATTTTTGCATGGAACTCGTTACCAATTATGACAGATAGCTTTTTAACAGGAGACAATATGCCCATAATCTCACAATGTTTGGGGGAGAGGGGAAAATTACCACAATATGACTAATTTTATGAAAGACATCTGTCATTTTCTACTGTTGTAATACAAGCTGTTTAGGAAGTAAATTTAATTAACCAGATTTCTCATTTTAAAAAGAGGAAAAGAAGTCTTTTACAGCATGCCAGGAGCATATCCCTTGAATATAGTTTGTTTAATGCACCCAATTAGACTGAATCATCAAATTTTCTGAACCTTAAATATCTCAAATTAATTTTTTCCACATTGTTTTTCTATGTACCATTTTGCAGCCATTTGTGCTGTGTAGTGGATGTTGTTTATCATTGATATTCCTTTTTTAAAGTTTCTGCTTAAAGCCAGGGCTTTCTGGTGCTTGGTGTTGCACATAAAGAAAGAAATCTCTGCCTAAACAGGTCCCATTGAAAAAGAGTGACATACAAAGAGTGAGAAGTGAGAAAGGCAGGGAGAGCAGGTGTATCTGTCCCAGGTCATAAATAATTCAGTGAAACATCTGAGTCTTGGTCTGGTGTCATCTCAAATACTAGACCACACTATAAAAGGATATAATTGTGAGTCAATGGCAAGCTCCTGCATAGGGGTGTGAAATTTCCTCTCTTACTCAAATAATTGCAGACCTGAAAGGTTGGTCCTTTTTTAAAAAAAGAATATGGTTCATTTTTGCAAAGTCCTGATTTCACATCTTTTAGACAACTTATACCATAAAGAAAGAAGTTCTGTAAAGATGGGTTGTTGGGGTTTTTTGTAATGTATGAAAGATTATATTATAACACTGTTCTCCATGAAAGCTGCCACCATTTATGTAGAGTTTTCCAATGTCCAGAAAAAACCCCAACCAAACAAGTGAAAACTTATTTATGGATATCAGTGGGAATCTGGGGTAGTTCCACTGACTTCATTTCAAGGTACCTAAGATCAAAACCTGACTAGAAATCTCAAATCAACCTCAGTAAAAACAAATATTCATATAATATTAAATGAGCTGATTGCAACTTAATATAATGTGTTTTCCATTTGCTTAAACTATTCTTAAGAATACTTAGGTTAATAGAAGATCACCTTCTAAACAAAACTCTTGGTGAATTTCTGATGTCAGTGCACCTTCCGAATTCTGTTCTTAAATACAGCATCATCCAAAAATTAATATCTTCTCCTTTTGTACACAAGGGAAAGCTTCATCTCTATTCAGAAAAAAAAGAAAGAAATTAATGCAAAAAATACCCACTACCTGGTAGTGTATTGAACTGTACAGAATGTCACTGAAGAATGAAAGCATCTTCTTTTTATTTTCTTTTTTAATTTGATTTAATTTAGAAACATTTACATAGGTTATGTGTGGAGAGCACAGCATTAATTTTGGCAAGTCTTTGTTACTCTAACAGATTTAGGAAGTTAATTGTACATAATATATGTCTGGTATTTAGAGAGCATCATTCACTTAGTAGCATGAATAGAGTTACTAAATGTGGGGAATAAGTCAGTCCAGCAGATAATAGATTGCTTACTGGGGTGGAATAATCATGCAGAGAAGTGGATAGGGAAAACTGAAGGGCTTTGGTTATCCTTATGTACATGCACACATTGTAAATCTTCCAGAATATCTGCAAGCTTAAACATTGCATCCAGTCCTTTAGACCAAGGTTTTCCTCCAACTTGAAGGATGAGTTGACACCTCCAGTAAATGCCCCCCCGCTCTCCTGCACTGGGCCTTTGGATGAGTTCGGGTGGAGAAAGGTCATAGAGGTGGTAGAAAAGTACCAGGCTGAGAGCTGAAATGTGAATTTAAGCATATCTTTATTTTCTTTTTTTGTTTGGTTGGGTTTTTTATTATTTTTGGTTTTTGTTTGTTTGTTTGTTTGTCACAGACTTGCTCTGCCCCATTTATCAAGGCTGTATTCAGGCAGCATGAAGTGTCCATGTCTGGTCAGAGGAGAAAGTTGGTTTTAGTGATGCTTCATACAGGGGCTGGCTATAGCAACCACGTGAAAAATATAAATCCAAAGACTTGTTTATAACCCAGGTCACTTGAATACAGCTTTCAGATTCTCTTTGCTCTAATTGCCTTTCTAAATGTCTAGCACAGATTAAAGCAAACACCGTTTAGTATTAGAGGACATATGGTTATCTATATTCATATCTGTGCCATACAGAGAGAAGAAATATATGGTTCAGCATGTGAAGCATGCAGACATGAAACAAACTCACCCCTGAGGGGTCAGCAGCAGAAAAGGTGTTAGAAGCTTGAGGGAATTTTATCTGAGCACAGGCAACATGATAACTTCTGAGACAGAACAGCTTTTAAGTGAACACAGGCAATCCTGCAATTAATGGAGACATATCTACTCAGTATTACAGTACAGCCAACCTGCATCCTTGGCTTATTAATTTCTCCCACTAGTACAAGTAGGTTGACGTCTTCTAAATTAAAAACAGTTCCGCCTTAGGAAGAATTGCCAAAGAATTTGTACATTAGAAGTCTCAGGAGATGAAACTCTTGCATTCCGCCTTCACTGGGGAAGAGTACAAGCTTATCCTTCAGGAAGTGTCATCTGCCAGTTATGACAGCTACACATTTGTATTCATTTATGAATTCACCATTTACAACTGTGGCTATTTAACACAACAATTCCCTGGAAAATCTTTGGACTCTGTGTTTGCATAATAAGAAAAAACTTTCAAGAACAGCTCATCTCCTTCTGCCTTTTCTACTATTCCTGTTTTGTACCCAATGAATTTTACACAAGAATAATTTAGGACAGCATTTGGCAGGGTTGTTCTGGTCTCTGTGCACGTAGGAGGCTTGTGAATCTCTTGCAATCTTGCTACAGGGGACAACATTTCTAACAGGGTGTATTCAGGAGAGTTGATTTTGTTATTCTGTGGAGTGAAAGTGTAGTCTGTCACCTGGGCAGATACAACTGTTAACTGGAACAGGGCTCCAGGTACTGAAGCTCTGTTTCTGATTCAACTAGAGATGTTCTGAGTGACCCTAAATAAATCACTTCATCTAGCTGGTTCTTTATCTTTGTGTAACATCAAAATGCAGCTATGATTTCTTCTTCTCCCAGGCATGCTGTGGGAATGCAGTGATGAGGTGCTTAGAGAGATGTGTCTGCTCTCCTCTGTATTTGGTCTATAATTGCAATGCTGCCTGAAGTTCAAGCACATGAGATTCCACCTGGGCTGTCAGCTCTACCTCTTATGGGAGCTTTCCCTTTGACAGCTGAGGTGGTGGTGACCATCTGTGACGTTACCTCGTGGACTTCTTTAGAGCAAGAGATCAAGAATGAAAAATCAGTGAATCTATCCCTCCCAAGACAACAACGTGAAAATTAAGTACAAAACTTACCAGTGAGAGAGAAGCAAAAAAGAAACGTTAATTTTGTACCATTTTAGTTGATTTCAACAGTGTATTTAAATAGCTGTACTCTCAGGAGTTGATCCTTAAATCTATTTTTTTTTTCCTTTTTGGACTCTTTTTGTACATTAATGGTGGTGAGGTGTTCCCAGAGGAGAAGAGGATATCAGATGGGAGAGGTGTAGGTATTATTTAAGTTGGGTATTGACCTTTGGGAGGTTCAGGGAAGCAAATGAAAGAGATCTGTTGGCAGACTTGTGTCACAGAGAAGGTGAAGCAACACGCTGCTTAGTGCGTACGTAATAATGGGAGATTTATGAGTAGGGGAGCAGGTTATAAGAATAGACCACATTAATCTTCTGCTTCAAACTCTTCTCATTAATCTCCCACTAACAAACTGAAATGGTCAAAAATGTCGACTATTCCTTTATTCTGATTTTACCATGATTTTACAAAGTCCTTAAAGAGATTCCCAGCAAAAAGATTCTCCTCTTCTGTTTCTCTCATCTTCCCATATTATCCTAGAGGGAATGCAGAAAATTTCTATCCAAGATATAGCTTTGCAAAAACATGTCTCATCACCATTTCTTTTCACTTCTAGCTGTAAGTCAGTGTCCATCCATTTCTTCATTCCCTTCTCTATTGCTAATGAGAAGGAAGATTACCTTGTGACTGCTTTGTGCTGATTAGCCTGAGCCTGAGCTCTGTGAGTAGATAAATTTGCTTTCAGAACATTCAAATAAAGCCAGATACCTGAATAAGCAGTAATAGCAAAATTAAAAGCAAAACAACAAACAAACAACAACAACAAAAACTGACAAGATAAGATTTTCCTTTAAAAACCATATGAAGCAAAATTAAGCAAAAAAGCTGAATTTCATATGAATCCACTGGAAACTCTGTCTACTACAAGTGTTGCAGGATTGAGGAATGCTGCTGAAACTATCCAGCTAACTTGGCAGTATCTCACTAAAATAGGTTGGGATAATCACTTGCCATTGAATTCTATTGTGTATCTGAATTTCTTGGCTTTGGTGCAGTGCAAATATTCTTTATGATTTCCAATTATCTTTAAAAATATCTTGTGAGGAGTGGAGGCTCTGACCAGCTAGGGATCATAGACTCCATGGAGTCATTTTTCTTCAGAGAGTAGTAGAACACTGTCACAACAGCAAAATTGTATTCTATCCAGGGAGTAAATATATTGATTGCTTACTTAGCAGAACTGGCGAACAACACACGTTACTCCAATTCACTGCAGCTTGCACTGACTTCCAATTTGCTTTTGGATGTAGGACTTGATGGATAAAGCCATGGGCTTTGTGTCTGTGACTGCTTTTCTGCTTCTTCTCTGCTTCCTGTGTCCTACCAGTAGAGATTAGTTGGGATCCATCTGCTAACAGTCTCCTTTAACTCCGAGGGACCAAAGTCATACAAAGTACTTCTGCTGCCCCAGAAATTTTAACCCATTTAGTGCCTGGTAGAGTCTATTTATTCAGACAACTGCCTGAGGACGGAATACTGGCTTAGTTGAGATCATCTGTAGGAAGTCACTATTTGACATTTTCCAGTTTGTTTTTTTATCATAAATCTTGTTAGCCCTCTGCCTGAGACCAGAGGTTTGTACCCATGGTAGAATCACAGAATCAGATTATCCTGAGCTGGAAGGGATCCATGAGGATCATCAGTCCAGCTCCTGGCCCTGCACAGGACAAGCCCAAGAAACACCATGTGTCTGAGAGCTTTGTCAAAGTACTCCTTGCACACTGGGAAGCTTGGTGCTATGACCATTAGAAACTTTTTTGGTTTCCCAAGATTAAATTAGTATGGCAGGACTTTACATCTTCAGATCAACTGGAGCTCAATTCAGCAGTGATTACATCCTGTCTAGACACATGTCACAGGTTGCTCAGTTGATGTGGTGAAAAGATTGAGGTTCTCAACATAAAAGCAATATCAGTGGACATCATCTATATGGTGGTTGAGCAAGGAGCTTCCAGGTTTGAATTCAAGCGAAAGCTCTAATTTAAACTGTCTTTACACCAAGGTATTGCCCAGCTCCTTTGGTGAACCCTTCTACTAATATTGCTTTTGGGGGAAATGTAGAACTTTGGGTGTTCTGGGTACTGGTTACACACCTCCCCAACACACACTCATTTTAAATGCAGTTGAGTGGATCAGCAAGTGAATTTCTGACTAAGCAACAAGCACTTGATTTTTAATTTGTTTTGTTCTGCCTTTGGTAGTTTTGTTCATTCTAGCCATTGTTTCCCTCATAAACATAAATGTCTGTGATGTAGGATTGCTAATATGTGTCTCCCTTTGGTTCAGTATATGTGGATAGAATCCTAGAACAGTTTGGTTTGGAAGGGACCTCAAATGTCATTTATCTCCAACTCACCTGTCATGGGCAGGAACAACTTCCACTAGACAAGACTGCTCAAAAATAGAGAAATCCTACTTGACTACAAGGTGTGATTCAGGACTTTTGGTAATCCACTGAGCAGGAGATGTTGGGCAGCACCAGCACAGCATCCATCCATCTCTACCCACTTGTCTGTGGCTGACCAGCTCACAACCACACTACACCAATGCATGTGCAGACTTTAGCCTGTTCACTTCAAAGCCATTTCAGATGTTTTATTTGCCTAATGTGTAGGTTGCTCCTAGATGCACCCAGCTTGTGCATCCATGGCTCCTCCTGAAGTCACAGTAACTCTGTGTGCTTGTGCCTGCACAGGCTGTACCCATTCAGAACAAATGCTGTGTGAACTTACTGTCAGCCCACAACATTGCTGGAAGTTTCTCAGCAGTGTGAGTTTGCATTGCCAAAGAAGACTTTTTTTATTGATTTCAACAGAAATGATAACTGTAAATATCTCTTTCGGGTAAAAAGCAGATCATCCCAAAGTAAAAATGTGGCTGGTTGCTATGGTAGTCTACTAGATTGTGGGAAATATGTGGGATTCAGTGCAGGAAATGAGTTCATGTCTCCTCAGGCAAGAAAAGCTTGGACTGGCCATAGCTTCATCCTAGGGTCAATGATTTTAATCCCCCACATTCTCTGAAATGGGCACGCTCTTTTTTATCCAGCTACTTGACTGATTGCAGATATTTGTGTCAACTCAAATCTGAAAACTTTACCACTGAGCCAAATCCTGCAAGAAAAAGTTTGTATTTTTGTCTTGCAGACAGAGATAACCTTTATCTTGGTCTTCTTAGAATACAAGGTTTATATGATAGCTGTCCTTGTCCTCCAGGCCACCAATAACTCCTGAGCCTATGAGAGACTCCAGCCCAGATTGACAGCCACTCTATATTTTACACCAGCAACTGGTTTTGCACACACAAAAGGCAGGACTAATCACAGTGTCTCTTGCCTGCCAAGATTTCACAGGGAGGACCAGCCCATGCATTAGCTGGAACAAGCCCAGGGCACAACACGGACGCAAAATCTGCAGGAAGTTTGGATTTATAAATTCTGCAGGTCACACAGCAGCTTGTGAGGGGGGAGGGAGATGTGGATGGGCAAGGAGGGATTAAATATTCTGCTTTTGGAGAACCCCTCGAAACAGCATGTAAAGCAAATCCTCTGCTCTGCAGAGCTTCCTGGGAAATGACTGTCCCAACATTTATCACAGCTTATCTCTGGCGCAGTGTCCTTTCAGCGCGCGCACTGCGCTGCCCAATCAGCCCACCAAGCTGTGCCTTATCGCAGCCCTAATCCCTCTCCTCCTCACTCTGGAGGAGCAGATAAATGGGAGGCAGGTGTGCTGCATCCAGCATGTTAACTGAGCGAGTGCTCCCCAAATCTGCTTCTTCAGCTCTGCCTTTTATCTTGTCTTTAACACCAAGCAGCCACCGCCGATAACAAGCAGATTAAAAACACTATCAGATTAACATTTTTATGTAATAAATGGTCAAGAACCTCACATTAAAAGAGTATCTTTCCTGGCATTAAACATCCTTCACTCACCCAGGAAGCCTTTATCAGCTTGAACCTGCTCTGCTCGTTGCATAATAAATCTCCGAACCCTGATTTCATCGTAAGGAAATTCTTCATGAGGACAGCAGGGAACTAAATGGATGACTGTGTTTGAAGGGGAAATCAAGCAAAAAGATTAAAGTGCTGGTCTTCTTTAGTTTAAAACTAACTTTGTGCTAAACCTTTTATCTGAGGGATTGCTTAGTTTGGATGTTCCACGGTGTGGCACAGATTTTTGCTTTCTCCAGGGCAGTTCAAATTTAGCTCAGGTCAAATTTACGCCAGATAAAATATTTTTCTTAATGAAAAGTTTATTAATTTTTCTTCAAAAACACATCTCTGATCCATTCTTACTTTCCAAAATGTTAATATTACTAACAGCACTTTTTCTGCATGTGTTTATCTTGCACATTTTACCTCTGACAGTTTCTGGTGTCTTTTGTTTACTAACAAAGTATTTCTCCGGCCAAACACTGGACTTCAAAAAAGTGGAAAATCTGAAAAAAACTACTTTGATAAACATGGCTACGGTAAATGTTCCACAGAAAATCCTGTGGAAAATGAGCAAAGGTCATTCCAAACCCTGTCAAATGGAAACACACTTGCAATTTCACTTGGCCAGCAGCAGCCTTACCAAGAAAATGTACTAACAACATGAATCTATTTTTTTCAGGGTAAACCCTGAAAGATGGTCATAGCACTTGCCACTAACTCACATTATTCTGGTTTTAAGAGAAGCAAGACTAGGGAGGAAAGAGGCATAAGAGAAAAGGACTCCTTTTATCTTAGCACACTCCCAAATAATGAGGGCAAGGAAGGATGTTCAAGGACTGACATTTGCACCACAAGTGCTGCACCTCTGATAGACAAATATGCTCCTGAAGTTCTGGGATCCCTAGATAAGCCTTAAAGACAATCAATGAATAAAAAAGAAGATATTTTTAAAGATTTTGCAGTCTATGACAGCCTGAACAAATTTAAAATTTTCTTACAGGGAAACACTGAGGGTTTTCTCCTGTAGTACATCCATGTTAAAATATGAGGTTTTCAACAATAACTGTCCCAGAAAGAGTTTTGTATTCATTCCATGCTTTTTTGGTCTTCAAGACCATCCTTGAAGATAATTTTCATCTTACTTTAGTCAGACTGGCTGGCAAGTTGCTTGACTAGTGCTGCCTGATAGATTTGATTTTCAACCCTAAGATTTTTTTTTTATTTTTTTTTTTAATATAGTACCTGAAGGAATCTGACTTATACCTCCTCTATAGGATACTGGACAGCCTCCACCCTTTACTTTACATCTGTAAAGCACTCAGACTCACTCATTAGTAATTTTCTTATTCAGTTCTTAAAACTGTTTGTAAACTGTAGTAGATTGCCATTAATTTTTTTTTTTTTTTTTTTTAAATTCAGATTTCACAGACACTCTTGGGAGAAGAATAAATCATCATTACTGAATCACAGAAGAACAGAATCACAGAATGGTTTGGGTTTGGGTCTGGTAGAAGGTGTCCCTGCCCATGGAAGGGAGATTGGAACTCATTGATCTCTAGGGCCCCTTCCAACCCAAATCATTCTATGATTCGATGATTAATAAACAAATTAGAAAACTTTTCATATGCATGTCCATATAAAATGTATATGGACCCAAGCAAAAGGTTGTTTTGGTATTTTTAACAAAATATACACTGCATTCAGTTATTTGTGAGTAAATCTTACAAAATGCTCCAAGGGTTGGTTTTGCAGCCCACATTCACACTGATTAAAACCTCTCAGAGAAACTGCAGTGGAACATATTTCCCGCTGACTAACATCATTTTGGGGAAGCAAGAAATTCCCAGGTAATAATTGATAACACCTGCTAGAAGCTCATTTTTTAGTAGAGCAATGATATCAGACCCACTTGATGGTATTTTAACCCCTATCATTTCAGAATGAAATTGAAAGGAGCCAGGCTTTTGTGTGCAGAGCACCTTTCATCCACCCAGATCCTGCAGTATTGTGCAAACGTAAGTGATTGCACGAACAATGCAACGATTCAGCGCAGCCAACAGCAAAGTTCAGCAACAGCCGAGGCCAAACAAAGAGGCCACGCACAGAAAATCCAAACAAAGGCCATGAGGCACTAATGATTCTACAGAGGAGGCGCTTTTATTTTTAGCGTGAAAGGATACTGGGGAAGGAATAGAAAGGTTAGGCATGGAGATTCCAGCAAGTAGGAGCACAAGGGGCTACATGGCCAGGCAGAAAGTGATGATTGGGCAGGAAGACCAAACAATAGAAGTGCTCTCAGCAGCAGATGCCAATTTCCAATAAATTCAAGCATCACATAGGGTTTTAGCCACATGACTCCTATTGACTTTAATAGGAGTCATGCAGCTAAAAAACCCTCATTGCTTGGAAAGTTACTTATTAAAAAGTGAATACGAAAAATTAATTTGAGACAGGCGGGTTATTCTGAAAGATCTGGCTTGGAAATACTGTGAGTTATGCCAGCAGAGAATTTGGCCCGATAGTTGCAGCATTACCCTGGACACCTTTTTCCACTTGATATTTTACATGTGCCTTCTCCAGTATTAGTTACCGGATAAAGAGGAATGTGAGCTCAGTTGACACTTTGGTTGACTGCCAAATAGAACTTAATAGAGTTAATAGACACTAATCCTGATTTAGAATTTTTCAGGGTTTGCTCCATAAATTACTGTGGCCACTGTGTGTTTAAATACTGCTTTTAAACAGGAAAAGTGTAATACAGACGGCTGAGTGCACCCAAGCTTACACTATTCCTTGCAAATAGCATTTCTGGAATCTGTTTAAGACGTTGTTATGTAAAGGGATGTTCTGTATTTTCGAGCTCTTGTAATAGCAGTTGTCATTCACCAAAAAGTTCTGCCCCAAAGGAAAGATAGCCTAAAAACAAAGTTGCAGGGATTTTTATCTCCATTTTCATTCCCACTACACCGAGCCAGACAAGAAAATGGAAAGATATGAGCACAGAATCAGTTAAATGTTTTCAAATGGGATATTAGATTAAAATAATCATGAACAACAATTAGAAGGACATCAACTCGTTAAAGATCCAATAAAGAATATATAAATTTCTATCAGGCTACCCTCAAAATTCCTGGTTTGAAAGATCCTCAAGGTGAAAATGAGCTCAGTTCATTCTTTAGCATTTTATGTCATATATGCATCTATCATTTCCAAAGTTTGTTGCTGATAAGCTGAGAAGAAGAGAATAGTTAGGTTCAAATATATTTTGTTTCATGGGCTGGACAGTCTCTGGATAAAAAAAAAATTCCCAAAATTTGTATCTAAGCCCTTTTGACAACAAGCAACTCTGCAAAGATACACCAGTCCAATGCAATCTCAGCTGTTTAACAGGCAGATTTCTTACCTGAACTATGATAAGGAGCCTAATAATTTTATTGGGGAGGATCTTATAAGTCAGGTATTAAAAGCAGCTGGAATAACGAGTATCCTCACACTCATGTCATGGCAGCCACAGCAGATTTTTTTACAATATAGGACTTCTGCAAAATGTTGCCCAACTTTTTTTTTTTTTTTAACAAATCGGGTTCAACATAAGAATAATGAATTCTAACATCTATGGCTCATCCATGCCTTGTTTGATTTGTATGCAACCTAAAATATAAAAAGTTTCTCTATTTAAAAAAAAAGTGTTAAAATTTTCTTCTGTTTAACTGTTTTCTCCTACTTACCACCTCAGCAATAACAGTAATGGTCGAGGCAAATTTAGACCTTAGAAGCTTCAGCACTGAAATCAGCTTACAGTTAGGAGATGGAAAAAGACTAGAGTGTTTCAGAAAGGGGTTGCTCATAATTTCTCCTGCAAGTTTCAGTTTGTTTAATATTTTAAGGAAGATCTAGGATTACACAGGGTAAGGAAATGGCCTGAGAGTGAAAACAGGAGGACAATTTGTATGAGTCCCTTCCTTGGTGATAGAAATTAATTCAGCTGAATGGCAAAAGAATTAAAGGATATGTACACACACAAGAGCATGTGCAATGCAGTCCCACATTTATAGATCAAACTGATATTAAAAATCTAAGGCAGGCACCTTCAAAAGGAAGCCATGTGAAGAGCACAGAAATGAGCCCTGCTGATATTATCATGTCCAAGAAATGGATGATGCATCCTTTTACTGTACTGACATTTCCACTGGCATAAACAGCATAGGATGTAGAAAGTCTGTGAGATAACACTGAATCCTGAAAAAATGTCTTCACTCACCCATGGCACCTATCCATATCTCTCTGTTTCCATGTTTTTTGGTTAGTACATTGGCTCCTGTAAATGTAACTTGCTTCCCCCCCTCTCCCCAGGATTTTGGATGACTAACTTCCCCCTCTGAGTAGGAGCACTAGCTTCTGAACATGAAAATGCTAAGCATGACAACTACCTCCTTTCAAATACCAGCACAAGGGTTGCCAATGTGCAAAAGGAGTTTCTCATCTGGATTTCTGGCCAGGCTGAGGCCATAAAGAATGACCTATGGTAACTGCCCAGACATCAGCTTTTCTCAACAGCCACTCCCATGAGGACAAGAAATTGGAGTCCTTCACAGAAGATGTTTTTTTAAGCTGCTTTTCTCTGGTTCTTAACCTTGCAAGTCAGGACAGAAGCCCCACCAGAATAATATTGCTCACTCATTTTTTGCAACACAGCAGAGGTGGCCAAGAGGCGAGGAGGAGGCAACAGAAGGCAGGAGGCAAGAGGGAGGAGGTGCAGTCAGAGATTTTCTGAAACTTTGCCATACTGGATTCTCTTGGGATGGCTGCAGTAGTTCAGTTCCCCATAATGCACCTCATTACTTAACATACAAATATAAAAACCTGCTGCATTTCATCATTAAATACAAGCTCTGGAAAGTGTATCAGTGAACATGGTGTGTGCTTATTTTTCAATTCACAGTTGTGATGAGAAGCCTGAATTGTTTTGATTCCTTATTTAAGATGGTCTTCCCAAGGGATTTCAAGGTCTTCAGCATTAAGACAACTATGTGATTTAAAAAAAAAAAAAAAAAAAAAAAAAAGCAGGGAAGAAGCAACTATCCTAATATACCATCCTGTGGCAGGTGGATGCAGAAGGATATTTTCTGCCCTCAGATATCTTTCTTTGTGTCAGTAAAAATGTAATACTTAAAAAGCAAAAATAAAAGGGAAGAAAGAAATCAAACCACACAAAATGAGCGGTGGTACCCCAGGGACAGCAGGCAAAACATGTCTGAAGTCCTGAAATATGTTAATTGCAAATCAAAGAAGAAAGCACAAACCAATGAAGCAGTGATCCTCTGCAGGTTTCAGCTGACACCTGCATTTAGCTTCCTTATTTTTTTCCACCTTAATGAACATATGGAGACTGCTCTATAAAGGGAGCAACATGTCATACACCCTGTAAGGAGTTTTGCACAGTTGCTGAAATGAAACCGAATAAGTGGTGCTATAAACACCTTTCATTAATCACCCAAACACTGCTATGACACTTAAGTTAGCAGTTTGATTATTAAAAGCCCATGTTCGTGGATTTCTTGTTCGTGCAAATGTTACCCTATTTCAATAAAACATTAGGCAAACAATGTGTCAAAAGAAAATTAATCAGTCACCAGTGCCTGGCTTGCTTTTCCTTTTTTTTTTTTTGTTTTTTTTTTTCTTCATTACTTTAAGGAGAAATATCCTTAAAAACTAAGCATAGGCTTTGTATATATTTGGATAAAATCAAACAAAGGACTAGAAACAGGGGAGTTCAGGGCTTCTTGCACAACCATATCGAGAATCTGAGGATTCTGGATTCTGTGAGCCTGAGATATCCCAGAGCTGTGGGCCTTGAGGCTCACTTTTGTATTCCCAGAACTCCAGAAAAGCTGAAAGGTACCACTCAGTGTTGTAATATACAAAATAGAGAAAATTCAGAGCTTTCCAGCTGAGGATGAGACAAGTCCATGAATCCTGTCTTGTCTGGGTCAGATGAAATCTCTGACCCTCCTCAATCCTTTACTACCTTCCTTCTTCTCATCTTCTATCCCACAGTCCTTATGCTGTTTGGGGAGTATTTCTAGGTTGTATCCCATTTACTGGGAAATGCAGATCATTTTAAAACCTGGAGTTACTCCACGTTCCCTGTTGCTAAAGCAGTCCTTGTGCCCAAAGTGTGCTGAAGCAGAGGATGCCAAAAGTCCGAACATCTCGGTGAGCTGAGGTTTCCCAGGGCCACAGATGACCTGAGCTTCTCTCAGATAATCTGGCAGGAGGCCAGGCTCGTTTCTGATGGAAACCTGCCTTAGTATAATTTCTAAGAAGAGAGAGAAAAGGAGCTATTTTCTCACAATGCCATATTCAAGAGGAATTGGCGTTTTTCCACCAGAGCCTGCTTTTCCTGGAAATTCATAGCTTCAAAAACCTACTTGAAAAACTGGGTGAAATCAAAATGTCAGGGCACAATTAGTAGTCTATCTGTCTAATAGAAATCTCCATTTACTGGGATAACTACCAAAAAAAAAAAAAAATATACACAGAAACTCACAGATATTTAGTTTGCATTAAATTATTAGTTTATAATAAATTTATTCAAAATGAGACATCTAATAAACATCTACATAAAATATTATTTTAAAACTTCTTATCACAGTTGTGTCTATTTGTATTCCTCAGGAAAAGCTGGATAAGCTCAGAGCTCTGGATGTTACTGTGGTCATATAAATTGTTCTTGGTTTTCCTGCACCTGTGATTTTTTTTGGTCATTTTTAATGTATTTTAAACAACAAAATATCCCAGTTTGCAGGGTTATCTAGGCAGCTAAGAGAAGTGATGGCCATAGCTCAAAACTGGATTACTGCTTTGTGAGGTTTCCCTAAAGAAAATGGAATCTTCAGTGTGGCAGTAATAGGAAATATCTGATTTCAGCAGATCTGTGTAGTTACCAAGGAATTGTACTTCTTCCTTCTTAACAATTGTCAAAAGGGAAAAGATTGCTCTGGATTAGCACCTAGAAGCATTTTTAATGGATGCATCACTGTAAGAGCTGATTGCATGCAGTAGGATGGAATTTGTCTTACAAGCCAAGGTGGATCATGTCCATGAGTCTGACTGCTGCATGTAAGCAGCTGGGGAATATTCTAGAAAATCTAGAATATCTGACCATCTTATTACACAACAGAGGATCTGCACATTTATTCTTGGATAAAGTCTCAATGTTATTTGCTTATACAAAATATGAATGCACAGTTTCACAGGCAATCTGTGTGTTCTTCCTTGTTTCTTAAGCTCAGAACTTGTTGGGTTTTTGTTGGGTTTTGGTTTTTTTTGTTTGGGTTTTTTTAATTATCTATGTGTTTGGATATATATCATATCCAAGGAGCCCACGTTTACAGAATGCGGCCTCACACTGGGGACTTCCTTGCCTCCCTGCACAGCTCAGTGGCAAACCAGTCCTTCTGGGGCAGCCTGGAGAGGACATCCTGGAGAAGACTTCCTGGAAAGCCTCATTAGTATCACTACCCTAATATATTGAGTCTGAGACAAAGATTTTGATGGCAAGAAACAGCAAGGTCTTCCTCAGTGTCAGTGAAAGCCAGGGAAGACAAATAATTTTTCCTTGCCCCAAGTCTTTTGCCTTTCAGATCACGCTATAATTGTATTTCTGTGTTTAGCTCTGCTAGTTTAAGCATCTTGGGGAAGCTAAATTAGCACACATGAGGGACCTTTTGCTACTTTTGTTTTGTGAACCCTACAGCAGTCAAGCAACTTTGACTTTCAGAAACATTTTTCACTTTAACTCCTGGTCAAACAATGTGTAGACTGAAGTGCTCAGTGTGTCAACCTATCAGACCTAAAGTGTTAATGAATGGGTCTTGTGGACTTCTTTGAGGATGTTCACCAAAATGTACATAAGATCATACACAGAATCTTAAGAAGAAACAGACACAGCACTTTCAAATCTGTGACTGATGGTACAAGACCGTTCTTCCATACCTCAAGGACTGAGAGGTCTTTTGGCCATAATCTATGTAATTCAGTGTGACAGTTCAGGCTTCTAAGAGAAGGTAAATTATTTACTTTCATGAGAATTTTACCAATATTCTATATTCCCAATAATACCAAAACATATACACTTGAGAAAATATATACCTATAAATTCAATGCTTTAAAATGCTGCCTTCTATCCACCTATATAATTTGTCTTTAATTTATAGGGAAAAAAATAGAAGTGCAAACATAGCCAGGAATGATTTATGCCACCTAGAGTGCTTGCAACAATATATGAAAAAATGGTATGACATTCAGCAGACACTGTTTGGGTGTCAATTTTTCTGCGTTAATATGATTAACTTTTAATTTACAAATTACTGACTTTGTAGATGCAGTGCTTAGTGGTTTAGAGGTGACTTGGCAGTGTTGGGTTAATGGTTGGACTTGATGATCTCAAAAACCTGTTTCAACCTAAATGGTTCTGTGATTCTCTGATTCCATAACTCCCACACAATTCCTGGTAACACTCTCATTAACCCTATCCAAACAAGGAGAATAATATAAGTTGCTCCTGCCCATCCTCTGTCTTTAGTAAAACCCTGAGATATACTGGCAACCATTTAAAATCAACCCTAAAGCCATCCATTCCTAATGATTCAAAACTGACAGATTTATTCATATACTTCACCAGACACACTTAGCCCCGGAGGGCCTCGGAACATTTTCTTCATAGATCTTCAGGGAATTTATGCAAATGCTGAGTTCTCTACTTAAGAGAGTTTCAGGAGTGCAATAACAAGGATGGTATAGCTCAGGAACTGTGATGCAGAGAAAGATTTCATTACACCTGCCAATATTAAAACTGGATCTTGCCTGTATAATGAGCACCCATTTTCATGGCAGTAAATTTGCACTGGAGAGTTTTTGGGATTAGGTTATGTCAGTCCTTTTCAGAATCACTTCTGAAGGCAGGAGAGCAAGGCCTGCTGTTGACAACAGAGATGGACACATTGTGTTCTGAAAATAGTATATTCACTATAGAATTTTACCCTGATTTTTTTCTAAAAGCCTAAATATTTCATGTTGATGTCTTGTGGGTGTCTTACTCTAAATCTATCTGATTTAAAGCAGAATTCTGTGAAAAATTAAATTAAATCAAGACCAATCTACTGATGACAGCAAATTTGTACTCCAGTTTACTTCAGTTTTCTTCTTTACTTATGAACTGAATGTTCATCTAAAAGCAGTACTTTGAGAAGCTTTTCCCATGAAAAAGATTGGTTGGAAAATGTAACTGAAGGATGTGCATTTCTGTTGCTATAGGTACAGGCTGCCAATTAACAGAGCTCTTTTCAGAGAAGGATCTGAAAACTTGACTACAAAGTTGAGGTTACCATGACATCATAAAACTCATTTTTCCCAAATATTCACAGACAAGAAATTTTTTAAAAAATATTAATCAGAAAATTTCTTACTGATCCCTTCTATATAAGTGATACACAGAACTCAAGGGAAGGAGGTAAATTTTTAAAATACATTTTAAAAGAAGAAGGAGATGCAGTACAATTAAGCAGTTGAAGATTTGAGAAAGGCTGAGTATGATGACCCAGACCATGTATTTTATATGGAGTTTTTTAATAAAGTGCTCCAGAAATGGCTCCTGACTAAAGCTGACATTCACTTCTGTCTGAGCAGAGGTGTGTAATGCTAGAGATGTGGTAAAAAATGAGCTCCCCAAAAACCTCTTTGATTCATATAATCTTTGAATAGTTTGCCCATTAAACAGTCTTTGTTCATTTCTAATATTCCTGATAAAAATTCAAACAAATGTAGCTTGTCATTTCCTTATCAAGAAGGGTGAACAAAGTTATTGGGGTAAAGTGACCCGTCCTCAAATCCTGCTGCACTGGAGACTCAATTTATCACTTCCATGGAAATCTCACACTTCTGGCAGGTGACTAAATTATAATAAACAAAATCACGTCCCACTTTCAAAAGGAAATCTGACACTCTTTTTCCTCAGTTTCAATTGCCCTGAACCAAAAATGTACGAAAAAATTATTTAAAATATGCAAAATTATTTTATTAAATGGGCTTTTTATGCAAAACCACTTGTTTGTTTCCAGACCCCTCTAATTGAAAAGTTTGAAATTAATAAGAAAAATACAAATCAAAGAGAGGGACTTTTCCCCAGATACATTCTTGTGTGAAAAACATTACTGCATAAAACCCTCTGTATTATTAAATAGAAGGATTTTAACCTCTAATTTCTCTTAAAATTAGAGCTAATGTTTAACTTCTAATTCAACAAGTTTTAATGCATGAAAACTAATTACATCTAAAATGCTTTTCTTCACCACCATTCTGATTCTATGAAGACTTATATTTTTGCTGCCTCTTTACAAGAATTATCCTACTGAATCAATGAAATTGGTCCTATGTTTAAAATAATGTCAATACATGTGAATTTGGCATCTTAAAAAAAAGGATTATAACAATATTGTCAGGCATTTATTATCATGTCTTTTTGACAAGAAGTTGAAATGGAGATTAAATATTCTTAGATTTTTTTTTAATAGTGCTATTGTCTTTTTCTTTAACAGTTATTTTCCTTAGGATTTAGCTCAGCTTTTTTTTTCCTGTTGCACTCACTCAGGGCAGCTATCATATCATAGCCAGGAAAGATAATTGAATGAAGAATTGATTTTTATTGCCTGTAATAAAAAGCAGTTCTTATTACTTTTACAAATTACTCATAATTACAATTGTCTAGAGAATGCCTTATCACCCTGAGTGGAGTCGAAATAAGCTAGATGCACAATAGTACTTCCATGTCTGTGATTTAAAACTTGTGTTCTCATTAATGGCAATGTAAATTAGTACTATGGCAAATTAAGTTCGTATCATTTTACTGGACAGATTCTAATACTGCTGGGGAAGAATCTTAAACAGACATGCAATTTATTTCTGAGTGGCACCATTCCTGCTGGAGCACGTGCACAGAGTCTAAGACATTTCTTTAATTATTAAGTTGTGCAAGTTACACCTCATGAAACATTTTGATTATGTCTTTTAGAGCCCAAGTGTTGGAAACTCTGGAGTGCTATAAGCAGGTATCTGATTTGTCCCATTGCAGACATGCAAAGCTAGTTTCAGCATTCAGATTGCTCTCATTAGCTACAGCAGATACTTATTGAATGGCCTTTACTGAAGTCTCGTCTTTAAATTTCACAGAAAAGCAGCAGCAAGTTTGCACCTGGCACATCTGAGTTGTTTTTCTCTTGTTTATTAGGCAGTAAGGCAAATAGAGAACATATCTGGCTTTTTTCCTGTCCTTTTTTTTTTCTTTTTTAAGTAGAGCAGGTAATTCTGGGTCAATTTAATATACTTGGTCTGTTACAGGACAGGGATGGAAAAGTTGGAATTAAGCAGAACCTCTCTCAGCTCACTAAAGAAAAATGAATTGTTAAAAATCCCCTGGACAGTCGGTCCTCGTTAACTTCAGTCGCAGAGGTTTATGACTTGCTCAAATGTGTTATTCAGATAAATCAAGGTATTGATCTCTCTTGATTATAAAAAAATGTGTCTTCCAGGAAGAATGAGAACCAGTTTGGGAATGAGAGGTGGATATTTCTTCTTATAACCTTTTGTATGCCTGGGAAATATCTGGCCTTCCCTTGATGTTGTTGAATAGTGTGACCATAAATGCGGATTAATTTTCTGAGGATTGTTTTGATGATAATTTAGATTTGCTAGTTATTTTCATATTATACTTTATATTTTATATGTTTTAACTTTCCCACTTAAAATTTACCACCTTTAAGGTAAATTTTTATTCTTGACAGCACAGTGCAAACTTGGATTCAAGATTATTTTTTACCAATCGACAAGTCCCATTCATTCACTAGAACCTGCCTAAGGATATTATCAACAATTTAAAGAGCAGTTTATACATTAAAATAGCATACCAGATATCCAGACATATCCTAACCACACTGTTCAACACAAACATGTAACATAGGCATGTGTTGGGCATCTGCAGTTATTCAATACCAAAATTAAATTATCAAAGTCTTTATTAATGTATATGGTATTTCCAATGGTCTGTGCCTCAGGCACTGTTACCAATAAAAACATTTTCTAGTTTTGACAGTAAAAACACCAGTTTAAAACATCAAAATGAGGGAAAAAAGAAGACCAACTCAGATTCTTCTGTGGATTTGTGAATATATGATTTGTAAATCTTTTCTCATAATGTCCCACTTGAAATTTCAGGGAAGAAATGCATATGCAGATTTACTCAATAAACTCTTGAAATGTCATTCTACGCTCAACAAGAGAGGTTTTTACTGCTAATATTAATGGGAAAAAGGGAACTATAACCTTGGAGAGAAGTCCAATGAGTCCTGGGAACCTTGAGGGAAACAAACTTCTCCCTTGCTGGATTCAGCAGAGCACTGTGGACTCACCAGCTCCTTCCAAGATTTCCCTCAGTAGCCCATTGCTCTGCATCCCTGATGCATGGTACATCTGAAGAGACAGCTCTTTCTTATTCCCCATGGGCCCAACCCTCAGTTATTCCCCATGTTCACATGCCACCAGGCTGTCAAGAAACATAAATCATTTCAAAGCCATCACACACACTTAGGTTTCAGTTTGCACTGCAGTCTAGATTTCCAAGTTGCTTATTTTCCATCCTGAGCCTACAGTGTCCTAGGCAGGCAAACTGGGAGGAGAAGATCCTCATGGTGGGGTTGTTACACTCAGGTTCTGTCTTTACATGTCCTGATGATGAAACAGCATTGTCAAAACTTCTCTTGCTGTGTCAGTCCCAAGAATATTTGTTTTCAGCAGACTCCTTGTGAAGGAGTTCTGCATCCACTGTTGAAGTAACAGAAAGTCATGGGGACATGAAGTTGGCCCTTAGATGGAACCATGGAGTGGGTTTCTGTCTGAGAAGACCAATGGAAAAACTCTCTGGAAAAATAAACATTACTTTAAGAAGCCAGACTGAGACTGAGGCTTCTATCAACAGAACAGTGATCAGTTCAAAAAAGAGAAGGTGACGAATTTACCCTTAGAGAAAGGCCTGAACCAGCTAGGGCTGTGAGATGTACTTTTGATTTTTAAGATGATTTTCACAAGATGCTTGGATGGCTGATGACCATGGAATGCTTCAGTGTTCACAGACTCCTGCCAGCAGGGCAGAGCTGAGTGTCCAACAGAAGTCCTGGAGCCACCTCATCAAGTGATTCTCACACCTCTGGCTCATCCCACTTCCAAACAAAGACCTGGTGGCATCATCCAAGATGTAATCCTCCCAGACCTCTCCAGGCACAGCCAGGCCTCTTCCAAACCCCAAGAGATGGCTTTGGTGAGTACATTCTGGTGAAGGGAACAAGAAGAGGGGGCCTGTGAATGAGGGGCACATGGATCTTGCCAAAGGAACAGATGTATGTGGCACTCTGGACATGACACGTGCAGCAACAGCATGTTCCCTTTTCTCTTAAAACTTCCCATGATCATTTCAGGAACTGATGCCCACAACCAATTTGCTCAGGACCACTATCTACTGTTACCATTACCATCTACCACTAAAACTCCAGCAATCCCTCTTTCCACGTTGATGTGATATATGTGATATATCTTCTGATATATCATATGTGATATGTGATATATCTTCTGTCCTCCTAATCATGCAAATGAATTGCATGGTTGTTTTTTTTCTTTTTCTCACAGATATATAGAAAGGAGAGACATTGATCCAGGACACTTCATCATGCAAATTCCAAATAAATTTGACTTGCTCAAGTGGACCAAAAGCAAACGATCTAGCAGAGAAACTTCTACTAGAGGCCTGAAGTGAGAGCCTTAACTCAAAAGGACTATGGGAATCAACCTAATAAAGTCAGCTGACAGCAGCCTGGACCTATGAGAAGTTCTTGGCCTTTGGATATCAGACAAAAAAGCCAGAATGGAACTTTTAAGTGCTGGACAGTCCCAGAGATACTACCAGTAGCCATTGTGACAGGGAACAAAGCTCCATGATCCTGTAGGAATTTTGTCCAGTGAAACCATTCTCAGTATTTTGGACTGGCCTCCACCCAATACAAAAACGGGGATAGTTCTCCTCCTCTTCCAATGACTGTGATGTGTGGGCAAAGCACATATTTCTCTGCAACAGGCCACGTGATTGCTGCTTTTTTCCCTCAATGATGTAATACCTACACAATTATAATCATTCCATGTTCTTAATGTTCTCGTATTAGGCCAATTCACCAACATTTACTGTTTATGAGCAATAAATAAATGTGTTTAATTTTGTTGAAAGTGTGTGCAGTTCCTTAACTCTTCATGTTTTTCTGGGTCTTTCTGAATTCTCATACCATTTGAACCATTTTGCTAACTAGAAAACAGATTAGAAGCTGATCTACTCCAGTGGACAAGAGGAATTATTGTTGCTAACAATCTTTTCTGTAAATATACCCATATATCTCTACATATTTTTACACCTTACATATTTTGTTAAAAAAATTTATATTATGAGGATGGCACTAAATCACTGCAAAACTTGAGTAAAGGGGTTTCAGACAGTCAGGGGTTTGTCGTCTTTAAGTGGCCCTCAGTCTTCTACAGACAAATTTCCACCTTTTTTCTCCTTTCTTCTGCTTCCCTTCACTTTTTTCCCCAAACATTTCTGACTTCCCTATAGGGTTCCCCTGGCTCCCATTACTGCCTTCTCAAAGGACAGCTCCCTCCACTGTGTCAGCTCTGACTGTGTTGGTTAATTCATCCATGCTCTGTATTACTCATAGTGAACCTGGAATATGGCAAATTCAGCTCTTTCAGGCTTGAAGCCTACACTTTTTTCAGATTTTATGTAATGTTGGGTAAGTAGAACTACCCCAGCCCACAACTTTTAACTTGCACCAGTGATAACGCACACTGGAACTCCACGGAATGTGAGAGAAAGAGAAATTCCCACACTCTTCTCAATTATTTTATTGAAAAATGGATCTGGTAGTATAGACCAATATTTTATTGCCTGCTGCCATGAAAAGTCAGTCTTGAAAATCTTGTCATCTGCTTTCTGTATTTACAAAATTTCTTCTTCTCCACCTCCCACTTCCAGCTCCCAAGATAAGAGCAATATTGTATTTCCTTTTAAATGTAAATTATTTATTCTTGGACAATAGTCAAATAGGATGTTGCAAGTAGATACCACTTTTTTAAAATAGACTGAACCATCCAACAGCAGAAATCAAAATTAAATCATAAGAATCACTGTCAAACTGTTCATATTGTTTATTCTTCCCTTTGTCTTCACTGACCCTTTAGAGGAAAAGTTCTTCATAGAAAAGCTTATCTAATATATATCCAATTATTTTTTAAATAGTGTTCTGGAGTGTATTTCATGATCAAGTGTGATTAGTGTTTTAATTAAACTTTTGTAGGGTTTCTGCATGAAAATATAGCCAGTGAGACAGACATACTTGTTCTATGGGAGGTGATTGACAGCAGGGAACAGATTGACTTGGCGCGTTAGTAAGACTCATTAATCTTCTTCAAGTACATACTGGGAAAACACGGAGTTCTCTCAACAAGCTGTTACCAAAACAGAGTTTCTGGTTGAAGAGTAGCTAAACTAATGGTACCAGGGGAAGTTGTAAGCAAAGAGTGAGATGCTCTTGCATGATGAAGCATTGTGATCTGGGGGGGGTTTGTCGCTGTGTGTGCTTTAATATTTAGAAGAGGGTAATGGATGCTTAGAAGTCCATCCATTATCACTTAGGTTTGAAGCTTTGTGCTGTGAGTACAAAGCTGGATCTTTGACATAGGAATCTTGCTACAAGTCTTGTTTTAGAGATTATGTTATTAATTTTATAAATTTTATAAATTTATATAAATGCTTCTCAAAACATTGTCTGCTTCCTTTCTGTTGTACAAAGATGCCCTGTTGGAGAATCAAGCTAATTAGAGTGGAAGAAACTGAAGTTTCACTTAGTATTTCTGATCTGTTTCTCAGTAGACTTTTAACATCACTTATATATGATATGTATTAGAGAAGTTTTCATTTTACTTATACTGAATACTTAGCAGGAAGGATTGTTTTGTTTTGGTTTTTTTCTGGACCCTTAAATTACTTAATAGTTAATATTTTAACCACATTTGGTAATTCTCTAAAATCTACTCTTATAATTTTTATCCATGTAACTATGAGTATATAATCTGAAAAAAAACTCTCTTTATCACAGAATTCAGAAAATTATTCCAGCTGTGGTGTTCTAAAGTGAGACATATAATGAGACGTTTTAAGGGAGCTATGTACACATACACCATTATATTTATGACATGGCCCTGAAAACTATATCTAATGCAGATGCAACCAAGGCAAATACCATCATTTTGAAAAGGGCTATGAACGTGCTTTTTATTCCCTCAGCACATGACAGAATTCCTTCAAGATAGCAGAAGTGCTCAAGACAGCAGTGGCCATAGGGAGGAAATGAGGCCTAAGTTCTTTCCAAAAGTCTCTTTCCCACATAATAAATTAAATTTACCTCACAAGCCAAAAAGCTAAGATGATCTGAAGAGGTGGTTACAAGTAGTCCATGAACATTACATTTGTTTTTTAAAGTTTTTTTCTCATTGCATCTCCCTGAAAGTACCAAAGGGACTGAACTTAGAGAATTCATCGTTACCTCAAACATACAACTGAATTCTCTGGTGTTTGTTTTCATTTGTAAATTGAAGAACATTTTTTATTGATGCTGTAGATAGTACAGGCAAATTAGATGCTATCAAAAACCCCATGAAACATTCAAAGCAGCATTAGGATCTGCTTTACATACAATATATTGCAAAAAAGGAAGTTTCCTCTGCTTTCATACAGGAGGGATTTTCATATACATTCATGGTGTTTGCAGAGCTTTCTTTTCCAATGCGGTGTCAATGGAATGGTTAAACACTATAAATCTTATCAGGCCTACAGACACACAGAAGGAAATAACACAGATTGCAACACACTAAAGCGTGGGGGATGTACATTGGAGCAAAAATGGACTTTGTTAACAGAGGTTTCCTGGTAGCAGAACTGCTGTAATATGAATTTTTATTCAAATTCGGTTTAGCAGGCATGCTTGAGGTGTGATGCTCAGTTCTGAAATATAAAGCTGACAGCAAGATACAATGCACAACAGCACTGCACGTTTCCAAGGGAGAAAACATGCTCTGTTTTCTCTTTCATGTTCACAGTCTGCTGTGTCTTCCTTGGTCCTCCTTTATTATAGTTGTCTGCA
This sequence comes from Poecile atricapillus, assembly GCF_030490865.1. NCBI lineage: Eukaryota > Metazoa > Chordata > Aves > Passeriformes > Paridae > Poecile > Poecile atricapillus. The sequence goes on from NC_081288.1 coordinate 5,764,606, forward strand.
GCTCTTTACATTTCCAAATTTAGGCTCATCAATACATGTCCCTTCAAGAGAAGCAGCATGGGAATTAATTTTAGAAAGGAGAAAAACAAAAGCAATTTCAGTAATGTTCATTAGTGTCTCTTTTTGGTATGCTCTGTGGGTTGTTATATCCTGCACTTTCATAGATGGACCAACAAAGTTCTTCCACCATCTGGAATCATCAGGCCTTGTGTACTCATTACTTTTGAAATTTGGGTCCATAATTTCACTTACCATGCAAACAGCAAAACTCAGATATCTGCAAAGTGCTCTTCAAGCTTTCTTGCCACTGAGTATTGGGGACAGCAAAGAAACTCAAAAATAAGTTTGCTTAGAATTTTTTTGACAATGTTTGGCAAAATGAACAGTCTAATTCATCCTAAACCTCCACAGAGATGTATACATTAAGTTTTCATTAAATAAGTTTTAGCAGTAGTAAAAAAAAAAGCAATCAGCAAGGACCAAAAATGTTCAGTTTACAGACAATGGAAGAGTAAAGTACAGTTCAAAGCTGCTCACAAGTGTCTATATGGATATTTTTAGTTTATGGCACCTTAGTAGATAACTGATCCTTGTGCTGCTGTTGTCACATCTGTGTTAAAGGGCTGGAAAAATTGTGCATTGGGGAAAAAGATCCAACTGTGAAAGGAACCTGCAAGAAAGGTGGAGAAAGGCTATTTGCAAGTGCATGGAGTGACAGGACAAGGGGGAATGTATTCAAACTGAAAGACAGTAGGTTTAGATTGGATGTTATGAAAAAATTCTTCCCTGTGAGGGTGGTGGGGCCCTGACATAGGGTGCCCAGAGAAGCTGTGGCTGCTCCATCCCTGGAAATGTTCAAGGTCTGGTTGGATGGGGCTTGGAGTAACCTGGAATAGTGAAAGGTGTCTGTGAAAGGGGGAAGTAGACAATGCTTGAGGTCCTTTCCAATCCAGACCATTCTTAAGTGATTCTTAAGTGAAAAGTCAAGTTTTGTTCTCCATTTGGACTGATCTGGAAGGATTTTTTTCTGCACCTCACACCAATGCCTAATCCTCAATGCTACACTGCATGAAAATCAGAGAAGCTGTTAAGAACCTGGCCTTTGTCATCGAGGCAGCTTTACCACAGTCAGACAGTAAAACCCTTTGTCTATACCTTCTCTGTCCAGAGCTTCATCCAGCCAAAAGTTCAGTGTTCAGCTGGCTGGGGTTTGCCCTGCACGTCTCACATCTTTTTTTGCTGTATGTTGCATCACCCCCTTCCTGCCTTCCCCTTTCACCCACATGCTCCCTTGAATCAGATTTCTCCCTTTGGCAGGTCAATGTTATGGTCTAAACCTATCCTCCAAAAAGCAGAGAGATTTAAATGCTTTGTTGGACATTGTTCCAACATCTCCAAACCTCTGACTACACCAGACAAGGTTCCTTTGAAGTAAAACATCCAGAGTTAGGCACTGAAGTATGTCCACAGATCTGAGATTTAGAATCATGGAAACTTTCCCTGAGACCCCACCATATGCACCCAAATAACAAAGGATGGTGATGGTGTTCCGACAAACAAGTTCAGTCAAGTTTGATGAAGCCTAAACTGGCGATTTAAAAAATAATTTGGAAATTTCTGTATTCATCATCCAGTGACATTTGAGAAACCGAAAATGGTCTGTGCTTCTGAAATAAGAAGCTTTATTTGAAAATGTTTAAGGAAGAATTTGTCTTGTACGTTAGATCAGCTTTTGCTACTTGCTGTTTCTTGAGAAATTTCTGTCCAAGATTTCAGACCATTCTTTGTCCTTACTCTTCTTCCTTCACCTCCCTCATCTTCTGTACACTCTGTGGAGCACAGATGGGAGCACTCAAAACAAGCCAAATGTCAGTCAGGCCCTTCACCCACATATGCACTGAATGAAGGTGAATAAAAGAACAAACAATAGCTCTAATGGGGTGCCACAATAAAAGCCTTATAAACCTAAGGGTGATGGCCATCACAGAAAGAAGCTTTTCAATGATGACTAAAAGCATTTCAGAACCTGAGATAAATGTGGATATGCCAGCAAAAGAGATGCATTATTTAGGCATCACTCCGAGAAAGGTAACTGTAAAGCTTTAGGCACAAGTATTGTGGCTTAAACCCTTCAGGATAGGGTTTGAGCTCATACCAATCAGTGAAAGAAGCATTAAAACCAATTAAAAATAATATTCTTATATAGGGCACCTGGTGCTGTTAATTGAGCCAAAATAGCTTCAGCAGCACCAAAAGTGCTTGTGCAAAAGCTGTTATCTGAGAAACTGCTGCTGAGTTCTTATACCGCTTTCATAGATAGGCAGTAGAGGCTGTTATACTCATGCAGAAAGTGCACAGTAATGGTTTAGTTATTACCAAATAACTCCTGTATTGCTAATTACATGGAGCATTTTGAATAAATTATTCATATGCAGTTTAACCTTTTTAAAACAAATGTTTTTAATCTGTTTTTAATCTGTTGTAGGCAGCCCCTATTTTGTTCAAGTGCATGCTCCCAGAGTAAATAGTACTGATGCTGGTAACTAACATGGGCTTTTTTGGGAGAGAGATAATTCAAATATCCATTTCTCCCCTCTGTGTGGGTGCCTGGCTATGCTAAATTGTAGCACAGACCATGCAGTAAGTAGGTTCAGCAATAAAACTGACTGTAAATTAATAGAATGTTGTCTTTGTCACAATGATGGATCATGTACAGTCAAAGATCTGACACCTTACAAGTTAGGAGGGACTATTTCTTCCCCTTACGTGCTCTATTTTTCAATATTCGTATGGCAATTCACCTAGAAAATCTCAAAATTGTTGGTTGGTAGACTTGGCAAGTCTGTTCTCACTTGACATTTGAATCGCAGTTGAGGTATTATGAAAAGCTGCCTAACTGTCTAGGTGCTGAGCACCTTTGCAATGCAGTGTAAATTATTTTAGTACCAATGATTTATATGTGTTTTCTCTAGTCTTCTGAGTTTTGCTAAGATTAGACTTTCAGTTATTATTTATTTTCACATCTCTGCAAATATAAAAAGTGAATTATTCATTTCTGTGTCATAGCCTCATATGGTTGGGAGGGATCTCAGAGGCTATCTCATCTATCCCCTGCCCTAAGAGGCATCAACAGCAGATGTATGAGTCCTGACAGATGCTTGTTTAAGGTCTTCTCATAGATTTCCAGAGATGGAGTCATCACAGTGCCCCAGACAGTCTGCTCAATGTTTCCCTACCCACAGCTCAAGAGAGGGTTTGTTTAGGTTTTTTTATACCCTAATGTCTTTTCTTTGATTGAAACTCATTTCTAATCCTTTCCAGCACTGGCCTGAGGTATAGAATTCTCACCTTCACACTGAAGCAGTTATTTTGATGACCATTGCTGCTCCCACAACAGGTTATTAATTTCCTTCATTTGTTTGTCATAAGCCATATTTCCAAAAGTTCTCTAGCTACACTCAGCCTGGTGAGCAAAATGTGGTATTTTATCTTCAGTGGAATTTCATTCTAGTCTCTATGACGTGGCTGTCTACAACAAAGTCACCATAGGCTCCTTTTATACCCCACCAGAGAGATCATCACCTCCTTAAAATCAGCAGCACTCCAGACACAAATTGTTTCAGAGCCCTGGCCTTGAACAGCTCCAGGGATGGGGCATCCACAGCTTCTCAGGAAACCTGTGCCTCACCACCCAGTGTAGCACTGGCTCATTTTGAGAGACAGGAAATCAGTTTATTTTCCATGGAAAAGCTACACAATCAGTTTTTCTTCATGCTAAACATACAGGTAAAGATGTCAATTATTTCTGAGGTCATTTTATGTCAATCTAAATTAATATGGTAGTCTAAATAAAGGTACTTCTAGTCCATCTGCCCTTGAACTCTGAATACATTTATTCTTCAGAACTCCAGGCCTCACTCCAGTGTCTGTGCTTCACAGTTTGGCACCATAAAACACTTCTACAAAAAAGTGGTGGTTTGCAGAAAATCCATGGGGATCAGGACACGTAAGGACCCAGCCAAGAGCATTCACTGATTTCAGTCTTAGACAAATCTCTTTCTTTGTTTCCCTTTTTATGGCTATCCTTTCAGATCTCTGGGACAAAGAAAATCTCTTTGTTTTCCAGTCTCTGCTGGCACTTCTGAGTGCTATTGGAAACCAATTAATAACAATAATATATATTAAGCTTATACTAAACCTGACATTTACAGAAAGAAAAGCTACTCATTTTTTATTTCTGAGTATGTTAGATACAAGGCCAAATATATCCTATACCAGGAATACTTTTGTATCAGAGGGAGAATTTCTGGCCTATTGAAGAAAGAAGTGAGTTTTGTAGGCACAGTTTTAACTGCAATCTATTATTAAACCCAAAAAGAGCAAGGTGTGACAGCAGGGTGCAATATACCAAGTTTTTTTATCAGATAACTGTAGAATTAGACACGGAGGGGACTCTACTTAGGTTTTAGAGGATTTTCTTATGGATTGTTCCTCTGTCTGATTTTCCAATACAGTACCCATTTCTGACAAGTTTAGAGTTCACATTGTATCATTTCTTGTGTCTACCTATGCTGGATCTACCAGCTCAGAAGCACTTTCTAATATTCTGTTTACAGTTTGCTTTATTCATAGAAATGTCCCTTTAGAGATTCATTTTAAAATCTTATCTATTTCATAGAAACTAATGCACTTCTCATTTTCTAGTATTTGGTATTAAACACAGATAGCAATCTTTGACTTTTTTTTTGTGAAAAAGGTTATTATTTTTCTTTTTATCACATGGATGTCTGTAAGTAAAATGTAAAATTATCTCTGCTCTTCTCTTGTAGAATTGCAGACACATAGTGCTTGACTGCAAAGCTCTGTAATTTTCATGTTGTTTTTTTTTAATACCCTGCATTTAAAGTTTCACATCTGCAGATCTGAAGAGGAGGATGTAAAATAAAAAAGCACACAATGTTCTCAGGAAAACAAAAGAGGAGTGGGTGGCTTTAGATAAAATGATTGCCTTGTACCTCTGACACTGATTATTTTGTTTGGTGGTGCATAAGGCTCTGAAGGAAAAGTCCATTTGGGAGAGACATCTGCACTCTACATTTGCCCAGTACAATGGGACACAGGTTAGTCTCTGGCTGAAGGAAGAATTCAGATAGATTCAGGCAGAAATGGATGTTCAGTGTTAAGCAAAGAAAGCTGAATTCTGGAATGGATGTTAAACGATGTGTCAGGCAGACCCTCTAAAGTGAAAAGATAGCATTGCCTCCATGTCCTACTTGCTTATTTGCACTGAAGCATCAGTGACAAAATATAGATTGTTTCTCTGATTCTTTCCAAAGCAAGGCTTTGATTATCCTCAGCTGCCAGGCAGACTAAGCCCCAGGTATTATCACAAGACAGACTTTAACTCAGGACATAGTTTACATTGAATTTGTGGTCAAAACATTTATAGCTGTCCTGGGCATATGCAGAATCATAAGTGGAACCCAAGATATTTTTCAAGTAAGAGGGATTTTTTTTTTTTCATATTTCTTGTTTCAACCCAAACTTTGAAAGGCACCTTTTTCTACACAAATTACAAGGATTTCTCAGAGAAGGGGAGAGTATTTGTGTGTAGAAATGAGGAATTATGAGATTTCGCTGTAGTAAGCCTAAAGGGAATAATTTTTTTTCTTACAGGTCAGTGAAAACAAGGTTAATCGAACTTCTCATTGAATAATCAAAAACCAATATACTATACGTCCATGTAAAACTTGTCTGATTCAATATTTGCTTTAATTAGGCTTGCTGCAGCAGCTAGTGATCCCTTTAGAGAGCCAGCATTTCAGGTTAGGATTCCACTGAAAGACTTGCAATGCTAATTACAAAAAATCCCTCCCCCACATTCGTCACATTTCCTTGTAAAAAAGAAAAAAAAAGGCAAATTTTAAACATTAAAATCATATTCTCAGCATTAAATACTGATGAAAAATATTTCAAAGCATGGTATTCCATACTATTGCAGAAGGCTAATCCAAAGGACAGAGAGGTTATACAATTTAATCTGGGTAATGATACATATAAGGGAGGGTCAGGACTGGAACATAAGAGGTTTGCTTTTTTTTTATCCTGGGAATAACATAATTATCATCTTATACTTAAGAATAGCGTGGTAACAATCTGAATGATATTCTTTTATTAATATTATTCTAAATGGGTGGTGTTAAGGGCAATTTAGACAAAAGTCAATGCTTCTAATTTGTGAGGAAATCCTTGTTCTTTTTGGAAAAAAAGACTGAATCTGTCTGAAAATGTTTTATGCCAGAATTTTCTGTAGAGTAGAAGCTCTCAAGAGGCATTGAAATTGGCAGCCTGGCTACATGTATTTCTACAAGGATATCGGATTTACAGGACTGCAGCAGAGATTTCATAAAGTCCCTGGTTTTAGGGCAAATCACCCAGGAAGACTCTCCCAGGAGTGAGGGCCTCGTATCTCCACAGTGTCTGGCTTTAAGTGCTACCCTGCCTCACAGCTAAACCAGCACCAGAGGTGTCTCACAGGGGCTGCATCTGGACTGACACATCTAATTTCTTTTTCTTTTTTAACTTTGTCCAAAATATTTCCAGTCACTACTAGCGTGAAGCATAGTAAAAATCCTCTTCCTCCTCTCGGTTTTGACAACTGAATAAGCATCAAAAACATCTATTAAATAACCTTACAAAGGTTCTTGTACCCTCAGAGCCTAATAAAATGGCCTTCAGGTGCTAGAGCTTTAAATGAGACAATAAACTTCACCACACTGGGGGTTTTTTTGGCTCTTTTTGGATCATTGGTACCTTAAGACTTTTAACATTCCTAGTTTCAACGCCAAGCAGCAAAGGGTAAAACCAATGGATGCAGGTTTCTAATGCTTCCAAAGCATTCCCCAGAAATTAAATATACTGCTAGGTAATTTCTAGGCTTATTTTTGGGTAAAAAAAATCTGCTTTGGAATTAAAATTCTTACTTCTCTAGGTATGCAGATATTTACAGGTCTGACACTGAAAAGTATCTTTTGGGTACACTGTTTGCATTCCACTTCCCAAACCCTCCCTGTCAGAAATGCTGAAGGAATGGACTCTCTCCTGGTGGTCTTTGCCAAAGAAAATGGCACATTGTTTACCAGTTATTTGTCATTATTGAATGACATCAGAATCCAGGCAAAACAACACAACTGGAAAAAAAAAGTGAAAAATATGAAAAAGAGAAAGTAAAAGAAAACCTGAATAAAAGCCAAAGTTGTAGAAAACACTGAATTAAAAAGACAAAAAAAAAAAAAAGGTGAAATAAGTCAATGGAAACAAACAGAGAGAACAATTCAAAACGAGAAAAGAAATAATGATGCTGCTTCTTTCAGAATATTAAAGGAATGGTAAACCTAAAGTGGAAAAGTTCAGGAAAAAAATATTGAAAGCAGAAAAAGACACCATAAAATGAGGAAGAAAAATAAAACCTATAGAAACGCTATAATAATTCCAAGTATCTTATTTACAGGGAAGTGCTTGTAAATATGCTTTCCATATGCTTATAAATATTAATGTTACATATTAAGCATACAATAAAAAGGCAAGCCAAGGAAAGAATCCAGCTTTAATGTGATTGTGATTTTCTAAGCTGTGACACTTTTTAGCACTGACATAATACACCAGGAATTTAACTGAGCATGAAACTTAAGCATATGCTGATATTTAAGCACTTCAAGGATCCCATTCACTGCTGCAGCTGATTAAAGTGAGTAGATGCTTAAATGTGTTGCTGGATTAGGATTTCTGGGGACAGGTTAACTTGCAATGCCTACAAAAGAAGATAATATTTTAAATAACATTGATTTCTCTTATTCAAAGTCTTTTTTATGACAGCATAGGTTTCTATGCAAATATTTGGGATCTCTTTCTCTCAGTTGAATCTCAGCACCACAGACAGAAAATTAATGAGTATGGGAGTTTGAATTGAAGGGATGTGGCTTGTAAAAAGTAGAGCAAAATTGCCCATGCACAGGATTATTATTTCAGTACATCCACTAATTCATCATAAAAAACAAGGTGATAGCAAATACCAGATTTCCTAGTCTGTGTTCTTGTTTGCTAGCTGTTATCTTCTTAAATCCTACTTATATTATGACTTCTTTGACACAGCACTCAGATAGGGGTAGATCAGCAGCATCAGTGCCAAATTGCATAATTAATCTAAGGTGACCTGAGTAATTCAGCTAAATGAGGCATGATCTGAATATGACAAGGTAGGAGGCATGCAGAGAAAGGGAGCAGAGCTTGAAAGGAGAGGGTCTCAGCTCAAAACATGGCACAAAGATTCAGGTTCACTATTTCCCTGCACTTTTTACATTTATTTGCATCTCTGTACAAAGTGGATGTTACATGCCACAAAGGAACAAGTAAATGAAAATGCATCTCCGTGGTGCTGTTCAATGGGAAAGTAGGACAGGGCTGTAATTTAACACATGGGACAAGGCTATGCTAAAAAGCACCAAAAACCCTGCACTTTAGCAGTATTATCTCTGCTCTCTCAGACCTCTTCACTGTAACTTCAAGCCTGACTCTCACAATTTGTATAAAGATGACAGTCAATTGAATTTCCCTTTCAACAGCCCTAATAGCTCATTATCTTTTTTTCTGTCTGATTCATTTGTGTCTTTCCATGGTACATTTTCTCCAGCTGAAAAACCTGTATAAGATTTTCTTACCTTATCATGGGCACCTCCATCCCATGTCTCACCAGAATAATTCAATATTTCAGCTCTACCTGAGCTCTTCAGTGCTGCTTTTACACCATATCTCAGATTTCTGAAGTGAGCTGAGTTTTAAAATAATAAAATAATTTTTAAAAAAGAATTACACAGAGCAGCTCTGCAGTTGTGTAAAAGGAAATGTGACACGTGGGAATGAATAAGGAGTTGGGAGCACAGCATTTCATGTAAACTGGTGAAAAAAGAGAAAAATATCTTCAAGGTCTTGTGAAACCTCAGCTAAGGAGGATGAAGTATCAGCCAAAGAGCACAAGAAAAAGAAGTGTTGAGTGACAACTAACGTTACCCAGTTATAGGCAGAGTTTAGTGAGCTGTCTAAAATCTGTAAAAAAAGCAGCGCAAGATTTAGAATGGTCTAATAAATCACAGTGTCCTAATAAAATATCATCATTTATCCTTCTACTGATGCAATGTTCAGAAGAATGAATAATTCCTCTGTTTTTTTCTATAACAGGAGCAGGCATGTGCTCAGGCAGCAACATTATATACCTTTGATGATGCTGGGACATATTTCGGGCAATTGTCTGCCTTTATACCACTGCTATTAGGATCACAGTTTAGTTCAGAGCAATTTAAATGTATCCTTATCTGTTTCTTACATCTCTCCAATAAATCTTATCTGCTGGCTTTGTAGAGGAGGGGCTGGTAGAGCAGATTGTTGTAAAAGGTGTTTGCTTTACGAGCCAAGGTAAAATTTACAAGATACATTTCCATCCAGCTGCTGGGAACGTGCCTTTTTTCATATGCAATTCAGTCAGTCCCTTTTACAATTTCTTTTTATTTTATTATTTTATGAAGAGAGCTCTTGCAGTCCATTATAGGCTGCTACCAAAATCAATTAAACATGGCATAGTAAAACTGCAGAACAAAGGACAGAAGCTTTGCAGGATACAGTATGTTCAGTTAATTACACCATTACGAATTAGTGGCAATTAAGATTGAAATCTTTTTCATTGATTTGTGCTAGTTTATCTGTGATTGAGCCAGCAGATGAATTGCATAAAATGACAAAAAAGAAGGAGGAGTGAAACAACAAGTTCAGAATCCGTACTGGATATTTCTCAAGCCCAAGAATTGAAGCAGGGTCTGGGAATGGCTGGGGCAGAGAATATGACTAGCTCTTAATTACAGATATTTGGTGTGTAGGACAGGAGCAGCTCTGGTCAGATGCTGTGTGGTTCTGGTGGAACTTTGCTCTGAAGATCATGAGGGTCATAAGACACAGAGGGAGCATCTGGGTTTTAAAGTGCACATTTCTATGTGGTATTTAAATGCCTCCAAGACAGCTGCAATGGAACCGGCTCATCTGCAATTTGAATCCAGGAATTTTTGCTTTCAAAGTGAAAATCAGATGCCTCAATTACTGAGCTGGAAAGAAGGAGACAACAAAATCTAAGTCAGAAATGTTTGTTACAGTGTGGAAGTGCCCCTTATTTCCTACCAGAAACACAGTTTCTGAGCCTAATTTTCTCTGACCGTCGTCACAAACCTGGTTTACACAGTTACACAGTTCCTGAAGAGAATTTTTCCACTATATATTTTCCTTTTGCTGGATTGCATTTTATTCAACTGTCCCAGTCCACTTCCTGAGCTGGTTCCAGAAAGCAAGGTCATGATGTTGCACTTGACAAAAGTAGGTTTACAAAGGCAGTCCTCAAGACAATTTTTGTACAATGGGTAAACATAATAAATGTCTTTATGGCATATTAGGCTTTTTGTGTACTGAGAAATGCTTTGAATGCAAAGGGAATTGCTACATTTCCAAATCCTGGAATGCCCCCAGATTTGCTGTCTCTAAAAAGGCACAGATGCCAGTGGAAGGAAAATATATATATATATATATAAGGCATTTTTTAGTCACTTATAAGATACCATCTTCATGAATGCATGAGGAACCAGGCTACTTGATAAATTGATACTTGGACCTCAAGAGCTATGAGTCAGTCAGAAGCTGTTACTGTCTATTGGCCATTTTGGAAAGCAAGTTAAATAGTCCACATCCCTGTGGGCAGAACAACATCTCAGGAACCAAGGTATAAGCTCTGTTGTTATTCCTGCTACCACTCTCAATGCTCAATGATGGAAATGACCTTAATTTTCTCCCGCTGAGGCCGTGTCTTTCTATGCAGGCTGAGCTGCTTTGACAAGCCAGCGTGGGTAACTTGGTGAGACACACGTGGCTTGCAAAGCACAGCAAGGATTTGACACACCAAAAGCCAGCAGTGTGCCTGCTTCTACCATCAGTAATGTCAGACAAAACAACAGAATCCCATTTTCTGGATTTACAGTGCATACATGTACAACTGGATGTTTGTGAAAGAGATTCCATGTAAATTCCATATGAATTATGGACTCACAGAATCACAGAATGGTTTGGGTTAGAAAAGACCTTAAAGACCATGAATTTCAACCCCCTGACATGTGCAGGGACACCTTGCACTATCCCAGGCTGCTCAAAGCCCAAACAAGCCTGGCCTTGAACACTTCCAGGGATGGGGCATCCACAGCTTCTCTGGGTAATCTGTTCCAGGGCCTCACCACCCTCACAGTAAAGTATTTCTTCTTGATATCTAACCTAAACCTGCTGTCTTTCTGTTTAAACCTATTCTCCCTCGTCCTATCCTTACATGCCCTCACAAAAAGTCTCCCCCATCTTTCTTGCACATGAAAGTAGGTTAATAAGTCTTTTCAACAGGTGTTTTGCAAACCTGATTTTTCTTCCTGTGTTTTCTGACATGTTGGCTCCACTGAAGTAGCGAGTGTGGGCATAACACAGGCTCAAGGGTAGGAAAGCACAGATAGATCTGCTGGAGCTTGAATGCACAGACCCTCCTGGAGCTGCTGAGTTATGTAACTGCCTGTTTGTGCACACATTTTTGGAGCACAGATGTAGTAAAAGCCTCGGTCTCCCGTTAACATTTTAAGCGCAAAGAGCAGAGCTGCCTCCCTGAAAAAGCAACATACAAGCACAGCAAGTTGCACTGAGCTGATTTGTTACTGCTCCATTATGCCTCTGCAGAGGTGCTTCTTTTCACATTAGTTTTTCATAACTCATAATAATTCTTGTGTGTAGTTATACCTACTACACATGCACCTCTGTGTTTTTAGATACAGAGTCACACCCCTGTATATTCATATATAGGTCAGCACAGAGATAGGTACAAGAACTAAGCAGTATGGCACCCTAGATGACAATAAATTCTTGCACATTCAATAAGGAACACTTGCTTTTATATACTTACTTTATATACTTATATATTTTTTAGAGCATAACTGCAATTGCAGAATATATTTTAGCATTAGTAAAGTGACATTTCATAGATACACTATAAAACTCAGAGTAACAGCTAGGATTTTGGACATTTTCAGCACAGACTTTTCCATGCACTGCAGGTTGCTGCCTGCTCCCAGGCTTACAATTCCCAACAGGAACATGCCAGGCTCCCACCAGACTTGCCATAGCCAAATGGAAGTGATGAACTCTTCCCCCTCCCAAAAAAACCTCAGTATTTAAAAGATGCAGATAAGCATCTCACTTCATTTGGAATTGCAGAGCTTTACAATCCTGAGAAGGCAAGCAGAATTCAGCTCAGATCAAAACTCCTAAATGTCAAGATCTACAAGTGAGACTGCAGGTGGGTGCCTCAGCTCCCACTGTAGTCATTGGAGACGTGGGATCCAGCCTCAGTGCCCACAGATAGGGCACATTTGTGGTGCTGTTTGGGAAGGATTCAGGCATCCAGAATAGCCTCCAGAAAGCTCCATGGATGATATATTTTGTGTTATATATGCCAGTCTCCTGGTGCAACTCAGATCCTCAAGGATGCATCAGGTGGCACTAGAAACCTATTTTAAGGAACTTAGACTTTGTCTACTTTCAGGTGAACTGAGTTTCTCCCCAGATTCTTTCAACCGTATTGACTAAGAGATCAAGAAATTGTAAAAAAAAAAAAAAAAAAAAATCCAAAATCAACAAATTAAAAAATTTTCTGTATATAGGAATTTCATTTCTGTATTTATTTATTTATTTTAAATGAGGAATTCCCTTATGTCAAAGTGAGTCAAGCATACTCTCCTTGGACCCACCAACCTGGGATATTCAAGCAGCTGAAAAATTGTCCCATTAGTTTACATGGAATTTAGACAGCAGGCAGCCCACAAATAACGGTGCATGGTAGTCCTGGTCTGGTTAAAAAGGAGAAATACAAGTTGTTCAGAAATCACCTCAGCAAAATAACTTTCCACGAAAAATGGCATTTAGACAGGCACTGAAATACAACATCCCAGAATATAAATTTTACCCACAGCCCAATTTATTTTTCTACAGCTTGGTTTGAATCTTTCCCTACTTGCCCATATAATCCCCATGTTTGTGGTGTTACAATTAAATACCAGAAGATTTGCATCACCTCCACAGATTTTCTATTTGCTGATTGCATTAATTAAATCACACACACGCAGTGCAATACTTATCATTTTGTGTCATTTTCATAAAAAAATTACTAGCAGCCAAATATTTCCATAAGTTTTGCTTTTAGAAATTTGTGTCAAAATAGTTACAGAAAAATAATGAGTTTCTTTGGTCTGTCCCAGTGCAATGGCTACAGATCTCTGGCTCCTCAGTGAGAGCCCTGTGCCTCCAGCTGATACTTTGCTTAACAGGGCAGACCCATGTCTTGTTTCATTTCTCTAGAGGTAGCTGATCATTCTGCAGCAGGAAAAGCAGCTGAACATTGTAAGTGTTCCCACTATAAACCTCTGAAATCTTATTCTGAAGCATCTGAGGGTCATTTTAATTGCAGTCACTCACTCCCTAGCACAACAACCCTAGGAGTGCATGCGGTTTATTGGATCATTCCTTCAAACTCTGACTGGAGCTCCCCAAAAGTGCTTGTTGTCTGGAAAGTGACAGCAAAATGACATTGTAGGTTCCTATATATCTTTTCCCAATGGATTCCAGATCCAATTTTCTCAGTTTGTGAGTGAAAAGAGGCTTATTTTCTCTTCCCCCTCTCACAAACACAGCCTGAAATCTGAAAATCAAGCAGGGCTCTTCTTACTTCTTACCTCATTACCAGTAATAAAGGTCCTGCAAGCAGAGTTTTACCTTTCTAATGATGAAAATACATTCTAATTTGGTCTTCAGTTTTGACTTTATTCCTTTAATCATATCAAGACTTTTTTTTTGTCAACAGGATAAACATAGTAAGGGCCAATATCTGAATAGGAAGAGGTCACTTTTGTGAAGCCATGTGTCAAAGTATAACAGCATTTCACAGAGACTTGTTAATGTGTCAAGAGAAAATTGATATCTGGAAGATATTGAAGTTTGGGTTTTAATTTCTTGGCTCAAAATATCAATTTGAAATAGCATCAGAACTGGACTCTAATGCCACTAGGGAGTCACACTGCTTTGTGAGAATACAAGGAAAGAAAAATCTAGAAGAAAGAAAAATTATGAACGCCAGAGAGTACAATGTTTGACTTTAGACCCTTGACAGCCTCATTTTTATTGAACCAGTCATAATTTTTCCCCTATTTTTCAATGAACTAGTGTGGAGAGCAAATGCTTCCTTTAGGGCAGTGTGAGGTAGTCAACCAGGATCACTCTAATGGGATTGCAAGTGACATTTCACTGGCCCTCATTCCAGGTAGATGTTTCTGCATCAGCAGGTTCTTTTCAATGCCTCTCTCATATCTCAAAAAGCCAAGAATCTGTTTCCAGCAATTACCTTGACCATATCTGACCAGGCCAAACTGCAATCAGTTCATATTACTCTGTCATTTTGAAACTAGAGGTGGGAGAAAGTTGGATTTGAGAGCAGTAGCAGAGAGAATGTAAAAATTAATATATCATATTATTATTAGCAATAAAACATCAGCCAAATATAGTGATCATAAAATAGTCACGAACTGAAATCAAGGGGTGTGAAACACATCCTCTAATCTTCTTGCTTCACATCACACTGTTGTATTTTCTGGTAGATTGGGCAAAATGCTCTTTGTGCTCCTGCAGTTGCAGGACTTGTTTTTTTTATTTTATTTTTAGTGTGTATACTGCTGTTAACCTCACCAGCACTACAAAATCTCACAGTTCATTGCAAAATGTAGTGTAATGCACTTCACCATTCAGATTAGATATGGGTGATTATAACAATAAACGCGTGCATGTGCTATACATCTGTACAATCAAGCCATTCTTTTTTAAATATTAAATGGCCTCTTGGGGCAAAAAGTAGGTTAATCAAAATAATGCTGTCAAGTAGAGAGTACAGACCTTTTTACAAAAGAAAATTAAGTAGAACTGGTAATTATAAGTAGTGTACAACCTTTCAATGTAGTCAATAAGAAAGTCAATTTGCTTAAAATAATGAGGTATTCTGGCATGAACAATCTGTTCATACTTTGTTCCCAAGAGCCTCCAGAGGGAATCAGAGCCCTAGCTGACATTTGATACTTTCTGTCAATTTATCAGCTCAGTGTCAGTCTGAGTTTGTAAGATGGTGGTAGAAGCATGCTTGGGGACCGATACGAAAACAGGGAAAACAGAGTTGGTTTCTAATGCCTGAGCTTATCCTTATTAAAAATAAATAAACCCCTCACATTTCCATCCACACTCCCTTCAAAATTAACTTGGGATGTTTAGATATGGTGTTAAACTAACAAGAGTAACTAGGCTAGTAATAATAATAATAAATGTAAGCAATATTTAGGAGAGCTGAGGAGATCTTATGCTTTGGGGTAGTCTAATGGAGATCTGTTTGCAAATTAATGAGTATGGGAGAAAAGAAATTACATCCCATTTTCCATTTCTCTCTGAGGTTGTTTCTGTGCTGCCAGGAGCTGTCAAGTAAGACAAGATACTAGATGATGTCATTTTGGTGGCCAGTTCAGAACATCCATGAAATTATACAGATTTAAGCCCAAACCATGAAGGCTTTTTGTTCCCTTCTGCTGCCTTGCCTTCAGACACACTTCCCTTAGGAAGCTTTTCTTGGAGAATAGAAATGAACAGCAAGGTAACTATGAAAGGCTTAGGGTCATATAAATATGTGGTTATCTTTCTGGTTTTTACACACCATGGCCAACCTGGAGAGATTTAGGCACCCCACAAATCAATGGTGCTCCATCATTTTTGATGACACCTGCAGTGTCAGCAGGACATATAGTGATAGAGGAATGAGTTTACACCAGAAGATCAGGTATCAGGAAGAAATTCTTTACTCAGAGGGTGGTGGGGCACTGGAAGTCTAGAGAACAAGCTGTCCAGAGAAGCTGTGGCTGCCCCATCCCTGGAAGTGTTCAAGGTCAGGTTGGATGGGGCTCTGAGCAACCTGGGATAGTGGAAGGTGGCCTTGCTGGGGGGTTGGAATTGGATGAACCTTAAGGTCCCTTCCAACCCAAACCATTCTGTGATCCTATGATTGTGTGACTATTAAGAGAGAGGTCTGGAAAAGAGATATTTGTACATGTGCCACACATAGGTCACAGCTAATTAACAGCTTGTGGCTAATGAGAATTCATGCTAATATTTACTGGTTCATTAAGATGTGCTGCCTGTTCAACTGGCTTGTGGAATTACTCATGTCTGAATGGAGATTACCTTCAGATCACCAAAATCTCTCTTTCAGCTAAAACAGCCATCCAGGAGAACTGCTCAGTGAGCCAGGCAGCCAAAACAGGGCAGTGGCTGGCCCATAACTTCAAATCCTGATCAGTCATGGCCAGGTGGGAAGGGTCAATTATCCTGTGCTGAGTGGACTCATGGTGGCATCGCCACCATCTCAAATTAACCCCTGAAGATGTGCCTGTGAAATCTAAAATGTAACACCACATTTCTGCAGCAATGGAGATGCTCCTAGAAAAAGAGGGTTTTGGTACTGGTGATCCTTTTGACTGGGACAAAACTTAAGAAAAAGCAGATACATCTCTCTGAGGGCAAAAAGGGGCTAAAGGAAGAGAGGAACCGAAAACCCTTAAAACCTGAGAGGACTGCAAGGTCATCTATCATTCCCATGTCTGTCTGAGCCAGCTGAGGAATAGAAGTGTCCTTCAAAGAAATGTGTACATTTGCAAACACTTCAGGGAAAAGCTACTGAAAGCAGGTACTTCAAGAGCAAACACTGGAGGTTTTGAGCTCCTTGTGTAGCACATTCCAAGCACTGCCAGCTTGTCCAGAGCCCAGTGCAGGACCTGGGACCTGGGAAATTTTCTCACTTCATGCCTTGCCCTCACTAGTGCTCTGCCATAATTGAAGCAAAAAGCTGCCCAGTTTCCTTCAACCTCCAAGGAGCTCCATGGTTTATCCTGGCAAAGGAAGAAGTAAAAGTATTTGTTTTCCCAGGCCTCCCCACAGGCAAAGAGAGACATGCCAGGCATTCCTGGGAACATGCAGAGCCATGCAGGGCCTCAATGCTTTTGACCTTCTCTGCATGGATGCAGAAATCCTCTCTAAGACATCCCTTCATGAGATCACAGCCTTCCCCAGAGATATTTCTATGTTTCTGCTGGTCACAAATGTGGATACAGTGTGTCCATTGAAATGGAAATGCTCTGCAAAGTCACAACACCCAAAAAATTTCCCTCAGGGAAGCTTTAGAAACACCTGATTCCTAGTACTGTCTAGCCTATCTGGAGGTAAATATTTAGTCCTCAGAAAGGTTTTTCATGTTTCCCAAAGCTGAATGTCATCACTAGCAAGGCCACTAGCACTGCTTTTGATTTGGCTAAAAAAACAGATATATTACAAGTTATTTCCAAGAACACTCAGCAGCACATCAAACCAGTCTGGTGAGTCACAATAGGCAGGACAGCAGCAGCCTCCTTTAAATGATGGAACCAAACAGTTAAAGAATAGTTAAAGGTTAGAAAGCTTTATTAGTCTCTAATGTAAAACAGACAGGAATTTCCTTACCATGAGGTTTTCCTTAAAGAAACATTTGACTCCTTTTTCCAAGCAGAACACTTAGGCAGACTGTGCAAATTTCCAAAATAAAGTAAAAGAAAAAAGTACTCACTTTAATGTGTTACATTTCAGCCTGTCAGCATCCTCACATATTTTTTACTAGAGTGACCAAGCAGAGAAGGCATCAATCAGCAAGTTCTTACATTTCTACAAATAAGAAAATCTGAGGGAAAATAAAACAGATTTCAGTCTAACGTTCTTTTTAAATCTTTTCACTTAAAGAACTAGCTAACATTAAAGTGTGAAGTGAGTTGCAATGGCAAACACAAAGTCCTGATGCTGAAAACAATGTTCACTGCTTCCAGTGCTCTACAGCCACCCAGGAATCTGCTGTTCCACATTGTACCATCAACAGCATCAGACACCCGAGCATCTCCTCTGGAAATATGTCATCAAGCAAGGGCTAATTACACAAAATTTCTTAATTAATTCCAGGGAGAGGCTAAAGTTGGCAGGAATTGAGGTGATAGCAGGAAAAATTTCCTACGTTCCCTACCATGGGGCGGTTAAGAGACAAAAGGTCAAAACTTCTCCACTATCCACCCATGGCAAACACAGAATCTGAGTCCTTAAAAATGCATTGCAAGTGATGGAATTATTTTCTATGAATGCTCATGGAGTTATCCTTAAGATTAAACCAATCTTTTGCTATGAAAGTTCAAGTAGATAGAAGGCTTTTTTTTGTTTGTTTTTGTAAAACTGAAATTACAGGGAAGATTTTCATACAGATAGCTGCACAAAGTTGGGAGTAGTTTCAAACTCCAGCAACTCATTCCAGGATGTATTTTTGCTCTTAACCGGGTTTATGTGCAAAACTACAATACACTTTTAGAATCTGGACTGTCTCCATCTATCTGCCTTAAATGAACTTATTTTTTTGGTAGACCATGGGTTTTCACCCACAGGTGATTGAACCCCACTGAAGTATCTCAGACTGAATACAATAAATACTAATTGAAAAGTACAAGCTGCTCCTGAAAGTGTTCTCAGGATTATCTGTAAGACAAAAGAAATGTAAAACACTGGGCTTTTTTTTCATTACGTGTGTGTTGCACAAGGTGGAATTCATCCAACCACACAGAGGTTTCTGGATGTACAGAGACAAATTGGATTCAGCATTTCACCAAGTAACTCCAAGCTCCCTTAGCAGAGAGAGACAGTCAATACATCCAAGTGTCTCATCCTATTTTAGACAGCTACATTTCATTAGAGAAGCCTTGCCCCTAATCTCCACTGACTCATGGAGCCCAGATTCTCGATGCTCCAAAGCACGAGCTCAGACAAACACTCACCTTTTGTCAGATCAATCCCACTTTGAGTTCCTGGCTCTACCAATTAACATATTTGTAATCTTTAAAATATTTCTAATCTTTAAAATTAAAAAAAGCATTACCTTTTTTTCCCCTAGAAATTACAATTTGTGCTGTTTCCCCACAGTTTTGGTTTTGCAGTCCTAAGGAAAAACAGTTCAGCCTGCCCACCTTAACAGGGAATTCTTCATGCTGCCAATAGCAGCTGGTTATGGATACACCAGTCCTCACGTGTTTTAAGGTCTCACCCATTCAGTGTGTCTGGGTTTCATCTACACACTAAAATTGCCCCTATCCAGTATCACATAAGCTGATTTCAGCCTTCTCTCTGCTTTTTCTAGGCCAAATATGTAGATTCATATGTAATTCCCCACGTTAAATTATGACACTAATTTACCAAATTTCAATGGCTGTTCATACAGATGCCTTGTTAATCATAGGTTAAGTGATTTCACATGTTCACTTAGTGAGTCAGGAGCTGAAATCCCACATCTCTCCATTCTCCATCCTCTGCTTCTGACAGCCAGTGAACTCTGCCTCATCATGGCATGATGAACACAGGCAGAGAGCCCTAAGAATCATTAACTGCATCCACAATCCACTCCACAAATGTCTTTCACTCGGCTAGATCTCATTGCTCAATTATAACCTACATTTTGCAGCTCATCATCAGAGGCTTCTTATCACATGTGGCATTTGCTCATTAAGGCTGAGATGTTATTCCCAGGATTCAGGCAAGGGTTAACATCAGTAGGAGTTGCATTCTCATTCTGTAAAAATGTTGTTCAGAGGCATGACTAAACTGATCATCTCCTGTTAGAAATTTGCTTCGTGAAGAAATTAAAGGCTTTGTCAAATAAAAATGAAAACTTCCTAAGTTTGCAGTTAAATTGTGTGCATTAAATCAATTAGCTGTAAAGCAAACTAAAGCAAACTGCCTTAAATTCTTTCTTTTATTTTTTTTTTTAATAGAGCACAAAGATTAACCTTTTCATTTCTGTGCTGCCTGAATATTTAGTGTATATATCTGGAAACACATTTCTAAAAATGAGCCTGAGTACAAAATAAAAAAACTATATATTTTTTGTACACTCTCCTTAAATATCTTGTATACATATTTGACTTCTCTAGTCATCATGGCTTCAAAATCACACTCACATTTACCATATTTCTTGTGGGACTCAACAGCATGATGTGTGGAGAAACTTTAACTTGTGTTGGACTGCTGTAAAAATCAATATCAAAGCCCTGAATACACTGAAGTAGGAAATGCTTATTAATGTACAGTCAAGGGGAGTAGTGAAAATGACCCATCTTAATGCTGTTGACAGCACATTTGTCTTGGTGTCTTATTGGTTTTAATTTGTCAGCTGATAAATGCCCATTTCTGTAATGGAAAGTTAAGTGCTCATTAGTTTACATTTAACTTTGTGTCTAGAGTCAGGTCAGGCTGCTGAAACTGATGTTATGTGAAAGCTATTAATAGTCACAAAAGGTTATTTCAATAAAAACAACTGAAAGAAAATATTATATTTGTAAGCATTCAGGTAAATTCATCGTTTAGTTTCTTGATTTACTCTAATGTCAACAAAATAGTTATTCTTGGTTTTTTTCAGATGATGTGGAATTTCATACCTCTTAATGTCCAACAAATTGTGTATAAAATGTTTACAAATCAATTTTTAGAAATATGAAAACAAATCTATAACCTTTATTACTGGTGAGTGAAGTGGGTTCTACAGACTGCATGTAAAATAATTCATTTATCAGTGTTATATGGTCTGTAATGCGAAACCACATATATTTTTCCTCTCCCAGTTTTTGTTTGTGTTTGTTCAGTCCTAAAGTGGAGTCAATGCTATTTGTAATAAAGATGTAACATTAGAAAGCATTACTTCCAGGGCTTTCATCTGGGACCTCCCATTAACCTCAAGGAAGGCATAAAAATTGCATAATCCAAAATCATTCTGCAGAACTGGTCAGGAATTTCCCTCTGAAATACACGTAATAGCAAGTATTTTATCATCTTTCTCAAACTATCATAAAGAAAAACATTCAGCTGATGTTTTGGTGATGTTTTGGCATGGGGTGATAATGTGCATAAAGTCAAGGTGACTGTAGTCTGAGCTATAGCGTGGAAATAGAGTTCAAATATTCCTAAACCAACCTAAACTCCTAAACCAAGTATGTCTGCTCTACTCTCACCTATTAAAGCCACTGAATCTGTTATGATCCAGTAAAACTTCTTTGATGCTCTCTACCTGTAAATTTTCCCTGCAACAAGTTATTGCTTTGCTGTACATGTGAACTCTGACTCGTGCAACTGGAGTTAAAATATCTGTTCTGAAATCCCTTTAAACACAGTTAGACAGGGGAGAGCTTAGTGCACAATGCACAACACTGCTGACACCTTAAAACAATACATGTTGTTCTTTAAAAGCAATCTTAGGACAAGCTACCCTCTGACTTCAAATCCATTCTGTGGCTGTGTTAATCATATTGAAAATGCCAAGATGCTTTTGTACGCTTCAAAAGGTGAAAAATGAACAAAGAGGACTATAAAATGCAGGGAGAATTACTTTCCATGTGGTTGGGGCTTTCTTTAATCTAAGCAAAGGGTTTCATTTAAATGACCACTTCAGTTAGTGCCACACAGCTCAAGTCCCAACCTCAGTTTTCCCATCAATTGAATATGGTTGACCTCTGTAAACTACCTGGGTTTTCCTTGCTGAAAACCATAGTATAAGAGCTGTCTAGTAGTGTTTTATATCCCACTTGTGCCACTAAGCTGTGCCTAATGAGTTACTAATTATCTATATTAGCTTTCAAATCTGGGTCTTTGGCTTAGTTTCTCGGCTCGGGAGGTTTTTCAGTCCAGTTCCAAGCAAAGGCATCTTGTGGACATCACACTTCCTGTGTCTCTAGATGCCAACTTTTCTGAGGTGCCACAAGTATCTTTTCTCAGGTGACTCCTCTGTTTTCCAGGCAAAGCAGTACCCATGAAGCAGGAACTGAGTGATGGAGAGCTAAGCCTGGACTGTCAGAGTCAGAGTAAGAGAGGATTTTTCCATTAAAGAGTCCAGTGCCTTCCAGGGACCAGTGAAGCACAAGAACATCTCATTTCAGATACAGGATGGCTTTGAAACAGTTTTGTGCTGTCAACATCATTTCTTCCACACCAATTTGGCACCCACTCGTGCTGGGGTAGTCTGAGGTACAGCCACGATGTTTTTGGAAGGTAATAGAGTTCATCTGTATGGAAATGAGCCATGCAGTGCTATCTGTGTTCAAGCTGTCTTGAGTTACCAGTAGTCACCAGAGAGACACTGGGGACAGAAGGAATTATCAGCAATCAATAACATTCCTGCATTTTGCTGGAATTACTGTGATCTGGATTCCCAACTTGAAAAATGGCATGATAGTTTATCTTTCACAAGGTATCTTTCTTTTTTTTCTTTTAGCTGTACATTCCTAAGGACCTCAGTGGTCTTACTACATTTATTTGTTTTTGATTTTTAAAATTTTACCTGTTGGACTTTCAAACAGCTCAATACATTTTTAATCACTACTTCTAAAACTGAAAGTGTGTAATTGAAAACAGGTTTAATTTTTGCTACAGCTTTCACAATCAATGTCTAACCAGTCCTAGCAGCCTATTCACATCTGTTCAAAAACAGGAAATATTTTGCTTTGGAGACAGAATTCGAGAAAATAAAAGTTCACAACCTTTCAGAAGTCCAAAGAGTTGAGATTTGAAGACAAAACTTCTGGCAGTTTTCTAGAGCAATCCTCATCTCACAGACACCCTGAGCTGAATCTCTAAGCACACAATATTCCTCAGACAAACACTCCATGCCCCCAGCCCCCACACCTTATCAAGTTTCAATCCTTCAATAATGCTCACAATTTCATGGGAAGTCAGGACTTCTTCAGAGAAAGTGGAGGGATCAGGTGAGGTTATTTGGTTTGCTGAAATCAAAATGTGAAGACAAACCTTTCCATGAACTAAATCCCTTTCCACTTCTTCTTTATAGACAAAGTATTTAGGATCTTTGTTATAAAGTCCCTTTGATAGGTATACAAGAGCATAAATTTATCACATAGAAGATGAGATTTTTTAATTTTAAGCTTGTATGGTTCACAATGCAATACTGATATACCTTTTCCTTGCTGTCTTCAGTCATTTAATGTATACTTATCACCTCAGGGATTATATGTTTTCATCTGGGTAATCTTGATTGACCTATAATTATGTAGAAAATTAGTAAACAAAAAGTAAACTCTATTATTTGGAGGTTTGTTTGGTTTTTTTTTTTTTGTAAGTTTCAGAAGTCTGGTGTTTGGCAAACATCACCTATTTCATTAATTGTATGTTAAGCAAATACATTTACCTCCACCAGTCAAATTCTTCTGATAGACATCAAAAAGCAACCAAACATTTAATACATAATCTGCAACATCAAATAATGATTCTCTATAGTAGTTTCTGTATTATATAATATGTGAGATGGGCAATTAGCTGTAGTTAAATTCTCATAATTTTCTATGAACTTACAAATAGGTTGGTATCTCTTAAAACAAAACATCAAGTATTTTTAAGGAGCAGTTTATAACAAAGGGAGTATCTCTAATAGGAATTTTTTTCTTAGAAAAAAACTGCTCTCAAGCCAAAAAAAATCACTGTGTTAGGGCTAACAGCAATATCCAGTTTACATATTAATTTCACGGAATTTAATTAAGATAACCAATCAAATAAAGCACTTGAGAGAAATTATATTCTGTAGTTATGAAGTAGAAAGTGATAGTAAACTGTGAGGACTGTTAAAGTAACAACACATCGACGACTACAACATGGAAAATACTCTCATGTAAAATGGAGAGCTTGGAGCACAAAGGCAAGATTAGACAAAGAAAGCAATTATGTTCTTATCTACTGATAATTGCAAAAGGAGAAGTCAAGTGTAATATCATGTATTAAGAGGCAAAGTACCAAACATGAGTCCACAGCCACAATTTTTATTTTGGATGTGTAATTACATGAAGTTGTAAAACAACACATAAAAGAAACCTTTTTTTTTTTTTTTCAGTTCTGTGATTAGTTATTGTTAAATCATCAGGTTTTTTGGGATTCAGTTCTGAGTAGAATAAAAATTTGGTCAGCTGCTCCATTGCTTAGTTTTGAACTGTGAAATTTTGATGGATTGATTCAGCTTTCCCCTTATTCATGCAATAAGTAAAAAAACACAGAAAGAAATTCTAGTAAGGAAGATTCAATTCTTTTGAGTGGGATATAAGTTGCTTTATTTGGAACCATTTTCCAGTGCTGTTTTGAATATTTTGGCTAACAGCTACGTTCCTGTTATTAATTAAGTGAAAGCTTTTTAGAGTTTTTAACATTCCTTATTCTGTTTGCTTTGTTGAATAAGAAAGGTTCAAAATAAATTGACTGACACCTGTTGACTTTGTACTGGAGTATACACAATGTCAAATCTGTCCTTTATTTACTACCTTGAAAAAAAAATAATATTTTGGAATTGCAATTGGTTTATATATATTTTATGAAAACCAGTAAGATGTGGCTGGAAGTGTTCAAGGCCAGGTTGGAGGAACCTGATCTAGTGGAAGGTGCCTTTGTCCATGGCAGGGGCTTGGAAACAAATGAGCTTTAAGGTCCCATCCAACTGCAACCATTCAGTCAGTGTATGAAGATTTTTATCTTTATTTTAGGAATGGAAGGTCTGGGTAGGTATTTGAACCAAATCATCATAGAAAGAAAAAAGACAAGGTTTTATAGGAAGCTGGCATAGGCTGGTGACTGTAAATACTTAACATCACAGAGAAATAACAGGACAAATGTACAAGTTCACAAAGAAATGGGATTCAAGCTCCTACCTGTGGGTACAAGTAATGATGGTGCTGTAACAGCACAGGATCGTACTCTGAGTCACTGCTGAACATCCTGAGAACACACAGTGTCACTGCACAAAAGAAACACCAAGGCCTCCAGTTCTACAAAACAGAAAATAAGATGTTTTTAGTTGTTTTACTGTGTTACACCAGAGTCCAGTGACAAGGATGGGGCTCCATAGTATTGGTCTCAGTACAAACACAGAACAAAGAGGTTGCCTGGGTCAGGAGTTTACAGTCTAAATATAGCTCTTGATTTGTGGAGGGCAGGATAAAAATTGTCTGCTCAGTCTGGCCAGCACCAGTTTAGCATGTGCATCACATTCTTTTTTTCCATTCTGCTTTCCAAGACCAATCAGGAGGGATCAACTAAGAAGCGTTGTTCAGGCAGAATAGACTTACTATTTTCATTTTCTTTTACATAAATAATGCAATGTTATTATGGAAAGGAATAGAAATAGATTATCCTCTTTTTAGTTCCAGTCCCTGGATGAAGGTTGAAAAATGTATTATTATAGTTAGCAATGCTACACTTGCAGAGAGAATTTGAATATCAATAAGCAGAGAGATATTTAAATGGATATTTACATATAATATCACTGTATGTTTACATTTAATATCATATTGGATTTAATTTTATTATGTTCAAGAAAGCAATTGGTGAAGAATAAACACTGTGGGATGTTATCTCATTGATATGCAGAATCAATATGATAATCAAGTTGCTGATATAAACTCATAAGAAAAAGCCTCTGACATTTCATCTAAGATCCCTAATTTCATATTTACAGTGTGGTGTGAGACTCCATACCACAGTCTTAGTGTTTAATTAGGAAGATAGCCTGGTATCTTTTTTCTAGATACTTTTACCCTCTTTTCAAATGATGAAAGACTAATACTGGTTTCTACCAAAGAGTCATGAAGACTTTTTTTTGAAAAAAAAAAAAGTTGAATTTATAAAACAAAACACCATCCTAAAAATTTCTAGGGCAGTCTACCATACTAAAAATCCTTGTGAGAAGCATGAGAAGTGTGTTTCTTTTTATGTGTTAGTAGCATGTATTTTCAACATCCCAAACAAGTGTAAGATGTTGAAGCAAATCGAACTGAGTATACCTTTCATTTTTAGCAAAAAAAAGCCAGGCATGATGATTGTGAGCTGTATTTTAAGGGAGTCATTTCTCTTCTCTGTTTTTACTACCCCTTGAGTCATTTATTTAACCAGTGAAATTATTCCTTTTATTGCATTTGGCCAAATACCAGCACCTTTAATGGGTGGCATGTTAACGTGTTCACTATCAGGTTGGCTGCAATGCCTACTTCAGAAAAATAAAATAAACAAAAGAAATGTTCCTGAATGAAGTTCACAGCCAGCACCCACAGACTGGGCTTGCTGCATGACCCAAGGGTGTAAATACCACCCCTGACATCCACAGCCAGCTGCAGCAGAGCCTGGAGCAGGAACACAGCAGGGCTGGGACTCACTGTGGCTTTCAGGTAGAGCCCTGGAATGCTGCAAGACTGGGGAACAGTTTACTGAAGATGTGTTAGAGCCTTAAAGATCTGGGTGCTGGAGCAGATGAGAACCAAATGTCCTCATCTCCTTAGACCCACCTTTAACTGCTCTTAACAAATACTTCACTCCCTCCCAGACCAGAACCTCACAGAGGGCAGATGTGCTACCCCCTCAATGGGCTGAGCAAAGACAGCAGTGACAAACAGCCTTCCACACATGTCTTCAGTGAAGTGAGAACACCTCATGAAATATATTTCTCTGTCTGAATTAAATAAACTTATCCTTTAGAAAACTGTTCTATAAAAAGTTATGAGAGCCAAACGTCTCTAAAACTGAGATATCATTAAAGCTTCTGCAACATTCCAGGCATTGCCACCAGTAATTTTATGAGTTAGGATTGATTGGGTCTCTATTCAAGAATAAAAAACGAGCAGCGTGCCAAGAATGTTGACAAGGAGCGATATGAATCCAGTCTTATCTCAGTGTTATTGCTCTTGCCAGTCACTATCTTACTATTAAGATAAAGCAAGTTAGCCCAGCCTGTAAGATACTGATTGAAGGCTGGATAATGATTTCTGGATTTCTCACCACTGCTGCAATATTGGAAGGAGTCTGGAAGAAGATGGATTGGCAAATTGCAAATTTACGTTCGAGGATGTGCACATAAAAAGCAATTTAATGAATTTATATACTTGTTCATATATGTACTTCTCCCTGTCTTTCATTGGCATAAAAAAATGGCACCTACTTTTCATAAATAGTTGTACATGTCATCTCTGCTTGTTGGAGTGGCATTTAGGTGAGCAGAGATATTTAAATACATTAAAAAAAAAAAGACATTATTTCTATTCTGAACTGTTCTGTTAGAATGATATATACCTCAATATTGAGGAAAAAATGGTGTAGCTTGCATATTGTATATCTACAAGCACTGTATGCATATATGTGAAATCTATCTGTGCACAATCCAACCCCATAAAATGTTTCATGCTTTTAAGTGGCTTTTGGATCAGTCCCAGTGTATATTTCTTGTCTAGATGCAGCACAATTTAATACTGGTTTGGGTTCTTTTTTCCTTGTTGGCTGCCTGATAAGTTATGGTTACAGCAAGCAGGAGTTGTGCTCGGGGAAAAAAAGTTATGAGATTCCAGAAATTTATGTGTTCCAAACAAAAATTAAACTAAGACTGTAAAGACTTTCAAAGACATAGAGGCAGTCCTCATAGGACAGCAATAGGGTATTCCAGTAGGGTGTTAAAAGGAATTTTTCCCTGTACATAATTCAAATCAGGAATCTGAACTCCAATTTTCATAACTCAGATTCATTCCTTAGCCACCCAATTATTGACAGTTTTGGAGTGACATTTGCTTTTACTTGTTTTGTGAGAGAATATTTCCTGTCAATTCTGTTGTGTTTCCTGAATTCCCGTTTCCTTGAGAAACTTTGTTTTGGTAGATTCTTGACCAATTCTGCAGCTTTCAGTTTCAAATCTGGATGTCTCCCAAGTTACTGTGGCTTCATCCTCCAAACCCTATGGTGAAGCCAAGATGTTCCCTGTGTGTCTTTATCAAACATCTAACACAACAGAGCAGTTGGAGGATGACTGTGAGGCTTTCAGGTGTTCACATCAATTTTAAAACTTGCAGAGATTTTTACTGTAGGGCTCCCTTTGAATTCAATGGACAGCAACAAGCACCGCAACAAAATAACTCATTTAAACTCTTATATGGAGATAGATTAATCTTCTGGAGATACCTTTTGAAGACAGTCTTCCCAAACACTATCTTAAAATATCTTCAGAATTCTTCACCCATCACACATATTTCTTCTCTTTTATTCATGTTTCCTAACCATTTATATTTGGGGGTATTTTTCCATACAATTATGATGTATTCACTTGGAGAAAAAGCTACATATAAACATCTTGAATGTAAATTGTATATTGAAGTGTATATTAAAGAGCTAACAACAAATGTGTGCTATTTATACATCCATTAGATATTTGCATCCCACCATTCTCTCTATAACTGAAAAAATCCCCCAAACCAGAGATGATCTTCCTCCCACTATACTAATTCAGGTAGAAACTGCTGCTCTTATTTCATGGTACACACAAGTTGTAATGACTTCTTTCTTAGTTTTACTATTTTCATCAGCTCAAAGCACTGAATTCCATACAAATTTAGTTTGTTTTGGGTTTTTTGGGGTTTTTTTATCATTATTATTGGTTTTGTTGGCTTTGTTTGCTTATATATATATATATTTTATCTTCTAACTATGAAATCAACACTGTTCTACTTAGTCTTGTGTTAGGCAGTGGACTGAATTCTGTCAGACCCTGTCTGCAACAAGCTTTAATGTCACTGTCCACTTTTAAACAGAGATAAAAAGCAAATACTGTATGAAAATATTTCAGACACAGCTAAGGGATTTCTGAAAACCTTGAACACAGTGACAGCTTTTGGATTTATTTCAGTAACTGATTGCATTAATGGGTTGTCCAACTTAAGCATTTTCCAGGTTTTCATTATTTTTTAATGGATTTCAGGAAAACAGTAATTTAATCTGCACTGGTACCAATTGCAAAGTTTGGTGTGAAATTCAAAAAAGGAAATTAAGGCACTGTCTACCTATGGTGTAGTTCTAAGTATTTAATGAAGTCTTATGTAGACTCTTTTTAGGTTACATATACCATTACATATATCATACTGATATGAGCTACCATCCTCTCCAGGCCTCAAAATCCCTTTTAGACTATAAGCAAGAGTATTACCTCAATTTTTTACACTTGGAAATTTAAGCATAGAGGCTAATCTGAAGTTCTGTTTAGCATAAAAGCTTTACATCCAAGATTTTATATTAGCTGCTTCTCTCTAATGTGTTGGTATTTCTAAAGAATAATACATATATTATACACACAACACTTGCAAGAATGAAAATTTCCCTTCAGTCTATACAGAGAAGCTGAGAAATAAGAACAAAAAGTGACATTTGTAAAGCTGGCCAGATGATGTGTGGCAGAATACACTTCCAGCATCCTATAAGTCTCCTTTTCATCTAGAGTGGAATCCTGGATTTTTTCTTACCCTTCTGTTTTAACCAAGACCTTTCTATTTAATTGTTAAATGCTGACATATGTCTTCAGATCTGAAGATCACTCTTGTGAGGAGCTTACTGTCTAAGTAGATAGTGTGAACTGGAACACCTAAATCCCTGTTCCACTTAAATCTGAACTAAGGCTTCGAAAACCTAAATCCCCCTCCATGATCCAGTCCTCCTTATTTCCAGGGAATCTACCAGAAAAGAAGACCAAACTCATCAGGTACCTCCTCACTCAGTACCTGACTTTAATTGCCCAAATATGCTCAGAAATGCTTTGTGCAGTGGTGGAAGACATCCCTTGCTGTAATTTCTGGGTTTGCACTGTGCTGATGTGCCCAGACAGACCCCAAGGCTGGGAATGGATAACTTAGGTGCCTCACAGCTTTGTATAGTGGGAAGCATTTTGGATGAGAATGCCTTTCCATTGCTCATTTGTATTACTGTAAGAACAAAAGGCAAGAACAAAAGCTTCCAAAACAAGGTGGAAATCCCTTGGCTAACCACTTTCCAATGGCTTTCCTCATAAACTCTGATTTCTGGCCCATGACTTGCACTAATAGTCATAAAGTGCTTCATCTTCAAGGTATTCTCACCCAGAACATTCCAAACTCTAAGAATTTTTGCATTTAAAGTTGAATTTGACTCTACATTTTAAGAGGCATCAGTCTCTCCCCATTGATCATACATATTGGGTACAAACTAGTGTGGATTTGCTTTTCCCTCTTCTCCAGCTTCTTTTTTTTTCCCAGGGTTTACATTCCCAAATGTTCCATAAGGCAATGTTAATATCTGACATTTAAATCATCAAATAAGTATCCCTCAAATCTCATGTCCTATCATCTGTTATTTTTTAGGGTTATCTGCTGACAGCTCTTAATTTAATGATTTGGAATAGCAGCTTCTGAGGATGAGCCTTGGGTAGAAATTTTGTAAAGGGAGAATGTGGTTAAACATCCTCAGCCTGAGGGAGTTCAAACCAACAACACAGAACTCCTCAGTTATTCAGGTTTGGAGTATTATAAAGAACAAAATATCAGACTGGGTAGTGATCAGAAAACAAGGTCCTTTAGGCAGAGCAAGGAAATACTAATAGGAAAGGACAACAGAGATGCAAACAGCACAGAATTTGAAGCTCACAGAGACTCTGAAAGGATGAGGCCCACTGATATCCAATCTATATCTCATTGATGTTCTCTTCTTTCTTTGCTGTTGAAGTCAGAAGGATCATAATATGCTGATATTTCAGGTGCTGCTGATTTTCCGCTCAGGCTGAACCCTTCCCTTTACAAATATCATATAACTTAACTTGTGAACTACAGATTATGAAACTATGCTATGCTATAACTAACATGTTAATGCAAAATTTTATGTCTGTACTGATTTTTATTAATCCACCATATACATGTGCCTATGCCAAATTAAAAAAAATATATCTCTAGCTTCATTGATTTACAGTACAAATTATAGACTGTCACAATTCAAATTAGGGTGTGTAAGAGTGCTTGGACTCAGTTTCATCATTCAGGATTATTCATTAAGATATTGAAATAATTCTCAAATTTAAATCCCACATGTGTGCTGAGATACTTCTACAGGGTGATGTGTGGTGTAAATGAGGTAAAACCAGAGCAAAGGTTGTAAATCTCCAGGAATTTTGTATGCAGTTAGCAGCATGTAGATCCCTGAATGTGATTAACAGTCTCATGCAATGAGGCAGCTCCTCTAGCTGTCAAGATTTTCACAAAGCAAAACCCAATTACACATAAACAGATCTTGAATTTTCCCTCTGGGCTTGTGTTTGTCTCAGCTATAGATTTTCATTCTTACCTCTTTTTTTTCCCCCCCAGAATGTATATTTAATACATCTAAAGGTTGCCATTTTATTGAGGAATTCAGGCAGCACAATCCCCTGGGTGGCTTTCTTTGGTTGTATGTTGTACATGTTAAATTGAATATATTGACAGCCTATTATAGCATGCTTTGTCTTGTAAATTAATATTCAGTTAGTTTTTAATGTATGTCAAATATGGATGGTAATGAGTTCTGGTGTTTGTCTTTTGATGTCATGACCACTTCTTTCAAGAAAGGACAGAAACCTTGTGTAAATGGCTTAGGGCTACTCCCAAGTAAAACGTCATTTTATCTCAAAGGACACAAGTGAGGGTCACAGAAGACAAAGTTCATGTTCCTTAAATCAGGTATCTAACAGTTGCTTCTCTAAATCACTCATGGTCCCTGCACAGTCTACAGAAAGCAAGTACAGCTTCTTAAGAGTCAGTAATTTTCTGCAAAACTGACAAATTTTTTAGGTCTAAGGGATTATCATGTGAAGGGAACCATTTCTCCCAAGTGACTCCAGAAAGAGCCGTATTGTCCATCTCAGATCTCTACAATTCACTTCTCAGATACACCAGGTAGGATTGTGTTGCTTAGAAAGATCCCTCAGGATCCCTTGAGATGCCCTTTGGTGTCCCTGGGGTGGCAGAGGTGGTGCCAGGGACAGGCTGGATGGGGTTTGGAGCAGCCTGGCCTAGCGACAGGTGTCCCTGCCTATGGCTGGAACCATCATCCATAATCAGTGTTAGAAGGGACAAAAAGACAATTTAGGAATTCCTCTGTTGGTTGTCTGTGATAGTTCTGCTGAAAGCTTCTCTGACCTGACTGTCCTTAAAAAAAGAAATTAAAAAATCAATAAATTAATGACATTGTGTCCACTAGAACAGTATTTTCTCTGCAAAACCTAAGGGAAAAAAAAACCCACAGCACTAAAGAAACCAGTTAAATACTGGCAGCAAAGGAATTTTCTTTTTAACTGCCCAAATGAACAGATTTCCGAGTGACTTAAATCACACTCTCTATTTGTACAAGTACTTATGCTGGGTTTGAAGGGGCCTTTAATCTAGCAGACAGATGCAGGAAAAGGTCTAGCAATTGCATGCTGAAATCCAAAAGTTCAAACTAGGAATAAAGGAGAACTAATTTATTTTTTAACTGTATAATGAGATATGTTACTGTGGCAAATTACTGAGTGTTATTCTAGTCTTTAAATCAAGATCAGATGTGCTTATAAAACATACACCTTTGTCTAACAACACATAGCTGGGCTTCAGACAGAAATCCCTGGATGAAGCATGGCCTGTGCTGTGCAGGAACTCAGACTAGGCAGAGCTTGATCTAGTTAATCATAATGGTCTCCTATGGTTTTAAAATCCACAATCCCATTAATTTAAAGCAATACATAAGATATGTTCATGTAAAACTGAATTTCCTAAGAATCTTCAATTGGATAAAAAGAATAACAGAGTCAAATAACCATAGAACAATTACACACCAGATGAGATGCTCTTTAAAATGTAAGTGGCTAAGCATCTTCTTAGCAGTTCCTTTTCTGTCCGAGACAGAATTAAACTTTTCATAGGAGCATGCTCATACCAGTTGTGTAATGGACAACTGGAAAATCAGATTAAAAAGAGCCTTGAAAACAATGAGCTTTGCTAGCCCTGGAGTTCTAAAGTCCATCAGCAACCAACTTCAGCACTGGCTCATGATGGGAGAACAGTGGCTTGTGGTATACACGATGGGGAAAAATCACATGAAAAGAACAGCAAGCCTGGATAGCAATCTGTATGTCTATTTTAATGTAACTTCTACCTTGGAGAATAGGGAATTATGCAGGAAATACAGAGACACTGCCATTACCAATGTTAAAAGCTCTTACCAATGTATCAGCTGGGATAAGTTGTGCTCAGAAAGACCAAAATCATCAAATGTTGTTGCTATCAGGCACCCTACAGTCTGGTCCATTTCTATATGTGTGGTATTTTCTGTCAGCATCAGTAGACTGCATTTTGGAGTGTGGATGCACTGTGAAATCACTATGCATTATATTCATGGTTTTGGATACAGTACTTTTGGATTTTGTGACTTTTATGCTGCAGAATACTCAAGAATGACACTTTTATGTAATGGAAATGGGAAAGCAAAAAGAGGTATTTTTCACTGCATGCCTTTGGTCTTAAAAACATGTATGTGCAGGAGGGGGAGACTGCTTTTGTCACTGTAGCCACGTCCTTCATCCTGGTGAGAACTGGGGTGCAAAGACAGCACTTCATCTCCTGTTAGTATCACTGGGTTTTCCAACCAGGCAGGAACGTGGCACTTCGCTTTTCACAGCAGCCAGGACTGCACTAGGAAGACAGCAATTATATTAGCTTCATTTTTAATATTTGATTTCTTGCAAATCACAAAACCACCAAAAATGAAATCCTACATCAGTACTTTTTTTTCCACAGTTTCTGACAGAAATGTTTATTTTTTTGTGTCTCACCTTATTTGATCCACAGATTTCCTACTGAGTTCAGGGCAATTGGTAATAAGTTTACACAAGGAAAAGTAGGCAGCATACAGGACTTTTGGGGACAGCAAATGCAGAATCTTTCTTTGCACATAACTTCCTTTTGATTAGCAAA
The DNA here is from genome assembly GCF_030490865.1 of Poecile atricapillus. Lineage (NCBI taxonomy): Eukaryota > Metazoa > Chordata > Aves > Passeriformes > Paridae > Poecile > Poecile atricapillus. The sequence goes on from NC_081288.1 coordinate 5,798,655, forward strand.
AATTCTGTTCTGTTTGAGCAGCTGAGAAGTTTTATTGGTTTTGTTCATCGAAAACTCCATGCAAGAAGGATCACTTTGCCACTTAGTGCTAATTTTGCTAATTTCCAACATCTACCTATGGTCATGAAGATGTGAGCTGTAGGTCTAAATTGAGATAGGTCAGAAATATTTGATCCATAATTCCCTAGGCACAGATGAAAATTTGGTTATAACTAACACATTTGTAACTTTAGATCCTGGAAAGTGTCGAACCAGGATCCCTATAAGTCTTTGGAATTATAAGTTCCATGGAAGCTAATGGGAACTAGCTGTCAAAATGGCTCGTGTTTGGGCTGTATGAAAGTATAGTTTTCAGGTTATTGGGTTATCACTGACTGTGAAAGATTTTATTTTTCTCTTTGAAGCTGGGAAAATGGTTGCATTCTTTGCTCTAGATGAGTTTTTTGTCTGTCCATGGCTTTTAATTGCTTTTGAATTGCTCCCTGCCAGTTATCACTATCCTTAATTCAAATATGGGTTGAAAAATATTTATAAAGAACTCAATCCATCATCAGAAAGACAGTTTCTAAAGGTAAGTCCACATGGCTTGCTGTGATACAGACCTAATAACTGGCTTTTCAACCTGCAATAAATATTCTTTTCCCTGTCCTCTTCTGATTGCTCCATAATTAACACTAGGGAGACACTAGATTTAACTATCTGACAGATATTTATTTAAAATATCTTCTGCTGAATATATTAACATTTCTGTATCTACTTTTTTTAAGCAGCTTTGAGTTCTGCAATAAAATCAGATCCAGAGTTTGGTTATGTTAATAGCCTTGCATGGTGGTACAGATCAATTTGGTTAAAAAAGCAATGAATCAGTCATCTGCAATATAATTGTATGTGTTTACACTGTATAAATGTTTTTAGCATAAAAACACAATAGAAACATATGAGTCACATCAATATCACTTAAGCTGAATAAATTGTGAGAGGAAGTTTGCTGGAAAGGAGGATTTAATGCTCTCCACATACATGTATATTTTTGCATTAACTGAGTCCTTCTCCTGAGACTCTGCAAAAAGGCAGGACTGAAAATCACTGCAACCTGTGGAACTCACTGCTCAGTGAATGCAGTTGTGCCACTCGAAAAGAAGGCCCAGGTGCTTGAAGTTAGTTTTATTGCTGACTCTTTTGCTAGAAAAGTCTTTGTGTCCATTCTTTGTGCAGATATAATAGACTCAAAGAATCACAGAACAGAATTGCAAGAGATCCACATGGATTATATACATGAAGATGTGTCTGGAATAGAAGAACCTATTATAGATATGTTCTAATATTATTATCACAATATCTGGGTAGTTTCATATCAAACCTTAAGGCCCCTGATTAAGATCTGCTATTTATTGTTCAACCTCTAGGGAAGAATCAAGTGTGACATGCAATGCATTATTTTGAGAGGGTTTTATTTTGTTTGGGTTTTGTTTTCAGCAGATATGCTGGGGGTCTGACAAGACAAACACTGTTTTCAAAAATAGCCAAGTTGCAGATGGAGGTAATGATTTGTTTGTAGGATTCTCTATCAAAGAGGTGTCACAGATAGATGGGTTTTACTCAAATATTAGAGTTTTCACCCAGTTCTCTGATTTAGCTGGGTAATAAGTATATACTCAGGCAGGAAGACAGCTTGCTGTTGGCTACATGTATCATGCTCAAGAGTACAGAGGGATCCCAACAAAGCCACTTGTAATTTACACTCACTAAATTGGATACAGATCCACCTTTTTTCCCAACAGTAGCCTAGAATAACAAAGGTTTTGGGAAAAATGCCTGGTTTTGGTTGAACGTTTCTTCTTGCTGGCTATCTGCCACCACAAACACAGAGGGGATATAATAACAGTCATTTGGAGTTCTGTAAACCTTGTCATCTGAGGACCTCAGAACGCTTTCCAAGCATTAATTAAATCCTCACAACATCCATGTAGCCGTGCATAGCAGATTCCAGGTTGCTGGGCTCTCCCTGTGACTCGGGGAGTCAGTGGCTCACTGGCTGCTGCTCGGGGAGGCTTCAGCCCCTTCTGCACCACAGACACGAGTTCCATCTCAGCCCAGACTCTGGCACCGTGCTTTCCACCCAACTCCTGCTAAACAAAATGAGAGGAGCTCTTCAGAGAAGCTGAACCCCAAGACTGTAATTGCAGTGGAGCTTTAAAACATGTTAACTCGTTCTCTGAGCATAATGTTTTATTAGCAGCTTCAGACACAGCAGCTTAAAAAAACACTCAGGTCAGTACAGAGAGAAATCGTTCCTTGGCACTGAAAAAGCACACAATACCTCCCCATGTTGCTGACTCCAAGCAATAAAAAATCATGAGTTCACTCCAAAAAAGTTCTTTTAATAGTCTTTTTGTCTGCAGGCTTTTTGCTCTCTTCCCAGTTCTTGAGATATTACAGTTTTAAAGTTTCTTGAGGTGAGAAAAGATTTTTCCCACAACCATAAAGAAATGAAAACAGATATTCTTTTCAAGTCACTGGAGTCATTAAGCTAGGGCAAAAAAAATCAAATATTGCAAGACCTGATATAAAACCATGAGAGCTAGCCGAGTTGTTTGTTTACCTCTTTAACACAACATTATTTTCTCCTGTCAGTTCTGAAAAGACACTCAGGCTCAAACCCTGTACAGAAAGAGCTCTTTCTCTTCTACTGCACTTTAATAAGCATCTTGGAATGTGTCTTTGAATTTACCTGTGATGATCTCAAACAAAATTCCATCTGAATTCTGGTTTCATTTCTTCCCCCCTCCTGTGGATATTTCTTTAGTTTACTGAGAGTGTGTAACAGAGCCCTGTGAGACACAGGAGTGTCCACAGCAGGAAGCTGGAACCAGATGTTCTTTAAGGTCCCTTCCAACCCCAGCCACGCTGTGGTTCTGTGGTTGTGGCAAACACAGAGCTGTGCCTTGACACCTCCTGTCAGGGCAGTTTGTGTTCTCAATTCCAATCATCATGTTCAGATCCTGCTGAGTCACCTGTGGAGACAAGTATCACATGCAGAAAACACTAAATATTCTCCAGGCAGCCTTGTAGTTTCTTTGCCTTGAAATATCAATGTACAATGTTTTATAACACCAATAGTGCACTCTGGAAGACCAATAACTCCTGTCTACCTTGTGAGCACAGAGGAAACTGCACAATGTTCTCCAACGTTGTAAAAAATACAAGAAGTAGCTTTAAAATGGATCATTTGGATGCCATAACAGCCCCAAAGTAGCCTAGAGCTCATTTGCCCTGCCAAAAAACTTCTTCAGGCTGTATTGTGCATGCAAATCATAATGATATTTCTTCTGTGTTTAGCAGAAATCTGTGCAAACTGAAGGGGGTCTGAAACACTTCTCTATTCCACTTCATAACTCAAGACAAACCAAATAACTAACTACATTTCCAGAAATTGCTTTCTCTGACATTGTTGTGATGAATAAGCTTCAATGGTGTCACATACAGCACCTTTCTAGGTTTATAATTAGTCACAAACTACTAAAATATGTATTGTCTAGAAGCAAATATTACTTTCTTTGTATTGTCTCTTGGTGATTGGCATGTAAGTTATGAAAGTCTCACTGGGTAACAAAATATAACACCTAAATATCTTGATTTTCTCTTAAGGGCTAATATAATTTTCAATTCATGGTGTTGTGTTTTTTACTATGGCAAGGTCTTCCAAACTGTCTTACATAAAGTTGCAAAACATTTTAGTTGTGATTTTTTTCCCAGGGAAATTTTTCTTGGAAAACTCCAGTTCCATTCATGTGTTACAGCACAACTAACACGGTATCTGAGAGCATGCCAGCATGCTGTAATAGAACTAAGCTTTTCTGTATGTTTTGTGTTCACTCCCCTGAGACAGGTACATGCTAGGTAGAATTCTTTGCAGTGTACATGTACAGGAAAAATTATTTATATAATAATGTATTTGTTATTGGGGCAAGTCCAAGGAAACATACACTGCACATGGGATGGTTCTTGCTCCTGTGGGATTGTGATTCAGATATTAAAGATTAATGAATGTCCATCTAAATGATGCATCCCCCAGGTGTAGCTTTTCAGATTTACTCCATCATTAGTAATCACAGTCTTTCTTGTAGCAACTTCTGTTGGTCGCTATCTTTCAGATAATGATCCTCAAAAGAGCTAAACAGCTCCTAATTTCTTCTCCTAAAGCAGCCCCTGATGTGCTTTTTATCATCCTTTTTCCTTACATAGCTTATGACAGGCCAAGTGGCAAAATCCTGCTTTTCCACCACTCTGCAGTGCTCTGACCTCATCTTTCCTATTTATTCCTCCTTTCTTTAAGAACAGTCTTAAGGAACTCCAAGGCTCAGCTGCTGAAGACAAAACCTACAATATCTCCCACCTCGTTATTCTCTAGGAACTATTTAGTGGAAACATCTAGGTACTTAAAAATGTTAGCATAAATTCATCCAGCAGAAATTGTGTCAAAACAATCTACATGCCACCCACCAGGATGAAAAGGTTTAGGGACAAAGGGGAAGCAGTTGAAAGCAGATCTTTTGACTTTTTGTACTGTTTTTGACATTGCTCTATGTGATATTCTCACAAGGAAAATTAGGAGAGGGAAGGAGTGAAATCATTTGAGTTATTCATCAGCAGTGATCTGTTATCAAATTTGAGCATGATAACAAACAGAGTTTTCAGGGAGTTCAGCTCTGCTTTAGATTTTATTGGGAGTCTCCAGTAAAATCTCAGCAAAGGACTAAAGGCTGCCTTTAGTCTGAAAGGCTAAACATGACTGAAACCACAGCTCCCAGAGGGACAGAAACTGCTCTGAAGGACAATATGACACCTACAAAAATCTCAAATGCAGTTCTTTGGCTAGTTAGTTCTTCTGGAAAGATTCCAAAGAGTAATGATGGCAAAGTATAAATTTTTTTCAGCTTTATTTAACCTAAACCAAAAGATTCTAAGGGGCTGTGGGATGTTTTAAAGGTATGAAAGGCTATTAGAGACAGAAACTGATGCATTGGACAGAACAAGGCATGCCAGGCTTGCAATATTACAGACCAGACCCAAAAGGTGATCAGGAATCTCACACCACTGACAGACTGGTGACCCTCTGTAAGTCTAGGTCAGTATGAGAAACTTAAATAAGTCTCTTCATTTCATTTTTTTTCATTTTCATCTGAGCTGCATCACTATCCTTTGCTCCATTTCATGCCCAAGAGTAAAACCAGACAATCCTTCTCCTAACCTATCACAAGAGTGTGCAGGCTAGAAACACCATGCATAAAACAATGTATCTAGTAAATACAGTCTATAAACCAATATATAGGTCTCTTGACAACTTTACACCACTTTTCAACTTTGATCATAATTTAAAGGTGGCACTTATGTGTATCATGACTGCTCTCCTTTCAAAGTCTTATTTCTCATGAAAAAGATGTCTTTGAAGCTAACAGCCATCAGGGTATTGCATTAATGCTATATTGACTCAGCCTTCATCCTTCCAAGGTGTATAAATTGAGTTGCATGCAGGCAGATATATGATGAGACCTTTCAAAGGAGATATCTGTGTGCTCATTATCATCACTATTACTCCATGTGTCCCAGAAAGTCATCATTGTGGGACATAGTAAAGCACAGAAATGAGGGGCTTGGGAGATCAGACTGATGTTCCTGTCATGACCTTGGACATGTAATTTTCCCTTCCTCTGCCTCAGTTTCTGCTTTTATAAATTAAGATAATGATACTTTGCAGACTGCATTAATATCTGCAGATGAAAAGCATTGCCTGAGAGACAGCTATTGCTATTATCTTTATAGGCATTTTATTTGGGCAAAATATTTTCCACCCCTAACTGCCAAGAGCTTGCAGCTTCAAACAGGAAGCAGAAAGCTTTATCCTCTTTCTAGAGAAGCAAAGACACACAATCAAGCACAATTCCTTTGGTCGCAATGGAAATTTATAGCTAAATTGAGGATCCAATTTGCAAGGCAGTGTTTTAAGCACAGGCTTTTTCAGGTGTTCTCCCTGGACATTAAAGATTTAGTGGGAGTTTTCATGAGAGTGGATTTGTGCCAATATCCATGGCTAGAATTTTTCCCTTCCTCTTAAGTTATTCAGAAAACTGTTTGCTGATAGTTTTCTGGCCTGCCTGACACCCCAGAGGTGACCATAGAGGAGTAAAGCTGCACAGGTTGTAAATTATACAGACCCTTTCATGCTTTGAAACAGCAATCAAAATCAAACACAGCTTTTCTAACCATTTATTTGAATGGAAAGTGCACAAGAAAGAAATTCAGTATCTGCTGCAAGGTGCCAGGGGTTTAGAAAAGCCCCAGGGACAAAGCATGGCCATTCAGATGAGAGGGAAGATCAAATTTTGAAACTGGGTCAATAGACTGGGGTATAAATCATCTCTGTTTTGCACAGAAGCTTCCTTTCATTGTCACTCTGACCAAGGGGCAAATCTGGCACAGTGTAGGAATTGTACATTTAACTGTTGTTATAATCACATTACACACCTTTCCTCTTGGCTACTCTTTCACCTCACCACCTCTTTCTCCCTACATCCTTTGTTTCTGCACTTCTTTTCCTCCACATTTCATTCCCCATGCTGTTCTCCCTTTGAAATGTAGTGGACCAAGTCCCATTCTGTTCACCAGAATAATCAGTGTCTGCATAATATCATTGACACTGAAGTATCAGTACAGCTCCTTCACTTCCACAGATTAAGCTAAGACTGAGAAGGGTCAGATTTCTGACTCACTGTTTCAGGCTGTTGATATGTGTGAATTCCTATAGACTGAATATCACCATGTGCTTGATTTGCATAGAAGGTTACATTATCTTTGAAGGCTTAGGTCTTGGAGGTCAGATAAATACAGTAGGTAAGCGGATCTCAGCCAGGAACTCCGGGTGGGCTCCAAGAAGGCCAATGGTATCCTGAGGTACGTTAGGAAGAGAGTTGCCAGCAGGCTGAGGGAGGTGACCCTGCCCCTCTACCCCACCCTGGTGAGGCACATCTGGAGTGCTCTGTCCAGTTCTGGGCTTCTCAGGACAAGAGAGACAGGGAGTTCCTGGAACAGGTCCAGTGGAGAGTGACAAAGGTGATGAAGGGAGTGGAGCATCTCTGTGCTAAGGAAAGGCTGAGGGAGCTGGGATTGCTCAAGCTCAGGAAGTGGCAGCTGAGAGGGGATCTCATCCATGGCTGTCCGTACCTGCAGTGAGATGGCAGAGGATGGATCCAGGCTCTGCTCAGTGGTGCTGAGCAATTGGACAAGCTGCAAAGGGCAGAAACCGATGCCCAGGAAGAAACTGATGCACAGGAAGTTCCACATGAACATGAGGAAGAACTTCAGCCCTGAGCAGTGACCAAGCCCTGGTGCAGATTGTCCAGAGAGGGTGTAGAGTCTCCCTTGCTGGAGATATTCCAGAACTGTTTGTACACAACCCTGTGCTGGTGCTCTGGGATAAGATTGCATGAGCAAGGAGGTTGGACCAGATGTGGTCCATTCCAACCTGACCCATTGTCTGGTTCTGTGATTCTGTAAAGACATCTAGAGAGCTGAGAGAAGGAAGTCTAGGTGAAGAACCATTCCTCTTGGGGCAGGTGGCACCAGTTTTCAGGCAAGTTGACTGAAACATGTATTTTCATTTTATTGCTAAAAGCTGTGTGGACATCCAGTATAAATATAAGAAATGTAATCTTTTAAATAATCCTTTAAATAAATAAAACATAAAACATGAAACATAAAACATAAAACATAATAATAATAATAATAATAATAATAATAAAAAGAATAAAACAAAACCCACTTGTTTTGGCACAGTTACAAAATGAACAAGGAGGAGTAATGAGTATTTACAGGCTTTTAATAACACAATGTTGCAATTTAGGTTTCCTTTACAAAATAGTGCCCAGTATCTACTATCTCATGATAAATAGAAGCTGTATCGCATGACACTTGTGAACAATGGGTGAAATGGATATTAGAAAAATCTCATTTATCTTCTGCTTTATTCTGTGATAGAGGTCCTTGTCACCATGGCTATTATGTGACTAGCCCCAGAAAGGCCACATCATTAGTTTTCTTTATCAAGATAGCAAGGTCTCCTTTAAAGGGACAGCACTTAGATTTTAGATTCAAATAGAAAATAGATTTCATTGTGTGAATCTTCCTATCTCTGTTTTCACTGCTTAAATACATAGGTTATTTCCACAGCTGTCAACCAGATGAAATTAACACTCTTGTGATGAGGAAGTTGTTCCTGGAACAGAAATAGAAAAAATGGTATTTTATGAGGAGCTTGCTTGTATTTGTCTCATACAGTTCTTTAGAGCATGTGGCATTTCTTAGCTTAAAAAAAACACACAAAGGGGAAAAAACATATGAAAACAACTTTCTGTATATTCTGTAAATCTATTTTCCCTTTTGTCTTTTCCACTCACAAATACATCTTCCTCTTGTCTGACAACCACTTTGAAAATTTTCCTCTATTGCCACCAAAGCAACCGTGTGAGTGTCAACAAATCAGTAATGATTTAGAATATGTCAAAGGGAATTCAACATTTTTGTCTCTTTCGAAAAATCTTAATGACAGGTAGATAAAGTTGGACAACACCATTTCTATTGGCTTTCTCTGAGTTTTGATGGGCATTTTTTATTGAACAAAAGAGCTTGCTCCCCTTCTGCAGCAGGCAAGGCAGGGGAAGAGTAGCTGCAAAATCTGCATAGTTGTATTAACCGTGTTCTCTGCCTACGAATATTTTGGACTTAATGATATAGAAGATCAGTGATTACAAAATAATATTTTTTCCTTTGTACTAAATGATGATATAACAGCAATTAACTCTCAGGATACTCTCTTATCTTTAAATAGGTGATTTAATGCACCCTCTCATTTGCTAACTCAGTAGAGAAGAACTTTAGAGGTAAAAGGATGCTGGATCTGACAATACTATTAGCTTACTGTAGAAATCCCAAAGACTCCTTTAACTGCATTTTAAGATAAAGTTTGAAAATGCAGAAAATAATTGCATTAATACAACATTAAGGTTAGGAATTTTATGGCACAAGATCAGGAAATGAAAAAGATAAGGCTCCTTCAGTAATAATCCCTATCAGGTGTGTGTATTCAATGAGGAACCTGAGTGTATCCAGATAACCAGATAAATGTATCTGAATATATTGAAAATATCCTCAAAATAATGTGCCAGCTACATTTGCTAGGAATTGATTAGGTATGGGGAGGATGGAAATCCTGTCTTGTATTTGCCATTTTGAAAATTAAAGAATTGAAATGACATTGTGGTTTCTCCTTGAAGCTGTTGCATTTTCTACCACAAAACTTCTGGCAGTTATCTAGGTGTTAAGTCCACTAAAGAACAGGAGTAGTCACATTCCAGAAGTTTGCTACAGAACTACCAACAAGAAGGTAGAGGGTGGTACCTCAAAGTATTTGCCAGTTTAACATCAGAGTTAACAGAGGCAGAGGACACCAGAAAAGGAAGATAAAATAGATCACCAGAGTGGATGGATAGCCATGGCCACTCAGCCTCTCCTGCCTGGAATCCCCTGGACAAGGGACCTGTGGAGTCTTTGACTGAACCACCAGTGCAGAGCTGTTGTTGGGCTGTTTATGCCTAAAGTGAACTAGTGCTCCTTCAATGCCAGTTTTGCTACTCCCCTACTATGGTGATATTTCTTTTGGAATTTGCTCTAGTGCCTAGGAAATAAAGAAATCTGAGATAGGAATGGAAAATGAAGATTCCCTAACACTTCCTTTCTCAGTCTATTCTGACCTTCCTAGTCAAGCAGATATTTTCTCTATGTGTTAGTCACATTCCTATTTCATTGGAGCACAGTCCACTCTTAAATATATTTTGTGCCACAAAATGCTCTGTTACATCACTAACAGATTTCACATTTGTTACTACTTTGTATTGGTCAGCATGTCATTAGTGAGATGCACATGAGCTGAAGAAATCAATGAATCACCTGAATTTACAATCATTTTTAATTCCTTATGGAAATTTTCTTTCAAGGCTCTGAATATTAGTTTTGGCTGAGACCAAAGCCACAGCATCAGCAAAAGACAAGAGCCTGTAGGAACTCTAGTCTAAAAAAATAAAGCAAAGTGGGGAATAAAAGCTGTGGAGGTAGGATACAGATGTGGAAAGATGAGGGGAATAGCCTAGCAAGTAAAGATGATGACAAATCTGGGAATAGAATGAACTCCACAAACTCCCAGGTCAGGGCATAACCTAGCAGGTTTGGTGGGTGGCCATACTGGGAACCTATTCAGTTTGTTAATCTATCACAGAAAGTTCAAGAATGGGGGAAAAAAAATAAAATGTGTGTTTAAAACCACTTGTTTGAATAATGCCATTGCATAGGGGGAAGATATTTTAAAGTCACTACTACCCAGTACTGCCTGTGTTGATCATTCCCATGGTATGGACAAACACCACACAGACCAGATCATACAAATACCATAAGTACTCATTACATACCAAATCTTTATCTATTTACCTTTCAGAATAATAATCTGCTCTGAACTTTGGATTTTTAACAATCATAAATATTATTGTTTCCCATTCATAGCAACTGCAGGAGTACTGGGGATACTGCTGATGGAAAGACCATGACCTTATTTATTACACCACCTGTGTACTCTTGAGAACCCTATAACTGAAACATTATACATTGACTCACCTTTTTCTCATGATGTATTATAACTTCTCAAGGCTAAAATTTTCAATCATGGATTTTCAGAGTTATATGAGTGAAACAGATTTTTAATCTATTCTGCTCTGCGACAAGCTGGTTCTTCTCAAGAAACTTTCACTCTTTCCCAGTTATTTTTATTTCATTTTCAACAAAAAGATTGTTCTAAAAAATTCCTTTTCTCCTGTAGTCCAGTTTATTCTTCAAAAAAATTTTGCTACAAGGTTTTCTATAGGCCAGGAAGGATTCAATAGTGTTGAGGAGCCATTAAGGGCTCCAACACTGTACACTCTGTTTCACTGGTCTCCCTCAAAGACCTCTAAACTGATACATAAAGTAATCTTAAAGATAACCAGGCAATGTTTTTGAGCTTCTGATCACCCTGGCTATATATATTTTTTTGTATTTCATCACTTTATGCAGATTAATTGCCAGTTAAAAATCCTGTTGAAAATCATGTCACTTCCTATAGGAATAGTTGGGGATGTTTCAAGAAGTTATAGAGGAAACTACTCACAGTTGAGAAGGTTACTCTTAAGTGTCTCAAACACTTTGAAATCTACTAAGGAAGATCAAGGTAATTATTATTGACAACTGTTCAGACTGGAAATATTTAATTCCCTTAATTCTCTGAAAAAGTCTCTTATTTTTGAGAAGGGGCATGTCATTCCTCACTTAAATTTCCTGGCATCACTTCCAGCTTCTTTCCTCCTAATAAAAAGAAGTTCCAGAACACTGCCTCCATATTTTACATATTTAAATAATGAATGTCTACTGAAAGAATGCATGAAAATTACTCTTGGCTTTGGTTACTAGAGAAGTTAACATAAGCTACTTAGATTACTATTATAAAAATGTTATTCAAATGTTTTTACTAATGTAAGTCCATATTGAGAGCTTGATCATGAATGGCTTTTGTTCTTCAAGTTCTTCTTGACCTGCATAATCCTTTGGTTTGAATACTTGAGGGGAAATAAAAGCGCATTAAAGAAATCATGCTCTGTATACAAATAATTTTTCATTATTTGTATAATGAAGTATTCCTTTCTATTATGCATTGCTTTCCTCTTGCACTGAGATTTCTTCACATCCAAAAAGTATAGAGATTTGAGTCACCAAGGTCTGAAGTTTGACAATGTGTTAAAGCATTTTTACTGCAGTAATTTAAAGTAGGCTGGTTTTTCTGTCAACCAGAAGTTTTTTCCAAAAGTAAAAAAATACACCCTTCCTCTTTTGCTGGCCTATGAACAATTTCACAACTGCTTTCTATTAAAAAAAAAAATAATAAAATGTCAGAAAATAAAAACTGAAGGGAAATCTAAGACAGTAACTTAGAAATCCACATTCTACTGAAGAGATGACAAGTTATTTGAAGTTTTGAAGAATACTCTGCTAACAAAGTAGCAAAACTGGACTGAGGAAAGGCAGGAGACCATTAGCATGTCCATAGTGCCATGGAAATCCTTCCTGACACAGAGTGTCCCTTTTTGCCTTCTAGAGTTTATCCTGCTCAACACTGTTGGTGAGTGCTCTGCTGTTAGTGAGGAAATTAATGGTTTTGGTATCATTAGTTAATCAGGAGAGTTTCCCATTTTCAGATATCCATATTCATTCTCATAGACGATTATTCTCAGGAGTTTTATAATGGCTTGTAGTCATCAGCTGATGGTAATTACAGAAGAAAAATATTTCAGATGAAAGAGAGATGGAGATTGAGTGGATTGAGCAAGGTCACTGAAATGATTTGGGGATTACTTTCCCAGTCCAATACCCATCTCCCATCTCCCAAAACATATTCATCTGCAGGATGTATTCTTCCCTTGAAGACAGAAGGCATAAATATTCCTGCACAACTTTTCCATTACTGTGGGAGTGTGGTAGTGTACTGCCACCCTCTGCTGGAATATACACGGTCCAAGCAATTTCTCCACCTCCCCATATCTATTCAGAAAGAACAGTATGGATTGTATTCTATTTTCTTGTTCAATATAGGAAAAACCTAAAGAACATGGAAAGCCAATTTGATATTAAGCTTAAAAAAATCAGAATTTGTTTGTAATTAATTTTATTACAAGACTATTATATACCAAGTACATTAAATTCAATTTCTACAACCCTTACAGAGGAATTTGGTCAGGGAGCTTTGATGCTACTGGTTGCAGAGCTGTGGTCCTCTGAGGATTCAGCTTTATGATCATTGTGAGTGCACTCAGACATGCTCCCAGTTATGAATTTCTGCAACACTTTTAAAGTCTTGTAGAGAACCAGAGAAAAATCAGAAAGAGATACAAGATGAGCTACTGTCCTTTCCTTGTATGAACCACGGTCTATCTGGAATTACTCAAGTTACAAGCCAGAATTCCCTACTTTGTTACAATGGAATCAGTCTTTTGAGTTACAAAGGCAAACGAAGGGGGTGTTGAGAAGGGCAGGAGTAAACTATTTAAACAAGATCAAAAGATCAACAACTTTGCTTATATGTTTGCTCTAAAGAGGTACAGCAAGGCCATTTTCAAGTGCAAGAGATGGAACTGGGCACCTCCATTTCTGCTTTCCCACTTTGGTGGTTTACACGAAGATGTAATGCTCAGTCCTGTCCAACTACCTGACTTCTTCAAAATATTCAAACCTAACAGGTTGAAAACCACTCAATCACTCTGAAATTTTACTTTTCCATCATAGTTAATGCGCAGGATGAGTTCAGCTTCTAACAAAAAAAAAAAAATCGGAGCTATTAAGATTAAATTCTGACCATATGGGAATTACAAGAAGGTCTCAGCACAGGAATATTCCATCATGTTAATTGATTACTGCAATATGCTGCACATGAGGGGAAGGAAGGCAAAAGAATGTTGTGAAGATGTTCCAGCAGGTCCCGTCTTTGAGTAATGCAGATTACTGAGGATTTATTGCCAAAGAATTTACTGCTTTTATTCACATTTGGCTCTGATTTAAGGATCTGATCCAGACTCTTGAAACAAATGGTAGACCAAACCTTGACTGTACTTGAGCTAGGATCTGTACAAAATGAAGTTAACCACTAAAAACAACACTTTGCTTATTTAGGACAGTCAAATTTTTACACCTGGCAGTCCATAGCTCTTGGACAATACTAACAAAACAGTCCTGTGCTAGGACACTCCCATGATCACAGTCTGTCAATGACCACCTAAGGTTTTTTTTTACTGATAATATCTGAAAATGATAATACTGATAATACTGATAATATCTGATAACATATTAAGTAAACAAAAATATAAAACATTCGTTTGGAGTAATCACCTATCCATAAAGTGTTGTTCACATTTGCGACCTAATTTATTTCCAATCCAGGTTGCATTCATTATTATTTCCATCCAAAAAATGCCTTCATTCTGTGTTTTAACCTTATCTATCACCAAGAAAAAAATAAAAAATCAAGGCAACTGTAGTGTAAGCAAAGGAAAAACCTGACAGTTTGGGAGGGAAAGCAGAGCATAAGGAGAAAGTTGGGTTAACATTAAAGCTCTGTATTTCAACATCTTCACTAATAATTTGGAATTTAAAATCAATTCAAATTACTAACGTGAGAGAGCTTTCAATGAAATCATGGAGACTGGACTTATGAGGCATCTGTGCCATAAACTGAAGCTTAACTGCATTACTGTGGTCAAAGTGCTGAATTAAAGGGAGTCAGGAGGGGGACAAGCGAAGAGAGACAAGAGGTATCGCCTCTAAAACCTCTATAAATCTAACCTCCCTCCTCCCTGCTGACATCATTAGATTCCTACTTTGCCACTGAATAGTCTCAGGTAGGGCTTTAGCGATTGACAAATGAAGGCAATTTAAGGGTTTTATACTTGTGGATACATTGTAGGACTTACTGTGGGACTTAAAAGCATTTTTCTTGTAAATCAAATATTACCTTGGAAAATAACAATACTGGCAAATGAAACCAGTGAGGTGCCACTCAAGGCTACAGTCCTTCTTTAGTCATGTTGCTCTTTGAGAATCTAAAGCTTTTAATCATGCCAGGCTGCCACGTTTTGGGTTAAAATTCATGGGCATTTACAGATATTATTTTGGCCACTGGAGAGTTCACTTAGTAATACAACAGAGATTCTATTGAAGTCATGGAAGTGTTCACATCATTATTTTTTGAATGCACTACAATGACTGCAAAGTTCAAACATACCTGAGTTCATATGTGGCAAAGGTAATGAAAAATGGACCCATTTGTCAATGATTTTGTGTCTTTTGTTCTTTTATATTTGGTCTGTGTGTTGTTTATTAGGGACTTATTCAGAATAAAACCAGAATATTTTGATTGCTTAATGTCTTCACAGCAATAGCTTGTGTTGACTTTTGTATTAGTGTTCTAACCTTGAATTAATAGTTAAATAAATTAATTCATATATCTGTTCTGTTTTCAGTATCCAGTCAAGGCCAATGTGGCCTTATTAGAGGATACAGACCAACAATTAACTGCTTAGAGATTCATTCAACAAGGCAATTCTTCATTTTTCAGATGAATTATCGAGTAAATACCCAGGAGATACCAGCCCAAACTATAAAAACAAGGCAGTTGGAAACTAGTATTGGGTTTTTGTTTGCTCCTAGGTTTCAGGAGAAGCCTAAGGGGTGGCACCAAACATCAAAGGGTAATTTCTGTTTCCATCCTCTCCTCTACATGTATGCAGTCACCTGCCATTGATATTTAGAAGCTAGAGAGGGAAAATATATATAGCAGACAATTATAACCAAACAAAATCAGAAAATGGCACCAACTGCTTGCTATTGGAAATAACCACTGGAAAGATGTGCTTTACTTTCATGAGCATGTAAGTGTGATTTTACAGAGTGCACTGCATGAAAGCCTAAGCCTTTTGAATATTCCTTCAGCAGTAATATTCCTCCTGTTGACAAATCTTTTAAATACCTTAGGCAAGCATTACTTCATGCAAATCAGATTTTCAGAGGTGCTGTGTGAGAACACATGCATCAGACCCAAATCCACCGGGATGCCAGGGATAAACGCATGTTACCAAATCATGGGAAGATCAGAACTGGTTTTAAGAAGCAGTCTTCCCAGAATGCAAATTCATTTCTCCATAGCACCATTTCCCAGACAGATCTATTTCTGAGTATCAAGTTTTTAGTTCATCTTAGTTTGTATTTCTGAACCCATGACTGTCAGCCACATATTTGAAAAGCCATCTATTTCTCAGGCATTTAAACTAACCTGTTCATGGATATGCATGGCTTGTAAACCTCCTTCCATATACCAATCTTAATGAGATTTTGCTCTTCAGCCTTCCAGTTACGGGCAAAACAATCTGGTTTTGTGACTCTGGTGTGTCTGCTTCGAATGTGAAATAGGCTGGCACATTTCTGTCTCTCACTTTTGTATCTGGGTGATAATTTACGTTATGCACAGAGAAGCACAGTTTAAAATCAATAATAAAAATACTTTAATCTAACTTTTCTGGATTTCATTTATTTTCAGGTGTGTGTAAGGATAAAAAAAATTACCAACGTGCCAGTCTAGAAAATGGAGCTCTCAAAAAAAAAAAACCAAAAAATCTCCCTATATAATTGTTAACAACAATTATGTCCCAAGTAAATCCCATTTAATATGGCCTAGAGGATGTATAGGTAATTTCCAGTTTAAGCAGAATACCAAACAGCACAATAGGTTTTATATTTCTCTCCAGGTGTGCAAATTGTTAATTAACCAAATTCAATTAGTTAAGTGGAGTATAAAGGGATGTATCACGATAATGCTCAGCATTTAACCTTTACCTCTAGCTATGGATTATTAGCAGTATGAAATGTCCTTTGTGCAGCCTGAGAGCTCATCCCTGGGCTCCCTGGGTGCTGGCTGTGGACATGCTGATGTGGCTGCCTGTGCCCGAGGGATTGCACGTGGCTGACACACTTCTGGCCAGCTGACCCATGTAATCTGACCTTCTGCACACTGCACTCTTGTAAAACGAGGCAAATACTCTTAAATCACCATCGGGATAGTTTAACACATTTTAATTTGCATTTACAAGAGGTGACAAAAGCGGTTATAGTCAAATTCTGTGGATGTTTATCAAACAACCTTCATTTACTGGGAGCAACACATGAGCATTAGACCAGATGATTTCAAGAGGTTCCTTCCATGCTAATTTTTTCCCTGCAATTCTAACAATTATGTAATTGAGTGACTAAGTTGAATCAAAGATTCTCAGTCAGTGAACTCTGATAGCCAAGAGTAGCCAGACTATCTCAGCTGGAGCTATCATCACTATGCTGGTGTTACAGTGCACCTCAGAGTCATAGAATAAAGGCTGGAAAAGACCTCTGAAATCATCAAGCCCAACCTTTGAACAAACACCAACACATCAACTAAACCACAGCACTAAGTGCCACACTGAGTCATTTCTTGGACACTCCCAGGGAGATAGTGAATCCATCACTTCCCTGGGCAACTCTTTCCAGTGCTTGAGCACCCTTTCAGTGAAGAAATTCTTCCTGATGTCCAACCTGAACCTCCCCTGGTGCAGCTTGAGGCCATGTCCTCTTGTCGTATCACCGGTGCTGCATGGCTGTTCCTTCACAACAGAAGGAGCTCTCACTTGAAAGGAAAGGGATTTCAGGCACCAATAAATAACTAAGATGCCAACAAAAAGGTGTTATGTGTAGCCCAGACTAGCTAACCTGTTATGTCCCTGAACTGCATGAAGCTTTTAGTGCTGCTGAAGAATTTCTTAAAGCTTACCTGCAGCAAGAATAAATTGTTGAGGAAGGAGATGTGGGAATGGGGATATTACAGAGCTCACTGGTGAGGTAGTGGTTATAGCCTCAAGCTTTATAGGTTTAAATCTCCAGATTTGTTATTGGACTGTATCTGTTTTATAATAACATGATGATTTTTCTTCACAGACTGGTGGTCTCAGACAGTTGGGAGAGAAAGTATGACTCTGTTTTTCAGAACTATGGAGGTTGATTCAAACCCAGGAATTTTCTGATCAGACAGACTGTGAAGCCTGAAACAGACAAACCAGAAGTCAGATGAGTCAAAGGACTTAGTCCTAGACCACTTCCTTATCTCATAATCTTTGAAAATTACAAGTACACATGCCCTACAAGGCAAATTAAAATTATTTGATTATTGATTTAAAAGATTCTAAAACCTCAGAATCAGATGCAGAACACTCACAGTGTGTCGCAAATTGAATTCATTCTTTTCAAAGAAAGATTTCCATTCAGGAAAAGAAAATCAATTTTTGAATGTAGTAAGCAGACAGATCAATTTGTTGTAGAGCTGTTGTACAAGGAATCCTCAGAGTCTCATATTATCCAGGTTTAAAACAAAACTGATCTAATTTAAATTTTTTAAATATGTAAATTATGCTTTCATCTGATTTCTGATGTGAGTCAGTCAGACTGGGACTGCACCACAGGAATCATCAGTTCACAGCTGGTTTGTGGGGGTTTTATTTATCTTGGTTTAACCTTCATTATGGTGGCATTGAAGAGCCCTTTTGAGAGCCTGGTTCTGTGTGGGCAGGCAAGGAAGGGGATGGACCCTGCTGGAGTTGAAAGGGCACAGCAGACAGACAGGAGGCAAATGGGAAAGACAACAAATGGATACACATGAAGTGAGCAGCCAGAGGGGAAGGAAAAAGGACTTTTGGTTCGTGGCTCACTTAATTAAAACAGGAAACAACTCATAGGCACCACACCAGAAGATTTAATTTTGGGAGATTTTCAAGCCACAAAAATGCATACCAAAACATAAAAATATTAAAAAAACACCAGTCTGAAAAACTGCCGATATATGCCAATAATTCTGAGGTTAATATTACCATTTCAGTAATAAAATCCTTGGTAGTTTCACCCTTGCTTTTAGCATGCTTATCTTGGATCACTTTAACACAAACAGCAAAATTCCAGACATTTGTGATGCTTGTCAGAGTTTATTTTGCCTGCATTTTGGGGCTTCCTATCACCAGTATTTAGCTGAGGATTTTCATGGACTGCATATTCAAGTAGGATTATGCTTTCCCTGTTCTGAATCAGAAACCTAAAGCTTATGACTTGGGCAGCCTGAGAGTCTCTGCATCACTGTCAAACTTCTTCCTCATGTGATCTGAAGCTGGAGAGAAGGTACAAGGGCACTTCGTGTTCAGATTAAAGAATGGAAATTCTCTGATATTTAAATATTTCATATTGACTGAACAACAGTGATTTTTCTGTGTTGCTCATATCCAAGTGATATTCAATCCCTACGTTCTCCTAAGTAGCCATTGATTGCCTCAGGTGTCAAAACTTAATTTCTCAAGTGGGATAATGCCACACCTGGAAATATTCAAGGCCAGGTTGCACTGGGCTCTGAGCAACTTGATCCAGATGAAGGTGTCCCTGCTCATTGCAAAGGAGCTGGAGCAGATGAATTTTAATAGTTCTTTCCAACCCAAACCATTCTGTGATTCTACAGTACCATTTTCTTCAACCAACCTCCAGATCAGCCACCATAGGAATAGTAACAGTATCTACCTGTCAGTACATCAATAATTTTCTTTCTTTGCATCTTTGATGGGCAAGGCCTGTGTTGGACCTGGGTTATGGCTATCATCCTCTGTAGCTACATTTTTCTTTGAAAGAAACAAAATTCCATCCAGTCATTTCATGACACATTTTGAGTTCCACGGTGTTGGTAGTATGATAAGGTTTTGCTTTCTAAACACAAACACCTCAAGTGAGTATTAACAAGCTGCCTAATGTTTTTATCTCATTCACATATAAGTACAACTTTGAGCATGCAAATAACTTTTTGAAGTTGGAGAGAATTTGCCTCTGACACCCCACATATGCTTTAGTCCAATGTGCATTATTAGGGCACGTGATAAATTTTTGTCCTGACCATTTTAATACCCATTCTAGCATCTGCCATGCATGAAATTCCTCTTACTGACACACTTACATGGGTAATCTGGCATTTAACTCCTATCTTTACTGAGTCAGGTGCATCTTGCTTTCATCTTTATTCTAAGCCAACACGGTATTTGCTGATTACCTTTATCAATCTCCCTGTGCTAAATTTGAGTATATTTGCTGAACAAACTGCACTATAAACAACCTGTTTGGTATGTAGATAAGAACTGGATCCTTGTAATCCAAAATTGTTATTACTTCAGGCCCCAAAAGTGTAATTTAAGATCAAAGATTGAATTGGTATCATAAATGCTTTTTTTTATTAAAAAAAAAAAAAACAACACCTGAATGATTTTCAGATAAATAAAATCCAGCTAAATAAATGCAAATCTATAACAATTTTGGTCACACAATTTAGCGTATTTAATTTAATTTTGTCATTTTTTGTTAGGTCTACAAACAGAAGGAGCTCAAGGTGTTAATCAGCTGAACAGGTAAGACCCAAGTTTTCCCTTGTACTTCAGAATTTTATATCACTCTATTTTTCTACTGTTTATAATAGTGTAATATAGAATAGCACAGTATAACATAATATAATTAATATAACATAATATATATTCTAACTTCTCAAATCTTATTTCCTACAATTTCACACATTCTTTTCTGTGTGTTTTATTTTCCTTTAGACAATTTTCATAGTTCATGTCCATTACTTCTCATTTCTTTAATAGCCATTGTTTTTCTTGTTTTAGTTAAAAAAAATTAAAACACACACACACAAAAGAGCAGGATTAGAAACACAATATTTTTAGGCAGTAAGAAAAAACAAAAAAATGTCCTATAGTATGATATGAATTGGAATGTTGATAAGCAATAAAATATACATGATGGACCAGCTCTATAAACAGCCCCAGTATATTGGTCAGTGTTATGAATATAATTTCTGCATTCGCTTGTTTTCACTTAAATATATACTGATGCAGGCAACAAAGTCATGCATGCAACTTTAGTATAGTTAACCTATGGTCATGCAAACTTATCAACAGAATTTAATAAATAACTGAAATGGAACTGAGGACTCCCATACATGGTTAAATTATACTTTTTCTTTCTGTAATAAAGGATAAATTATGTTTACAACAGCTGAAGAGGTAGAAGAAAAGTGACAGATAATAAAAATATTTGCTTGACCATCATTTGCTAAATACATTTCTTTTCTTCTTTCCTTAGATACTCAGCTTTTTGAACAGAATAACAAGTAGGTAAGTTACAATGATGAATTATTCTTTCCAGTTTCATGTTCTATTTATAGCCTTTTCATTCATTAGAGCTTTTAATTTGTCTTGGGTTTGCTAGTTTTCACGCTCCCATGTATTTTTTACGAAATAATTTATTACAATCTATATTTCTTTCTTTTCAAAACTATAATCCAATTACTTTCTCAGTAAACAAGAATTCCTCCTTTTTATGTGAATTGAACTACCAGCCAAAGCAGTTTCTGATTAGACAAGCTAATTTTGAAAGAACAGATAGAATGAAGCAATGAACTGGATAAAAATAATAATGGAGCATACCTTGTTAGATAAAAAATGGAACACACTTTGGAGACAATTAATGTATGAGATACTTAATGCTGAGTTATATTAAACAAATTTTGTCTTATTTATTTGCTGCTATAAATCATAGCTAGTTTCCTTAAATAATGTTCTCTAACCATCCAGGTTACATCATATTTCCATAAATATGGGCTGTTTTCTTTGCTGGAAACCCCAGCACCCTTTGCAGGAGGTGTGTATATATTTATATATACATAGATATAAATATAGACAGATCAGTCAATTGATTGATCCAGTAAGGGAAACTGGTCTAACAACATTTGGGATTAATTTTGCCTAGAAAAACTTGATAATTTCATCCAATTGATGAATATTATTTCTCCTACTTTGGGTTTCCAAATGAGTTACAGTCTAAGAGGTCATTACTTGCTGGGGTTGATTCTGTTTCAAGACTTATGCTAAAGTAGCACTTTTTATTGGGTTTGTTGTGAAGAGAGGGGTATCAGGCCTTGTTCCTTAATTTCCTCCACTTGAATCAGTCCTACCTCCTTAAGTCTGAGGAGCAGCTCTTTACAGTCCAGTTGGAATAGCATAAGGATGAGATCACTTATAAATGTGAGAAGACATCTTCCTTCACTAGCATTGCATCCAACTCAAGTTTAAGAGTCATCAAAAAGACTTCATTTTAAAGTGTACTATTAAAAGTTTTAGTAGGGAGGTAGCAAAATCCACCAATACCATGAACAGTCAATCTTTAGCTGTGAAGAGGGGAAGGGAATCATGAGTCTTTACCTCTTTCTGCAATCTCTGTAGGTACCCACATGATGCAGATTAAACTGTTCTCCTGTGCTCTTATAACTTGTATGAAACCAATCCTTCTACTTCTGTTTGCAAACTTCAGTTTTACTTAATGTTTTAAATAATAAAAACTTCAGTGGTGTTTCTGGAGAAATATAACCAATCCTCCTAAATGTGTGGATGACTCTGTTAATACAAAAGTATTAACCCATTCCACCTGTGTTTCCTGCCTCCTGCTTTTATTTTTCAGCACTAGTCACATGGATGGTAACATTTCTTGGTGAATGGTAACCTATCTGTAAGCACTGCATATACTGATTTTTATTTTTACTTACTTCCAGATACTTCCCCTTATTAACTTTCTTTCAGACATTATGCTGCCAAATCCCTCTTGTCTCCCCTGTCTGTATATGGAAATCATCTCTTGCTTCCTTCTCTCCCTTTCTCACACAAATTGCACCTTAATATTGAGCCAGTAAAATAACTTCATAGTTTCAACATCCTGCTTTATTTATGAATCCTTTCCTAATTCTGTATTATTTCTCATCTCTACTATTCTCATTTTTCCAGTAAGGACCTTTGATTTTCTCTTGAGAGTTCCTACCTCCAAGAATGTCCTTTCCAGTCATTACCTTTTAGGCCCTGTGATTTCTCTTAGAGTACCCACTCCTATCCTGTGACTGTCCAGCTTGCTAATGGAGATTATTTTTATATAGATGAGGGCCCTTTTGCATTTCAGAAGTCCTTAAAATATCAGAGAACCACTCTTCCAGAGAACAGACAAATGCAGTCACACGTGTTAATAAATATGACCAGATCTAACTTGGCCTGCCTGTTCCCTCTCATTATATATGTCTTCAATTAAGAACAGAGGCTGAGGATTAAGGAGTCATCTAGGTTTGTGGAAAGGTGGGTTACAGTCGAGACAGTCATTGCATAATTCTGCATGTTTTATTTGTACATTGTATTTTCATTTCTCATGGGATCTGTTGCCAGAAGAAGAACTTTGCTTTCTCACATCTCAATCATCTCCACCATGAAGTGCCATGAGGCACTTCATCCTCCAGTCAAATGTGACAAAGTTTAGTAATTGCTGTAATGTGGCCTTCTATTTGCATATTATTTTCTGTCTGGCCAGGTGTAGGCCAGTGTTTGGTGCTGCTGCAGAGCAAAAGATTTAGCACATAGGGAGTTTTAGATTTTAGATTTGTGCTTTAAGATGCATCTGTCTTAGGATGTGCAGTGAAGGGATAGAGAGAAGCCTTGGAGCACAGATTGAATCTCTCACATGGAAACACAAAGGTTGGTGTGTTGTCATTTTAGCCTGAATAAGTTGGAGAGACAAGGGTGGAAAGACACCTGAATGCAGGAACCATGGTGATGGGAGAGCAAGAACCGTTCCGAGGAGGACAAAAAGTGATGGATGCAGATTGTAACAGGAACCAGCAGTGATTTCAAACATTTATTGTATCAAAGCTCCTCCAGCATAGCTCTGCGGTGGGGCCTGGGGAGCAGGAGCTCTCTGAGGAACGATGGTGAATGATCTAGCCAGGAGATGATGAAGATTTCAAGGTTTACCTGTATTTCATTAGAAAGTTGAGTAAAATGAGCTTGTTTCCTGGGAAATTGTTCTGTATTGATGAACCAGCATTTTCTGTAGGAAGACAAATATTCTGTTGACTATTTTGACCATCCTAATTTTCAGATCTTCTGCTATTTCTCTCTGCTCCTTGACTTGCAAGAATTATCATTTTTAGTTACATTTGCACATTGTCTCAACACTGGCTGGCGACCATAGATTACAGCATGAATGGGCCTAGAAATTGAGATATTTAGGATGGGTTTTTTTCCTATATAATTAATGAACCCCCTAACTAATGCTGCCAGAAATTGAGACTGATCAGTCATGAAAAATTGAACCATAATTCAACATTTCAGATGTTTCAATAGATTTTTTGGTTTTGCCGGCATTGAAATCTACCACAGCAAAATGTTAAATTTCTAAGTGTGGATAGTTTATACCCAAGCACAGTATAATCACAAGTGCTGACACAGTTCTCCTCTGTTTTATGGCAAAGCTGATTTAAATTTAAGTTTAGTTCACACTTTTTAATTTATTTCTCCTTTTAATTTCCTCTTTTCATATAGGGAAAATTATGATCTTATGAAGCTGACATTAAATGATCAAACAATATTGAACAACCTAATGAAAATCTTAAGCAAAAGTCATTGTGAATTAGGTATTTGCTAAACTGACAACACAAGCCTTTGTAAACCTGATATTGTTCTTATGTAAACTCATGAATGGAGACTTTCTCAAATAAATTACTTAATAACATCAGAGTCATTGGCTGAGTAAATATATCCCAGGGGCGCATACTAAGATTCCTGAATTTAAATGTTGAATAGAACTTCATATTTGTCACCTTTACTAACGAGTTTTTCCTTATGAAATCATTATTAGCATGAAAAAGTTAAATTTTGTATCTAATTTCTTGAATTAATGCTGTTTGAAGACCCTAAGGGTTTGAAAGTTCTTTCACTGGAATTCATCATTTACATAATTTTCATAGCCCCAACACTTTGCTCTCTGCTATGAATGCACATTGTGGGTTTTTTATGCATTAAAGCAGCAACTTCTATTTTTCTCCACACAAAACAATTAAGAGAAGAATAACAGGTAATAAACATTTTTAATCTTTAATATTACATTAACAGTGAAGTGCCATATTTCATGCTTTCACAACCACATTGCATGCTGAATGATGCATTTTTGGTCCCTCACTATGAAGATATTTGATTAGAAAGGAAAAACAATTGAGTTATTTGAGATCAGTGGAGCTTTCCATCATTTCCTGCTTGAGAAACTTGCAAGTGCACAGCAGCATGGCCAGATTTTTAAGCAGACTAGACCATATTTTCTCAACTCTACATTATCATAGTTCAGCCATGATCTATGACTGTTTACTTGATTTTTCTTTTGTTGCTAATACAGCTTATTATATGGGAGATTTATTCTCTTTTAAGCTGAAACCAGTGCAGCACATTTTCTGACCAAAATATCTCTTGATGTTAACCTCTCCTCTGTCTACTGTTATTAATAATAATTTTTATTACTGCAGGTCTTTCGCACTCGGGATCATGGACCCTGAGTTATGGTAGAAGTAAGACATAGGTGTAGGATGGATCCAAACTGGAAAACCAAATTAGCAGCAAAGACATATTTAATATCTGCATCCTTTGGGCTTAGCATAACTGAAAAGGAAATATGACAGTCCAGACAGTGTTTGGTGCAGAAAAACTGAATTTATCTCTGTGTCAAAGCTAAACTTGTTTGACAACAGCCTACAGATCATCTTTATGTGATAGACAAATCTGTTCCCCAATTTAAGAATGTGACTAAGAATTTTAATTGTTGCTATTACTATTATTATTATTGTTGTTGTTGTTGTTGTTGTTCCTGTCTGTGTACCTGTGTACAGTAAAAGCACTAATGTAAATGATGCAATCTGGTTTGTGGCAAACTTAGCATTCAATGTGAGATGAAGATTCCACTCTGAAGTATACATTTCTCACCCCACTATGGCTATCTAAAAGGCCATTGTACCCACATATGATGAACTAACTTTACCAAATTATTCTCCCTTGGATGAATCCTTGGATTCTTTCCTGGGATGGAAGCACACCTACTGGAATTACTTCTATATTTTCAATATTTAAAGTCTAAATCTGAAGCCAAATATGATCTTTAGTTTGATTCATATATTCACATCTAGTGTTAGTTAAGAAGCCTAGTGTCATGTACTCATATAATAAAATAATTAATCCAATTTCTTACAGCAGCCCCTGGAATTAGTCTCTACCATCCCAGTTCAAAATGAAGAAGCAGCTTCATGAAGTTTAAACTGATCATAATTTACCTAGCATTTCTAAATGCAGTACAATGAGGTGAATACTGATTCTTTTTAAAGCCAGTTTATTGTGTGTCAGATATCCTCCAATCTTCTTCAAAGTTTATGTAAAAGCACACTCTTGTTTTTCTACAGAAGTAAAATCACACATCTGTGTATCTTCTCCAATCACAAAACATCTAGGAATAACTTCTTGGTGCATTGTTTTGATTATTCCTGTTGTTTTCCAATAGCAGTTTCAACTGTCTTGTTTTGTGTTAATCTTGCTGCTCTTCCCACCTAGGAACAATACCAAAGAGTCTCAGGGATGGAAAATAAAGAACAGTCTTGAAAATATTGTTAATTATTAAATCCAGATGATACAATTTTTGCTGATCAGTGTTTGATATAGAAAGGCCTTAAAGCAAATACTGGCACAGAACAACCCATGAAACCTTGTAAGTCTGTCTTTTGAACACCAGCAGCTTCCCTTCAAACCTTGTCCAACATCTTCTCTCTGGACAAATCACTCTATTTGACAGAGTGGAGGAAGTCCAGTCTGTGTGATCAACTGTGTACAGTTTTAAATTCCCTACAAATCATGTTAGTGCTTTGAAAATATGTGGTACTGCAGGAATGAGCCGTATTAAAGTTATTCATTTTGGACTCCAAATGAACAACCTCAGAACAGCTTGTTGGAAGCCCCTGGCATTTAGTTACAGTCAAATTTGATGATGGCTTGTAATGTGAATGTCAAAACGAGGTCAGCCATTTGAGGCTGCTCACTACCAACCTTCCTTTTCCACGAGCCAAATCACTGCCCAGATGCTCATTGAGCCTCATTACCATAACGCCAACATGTTATCCAGGTTCAAATGTGGGGTTTGCTGTTGATCCAAACATACACTAAAGCCACTGAAAAACTCCATCAAGGAGTGTTATTCTGCTCACGGGTGCCAAAATTCAACTGGCTCAGAATTTTGAGGGATTTTGAGTCATTTGCTCTGTCCTAATTCGGTGTGTTGTAAATTCTTGTTTCTGAGATATCAGGCATTCAATGAATCTAGATGTTTGGGCTTGTTTGACAATTTCTAATAGCTAAACCCCCAAACCAGCAATTTTCAAAGTTTCCCACTAATTTCTGTGGACTCTGGATGCAGTTATTGGAAAACCTTACATCCATCACCCAACTAAGATTCCAGCCGTTGCTGTCACCCTGTGATGATGTGTTCTTCGGGCATAATTATTTGTCTCTGATTTTCACTATCTCCTGGTAACCCAGGCACTCTCCTTCTTTATCCATTCCAACAATAATGGGCAAAAATTGAAAGAAAAGCACTCATGAAATTCAAATTAAAACATGTATCTCAAATATTCATCCCATAGCAAGGTTTGACTGATTATAAACAGAAACTATTTGGACTGATTTTAGGATTTTACGAAAATATATTGCTGCTCTGTAAATCAAAGCTATGAAAAATATGACTAATGGTACCAAGAAATAGTAGCTATATAATCCTATCTGTTCATCTATTCTAGCTTGAATAAGTCAGAGATATGTTTCCTTTCACTGCAATTAGTGCACTCATTTTAGGTTTGTTGACCTAAGTTTCATCTATCTATACATCAGAAGATCTTGAAGGCATACCAAGCTACAGTTTCATTGAATCATCCCTCTATTTTCAGCTATTTTAATGTGTTTATTAGATAAAATTAAAAAATATCTCATTTATTAAAACTTCTCTCAGTGTTACCTTTTTTTCTTTTTGCACACTAGAACATTGTAGTGAAACTTCTACAAAACACACACTTCTCAGGAAATTTTTTCTCATTGGTGTAGAATTGTGTCATAAGTGGGAAGAGAATATTCATGAATGGAAAACACTATTATTTTATCTGTGTGGTTTTCCTGTAATTTTGACCTCCTCTTCCTTAGTTTTTCACTTTCTTATCCTTAGTTTTTGACTATCCTTTCCTTAGTTTGGGTACACAGTAAACTTCCCCATGTCATTTATTGTCACCATTGTCATTTCTCTTGTGTGACACACATATTTTGTCTTTCCTCTATTCAGAAAAGAGAAGATGGATGGGCAGGAAAGATTTCTTTTAGTCTTATTCTGCTTTGTTTTTGTATCATGTAAGTTCATATTTTTTCAGGGGTTTTCATTGATTTGAATTGCTGTAACAGGTACTTAGTGCAAAGTCTGAGCTTGTACAGTAATTAAAATGAAACAATCTCAAGCTATTTAACTTAATAAGGGGAAGTTAACTGACTTGATCAGAGTCTAATACTTGCAGAGGGAAGAATTTCTGATATTCATTGACTCTTTAATTTAGCAGAAAAGTATATAACAAGATCCAGGCAATGGAAGATGAAGCTTGACAAATTCAGAGGTAGAAATAAGATACTCAGAGTGTAATTAACCGTCACATCTTCCCTACAGATGTGTTAGACTCTTTGCTGCCTGCAGTTTTGAAGTCTTAAAAATATTCTGACAAAATCTCAATATTCAAATACAATTTACTGCCTAGTTGTGATGATGATAGGCTGAAATTAATGATGTATATTATGTAGAAGTGCAGGAAAGTAGTTTTACAAGCCTTATTGGGTTTCACCCATATTTATATCAGAATCCTCCATTGAATTTCTGGTTTCTGGTGAAAATTATATAGAAATATTATTTATTATTATTATTATTATTATTATTACTACTCTTACTCTTACTCTTATTCTTACTCTTACTCTTACTCTTACTCTTACTCTTACTCTTACTATTATTATTTAATAAGCTAGAATGTAAAGGCAGTGACATTATTATGAACATGGAGACACAGGTGCCTCCCTCTAAGCAGCCTGACTTTGACAAAGCATGATCCATACTCCAAGAGATTGAAATAAGATCAAGAATGTATGTTTGATTTCTTGGTGGTAAAGCCCTATTGATATCAGTTTCTACTCATGAAAAAACACGTGTTCACCCCACGAATGAGATTCAGGTCTGAAGTTTAGGTATCTAATTTGAGTCTATTGTCAAGTTATGCCAAAATATCCTTCATAGAGTCAACAGGAAAGAGCTTCCAGGCTTCCAGAGTCCTGCCTATCTAAGTTTATGTTTTATACCAAAGTCCTGGGCCAAAACAATTTTCTGAAACAACCTGTTTCTCTTCTTTATCTGTGTAATGGTTCTAAGAGATTAAACTTCTAACTTCAGTAACTACTTAGGATTTCAGGAAAACACATAAGTAGATCTCTGACGACCTTCAAAAATTGCAACTTCCCATTTGCATTTTGCTCCCTAAATAATTGTGAGTGCTGTCTAGATGCAGCACTTGACAGACCTTCTCTTTTTGTCTTTGAAATCACATTCCTCTTAGGTAAGCTTGTTCTTTTAAAAATTTTTGGAGGGATTTGTCAGGCTAATTGTAGGCTTCTTGGGACAATTATCCTCAATTCACTTTACATTCAAAAAAAAAATATAATTGTTTTCAGGGCATGATTCACATCCTGTAATGTACTGCTAGATATGAACTGCATTCTAATGATGTCTATTTTTCCCTGTAACCACTAAGTCAGGTTATGGAAATTAGTTAGGGTTTAGATATTGACACTGCAGACATCTGAAGTTAGATCATATGATAGTCCAAAGGTTGTCATGCCAAGCTTCTTCATCTGGTCAAATTAAAAAGGGTTGAACAGAACCACATGTAAATCAATACATCTTGGAATAACAGTAAATGAGTTTTTTACTGCATTTCATGCATCATTCATTGACTATTTCAATACAGGAGAAAAATCCTGTGTTACACAATGGCAAAAAAATTGAAATAAATTTTAAACACACTGTAGAGAATGTTTCTCCTGAATAAATCTTTAATATGAAAATGACACATCATATGTGAGGTTCCATCAGTATTTCTGTGACTCAGAACAGGGTTCTTATGCTTTGGAGTGTGTGTACACATGACATTCGTGTACTTTTAAGTGATTGAGTGTTAGGAAACTACATCACATCCCTCTTTCTGAAAATGTGCTCCCAGAATTCATATCCTGGAAAAGTCCTGGGTCATAGGTATGAGAACAAATAGATGAGGAGAAAGAGAAAAGACGTTATCCATAAGGTCATACAGCTTCTTTTCATTTTGAAAGAATAGGTTTTTAAAGTCAGAAGAAGAACTGGAAGAGAATATCAATGCTTTGAAAGTAAAGATTCCTTTTTCAATACACATCTGGAGTTGAGGAAAACAGAGGTATTGAAAAGTGCCAGGTTTAAAGGCAAAGCCATTGGGAGTATCCCAATACAACCAAGAGAAGGAGAGGGATGGTAGAAGATGAAAAGGAAACATAAACAAGTCCTAGGACAAGGCTGGTCCTTTGCATTGAAAGACTTTGGAATGAAAATGGGGTCATCCCTCGGTAATCTCAGACCTCAGGGAGAAGAGAAGTTTGGAGAAAGGAAGATTTTCCCTTGGTCATGAAGGGTTGGGTTAGAGGTCGGCTAGACAGATCTAACATCCATAAATCCATGGGCCCTGGTGGGATGCACCCAAGGGTGTGGAAGGAGCTGGCAGATGTTGTTGCTAAGCCACTTGCAAACATCATTGAAAGTCATGGCAAATGGGAGAGGTGCCTGATGCCTGCAGGAAGGCCAGTGCTACTTCCATCTTCAAAAGGGGCAAGGAGGACCCAAGAAACAACCAGCCAGCCAGCCTCACCTCCATCCTGGAAAGGTGATAGAACAACCAACTCACCTGGAAAGGTGATAGAACAGGTTGTTCTGGAGGTCATCACCAAACGTAGAAGAAAAAAAGGTCATCAGGAGTAGTCAGCATGAATTCACTAAGAGGAAATCATGCTTGACCAGTCAGACTGCCTTCTATGATGGCATGGCAGGGTGGGTCAATGGAGAGCAGTCCATGTTGTCTTCCTCAACTTTAGCAAGATTTTGATGCGGCCATAACATCCTCATAGGTAAGCTCAGGAAGTGAGGGTTGGATGAATGGACAGTGAGGATGAATGGCAGAGCTCAGAGCAGAGTGAACTCTGTGATCAGCAGAGCAGAATCCAGCTGGAGGCCTGTAGTAAGTGGCATTCCCCAGAGATCAATATTTATTTAACTTCTCTTGTCCAGTCTTATTTCAGCTGTTTACCCATGACCTGGATGAAGGGATAGAACACACTCAGCAAGTTTACTGGTGACATGAAAATGTGGGGAGTGGCTTCCGACACCTGAGGGCTGGGCTGTCATCCAGCAGGACCTTGATGGGCTGGAGAACTGTGCATAGAAAACCTAATGAAGTTCTACAAGAGCAGGTGCAGGGTCATGCAGGAATCACCCCAGGATAGGCTGGGGGCTGACATTGCAGAGAGCAGCTTTGCAGAGAAGGACCTGGGAGTCTTGGTGGGTGGCAAGGTGACCATGAGCTGGCAGGTGAGGGTGGTATCATATCTGTGATGACTATTGGGATCCACACCTCAGCAGCCTCTGTGGAGAGCTCTTTCCCATTGAGAACCTGTTGTTCAAGCAGGTATAATTGCATCAAAGTATGACTGGCTCATCTTATTGCAACTTTCACTCCTTCTGCTTTGGAAGCAAGTGAATTTAGTTCAGCTCTGTGCTTCTGAATGGTTTATCAGGAGTAAATGGCTTTGAATTTTAGTCTTGATACAGTTTCAGAGCAAAAACTATTGAAGAGTTGTCTCTACTAAGTAAACACAGCAGGAAATCCAGCTGTGAGCCACTCTGTAGGTTTGGTTGTTTGTTGAAAATATCTTTTCAAGTTCTCAGATTCATACCCTATCACACTAAGAAGCAACATCAGGTTGCATCTCCTGGCAATGTTCATGTACTTGCTAATAAGGACTCCCCAAAACCATCAGGTTTCTACATACAATTCTCAAGTGGTGGAACTCTCATAAAGTAACTATTTACATTTTATTTCCACCAACCTGTGATAAAATTTCACACTGCTCAGGTAAAATTGCATTTTTAACCAATAAGATTGCACTTTTACCTAAAGCAGAAACAGAAAAAAAAGCCACTTCCTATTGTGAATCTTGTCACAACAACTTGCCGTTGGCCCATTTCTAGGTTTTATTTTCTTAGAATGCATCACAGCTACCAGTCTGGGACATTTGAAAATGTAATTGAGCTTGATAGCAAGTGATACAGTTAATTCTGTTGGTAAATGTTGTGCAGTGCTAATTGCTAGTTCTAAATTTAACAATTAGTTTAGAAATTCTGAAGTGCAATTTATAATGGGATATAAGCTGCAGGCTTCAGCTTGTACCAGCTTTTTTATTATTATTACTTATACCCATTTAGGAGGATGCAGCTGAAAAAATTTAACCAAGAATCAAGATGCATGCCTAATTTAACTTCCACCAAATCTGACTATACATCTAGTAAATTTGTTATGGCTGCAAAACATGTTCTAACAAATTAAGCTTGAATCAAGTCTTCTGCTTTCTACAGTTTGTAATTATACATTAACTGATATCGTCACCCTAAACTTCAGTAAAATCTTTAAAATTGACATCGATGTTGTCTATCAGAGGAGTAGATTTGTACAGGTCTGTGTTCTCCCTCCTTTTAAAGAGGAATGTTGCCATATTTCAGCATACGGGATTTTGAAACCTGGAATCATGCAGATTTTGTTTTGGACATTCTGCTATGCAAACGTCCTTGAGATAATAAAACATTAGCAGGAAGGAAATAAACCTGACATGATTCAATAATATTTTCCTCAAATTAAAGGTTTTGTGTTGCAGAAACATTGGAAAGTTGAAGTTTAAAGATATCTGTGCACCTTTTAGTTGACTTGGAATTGTTCCAGTCCAGGCTGGATGGGGCTCTGAGCAACCTGGTCTAATGGAAGGTGTCTCTGCCCATGGCGGAGGGGTTTGAACAAAATAATCTTCAAGGTCTCTTCCATCCAAAACCATGCTATCATTCTATTCTATTTTATTAAATTAGCTGCTCAAAGCAGAATGAATTATTGCAGATGATGCAAGATTATACCCAGAAATGTTTTTGACTCTCCCAAAAGATGGAGACTCCACAACTTTCCTGGATAACTTGTTCCAGTTTCATGACACTCACAGTAAAAGACTTTAAATGGAATCTCCTGTATTTCAGTATGGGTCTGTGGCCGCTTGTTCAGTCACCTTGTCCTTCTTCTCTCCAGCCTGGATAACCCCAGCTCTCTGCCTCTCCCTGTTTAGGAGGTGCTCCAGTTCCTTAAGCATCTCAATGGCCTTTTGCAGTACATCAATGTCTGTCCTGTGTTGGGAAGCACAGAGGTGTGCCCAGCACTCCAGAGGTGTCCACTGCTGAGCAGAGGGGCGGGATCTCCTCCCTGGGGCTGCTGGGCACGTTCTGCCCACTGCAGCTGGGGGGAACCAATGGCCTGGATTGCCACAAGGGTGCACAGCTGGGTTACAGCCAGCTTGGAGATCCATAGGAACCCCAGGTCCTTCTTTTTCAAGCTGCTTTCCAGTTCCAAACAGTTTCCAACTGTTTGGACCCCAGCATGTGTTGGTGTGTGGATTTGTTCCTCCCTGTGTGCAGAATTCAGTGTTTCCATTCAATGTCTTCATGAGGGCCAGGTTTTCCCATTTCTCCAGCCTGCTGAGGTTTTTCTGCGTGGCATCACAACCAGCTGGTGCATCCATCACTTCTCCAGTTCTATAACACATGTAAATTTGTTAAGTGTGCACTTTGTCTCATTAACCAGA
Source organism: Poecile atricapillus (assembly GCF_030490865.1). Classification (NCBI taxonomy): domain Eukaryota; kingdom Metazoa; phylum Chordata; class Aves; order Passeriformes; family Paridae; genus Poecile; species Poecile atricapillus. Next base: position 5,832,269 of record NC_081288.1, read on the forward strand.
CCATTAATTAAGCTGCTAGATATCGCTGGCCTCAACATTAACCTCTGGGATGCTCCACTTATCTTTTCTGCTATTTCTACATTTTTCCTGATATCTGTTTCTTTCAAGTATGCAAATCTGCCCTTAGTCACCCTTTTCTGTTCAGATCTTTAGATAGTGTAGAGATATTTTTGTTTTGTTCTTGGCAATAAACATAACTGGATTTACCAAGTTACATAACCCTAGAAAGATTCACTTTTGAGAAAGGCAAGATCCTTGGCTCAGATAAACTACCATGTTTCATTAAACATGTCCTGCCACACTTGCATTGGCTGAATATTTGGATCCAAAAGCTCCCTTTGAAGTCAGTGAAGTCCTTATTGCCATCCCTGTGGAATGTGAAAAATTGCACTACTGATGTAATTTTTTAGGCAGAACTAAGACAAGAATTTTCTTTACCAGGAGGGTATTATAGTTTTTTAAACTATATAGTTTAAACTACTGCTCCAGCATGAGGGGAAATAATGACAAAAGAATGATCACACAGTAAATAATTTTCAGCCCACAGAAAAAGCATTTTTACTCTCCCACACATGTCCAAGGGTAATAAAAAAACTCAAGACTGGTAATGAAAACTTTATTTTCTCCTGCGCTGCCCAGCCAAAACAGTGTTATTTTCCTGTCATATAAAAATATCTGAATGACAACAAGGCAATACTGTAGTTCTGCACCCTGCTTAGTATTGAGTTTAGGTGTGAATTGCCAGTTCACTACTCTGAGGAGACAGCTACCTGTCTTCTCTTCCACTTAACTTTTCTTTACATAAAATAATTCAGATACCTTGTACCTCTACCAGTCCTCCATCAGAGTCCTCCTGCCATGCAGAGCACAACAAAAATTCGATTGACCTTAATGACTCTTGCCCCAGGTCCCCGGGGGATGGACTGTGATGAAGTGAGATGTGCATCACACAGCCACAATGGGCACGGCAGAAGGGGGAAAAGGGGGAGGATATTTCACCTTGCCTTCGGCCGTAGGATGTGCTTAATGAACTGAGCACTTTCCAAACCAACACACAGTGTCCTGTCCAAGCCTGTGCACTTTTTTTTTCTTTCAGTGGGAGGTTCACAATCTGATATTCATCTTTCTGAGTCTGAAGAAAATAGGTTAAATGGAGTAAAAATGTTACTCTGCTAAAGATGCAGAGACTTGCATCCACTATACCACCTGTCTCTGTAGCAGTCTTGTGCAGACATTGCTGTGGCATTCACATCACCAGTCTGGAAATAACACACATCTTTTATGGGTTTACTATGACACCTTGCAAGACCTCTTTATTGAAAGCCAGGTGAATTAAATGAGTCTAAAAGCAATAAACTATATAGTTAACCCTGTCATCATTGAAATGAACAAGATTATACCTCCAGCCGCTTTCAGAGATTAAGGTTAGTTCCAAGCATTATGTGTGACTTTTAGTGTTCTCTTCATACAATACCAAAGGAACAATAAATTGTTACTATAGTCCATAAAATCATTGTAAATATAATACATCTCAGTTGATACAAATCAACTTTGTTAGAATTTTATATAAAAAAGATGAGCCTTTAAATAATGACCAATATTTTGCTCTTTTATTGGTTGAACTAGAGAAGGTTTTTATCTTGCATTTGTGAAGAGACAGTTAAGACATAACTTCCAATCTCATCAAATGGATTTAGAAGAGACCATATCAAAAATGCAAGAGAGGAAAAGGGTCACTAGTCTTCATCAGGTAATTGTAAAAGTTACAAAGAGATAGCTTGGGTATTTGTAAAGTTTCACCACTGGACGTTGCAAACATCATTTTATTTACTTTAAGTGCCTGGCAAGGATTTTAATAGTCAGCATTTAGATGAAAGAACATAAAATGTTGATGATATTAGATACAAACCAGGTAGGAGGCAAGGAGTTAAGGTGGATAAAACAGGCAGCTTCTGAGCAGCTCTCCTGCAAAAGAAAATGCAAAAAACATTTTTCACATTTTATCCTTCAAAACTAATACAATATTAAAAAGATAACTTCAATAAAACCAGAAAGAATTCACAACTAATAATGCAGAGTTTGTCCAAGGCCTGGTATGAATCCTGTCACTGCTAGTTGCAAAGCTCTTATGCCTCCATGTATTCTTATTGCTTTTTAAAGCAATCTGGACTTGAAAGCAATCCAAAGCTATATTGTTATGTTGTAAATTGATGTACATCAGCGTTAAACCAGTCATTAGTGTGAAGGGAACCAGAAGAAGATAGGGAGAGCATAAATTATTCAGCACACAGGGCCTCAGCACTCAGTGTAATATTTTTCCATATGCTTCCCTTTTTAATATAAAAAATAAATGTGCACACATATACACACACCCACACTTACAGACGTTTTTTATGAACCCTTCAATTCTGAGCCTCTCTGAGATAATATCACACAGATTTAATCCAAATGCTTAGTCCAATTGTCTTCACAATGGCATTATTGTATCTTTTGTATTTGATGAGTAGAGGGACAAATATGTTATGTCTGGTGTTGACTAAGAGGTACCCATGGTAAGGTTTTCAAATCTCACAGGTTTTGACCTGTGGTTTTTGTCAAGAACATGATTTGTTTAAAATTAAATGCTTTTCACAATTTTAGCCATCATATATTGTACTAAGATCAGTAGACCCCATTTGTGTTCATACCTTTCATGGTTCTAATTAATTATTCTACATGTTGAAAAAATACTCAGCAACTTTACAAAGATATTATTTCTGCAGCTGGTAACTAGTCATAAGAGAAAGAGATCTCTCTTAAAAGGGATGTCTTATAACCCAAGAGTGTACCAGAGGAAAAAAAATAAAATGGGTCTTCTCTATTAAAGAAATAGAAATCATCATTTTTTAAAATCCAATTTTCTTTTACAATTTTCCCTGTATTTAATGTACAAGCTGCACTGAGTGAAAACTTAATTTGAACCAGGCAATGTCATTTTCAAATTTATAATCAATAATAAAAAAATGTTATCATGTATTTCTGGTGCCACAATGGAACATTTATGAAGCTGTATCTGTCCACTCCCATTTGCATGAAATATTTGTGGTCCTGCCATGAGTCACAAACCTCAGAACTTAAATTAGAAACACATGCTTCCTAATAGCCTCTCTTTAATAATGTATCTGTGTTCCTAATCAATGTGAGTGAAATGTTTTCATAATTTAATAATAAAGTGGGTACATTCAGAATCTTGAACAGGTGAGGATAAATCATGTTTGCCTGTGAATAACAGCTTTTATCATTTACTCAGTGGGATCATAATGTATTCTTTCAATCTGCACCAAAGGTAGTAGCAGGAAGCTATTTTATAGATTTCTTGGTAATCTGAGCTGATGTTATACCTGTTACAGGACACTTCCAATAAAATAGAAACACAGCAGGATGAAAAAAGATACAAATGGTGTATTTATACCAGTCAATAAAAGCATGACTCTGTAGTAATAGAAAATTTGTTCATGAATTGTGAAGTACCAGTGGCTCAGTTGGTAAGGTATTAAAGTAATTCGTGTCCTGCCTTTGTAACTTTTTCTTGCGATTGTACCTTTAATTTGCTGTCTCATTTTCATTGACAATGAGAAAAAGTAAGCCAGGTATATTCATGGACCTTAGAATCAAAGCAGTTTAGTGGAATGAATTTTTATTTTGTAGATCATTCCCTGTAACAAGAAGGAAGTCCAGCATTCATGGGCACATAAACTCATTTCTAATGGCTCAAATTCATGTTTTAGAACTTGTGTTTTAATGACGCAAGACATATTTACTGTGAGATGCCAGGTCTACTTCGCAACAACTTAGCACAGAATTGCTTCCAAAAATATTAGCACTGTGAACTGCCCTCTGCAGCTAATGCAAATTAGCAAACTCTTTTCTCCTCTTTGCTGAAACTCTGCAGATTTTGGGGGTACTGCCATTAGGCACAAGGGTTGCCATCTGGGCTCAGTTTGCAGGACAGAGTCAGTAATCTGGAAAAGTGTGTTACAGATATGGAAGTTAATAGGGTGTGCCAGACTCTGACCCTGGTCACACTACTGAAATTCAGAGTCATTCCAGAATGAGTAAAATTTTTTCTGCTTTATGGTTATTCTCAGTAAGTTGTGATTCTCATCAGAGTGAGTCTTGAATTACTTTTAAGCCAGGAAATGAAAATTAAATACATTGAAGAGAAATAGGAGTAGCCATACGGCATCAGAAGTGTAATTCCTGTGTCTGGCTGCAGGTGATTTTTATAGCTCAACTATCTAAATTTTGGTAAATAGACTTGGTTTGGCACATTTAGGTATCTAGTCTCGATTCTTTTAACTATGTATTTTCCCAAGTATTGTCTAAGAGGATATTTGTCTATTGCTCTTGTTTTACCACATGTATATTTATTAATTTTTTCCTGGCTAGGAAATTCTGATTTTTATAAACATGTACTTTTAAAGCCTACAATTCTAACCACATTCAGTCTGTAAGGGAACGTTCTTTCTACCTTCTATGGGAAAAAAGAAATCACGAGTGGTATAAATTTTGCATCTCATTTCCTCTTTAGTATATAAATCTTGTGCAAAGGAAATAGGGCCTGCATTATCTCTTAGAGATGAAACAGCTTCTAATATGGATAGTCTGCATTCCCTCTGTCATGTTCCTGGGGGATAGGTTAATAAATAATGAACTAAATGTCATATTTTGAAGTCTCTTAGTTCATGGTGATGCAGCTTTCTTACATGTTTATTAAATTTCAATCTTCATTAGACAAGGTTAGTGGAGAAATTAGGTCCCTCTTGTATTGACTTAGTAATGCAGAGCTATAAAATAAATAAAAAGCAGATATATTTTCATACTTTTTAATCATCTGTGGGTCTTCATTCTTACTGTGCCAGATACACTTCCTAAGGCTGAATCAAATGAAAAATTTGTCAAATTTTGACACTGTGCATTGAAAAGGTTAAAAAGGGAAAAGGTTTGAAATTACATGCTGGATTTGAACTGATGATTTTGAGCAACTGACAAACAAATTCTACAAAACTCCTTATAAAAGCTCCTACTTAGCACAAAATGTCCAAGGCCTTGAGATCTGTTTGGATCCCCAGACACAGAATAAAGAAGCAAAAAAAGACTGCCTACTAAAAATTATGTTCTTAAAATTAATAGTTGCATCTGGAAAAGGTGAGAAACAAATCCCCAGCTGAGAGGCCATTTAATTATAATTATAAACACACGACTCAACTAGCAGCAACATGCACAATCACACATGAGCAACCTGTCAAGCCAGTTAAGTACAGTTACAGTTAATTCTATAATTAAGAAATGGATTTTGGAAAACCATAAATTTGAAATGGCATCATAGTTGAGGAACTATTTGGTAGAAAATAGCAAAAAATTTCTGAAGGAAAAAGAAAATAAAAAATTCTACACAAATATTGTCAGTGGCAATAACTGTCTAGTTAAGAGGACCTTAATAATTAACCTGTGTAGTTAAGAGGAATTTGAAATTCACTAAGCTATTTCCTCTGGAAAATAGATGGAAAATCATTATTCTGTTGGAAAAAGGGTGAATTAATATAGAAACTCTAAGGAAGGTCAGCTAAAAAGAGACAAAGTGGGTAAAATGGTGAAAGAACTATGGGACTGGAAAAAAGTTATGGAGGGATCCCAGTGTTATTGGTGTGGTAGGATACAGGCATGGAAAAGGCTGTGAGGAGAATTATTTCTGCTATTCTTGCCACTTTCCATGCTGTTTAGGCCTCTCTAGGAAAACAGAATGCAGCTCTGCTCACTGCTGTGTGAGGAACGTGCTTCCAGACACGGACAGACACCAGCAGGCTGTCAGGAGGAGCACAGGAGCAGAGCATTTCCTTGCAGAAGGACACAAAGAGAGTTTGGCTTGTTTAGCCTTGCAAAACACAGACGAAGACAGGATGTGATTGCTCTCTATAAACTTATCAGGTGGGTAAACACCAGGGAGAAAAACTGCTTAAACTAAAGAACAATGTTGGTCCAAGAGCAAATAGTTATAAATTGCCCATGAATAAATTTAGGCTGGAAATTAGATAAGTTTTTTAATCCTCTAGTGAGTAAGATTCTGAAACAGTCTTCTAGAAAGAATAATAAAGGAAATTGGGAATCTAGTAGGTTTTAAGAAGGGGCATTAAATAGTTTTTGAAAGGGATTATATGGTGTGGGTGCCTGTGATGAGCAGAGTGGATTCAGTGGCCCAGTGGACTGTTTCCTATTTTATAAGCAGATATTCCAGTCAGACAGATTCCAATGCATTATATCCAGCTCTTTACTCATGGGTGTCCTGTTCGAGTGGATAGTGATACAAACAGATGAGTCCTCCCTGACAGGCCTAAACCAGAACTAATAATTTACTTTTCTGGTATATTTTATGTGAACCTGAAGGTAAAAGACATCAGAAAGTGGAAGCAAATGGAACATTTACAGCAGGTTGCTAGCTGGAAAAAACAAATCACAAAGAGAACAAAAATACACTTCATGCCCCCAAGAAAATCTCATTTTACAAATACAAAGCAGTTAGCTTGGGAAATATGAAGATATAATGAGGCTCTTTGGTCAATATGATGTAAATAGCTGTGTTAGCATGTGGCAAGCTTTTTGTAAATATGTTAAAGGTGAATTTTGAGGAGGAAAATGGGGTGATGGTATTAATGTGAATTTGCTTTAAAGTTGGTATGGCAGTGAAAGTGGGAGGACAGGAGAAGGTGGATGCATGGGAGCAGAGAGGCTGAAGGTGTGAAGAGAGAGGTGATAGGTGAGGCAGCAGGTGGTATGGAGCCATGAAACCAAAGGGAATGGTTCCCACTGAATGCATGGGAATGCAGCAAGCAAGAAAAGCAAAATAGTATCAAAATGACAAAAAAAAACAGAAAGTGAAGTTTGTGATGCCATTTCAATTGACACAACAAGCTAAAATTTCATTTCTTCATGATTTGCAAAAGCAGCCTAGAAAACTTCATTGAAACTTGAGTCTGAAAATGTGACTCTATCATGAAGGTATTGCATGTATTGGGAATTCAGTAATTCCAATAGGATCCTTATATTGTCTATAAATGGACATTCCAGGTGGTTGCAGACGCTCATTTACCTTCAACCCACAGTGAGCTACCAGATCTTCAAACACTCATATGGGTGTTGTTAAAAATGCTCTCTCCAAAACACAGATCTTTAGCAGAAGATAGGAAATTTCATGGATGTTTTCTTCCTTCTGCACTTCTGATGGAAACCAATTCATGTCAGACCTAGCATTTAAGTTTTCACTGTGTACAGTTATAACTTCAGAGAATTATTTCCTTTGATAGATATGCTCTGTTTCTTGAGTATGGCCTTTACGTACTCAATTTCTCCTAAGTGATATTTAGCAATTATTGTGACTTAATTCCTGAATGAAAAATTACAGGGCCCTGCTCTGCAATTATCAATGACCTTTCAGTGTAGAAAAATGTAGCCTATGGGATGCAATGGGACTGCCACAGGCAGTCTGAGTGTTTGGAAGATCTCAGCAAGGATGCTGTCCCTCCCCCTGAGCTGCCCTTTCTTGGAGCCCAGTGCAGATGTAGGGTAGAACTTTGAACAAACTTTCCTGATTGCTGCTTGTCATGAGGCACAATGAGGAGGTGACAGGCAGCAAGTAGCAGCAATCTATGAAAAAGCCTAGAAAAAAGCCTAGCCAAGCCCAAAGCACAAAAACCCCTGATGGAAGCTTCCCTCTCTGCTGTTTCTACATGTGATTCCACATGGAGTCATTGCTGCTGATTTGTGTCTGGTGCAATAAACACACACAGCAAGAAGAAATATCTTCCATGGTAGTCACTGAGTGTTGCTATATGTGAACCACCCTTCCTGGGACGAGGCTTGCCCTCTGTTCATAGAGGGAGCACCACAGTAATTTTCTGAGCTTTGAAACAAGAATATTTGGTCCATGTGCTTACCACAATTATTCCTCAATTTATCCATTCAAATTTGTAAATAGGGTACTTTCCACACATGTTCATTGCTGTTCCTGTATCCTTCAGCTAAGAAGTTCCTAACACTTCAGACACTCCTTTTATTCTTGCTTCTTTTTCTAATCTGATAGGAAGTAAACTTAAAAAGTGGTCCACTTTTCTAGTTTGACAGGATTTTGCTCAGTCTGTAGTTATACTAACCCACATATGTCTGGAAGAACCTAACATTCCCATAGTAATTGAAAGCCATTTCTTTAATGGTGTAAAATTGCCTTGTATTCCTTGGTTACTCAGACTTTTAACAGCTTTTCTTTCTGAATCATTTGCCCTACTAAGTGCTACATTCAAAGAAAAACCTGTCACCATTATTAATGGACATTGTGTTGCACAACCACAGTGCCAAAGTTACTACCTGTAACTATCTTCATGCTATTTATGTGTAGGTAGACCCAAGGCATATGCAGGTAAAATTTTCATACCTATTTGACACTGTGACAAGCAAAAATGCCTTAAAATTGGACAGGATCATCTGTGAAGCATCTTCACAGAACTCATGAGTCAGAAAGGGTTATTTATTTAAGGAATTTTTCCATCCACTGACTCAGAGTAAACTGTGGGAGCTGCTCAAACCACACCGTTTAGGATGGGAAGTGCAGGCGACTTCTGTCTCAGTAGTAGGAATCTAATTATCCATTTGGAAATCAGCCAAGATCCCGTATCTAATATAGATATAGTATTCCATATTAAATGATGAAGATTTTTAAGAACCACATGTCACCAACTTTCCACTGCACTTCCTTATTAAAGACATTTTCAGCAGCCTCTTGTCTTGTGATAACATAGACATTACCTCAGGCTTGACACAGAGTATCAAGCTGCCTAGTGAATTCATCCACTCTGGTGCTTTTTCTCACGGAGAGGGCTGCCATGCTCACACCCAGCTGTATATCCCACATATCCCGCTAATCCTGGAAGATCTGAGAAGATAACTCCTGAGGTGGAGTGGCCGCGGGTGGCGGGACGCTATTGAGTGTAAATGAGAAGAGAAATCTGAGCGTCAGAATCTTTGCTGCGAATCACCACCGCATCCAAGCGGCATGATATATTAATTTATAATTAAATGTTGACTTTTTCCCCCTAAGGATATTTTGGCTTCTAGACCAGCACAGTTCATTAGTTAGTTGCTGTGTTTGATGCACTTATTGTCATGCCTTTGATCACTTTCCATACAAATGAGCGTGTCAGAGTGGATGCCAAAAACCTTTGTGCTTCTTTGAAATTGCAGGCAGAACATTGCTAAGCAAGGAACAGCATTTTCTCAGCCTCCGTCTTTGCTTCCTATGACAATTCCATTCTTTCACTGAAACTAATGAAACTTGCTCAGAATCTATGTTTTGTATCATGATAGTTTCTGTTCCTGACATCTACTATATCAGCGAGATAACCAGTCTTATTTTCATCAGACTGTCTAGAGATTATTAAAATGAGTAATTCTTGCTACTTGAGATGAAAAATTGGGGTCTTTAAAAAAATCTAGGTGAGATAACATCAATGTTATTTGTGCACTAAGCCTATATGAACTCTAAATAATTATATTTCTTTGCTTAAATACAGTGCATAATAGAATTCCTGTTTTTCATCAGCCCTCAAAGGATAACGATGATTTCTGACAGATGTTTCTATCTGTCAGAAAGCAAAGATATAGAAAACATGAAGTTTGTAAGATGCCTGATTAGAATTTAAATACCTTATTTCTAGTATAACCCCCTTTACCTAAGTTACTACCAGTTTGTTGAACTTTCTTACTAAAAACATTAGGTGTCTAATTCTTTGCAAGGTATTTTCTAACTTCTTATAGCAGATTAAAAAAATTGTATAGTGCAAAAAAAGCAAAAACAAACACAGAGCTGAAAACACTTTTTAGGAACCTTGACAACAGTGATGATCCACAGATGATATCAGCTTGTTAAAATGCACCATCAACTTTATAAAACATTTCTTACATTTCTCGCAGCTTTTGCTACGAATAGCACCTAAGACTCCTGCAACTGAAGGATTAATGTATTTTTTAAACCTGCCTCTTTAATCTTTCAGTATTTCTCTGAGCATTTGTCAGAACTTTGTGCTTACACACCTTCATTAACTCGCCTGTACAGTCACTCAGTTTGGATTTGTCGAATGTAACTTCAACCATCTAGAAGCTACTAAGGGGAGTAAATGAGCTTTCTGCAGGGACAGCTGATCCCTCGCTAGGACGCACGTCTGATATACACAGAATTATTTTCTTCTGAAGTTATCTCTCTCCGCTGACTACAGAGGAATCCAAGACAATAACCTCTAAAGAAACACCAAATATTTTAGCAGCTAAAATGATGAGACAAATTTCTTTGCCTTCTGTTTTGTTTATGCGGTTGAGTTACAGGAGAGGGAAGGACAGGTTTCATTTTTTCACAGAGTATCATGAATATGCATCAAACAGCAGAGACAAAATTGAAAACTATTTTGGCTCATATTTTTAAATTAACAGTAATGGAAATTATGTCCCCCCTACATTCATGCATATCACTGGAAACTCTGCCTATGACTGTATGTCTGTATCTTAGCTACAACTGCCCTGCTGCAGAGCTGAGGCAATCGAGGTATTTGTCACTGAAAGGGATCATTCCTCTTTCCCCATGCATTCATAGAGTCACAGAATCATAGATTCATTTAGGTTGGAAAAGACCTTCAAGATCATCAAGTCCAACCTTTGACTGAACACCACCATATCTACTAAACTATAAAACTAAATTCCTTCGAGTTGCTTCTGGGATACTTCCTGGTATCACAACTCCACCATTTTTCAAGGCAGCCCTTTCCAGTGTTTGGCAACCTTTTCAGTAAGTACTTTTTTCCTGATGTCCAACCTGAACCTCCCCTGGTAGAGCCTAAGACCATTTTCTCTTGTCCCATCATTAGTAAATTCCCTAATTCTTCATTGACTAAAGCTTGTACTGAGTGGGGATTCAATGCCAAACTCTGTTTTCAAGATCAGTTTTGTTTAAAATTCACCCACTGACCTTGCTCACCAGGTCAGTGATGGGAACACACTGGTTGGGCTGGCAATGGGAGGAAGACTGTCCCCATTTGCAGCCCTCAGCATTTCTAGATAAATGGCAAATCATATCTTAAACACTGCATGGTTTGGAATTCACATGCAAGATGTAAATAGAAATGTAAGCAAAATTACAATATTCAGATAATCATTCTTTGCTTTATATCTTAAGATAAATGAAATCTTCTGTATTTATTTATTCTTATCCTCTATTACTCAGAAGTGGGCACTGGTGAAGTTTCAAGCCCCTGGAAATAAATTCTTCACTCTGGACTCGTAACTGGATGATGCAAATATCATAACAGGCTGCCGTTTCTCTTTGGGTTTTACAATTCCATTGAGTTTGGGATGAAAAGAGAAATCTTTCTTTATCCATGCTAGAGGGAGAGAAGGAGGGAACATAATCAAATTATGGTCAGGAAATTTATCAAAAACACATCACTCCTGAAAATTGTAGTCAAACATACAAAACATTGCCTTTCAAAATATGTTTTTGCAGTACTTTGAAGTTATCTTTTGCTACTTAGACAGGATTTTATATCATTAATGATCTATCTTGTTCATACATTACTTTTTACGGCCTCTGTTCATTTCACATTGATTTTTCCCTGACTTATTAAGGTCTCCATCTCAGACCTTAGGCACTCTGTAGATGTAAATTGTGGTACAGAAAATAAAAATGCCAAAATCAGGCTGTGCCTGCCAAGTCATAACTCAATAATATCTACCATCTATGAAAATAAAATCCATAAATACTTCTTAATATCTACATTAGCTTCATAGAGCATAATCTGTAACCACTCCCTCCTCTGATACATGAAGTAGCTTAATCCAGATGCTAGAAGTATTTTTTTTTTAATGAGCATTAGTATTAGAGTGCTGATCAAAGTGAATCTTCAAAGCTTCCTCATGTCTAAGCATTTGCAGGATCCTGGATGATCTGCATATAGTCTTGCCACTGTATTTCAGACTGTTTGGGTGCTAAACTTCATGTTGAATATATAAACAAGACTGGATTGTAGCAAGTGTGCTGTGCAAACACTGCATTGTGGAGAAGTTCTTTCTCTCCCTGGCTGCACAATACCAGAGAAATTCTGGGAAGTTCTTCATAAAATCAGCAGGAATTATTAGAGGAAGAACTGAAGATAGAAGAATGTAAAAAATGTAACTGACTAGTTTTGATGAGAGTGTCTACAACTTATGAATAAATTGGCCTAAAAAAAAATCACTTTTAAGTCTGTGTCCTTTCTCATCAGGCCCATAACCAATTTTCATTGTGGGTTGTACGGCACCCACAGATAAAATTCACACCATGACGTCTTTCTATCTTACGGATATGCAGGTAAATATATCATTTATGATGTGGCTCTTCCTATTCATTTGGAAGATGGAGGAATATTTTGCAATGCATTCCACTGGGATATGTAGACATTGATATCCTGGTAGGCATGAGCCTCACAGTGGTTTGAGAGTTTAATTTGCACAGCAAATAAGAAGTATAATGTACATGAATTATAATGCAAAACGGCTGTTTAATTCAAGAGACATCCAAGGATTTAGATGGCTGCAGATATATACAATATGTATGAGGAATATAAGTTTATCCATATTTTGAGCAGGAGGACCTGACATCTACAGGGATTTCAGTATTACAAAAAAGTAACACTAGGTTTCTTAGCATCTCCTACAAGTACAAATCCATCTTGATGTTCAAGACATCATTTCAGTTTACTTTAAAATTCAGGAATCCAATTCATATAATAAATGTGTACTTTTGTCCATAGAAAACAAATTCACTGAGTGTTTCAATGGACAGAAAACAAGAGGAAAACAGGATGAAAAAGCATTGGGTGGCATCTAAGCAAAAGCTGATGAAAGCAGGACAATCTGTCCTTGCATCTTCTTCAGCTCTTTCACGTGGATTCAGCCTAGAAGACAGCTGGGTGTGTAAGGGAAAACATTCCCAGCACAGGAGATGGTTAGGTAAGAGCTTTAAATTGAAAGATGGTAGATTTTAATGAGATATTAGGAAGAAATTCTGAGGGTGGTGAGGCCCTGGCACAGGTTGCCCAGAGGAGCTGTGGCTGCCACATCCCTGGAAGTGTTCCAGGTCAGGTTGGATGAGGTTTCGAGCACCCTGGGATAGTGGAAGGTGTCCCTGCCCATGGCAGGATATTGGAACAGGATGATCTTTAAGGTCAGCTTTAACCCAAACTGTTATTTGATTCTGTTATTCTATGGGATGCTCTCTGCACAGAAACATCCTCTCCTAAATTTGACAACAATTTCCATGGAATTGAAGGCTCCATGTTACTAACTTCCAGGGGGGTGGCTTTGTAGCCATGTTAAGGGAAACTCATTTGCATTGGATGAATTTGGGGAACCCCTACACAACTCATATGCAGCTTCCCCCCTTTGCAGTGCTGGGGTGGGGACCTTCTGCTCGCTCTTCCCTGAGGAATAGCAGCTGGAAAGACATAAATGCCAGGATGATTTTCCCTGCAGGTGTTGGCGTGTCTTCTGCTCACACTCTCCTGCAGGCCTCGTGCTCTGCTCTGCGCATCACCAAGGCACCTGTAGACTCAGTGGTGTGTGAGTCCAGGGGCTGACAGAGCCAACTTCCTTTTCATCTGAGTGTCCATTTCTGCAGCTCCTTCCACTGTGGTTTTTTCTGCTGACAAAGTTTCCCTCCCAAAACAGGCAGTAGATTTCTTCACTGCTATTTCTTCCCTAGCTGGGAAAATTAAGCTGCAGAGTCGTGCTTCCAAAACTCCAGAGTGAAAGAGTCTTTCACTGCATGAGGAAGAGATAAAGCTGCTATTTCTGCCATGGCTGGGTAAGGAATTGAGATATCTATAAGAATTGTTTTCCTAGAAACTGTATGTAAGATAATGCACCAATTAATGCAAGACAAACAAATCAATTATTCCACTGTTAAAGTGGGAGATGGGACAGTTCATAGAATCACAAAATCACAGAATCACAGAATGTTTTTGTTGAAAGTGACCTTAGACTTTATCTACTTTCAACCCCCCTGCCATGGGCAGGATACTTTCCACTGTCCCAGGCTGCTCCAAGCCCCTTCTAACCTGGCCTTGAGCACTTCCAGTGGAATAGCTGGACATTAACCTGTTAATGGCACACTGCTGGATCTGAATTTTAAGCCCTTTGTACTTTCTCAGAGAGAAAAAGTAAAAATTTGATAAATAACCCTCTTCTTCTGAAAACTGACATATTTCACTTAATAATGATGTAAAATAAAACTTCCATTCAGAAGGACTGAGGCAGGACTAGGCCAGTCTCAAATGTAGACAACTATGAAAATATTAATTATGTATTTGCTTGTAGTTGATATAATTTTTCTTTGTTAATTGACAACAAAATAAATGGGAAATGGGAAGTTGAAACTACTCTGTACTCAACCACGAAATACTCAGTAACTGTTTAGAGACAAAAAAAAAAAAATTATACATATATATATATATATATATATATATATACAAATGAATATATCTCAGAGCTGCTTTTTCTAGGCTTTCACCAATGTTTTTGTGCCAAAGTTTTGAAGCTAAACCCATACCTCATAATGATTTTTTTCTTCTCTTTTTAAGCACATATATTAGATAATCTGTTTGTCATTCAGGGCTTTTTGATGACTGAAAAAGGACCTGTCCAATATTAGGAGGACAAAGGATTATATGGAAATGGGATGTGTAGATAAATTAATGGAAGTTTTCTGGTACCATGAGGCTCCTGTTGCAGTAAGAGACAGGTTAGAGCAGCTGAGAAGCTCCTCCAAATGACACCAGAGGATGAAGAGAGAAAAGGATTTGACATGTGGAAAACCATTTTTGGGTCCCTTTTTGCAGTTTATGCACTGCTGAAAAGCAAGCAGATGCTTCAAATCAAATGATCCTTATGTATTTTTAAATAAAAGCTCCTTTGTAAGAACTTGCAACTTAATACGTGCCCCTAACTGCAGGCAGGACCAGGCACTGCATTTAGTTATGATACTGAAACATCAGCTGCGTGTTGAAATTCCATTTGTTACTTTAAGTGATCTATGGAAAAATTCCACATGCGGGTGGTAGACTCAGTCCTGCAACAGAAGGACTCAGACATCCTCATCACATACTGTACTTCTTCACATCAGCCAGAGGTGGGTAAGGGGTAAAAGTAATAATACCAAATACTCAAACATCTACATGTTTTTTCAATTACTTCATTTTTTCTTGGTAGTCTTATCTAAATGTGATCCGTTCTCAAATGAATGCAGCTGGAAAGACTTGGCAAACCAAATTTCAGGTTGATCAGACTGCAAATTTTCAGTTAAAAGCATTCAGATTGGATGATTGGAGCTAACCACAGTGCAAAAATTTGGCTAAAATCTCAAGGGAAAGTTCTATTTGTTTAGTAACATTTTTAATAAAAACATGCTTTGTCCAAAATATTTCATGGATGTTGAGTCTTTTCAAAAAATCCTGACCAATACACATTTTGCTGACAGTGTAAACTGCCACAAGACCTTTGGATATAAGTTATGTATACAGATATTAGCCTTTAGTATTTTCATTATACAACATATGAAAAATTGGAAAAAAAATCTTGCACCTGGAAGAATCTTTGAACTAGAACTATAGTTTTATCACAGAAAAATTTTGGACAGTGCATGTTGGTGCAGATTTATACCCAGTGTCCTGCCAAGGGTTTTAAAGGTCTTCTACACAGACACAGACACAGGCACACACAGAACACCTCACAACTGAGACAGACCCATGATTCAAATGCACCTCTTGCCAAACAGATTAAATCCATGCACTGCAACTACTTTGCCCGTCAGTTAAACATGTTGCTTAAATCACTTATGCTCTTTGAAACAAGGTAGGAAGCAAAATCCTCCTTTGTGGTGTGGCTATTCCAAAGGCAAAAACAATTTGCTTTTCAGAAGCATTTTTCAAAACCCCAAGGATAAGTCTCTGGCAAAGAGTTAGCTGCAGACAAAGAGGGGGTGGACTCCATCAGAGACAGAAAAATTCACACCTACTCTTGAGGTGGAGGAGGATTTCTTAAGATGGGGCTCCCAAGAGCCCCCTCTAGCACTCCATCATATGAGCACTTTGAAGATCTGTGATGGAGAGCTGGAGCCACATTCTTCAAAGGGTAATGATTAGATATTTTGTTGTCATTAGACAACTTCACATAATAAAGGGTAAGTCAGTTAAATATTTTTTCTGTATTTCATAGAAGCATTTTAAACAAGAGATTCCAGTGACAAACAATGGGGTTTCTGAGTTTGAAATCTACCACTTGAAGAAGAGGAAGTGCTATTATCTCTTGAGGATAAGAGAAGCAGTGACCAAAATATTCTGGAAGAAGTTGAGTGTTCAGTAACATACCCCATCAAAAAAAAAACCCAACCAAACTGTAAGACAGGAAGCTTTCAGCTGTTTTATTTGAATGTGAACATTTATGTATAAAGCTGCCCTTATGCTCAATAAACCATAAATCTGTGAGAAGATTTAGTGTATTTACAATGGTGAGGTTACTCCAGAGAGCTGCTAAAGCCAAAGGTGAGCAGATATACACCAGTTGACCAAAACGAAGATTGCCACTCTCCATATGCCTTGTCTCATTTATGTCTCCTGATCCTCATGGCTGCAAAAAGTTCCTGATAATTCACAAAGTGCCCACACACATTTAGAGCCGGGTGCTGAGCTGTTGTCTCAAACTGTTTTCTTCATGTCTGAATTACCAGATCACATCTTTGCGTGGAAAACAGCTCAGAATCTAGATCCATTTGCTTTTCTCTTTAGACTGTGATATTTTTTAAATGGGATAAACTGTCTGCTAAAACTCCTGTTGAGTGCCTTCAACTTATTTTACACAGAACGCATTGACAGGTTTCAGGTGAAAATGTATCCTGTTCATTATCAAGCCAAGGTTTTAATCGGTTGTCTCAGGGTGAAAGGTTTTGTTACAGCCAGTGTTAATCTGTCTCCCACTGCAATGTTTGGTCTGTTGTACAAACCTGGGATTTTCCAGGAGGGTTTTGTGCACCCCAGATGGATTACAGTGCTTGACACAATGCCTTCAAAAAGTGACATGCTCTTAAAATAACATGCTTTCACAGTTTTTTTGATGTCCTAGCTGAAACCGGAAGAAAGGATTTTTCATTTGCCCTAAACTTGCAATATAAACCATCATGTGAGATTGTGTGCAAGACTTGCAGAACTCTGGTTAAAAAGAGTCCTCCAGAAGAATTCCCACAAATCCCAAAACATTGTTAAATGGTACAGTGCAGGATTCAAAATAAAAAATTGAAGAAATTTTCCACTGTGATTCCATAAGTTTGCTTTTCTGCATCACTGTAGGTTGCTCTCCATTAAACTAGTATGAGTGGGACATGTGGGATACTTCACTGTGGGAAGTGCCCAAAGGAAGGCCATGAAGCAAAGGGCCTTGAGGAGAAGTCACAGGGGGCTGAGGCCCCTTGGTGTGCTCAGCCTGGAGACTGTGCACAGACCTCAGTGCAGTTACAGCATCCTCATGAGGGGAAGAGGAGGGGCAAGCACTGATCTCTCCTCTCTGGTGACAGTGACAGGACCCAAGGAATGGCCTGAAGTGTCAAGGGAGGTTTGGGTTGGATATCAGGAAATTCTTCACCCAGAGGGTGGCTGAGCACTGGAATAGGCTCCCCAGGGAAGTGGTCACAGCACTGAGCCTGACAGAGTCCAAGAAACATTTGAACAAATGTTGGCACAGAGTGTGACTCTTGGGGGGTCCTGTGCAGAGCCAGGAGCTGGACTGACGACCCCTGTGGGTCATTTCCAACTCAGGTTATTCTACACATCAATGAAATCACAGTGTCATCACTCTATCATATCCATCATCATATATGATAACAAATAAGCATTTATCTTTCTTGTGTTTAACTTCGACTCTTCAGATTCATCTGGTTAATTAAATCATCCTTTTTAGCCAGGTATAACTTTGTATTCTAGCACTTTATTAATAAAGAAATATTGCTTCTAAGTTAATGTGAGAATATAAATGCTAACATAAGGAAGCCAATGTGACTTCAACATCTTATGTGATCGGGTGTGAGAAAAATGCCAAGAGCAATGATAAAAAAGAACAATGCATCTGAAAAGTTACAAGCATTTCAGATGTAAACATGCATGATCCTGTAGCATACTGTGCCTCAGGGCAAGACTTAACCCTGCTTATTGGGGACTAATATTTAAAACACATAGGAATGCAGATAGATTACAAGTGTTTTGTCTTTCAAATAAGTCACTTCATTCTTTTTTCCTGAATTAAGTATACTGAGAGGAAAATGTTCTCTCAAAAGCATCACTTTTATGCAGTAAAAAGAAAGATGCTTTACTCAAAGCTGCTAGCATGTGGCAAATAATTTGAGATGAATTTATGAAGGGCAAGGCTGTTCATCCATCTTCATGCAAGTTAGCATATTGACATATTAAGTGTGAAAATTGCTGGCTGCCTTATCTCCTCTGAGATTTTTGCTTTAAGTACCATAAAGTAAAAAACACCTTTTCTCCCCTAATATTAAAATAAAGAAAGTCACTTCTTTTCATTGTGGAGAAAGGTTTTATTACCTTCATTCTGACAAAAATCTTCTGACAAAATCCTTCTTTTCAGAGAAATTGTGAAAAGAAATATGGGATTTATTCTAGAATTTGTAGATTGTTCTTGATAGAAGCAGGTATTGCATATAGATGAGTTGGTACTCTTTCCTCTAGAGGGAAGAAAAACCCACATTTCTTTACAAACCTTCTATTTAATGGGGGGGGGGGGGGAGAGAGAGAGAGAAGTAAAAAGACAGAAAAAACAGAAAGACAGTGAATGAAAAAAGAAGAAAAAGAATCTTCACGTTGCAATGATCTCATGTATTTGAAAATTCAGCAGCAAGAATAAAGTTCCAAAAAACACATCTAGAGAAATATTCCCCCCAGTACGTGTTATTAATCCATTCAAATGTGATGTGAAAAGATTTGAAAATCTTAGAAGAGAACTTACAGTGTTAGTCCAGATGGTGAATGAAGCACAGTCATGCCAGTTTCAGTTAATAACAACCCACTTAGAGTGAAAAATACAGTCACACAGCAAAAGCTTTCATAAATAAGTAAAGAGATTTTCACCTCCAAAGTATATTCTGAAATTGATCCTTACAAAATCCCTTGAAGGGAATTTGTGTATAGAAAATGAACAGAGACATTTTTTTATTGTGACTTGTTTTGTACCTGAGACAGATAGAAAGGGACACTAAAGAGAGGAAAAGGGTTCTTGTCATCCATTCTTGACACTTGACCCGTGGGTAAAAGTGATCTGCTAAAGTCAAGTGTGTTCACAACATGGAAATAACTTCTCTGTTGACAAGTCTCCTGACTCAGACCTCTTCTTGGGCCACTACACTATAATAATTGTTTTCTCTGGCTATTTTTATGGCTGATTCTGTTTTCAAAATTGAAACAAGATGTGACCTCCTGTGTATTATTATTCCCTTCCTTTACATTCTTCAAACAGATCTGTTCCTTTTTTAAGTAATTGCATTATAGGCTTCGATGGGTTTTGTAGTGACTTGTAAAGTATTTGTAAAATGTCTTTGCAAAAACTGAGCAAAGATTCCAGTGTGAAGTTTCAGACTGGTCCTGAAATCACTAAACTCTGCTTTAACAGATCAAAATGTAGTCAGCTTTTAAACACTTTGGGGAAAGACTCTACACCAGTACAGATGGCAAAGCATTCAACTAGCTCTAGAGTCTATAAAAAAAAATCCTCTTTATTACTTAGCTGTTTCACAAGTAATATGAAAATAGGTCTGTTTCTTGATTATTATATTAAGGATAATTGGGAGAAAGTAATAGGGCATCTTCTCATTATTGTCTATGAACTGATGTTCCTCAATTATGTCCTTTTTATGTTCATGTCCTGGTTGATTTTGGTTTTTTTTTTTTTGTTTTGTTTTGGTGTTGTTTTTTTTCCAAGGGAGCAATTTTGCCTTCCAAGTGTCTTTTCCAGAGGAAATGAACACATATCGTGCTTTTAGACCAAGTACTGTAGCACAATTAATCTCTGCACTGTCCTTTCCTAGCAACCCAAAGTAGGAAATATATGCAGCCAAAGTGTAAAGCTAAACAGCTAGCAGGTTTCTATATTTACAAGAATCAAAGCAGTTAAATGACTCAGCTGCCTCCTAATGTGGGTTATATTTGAATTTGGGGAGAGTGGGGGGAAGAATGGAACATTATTGCTTTAACAAGGTTTACTGCTAAACGGAACATATGTTGCTCATAATGTCACTTTCTAAATCAATGAAATTATCATTATAGAACATGTCGACAAATTAGACATGTAAAGTGCAAGCTGTATGTGGGAGAGATGTAATTTGGCTCTATAAAAAGAAATTAAACAATAAAATATCAATGACAGATGTAGTTAGCTAAAGGTTTTGAGGTTTAAATACCAATTTGTGAAAAAAAATTATGCAGACCCAATCAGGCTACAAGATAAAAATACCAGCCTTCATGCAACAAGATGATTAAGTATTTGGACCAGATGTTCGGAGACCTTAGATGTGCCCTTTATTTAACTGGCAAGCATACTGGCAAGTCCTTAAATTTGTAAAATCCAAGTAATGAAGGTTAGCTCAGATGGAAGTAATAAAACAATCAAATATCAAGAGTCATTCATGTCTGTGCACTATACATCAAGCAACAGTTCTGAACTCCACATTTTAATATACCAGCACATGTTTTAAAAGAACAGGCTTTTTCTGTTATTTTTAAAGAAACTTACTGGAGTATTTCTTTCCCATTTAGAGCTCTCGAAGCAAATGCAGGAATTGAATGCATTCGATATGTTTTAGATCCTTTTCCCACAGGTTTGCAGATTTTATAACTTGAGTCTCAGCTAAAACTCTGTGTCATAATTCCTGGGTTATAGCTTTGTCTCACAGCTGCTCTGTGGTTGTGGGTAAGGTGTTTAAGACTAAACAATAAAATGTGTGTGTGATCAAAGAAGAATGTCTTGCAGGTTAAAAGATGGCTTCTGTTTTAGACCTTTCTAACAACTTTGTGGTGTGATCAATCTCTCTGTGGCTCATCTCCTCCTATTCATAAGCAGCAGGGTGACATAATCCAATCTTTTAGCTCATTTTCCCTCTTGGGCAGTCACATTCCCAGCCACATCAGAGCTGCTGTGCACAACTGTGTTGTGGCAGACCAAGGTTGTTATCTGCAATCTCATACCTTGGGGTCCTGGCCAGGCCATGCTGTGCCACAAACTCTCCTTTCTACAGAACCCAGGTCAGCAGCGGTGGGGAGGTGTTTCCACACAAATTTAGATCTTGCCAGAGTGTGAAATCAGGATGTATCTCCAGCTCAGAAACACTGGGTGCCTGTCTTTCATGCAGCCATTCTGCTTGGACAGTGACTAGCAGAGATAGCCCTGATCTAGTTTAAGCCTTCAGGACATTGCAGTAATATAATCAACAGCAATTCTGAAGGCATAAATAAAAGATAACATTCATGAGGTTTTCAGAGGGCTGACATAGTGTGCATAAAACATTTGCATACCACAGACAGAGCAGATGAAAAGGGATTGAGCTCTAAAGAAGAAATCATTCCTTGATGGGCTGATGTAGCTTGGCAGTAGAAGATGGGTTTCATTTCATCAGTGTAGGCAGTGTAGGCATCTATACAGTGTATAGAAAACATTTCAGCTGTTCATCCCCAATCTTTGCCAGCCTTATAGAATACAAAGAAAAAGATGCTCCTCAGCCACAGTTTAACTCTTCTGAAAATAAATCTTTAAAGTAGATTGATTTTAACTACAGCCTTAAAATACCTGTTCTTCCCCATTAGCTATGGAGAGAGGCCATGGTGATAGCTCAGCTGTGGATATCTCCTAGATAAATGTGAAAAGGCAAATGAAATGTGTGCCAACCACAGTGACCATCAATTGGTAGCTTTTCAGCCTGACTTGGTACTTGGGAAACATTGCAGTCAGCTAAAAAGTTCATTAAAGTAAATGCATGAAGAGTACTAACATGGAAGTTTCCCAATTTTTATGACAAACTTGATTTTATGTTCCCCATGACTTAGGAAAATGGATCCATCCATATGAGTAAGAGAATATGCTCTCATGTACTGTGTTACTCTTGCATAACATTGTCTGAAATATGGGTTTCAGTTACATGGTGCAAAACACTTGTAATCCTGTGATGGGCATCAGAATTTGATTAATTAATCCCTACAAAATGCTTTGAGTTTCACTGGGTGGAAGATACTCAGAGTTAGTGTCTTGGGCCGTCTCTCATGAGAAGCAGCACCTTCCTGTACCTGCCTTGTAGCAAAGGAAAGTGTGGTCAGCAGGATCAGGGCAGTGGCTGGGTTCCTTCCTCCATGTTGAGGAGCCACACCTCAAATCCCACGTTCAGTTTTGGCCCCTCACTCACTGAGGGGCTGGAGCATGTCCAAGAAGGGCAATGGAGCTGGGGAAGGGGCTGGAGCACAAGTCTGATGAGGATGAGCTGAGGGGGCTGGGGGGCTCAGCCTGGAGAAAATGAGACTCAGGGAGGACCTTGTTGCCCTCTCAAACCCCCTGAATGGGAGTGCAGCCACGTGGGGAGCAAGCTCTGTGCTCAAGTAGCAAGCCATAGTACAAGGAGAAATGCCCTCAAGCTGTGCCAGGGAAGGTTTAAATTGAATATTAGGACATATTTCATCACCACAAGGGTTGCCAAGCCCTGGCACAGGCTGCCCAATGAAGTAGTGTCATCATCATCCCTGAAGACCTTTATAAAATATGTAAATGTGGCATTTGGCCATGGTTTAGTGGTGGGCTTGGCAGAGCTGCATCAAGGGTCGGACTTGGTGATCCGAGAGGTCTTTTCTAACCTTAACAATCCAAAGATTCTAAAGATGAGTAAACCTGTGTGAAAATCATTGTTTGCCAGGAGGCAGAAAAACTAGTGTTAAAAGAATTTTAAAATTCATTTTCATCATCCTTTTTTTTCCCCATTGCCCTCTAAAGAGCCCTATCCAAAGGACAACTCTCCATGTACCAACCACTCTTAAGTGTAAACACTTGTTCACCAAGCAGGAAATAGCTTTGAGTATTCAGAAACATTTAAACAAAGTGAAATACCTTCTTTGAAGAGATTGCCTGAACATAGAAGAGAGATGTGACTTGTTGGAAGAAGTAATGTCTTTTCTGAAACAAACTAATAGAAGTGAAAAGAAACAGACAAGCTTTAAGGGGCTTTTGTTCTGGAAAGATTGTTTTTTTCCAACACTATCAGTTATTCTAATAAAAGACACTACCTCTCCCTATAAACCTTGCCTCTCACCTCTTAATTTTACTTACACTGATACTTCTTTTTATTTCTCTTTCCAAAGGTATATGGATTTAGAAAGAGTCCATATCCATCTTCTGCAGTTTCCAAGTGGTTAAAACACTCTGCCTGCAGAATTTATACTGTATATGGAGTGCTGTCTAAGAGCTGCACTTACATAACAGCACTTGACTGAATGTCTTGTTTTCCACATGCAAGTCCAACAGGCTGGAAATCAGGACTGCTGAGAAACACCTACTTTCTGAAAATCATTAGTCTTCTTTCCCCTCCCTAATTAATTTTCCTAACCACTTGAGAGTCCCAATAGAGGTGACAAGTTTTTTCTATCTGAATCACACTCTGATTTGACCTGGGCTTGCCTAGGGGTCCCTGCTTACCTCTGGTGGGGCTATTTGTGAGTTTGACATAACTTCATGCCCAGAATCGTGCTGGAGTTAAATTTAATTGCTTTTCCTCTTCTCTGGACATAATTAGGATTTTCACTTTTTCTCTTAGATGTCTCAAAAACAAAAATAAATTAATAAATAAATAAATTTTAAAAAGTGTTGGGCATTCACCTTGAACTTTCCAGCTGTTTCTTTTATCTGCACAAATAGAAAATTATCTACAGTTCTTTGGACGATAGCAAAATTGCCTTGTTTACTGAACTGATCAAAAATAGCATCCCTCCTGTGTTATCCAGTTTAAACTATTTTTTGTACCTGTTAATTGAGGTTGGTTTTGCTGTGCCCTTTCCCAAACTGTCAGTGTACTGCTTTTACAAAAGTGAGCCAAAAAATCTTCTGCAAAGGCCATGACTCCCATTCTGACAGCTCTACTACAGAAAAATTCTGCTTAGAAGGGAAATACCCTCAAAAATGACAGTCTGATAGTCCTAATTTAGAGAAAATGTAAATTAAGAAGTTATCTCCTGGAGGGACAACACAACAGACATAAGCAATCCAGGAGGTTCCTGGATTACTCTGATGATAAATTCCTCCAAGCAAGAAGCTGAGTTCTGATGGACCTCACAAGCACCAACAATGAGGGGCTTGTTGGGCACCTGAAAGTCAGAGGCAGCCGTGGCTGGTGTTCAGGAACCGGGGAGCAAAAAGGAGGGTGAAAAGCAGTGATGGATTTTATGAGAACAGACTTCAGCATCTTCAGAGATCTGCTCCAAAAAGTCTAAGAGGGGGCCTTAGAGGGAAGGAGGGCCCAAGAAATCTGTTTCATATTGAAGGATCGCCTCACCCAAGTTAAAGAGAGTTCCATGCCATCAAATATAAAACCAGACAAAAATGCCAGGATCCCTGCATGGATGAACAAGCCTGGCCAAACTCAAAGACAAAAAGGAAGCAAATAGCGTGTGGAACCAAGCATCTCCTGACCACCAGAGGTCCCTTCCAAATTCAACCATTCTTTGTTTCTGTATCAGCTATAATGCCATCCAGTTAGAAACAAAATATAGTTTTCAAGATGTATGAAACACCAGATATCACATTTGTCTCAGTGAAACACTAAACATGGGAATCTGAGTGCTGTTCTGGTACTGTATCCCATTTTTATCTCCAGGTACTGGCCACTGAGGATGATGTCTCCACATGATGGAGACCAGTTTGTCATTTAGTTAGAGTTGGAATGTTTTTAACATCTGGCCAAAGAAGTCCAGCAACTACAACCAATTTTTAATTGCATCTTCATGGCATTTTTTCACCATCAGAGAATTAGTTTTGTAGACACTCATAGGCATAAGTGACAGAACAAAAACTTTGTCTTATTTCACTGAGGGCATATGAGGATGTTTGAGAAGGACTACAGCATCCAAGTGTTCATTAATGTAATTTTCTGCAGCTATAAGACATTTAAAATAATTCCTGGTGGAGTCTAATTAGAGCAGTTAATTTTTTTTTCAGACTCTCCTTTAATGGAAAGCTCCTTCCTGTGAAATGGAATGTCCCTATTAGGTAAAATTTGCAGGTTTGGGCTGGGGGGAAAAAGGTCAGACAATAGATTTTTAAGCTTTGCAATCATAACCTGGGAAATATAGAAACCTTTCAAAAATATTTATTAATACTTCATAAATAATAATTGCTATTATATTTTTTCCTTCAAGGCAGGATAAATTGTTTTCAGACGAGCTCTCTTTGTGCTGTGCATTTTGCATAACAGGTTCTACCAGCTCTTTCTCCCATAAGCAACAGAAGCAAATGTAAATTTTTGGCATGAATCCAGACAGCTGGCCTCCGTGGGACATCTTCCTTGGTCATGCCTTTGACTCCAAACACTGCAGACAAAAGGCAGCGGTGAATAAGTCACCCTTTTCACACTGGGCTCCAATTACATCGGCTGCCTTTTGTGAGAGGGCGTTTGGATTTCGCGGACAGTCCTTGGGCAGCTGTTGGGTTTGTAGCCATGCCTGAGTCGGAATTCTCATGAATAGGAAGTCCTTGAACTCTGTGGTGGTTCCCATATCCCACAACTATGGGAACCGTGAGAAAGCTCACACTGATCGATTAAACTCTCTGAATCACCTAACTTCTGTCAGGGATGTGAATCTGGAAAGCCAAAATAAGCTTCTTCCACACGGGAGATTTCTCTATGGTGTTTTAATAACATGACTGTGCCCAAAGAAAACCAAGAAATTGTAACCTTGCTCTCATCTGATATTAATAAAATTAATTTGCCTTAGAGTAATAATGACATGTTTCTCAAAGGAACTTATTTTATTTCTTCTTTTGAATAGTGTATCTTCTGCATATTCTGCTGATTGTATTTATAAATGCTACACTATTTTGAAATCTGAAATTAAAAGCCTTTCAAGCATAAAATATGCAAAATCTGATAAGAGCTTCTTGGTCCATTTTTCCCTCCTTCAGCCTTAGTCCCATGAAACCAGGATGGCAGGAGCTATTAACTCCCTGTTATTTACTGGTTATCTAAAGGCTTCATCCTTCATGTGATATCTTAATGTATATTAAGTGTTTTCTATGGAAACGATTAAGGTATTACGGGCAGAAAATTCTGATACTGTTTGAGCAGTTTCAAAGGATGTGATTTCCAAGGAAACCGAGGTCCTATTACCAGCCCCCTTCCTACAGGAGTTGCCAATGGCACAGGATGCTGAGAGTCATGTTGCTGGCTCTAGTAGGACTGCTCATAACGTGTGAAGTTCCATATGTGAAATATGCATAATTGGGTTATTTTAAAAACAGACTGTACACAAATTTACCTCAATGACATCCTACCCAGAATTTGGAGATTCTCTTGTTCTCTTTTAGAGAAGACTATTAGTTTGGGAAAAAAGTAAAACTTTGCAGCATAAGTTGGGCTTTCAATGAAAAAAAACCCAAACCCTGTAAGCTCTAAATGTGCTTTGCCTAGGGATTCCAGGGGTGACCCAGTTTTTCTTACCTCCAAAATGTGGGTCTTTTTCCATACCAAAGGAATATCAGAGCCTCTCTTGAGGTGTAAGACACTGAACAAATTTCAGCACACTTTTACTACAACGAGGAGGAACGCATGAAAAAAAAATATGAGATTTACAACTCTCTGTACCACCCCATGAGCAGCCTTCCCAGTCAAATATGAGACTTGTTTATATCTTTGCCAGGGTACAAGGAAGCTTTGCTGCTGCTGTACCAGGGCCCTTCACTGGTGAGGTCTGGGACAGCACAAAGATTTGCAGCCACATCCACAAGGGCTAAAGTAGCCTTATAATCATAGGACAGCCTCGTAAATTTTTTGGAGGGAAGAGGGGGGCAGGATTTTCCAGTGCTGAAATGGGACCTGTGTAATCTTGTTTCCAGGTGTTTTTTTTCTTAGTTTCTCTCACCCACTATTTTATATTGGCTTTACAACATCCTGGTGTATTAGATGTATTGCAAATGATGCCTTAAATATCACTGATGGCTCCCTGAAGTATATTCTCTGTTAAAATGTTCATTCTGATTTAAATGACCAAAGCTACAGAGCTCCCACCAGCTCCCTGAGGAAGCTCTTGAGACTCTAACAGATCTCACCTTCCAGTCAGCAAGACTCTCATTTAATTTTGCTTGCCTGTTACCTGCACACACTTCTTGTACCCTAAGAGTGCCATTTGCACTCTAACTGTGATGTGTTATAGCTTAGGATACAAATTACTGAACTGCCTGTTGGTTATGTCTAGCCTTTTGTTCAGAAAATATGTGGATAGAAAAACATATAGCAGAGAAAATGTTAGATAATTTATAGCTAAGCCTAAGAGGTTATTCCCTGGATCTTCTACCTTACTCTATTTTCACAGTTTCCTCTTTTAATTGTCTTAACACGGATACCTAGAGAGAAGTACTAATCCTATCAATTGCACTCCCTAAATCCCAGTATCTCTGTTCAGGTCAAACTGGAAATCATTTTTAGAGACTGCCTTTAGAGGTCTTTGAATGAACTGTCAAAGTGTAGAAGCTTTAATTTCTGAAAGTTGATTTGGAAGTGGGAAAAATAATATAAAAGCTGATGTTTCTGGGTTTATTTAAGTTAATGCATCTGGCAGTGAGATTTTAGAGACAGGCTTGGAGATTTAGCAACTCTATTTTCCAAGAGTTTATAAAGGTATTTAATGAAGGCAGCTTAAAATTAAAATATGTCTGTGGGTTCTGGAACAAAAAAGCTAAGCTGTTCATCTATTTTGTAATACATTAAGTGAAGCTGGTTTGATACAGTAGACATTGAATAGACTGGCATTAAAATGGAAGAAAAAGTCAATGAAAAATGGGACTGTGGATTTCAAGAAGCCTAAAACTGGCTTAACATTGGACAAGGAAAAATATGCTTGCAGAAAGAGTTTAATTGTCATTGCAAGAGCAACACATCCTCCTTCTGTGCAGTTTAGCTACCTAGGATAATGTTCAAGTTTTTCGCAAGCCACATTAAGACAAGGAACAGAGGGTGGCCTTTCTGGATTGAAGAAGACAATTCCCATCCAAAAATCTACCATCAGCGCAAAGAGGAATTCATCCAATATTAAATTTACCTATTTTTCTCCTAGGTCTTATCTGTCTTACCCACACAAGTTGTAAACTTAAATGACAGGGCTCTATTTTAGTGTTTGTGCCCAGCACAAGGGATTTTTCATCATGGGCAGCACTTTTGGATGTGAACATAATGCAGTAATGACTCACCTACAAATGCAAAATGTTCTGCACAAGGAATCATAGGTGATTATGACTTGTACTACAGTGATCCAAAATGAGTCTTGCCACTCACTAAATATGGTTCAGATAAAGACGAAAAGGTACAGGACGAAACAACATTTCAGGGAGAAATTAATGGTACCTGCACCTCCTGTACAGTGTCAGCAATGTGATAACGCTAAAAGCATTTTTCCTTTGCTATTATCTCAGCCCTAAGAGCTGATCCTGCAGGAAGTTAATAACTTCTCTAATGTCATCATCATCATCATCATCATCATCGAATCATCATAGAATGGTTTGGGCTGGAAGGGACCTTCAAATGATCCAGTTCCACCCCCTCTGTGATGGGCAGGGACACCTTCCACTAAACCAGGATTCTCAGAGCCCCATCCAGCCTGGCCTTGAACATTCCCAGGGATGGTGCATCCACCACTTCTCTGAGCAACCTTTTCCAGTGCTTCACCACCCTCATGATGAATAATTCCTTCCTAATGTAATATAAACATACACCTTTTCAGTTTGAAGCCATTCTGCCTTGTTCTGTTACTACATACCCTGTAAAAATTCCTCACCAACACCTTCAGTCTCTTTGATTTTAGTGATTCTCAGTGCCTTAAAAGATGAGGCAAAGAATTTGGATAAAATGTAAGCAGGGAAAATATAGTCATTGAAAGAGACAATCACTCGTGGTAATTTCACAGAAGTGATTTTGTCCTGCTATATTCAGCTTTTATTCCTCCAGTGGACATTTCCACTTTAAGTCTTTGCACCTTTAATTGTTTCAGATCCAAAACAGCTGCTGTTTCTTCAGCAGAACGTGCAGTCAGAGTAACTTTGATGCAGTAAAACCAATCTGAGTTGTGTGGAACAGAAATGCAAATAGTCAATGGGAGCATTAGTCAGAAGGGTTGCCTGTGCATGACAGTTGCTTTGTAGCCCCTGTGATAGAGTGAAAGGAGATGGCACTGTCACCTGCCTGTCTCTTCACCCATCATTAGTTAGGCTAGAACTGGTGAAAGTGTCATGTGTGCTGCCTGATATAGCAGGTTGCTGTTCAGAATCGGTTGCTATGGGTCCCAGAGTCACTAAATCCCTTTTTATTCCTATTTAGACTCGAGGTGTATGAAAGGTGCCATATCCCTTTGTTGAAAACTGCAGGCTGGCACTGAAACCTCCAGAAATGACAGACACCCTTTCTTTGAATACCTGTAGCAATCTCAAGCATGTCTTCTGCAGTAGCTAAAAAAACACGGGAAAAACTAAATATTTGTCCTTCTTTTTTGTGGAGCAGAGAGGGATTATGAATATGGTTTGTCTGTGTGATATAGCTCCCAAGATTTGCTAGTGACTGTGAGCTTCCAGTACATTTCTCATTCCTTCCCACTACCCCATAAAAGCTCTCAAAACTCAAAAGGAATCTGACATTTCCAACCCTGGTTAGCCTAAAAGGAATGGTTCCTATTTAAGTAAGGAAATGTGCAACCAAGATAAACTATTCCAGGAGTCTCTGTTTTCAATATAATAACCTAATATGTGTGTGATTAGTGTTTATAGGAAAATCAAGCTGTTGGTTTTTGAAGCAGAGACAACAGCATTTGTTTTCTTCAGTGTGTTTCCACACAGAATCTAAATGTGTTCTGTCTTGTTATTCTATGCAAATTTTTGTTTGGAACTTTCTCTATTTTCTCTGTTTCTGAAATTGGGGGGTGAAACACATATGTAGATTTTTGAGATAGCAAAGAGCAATAAAGTTTATTTATTTAGTTACTGCTAGGTCGTTTGTACTGTTTCTGTTGCATGCTCTTGATTAAGACCAGAATTTTCTAGTATTATTGAAATCAATACGTATTTATATAGAACAGTGTGTGTGTATTAAAAATCAAAGCAACTATTATTATGCTGACCGCTGTAAAGGCAATATCAACATGAGGAATAGCAAAGGTTTCTCAGCAAAGAGCTGCATGCTGTTGCAAGAACCTTATCACCTTATTTTCACACTATAATTTGTCCTGTGTAATGATAATTTTTTAATATTCTTCACAATGACCACACTCAAATTATTAAAGATTGTACAGAGGGTGAGATGGGACCAAAGGGACAGTTTTAAACCTGCAGATGCAGGAAACTCTTTGGTATTCTTTCCATATTGAAAAGAATATTTTCCATATTGTTACTGTTCTTATTGTTTTCATTACTATTTCAATATGCTCTTCAGGGCATTGCAACTAAGGATTTCATTATATCTATAACACTGGATCTGAAGTATTACAAGTAAGAGGTACAGCACATCAAACAATTCTGACTCTTACAGGCATAATTTTAAATTTATAGTTCTATTACTTCCAACTGGGTTTGCAGATTGAACACTGGTTTATGAAGTATTAATTCCTGTTTTATTTTTTAAAATACTGATTCTTAGTTTAAAAAAAAAAATCAATATGTACAATAACATTTTCCCACTGGGCTACAAGCAATTAGAATCCACCACAAGAAAATTCATCTGTCAATTGCAAACATTGTACTTAAAACAAATCCTCAGAGCTGTCTGACTAAGCAAATGTTTAAGCAAACAAATATATTCAAATATTCAAAGATATAGTTGATGTAGTAACACTTTTTGCTGAGCTTAATTCAAAAATCAATGCCATGTAGCAAACAGAACAACCCCTAAAACAAAGATTAAAACAAGCGATGATAGAACTGCATATAAATGACAAAATAACCACAGGTATATGAATCTTTATTGCTGAGGAAGACCACATTTCACAGTAAACACAAGAGGTGGAGGTGAGGTGATAGAAAAAATAACTGTTTCAATAAAAATAATAGGATGTTATCAGTCTGTGGCATGGTCTCAGCGTTTGACAAAGCTCAGATCATACACCAGACCAATAATGTCTCATTCTTATGGGCAACTATTATACTATAAATATGTATTATATAAGGACATAATATTATTCTTTTTGCTGCATCTTACCGAACATAAGACTTAAAGAGAAAATATAAGATTCACTTTTTCATTGTTTTTTGAATTTATAGCATGCACTCAAGTCACATTTTTATGCTTTTCTTCAAGGTCTCACGGACCTGAAAATTCATAGTTTTAATAAAAGACAATTTTTTTGTTGTTGTTTTTGCATGAATCACTTTAAATCACAGGACTTGGCAATAGCATTATAAATCTATAGGCATGCATCAGAAAGATTGCAAGGCAACATTTGTCGTCTTTGGCTTTCAAGGTACACACTCTTATAAGGGGATCTTAAACATTAAGTTTTAGCCCTTTTCCCTTACTTTCTTTAAGATTTTCCCTATCAAATGGTAAAGCTCAGGGATCCTGGTCCATGAACTGATGTTAAGTGCCCAGGCTGTACTGAATGGTCAGCAGCAAACCTTCCTCACATAATTTGTATGCGCTGCTGCAGCACCAGCAGAGAGAGGTTACAGTGCCCACCGCTTGGTTTAATTGGAGTTAAGTACATCTATTATGTCGGTGTGCCCCATCCACAAGCTGTTTATTTTGATTAATGCATGCATCCCAATGAGTGAAATCTCCGTGTGAGACAGAAACTTTTAGGAGAAATAAATGAACAGTTTTGTAGACTAATTTTCCTGAAAGATCTGCGTATTTTTAATGCTTCCCCCCCAGCTGGAGTAGCCAGTTTGAGACTCTTTGATAGGTTTGTTGCTCAGATAAGAGGTGCTGATCAACTGTAATATTTCAAAAGTTGGGACCTTAATAACTGAGACACTCTAAACTACCAGCCTCTCTTAAACATAATTTACTTCCAATTTGTGATAAAAATAACATTGAGTAAACTATTAGCTAGGATGTAGAGACTTGAAATGGGCAGTTTGAAAGAATAAGATTTGAAATAAGAGAGGAAAAGCAGCAGCTAGGATGTAACTTCTGAAATTTGCTTCAAAGCAAAAATAATACACTGTAAGTATATACCGTAAGGGTGTCATGATGGGGGAAAAACACAGGTTAAGTCATCAGTTAGAGGAAGGAGGAGAAATCCACTCTCTATAGGTATCAGACTAGCAGATAGTTTCAAGGCTGTCATCTTCCTTGACTATAACAAAAAGAACCATAATTTTTTTAAAAAAAAGTGGTTCTACTTAGGCTCACAGGAAAGGAAATGATTCTTGGAGAGCACCAGGGGCAGATGAACTTAACTGTAAAGAAAATGTGAGAACAAGGACAAAACCTTTCCAGACAAACTCCATCAAGGTCAGGTAAATTCTAGTCCCTTCCAGCATCAGCTGACTCCTCCTGTTGTTGCAAAGGGAACATAAATGACGTGTTTATGCTGAATGCCTGAAACCAAGGCATCAACCCTGGGCCATCTGTGTGTGTCACCAGCCATGTGTGCTGCAGGAAACGGCTGCGCTGTGGCCTCAGACTGAAGGTTACTGAGAGAAAGTACTCTTGTGATCTTATTTATTTCACTGGAAAAGTCAAGGAAATGTAGTGCCCTCAGCAGAGCAAACCTGTGCAGGACCTCACAGAGCCACACCAGCCACATCTCCTGGTGGGAAACAGGGACAGAGAGATTACATGGGGGAGATTTTTAGGAGGTTTGGACCAAGAGACACAAGCACCTACCAGAAAGTAGGAGAAACAGTCATAGTTGGAATAACAGTCCATAAGTTTCCAAAGTTTCTAGATGCTTATCCTAATGAAAATTGAACCTCTGAACCTTCTGAGGTTAACTTGTCCCCACTTATAACATCATTAGGAGATAATGTCAATGAAATGGAACACTGTCACAAGACAGCAGTTTCCCACTGCTAAATAAATGCTGAGCCAAAGCCAAGATATTTATTTTCAAAGTGGGAGATATTTACCCTGTAAACATGTTCTGTTCCAGTGACTTTACGTCTGTTATACCAAACTGCTAATGAGGGAGATGCTGCCTGATGCATGTGGTTAAACTAATAAGAGTTTCTTGGTGTCCTCTTATTGAAAATACATATTTTTATTGGATTAGAGAACAGATTAGCTCAGCATTTCAGCTAATTTGGAAAACAGTTGGTTCATACCAATGCTGTTTCTGGTATGCACCCTACTTCAGGGGTTCTTCACCATAAACAGCTGGACAGCCCTGTTGTCATTCAGCAGCTCCAGAGCTGGAAACTTATTGTCTATTGCCTATTCAGGTACAGCTGCTAAATTATCCACAGGTAGCACATGTTCCAGAAGAAAGAGATGGATATAGGAGCAGGAAGTGTAGACAATTTTGATAGCCACTTATTTTAAAATAAACCTCTATCAGAGGTATAGATTGATTTCTCTTCTGCTTTGACAATCACAATACTTGAATGTTTACTGCCTAGAAGTAACAGAAAAGCTGTTTGCCTGAAAGATTTTTATTTTTAATTATTTCTTTATTTTTAATTATTGATTATATATTTAAAAAAGTCAAATCTTAAATTAGAAGTTCTAAACTTTAATGAATTCTTCCTTTCTGGCCATACATATTGAAGAAAATATTAAAAGTATTATTTGGGAAAATATTTCTTGAGTGGAAAAAAAAATTCCATTAAACACATTTTTTTTCCCAAGGGCACTGAGTCCCTAAGTCACATTGATGCCAGTAGGATATTTATTATTTCTGGGGCTTAAGGCTCCCTTGCATTTCTATAGATTTGCAGCCTCACTGCTATTATTTATTAAATCACTGTTTCTTCAATAGTGAGAGTTGGATATTTCATATTGCATGGGCCTGAATTGGAAGTTGATACAGGCAGTAAAACTTTAACACTGACTCTTAAGGAAAAACTTACATATTATAATGAATTATCTCTTTCTTTTTACACCTGTTGTCATTATTTTTGCCATGTGGGCTTTTCTATGACAAGAAATTTAAGTAAAATTACTTAATAAACCCTTTACTTCATTGCCTAGGAGTTTGTACTGGGGTATTTCCAGCACCTCCACTCAGTGAGGAGTGTCTCTTGATATCTCAGAAATAAACCAGCCTTGTGTTTGCCACAAGGGCACACCTTTATGCTTTACTGTGTCCCATTTTGTTGCTTGTCTCATGAACTCTCTGAGAGCTTTATTCTCTTCTAAAACTTATTTTTATAAAAGGAACATATATATGTTCCAGAATTAGTCCTAGGCAATCCTGCATGGGTTTGAGTTTGCTTTTGAGAAAGCATGCTTTTCAGTATATATCCATAGCTCCATGGCAAACCATTCTTGGACCACAGACATGAGTTGATGACAAGCTCTGCATCTTTGGGCATCTCCAAGTTGCTTCAGCATGCTTTTTTTTGTGTAGGTTTATGTCAATTCATTTTAATATATCTCAGAACAAATGTCATCAGGATCCAATAATCACAGTTTATTGGGTGGACAGAAAGCAGGCAGTGAAGTCTCTATTGGGATTTTCAGCATCACTTTATGAGGTGTATTGCAAAACTGAAATCCATCTGATTTCTATCAGCTTAGCTATAAATGTAGGCATAATGATTCTATCCACTTATTTTCAAATCAATTTAAGATAACTATCTCCCAGAATTAGAAGACATGGATCACTGCACAGTTTAGGCACTAATATAGTGGTTTCTACTCACCAATGTCCAATACCACTGATTAGTTTAGTCCCACTCCTGTATTCACTCTACATCATTAACAGCTATTGGAAACAGTAGATTTGTGCTGTTTGGGCTTTTCTACACAATCCTCACAGTTTCGAGAGCAGAAAATGCAAAATGTTTTAATATTAACTCTTGCAACTGATAAGGTCTAAGTGCACCAGAATGCTAAAAATTATTTAGTCCTTTGGGGATACAAATGTCAATAACTCAAAATTTGCAAATTTGGAATGACATATTCCTGGAAAACTTGGACTGAATGAGAATGTCTATTTTATAAGAAAAATGGAACTCTTGTTTTATGTTCTCTTCTAGTTTTCAGCTGTCTCATCCACTTTGCTGGAGTGCAAGTGGGTTACATCAGTGTAGTAATGCTGACGGCTGAAACGGGGGCACATCCCAAGTCAGGCGAGGTATTAGCAGGATTTTTATGTAAATATGCATCACAACATTTCAGCATGTACATTATGCCAGAGAAAAATTCAGTTCACAACATGTAAAGAAAGAATTGAGACGTTAAGTTGGGTGCATTTTAACGAGGAAGTTTAATTTGTATTTTCTATGTTTATTTATAGGGAAGGCTTTATAATGAACAGGATGCTCATCTGATCAAATGCAATGATGCAATTAAATTGCCTCTTGTTGAAACAGGTTTTATGGTGCTTATTAAAAGTAAATATAAATAAATGTTTGAAGATCTGTGTGATCAGAAATGCCTTTTGATATCAGATGGAAATATATCAGTGCCTGAAATGCCTTAACTCTTTATTTAAATGTGGCAGATGAGTGTTTATAACATCATCGCACCAGATTACTAAGAACACAACTGACATACCCATTTGGTATTTTCAAAAGCTTTTGTCAGAGACCTCATGGGAGGCTATTAAAAAAACAATACAAAGTAATCATGGACTAAATCAGAAATATCCAGGTCAAAGACAGAATCCAGTATGAGAGTAAACTGTTCGAAATTTGGAGAACTCAAGAAGAGTAAAAACAGATTTTTTTCTTCTATCAATCTGAGTGGGAAATCTATGGACAGAAACACCCAAATAAGCCACAGTGTGTGCTGCCACTTTTGCTTCTGCCTTCATTTAAGAGATTGATGTAATGAAATGTGCAAAGCAATTAAAGGCATGAACAAATGAGAAAAAATGATATTAAGATGAGTGTTTATACTAGTTATGTATTTTCATGGCCACTGAGCCTCAGGAAATACACCCCAAGGTAAGCACTATCAGAGAAAAAGAGCTATTGGGACAATCTCAGAGCTGTCACTGGTTATCTGGGAGAGCTTATGGGAGGGGGTGTCCAGAATCCTGGAAAAGTGCAATTATTGAGACTATCTTTAAAAAATGGGAAAAGAGGGTGGATTTGTCAGCTTAACTTCAATTCCTAGAAAAATCCAGGAGAAAATAATCAAGCAAACAATTTGTAAGCCCCTAGGAGATAACAAAAAAGATGAGTGACAGCCAACATGGATTTGTCAGTGTGGGTTGACCTTGGCAGGATGCAGGAGCCCACTAAACTTCCCTGCCACCCCCCTCCTCAGCAGGATGCAAGGGGGAAGGGAGAATAAGACAGAAAAAGTCCCCTCATGGGTCAAGATAAAGGCAGTTTAATAAAGCAAAATCAAAGGCTGTGCATGGAAGCAAAGGAAAACAAAAGATTTATTCTCCAATTCCCATCAGCCCAGCCACTTCCTGGGAAAGAGATCTGGGACACAAATATTGTAATAATTAATTTCCTCCTTTTGTCTTAGATTTTACTGCTGGGCAGACATCATATGGGATGTCCCTGTGGACAGTTTGGGTCAGGCTGTGGGTCCTGGCTGTGTCCCCTGACAGGATCTTGTCCATCCCCTGGTGAAGGGGGAATGCTGGAGAGGCAGCACCAGTGCTGTGCCAGCTCTGCCCAGCAGTTCCCAAACACTGGGGCATTATCAGCACCTTGCTGGGCACCTCTGCACTGTCAGGGCAGCTGTGGGGAGATGAACTCTGTGCACAACACAGTCAGAAAGAAATCCTGTCAAACCAACTTCCTCCTTTGAGAGGGTAACAGGTTTCTAGATAGGGCAGAAGCAGCAGATGCTGAATGCATCCACTTCATTGAGGTGTCTGACAATGTTTCACCTGATACTATCATAATAAGAAAGAAAATATTGGCTGGATTA
The DNA here is from genome assembly GCF_030490865.1 of Poecile atricapillus. Lineage (NCBI taxonomy): Eukaryota > Metazoa > Chordata > Aves > Passeriformes > Paridae > Poecile > Poecile atricapillus. Next base: position 5,869,653 of record NC_081288.1, read on the forward strand.
AACTACTATAAAATGGACAAAGAAATGGTTGGAAATGGTTACTTAAGCCATATGGAAAAAAAATAAAGGGTATTTATTGGGATATAATATGCCAAGTCACTGAAAAGAGGCCCAACCACTTGGGAGGGTGAGAATTCCAAATGATTTGAACAATTTGCACATTCAGTCTGAAACACCTAAGATGACTTCAGGGAACTGGCTGAGCTCGGCAGAAAAAGAGCAGTGATGGAGGATAAGATAAGAGACAATCTCTGAAATTAATACTATCAGCAAATTGACACTTTAGCAGAATAGCCAAATACTATTAGGGGATGTACAAGCAGAAATAATCTCTGTAAGATACATGACATAATCTTTTTGCTCTATTTGGCATGAATGAGGTCACAGCTGAAGCATGGTGCTCCCTCTGCAGTTTGCATTTCAAGAAATATTTCCACCAGGTAAAGAAAGAGCAGAGTGATTATGGATGTAGAAACTTGACCTATTAGAAATCAAAGAGTTGAGACTGATTCCTCAAGAGAAAAGACTAAGTAGAGACAAGATTAGTAGTCTTCAAATGCATAAAAAGTGGCTGAAAAGGGGAGAAGATTGAATTGTTACCCATTTTCTTTGTGACAAGAAATAATGTGTTCTAAATTGTAGAGAGGGATATTTATGTGAGACATTGGAAAAACTCTTTAGTGGTAAAAACAATTAAGGACTTAAATAGGTTGCCTGAGAATATTCGGAACCTCCTCCACCAAAGACCTTTAGTTTAGATAAACATGATAAGATTAGTTCAGAGAGCTAATCCTGCCTAAGGTGAAAGAATGAGCTCTTGATGTTCCTTCCATATATTTTTTCCTTATTTCTCCAATACTTTAACACTCTAGAGCACAAAGAATCGCCATTCAGAGTTATGAACTGAATGCACTTGATGATGATTTGCACAATGAATAAGCAGGACATTGGCAGATGAAAGAAATGTTTTCTCCAGTTAAAGATTATTCAGAGGAATTCCTGACAGTACTATGTGAGAAAGATGATAGCAAGGATATCTTGAAATACTTATTCACAGTGCTGGCTAGGCTAGCTAGAAAACTAGGAGAATTTGACAAATTAGAGAGATGACCACATGAAGTTTAATACAGGTGTGATTCTTGAGGTCCCCTGAGCAACGTCAGGAGTTAGACATGATTATCCTGATGACTTTCTTCCAACTCAACATATTCTAAGATTTTCTGACTCTAAGTTCTAGGTGACTGTGCATATGACACAGGAAAGACTTCTTCAGCCTTTCCCAGTGGTGAAACTGAGCATGAAGAAAACTTTAAAATGTTTTTAGGTAAAGTCAGAGGATTTTATTGGGTTTTAACTTGTGTTATTATATGAATTTGGGTCATGCTTTAGCAGAACTACAGAAGTAAAATTTGTGTTGTTTCCTTATTACAGAGGAACTGAATGACCAGACTGGTTGGAGATGAGTGGGGAATATTAAAAAGCTTGCAAAAATAATGATATTTCATTATTACATCAAGTGTATTTCATCTTACAGTTCAAGATCACATAAGCACAGAACACCATTTGTGCCATTCAAAGCAATAAGGGAAATTAAACCCCAGAATATCTCTAATTGGAATATTTTTAGGTTACCTGCCATTTAGAGAAGTTTGGCTTGAAGACAGGACTGTGTACATCAGAAGGGCAATACAGCAGCTCTCACAAATAGGCAGCACTTTTTTAACTCCATAAGACTGCTTCAGATCTCTGTGGAATATAGGTTTGTATTCTGTTAAAGGGTTTTTGTCTTCTCAGTACCATTATTAGCCATCAGAGTCCACACTGGGCCATTCCTCCCTTGTAGACACTTGATCCATTCCAACTTGCTTCTTTTAAATTAGCAACTCTCTTTTGGAGAAAGAGGTTTTACCTAACAGCAGCACATTCCCCTTCTCAGGGAAATGTATATTCACAGAATCACGGAATAGTTTGAGTTGGAAGGGACCTTAAACACCATCTAGTTCCAATCCCCCTGCCATGGGCAAATTCCACTGGATCAGTTTGCTCCAAGCCCTGCCCAACCCAGCCTTGAACACTTCCAGGGATGGAACAGCCACAGCTTCTCTGAGTAACCTGTGCCTCCCCACCCTCACATGAAAGAATTCCCTCCAAACACATAAACTACACCTCTCCTCTTTCAGTTTACACCCTTGTCCTGTCATTATCTGCCCATGTACAAAGTTGCCAAAGTGAGGTCTCCATGAAGATTTTTCTTCTCCAGGGTGAAAAGCCCCAATTCTCTCTTCCTGTCTTCATAGGAGAGGTGCTCCATCCTTATGATCATCTTCGTGGCCTTCTCTGGTCTCATTCCAACAGGTCCATGTTCTTCCTGTGTTGTGAGTCTGGGAGCTGCATGCAGCACTGCAGGTGGGGTCTCATGAGAGCAGAGCAGAGGGGGAAAATTCCCTCCCTGGTCACACTTCTTTTGATGCAGCCCAGGAGATGAGTCTGCAAATGAGCCTGTGCAGCATCAGATGGGATTTTACTGTGTCTTTTGAAATAGCCAGGACAAGCCGAAAAAGACACTTTTATGCATCAAGACACCAGTGATTCCTCGTAAGAGATGTCTTCCAAGCCATCAGAGAAAAAAGCCATTCTCCTAAGGTCACAAAATGTACTACAATACTGTTGGGTTTTGTTCAATTTGTAAGATGAAGAAACCTCTTTCCACCTGCCAAGAATGTCAAGGAAAGAAACCTCGCTGTTTGTGTTTCCTATCCAAATATATTTGTCTCATATCTCAGTAATAATGATTGTTGTATTTCTCCCACCAGCAGTCACTCTAACAAAGTGGATAATTGTGCCTCAGAGTCTCTAAACTGTGTTGGTGATCTTTGGGATATTAATGGCTGCACAGAAAACTCAAAGATCATCTTCTTTCAAGGTTTAAGTTTTATCATAAAAGACAGACAATTGCTTGCACAACTTTTAGATGAGGAAAAGTTATTAGCAGAGTTTAAAGGTGTTGCTTGTTGGAATATAGCAGTGCAGACTCGACAATCTGAAATTACTTTAAGTGTCACTAAATAAAATAATGGGGTCAAATCTCATGTGTCTCTAAACTGGTACAGGCCCATGGAGTTTAACAACACTGTGCTAATTACATCAGCAGAGAATTTGCCCTCTAGTTTCAAAGGGCCTGTCACAGACAAAAATGCCTTTCACAAGCGCTTATTCTCAATTTCATATCCTTGGATGTGCTGGTTTTTGTTTATGTAGTTGCAGAAAGTGATGCAGGGATGGATCTGTGCAGTTCCCAGTCTCTGGCATGGCTATCAGCAATCTGAACATTTTAATTTTGAACTCTGGCACCTTGGAATAAGCTGGAGAAGAACTAATAACTCTGCCTGGTGTCTCCAGGTCTAGAGAGAGATCTGAAATGCTTTTATTGATAGACAATGAACTCTGCAAGTGACTGAGGAGTGTGGAGAGAGTTGAGGAGGGTTCTGCTACTGAAAAAAAAAAAAGACAAAACTACTGAACTACTTTCACTGAGAAAGTGAAAAAAGCAAGCAAACAAAACAGCTCAACATACTGTGTATTAGGCATGAGTTCACCTTAGGCCCTTTATCTACTTTTTTCATCCTGTTTTCTTTCTGCTTTATTCCCTGCTCAAGCCTATAAGGATTTGACAGCACTGCTGCCCTTTAGCAATACTAGCTCTGCATGGGAGGGCAGCAAAATATTAGCTGGTTTAATGACATTCCCTGACTCCCTAGAAGAGCAGCATTCATCATCATCACTTAAGAAAACACCTCGTCTCAAGTAGACAAGCTCAAGCAGTTTATTGCATCCACATCCATTACAAGGTTGCAACACCTACACTGAGGTTACCAAGAGCCAACATATGTTTTACTACTACTTCAGAGAAAATTAATGTATTGAACCACAGAGCTAGCTAATTATCCATATCATTGACCCCGACACCTTAATGGAAAGTATTGTTCACCCACTCTACAGCAGCTCACATAGAATTAGCACGAGATTTAACATGTTGTAATTAAGGTCTGTAAGCACATTAATGTTTAGAAAGAAGAAAAGAGGGCACTTTTGGTCTGCCTTACCCCCTATCTCCTGTTTCTCTTTCAGGTCAACTCTAAGTAGGCTTTTGGCTCACATATGTGTGTCCCAACCCTGTGTCAAACGGTGATGTCCAAGGCAGCTTTCCCTTGGCATCCTAGGACTGTGGATATGTTCCTGTGTTAATTCAGGCTAGAAGGGACCTCATCCACCCAAGGTCCTGCTCACAGCAGGCTCAGCTCCTCAGGGTTTTTTTTCAGAGAGCTGGGCAGCACAAAGCTCTGTCTCAGCTGGGCTGGTCCTGCTGATCACTGAGTGCCACAGACACCTCTTCCCTGCCTAGGGCTAACTCTGCCATGGCTGTGTCTGCTTCCTTTTTTCTGTTCCTTACTAACACCCCAGCACTTTGTCATCACACTCATAACCCTGACATTTTAAGTCCCAAAATGCAGCTCTAAATATATAATTATTTGTGGTTTCCCAAACACCATCTATTTTCTAATTTCTTTCCCATCATTAATTTTCCTCCTCTTTGCTGACTTATCGGTTGTCTTAAATATTATCCTTTTAAGTCTCCATGGTGTCCAATGAAAAGGAATTAGGCTTCTGAGTGTGCTTTCAGACTTAATCTTGCAATTATCTACTTCATATTGTTCATCACTCCGGCCAGACACTCTCTTTAGGAGAATTATTTGGCCTGAATAAATATCTTCAAAGTCTGAAGACTCAGATTCAATAAAGTTTATGGAGGCTTTCATCTTTATTGATATTATGAAAGTCTGCAGTGTGATTTTTTTTTTTTTTTTTTATTAACCTTGTGGCATAGTATCTTCCTTGGTCTCATAACAGCACTCCTGTGAAAGAGTTAGGAGAACTGTAGAAACTACCATTTTCAGACTTTTGATTCTTCTTTTCCTTACTGGACTCAGAAATTGGATTATAGGATATAACGTTATGGAAAATATTAAGACCGCTGCATAGAACTGAAAAGTAGAAATACAAGGTTTATAAAACATGTTCCAGATTGCTCTAGACTTCTCCCAAAAGGTATTTTGCCTTGACCCAAAGTTTTTAGTGTATTAACTGTGGGAGCATCTTAGTGTTTATGCAAAGTAACTTCAGGCAACTGTCAAACTTTCAGAAGTGCTGACAATTTTGAAATCCTTAAAAAATCGAGTTCCTCTGAAATGAGCAAAACAACACTGTCTCATGACAAAACTTTCATGAAGCAGACAGAAACATAATAATGGCTTCAGAAGCTGAGATCCCTCAGGAAACACACCATCATTTCAAAGCATCAATGCACAGATCTGCTCAGGATGCAGCTGACTGCTGAAAGCAAGAGCATCTGCCTAGTCTTGAACCTTTAACCAAATATCAGCATGAAGATTTAGGCACCAAAACCAAGACACTGTCCATGGAAAAGTAATCTTGACCTTGACTGAGTAGAAAGTTGAACTAGACAACATCCTCTTATCCTTTTCCAATTGTTATACTAGAAATCATGAATAAGATAAACTTTTTTTAGGACATATACTTACATATTTAATTTACATGTTTATTACTATCAGCTTAAAACTATGAATTTTATGAAGAAATTAACTAAAAAATTCCAACTCAATGCAGCAAAAAAGCTGTAAAATTAAATTAAATGTCACTCTTCAAAATCCAGAGCAGAAAAGACAAAGTTTGTAAGGCAAATACAGTAAATCTATGTACATATTTTAATGGATTAGAAGTATAATACACGTGGATGACTGTCCTATGCTGTGTTTTATTTGCTACACTAAATGCATCATATCTTACAAACCACAGAGAATTGTGCTCCTGTATTAATTACATTTTAAGTGATTTTCTAATCTTTGAACCATTTTACTGTCTGACTGCTGCAGAGAGTGTATTAGAATTTCACACAGCACTGGTATTTGAAAGAATTTAAATAGTAAGCAAAAGCTCTCTATTTTTTGTGTTCCTTCAGCCATTTATTTCTATTAGTATCAAAGTGCCTGTTTTACATTATGCAAACATTCATTGAAAAAGCAAGTTGGATTGTAGGTTAACTCTTTGAGAAGAAATATATGCTGTGATAACATTACCCAGTGTGGATGTGTTACACTTAAGGCGTTAACTTCAATATAAATCATTCTTTATATGAAATAAAAGTGCTTTATTGCTTTATAGCAAGATCCTAAACCACAGTAGATGGATGTTGTAGGATGTAATCTGGGTGCCAGTCAATTGGTGCTCTTTGTAAAGTAAAGGATGAAATTGCAGACAATGATATCCAGAAGAACATAAAAATCTGATGTATACCCACAAAATCAATGACTATTTAGAATGAAGCTTGAAAACTTGGTATAAAACACTATCTTTGCCTCATCGAGCTAGGCCTACATCCTGTCCCATTGAGTGGATTTATGGAGGCAGTACTGCAGTGTCTTTAAATGAATGAGAATTTCCTTGCTCCTTCAGGTCTAAGACACACAGTGGAACATTATGACCTGTTGAGATTTCTCTGAGCAGCAGCAAAGGTAATAACACCTTCACTGCCAGGGATATGGTAAATCAAGCTGTCTTTCCTTTTAAGAAAATCTTTGCTTGTGAATTGTATGACCATTGTATAAATATATGTTTAGAAAGACAAGGAATTAATTTGTTTTCAGAACTTGCCAGGAATTTTCCACACATGTTCTTGCAGTAGGAAGAGAAAAAAAAAATAGAGAAGTGAAAATGTTATTTTTTTTTTTGGAAATGTAATTTTTTTTCTGAGAAAGGCACTTTTTTTCTGCCTTAAAAAAAGCTGTATACATATGGACTGAAAGCCATATTTACTGTTCTTTTTTATTTTCCCTCCAAGAATTTCCTCTGTACATTACTAACTAATCCTTAAGTAGCAGTTTTCATCAGTGGCTTTCAAATAAGCACAAAGGAGAAAAATGTCATTGTTCCTCCTGAACCTACAGCACAGCAAGGGGGGAGGAAGGAGATGCTAAGTGGCTTGCATTAATCTCCCAGCATGCCAGAGCAGCAAAACCCACCTCCCAAAAAAATAACCCTAGGACTGTTTCCTACTCACTTCTGCACAACCAGCCAGCACTCCTTGCTTGCCTGCTCTTTTGGCAAGAATCCTACTGAAATCTTCAGCCCAAAATACCTCTAAATATGGCAGAATATAGATTAAACTTTTATATTTGAGCAGTTCATCTGCTGAAGGAGGAACTCAAGGCTCATTTAGAAAAAGTTCTTCCCTTCCTTCTCAGTTTGTCAGTTTCTGAGTACTGGGAGCCAAACAATGTGAATTTTTGTGCCTTGAATGTTTATTGTTTTACTTTGTAGCTCAGCAAAGAAGAAGAGAGCAGGTGTGGAAGGCAGGGAAGAACAGTGGGACTCCTTCAAGACAGGAAAAAATACTCTCAGGCATGGGGAGAAAAAGAAAGAATAAGCTGCTCTGTGCTACCAGTGCCTACAGTGAAGGAGATGAACTACATTACCAACAGCAGTTCTGCCTTTTACTCCATGCACCTCACTTTTTGCATAATAAGAGAAAATTATATTTTGTCATGCCATATTAAAGATAATTATCTCCTTCAATCCTTGTGGCTTTCTATGGTTTTGTAGTTAACCCAGTTACAGTCCTTGATATTTGCACAGCAACTGGTTGTTACTGCCTCAGAAGAGAAATTCTTTGCTTGTTCCTGAAGAAGTCTTTTATCAATCCAGATGTTAATCTTGACTGTTGGTCATTCAGACAGCAGCACATGGTCAGCAAGGACAAAAGGAAGCAAATATCCATGGAAGTTGTACTGGTTTCCACAGTGAGTTGGAAAGAAGTTTAGGCCTAGTGGGTCTGGAATTCTCCATGGTAGCTGCTCTTCTAACAGACAACCCTTTATAGGAAAACCAGTCACGGAAGGAAATGAAAATCCAGGGGATGAAATTTCGGAAGTCCTATAGGTCTGTACATTCTCAAAGCCTGGAAATCTGATGATGTCCTTGAGAGTATCACAGATCATTCTCACTGATAGAGTTGGATGAATGGCTGGCAGAAAGATGTGAGTCACAATTGTGAAAATGGTCCAAAGAGAAGAAAAGCAGACCAGTGAAAGAGATGCCTTGAGTGAGAGCAAGGGATAACTCTACATCACTGAATACAGTGCACCTCCCAGTAGTGACTTCAGAAAGCCCACAGGATGCTGCCAGTATTGGATACCTGAGACATTCCAGTGCATTAAAGGACTTGCAGATTGTGAAATATTGTGGATTTCTTATCCCTGGAAATGCTCAAGGCTATCTTGGATGGGGCCTTGAGCAACCTGGCCTAATGGAAGGTTGAAACCAGGTGGTGTTTAAGATCCCTTTCAACCCAAATAATTCTATGATTTTATGAAATGTAAAACCTCATGTTCCAGTATTTAAGAACAGAAAGGTTTGGCTTAGCCTACAGACCAGCACTGGAGTCCTCCTTGTCTCAGAGTTTTCTTCCCCAAACTTGCAGGAATGCAGTCACACACAAGGGCAGGATGTTTGGGTCCCTCACGTACATTTTTACTTTATGTTAATACCTGAAAACACCAGCTGGAATAATGGCACCATGCAAGAACACAACAAAGGACAGTAGGATTCTCAAGCCACCTATCATTTTAATAGACAAAAGAATGAGAGAATGTAAATATTATCATTCCTGCTGAGCAAACAGGGAGCTGGTATCACTCAGAGAGGTCAGGCGGATTAAGGAAGAAAACCCAGATCTTGTGACTCCCAAGCCAGTGTCTGAACCACACAACCACAGTTGTGTTCTTGACAGAGCTGCTCTCTCTGGGTTTTGATCAGCATATATTGCTTCCAGCAGTTACTCTGCCTGGTTTCCACATCCCTATTAAATTATTCTATAGATGATGTAAAAGGTCAGGGGGGGAAAAAAAAGGCCCACATGCAAAAGTGTTGAGAAAAATGCCACCCCTTTTCTGAAGGCTTATTGTAAAATAAATAAATAAAGTAGTATTAAAGAAGGAAAAATTACCAAGGGAGTCATAAAAAGTTAGCTTTAGGCCAAAGAAATGCTGCTTTTCATTTCTATATAGTACATGAGAATATTTTGTGGACTAACAGTGCATGAATAATGTTTTATTAAAATGTATATCTTTACAGCTTTATTTTATCAGGTCCTTCAAGGCCTGGCATAAAAAAGGTTTAACAAGTTTGACACATGCTGATTTAGCATTTATACCACAAACTGAATCTGCTTTGTGAGGGAAAATAGGCCAGCTTTCAAAATACAAACACTGTGAAGTATTCAAAGCGAAACAAAACAAAAGTGAGAAGTGGGAAGAACGAAAAAGAGAAGAAAAATGCAAACCATAATCATTCCAAACCTGCTGTGCAAAGGTTTTAGACTAACTTTGAAAATATATTGTATTAAATATTGTAGCACTGATGATTCCGGTATCCAAGTTTCCTAATGGAATATGCAAATCTGGTTGGTAGGATTCAACTAGAAGTAGTCAATGAGGGTTTTTTTCCTTTATTCTTTCAAATGAGCCCAAGATCTGGCTCTTCCTGAGCCACCTTAACCCTTTCAGCTACCAAACACTAAAAAGAAAACCTTTTTCAGAATGTAAAAGAGTTTAACAATTTTAAATTAATGTCACATCTTCTGTTGCAGAAGGAGGTATTTTAGAAATCTCCTTGTTCAGCCTCTGTCTCCAACCCAGAAGAAAGTGCTGCAAGCCCAAATACTTTGGAGGAAATATGCTTTTTCTGTGCTAGGGTAAACTGTGACCCAGCTTTCTGTGATATTCAAGTTAGTCAACCCTCAGCTAAACTCTTATCTAACCTGGCTTGACTTTTAAAATGTTTTTAAGCACAATTTTTCTTTTTTGCGCAAAGCCTGGATAGCTGGCACATTTTACAACTTTGCACTTCCATGATTAAAATTGCCAGATGGAGACCAGTTACAATTATTTTTATTTCTGTTAGTATGATATTTTTGCACTTCTGCTTTTCAAGTAACCAGATGGGGGTTAGCTAAATCCTCTGAGCTACTTGTTTATAAATGGACTGTAGAGACAAGAGTATAAATCTATATGCTCAGGTTGCTGGAACAGCTACAGCGCTACAATAGGCAGAGGATGGATAACATATCCTTTTTGTTAACAGGACACCATCTTTATAGATCTAATCAATAAACTAATTAGGATTTGAGGTGTACCAGTGCCCAGCTTCAGAGTGGGGCTTTCATGCTCTATCTACATTTCCTATATTTCTGCCAAATTAGAGACAACAGAAATTTGCCTCTGTCATGGCACGTACCTGAACTTTTATTTCTTGGTATATTGAACAGCAGAGACACACTCTACATTATAACTTACCATGTCTCTTAGAAGGAAAGATAATTTACATGAAGCCACTAATGTTTTCTCTGAGAAATACATTTTTATGACATTCATTTAATGTAAATATTATTTACAATATTTTGTCTGACCCCTGTATGCTCTTTGTTTTAAAACTCCAAAGCTTTCTAATACCTTAAAACACTTTTAGTACTTTAGTACTTTAGTACTGATCATTACAGAGGTAATTAAAATATTTTTTTATTTATACAGCAATTTTCCCTCTATTTTTTAACTTAAAAGATGCCAAATCTACTTGGATGGGTATAGGTAGACACAGACAATTTCTGCAGCAATCCAGGAGAGGGAAACAGTAGCAGTTGTCACATTCCATTGCAATTTCCCAAAATTATACAGATATAATTTATAAAGCCTGAATATCAAAAGTTAAAATTAACAGACCTGGTCTCATCAACTACACATCATGGTTTTAATGAAACCAACAGTCCTTTACTTACATGCATCTGCTTGAAATGACTGAATACAGGAATTGTGTATCAGAAATTCCACAATTTATTAAGCTGTGTGGAAAGGTCCTTTGTCATTGTAGAAACAGAGTAATTTATAATTTTAGCCAACAGTTTTTATCTTAACTACTGCCTAATGTCAACTAGAATAAATCTTTCCTTAATAGTCTTCATAGGCAATAAATATTGGGGTGTGGGAGAGGTTATATTTAATGTGGGAGCAGGTGTGGTCAAATATTTGGTAACATTTACAGAAATTTTAAGCCATTTGTTTTCTTTCTAGCCGATATTTAACATGAGGAAGGTTCACATATTCCTGAATAAACAGCATAACTCTATACAACAATAGCCAGTTTCTTTCCATTGTGTGTTTTACTGATAGGTAATTCAAAACTGAAATCATTGTAGGAAAAAGAATAGTTAGATTGGGTAATGGGGCTAATGGAAAGTGATAATTGAGGAAGCTATGAAAATTGCAAATTTTGTAGTCTAATAATAAAAGAACAAATGTTAATTTTGACTGCTTCACAGTAATCTGCACAGAAGATTGGTGTAGCAATAGAAATCTGATCAATGAGGAAGTTGTCTTGGGATTTTCATACAAATTGTCAAGCTCTGCACATCTACTTTTTCTAGTGGCATATTATCCTGCTTGTTTAGTTGCTTCTCCTATGAATTTCTATTTCAAATTTAACTTCTAAACCCCTTGTGAATATAGTATAGTGCTGTGAAAACATGTGGTGGGTTTAGCACTGGCTAAAATCACCAATGCACTTACTAATTTTTGCTGTGAAATGTGGATTAGGAGAAGGGCAAAACAGACTCAAACTTTAAAAGGTATAAAGAAACTTTGTGAAACCACCACATAACAGCAGGACACTATGAATTCTTACAGCACTCTCCAACCTATGCTGTGTGTTCTGTGGCAAATTTCACTTGGTTTCAATGTCAATGATTCTGAAACTCTATCACAGATTTAATTTAATGCCCCCCTTCTCGTAATATTTTATTCTTCTTTGGTTTAACCTTCTTTTCCATTTGGAGAGTGATAATAAGGGTTAATTGCTGCAAGTGCTCGTTGATATAATTCAGCTGATGGCTGCTGATGAGTGAGCTGGGGAAGGTCTGCAGAGCAAGTTGTTTTGCTTTGTTTCCAGCTCAGCATCGCGGGCGGCCCAATCCTCTCTGCAGGCTCTGCTCCCACAGAGTTGTCCAGATGGTCTGGCTCCGACCGCCTTTCCTTTCATGTAAGGTGGGGAAGTGGTGGGGAAAGTTTGTGTCTGCCTGAAATGACTCATCCCCCAGATCCCCAGGCCTCATCTGCTGCACAATCCTCAAAAGATCCCAACATGTGCCTTATGCCATTGTTTTCCTTTTTTCTTCCTTTTTTGTAATAATCTCATCACCACATCTTGCCCCTTGAGCCCCAGAAAGATGTAGGGGGGCAGATGTTGCCCCCCATATTATCTCAGTAATGTGGCAAGCTGAAGAGTGACAGGCAGGACATGTCAGGGTGGCTCTGGCAGGCTACAGGCACAGCACAGCAGATGTTTCAGGGATTGAGGAATGCTGGGAAAAGGCTCGATTTACAGGTTTGTGAAAGATATAACCTGGCTGAGATGTACTGGAGATGAGCCTCCCCTGATTTCCCTCTGACAGCCTGACCCTCTGCTAGTAAACCAAACACACAGTGCTCATGTTTCAGTCAAATCATAGATGGAACAGCCAGGAAGATTTTAAACTGGCTTGTTTAGAATGACAGGTCAAAGTCCAAGCAGTATAAACTCAAAATTTTACCTGCTTATCCATTAAATCCTTATTTCTTACATGGGGTAATTCCTTTCTCTACCATTAATTGAAATCAAGGGAACTGGGAATTTATATTTTAAAAATCAGACACAGTTATCTTGTTGAAAGACTTCTGATTTGAATAAACAGATTTAGTATCTCTACCCAAAACAGCCTAAAATGGATGGAGTGGGAGAAAAAATAAAAGCAGTGGAGATGATTTTTGGATCTTAGGATGACTGGGGTTGGAAAGGACCTCAAAATGTGTCTAGTCAAAGCTGGGACAGCCATGAGGTCACACCAGGTTGATCAAAAGAGGAATCTGAAAAATGGGTCTCTGTAAAACATAAAATATGCTTGCCATAAAAGGCTATTTGAAATAGAGATCATTTTTGGAATTAACGAATGAGTGGAATAGGAAATGCCCAGAGGCTGGTGCTGTGAAGATCTGTACACATCAATAAGGTCATGGACCATGGATGGCAGGAGAAGCAATCAACCCACAGCCTGCATCTGCACTGGCAGGACTGAGAGTGCACACCCATCAGGGATGTGGCATGGTGATGCAAAGGTGTCTCCCCTGTGCTGATTTTAGCCAAAACCAGCACACTCCACTCAAGCAAGAGACACAAATCAAACCCCAGGATGTGTTATTCCATAAGCACCAGTTAGTAACACACAGAGGAGAATCAAGGTGTGATGGGAGATGGCTCCATCCTTGGAAGTGTTCAAGGGAAGTGGGATAGGAGACAGAGCAACCTGGTGAAAGGTGTCCCTGTCCAGGGTGGCAGGGTTGGTACGTGGTGATCTTTAAGGTCCCTTCCAACCCAGCTCATTCTAGGCTTCAATTTCATCTTCTGAGTCAAGGCTACTATATCCATGCACTTGGTGGTAAATAATTGATGATGATTTGTTTGGGGTTTTTAAGTTTCAAACATAAATGATATTGTGCTCGATGCAAACAAAGTCTCTCCTGGACTTCATTATGTTGGATAAAGATGGATTTGTCCCTAGACTGTGTTGCCTAAGGATGAATGATCATGACATGATTACATTCAGTACAGCAAACTGAGCACATACCTGCTAGTCATTCATGTCCTGGTGCTTTCAAAGAGATCATTTTCCAAAGGAGAAGAATTCTGAATGAAACTGATTGGAAAATAGACAGTTCTTTATTCATGGTTTATTAGATTATCATAATTCCACAGTGAGGAAAGAGGATACCTTTGGCTGGAAGCTTATGCTGTCCCAGTAGTATGGACAGCAATTTTAGATAGAGATACAGCAAGAGAAGATGAGGGGGGAAAAGGAGGAATAGGGAAAAATGAAAATTTATGAAATATATCAGGTTGTAATAGAGAAGCCAGAGGCAGAGCAGGGGGTGGCTGTCAGGACTACAACCAAGTGGGAAAAGCTGAAAGTGTGCCAGGGGCAAACAGCAGTGCTATAGCTCAGGGGAGAGTGAACATTATTGCTGCATACTGGTATTGTTGCTGGTAAGGCAGGAACAGTCTTTGGCTCTGGGATAGCCTATTTACTTCAAAATGGTTCTTCTAGCACTCTTTAATTTGGGAATTCCTGCCTTTTAGGAACCCTTTTCTTGTGTTATTGGAAATGACATGATTTCTAAGAGTCCAATGTATTTTTCATTCACTAGGTTATTTTCTTAATTATATTTGCTGGAGATAGATTCAATTGCAGTTTTGTTCACCTTCAATTTCTGTTCCTATTTCTGAAGCCTTTGGCAGTCTTTCAAAGAGTGTCCACACACACTGAATTTAGTCCCTCAGCTTTAGATGACAGCTCTCAAATTCACATGCAGTGCTTGAAGAGGGGAGAGCACCTTCCCTCTCCTCCTCCTCTGAGCAGACCTACAGAATAAATCCTGATCCAAAACACTTCATTGATCTTGGTAAAGCTCTGCTTTCTGCCAAACTCGATGGCTGATGAAGCTGCAGTTATTACTCCTCCAGTCTGGTACAAGGGTTTACAGCAGAAAGTAAAGATTCTGTGCTATATTAATGTCCAAGTGTTGTTTTTCCATTCCATGTGCCCAAAAGCCATCCTGACACCCAAGTCAGGATAATTTCCCATGACAATTTTGCTCAGACAAGAGTTTGGAACATCAGTTTAGGTGGTTTCACAAAAATCATTTTCTCCTCTGATGGTGGGGGAGAGGGGCCAGATGGGAGATGGGGAGTAGGCTTTTTCTTCAGCAAAAATATTTTCAGAGCTGGAAAATATTCAGCATGTACAGGTGAGGATAAAAAATGACACTGCTTCTCCATGCTGGGCTAAACACTCTTTTAAAACAATTTATTTTAAAGTAGTTTCATACTTCCTTCCATATATGAACTCTTGGTATAGGTTATCTCTATCCAGAGATAAAATTTTCAGTTTTTTTTTTTTTTTTAAAAATAGAGGTGGCAATGGATTTCTCTAGACCCTGGGTGACAGATATTTTGGTTATGTATTTGAAACATAGCAGAATCATTTGCTCATATCATGCAAGAACAATGAAATTTGCTTCAAATTCATAGAAATTTAGATACCTAGAAACATTTATTTGGTATGGATTATTTTAAATATGTAGATTGGGTTAATCTGCCCTGAAGAGGAGTTTTTATTTGCCCTACCATGGCCATGGTTAAGGTTTTGTCAGTTCAAAAAAGGCAGCTGGGCTGCCCCACATATGCACAAGCTGCTCAATCTTTCAGCAAAAGGGGAAATATAAGAAAATATAAAATATTTGCCAAAAAAATATTTGATTAATTAGAATGTAACAAATGTAAACCAAGAGTTCCTTTACAAATACTGTTCCCCATGTCACTACAATGGAAAAATGCCACTCAAGGCTTTGTATTTTGCATCCCTTGGCAGTCTAGTGTGGGAGCTCAGGACCTCTGAACAACAAATATGATTTTGTAGAAGTTTTTCATTGCTTACCTTATGCACTTATTTATATATTTTAAAACTGCTGTTCATGTGATCACACATCACTTGATTGGTGCTTTTATCTTGTCCACGCTCTTATTATGTACTTCTTAGGATACATGATTGGTCACAGTGTAGGTGTTTAACTGTCTTCTGTTATCTGGTTCTTGTGGAGTTTATTTGGTTTTTAGCTTCTTTTCTTTTTCTTTTTATTTTAGAACAGTTTATGTCTCAGTAACTTTGACAAATTCTAAAAGGTCTGATAAGAAATTCTACAGACAGTTTGGCTTTAGTACACTATGGCTAAAGTTGTTTAGATATATTGCTACAGCCTAGGGAAGATTGTGGCTGTTCTTGACCAACAGAGCACAGGTTAACTGGGTTGAACACAGGCCAATTAATATCCCAAACAGGTCTCAGCTGGATGACTGCGTTTTGGGGGGAGTGTTGGACCCAGTGTTGTGCCAGGCTGTGATATCTGTGATGTCAACATGAAGCCAGAATTCACAACTGACATCATGAAATGAACATGAGTTTTAGATTCAGCATTCATAACCTGAAGAGGTTGCTTCCTTCTTAAGGAGATGGTAACTAAAAGAGAAAAATAAGAAGTCTCGGGGGTACTTAAAGCAGCCCGGTTAGTTGCTAGACACCTCTTTCTGTAAGAGGAAAAAGCTTTCTCAAACTACTGGGTAAGGAATAATTAGCAACAGCTGGAACTTCTCATTTGCAGACAAGCTACAAACTAAAAGAGAAATATAAATTATCTGAAGAACCTACCATGAAAAGCACCACCATCTTCCCCTCCTGGTTTCCTCAGGCTGAGACTGAACTCCTTCCCAGCTGTTGAGCAACAGAGACAATTTGTAATTCAGTCCTCTAAATTTCTGTCACACGAGGAAGCAGTGAAATGTCAGATGGGAAGCTGAAACAGGTAGAATTAAATTGGATGTTAGGTAGAAATTTTTTACTATAAAGGGATGTGAGGCATTGGCACAGGTTGTCCAGAGAACCTGTGGCTGCCCCATCCCTGGAAGCATCCAGGACCGATCTGGATGGGGCCCTGAACAAGCTGTTCTGGTGAAAGGTTCCCTGCCCATGGCAGGGGGGTGGCATAAGATGATCTTTAAGGTCTCTTCCAACACAAGGTATTCTGTGATTTTATGATCTACTGATCTCTGCTTGCCCGATATAACAGGAACCTGTGAAATGGAAGTTTCCCAAGGATGCCCCATGAATTATTAGCAACAAAGGCAGTCCAGGCATGGGGGACTCCACCTGTATTAGGTCCTGCAGCTTCCAGAGAAGTGTGGATTTGCTTAGGCCAAACACCCAAATGAGGAAAGAAGGGATTTTCCCTTTCTCTTCTACAGGCCAAACTTTACGATGTGCAATTTTCAAGACTTCCAATGTCTAGAGGGTAGTGCAGTGTTCTAGAAAGCTGCTTCTATTAATCTCACTCTTTTTGCAGTCTTTATTGGTTGGATTTTGTCAGATGAAGCAATGAATGTTTATGCCCGAGGTTTAGAAAGCAATAAAAATGTTTTATTTTCAACATGGGGACCTGTGCTTCCCTTTATTGGAATCACAGCCTGGGCCTTGTCTGGGAGAAAAATCACTAACATGCTTGGGCTTGTGTAAATGAGGCCAGCAAGAGAGAAAAGAGACTTTGGGTAGTTTTTGAATGGAAAGAAAATATCTCCTGTAAACAAATTATGTGTGTGACTATGACGTGTTGTATATAAAATAATTTAACCTGGGCTACAATAGCTATTAATGCTTTGAAAGTACAAAACTTATGAACAGATGTAGGAAGTAAAAGAAGGAAGAAATGGAAGGGATGGAGGAGAGGAGAGGAGAGGAGAGGAGAGGAGAGGAGAGGAGAGGAGAGGAGAGGAGAGGAGAGGAGAGGAGAGGAGAGGAGAGGAGAGGAGAGGAGAGGAGAGGAGAGGAGAGGAGAGGAGAGGAGAGGAGAGGAGAGGAGAGGAGAGGAGAGGAGAGGAGAGGAGAGGAGAGGAGAGGAGAGGAGAGGAGAGGAGAGGAGAGGAGAGGAGAGGAGAGGAGAGGAGAGGAGAGGAGAGGAGAGGAGAGGAGAGGAGAGGAGAGGAGAGGAGAGGAGAGGAGAGGAGAGGAGAGGAGAGGAGAGGAGAGGAGAGGAGAGGAGAGGAGAGGAGAGGAGAGGAATATATGTAAGTTTAAGTGATGCTCCTTTTTAAAACCAGTGTCCCTCAGAAAGAGAAAAAATGTGGTACTGCTTTTTCAGAAATTAAAGAAGTTTCTTTAGATAATAAATGTAAACAACTGACTTCAATACATAAGAAAAAAAGCTTTCTTTGACTTTCCCTGAGTTAGGACCTTTAGAGTGAACTTTTTCTATGGATAAGCTGTCCTTTAGAACTGAATTTAATGCCAGCCCTCTATTGATGAAGTAATACTGTTATGAAACTCTCTCCTGTACTGTTTTCAAAGGGATAACATGTTGGGTTTTTCCTCAGGAGAGCAACAGCTCATTTCAGTGCACTCTGTGGTGCTTTGTTTGGATACACACACACACCTGTACATGGATTTGTGGATGCTTGTGCCTATGCAAGCAGATAAGCACTTCTAAACAAAAGCTCCAGGGGAGTTACATGCCCAGAATCAGGACACTTAATTGCTTTTTGTGTCTATAAAAATCTCCTGCCAGCTGTTATAGCAAAAAGTTGCCTTCTTGTTTTGTCAGCTCTTCCCAACCTTTGTAATAGGAAGGGAAAATGAAAGTGTAATCTCTAGTGAGTACAGCAAATCCTGAATCCTGACCATCAGGGTAAGCTCAGCCAGTGATGGTGAAGTTCAGACAAAGGCTAAAAGGGTGCTCCTCCATGCCTTTATATGAAATATGTATGGGATTGCTCTTGCATCTGAAGCATTTTCTCCTTCCCTACTCACATGTCATCATCTTTAGGTCAATAACAAAGCACTCTGTCACAAGGGACCTTGTATCTCTCTGTCTGTTTAACAGATATAAGCTCAGTGCATAAACAGGTGTTTGTGGTTGACACCTTCAAAATCATGTGCCTGAATGTACTTTAATAAATATGAATATCAGAAATTTATTTAACCATTTTCTTAATTGAATAACCATTCCCTTTTGCTGTTTTTCCCCCTTATTTCCCTCTAGGACATTGGAGATTTTAAGTAATTTTCTTTCTAAGGGGTATGGTATGGATCACTTTTTTAAAGCTTCAGGGGTTCCTTACTTTGCTACAGCAACTCTTTAATTTTTGAAGTGGTAGAAGCCATCTGTCTCAACAGATCATGTTCTTTTACACTGAATGACGAACCAGTATTTCAGTTGATTTATACTTAAAACAGTCTTGGAAAGGAGGGAACTTCATAAACCTGCCAATTTTTGTGTCTTCTATTAAGTTCCTAGTGTTCTGCTCTGTAGATTGCTAGGGTGGTGTCTGTCCCTCCCAGATGGGAAAGTAGGGCACCGATAAAAAAACAGTTTTCTCAATGTCAAGAAGAAAGACATAGAGAGGAATTAACTGAATATCTCCACCTAGTCCCTTATCAATAATCATCCTATTCCTTGAACTTCTGTGATGGACAGAAAACCAGAGGTAAATATTTGAAGGGTCTATTAAAAGACAGATATGGATATGGAGCCACTAATTTTCTTTTGTCTCTTTGGAAATGCCTTCCTAATCATTTTACACTATGCATTCATGATAAGTTAATTACCCTTGGATTTCTTCTCCAGTGCTGCATGAGATGGCATTGGGGCTCTACAAATGCAGCTGTGGTCCTTTTGAAAACATGGCCTTCACAACAAGGCACTTATTAAGGTCATTACCAAAGTTTTCATTTTCTGGGCTATGTTATGAAGGCAGTCTGAACAATAACCTTTTCATAAGGCTTCATAAGAACCTCTTGGTGTTCACTGTATGACCTGACACCAAAAGAATGGAAATGGAAAGACAGACAGTGTCAGCTTTGGCTCCTCAATGTGCTGCGGCGCTGGAACAGTTAACAGCTGCTTTCTCCTCTCCACCAAATCTGACCCCTGACTCTGCCAAATGGAATGAAAGAAGCAGATTGGGGTGTGCAAGGAGCTCTTTTTGAACATGTCTGGCAAATACAAGGAGCTTTTCTTCTCTTTCATTCTTTCTGTTGGGTGAGGAAGGGCAAGCCCTGCCTCAGACTATAGAAGTGTTTTCGCTCCGCCGCTGCTGCAGAACGAAGAAACCTTCCCGCTGGCCAGTAAAGAGAAATTCAGCAGAGGATGTAAATGTTTGGTTCATATGCTGTTTAAAGTGAACTACAAACACCTTAAAAACAATTAGGCTGATGGGAGTTTGGGGAGGACTCTCTCTTCAGAGAGGCTGGAAAGAATTTCTCTCATAATGAAGTATGTCCTAATAGTGATTTTCTGCTAGGTGAAGAGACACAAAACACATCTTTGTTCCTGAGGCTTTTTATTGCAGCAGTTGTCATGAGCAAAACCTGAAAGTACTTGAAAATCCATTAAAAACACAATCAGGATTAAAAAAAAAAAAAAATACCATCTCTTGAAAGTTTGTCTCTGCAGACTGTAAAAGTGAGAAGTCGATAAGTATGAGACACATTTATGCAATTTAAGATTAATGATTAACTGTTAAAGTGCAGGCTTTGTACAATCAGCAAGGAAACAAAACCCTTCAATCTCTGCAGCTGCTGGATGAAGCCAACTTCTAAGTTACGGTGTGTGATAAGATGTGCTGAATCCCAGCCCAGTTGGCCATTGACCTGCAGTGAATCAGCGATTGCTGTCTCCAGGGTGTTTTGGTTACAGTTCCCAATTCCCAAAGAGTAATTGTCAGCTGGATTTATGCCTGTTTGTGACTGCTTTTCCTCTGGTTCTGTACAAGCACCAGTGCATGACTTTGAGAATTTCTAGACTTGGGACTTGAAATTTCTTTTCTCCCAAATTATATACTTCGCCAAGAAAGAATGGACTAGCTTTCAAATATTCATAATAATACTTGGACTTACTTATACCAGTTCTAAGAGTAAGATCTTTAATTATTTTTTTTCCATCAAAATTATTTAATTCAGCCAGAATTTTTTCACACATCCAGGCCATGATCCAGTGCTCAAGTTCCCAAGTTAAAGCAGCATCTTGCCAACTTTAAAACATTTGGCTGGTCAGCAAGAAAGAAAAAGCTGCTTGTAAAGCACTGGAATGCATTTTCAATTAGTCACTCCATTGCTTAAAAGGCGAGGCATTAGGGACTAGGAGGAGAGGCAGGGGGGTGGCAAGGCTGATGGGGAGGGACAGCATGAGACAGTCTGGAGAAGAGCCTTTATCAGCCCCCAACAGCAGCCCTGAAGTTGGAGGCCACTCTTTAATAGCTGAGCTTTTGTTTAGCAACAGGCTCCCCAGGGAGAGTGAGGTTTTCCTGGTAAAAGACCAAGATTTCTTTCAAATAACTTAATATTGCTTTGTATGAAAGAGCAACAGAAAATATGTATTGGGAAGACGCTAGAAGGTTATTTATTTCTCTATTATTGCCTGATAACCAGGCTTCTGGGCACCCTGACTAAAAGGTTGTGCTCTGGCAGACCTTCCTTGGCTCCTAAAATATTTTGAGTGAGATAACAGCCTTGAAAGAAGATTAAATAATGAACCCAAACTGCTTACTATACTTGGTTTATTATCCTGCCCAACACTATGAAGTTCTCAATCGAATAGGATTCTGGTATGGAAAGAGTTGGGGGAGAAAAAAAATCTCATTACATAAAATCATCTTTCTAATGCTCAGTAGCCATAACTGCTTTTTTAAACACTTTGTCCTGTACTTGACCTTCGAATGTTTGTAGCTAGCTGATCTGGAACTTTTTTGACTCCACAGCTGTCTAAACTAAGGATGATGACATTGCTTAGAGATCCTTTTGTGTATGTGTGTATACAGGAATGCTGTTTTCAGAAGTGTATATATATCTATAAATATAGATATATATTTCTTTTTTTTTTTTTTTTACTTTAAGATTACTCAAAATCTTGGAAAGCATGTACTTCTTTATCATATTAACTGAGAACCAGTAAGTTCTCACTGGGGTAACATGTTAAGGCATGAAAGACCCAAATTACACAATAGGCTGGATTTCAGCAGGTAGAGAAAATTTTGGGGGTTGTTGCCTTCTGGCTAACTGTAATAAATTTTCTTAAGTAATATTTCACAGATGTGCTGGTGGTTTCCTGGCAAACAAGCTGAAGATCATAGGAAATTTCTTTATTCAAAGCATAAAAATAAAAGTTTTGAATACAAAGTCCTCATCCCTAACAGAAAAAACATTTGGCTAAAAGCTGGGCTGGAGTCCTCTATCTAAGCACAAGAGTTAAAATAATTTTACAGTGAGTTTCTGTTTCTGTTTTATTTGTTTTCTCCTACTATAGCTACATGCTGTATGAAACACGTGAAGCTGTTTTGGAAAATCCATTGCCTGTCGCAAGTTCCTCTGTGCTAAACTTGATCTCGTAGTTTTATTTTTAGAAAGCTTATAGTTGCTGTCCTCAGTGTTGTAGGAAAAGCTGGCAAAGTTCCAGCAAGGTCCTGCAAAATGGAGACATAGCTTTCGTTCCAGACACAAGAATTTGTGATTAAAAAAATAGAAATAACCACAATAAGTGCAAAAGGGAAAGGAATATCTACTCCTACAGTATAGTTTTCGTGTGGCTATGTTGGCAGAAATAAAGGAGCATTTTCTGTGGGAAGACAGTGAAAAATGTATCTATGGAAAGTATAAGATGTACTTGTTAGAGATAAAATTCTTGAAATAGACATAGTTTGTGGAATTGTGGGATGAACGGAGTAAGACACTGAAGACCTTGGTGCACTGGGGTATAAAGACAGAGCATCTGCCTCTTTCTCACCTTGACCTGCAAGAGGATGTGACAAGGACACAAACTTGGCTTGTCAATGTGTCAGGAGAGGTCAGGGCATTTTGATTTTTGTTTTATTTGCAGGCTAAGCTTGAAGCCTTTCTTAATTCAAGCCTGATCAACGATATATTTGCACTATACTAAATATTCAGTGAGAAGTTTACATGGGAAAATAGGTGAATGTAACTCTAAAACCAGCAAATGTGGCAATGGGGTAGAGAGGAAAGAGAAAAGGCAGTGTGTTGCAACCACTGATACCCTCCCCAGCCTCAAACGAGGGATTAACATCCATAACAGTTGTTTACAAACTTCTGGGAGGAAAGAAAGACGTTGACCAATCTCTTTTTATTTGCTTTCCGTGCTAAAAAAAAAAAAAAAAAAAAAAAAAAAAAGAAACAACTGAATTTAGTTTTCCATTACAAGCATATTGCCCACCTCCTGTAGTTAAATAAATAGAGGGCCCAAAGTTTCCAGAGCTGGATAAAAGCCTTATCTCTGCAGAACTGCTCAGATATGTGTATCAGGTGAGAAACACCCTGTGCCCTGCTGGTTTTAAGGGAGGTGGAACATCTGTAACCCCCAGTTGTCCTCCACCCTCCTGCCCCAGATCTGCACCTGCAATCTCACCATCAGCTGTCTCTGATGTGTTTATCCTCCCCACACCCCTCTGAGACAAAGCAAAACTGTTGGAAGCATTGCCTAGGGGAGGATGTAAAATTCCAAAGTCTGAACTTGAGGCCTGACTCCATAAACTGATCGACAGCTTCAGCCCCACGGGCTGAGCCAGGAGCTTCACCTGGCTGAGGCAGGGAGGGAGGCAGGAGATGACTCTGGGCTTCTCCTAAATGAGGGGTCACTGATGCTCTGGCCTTTGAGCAAAGAAGGCATTTTGTACCTGGGTAATTTAGAACTGGTTGTTTCTGTCTGAGCACTATCAGCTGCCTGCTGTCTGGCATGCAAAATGGTCACATTCTCTTTTTTTGGGCGGTGGGAAGCCTCAGTGTCACCTTCTGGACAGGGCATGACTGAGCTGTCTTTGTGCAGGTCGGGGTTCAGGCTGCCCTAGCCCAGCCTGCAGCAGACCAGGGAGCCTGAAATGGTTTATGCACAACTCGAGTTTCATCTCAACAAAGAAGGAGGCAGTGGAAGACTTAAAAGTTTATTATGTCTTATAATGCTCCTTTATTATGTTTATTGTGTCACACACTACCAGATCTCCCAAATCTCTCTGTGACCATCATATTATTGCTTTTTTTAACATACAAGGGCTGACTTTAACTTCTTTTTTTTTTCTTTTTTCTGTTTCTTTTTCCTTTTTTTATTTTGGGGGGAGAGAGAGAGAGAGAACTGGTGGCAGAGGGAAACTAGGAGAACTAGGAGCATATGCCTGTGATAAAAATATCAAAGTGGAAGTATCTGCCAATTGGGGTAGTTTCATTCTGACTGAACACTTCATAAGGTACTGTTTTGCTTTTTTTTCCCCTAAAGAATTTTAATTTGGGAATTTCAAGAATTCCTAATGAACTGGGGGAGCTCAAGGAGAGGTTACAATCATTTGCAGGATGAATGGAAAACATTTAGAAGGGAAAAATTGCAAGAGAAATATTTAAATGGAGGAAAATCGATGTCAAAAGTATAACAGAAACACAAAAGGAGCCAATCAACTCAATTTTCCTAAGTAAATACACACTATCAGCAGTTACACAACTTTTCAGATCACCATAGTAATCTGGAGGATGCTTTATCATTTATTTTTTAAGTAGTAAAAAAAAACGAAATTGATTTAATGGAACTATATAGACACCTTCTCCCCTTTCAAACATCCAAAGGGTTACATCTGGCTTTGCATGATTAGACTTTTTATTATTCCTCCATAATAGCAGACTTGCTTTAGATCAGTGCATTTCAAGCACAGCTTCTGTGTTTAAGTCTATCAATTCTAATGGATTTAAAGAACAGAGAGGGGGGAGAAAGATTATTCTGTATTCTAAAGGTTGTGAACTGCTTTTAATGCGTGTGTCTGTCTCTCCATATGGGGGTGAGGGACAAGGGGAGGAGGGAAGGGTGGGAGAGGAGTTGCATTAGAAAGTCCCTCCTTTAAAAGTGTCAAACTCCAATCTGCACAGAACAGGGGAAGGGAGACCACCAACAACCCTCAGAAAATAATATAAAAACGAACCTCAAAGGCAGAAGAAAATACCCAAAAGGAGAAGACTGCAGCTTGCAGTAATCTGTAAATGATTGCTGGCAAAGACTGGAGGCTTCGAGCTTGAGCTGTGTTTGTTCCAAAAGAAAGCCAAGAAGGACGGTGTTAATAAAGAGAGATTTAACTGAGGGCTGTGCTTGGAATAAAGTGGACTACAAAAAGGTCAAATTTGATCAGTTGGAGCAGATTACAAGGGCTTTAAAAGGTAGTGGTGAAGAAATGAAACTGGGACTGTGAAGCAATATAGCACAAGATTGATTTTGGGGGTGGAGAGAAGCTGGGACAAGTGCTTATCAGCTTGAGAAGGAGGAAGAGCTGTGCTGGGTTTGTTGTCATTCCCACACTGAGTAGAGTACTTGCTGCTTTTGTGGTTAGCCTTCCCTGCCGTGGTTTTTCTTTTTCCTTTTTCTCATTTTTAATATACATATTTTATTATTGTTATTCCTACAATGGTGTCTATAATCTCTGACTTGGATCCTCTGAAAAGCTGGAAAGTTTTAAGGTAGGCCTATGTTTTCTTCTGTTTGGTACAGGCATTTTGGGTTTAGCCCTAAATTAACTGGAGCTTGAGTTATAATCGAAATGCGAGCCCTGGGCTTAAGTAAGAAAGGAGTTTCTGGTAATTAGAGCCCTTTTAAGACACAGCAAAACCTTTGAACAGATGTTTAGAGGGACCCGGGAGAGAATTTTTAAATATACTTCTCAGTGTTACAGTGCAGTGAGGAATTCTTTTTTTTTTTTTTTTTTTCTCTTATTTCTTTTTAAGGAGAGATTGCTCTGTAAATTCAAGCTAATAGTAAAGGCTCACACCAGTTGCAACAGCAGCGTTAACTCTCTGCTTTCCTTGCTGTGCTCTGCATGGAAATGAATGGGAAACTCCAGAGAAGCAAAAACAAACAGTATGAAAGTTGATCAAGAAGTGGAAAATAGTCTTGGGGGAAGGAAGGGGGACTTGTTTCATGTTGTTGTTGAAACTTCCACACTTTGTTGCCTCTCCTCAGGCATGTGCTTGGCACTTAAAAGTTGCTACTTTTTTAACCTTCAGCACTAATGTTTGGGTTTTTTTGATTTGCATAGTGAAAAAAGGTAATTTGAACTGCTAAAAATTATTAGTGGGGAAAAAATATCCCCATTAATGTTTGCTGCAGATATTGAAGATCCACAGTGCTAAATGTTTGTGTTTAATGCTGCTGTAAGTGCCTGGTTTTGCCTTATTGAGAATCCAGATGTATAAAAGTTTGCAGATGGTTTGCAGAAACTTCAGTAAGACATTGGAAACATCTGGGAGTGTAGATGGCAAAATTATAAAATCACTTAAATATAAAGTTGCATAGATACCCCTCAGCTTTTCTGCAAAACATGAAGCTGCCTGCACCTAGTAATTTTTTGAGTAAATTACAAGGATTGGAGGCTATGAATTGTGATATTATTATGCTATATATGTAATAATAATATTTCAAAGTATACTTTAGATTCTTGGTACAAATTTTTTTCAAAAAACTTACTTTGTTCTGAATTGAAAAAGGAAAAACAACAATTCAGAGTCAAAGTATAAGGTCTGCTTACATGACTAAGGTTTTTTTCCTTACTGAGCTTTCTATTTTAGGAGTTTAAAATTCTCTGACCATTTTCTGAGCCTCTGTGTAGGACTGGGCACTGAGACCCTCTGTCCTCGCCTGTGGTATGAGACTTGGCACAGGGGGCTTTTTGCAAGTTTGTTTTATTTTATTTTTCAAGTCATTTGGGACTATCAGCCCAGAATGATGAGTTTCTATTCGACTCCAAAAGTTCAGAGTGGATGTTGGCCCAAACCCAGGGCTGGGAGTGGCACCTGGGCTGGGGCTCACCCTGCTCCAGGGCAGAGACCAGAGCCAGGGAGGCTTCACCACCAGCAAATGCCACTGAAGTGCTTTTGCAGAGTCCCATTTGTGTTGCCTTACAGTGTGTGTGCTCCAGAAGAGCTATTCTAGGAATTATTTTAAGCTCTATGAGACTATTTCTGATTTCTCTGTGAGACAGCTCAGGTGATGCCAGGTTTGTGCAAAGTTAAACACAGAGGACATTAAAGTCAAGATTTAAGGAAGAGACAATATTGCCCTCTCAAAGAATCCTGTTTTCTTTAAAAAAATTTTTACATACCTGTAAAAGAAATATCTCCCAGGCCCTTTTTCCCTACAGCATGCCTGAAGTTTCCCAACTTTGTGTGTGAATCTGGAGACTGGAGCTGTATGGACACAGAGTAGGTCAAAGATGTGGTTAAGTCTGGACATTTCTGTGTAGTTTCTGTGTATGATTAGAGCAGCAACTCTGCACAGATGTGACATTGTGCAGCGCCACTGCAGGATGAAGAAGGTTAAGAGGTGGGAAAAGGCAATAGGTAATATGAGCAGAATGATCACTGAAAGAAAAAAGAAAAAGAGCTAGAAGTCATCACATAGCTCATATGGCTTGTGACTTATTGAGCTGCAATGCCACTTCTACCTTTTCTTATAAATTTTAGTTCCTCTTCTGTGGGACAATTTCCAACCTGTTTGAGGCCTCTGAAGTTCCTGGTTTTAGTGTGTCACCAATGAAGCCTGTAGCTAATATTTATAAGAAATAGAGGAATGTTTCTGTGTGTTTATCTTAGGTGCACAAACCAATTCTCTCAGACTCAAATGAGTCGATGTAGCAAATGCCACCACCAACTCTAAGCTAGTGTCCTACTCTGGTAAATTCTCAATTTTGTTTACTTTCTGCACCTCTGTAATTTATTGTGTGACTCCATCACAGTTTGAGGCCTGATTAGCTGGGAAAAGACTGAAGGGTGTAGATCCTGTGGAGGCAGCAGGTGGGAATATTTACATTGGGACTTCATGATCCCCAGGGGCTGAGAGCAGCCTTGGTGCTGGTTATCCCCATGTCAGCTGAGCTCTGGCTCCTCTGCCCTGCTCCCCAAACCCTCTGGAAGCCCTTCCCATGACCTCTGAATAAAGGTAATAATGAAGGGAAAGGTACAGTATAGCAACAGGCAAGGCTGTGGCTGGTGGTGAAGCCTAAAAGGAGGGAGAGGTTGTGTTGAAGCATGACAGCAGATTTTGCTGGACTTCACCCAGCTAAGCTGAGAGAACTAGCAGAGATATAAAATAAATGGCAATATGATGTGTGTACATATAATATTACATCAGGCCTCCCTCTTTGGTTCTGTCTGTCTGGAGTAGGACAGTGAGAGCAGCAATAATTTCTGGTTAGTCTCAGCTTCCTCTGGGTGCAAGAGCCCAAAACACAGTTTCATGTGCATTTTCTTTCATTGGATTTATTCAGAGTGGTCTGAGTACCAAAGTTACTGGAAAAAGAATGCATGGATTTTTTTATTTCTTTCTTCCTCCTGTTGTCTCCTCTGGGATAAGCTCCCAGCATAAGATCTATGCTGTGACATGAGCACACCACTGCCTGATCTGCCTGTTCACAGTGCTGACTGCAATATGCACCATGTCCTGTTGTATTCCTTGGAGCCAGGAGAAACTGGCAAAACTTCAAGCCTTCAAAAAGGGAAAAAAACCTTCAAAGCCTTCCCAGTAAATGGTGTGTGCTTTCCCACCCCTCTACAGAGCAGGACACAGAAATCTCATTTACCATCTTCAAAATGAGATGGGAGTTGGGATTGAGACCCGCTAGTGCATGAGACCAAAACCAGCTGCCTTGATTCTAGAAAAGTCTCTAACCCCTGTTTAGAAGTGCTGGCATGTGATTTTGTTCCTCATATGTGACAGGGACAATGGTTTCTGAAGCAACCTGTTCTCTGGGCAGCTACAGCAGCAAAAGCAAGGCAGGAGCCTGGCAAGGAGAGACACAAAGAGGGAAAAAAAAAATTAACTCCTCTAGGCCACATCTCCTCTGCTGCTTTTTTGCCTTGATTTGGCTCCAAAAAGGCTAAATTCAGCACTGTAAATCATATGAGTTACCTATGCAGGGAAAATCTTGTACCCCTTTGCATTCCTGTCTGGAGAAATATGTGACCTTTCTATGGCACATAGCTAGGAACAAAAATTAAAAGTCAGTTTTAACTTGACTTTGCAACCTCAAGGTGAAATCCAAGGAAAGAGTAGGAGTTTGTACTCAGAGGAGGGGTCAGCCTCCAGCCTGGGAAGCAGGGAATCTTGGTGTCTGCTCTGCATGCAGATGATTGGAATTTCACAAGTCCTATTGAACCGGCCTGTCCAACTTGGCTGCTGGAGTTGGGAACATCTTGTTTGCAGCGCGTCATGTGTCAGGCGGATGTACCAATTCAAATGTTCTCTCCAAAATGTCTTTTTCCACCACACACACCATCCAAACAGCCTGCTAATGGTTTGGCTTTTCAGGAAAAATAAAAGAAAAAAAAAAGAAAAAGTGATTTTCATGCTTGGCAAATCAGCCCAGGAGGAGCAATTTCAGCATTATGACCTGTTCTGGGCAAATATTCCTATCCCTACATCCACCCCTGTGACTGCCTGGGAATTGAGGTGGGTTAAATAGCTTCAAAACGTTCAAACTGGGGAGGGTGGGAGGAAAGCAGACAGAACAGCTCAAATTTGGCTGTGGGCACAGAACAATAAATTGAGCAAAGCTTAAGATACGGCATTCTGTATTTTATTCAGTATCTGAACAGACCAGTTAATGCATGGACCCCCAACACCTAGCTGCTTAGAAAAAGGACTAAATAAAGCAAATATTTCACTTGTGCTTTACTCTGAGGACCTGGATGATGTTCTCTTTATCCAGTACTCAAAAAACAAAAGAAAACAAGCCCTGAAATTTGGCCCAGGGACATAATGCTGGACTCCATCACCACCATGAAATACAGAAAATGGAATTTCAGATGTCAGTGGAGAATACAAATTCCCTCATAATTGCCACAATATGCTTGGTTTATAAAAAAAAAATAAATAAGCGTGGAAAGAGGGTGTGTGTATCTTGTAATAACTAAAAACACATTTTAGAAATGGCTTTCCAGTTTACCAATCCAAAAATACAGATGGTGTCAGAGATGGCATTGAAAGGGGTGTTAGTGAGGGTTACACACATCCCAAGTCATGACACAGATGAGAATCACCAGGGGGATGGTGGCTGCTGCCAAGCTCTGATAAGCTAAATATGAGCAGCAAAACACAGTGTGGATTCTTCTGCTTTCAGTTTGAATGTGCAACTCTACAATCACTCAAGTGAATAATATTGGGATGAAAAATTAGGGCCAGCTGTATTGAAGTATGATTTTTTAATTTTTTTTCATGATTTCTTATTTGTGCTTCCTTTGTACTTTGTAGAGGACAATATGGGAAGATTTTCTTGGTTTGTTTTCTTAGATTTTTTTCCCCCTTAAAAAGGCAGGACCTATGGGATGATGCAAGAAGTAAAGATAACAGAAAACAGCAGATTAGGATGTAACACACTCCTGCATCCATTGCTGATGGCTGAGAAAGTCATCCAGTCCTCCTCTAAGCCTCTGCAGATTTATTCTTGCATCTTTATTTTCCCCTGATTAAAATTCACTATCACTCCTTTCAATAAGAGGTTGTTCTTCACCATTTTGCTAAAAACAATCCACTTTTCATATCAAGCCTGTGTACAAGCTCATTACATCTTGTTCATTTGGACATGAGTTGTTAAATCTTCCAGGTGCTTTATGGGGGATTTAAACATCCAATTCAAATGAATGATCTCTCACAAAGAGGTTTACTTACTGCTGCTGCCATGTTCCCTTGCCTAATTATTTGAATTGCCCTAACCCCTAAAACATAATATGAAATGACTGCACCAGCAGCACAGCTGTCTAGCCAGAGTCTGTGCCAGTGAGGTGCAGTAACATTCTGCCAGCCACCTAGTGATCTGCAGTTCAGGAACTTGTGCCAGCAGCTATGGCTTTTCCTTGATGGTTCCTTCCTCCATGAATTGACCTGACTGGTTTTGCAATTTTAACTTTGAGTCCACAACATCTGTCAGCAAAGGAATTTTGTGTTTGGCACACTGATGGCAGCTGCTAACAAAGCAATGCACTGGAAGGGCTCTTCTGCATGTAAACTTGTCTTGCATCCATGTTTTGGGAGATGTGGAAAGTATTTGGAGTGGATTCCCTGCTAAGGCCTTGAGCCATTGACTTCAGGCTCCCTCCTCCGAGAGGAGGTGGAGGTTGTGTTGTTTCTTCACCTATTAAATCCCAGAATTTGGCTCCTGACTGGTGATTACTCACACCCAGTTACACAGGTGCACGTGCTGCACGATGCAGGTAAAAGCAGGATCATCCTTTCCAGCACACGTTACTTAATGATGCTTTCCTCTACCATTCCATTGTCTTCATCTCTTAAATCAGTGACAGTCCTAATGTACTCCTGCAGGTCTTTCCTAACCAACCCATTCAAATTTTAATCTTTGTCTGGTTCTGCACTCATTTGAACTGAAATAAGGAGGAAGTACACGGGACGGTAACTGGGCAGTGGCAGCCTTACATTGTCCTTGAGAGATGAGGCAGTAATTGCATGCTTTTCCCAGAAGTTCTGTGTTAGTTTTGAAGTGTTAGTTAATATCTGTGTGCCTCAGCTCCCAGAAGTAAAATGGACCTGTTAATACCTGTCTTATTTACTTTGGTTATAAGATTTTCATGGCTATACAGGTGTACAGCTCTGTCCTATAAAACCCACGGCACTGGGGGCTCAGCCTTGGGCTGGGCTTTTCATCACCTGCCCTCATAACAATAATTTATTTAACTGAAACTAGAATTTAATTCTTTTGAGGTAAAATAATTCCTTGTTGTTTACTAAAACCTTTTCTATGTTATTTGTGCTTTGCAAGATAGCACCAAGGACGAGCCACACAAATTCCTTGCACTCACTGGCTTTTTTTTCCAAGGAGTTGTTAGGCTTTGTTTTTATTGAAGAGAGCTTCATTAAAGATCCCTTGCACCTCTGCTAGTCCCAAGGTGCTGTACCAAGGAAGGAGAAATGGAAGGTGAAACCAGAGAGATTTGTAGTCTTTGTTGCTAAGATTTTCCTCTGCTTGACCTGCGCAAGAGATGAATTTTTTATCTCTCAGGAAAATGCTGTAACTATTCCCTTTGGATGTTGTCTGGTGGGTATCAGTGTCTCCCAACAAACCTGTTCAGACTTCAGGCGCTCTAATACTCCTGAAAAATGCTCTGTGGCACTAAAAAAACCCCATACAATAACCTAGGTATTACCATCTAACTTCTTTTATGTGAGCAGTTGAACATGCTTCTACCGATTATACCCTTATTTTCCTTAATCAAAAAACCCCAAACCTAATCTTATATTAATTTCATTTTTATATAACTTTCTCAGATTTTTTTTTTTTTGATTCTGTGTGTTTCCTCATGTTTCATCACAAGTGATAGAAATTCCACTTTTTTTTTCCCTCATCTGGGTAAGTCCATGCATTCCTTGAATATAGAGGGATGTTGTGATCATTCACTTGTTCTTGAGTTGATCCCAAGCTGGTTTTACTGGACCACTTTGTTGCAGAATACCTGTTGACCTGCAGACACTGACTTTTTTGTTGCAGTTCATTTGCTTTTTACATCTGAGTTTTAAAGGTGAAGATTTTTCTAAAGGTAAAAATATTGGGAGGCTCAGTGACTATCACAGTTGTATTCTCTCTTTTGTAGAATGGATGGATTTCAGATTATTGGAAAAACTTGTCATGTCAGTTGTGCTGGATTTTTTTTTCTTCTTCAAGTTAAATTGCCTGTAGCCAGTTATCTTCTAGAAACATGGTGTATAGATAATTTTCATCTGTTAAAGAATTAATGTACTTGTTCAGGTAATTTTGCAATACTCTTCAGTAGTAGAAGACTAATTTTCATTTTAACATACCTGAATGGCTGAGTACATTTATATATTAAATCAGTAGATGAATTGAACCAGAGCTTTGTTGGGGTTGGAAATCTTGGTATGACTTTTGAGTGATTTGATTAAGGATATTCCACCCAAGGATTTGTAAGATACTATGGAAAGCTTTAAAGGAAGGAGAGGTTAGGGGTTTTTCCTTTAGTTTTAAGATTCTGAGTTTTATATTGGATTCTTGGTTTCCAGGTCCCAAAGAAAACAGTAATCTTATAGAAAATACTTAAATGAGCCTTTGAAGTGGTGGACATTTCAGTTCTGAAAAAAATATGTAGTGTTAATAACAGTTCTCTGCAAAGAATGGGCTATAAATCCACAATTTAATTAATCTCCATGTGTCATCCGAGCACAACTCTACCTGTTACACTAATCCTGAACTAGGAGGCACTGGCAGATCTCAAACTGAGACTAACTAATTTTGCAAATAGTAACTGAAATCACCTTCAAGCATTTTTGCAATGAATTTAATATCTTGATCTCTTAGGATGCAATTATTCCTTGTTTTAAGCAAGCAAGGGGTTACTGCATATTAATCAGAGGTGGTTTCTTGTTACTGTGAGGTTTGCACAGATTTCCATACAACTTACTTCAGGAAGTACTGCGTCAAATACCTGTTAGATATTTGAACCTTAATTTTTATGTACCCTTTCAGTAGAGGTGCTGGGAATGTTGGCTGACTTGGCACATCATAACTGAACATCTTTTCTGCCCTGGTGTGGTCTTGGGGAAGAACTTTGGTGTTTCTGGCACTGCAGAAACTCAGGGGGGTCTCTGTAGCCCTTGGACTTCCCCCTTGTTGGAAAAACTGACCTTGCCAAGGGTTGTGAAATGTTGTTGACTGGGGTCAGGTTTCAGCTGGAGATGCCAAAATAAAGGATTTATGTAGCCTGGGAAGAATTACGAGCTTGGATGGGGGAGATAGGTATTAAAGGTCTCAGACGGGGTGATGGGGAGAAAAGTGTTTAAATACTGATGTAAACTTTCATTGACTCCAAGAGGAATTAATTGGCAGGGTCTTTTATGTGACTTTTGGGGTTAGATTTCCAGCTGACTCAAACTGACAAAGCTCCATTGAGCAAGATCTAGACTTAGAGTAACTGGGAGTTGGAGCCCATGTGTTTTGCAGAAGACTTAACATCTTTCTCTTTATACATAAAGTTTCTGGATCTAATAGAAGAAAGAAATGTCTCGGTCAAAGAACTTACTGTATTAATTAATTCCAGCATGTGTTTTTGATGCCCAGTTTTACTCTATCTAAAGTCTGGACTCTAAAAACCTCTTGGGAATAGTTACATTAAGTTTTAATTTTCTAGCTATTTTTTCCTGTGTTTAAAAGAAACAGATGACCCAACCCTTTGCTCTTTAGTTAGCCTTCAAGTAGACTAATAAATCTGCCATAATCTATGAACAAACTTAAACCCATGACATTGTAGGCTGCAGACAAGCTGAATAAACTAACTACATAAATTGCATATGAACTTTAAATCATTGGGAAGCAGTGATAGGAGAAATCAAATTTGCTGCATTGGAAAGTATTTTCTTAGCTACTTATTTGAGCTGAAACTTTCCTGATTTTTGTAAATGTGGTGGGGGTGGAGGGCTGGGTTTGGGTTTGGTTGGGGGGAGTTTTTTGGTTGTTGTTTTTTGGGATTTCTTCTCATTCCTGCATAAGCTGTTTGTATTTTTAAACCAGAGCAACATGATTTTGTACATCTAGCTGTGGGACTGCTCTTAACTGAGTTTAGATCTCCCTGCTGTTCACTGCAGCGAGTCACAGCTACATCTGTGGGCAGCAAGTTGCTCTGTTTAACATGAGATTCATTAAAATCTGTGGTTAGTGAGAGCTCACATCGTGCATACAGTTATTATAAGTGTAACTGCAGAGTCTTGGTACATGATGCCCCAAAACTGGCTAGATCACTATTTTATGTGGACTTTGTGTTCTCCTCATCTTTGCTCTCAGTTTTTTTCATAAGAAAAATTTAAAAGCAGTTTCAGCTCTTCACACCCAAGAGAAAAAGCAAGTTCCTCACTGAGATGTCCCCTAACTTAAAAGTACCTTATGTAGCAATAGTTCCTACAGTAAACAACTATATGAATTTTTCTATCTGAGTCTAGGCTGCAGTTATTGTATTTTACATCCTTTCTTCTGCATCTTATCTGCAGATAGTGTACAACCAGGCACAGCAGAGTGTCCAGCAACAGAAATAGGCAATTATTCTTGACGTGACAAAATAGCCCAAAAAAAAAATCTGATCTGCTGCAAAGAAAATTTTGTTGTTCACATTTGTGTGGCTGAATAAAGGTAAAAAGAAGAATGAGTATGGATGAAGCTGCAGGTCCAAGTCCAGGAGGCATGAGTCTGTCTTATTCATATGCACACGAGAAATTACCTTGGCCAGAATTATTTTTGTTGCAATTACAGATGTTTACTGGGTATGCATCATAGCACAAAAGTCCTAGGAGAAGACCTTGGTTAATTTGCAGAGGGTGAAAAGTCCCCAACAAAACAAATCAATCAAACAAACAAACAAAAAACAAAAACAAAACAAAAAAAAAAAACCCAAAAAACAAAACATCATAGCCACTGTTCAAGAAAAAGGACCTTAAAACAAAATGTCCCTTAAAGTACAGAAACCCTGCTTGAATGTATAGTGTACCTGTATTAATCTGGCTGTACTGATTTCTGCCTTGTTTTCCCATTAAAAGCTCTGCAAACTATTACAAGGTTGATTGTACATCCTGTATGGGCAAATCATGTCATGGATTAAATTTAAACAGTTATTATGAAAATACAATATATAACAACAGGGTGAAAATAAGCTGTGTTGATGCAGATGAGCCACATATACAGTGAGCTTGGGATTTGGACATGAAACAACGTTGGGCTCCAGGTTGCAACACCATAAAAAGTGACAATCTGAAGGAAACAACACGTTCTGTATTTATTTTATCTTCCCCCCCATTTTTCCTTATAATACACACCAGCAGTCCGACCACACAGGAAGTTTGCACAAATCTACATGGTGAAAGTGGCATGAGGAAGAAGAATGAGCTCTGCAACAAAGGGTTGGGCATGTTTTATTTCTT
Source organism: Poecile atricapillus (assembly GCF_030490865.1). Lineage (NCBI taxonomy): Eukaryota > Metazoa > Chordata > Aves > Passeriformes > Paridae > Poecile > Poecile atricapillus. The sequence goes on from NC_081288.1 coordinate 5,905,367, forward strand.
CAGCAGCTGGAAGCTTAGTGTGGCACTGTGGAAGAAAATCAACTTTTCAGGGAGGAAGCTGTATAATCAGCATGTATGATGGGCACTTAAAACTTGATGATCTGGAACAGAGCAGTTACCTATATATGGTATCTTTGTATCGCCTCAGTAGGAGCTGCCAATTTTGAATTCCTTCAGGAAGATGGTAAAATATGTGCTTGAACCAAGGGGTTGCAGCATGAGTTAGATGAAAGTTTCAGACCCAGAAGAGCTCCCTTCTGAGGAGTGTTTAATTAGGGAAGCAAAGGGTTGCATAAAATAGCCAGCGCTTCTCAGAAATGGTGACTTGAGGCTTCTGTTTGAACTTTTTCATAACACAGAGGAGAAACAAAAATCTTTTGAAAGATTTAAAACCAATAACCCACATGGCAATTAGCTCACAGGACTGTGCCAGTAGATACTCTGAAGGCCAAATCCTGAGAATTGGGGGAAAAAAAATACATTTTTATGGGTGTTGAGAACATCTACAATCAGATAGGATTAAAATGGATGGGGAAGGCTGTAAGTCCTCATGTTTTGGCCAACTACTGTCCGAGGTCAAGGGGAATCTTTCCTAATTTGGCAGCACATCACTATCCATGGAGGCTTTTTGTACCTCTTAGGGATGGAAGGTCACATAAAACAAACTCCTGTCCGATCCAATGAGACAATTGCTGTTATACAAGAGCGTTAAAATCCTACTCATTGAATTTTCCTTCCTACTACTGAATTCTAACAACATTTACTTTATTGATGCAATGCATGAAAAAAAGAAAGAGCAAACCTTTCAAGCCTTATGTTACTAAAGATTTTTTTTCTTTTTTTTAGCAGCATTGTATACAGGGTCTTAACCACTTTTTGGACCAATGAGTTTCACTGGGTAATTTTGCACTGAATTAAAATAATTATTCATCACTGTTTGAACTTTGTGTACTCTCAGATAGGTAAATTATACACTTTAGCAGGTCAGCATGTATTCTGACATTGTTATGGGAAAGATTTGCATAAGGAAAATATAGACTTCCCTCCCTCCCCCTTCCCATGATAAAAATCTCAGTGCACAATAGCTGTACTGCCACATGTCATGGGGACATTGTGTAAACCACAGAGTTACAGATTTGTCAGCCTAACCAAATGTCTGAAGGAATAATGTCATATTTCATGTTGTATTTTATCTGTAAGCCTGGTCTGTTTTAACCTTGATTTGTGTGGCAGCTAGCCATACCAACAGCTTGTGCATGGCTGATTATAAACAACTTTATTTTAATGTAACAAGATTCTCATTTAATTCCTGTGAGCTTGATGCAGTGGTGATCAAAGCTAAATGCAGACCTCTCTAAGGTAAAGGATTAGATCACACTGACCAGAAAATACAGGGTCCTGAAGATTTCAAGATCACAATCTTTTGTAGGTTGTAATTGAAATTTTCTGAAGCTGAATAGTGCACTTAAAATATTGTGAATTATGTTCACAGAGAGCCTTGGTATAATTTGGATATAGTTTTGGTTTTAATTTAATTCCATTTTTGTATGGAAGGACCTGTATATTCAACCAAGGCTTATTCATTTAGTATTGCAAGTTATTCTTTCTCCATATTATTGTTACTCTTTAAGAATGAAAAATTTATTTTGCAAGAGCTGGAGTCCTTGAAATCTGCTTTCTTTTTACAGGGATAGTGTGTGCATCTTGGTTGGACTGTGTCATGCTGAATCAAACACAGATTCATACTTGGTGGGGCCAGGGGGGTCCTGCTTTGGGATTTTTTGATGTTTTTGGTGGTTTCAGTGTTAGACTTGTTTAGTGGAGCTTTTATTTTTTATTTTTTTTTCCTTTCATTATTATTATTTTCTTTATCTTTTTGATTATTTCATTTTCCTTGGCATGGGTTTTATTTTAGGATATTTTCTGGGGGAGGAGGGTCTGCTTTGGGGTGTTTTTTGGAGGATGGTGGTCAGGATAAGGTGTTGATGTTCTAGAGGATTAAAAATGTCCTTGTTGAAGCAGTGTGCCTGAGAGTTTCCTGTCTTTACCTGACTGCCTATTTTTGGGAGGCTTAAGACAATTTAGTACTTTTGAGATTACCACGTCCTTGCCAAGCATCTCAGAAGCTGAACAAGAAGTTCAAGGAAGGTGGGAGGGATTAAGCTGACATTTGTATGTGGCTGTATTCACACATCTGATTCCTGAACAGGGTGGAAAGAGACTACAGCGTTCATTTTATTTTTAAATCAGCAATAGCCAACCTAAGTCCATAAATGTCAAACTTGAGGGGCCAAATTGAAACCTGAGTTGAACCTTTGAGTGGCTCTTAAGCTTGTGGTGAAGTGAATCAAATTGCAGGAATGATTCTTAACTCAATTGTCCCTTTAAACTCCTGCTGCTTTGCAACTTTGCCTTTCTTCTTAGCAAATAGCTGATTTTGAGCACTTCTGCTTTCCCTCCTGTGGCAAAAATATAACTTTTAACTTCAAACAGAATCAAAACATGTTACATAAACATGGTTGGTAAAGTTTAGAAAAAAATTGGGGTTTACAATTTTTTTTCTTCCCCTCAAGTCTTCATTCATTATTATGATTCTTGTTTGTTTGAGAGAGCAACAATACAAATTGTGAACTTTAATTTTCTGTGCAGTGTTAGGAGGAGGTGGGAAACAGCAATAATAGCCCAAGGTCCTACATTATGTGTTTGATATTTGTGTCACAGGGCAATATGGTGCTGCCCATTATCCTGGTGTTGGGAAATCTTTAGGAGTACAGATAATGAATCCAGTGCTGCCAGTTTTCATCGTTAAAAATTTCCTTCGCTCTCAGGAAAATCATTATGTGAATGGGGATTTCTGGTCTGTAAATACCCAGGAAAAAGGCACAGATGATCATGTGCACACAAAGATGCTTAAGGTCAATAAGCTTTTTTTTTAAGCTTTTTTTTTTCTAATCACAAGGTAAAAATGCAGAAATTTGCAAATATGTTCTTTTTAAATATATATAAAATCATATTGTGGAACTTTCTTCATCTTTAGATTATTGCACAATCTTAGAACTTGCATTGAGACCTTCTTGTTTTTGTGGTTGTCAGTTCATGAGTTTTTGAAACAGGAGCCACACAAAGATTTCTGATTTCCCAGTGATGTAGAAACTACTCTTCTAAAATCCACATCAGTTTCTGACCAAACTTTCACTTCTACTTCAGCTGTGAGGTTTTTCCCTGACTCTGGGCTATTTGAATGTTAAATGTTTCCTGGTTCCAAATGGGAAGCATCAATCCCATTTCTGGGCAAAATTTTCACGGTCCTTTCAAATGTGTACTATTGAAACCAAATAAAACTCCTGCCCAACACCCACAGAAGAAATCAGCTTGCAAAGGTTTCTGACAGTGTGCTCCAGGGAAAGATTTTATATAATTTAAAATAGTTTAACTCTAGTTCTTTTGTATTCTCATGCTCATGGCTTGCTGTTTTAAAGACCTGTTATTTTTAAGACTCCATACCAGTGTTAATCAATTTTAGCTGCATGTCCCCAGATTATGTATGAAGACAATATATTTATGCTTTTATTTGTCAAAGAAAGCTCTGTGCCAAACCGAGGTCTTAATAATCAGGCAGTGCTGGGTGGGGATTTTTTTTGTTTAGCTGTGTTTGTCCTGGAGATTGTTAGGCTGAAGTATTTGTTTAAAAGAAACAAAATGAAAATGAGGGTCTATAGCCAAGTTTTCAAATGATCCTCTTGCTCACTGGCAGTCATTGAGACAGGAAAAGTGATGGCTAGTGATTCAAAAATCCTTCATGCTCTCATTTTTTGGCATTTGAGCTCCTAAGAGAGTCTGGCCTTTTTCCTGCATCCTGAGATTAGCTGAAGCACTGGTTTTGTGAGGATTTTTTTACAATCTACACAGTCCAAAATTACAACATTTGTTGGGAAGTTTTTAAGACTTTTTTTGCCCAGGCATCTCCTTTGAGATGTTGGCCACCTTTAACCATTCTTGACTTCAAAGAGTGTTGATGATTGAGTTTTGTACAGGCATATCATACCAGAAACAGCCCTCAGTCTGGGGAAGTGCACTTTCCTTAGGTTGTGAACCTCTCCTGACATTTCTTCTCAGTGAGTCTCGATTGTTTCTAATCCTGTATTTAACTTTCCTGCGAACTTTGGTTTGGCAGAGGAATGTATTTGCTTGTTTGGGGCAGGCTGTGTTTTACTGCTTTGCTTGAATTTCTTAGTGTTCTCCAAAATCACAGTGACTTGGGAATCTTGCCAGTGTTTTAGACTTCAAATAGTGATAGTAAGATTTGTGTGCTCATTTGAGGCTTACATAAAAGCTAAAGCTAATATTTGTGGGCATGATTAAATGTGTTTGGTATTTTGGAGGGGAGGGATGTATCTAGCTTATGAGTTATGCTTGCTGCCTTGTGGGGATTCTTATGAAATGTAGCAGCAGCTCAACAGGTTACCTAGCAGAGGGTGAGTTAATGCATAGAGCTGATACTCATAAATCAGAAGATTAATGCCTGCCTTACACCTCTTAATAAAAACAGCAGAGAACAACAATCTTATCAACATACATGTAATCTGTAAACAAGCATTGTAGTCAAATACAAACAGATTTTTATCATTATCCTGCTCCAAACCATGTGACTTTGCAGTGAAGTACTTGCAGGAGATGAGTTAATACATGCTTGACAACAGTTGCAGCCAAAAAAAAAAAAAAATCATTAATGCTAACATGAGCAAGATAATTGGGATTTGTGGGGGAGTGAATGTCCAGATTTGAACTTTTGAACTGCCAAGCATTAAAGCCTGTTGCTTCCTCTCAGCAACTGCTACAGGCTGCTTGTAATTTTTTTGTGAACACCCAGACTTAAGGAAAAAAGTGGAATGTGCTAAATCTTCCAGTTAGTAGAGATAGCAGTGATGGATCAATTAGCAAGCTGGTCACTTCTTGTCCTTCTACATATAAACTGTTTTCAAAGAATCGCAGAATGGATTGGGTTGGAAGGGACCTTCAGATTTATCCAGTTCCACCCCCGCTGCCATGAGCAGAGGCACCTTCCACTGGACCAGGTTACTCTAAGAGCCACTGAAAAATGAGACATTTGTGGCCTCCAGAGAGGAGGCTGAAAAGATGTGTTTCTAGAAAGAATTTTTTTTGGAGAAAAGGAGGAAAAGAAGGCTTAGAAAGAAGAAGATGAAAAGATCTGGGAGTTGAAACAAGTCATGGAGGACTTGGTGAGGAAGATAAGCAGAGAGAATGTTGGGGAGTGCCTGGAGGCCTCATCTGGTGATGCCCAAGATGTGGAACTGTGAGCAGTGACCCAGGATGGAGCAGCACAACCTCTGACCCAGACCAGGGATGTGGGGACCTTGTGAATGTAGCCTGAGCGTAGTATGTGAGGTGTAAAGGAAGGCAAAACTTAATTTCCTTCCTTTCTAAATAACTCCTTGCCCCTCTGTGAACAGTCTGCTGAAACCTGAGTTTTTGTATATATATATATATATATCCTATATATATCCTATATATATCCCATATATATCTATATCCTATATATATATATCTATAGCTATCTATATATATATATGTCCTTGTATATATATATATATATCCAAGCCCATATATATTTATATTTATATTTATATGTATAAGGTGACTCCTTAGGTGGGGGTATGCAGCACTTTCAAAAGCACGAACCAGTTCTGGTTCCCAGATTTAAACAGGTCATGGATAGATGGAAACATGGATACACATCATGATGTACAGGCTGAGATGGTGTGGGATGACAGTAGTTCCATAAATGCTGTTTTACAGCAGGCTGTGGGACTGTAAGGAGCAATGTAATCATATGTATTTTCCAGAGGAGATGGCTGTCTTTTCAATACCAGTCCACTTCTAAAAAGCACAAATAAGCTTGAAACACTTGGAATTAAATGGTACTCTGTGAAGAGTAGGTAGGATTCATTACACACATTCCTAATTATGTCTTAGAACAGAAATTATTTTATATGGTATTAAATAACATGTTTTGCTTTGAACTCTCAAACCTCACTCTAATCACCTTCCAGCTTTCTTGGGTACTCTTAGGTTCAAACTAAGCCCCCCTCTTTTTCCTCAAATAATCCATCAAGTGTTGTTAGCTGGGGGAAGAGAGTACTCAGAGAAGCGAGTAAGTCGGTGACATAATTGGTTTCCTCTCAAAATGTGTATGAATGAAGATAGTTGCAGCTGTTAGTGAGTACAGAGATAAACTTTCCATGCTTTAAGTCTTTTGATAAGTATTTGTGTATGTATTTTGGACCTAACCCATTTTAAGGAAAAAACCCCAATAAACTGGATAGCTCTATTTCTTAAAAAGTGAACTCTTATGAAAAGTAAAGGAAATTATAAACTTTTAAAAATCTCTTAACTTTGCACATGAAAGACATGGAAAAGTAGGTGTAAAATCCTGGTCTGTATCTTGAAGCTGGAATAAAGGATGATTGGGGCAGGGAAGTTTCTACATAAAGTTAATAAATAATTTTCCACCTGATTTTCTCAGGGCTTTGAGATTCCTCCTAGCATAGGTTCTTCTCCTCCAGCAGGTTCTCCCTATAGCCTTCATCACTGATCATTTTGGAAGCTAGACTGGAAGTCTCTCTTCTTCCCCCATCTTCTCAGCATCCTTAGTCCATCTTCTTCTCCAAATATTAATTGAAATTAATGTTAAATCACAAATCTGAGCAGAATGCACATGACAGACCCCTAAGTATGGTTCTGTAGGGTGGCTTGGACATACAGTAGCTGTATTAGCTCAACAAGCAGGGGAAAACATTGTAAAGGGTTTAGGCACTGAGCAGAACCATTTGGTCTCCAGTCATACATGTGGAGCTCTCAAGGTAAAATATAAAAGAGAAAGTCACAAATTGTTACAGCTTCAGGTTATCCCTAGTTAAATGTCAGTGGTGACTGAGACACTGAACTTTCAAATTAAAAGCAGACCAGCATCAGCTCTGAGCCCACTAAACTAGGCTGGACTTTAAAAAACTTAAATATCTAACGAAAACCCTTTTAAATTAGGTCAAGTGACACTACTCTGTAACTGCAATCCTGGCTCACGTGAAGTATTACTTCAGGTTGTTTTCTTCTTTATGAGAGTGTCTGTATTGGAGATTTGTATTCATGTAATTATTTACCAAATGCAATTTCTTTCTGTCAAATGAAGACATGAACACAAGAAGAGTTAAATTTATATGGCTTTTTTTTTTTTTCTGTGTGTGTGATTTACAGTGATTTTTAGAGAGGTGTCTGAGCAGTGGCCCCATTAAGTTCAGTGTGATTTTCAAAATCTGCCAGAAACTGTGGCACATATTTAAGCAGCTGGTGAAGATTCCGTTTTTCAGTTCTTTAAAAAGGAAAAAAAGCAAACATATATAGTATTAATCATTTTCAATTAGGTTGGATATCAACATTTAAGTGAATTAGAGTCAACTCAGGAAGGAATGAAGGACTGACCGTATTTTTAGTGCCTGTGCTGCAGGTATTTACCTGTGAAAGGAGTTTGACAGGAGCAGTGTCCAGGAAAATGCACTGTTAAACTGGGAGGGGGCACCAAGGTGGTGTGAGAAAGTAGATGGGACACACAAGGATCTTTTCCAGCAGTGTAAAAATCGGTGTAAGTGTGAAGTATTTGAATTTTCTCAGATGAATGTGGTCAGTGAACCACATCTCCTTTCCACTGATTGCTGGCTTTAAAACATATGAAATATTTGCTGCCTCAACCGTGGGGTTCAGAAAATGCTTCACTCGGTGAGTCACAGCAAATGCATGGCATAGTTAGCATCTGTTGGGGTTAATTGACAGAGAACTCTTCAAAAACAGAAATAGACTCTTAACTCCTCTGCCTACTGTTTCTTCTTTTCACAGAGATGACACAAAGGGAAGAAAATCTTTATGCAGAATCTCATTGAATTGATGAGGTTATACAGAGCAGTAGCAGGCAATGTGTGGCTTTAGTGCCTAAAGTGTTCTGTAAAACCCAACAATTTACACATGCATATTTAGGATATCCAAGATAGATTCCAGAGAAAACTTGTAACAAAACCCCTGTTCCTGCACTCCCTAACACCTTTGTCCCCTGGGTTCCACCCTGCTGTTGAGTTGAAGTCTTTTTTCATCACATCTTGATTAATACTAGGTGCTAAAAGCAAATTGGTGATAACTGCTGGTCGTGACAGCTCTTGTACAAGCTCTTGCCAATGGCAGCACTAGTTCTTTCCTGTTCTTACCTGCAGTAGCCTTCGTATTTTAATCATGGGCCCCAAGCAGAAATTGTCAATTAGATTGAGCCTTGTGGTTGTCTTTGAATAAATGTTCTTTAGCAGATAGATTTAGTGCCTTGCTACTCTATTCCCCTGGTTTCTATGTGCAATATACCTTCCATATACACTAAAATGAAGTATCTTCCTGGGGAAAAAAAATCTATCCAATCACACAGCAGATAAAGTGGCTACTCTGCTGAACTCCAGAAAGAAATGAGAGGGCTTGATGAATGCCTTGAGGCCAAAACAATGATTCTCTTGCTGCTTTCTCTTTGAAAAAAAAAATAAAAATCTAAGATGGAAAATCTGAGTTATTTCAATGTAAACAGTATGGAGAATTGTGGTAAAAGAGACAGTGTCACTTCTTTTATCACATCTACATTTGATCAATGTCTCTGGAACAGTTTTGTCCCAAGTGGGATAATGGAAAAAGGGATCTTCTGTGGATCTGGCTACAAGTTATTGATAGATGGGGCAGGATCTGTGAGGATGCAGGGCAGGCTATTCCACTGACTCAGAGCTGTGGGGGATGCTGGATGCAAACGCAGCTCAGTTTTACTTTGAAGAATGATGGCATAGTCAGAAACTTAAAAATCACAGGCACTTTGCACATAACTATATCTGTTGGACTTGAGTGGGCTGTGAAAAGGAAAGATGATGGAGTCTGGAGTTTGCTTGTGTCTGAAACAGTCCAAGGCAGGGAGGGACTGCACATCATCTTACATCAAACCAGTGTCTGACCTGTTTTTTCAAAGAAGTTGTAGTTCTCTTTTATAGTGGAATTGACAATATACATACAATGCTCATACTCTGGAGTGAGTGATTGAGGGAAAATGTCTCCCTCTGGGAGGAAAACATTCCCCTTGAAAGGTGTGTGGTGGGTGCAGCAGGCTATTGAGAAAAACAAGATCCCACAGCACTCCATGGTGCTGGGCCAGTGTATGTCCACATCAGCCCCAGGAGATAGGGACATCTGCCATTATCTACCTAATAAATGGAGTCCAGAACTGAGACTGGGGACTGGACACTGAGGCTGAATCACAGAATCATTCAGGCTGGAAAAGGCCTCTGAGTTTGCACAGGAATACCTTTAACAGAGTACTTCTCTGCCCACCAAACCATACAATAAAGTTACAGGTGCAGTCATGTGGAACGCTTCCAGGAAAGGTGAATCCACCACTTCCCAGGACTTAACCACACTTTCAGTGATCAGATTTTTCTTAATATCCAACCTGAGGAGCAGAGCCTGAGCCCCACCTGTCAGGGAGTTGTGGAGGGTGATAAGGTCACGCCTGAGCCTCCTTTTCTCCAAGATAAACTCCCATACCCTCAGCTGCTCCTTACCAGTTGTGTGCTCCATACCCTTCCCCAGTTCCATTGCACTTCTCTGGACATGCTCCAGTGACTGTGTTGTAGTGAGGGGCCACTTTCCACCAGAAATTTTCACAAGAATAATTTATTCTTTGTAATTTGATCTCTGAGTTTTTTGGGGGGGGGGGGTTTTGTTTTTTTTTTTTAGGGTTTTTTTAATCGTTTTTCATTCCACCAAACTAGCTTTTAAAAAAATGAAAGTTTAAAAAAAATGAAAATTTTGAAAAAATGAAAACTAAAAACAAATCTGACAAAACCAAGAGAAACACAGGAAGAAGTGAAAAAGCATTTCTCTAGCACATATTTCAGCAGTTGTCCTGACAGGGCCCTGAGTGCACACACAAGTGAGCTGATGACTGAAAACACAGTGCTTAGGGTTGGAAGTAGACAAAGGGATTTGTGGTGCTTGGCAGCGGATGTGCAATATCCAACATGTGCTCCTCTGTGTGAGTATGGCTGGGAGAGGCAAAAGAGAAAGGCAATAGATGTTCCCCTGTTATGAATGGCTATAATTAGGTACCTTGCCCAAGGTGACATGGAAATCCTCTGTCAAAAATGAAAATGGTAATCCAGGTCTTGTGGAGAAAAGCCCACTGCAATACACACAAAGTTATCCTTCCTCTTCTAGCTGCTGCTTTCCAGCTAAGCCCTTTCCTCCAGGGCTGTGGGCATTGGTCTTACCTCTAGGAACATAATGATTCAAAGAAAAGGTGCTCGGGAAAAAAGGATTAGTAACTCTAAGCTTCCGGCCATGGGCATTGTGTAGAACAAATGCCTCTTACCAACAGTTCAAAGGTCTGTCTTAGGTTGTGAGGGGCTTTTTTGGGGGGTGGTTTTGCTATTAATTCTTTAATTATTATTCGAGTTTTGTCAGAATGGAAAAGGCTCCTGCGCAATGCGAACTCCAGCACAACTTTGCAGTGAATAAAATGGAGGCAGCGTTTGCCTGTGCCTCCCCTGCAATTACGGAGCGATTCTCGTGTCCTGTTTGAATTTCCTTTGTCGTTATGAAACACAACAAGCTGACGGCTTGATATTAAAAGCAATTGTACTCCCATTCATGCAGATGCCAGCCTGTTTAGGTGAATTTACTAAGTCCCTAGACGTACTTTTTTATATTATTGTTGTCTCTGGGCCGTGCTGAGCATTTTAATTCTCTGAAAATAACCTCTGTTTTCCTTTCATCTCTTCATTAGCTCTTTCATCATGAGGACATGAATTTAAATATATATATATATCTCTTAAAGTTGTGTGTAATAGAGATGTTTGTATCATTCCAATTTGTTGAACTGTGCTTTTAACGTTGCATGGCTTTCACAACCATAAAATGACACAATTATTTCTGTGTTGTATTGCTTTGTACCCTGAGGTTCCATTTAAAACAAAGCAGAGAGATGTGTTTATAGGCGGTATTGAAAGCAATGTATATGGATCTTGATGGCAGGCATATTTTATTGAAGTAAGATTAAATGACAAGTTCTGCACTATTGAAGTGAAATCAGAATGAGATTTTGTGCTGAGCTGCACATTGTTAAATCAAAATTAAAGTAATACCAAGCTGTGTTGTTATTTTTGTGGCTTTTTGGTGGCATCTTTTAAAAATGAAGTTTATAGCCAGTAATAAGTATTTTAATGTAAATATTCTGACCTTTCTGGACACATTATACATCAGATGTTATATATGTCACAATGTTACATCTTTGCATGTGCTATCAGATATCAGAAGACTGAATTTTCATGCTATACGTTGTGAATATATGCTTGGATTAAATCATTGCAAGTCAAACTAATTTGCTTTGTATATAAAATCACAGTGTTTAGTACATCTCAGGTAAAAAGCCCTTTTTATTTGATCTCTTCACCTATTTTGTTGTTCTGAAAATAGGCTCAGAAGATTTAGGGTTTTTTTAAAGAGGGAGAGGTTTAAGTTACCTCTGTGTTTTAAAGTTAAATGTCTGGGATTGGCTGCAATTAGTACCTACACCACAGGAAGGATAACAGTATGAGAAACTAGTAAAATTGTGAATTTTCTTTCTGCCTACAGTTTTTATTTTGCTGGGAGTGGACCCCATAGGAAACATAGTTTTCCTTTCAAATTTACATTTTGATTCATAGAAAGGATACATTTCTGATTAACAGAGGGCTCTCCCAAATTACAGGCTTAATTGGACTATTTGTGCTTCAGCATGTGAAGGAATTGCCTCTTAAAGGATGATCAAATCACATGTCTTGCTTCAGTGTTTTAAGATGAGCTGCACTGCAGGAACACCTTGTAGTTTGCACGGGCACTAAAATTTCTGTTATGGTACAATATTAGTGTCTGGAAAATGCAGTTACTTGGGGCTTTTGAAGCTGTGGAGTAGATGGCTCAAACTTCTTAGTGTGCTATTGCAGGAATTTGAGTATGTAAGGGAACACCAGCTTCCTATTTTAACTGCATGTTCAGCCTGGACTGTGAATGTCAAGTTGGATTTTTTTTTAATCATCACTGGCGTTATTACGTCTCTCACCTCTTTTTCCCTTGAGACAGTAATCTTAGCAATATATGATCTAATAAATATAGATGATTTAAAATCCCAGCTGCCTTTATTCCATCTAGTCATGGTTTAGCCTCTGCCTGGTATGTGTCACGTTGTGACTGTCTTCACCTTTTTTTTTTTTTTTTCCTGGTTGTTTCCCTTCCAGGTTTTTCTTCTTTTCCATTAAAATTGCAAAAGATGGAGTTTCTCCTGCAATGTGTTTTATGCAACATTCAGCACAATCAGACCGGGTTCTCATTTTAGGCCTGTAGACATTGACGTCTCAAATATATTCCTACTACTATTACTATTATTTTTTTTAATATTTGGATTTTATAACTCAGTCCCAGACTCCACCCACAGGGTAAATAACATAGAGCTGCTGTGCAGAATACACTTCTTTGGTCAGGTAGGCATTCTAGTCCAAAATTTCTGCTTTAATCACTGAGCGATGATTCAATTTAATGACATATTATATAACTATAGAGAGAGCATCATATATAACAAAATTCTACATAACAACAAAATCTGTGTCATGGAAGTATGATTTTTGCCTGTGCACTGAAAAGCTGTGGCTTTGTTTTGTTTGCGGTTTTTTTTCCTAATTTTTTTTAAAATCTATCTGCAGATTAAATCCTGCCTGTAGGACTACTATTAGGTGAGGACTAGCAATGTTTGAAAGCTCAGTTTATGAAAACATGTTTATCCAGGGGGACAAAGGAAGAAAAGTTGCTTTAATTTAGTTTAATGTTTCCAGTCCTTTGGGTGGCACAGTAAGAAGGTCTTTTGCCAGGCTCAGAGGGAGAAGAGAGTAAATGACTTATTGTTGGTTAAAATATTTGTGTGTTACAACTTGAGTATGCTAGGCCCACACATTTTTAGATAATTTTTGGAATATTTCCTTTTGTTTCCATTTTTATGGAGAAATTTGAGATCAACTTGAAGAAATTGAGGAATTTACCACACAGTGAAAAACCAAGTTGAATGTATTTGTTAATACCAACCCCACAGCTGTCTTGTCCATTTTTAAAGGGGCACACACTTCTAGGGCTTGGAGAATTAATAAGGAAAAAAACCAAAAAAATAAAAAAGACCAGCATGATATATTCTGGGGAAAACTTTGCAGCCATGTTTCTTCAAGTTTCCCCAAATGGGCAGAACTGGTGAATCCATAGTGGTGACCTCTGCCTAAATGGCTCTGCTGCTGCTGTGTTGTTCACTGTTAACAAAGAATAAGAACTGTGGGAAGCTACTGTCCTACAAATAATGAATATTAGTAAATGGCAGGGAAAATACACAGGACACTCTATGAGATGCAATTACCAGCTGTAGCAGAGTTGTCTGTCACCCACTGCAGGTAATACATGCAGAAGGATGTCTTGAGGGAATTGTTATCCATTTTTGGGCACTTTTCTTTAGACATTGGTATGAAAGCAAATAGGCTTCATAAGGCCTAGCTGCTTTTGGCTCCTGACTTCTTTTTTGGTGCCAGATGACCTCTACCCTTGACAGCCAGTGCCAGTCTCAGTCAGGCATGTGAATGCAGTCCATGTCAGCAGTTGCACTGCATATATGCTTTTTCCATTTATCCTTGGGACACAGTGACTCCTCAAGCCCCTGCTGTACTGCAGCATGTCAACTTGGCAGCCTTGTTTATACCAGCTCTTGGCCTCTTCCCTCTCCTCACCTGCTCAAATCCTCTGGCTCGGCACGTGTGTCAACAAGTGTGGTCAGGTGTGAAGAGGCATGTGGCACTGAAGTGACGTGGCTGTCACACAGGATGGGCTTCCCGCCGTCACGATGGCCCCTCCCGTGGCACAGTGCCGGCCACCCTCATGCAGACCTGTGGAGAACCCGCTCTCTGACAGGGAGGGAACATTCCTGACTTTGGGTAAACATTTCTGTGCCGACCCTTCTGCTGCGGTGCCACCGCTCAGCGGTTCCTTCGCTTTCCCTCTTCCCCATGTGGGCGCATTGCCGCTCATCCCGCTCGTGTTTCCCAGCGGTTTGGGAGGGAGCCCAACAGAGGTGACCTGATTCCAGCTGTCAGTGTCAAAATCTGCAGGCAACAAGACATCGCTGCTTTATTGGTCACTGCCAGGAAATCATCCTGGTAGAGCAGATCCTGAAAGTAATGTAAGGAGACTGCTGCATTTCAGGATGCTCGGAAGCTCCACTGAAGGCAAGTCTTGGTTGTAGAGGAACTTCGCAAAATGCTGGGTGACTTAACTGCAACAAGCACTGTATGTTGTGCTGGCCTTCTCAGCAGATGAAATAGAAGTACCAGTGATAAATTCTGGTGGAAGAAATTCTCAGATATATAAAAAACATGATTCAGCCAGTAGGAACTATGAAACATTTGGTTTTCAAACCACTAACAGTCCAACTAATCTTGAAAAATAGATACAGCATTGGTATTTTGGTTTTGGAGGAGACCAACAACAGAAGGTATTTTAATTCAACCGTCTTCCCTTGCACAAGCCAAACTGTCTGGAGAGGTTTAGCCATCAGAGGTTTCACAAGCTGATGGATCTGAGACAATTTCCCAGCGGCCGGGAGGTGAGAACTCAGGCTGGATGTAATGGCCTTGTGAAAAACATCAAGTCTCATAAAATCATATTTTGTTTGGGTTGGAAGTGACTCTACAAATCATCTATTTCTAATCCCCCTGCCATGGGAGCAATGCCATCCACTTGACCAGGTTGCTCAACCTTTCAACCTGTCCTTGAATACTTCCAGGGATGGGGCCTGCCTCAGTCCTGTCCCATAGGCTGATACTTCAGAAAAAGCAGTTTCCCTGCCTTGGGAGAGAGACCAAGGATGGGTTTCTCCAAAAGTCAGAAATTTAAGCTGCACTTCTCTGCTGCCTGTGTCAGCAGTGGACTCCATCAGTAATTTCCAGCTGTAAAGCTGTCAGTCTTCCACTAGTTCAAATTCAACTTTATTTTAAAGCCAGCATTTCTCCATGGCTATGCAGGCTATTTTTGATGGCTTTGAGAATGGCTGAGAAGTAGGCAGGGGTCTGTGCTGGATTTCAGTGGCTGGGACAAAGCTTTGTGAGTGATATGGAAGTAGAAAACAAAGAGGGGTCACAACCAGATTGCATTTTACTGGACTTGCCTGCCCCCTTTCAGAAGTTACCCTCCCTCCACCAAACACAATTCTTTCTCACTTCCATGAAGTTATAAGTGATTAAGGGTAGGGACCCAGAAATCCCAGAGTGTGAGAGCTCAAAGTGTTCAGATCAAATGGGGCATGGTGACAAAACTGTAGGCAAAGGACATGGAGCAAAATTCCAGCTGTAATTGCAGTTCTGCTGTATCAAGCAGTTATTCAGACAATGAACAATTGAAAAGCTATTCACATCACTTCACATTTGCTTTGCCTTGTGGCTAACATTTCATTTTTGGTTATTGTTAGATGGCAACCAAAAGCAGTGAATAGTCTGTGCTAGTTGGGAAAGAATTTAAAAATCTGAGTAAATCAATAAGTCTTTCTTGGATGTCTCTTATTGTTAGATATGGAAATACTGGGAGAACTCAACTTTTTGTCTGCAAGGGCTTTGGTCTGTTCTTTATCAGATGTGAAAAGCCAGAGAAAAATAATTAGAAAGGATGTATCTAATTTTTGCACAGTGAAAGCCAAGTAAAGCAGACTGAAGTGTGACAAACAGAGGTACAAAGAGACACCTCTAGACAGGAGTCTCTGTCTGCTTGCTCTGGAGACTTCCCCCCCAACATGAACACAGGTCTTTTATTTCTGACTTTGGATGAAACTGAAAGAAAGGCTCCCTTTGCAGTACCTAGCTGAAGCCTGAACAAAAACTAAATCAAACTTCTTTAATCTAAAGACAGCTTCTGGTCCAAGTACTGGCTTTGAACTTGTCTGCTGCATCTTCTGTAGAAGCTATTAGCCTTTCTCCAGGTCTGACCTGGGGCTTCCGAAATCTGAGAGGTTTTCTTGTCCTTTAGATTGCTGGCAGCAATGGCTCCTAAGTTTAATAAATAAATAAACAAAAAAAACCCACAACAACTAAACTAAACACACAACAACTAAAACACCCTGTCTAAAGTCCATCCATAGAGAAATTATACAGCTTGGTGAAACAATAGAGAGGAAACCAAGTGCACAGGTAAGACCTTCTTTAGCCACTGAGACTGCAAGGCTATCAGAATAAAAATAAAATTAATATTAAGCACTGCCTATAGTGTTGTTTGGCTTTAGCATTTTACTTGATGCAGAACAAGCACAGATAAATAAAAGAAACCTGTTCATGACAGAGAGCTCTCCCAAATGCCCTAGCCAAGAAGAAATCAAGCCTGTTTGTCTAAATTTTTGTAAGGAAGGATACTTTCTGACTTTTTTGTTTGTTTGTTTTTTGCTTCTTAGTGAAAATCTGGCAATGCCATATAACTGCTTTTTGTATAACTGTCCAGGAGTCCTGTATGTGTTAATGTGTGGCCTGACACAGTGTCTGAAGTGTGAGGGAGTGGATGTCTCAAACCTTCTTTTTGGAGTTTCCAGTGTGCATTCCTCCTCCAGAACAAATATCAGAAGCAATAACCAAATAGGTTTGGATTATTTGATTGTCTTTAAATGGTATTCAGCTCCTTTCATCACAAGGACCAGAGTTTAATTGCTCATCTGACTGATAAAGAGACAAAGCTACGTGGTTAATCAATAGATCAACCTAGGTCAAGGCATAGGACTTGGAATCCATATGAATCAGGGTTCCCATTCCAAGCTGGGAATAAGCATCTTGTGTGACCCTGAAGAAATTACTTAGTATCTTGGGGGCCTCTTCTCAGTGTTAGAAAATCAGGATGATAGTAATGAAGCATTATGATGACATAACTCAATAGCACTTGGATGGGGCCATAAAAGTGCTTTCCTGATGTGCTCTTAATTTCATGGGCTGGGTAGATTTAGTCACACTCCAATTTATCCTCCAAAATATGAATGAGTGCAGTTCTCCTTGTACTTTAAGAACAGAGCAGGTGTGGGGTGTGTTATGCTTTGGGCTGTTTCCATGGTTGGTTATGCCAGTTCCAATGGCAAGGTAGGAGCAAAAGGCTTTGGGATGTGAGGGATGCTGTCCTTGGATTGGATGGAACAGTGTCTCATGACAGCTACATTACTTTGTGAAAACAACTAACATGATTATGGTTTTATATTAAAAACAGTAATTCACAGTCACAAAAAAAAATCACTCCCTGAAGACAGCTTTATACAAAGAGGCTGATTTGGTTGTTCCGTGTTCTGCCAAACCCTTTTTTAAAATTAGATCTTTACTTTGTAATTTTCTTCTTTTTCTGCTCAAGGGTACTTCAGAAAAATAGTGGAGAGATATATAAACGGGGTGTCTCCATCTATAAATTCTCATGTAAACTGCTAGGCTCAAAAAACCCAGACAGTCTTGTCTGCCACTGTGCTGGGCTCTGTAGAAAAGAACCTAAATTCAGAGCATATTACAATTTAATTAAAATAAACTGCAATGAGTATAAGGAAATCATTGAAAAGCAAAAGGCAAAAGTCCTTGGAGATTATTCATATTTGTCACTTAGAAGCAATTTCAGCACAAGTAGGGGTTTCATGTCTTTAAAGTAAGATAATATATGTAGGTTATGAAGCTGCTAACATCTTCCTATTAAGAAGTGATAGGTTCTGTATCAGAAGATGTGTTTCAGAAGGGATTTTTTTGTAGCTGGAACGTGCTTCCTGGGAATGTGAACTGGGTATATGAAGGAGTCCAGTTATCCTGCTACAGGTGGTCTTTGCCCTTCCTGGAGAATTAATCTGAGCCAGATACTCAGTTTTGAAGAAGCAAGATAGTCCAGTACCTATACCTGAAGCACATGAGTGAGTGATGAACACAACTTCTGACAGAGTGGAGGACACTACATGGTGCTTTAATGTGTAGGTTTGGGCTTAAGTCATTAAGCAGTACAGGAGTCTTAATATTAAATAATATTTGTTTTCATTTCCTGAGCTGAAGTGCTCGCAGTTCAGTTGTAAAAATCTACTAATTTATAATATTGTGATGTTTGTGTTTTTCAGGATAAGGGTGTTTTTAATACAAAATCTTGCTCATGGCAGGAGGAGAGGATTTTAAAAAGGAGAGTACATTCATGCAGTATTCATTAATGGTGAATCCTTTTTCTTTCATTTTACCTACAGCTTGTTTTCTCTGTAGAGAGGGATTCAAAGCTATTTATGTTTAAGAGAGAAAATTAAATTCCCTGTTGGATTGGGATCAGGGGAGAGTGGGCTGTTTGGAATTGTTTTTGTTGTTTGGTTTGGTTTTGGTTTTCTGGTTTTGGGTGTGGTTTGGTTTGGGGATTTTCCTACATTTTAGATATGCTTTTTTTTTTTTTTTTTTTTTTTTTTTTGGATCAGTGCTAATACTTTGGAAAAGCAAAGTCAGAGCTATTTAAGTGTCTTGCAGAGACAGACATCAGAAGGTTTGCAGCCTGTGTTTATCAGGGCTGTCCTGTGTGGCTGCATTTATAACATCCAGCATCCACCAACAGGCCAAAGGGCAAATAGTTTAAAATGTGTTGCAATTTGAGGGGCTGCTTCTTTTTTGTCCTCTCTCTAAAGTGGAGTTGCAGCAGTCAGTCCCAAACAATTAGGAGACAAGTGCTGTTTTATTCTTTTCCTGTGATGTTCTCTGTCTTGGACCCAGCGTGAAGGTTCGTTTTCAGTCCTGTGACAAGTCTTAGAAACTCCAAGCAGCAAGTCTGTCCTAGAAGAGAACATTACTGCAGTTATCTATGCAAAAGAGAAGCTGAAGTGGAATCTAAGTCATCCAGGCAATCTCAAGCCCTGAAACCTAATTTTAGTCTTTCAGGGAGTGGAGAGGGATGCACAGATCTACTTACTCCAACATTAGACAAGCCAAAAAAGGCACATGTCGTTTGAGACTTGAGCCTGTGGAAACAATTTGGAATGAAAATGTAGGAGCAAACTGCTTGCTTAATCATCATCTTTCCACATCTTCACTGAAGAGGAAAAGTAAAGTCAGATAAATCCAATTTTCCTGAGATTTCTCATGCATGCAGCTCCTGCTGTGAAGTAGAAAAATATTTCCTCTGCATTTGGAGAAGCCATGATACCCTGCCAATGGCTAGTTTAACACCTGTAAGCCCACCCGGCTCTTAACCAAGTCCTGTGAATCCAGGCAGATAAAACAATCTTATTGCAAGGAGAATAAGTTCAATTCTCATGTCTGTGCATAGTCTTTTATCTTCCACGCTCAATCCATTACTGTGCTTTCAGCACTTATTTCCAATATCATACCCAAATAGTTTAAATTGAGAATTGATATGTGTCTCACTATAGAGGACCCTGCCTGAGAAGTAGGAATATCTTATTAATTAAACATATTTTTTATCAGTGTAGTGTTTCTTAAATACTTGTTCTTATATACCAATGAAAAGATATGGTGATACCTGATTTTAATTAATGATTTCACTAACTGTTTAGCACATCTTTTAGCTTTGCCTGTCTTTGTCATTAGGGCACATAGCACATCATGTAAAACTTCTTCCATCTTCCCTTTCCAGAACTGCAAAATCTGTATTTATAACTCTCTGGCTTTTGCTCTGAAGAGAGCAAGGAGAGTTAAACCAGGGAGTTCAAACTGGAACAGCTGCAGCTGGGCAAAGTGGCAATCCACTGGTCATGGTGGGAGCTTTTTTACTTATGGGAGGGGAAGGTTTATATGATCTAAGGGCATGGTGCACATTTTCTACAGGAAAGGGAAACGTGTACTCTTTGTAGTCCTTCAAATACTTCTTCAAATCCTGAAAAAACAAGACAAACAAACAAAAAACAAACACCTTGTATTTCACCAATATATCAAAAAAAACAAAGGACATGCAAATTTAGGTATATAAATATGTGCTGCAAAAAAAGGTGATGCTTCCTCTGCGGTCAGCCAGAGTAGAGGATCAACCCATCCTGGAAATTCCTGAAAAATTTCTTCAAACAATAAACAAATTGTTTCTTGCCAGTAAAAATTTTCTCTGAAAAGTAAATAAACTTTCCAATAAATGTAATATGGAAAAGCACAAGCCCTCTGCATCACTTCAACTAGCAATGGGAAAATGTTATTATCTGGAAGTGAAAAATTTGAACTTTGGGAACTTTGTTTAACAATCATTTCTCTTCCTGATTGAAATAAATGAGCCCAAGGATTTAGGCCTATGTTCACTCTTCAGAGAAAGGGCTTTTACATTGATTTCTCTCAATAAGCATAATTTTTTATTTTGATGTGCAATTAGGGCAAATTCAACTTTCTTTCTCCCAGCTCCTACTTTCACACAATGCCCCTTAATTAAACGCAGCGTGCAGAGATGGCAGGTGACTTGACATGCAGGGCTGGGATTCTGCTGTGATCAGAGTGAGAGCCACAGTTCATGCCTGCCAGTGACACTTTTAGGAATATAAAGCTGGAAAATTGAAGGTAAGAAAGCCAAAGGCCACAGTGGCTCACTACAGAACGAGCTGGTGGAAGCCAAGCGTGGGTAAGCTCTGAGCTGGGGTGTAGAGAGTTGTGGCCACGTACAGTAAGGGATACATCTGATTAATGGAATCCAAATCTGAAACCCTAATCTGTTTGCAACTTGCTGTTCAACAGCAGCTCTCAGTAAGTAAAAGGAGCCCCTGCTTGTCAGCCAGATCTGTGCTGGCTGTGTTTAATGTGATCCCACTCTCTGCCCTGAATCCTGGGCAGAAAGCCAGCAGGGACCTTCGGCTCCTCCTGTGGCTTTGGGCACTCACAGTTTCCATCACCCTGATGATTCCTGCATCCTGTACCAGTGTGTTAATTCTCCAAGAACTCTGTAAATCCCTGTGTGGCCTGTTCCAGCTGGCTGCTGTGGACCACGTGGATTTGCATGCAGACATGTGGATGCCTAACTACATAAGCAATGCTACAGCACAGCTTGACTTGAAATTTCTCATGCAAAAAATTGCCCCAAAGTATCTTCCAATGGTAAATACTTGTCTGGAGCAAAGCAGGTGTGGTAGAGTGTGGAAGGCACAGGGAAATAACTGTGGGGTTTTTTTCTACTGCTCTCTAAGGTAGATGGCAACTGCAGAAAGCAAGAGCACCCAAGGAGATTTGTCCAGGTGGCTAAAAGTCTATTTAAAGTGACAGTGCTGCCAAATTCTTTTAGACTCTTAAATTCCTGACCTGGCCAGGATTTCAGTTTCTTGTTACTCATATTCCATTTCTTCTTGACACTTAAAACTGAGAATGTACTCAGAAACTTGAAAAGGGGAAACAGAGGTAACCTGAGCCCCTGAAAATGGGCTTTAAGGATGAGACAGGGCAACCTTCAAATTCTGAGATCAGATGGTATTCCAGCAATATCCTGTTTTCAGATGCTACATGTTCTGCTGACTGTGTGACAAGGATAGCTATGACACAGGGACTTCAGCAGCCTTGGAGAAAAACACTATGAGAAATACTTCTGGGTTTGCAGTGTATTTTTTTTACTCTTTTCTAATGTATCCTGGCTGCCACAGTTCATATTTTCTTAGTTCAAAACTGTACAGTAGCTGTCTACAAACTGCTGTAAAGTGCAGTTACCTGCTATTGCCCTGTAAATAATTGAATAACCTCTTCCAGGCAATATGGTCAAGATGCAGATTTAATTTACTTACAGGCCAGTAGTAAAGATGGTTGAATCCACTCGGTTCACTGTCTGTGTCTGGAGGTGTTGCGTACAGGTACATAAATAGTTTACTGAACCTGTCAAATTCTCTGGCAGGAATGAACTTGCCCTCTGGTCTGCTACGTGTGCTTATATGAAACACTTCCCCTTCAGTTCTCGAGCAGCAGGGAGTAATATATTCTCCAATATTTTTGTGGAAATAGGTAAAAGACATAATGAATCACGTAGTAGCAGGAATGGACACAGAGTCTGACTTTCTGGGGTTATTTGGTGGTTTATTGCTGGGTTTTTTTCAGGGGGAAACATGGTATGATTTTTTTATTATTATTATTTCTGTGCTCCTCAGGAATTATATAAGCTAATTATAAAAGTTATGTGTAATTGTCTCTGCCTAAATTTGGACAGTAGTAGACAATAGGGCTGAAATATTCCCTAATGGGGAATTCAGGCTGTGAAATGAAGCACAGCAAAATCAAAAAGCAAACTAGACACTACAAAAATCCCCCCGTCACCAGGGTGTGGGTTTTCCCATCTCTATGGAGGAAAAAGTTTAAATCACCTTAAAAATGTTTTTTTGAGAATTAGTACCATGAACAGGAATGTGCCTCAAAAAAGAGAATAACTTGTATTTTGCTCAGAGCTGAAATCCAAAGCTGGTGGCATCCCTTGACTGGTTACCTGAATCTTTCAAAGTCTTTAATGTCTGAGTTTCAAAGTTTTATATTGCTTAAAGAAAAAGAAAATGCTTTTCACTCTGATCTCTACTTGTTACAAAAAACTTTAATTGATATAATTTTCACTTCAGGTTAGTGTGTTTTTAATTCTTTGGTCTCTATTTGTTTAAAAAAAAAAAGACAAGACAAAGAGAAAAATAATTTAAGGGTGAGATGTACTGGAGGGTAGAGAGAAGAGAAACCTTCCATTTATGAAAACAGACTGAAATGAGCTATTGTCATCTGCAGATGTCCCATCATCTAAATTGCTTTTCCAGACTAATTAATAAAACCTGGATGCCACTCTTTCTCCATTAACACTATCCCCTCAGAAAAAAAAAAAAAAAAACAAAAACATGTTAGCAGCACAATTTTTCCAATTGCTGCCATTAAAAAAAAGCTAAGATAATAGAAAAAAGAACACTCCATTCAGCTATCATTCTCCAAGATATGAGTGCTTTAAGGCCTGGTCACACAGAACCAGTAGAATTCCTCTATATTTTGGTAATATGGTGGGTGTCTAACACACTTACACGTGCTGGCCGTGTCCTGGAAGCATTCCAGAAAGGATAATGATTTCCCTGTCTCAGTTCCCTCACAGTTTGGATTAGATACAGTATTTTTGTTGCTGTGGTAAACTCTTTCTCTATGGCATGGCTGTGTGCTCTGTCACAGCTGTTCCTGTCCTCTGCAGGGATGGATGCTTTAAGCTGGGCTGTTTGCAGGAGTGCTTTAAGTGATTTTTAATGAAAAGCATAGAGGTGGTGAGCTACTGTGAAAAATGATGATATTTTCTTAGGAATTTTGTCTCTTTGAAGGTCAGTGAAGATGTCTTTCAGCAGATTGTCTGTCCCATTTGTGCTTGCCCTCCATCCAAGGACAGCGTGGTGCTTTGCATGGCCACTGTCCCCAGTGTGTCCCCTGATCTGCAGCCATCACTGGTTTCACATAACCCTCATCAGCAAAGACATAACATTCCCAGACAATACAAAGTGAAGCCAGAGCTGTTATCACAGAAATGATGTGCCAGTAGCAGTCTCAGTGCCCAGTGACTTCACCACTGCACAGCCTGGGACTTTCAAACATTGCTATCCAGTTCCAAGTCAGCAATTCCAGGTTTGAAGTATGCTGGTTTTGAAAATAACCTTCTTATCATAGAATCATGGAACAGTTTGGGTTGCAAAGGACCTTAACGGCCAACTAGTTCCAACAACCCCATGGTGCATGGAGGCACCTTCCGCTAGACCAGGCTGCTGAAAGCTCATCTTCCCTCCTTTCAAACACTTCCAGGGATGGAGCATCCACAGTTCTCTGGGCAACCTGTGCCAGAGCCTCACCACCCTCACAGTACAAACAGATATAAGTAAAAGCATCGTACCTGTTTATAATAATGTGCAGCTAATATTTATAGAAGTGCCCAACACTACCTAATAGTTTGTCACTTGTGTTGCAAGCTTATGTAAAATCTATGGCTGCTGTAGGGCAAAGGTATAAAACTTTCATGAGTAATATAAAATATACAAAATGTTGTTGTTAATATTTAATACAATTTGCAGCAGTCAATGAGCACAATCAATGTTTATTAATTAAGTTGTTCTGTTGCAATAGCAATTTCTTTTTTTTTTTTTTTTTTTTTGTGTATATGTATCTTCAGGGAGAATTTAACAAGCTCTCTTGACCCTTTCCAAAAAAAAAAAAATTTTTTTAAAAAATTGACATGTTTAACAATAATGTTGGCAATGTCTTACATTACTCATTTGCTTTTTCTTCAGCAAGTAAACTCAACTCTTTTAGTGGCACCTTGTATTTAAACTACACCATGTGATAAGAGAACTGGGGTTTGGCCAGGATGTTTAATAAGATGTGTTGCAATTTGGGCTCTTTGTAGCAGCCATATTGACGCACTGCAGATAATCCAGCATTTGAGGGGTGGTTTTTTTTTTTGTTTTAACCTTACAGTATTTATGGGGCTTGCAGACAGCAACATGCAGGGTAGAAGTGAATTTATTCACCTGGGACCTGTTAGATCAGGTCTCACTGCACCTACTCAATCAGGCCATGTACTGAATTGCCCCAAAATGTAGCATTTTGGCCCCAGCCACAGATGTTCCCATATTGGTGATGTTCCCCTTGGAGCTTACAACACCTTAGAATGTTTTCTTTGAAATCACAGGAAGGAGGGAATGCCCCAACCCAACGTTCTTGCAGGGCTGCACTGGTCAGCAGCAGGATTTTAAGTAACCCTGTCACAGCTCAGATTGTTGTGGTTCATCAAGACTGTGTGCAAACCATTTGCTTTTGTAGTACTAAAGGGGCTGGTTGTGATGGAGAACCTGCAAGGGCCAGAGCCTGTCTCAGCAGCAAGTACAGCATTCAGCTGAATCCAGGAGGGTATTTCTGTCACCCTGAAGTACATGGTTAACCTTCACTGTGGTTTTTACCTGTCTTCTTCATTTTCCTCCATGTTATTTCTCTCTTAAATAAAACTAAACGGTTTCAAGATGACTTCTCCACATGATAAAATAGTTTAATATTTCTTTCAAAAAATGCTTTTTTGGTACTGCTTAATGCCACATCCAAACTTGTGTGTTGTCTGCAATGTCCATCCATTCATTTTTGTGTGTGATGCACTATTTGAGGAATGTCCAAGCACATTTTCTTTCCATTTTTTTCCCCTAGACAATATTGAACTCTCCATCTGCATTAGAACTGGAGCACTTCATGGTTTGGGTTGTGGTACTGGGTTTTTTTCTCTTCTTCAGAAATAAAAACATTTTACAAAATAGAGCAGAACCATGCAAGAAGTGGCTCTGCAGCACCCACAGAGTGGTTAAGTCGTTAATTTATTTGTCTAATGCCTAAAATAAACAAAAAAGCCATGACACTGTATTTAATTTGTCCTCTGGGCTAAAAATATCTTGAGGTTACTAGTGATCTTAGTTGTAATAAGTTTTATATATGTGTATCTCTCTATAACTGTGCCACATTTTGAACTATACTGCTAGGGGTTTATTGAAATATATCAACCTTATTGCTAATATTTCACAGACGGTTCTTCATTTCAGCAATATAGAATTCAATTTAGCAGAAATGTGATATTCCTCCTGAAATTTTAAATTCCCAGCAGATGTATAATTCAATTAAGTCCAGAAGATTAAAAAAATTGAAGTCATTCTCTATACATACACTCTTTCTGCTCAGTTCCAAAATAATGAAAAACTACAGCTGTTCAGTTTTGGTTCATCTATCGCTTTGTACAATTTTTATGGGTTTTATGTGTAATCACATTTGCAGAGAGAATTTTTATACAGCCTGCTCCATTTTGCACAGTTATTATCTTTCCACATTAAAAACAGATTGTAAAAACTGATACACAAGCCTTGGGCCCACTCCTTAAGGCAAGTAAAGCATGGTCATTAATCATGGGGGGTGCAGAGGAAAAGAGAGCTTGTAAAATTTAATTGTTCTCTTTCTTTGTGCTGCGAGATGGCCTTTGTCTCCTCTTCTTCCTTCCATGCACATGCTTTTTTATTTCTTTTCTTTTCTTTTTTTAATTTTAAAGTCTTTCTAGCCTCTGTGTGGAACTAAAGGGGTCATTTATTTGTGTATAACTGACTTCAGCAGAAATTGGACACAGGCATTACCTAAAACCGTAATTCTCCTCCAAAGGTGAAGAGGTCCCTGTGTGTAAGCGCCTACATGCTGAGAGTCTTGCCAAACCTTCCTTAAGTTCTTGGCTCGTGTTCCTAGGCTGGCACTCGGGGTCAGGTTTCCATGTCAAATGTCACAAACGGTGTCTGTGATCTGTGCAGAATAATTTAATTTCCTGTGCCTCAATTTGCCCATTTTTTAAATGCAGCTGCAACAGAGACCTGTTTCAGAGGCTGCTACTTGCACCTAAGCAATAGCTCTGCTTGATGAACTGGGACACCTAAAATCTTGCTACTTTATAGGGATGTAAGTGAGGTAAACCTATAATATATTCATAAAGCTTTTGCTTCAGAGTTTGCCCATTTCTTTTTCTAATCACATCAATCTATTAAGACCTCTCTCTGAATTCCTAGTCCAGAAAGGAATTAAAATCTGTTTCATCTTGGTATTTCAAACATAAAATACATAAAATATTTTTAGTTGAAGCTCTAAGCATAGGGTGTCAGAAAGGCACTTTATAGAAAGTTCACCCTGTGATTTCCTCCAACAAGAGAGCATTTACAACATTCCCTGAACAGTCACTCAGAGGTAAATAGCTTAAGCATTAGTGATCACCATTGCATCTAATCAACTACCTGATTGCCTATACAAATCCTACACTGCTCAGTATTGACCTCAGCGAGGAAAACATTGATTCACTGACCTGTCACTAGATTGTTTTCCAGAAAGTATAAGGGACTTAGCCATGCTTGTTGAAGGTGCTTCTTATCTGTAAGGTGTCTTGCCTTCAATAGATAACAGCAGGATACTTTTTTCTCTTCTTCCCTGCAAAACTGGAATGTACAGCTGTTGAAATTGGAGAAGCAGATGATTTCACTTTGATTTTGTTTTAGCTAAATGATCTGGCTTTGGGGTGAATAAATCAGCTGAGGAAAAAATAACTGGCAAAAATTCAGTGTTGGCAGGAGAGCAGTATTGGACAGAAGAGTGAACAATCACGCTAGGTGAAATATGATGTATATGCTTGCCATTGCATGAGCAATAACACAGCTGTCCTGCCCATGGTTACTGCTTCAGCAACCATGAAAAGATTTTCAGATCAGAATCTATATTAATCTGTGTTAAAAATTGATACTCAAACCACCTTAATAAATGTGAAAGAATAAAAACTTATGTGCTGTTGACCTGTGATTTTTTTGTCTTGTGTATGTGGCAGCATGTTAAGATCTCTTTCATCATTTGGGTACTGTGCATTCTTCTTACTACTTACCTAAATCCATATTTTAGTCTATGAAATTTACAGAGAGATTTTTTTTCCAGCTCTGTAGAAATTCAGCTCCCATGTATCTTAGTTTTCCAATGTAAAAAAATGCCTCTGCCATCATGTAACTTTTCAGCTTATTCTGAATCTTGTCCTACAGATAACATGAAAATCTTTGGGCTGCAGTTGATTAATTACTTCTTCCCTTCCCCTTGAAGTCTGCCTCCATCATAGATGCCTCCCTACATCTGCTAAGCTTCCAAACCTAAATACTTCTGATGCTGCTAGTCCTCTTTTACAGGACAGCAGCCTGCAGATCCTTAGACTGTAGGATTTGACTTCAGGCATGTGAATTAAAGGTCATGGGGACACATAAGGAAAGTTAATGTTTACTGGGATCTAACCTTTATGCCTCCCTATGACACAGGTAACATGCAAGTCAGACATTTGCCACTAAATATGTCTAGTTATGTGAATTCTGCATTCCTGTCACATGGACACAGAGAATATATTTTTCTCCTCTTTTTGTAGTAACCTTTCCTGTATTTGAAAGATACAGAAGAAGATATGTAGCTTTTGAAGATGCTGAAGCTTCCCTTGCCCATCTACTCTCCACACCATCACAGCACCCCCAGCTCTTCCATTTTTTGCTACATGTAGGTCATACCATTTGAAACTTGGACAATTTCTCTGGGCTCTCTCTAATTGCCTCATAATTTTGTAGTAACTTGGTGCCTGAAACTTCACCTGGGTAGACAGTGTTGTGCTAAAAGTTATTTTTGTGGAATGAAAAATCACATTTCCCACTGGGCTTTGTAAATATGGGAACTCTGTGTTTGTCTTCCTGTGATTCAGGTGCTCTTCCCACCTTCCTCTTCACACCTCTGTATGTGTCTTTCAAGACAAAGTAGCATCTTCCCACCATGCACACAGTGAAGTGGTGTATTAGGGCTTGCCTGCAGAGAGAAATACTTTAGCCTGGCTACTCTGAGCTGCAATGAAAACAAATAAATATTGTCCACTTGGATGATAATTCATCTTCCATGTTTTGTCACTGAATTTGTTGTATTGCAAAACTTCGAGTCATGTGCCTGTAGCCTATGTTTTGGAAACTGCCCCTGCTGATGCAGGAAAGGCTCAAGGAAAGCATCCAGAATGGGAAATGTTGAGAGAACCCATCCATCTGGCTGGCCAATGAGACAATAACACAAGAGTGGTTTGTTTTTTTGCTGTTACTCAATCTGTGCTCGGACATTATCTTCATAGCCAAACACATTGACTTCCTCCCAAGAAATCTCCATGTGAGGATTTTTTCAGTTATCTCAATGCACTGAAAATGTTATGTCCAGTAGATGGGATGGCAGTACTGAGATACTGTATCTGGAGACAATAAGATCCCTGACTGAGTCAATAACACTCATCAGTAAATACTTCTTTGTGCAAAATCTGTATTTTAAAAAATAATTTAGTTTCTTTTTCTTAGATTATGATGTGAAGTAGCCACTTGAATTTGCCATTTAACTTGATTGGACTACAAGATACGTGACTGGAGCCAGGAAGGAAACAGAGCTGGGTTTCTTACCTTACCACCTATTCAGTCTTACTCTTTTTGTTGCTGTGAGCATGTTGTACAGCTCATACAGGGTTTCAGGGCAATGTGTTCCACAGCAACCTCTGTATAATTTACAATTCTTCAGGGTCCTCATGTAATTTACTTTGTAAAAACTAGCAAAAACTTTTGAAAAGCTTGAGAATTTACCTTATACCAGGTGGAGGCAAAGGTGCCAATAGCTACAAGTCCCATGTGGCTTGACCTGCAAGTGAGAAAGAGTCTAGGCTGAGCTTTGAGGGTTTTTTTTGACACCTACCTATGGTTGAACATGACTCTGTGGCTCTAAGAACATTTGGTTTCTTCAGACAGTTTCAAGAACATAATGCCAGTTTGGTAACTGAGATCACCCTGATTTGTAAGGAAAAAATTCCTTTGTTTTATATACAAAATCCTTTATCTGTAGCAACTAGGGGGAATGAGCCAGGCCAAAGTGCTGCTACAGACCTGCTCCTGCCTACTTGGTTTTTTACTGCTGGGTGCACATCAGGCTTTCAATTACTTTCTTGTTTACATCAAGAGAGGAAAACAATGCTGATTGTACCCACAGGTGGTCAGCCTTTAGGTAATCAAAGGAAAGCAATTAATTCCTTCCATGCACAGCAATGCACTTCCTCCTAATGGAAAATAAACACTGTCACTTCCCATAACGCAGCTGAAGAAGGACCCGTGGATGCAGGACTTTTTCAGCTGCCATGTTGCTTTTATTTACCCTTCAAGAGGGAAGAGGAAAGGAGTTGGAGTAAGCCAGGATGAACCCTGAATGGATATTTTAACTCCCAACTGTGGCCTTTTGTGGGAAACATTTAAAAACATGAAAATCCCTGAGGTAGAAAACACTGGAGCAATCCAAACCCAGTAAACTCTGAGGAATGAGTGTCTTAAGGGGTATTCATGGTTTACTGCAAACAAGGAGTAAATAGATGCTGGAAGTTGTTGAACTCCTGCAAGTAGCACCCACTCTGCAGTGAGCCAGGCTCCAGGTCCCTCACAGCTCAGATCCAGGGTCACAGCCATGGTTACACCCTGAGACATGGTCACTCTGAAAAACAGCTGCTGTCTTTCCTCCAGGGTCCAAGAAAAATGCCTCCTTTCCCCCAAGTGATGGCAAAGCCAAAAATGTGCTGAGCAAAGCAGGCATTATCTGGGTGAGGACTGCAATCCGTCCATGGCAGGACAGGTAATGAGGCTGTTAGGAGATTCTTATCAAAACATCATGGTGTGGCTCCTCAGAAGAAACTGGGAAGATGTTCTTTCAAATGCTTGAAGGTATACAGGGATGTTAAGTTGCTAGTTTGGTTTGGGGGTTGGTTTTATGTTTTTTCTTTTTTTTTTTTTTTTTTCCTCTCAGTTAAAGGGAATCTTAGAAACCTATTTGTAAAGCAAACAAAAAAAAAAAAGGCATCCTGCTAAGTGCTACCATGGGACTTGCAATAAAAGTGAAGGACCCGATAATCCTGTATCCTGTCCTTCCAAAACATACATTTAAAAATTTTATGACTTTGACCTGGGTAAGCATGAAATCTTATTCAACCCCAGCCTGAAACTTGTGGTTTCTGTCTTGCAGTGTGGGTGAGCTGACAGTTCAAATTTAGGTATACTTCATGTCTTGTTTTTATCATCTTTAAATTAAAATGCCTTGTATTCTAGTTTTTACAAACTGTTGCCTGATAAACTGAAAGGGAGAAAAAAAACCTGTCTAGTTCATTCCCACTTAGTCTATTTATATGTGTAAGCAGCCAGACTGACACTCTTAAGAGGTTCCAGTCTATGTCCTAACCAAAAGCAAATTTGGAGAAAACTCAGCAATGTAGAGGGTAGGATTTTGTTTAATTTGGCGTGGATTTTTTTTTCTTATTATATTATATTACATCACATAATTTCCATAATATCTTCATTATATAATAAGGCAGGATCAGTGATAGAAGGAAAACAGTGCAAGGGACATGAATATAATGTTATCTTCAGTTCAGCAGTCAATTTTATAATGTATTTTTTTCTTTTATTTTATTTAGGAATTACCACTTTTAAAATAAAATTTGTCAAGAACTAATATAAAAAAAGAAAAAAGGCAAAAGAGTTCCTTGTATTTATCAGACCCACCTTTCCTATGCTGTGTCAAGTTCAGCCTTAAATGTCTTCTTATGCAAATAAATAAATAAACTTGAATAAAATGGGCTTGAGAATTCAAAGAATATTGGAAGCTTGTATAGCTGTCTGTCCCATTTATCTTTTTTACATACATCAGAATGAAGTTTACCTCTTCTTCTTGGTCTCTCAACATTTTATCTCTATTGGTAGACAAGCTCTTCTCCTACTGCCACCCAAAATGTTTTGTGATAACCAAGGCACTCAACAGCCTGGTCATCCCATGGCTACTAAAAGCAGCCTCAAAAAAAAAAGATTTTTTTTTCCATGCAGCTGTTAGAGATGCCTCCAGACATCACCTTTTCTTCCTTTAGTTTTGTATAAAGTGTGTAATCATTCTTGTGCTTCAAGTGCCCATAGAAGTGACCAAAGCCTTGAGGTCATTTTCTTTTGTTTTCCTTTTGGGGTAAGGACTGCTGTGTTTTGTGCACATCAGCTTGGCTGCTGCTATCTAACGTGTACCTTGTAAATGTGAAGTGTCATGCCTCCTTCAAGTGGCTCGAGTGCTGGGAAACTGCCTTGAAAGCTGTCAAACCAGCCAAAGTGTGGCTCCTCAGACATGATCTGTCACTAAAAAATCCTTTCAGCCAGAAGTTGCCTCAAATAGCAAACTTACTACTGGGGCTATCTGACCAATTTCTATTCATAGAGTGTGAGAAAAAAGAATGTACAACACTGGGAAAATTACTTGCTGGTAATTTTTTGTTGTTATCCTGTTCTTTTTCCAGACTGCTTTCCTTCTTTCTCGCCTGTCTAGGATGTTGCTTGACAGATGTTTCCTCTTATCTCACTCTTTCTTTATTGCTCTGCCAGTAGTATCTGATTGATAGAAAGTGGGCAGGCTGGTACTTACAATGCCATCCCTGGCTGATAACTCTTTTGCCAACTTTTTTAAGAGAGCTGGAGTCATTTCTCTGTTTTGACTGAAATCTACTAGCAGAACAGGAAAAAGAAAGGGTGAACTGCCCTGTGGTGATTATTATTCTTATTTTGCATGGAATTTTAATAGAGCCTGAATAAATTTGAGCAAATCTTTGAGTTCTAAGGATCTTTGTGATCCATTTCACTTTAAACATTCAGCTGGGCTTGCACTTGGATTGAGCTCAATGATGTAAAACGATTTAGAGCAAAAGTGTAAGATCTTCCATCATCTCTGTATAAATAAGCCAGACTGACTTAATTTCAGGTTGTGTTGGAAGTCTTAACCTTTTGCCTTTCTCCTTCAGTCCATTTATGAGAGTGCCCTTCCTGGTGTTGAATATCTCTTGTCCTCATCTTGGATCAGTAAAACTTCATGCAAACCAACCACATGGTTTGTGAAGCAGAACTATTAGTGGGGATGTGGAGGGGATCTAGACACAGGAGAAGAAAGTTTATTGCTTTCATTGCAATTCAGGAGCCATTTTTTGTCTTGATGGTTCTTTAAACTCTCTGGAACCTATAAAACCACTAATGTGGGGAAATTTTGCTGAGTAGGAAATGGAGACCAGTCCAAATCGTTACAGTACCCAACACATTAGGAGTGATCTCTGTGAGAATTTTTGTTACCATATTTCTCTTTTATCACTTTATTTACTATATGTCATTGCCACTCCACCCCATTCATTTGTGATTAATAGGATAATTTCATTCTTGACTTAACTGGGACTCTGCAGAGTCAGAAAAAAAGTGGTGCTTGTATTTATGCAATAAGAGTTGTGTCATGTAAGCAATTGGGGAAACATTCTGCCTGTGTGTGTTTATTACAGTGCAGTACTTTGTAAAGTCCATTTGAATTGAACAAGGCTTTTGAACTATTGATTTAGCTGGCACTTGGTGCATTGAGAATAATAAACATCTGTAGTATGTAGGCAGCAGTCTATAAGAGGTAGGAGACTATCTGCTGGCATATGTAATGCAATAACCCGTGTCAGCTGCACTGATGGGAAGCAATAATGAATATGGCAAAGCATAAATGTTTTTTGTTTTTTGTTTTTTTGTTTTTTTTTTTAAAAGAAGAGGGAAGGAAAAAGAATTTAACTTCAAACTGTCTAAGCAAGATCATTTAGGACATTTTGTCTGGCTTCAGGTGCCCAGAAAATCCCATAATGTGTTTTGCAGTGATGTATATTTCACCAAAATAATTTACACTGTTCAAATTGACTTAGAAATCGATCTAATAGGAGAATAGAATATGTATTTGTATCAACACGATATGTTTGTAGGGGCTAACCGTATCTTTCTGAGAGATTTACTTGGAAACAATGAAGTATAAAGAACATTGCCTGGAAATTTTCCATATCTGGAAATTTTCCAGCCAGGTGAAATATTTGTTGATTATTTATTAAGTTTGCAGCAGGATGATATAGCTGCACATCTTAAATCACTGTCTCTGCTAATGTACCTGAATGGACCTTTCTCCTCTCTCAGTGAATGGGGGAGAACGTAGCACCCACTAAGATAAAGCAGAAATAAGAGACAGTAATGCAAGGCTCATGTGGGAATAGGTCAAAATTCCTGTGGGTTAATCAGGATCATCTTTTATCTCTGGGAATGCTGATGACTAATGAATGCAGATCAAATCCTCTGCTCCAAATTCACTTAGCTGTATTTTTCAATTTTATTTTTTTTTCTTCTCTCATTTACCCAAAATGCCTGCCTGAAATGACATCCATTAAAAGTGTAGGCACTCACTCTGTGGAGGACAATGGGCCACATCACGTTGTCACTCTGGAGGCAGAACTCCCACGGACCTTCAGCAGGAGCTGCTGGGAAGCAGACGGTGTGTCTTGGCCCAGCCGAGGCGTGCGAGGCTGAACCAAGGCACGAGCATCCTGTTCGGCAAATCCTTCTGAAATTGGGTTGAATTCTGGCAGCTTTGTGTGATCAGGCCTGTATTTCAAATACTGGGATGATTTTTCCCCTTTTTTTCTTTCATTCTATAGCATCAGCAAAGATTTTTAGCCATCCTGCTGATCCACTGTGATCAAAAAATGGTGTTGGAGTCTAGCTGCTGGTGGGAGGTTTCACACGGAAGCTCTGTGCACAGGCTGGATCCTCTGCTTACATCCGCAGCAAGTGGAGGGAATAAAGAGACCTGTTCGCCTGGTGTACAAATTTATACACTTAAATGCAATGGTTTATGACAGAATTCAAAGCGACCGACTTTATATTCATAGAGAAGCTCAGAATTAAAACTGGTGAGGTTTTTTTTTCCTTTCAGATTTTTTTTCTCTTCACAAAGGCCCAGAGGCAGCAGAAAGATTAACAAATCATGAGCTCTTAAGTGCAAAAGCATTTTTAAATTTTTTTCCCCCTTCATTTGCAGTTGCCAAGAACCTAAATTTAAGCACATGCATAAGAGCTTTGTTGGTGAAATCTTATAGAACAAGCAAAGAGAAATTAAGCACGTTTCCAGAGTTTTGGTAGCCACTATTTTTCAGGGCTCCCCAAGTAAAATTGCTGGGCCATACTGGATGTGCAGAGTTCACCCTTAACTTGTAGTAAGTGCTTTAAATTTTTCTTATTTGATGATATGCTCACCGTAGTCTGCCCAAAGCATGGATCATAGGCTGACTGGTTGTCAGCTTGATCCAAGGCTTGTCAGATGTCAGGGAAGAGTTTTGGATTTCCCTGTGGTATTTGAGATCCAGATTTGCTTTGTTTGGGCTCTTCTTCTTATATTTGGGGTGGCTTTATTGCCCTCCCTCAGTGCAAGATACTCTGCATCCTTTGATGTTGCATTGAAGGGTTTGCACATAAATGACTGACCACAGGAAAAATCTGATGTGTGGTTATTCCTGACATGTTGTGGGAGACAGGTTTTAGTTTACTGCTCCTTTTTCCTTTTTCCTTCTTCCTTCTTCCTTTTTCCTTTTTCCTTTTTCCTTTTTTCTTTCTTTTTCCCCTTCCCTTCCCTTCCCTTCCCTTCCCTTCCCTTCCCTTCCCTTCCCTTCCCTTCCCTTCCCTTCCCTTCCCTTCCCTTCCCTTCCCTTCCCTTCCCTTCCCTTCCCTTCCCTTCCCTTCCCTTCCCTTCCCTTCCCTTCCCTTCCCTTCCCTTCCCTTCCCTTCCCTTCCCTTCCCTTCCCTTCCCTTCCCTCACCTTTCCTTCCCTCTCCTTTCCTTCCCTCTCCTTTCCTTCCCTCTCCTTTCTTTCCCTCTCCTCTCCTCCAGGGATTATATAGTTGAATTGTCTGTCAGCCCCTGTTTTTCCATCTCTTGTCTCTATGGCTTTTTATACCAGTTAATGCAGTTTAACCAAATTTGACAGGCACAGAGGTCTCTGATATATTTAATTTCTGCCACTTCCATGAAGATAGCAGGCACTGCAGAGGAGAAAAAGTGGCCTCTATTAGATTAAGTCAGGATATCAACCTTTATTAGGTATTCAAAAATTTACGTGGGAGGTCAACTTTGTCACATAAATCAAAGGGTAACGAGGCCCCTTTGGTTCTGCTACTCACCAAACCCCTTGTCTCTCTCCCACTTTTGTGTTCAGTGGGGTAATAGGAGCAGATATGGCACAATTCTCTGTCTGAGCACCCTGGATGCAGAGGGAGAGGGATGAACAATTCCCTAGTCTGGCTGGGGTCTGGTACAAGCCAGGATATGATTACTATTCAGAATTGATTTTTCAGGTAGGGAACAATTAAAAAAAAATTGAACAAGAAGTTTGAGGATGGTTGAAAGAGATTTCAAGGCCTTGGAACAAATGGGTTAGAAACTAGGAGCACAAGTATTGCTCTCCTATATCCTTCCAATTGCAGGGAATGATGAGAGGGAAAACAGGAAGAGCCAGCATATCAATACCTGGCTCTGAGCCTCGTATTTCTGGCAGAATTTGGAGGTTTTGATCATGGATCTGTTTACGTTGCACAAGGCCTGCTGGAAACAGTGTGGTTACACCTGTCTCAGAGCAGGAAAAGAAACTTTGCACAGGAGTCAGCAAAGCTCACTTAAAGAAGTTTAAACTGGATTTGAAGAGGGAAGGGGATAAAACCAGGATCACAAGAGACAAGCCGGGGGTAGCACACCAATGCTTGAGGGACAGTGTGTTAACAAGGTCCCTTGCTCTGACTTCTCAGGGTAGAAAAACCACAACTGATGTATTAGAAACCATGGAAGTGCCTGAGAGTGGTCACAGAGGAGCTGGGGCTTCTGTCCACAGAGCCCAAAGGAACAGCCTCTGCAGCAATCCCTGCAGCATGGGCAGCACACAGGAGAAGCTGGAACCAGCAGGAAAACTGTGACATAATTGCCATCACAGAAATGTGCTGGGATGACACTCAAAACTGGAGTGCTGCAATCCATGGCAATAAAATGTTCAGAAGGGACAGGCTAGGAGAGGTGATGGGCTTGGTTAAGGAGTGTTTTGATTGTCTGGATCTTGATGATAACAGGGTTGAGTGTTTATGGGCAAGAATCAGGGGAAAGGTCAGTTAGGCAGGCATCCTGGTGGGTGCTTCTCTGGACCTGTTGTTTGAGAACAGAGAATGACTGGTGGGTGATGTGATGCTCTGAGGTTGTCTTGGGCACAGTGATCACAAAATGATAGTTTTAGATTCTTGGGGTAAGGAGAGGGGTCAGCAGAACTGCTCTGGAGGGCAGGCTTTGCCTGTTTAGGATACTGGATTAGAGAGTCCCTTGGAAGACAGTACTGAAGAGCAAAGCTGACCAGGAAAGCTGGACATTCTTCAAGAAGGAAATCCTAAATGCACAGGAACAGGATGTCCCTATATGTCAAAAGACAAGCTGAGGGAAGACTGGCCTGGCTGAGCAGGCAACTTTAGCTGGAACTCAGAGATAAAAAAGAGAGCTTGTGACCTTTGGAAGGAGACGAGAAATGCAGGAAGAGTAAAAGGTTGTTGAGAGATTATACAGGAAGGAAAATCAGAAGGGCCAAAACCCAGTTAGAAATTAATCTGGCTACTGCCATAATAGACAATAAAAATGTTTCAATAAATACATCAGCAACAGCAAAAGGGCTGAGGAGAATCTCCATTCTCTTTTTGGATACAGGGGAAAATATAGTGATGAAGGATGAGAAAAAGATTGAGGTATTTGATGCTTTCTTTGCCTCACTCTTTAATAGTAAGATTGTCCCCCTGTATTTGGCACTGGTGAGGCTGCACCTCAAATGCCATGTTCAGTTCTGGGCCCCTCACTGCAAAAGAGACATTGAGGGGCTGGAGCCTGTCCAGAGAAGGGAATGGAGCTGAGGAAGGTTCTGGAACACAAGACCAAGGACAAGACTGAGGGAGCTCAACCTGGAGAAAAAGAGGCTCAAGGGGTAACTTAATCACTCCCTACCGGTCCCTGAGAGGAGGTGCAGCCAGGAGAGGGTTGATCTCTTCTCCCAAGTAGTAGAACAAGGGAAAATGGCCTTATCTTGCACCAGGGGAGGTTTAACTTCAATCTTAGGAAATATTTCTTCTCTGAAAGGGTTGTCAAGCACTGGAAACAGCTGCCCAGGGCAGTGGTGGTGTCACCATTCCTGGAGGGATTTAAAAGACATGTGGCACTTGGGGACATGGACTAGTGGTGAGCTTGGCAGCTGGACTTAATAATCTAAACATTCTTTTCCAACATCAACAATTCTACAATATAACATGAATATGAGCTGGAGCAGCTCTACCTTGAACACAAAATGCAGCTGGAAAAATAAATTCAGAATCACTTATTATTTCTGGATGGACTGGATGGAGATGGGGAGGGCAAGGAAATGCCCCCACTTAAATGGTCTGTGAGCTTAAAGTGGTTGAGCACAGGCGTGGGTCAGCCAGGCTGGTGCTGCCCGTGTGTGTCTGTGCGTGTTTGCAGTGCCAATTAATTACATCTCTTTGTAGCGTGGTAGCGATTTCATCCAGGGGAAATGAAAGAACGTGCAGTTAAATAACCCTCTGTGTGTGTATGTAATTCCTGGAGCTTCCTGTGAATGCTAATACTGTGATTGGACAAGTTATTTCGCAGCTCTTGCAACCATCCAGCAAAGCAGAAGTTTTGTGAAGTTCTCAGTGATTTCTTTCCTAGTGAAAACATAGGAGGCAGGTGAAGGCATCATCTGCTCTTATTTATCTCTTCAATTCCTAATCACAGACAAAAATCTTTGTTTTCATGGAAATAACAGGGAAAAGGAAGCTCTACAGCTTGTTGAAAAAATAAGAAGTGTAAAGGTATTAATTCTTCATGTATGTAAACTCAAGTTGAAAAACAAACTTAAGCCAAAGAAATATTTCAGTCTGAAGTCTATGACTTTGCTTTTTTTTTTGTTGTTCTCTACTTCTGGCTGCCATTGTGTGGGATGGTGCCTGTTTGGAGGTGTTAATCTATACATAATGAAATTTCAGAGAACACACGTACTGTATCTGTAGTGCTCCAACTGTTCTTTGAGATCCCTGTGAATGCACCTCACATAATAACCAAAGAAAACAGTGGAAAGCCTGTGATTAGAAACCTAACAAGTAGAGCTTATTTAGTGATAGCTAAAAAAGCTACAATTCACATGTGCTGGCTTGCTTTATACAGCTCAACAAGACAGATCTGGGCTTTTGTTGGTGTAGAAAACACTTTTAAAGAGAGTACAGGAATTTATGATTCCCATGACTCACTTTGAAAATTGATCTTTTTCCAATGTTTTTTTTTTTTTCTGATGCGAGTTCTTTTTTGAAGGATCAAGCTCTGTTGTACCTGCTAGTATAATCTTTTTCCTCCACTCTAAGTCAGTGCTGTGGGAATCTTTCCTATAAACAGCACTGAAAGATTAAAACCATTAACAATATAGCTAATGCCTATGCTGAGTCCTCATAAAAGAGTCATACATAAAATTACTGACTGTCCCTTATGCACCAACTCCATACTTGGCCTTATCTTCTGGGATATTGTATGTTTGTCACTTGCTGAATAGGAGGGATGGCGCAGCCTGTGTCAAAACAACTTCTGTCTGAGCAGTCCGTGGAACGTAGACATGAAGTAAGAAGTAATTGAAGAGCCAATTTTTCATAGCTGAATATTGCAATATATTGCTATTTTGTGCACTAGGTTTTTATGTATATTTCAGGTTCACTGCCAACATTGTTTGAGGGGAAACTGGGCTTTATGAATAGGTCTGATGCACTAAAAAAGTTTTGTGAAATGGATAAAGTACTTGTGTTTGAATTTTATTGATTGATAGTAGGGGAGGTGAAATAGGAAACTGTATTTCTGGAGGCAAGTGTATGAAGACAGATCAGAACTGCCAGAATAAAGCAAGCTGGGGAAGAGGAACATGATGTAAAAGGCAAGTGAAAAAGCAAGAGGAGGTGACTGTGAACTGAGTACTGGAGTAAACCAGACTAGAAAAGATCTAAAAATAGAACAAAATTTAAAAGACACGTTATTGGAAGTAAAAGAAGGAAGGGCCGCCTGAGACTTATGTCAGGAAAAGATGTGGAAGTATGGAGGTAACCTCAACAGTGGAAGGGAAAAAGCAAGAACAGTCAGCTTGCTGGGTTCTGGGGGCTTTTTGCAGGTTTGATTTTTTTTTTTTCTTTTTTCTTAAAAAAGATTGGCAAAATCTTGTGTATGTTGATAATATCAGAGTATGAGGGGAGAACTTCAATAGCTGACAGATGATAATGTAACTGTCACTGTTGTGCATATGGGGAGATGTCTCTGAGGTTTATAAAAATTCTTCTAATTTCTAATCCTCCCTAATTAAAATACAAGGGGTTTAGAAGCCTTATGGCCTTTATGTTGCTGTGGGGCATGGATTTGGTGTTAATTCAAGGCATGTTACGTGTGAGAGTCACCACCAAGAACTTCCTGAAGTATCTGGGGTTCCCTCAGAGGTGTCTCCTGCAGTCCTGGAAAGACCTGGCCCCGTTTCACTTATGAGATCTGACGGGATCGTAGCCTGGGGTGGGAATGGCTTCCGCAAAGAGCTCCACAGAATTGGGCAAGAGGACAGATTGGGGTCGGGCTGACAAGATTTAAGTTGACACACATTTTGTGAAATGAAAGGCCATGTTTCAATGAAAAAGGAGTGGGGGTTTTGTTTGTGGGATTTTTCTTCTG
Organism: Poecile atricapillus; assembly: GCF_030490865.1. NCBI lineage: Eukaryota > Metazoa > Chordata > Aves > Passeriformes > Paridae > Poecile > Poecile atricapillus. The sequence continues at coordinate 5,945,655 of NC_081288.1, forward strand.
GCTCAAATTTCACTGATGGCAATCTGGACCAAAAACGTAAGTGAATGCAGCCAGCCCTTGGATATCAGGGCATTATTAAGGATTTTAGGTGGTTGCAACCCATTCATCTGATATATCCCCATTGCTCAAATAGGCCAGTGCACTCCACACCTCCCACACCCTTTATATATGAGGAACTTCGCCCATGGCTTCATAAACTAATAATATCTAAGAAAGGTTTGCATTTCTCAGCAGGATGGCAGAACTGCTCTGATTCTGCTCCTTCTTGAAAAATTGAGCTGGGGAAAATGTCCCTGTCCTTTTGTCTCTACAATAAAATTTTAAACTTAAACAAGTAAAGACTTTAAATAGAGTAAAACTTCAATAAGGAAATTTTTTCTTCTATTGAAATATTCCTTGTTTGGTTCTGGGATTTTTTTTTTTTTTCCTTTTGAAACACTTACAGCAGCACCTCAAAGCTGTAGCTGTGCTCCGTGCTGTCTATAAATGCAACAAAAAGAGTTGCTTCTGGCACAAAGAGACTATAATTTATATATAACATAAAACAACTGTAGGGAGTTCTCACTAATACAGACTCCCCATCTGGAAATAAGCTGTTGTTGAGCTGTCTGCTGTGGACAGGAGGGTTGGGTTGGAGGTTTCTGTTCTCTGCATTTGAGACTGCTTTTAAAGGACTTCTGCTGATTGTTATTTTTCCTTCTTCTCAGTACATTTCTCTTTGGCATTGATTTGTTTGCAGCTCTGTGAGTTGCACCCAATTTCCACCTGCCATGGAGGTGCAATGACTTAAGTTGGATCTCATACATAAGGAGCCCCTAATATCAGTTGGAAGCACAGTACCCCTAAGATGTTTCAGTTAAGGCCCTTAACTCACTGGCCCTGTTTTTTCCCCTCATGCAGCTGGTGTGGTCACTGCAAGCATTTGGTACCAGAAAGATAAATCTTTAATTTTCCTAAACTCACATGCGTTGTGATGCTATTTTTGGAACAGATGGAAGCTATTCCCTCAAATAGTATTAGTGACTAACATGACAATAAATTCTTCCATTTATACTGCAGTGCTCCTTCCTACAGGGGCAAATAAGCACTTCTATTTTTGCCTTCTTTGATCAGAACAATCAGCATGTCCACAGCATCTAAAGACGAGCATTTCCCTACTCAAGTGAATATCATAGCAGCAAATCTCCACTCCACGGGCAAATGAGTTGTGCCAGGCATTTTAATGACGGGGTAGGTTAGCCAGGTTATAATTGTCTTTAATTTGCACTTGCAGAAGCTGTAACATTTACCTGAACATGATTGGCACTGGGAGAAGGGGAAAATTATGTCTCACTTTTGAAAAAGAATCAAAGAAACAACTTCAGATCTCATATTTGAAACAGAATATCCTGCTGATTGACCACGCACATTGGTAGCAGTAGGATTTTTTTGATCCATAGAGCTGAATGATCGCTGCAAGTAGTGAACACAAAAAATTAGCTCCATGGTGGAAAGCATATAGTTTTGCTTTTATTTCATCTTTTATTTTTTCTTTTTCAAGAGAATTTCAGAAGGATCAGCCCTTCTCCCTGCTGAATGCCACATTGAATCCCTGCTCTTAGCTCCATTGTCCTCGGACACCTGGAAAATTCTTTAACTAAGGTTATCTGAGGTTTTGTCTAGTTTAGCTATTTTTAATAACCAAAAGAAGAGGCTCTCCTTCCCTTCCCGCCCACTATTGCACCATTTTACAGTAAAATATAATTTCCTTCTTGAGTATGAAATGGGTGATGAATGCCATAACTAGTGCAGGTCTGCACACCAGTCCTGGCACGTCTCATCAACTTGCAAACCAAGACTGTGCTTTCTCTTCTGTTGTGTCTTGCAAACTTCCCCTCTTTCTTTGCAGAAGTTCTTGCAGAAAATACCTACAGGCTTCAATTTCATCCTTACTGCTGCATTTTTTGTTATTTTTCAGCTTCTGCAGTGAATGGATTTTGCTGTCAGTGTTTCTGTTCTGTAGGAGGGAACTGTGGGTGGTTACAGCTGTAACGTGTGCTCCATAACCTCCAAGCATTTGTTAGAAAATTTCCCATTTGCTCTGTTTCAATTTTTAACCAGTTGAGCGGCGCATGCCGGTGCCCTGGGGTAGCCTTGCTGCTCTGGCATCACAGGCTGAGCTGCATCCCACCAACATTCGGAGCACTTGCCAATTGCAGCAGGACCCCACGAGACCCAGAGCCTTCAAAAAGAGGATGAGATGAGGGATGGGGTTTGTATTTTAAGCCTAGCAATCACTGTGGGTGGGAATTGAGGAAAGAGGCTCCTGAAGATTTGATTTTGTGTTTGGTTTAATTTTTTTCTCCTTAATCTTCTGGCCAGCCAGTCCACAACCCGCATTTCTGCCGAAGCTCCTGAGGGCATGTTAGAGGAGAGTGGGAGATGTCTTTTTGGTAGCCAGCAGCAGAAGGGCCTAAGTATTGATTGGGAAATGTGTGAGAAAAGCAGAAGGCATGAACAGCAGGTGGTTTGGATGGGAAAAGGCATTTCAGATTAGGGGAGAGGAGGAAATAGACCACTGCTTGCCTTGGTTTGCATCCATCCTGAGCATTTGAGAGCATGTGGATGCTATGTCCTCATGTTAACACTCTTCACAAACCCTTAAAATTTTCTTGTGATGTGATATTTGCTACACACATTTCCTTAATACTGTTGTTATAGAGACATTTCTCCTCTCCCCGTGCCAGCCATTAAGAGCCATCATGTGCAATGGCATTTGAGTTTATTCTTCTCCTGGCATTAGCAGAGAACTTTCTTCTCTTTGTAAATGTTGAAATGTTTTTCAGCTCAGATATAAATATAGCAAAATCATATCACTTTAGTTCCAGCATCTGGTAGGATCACTTTAATATATAATTGAGTAAAAATTATAATTTAAACAGCAATTTTGTCACTATTTTGTTACTTTAAAAGCAAAAAATCCAACTTTTTTTTAGTCATGATATGGATAAACAAATATCTTCTTTCTTTCAAACTAAAAATGGGTACAAATTCAGTCTCTTTTTCTCAAATTGCTTGCAATTTATATTAGCAGTGGCTTCAAGATTTGAAGTGTGGATCTGCCTATTGAACAGTCTGTGGATTAATGGATAGAGGATCATGAGCTTCGTCAGGGAGACAGACATGAAACCCTGGCTGCCTCTTGTTTACTATGATGGGAGTTTATCATGTTTTTGATAATCTGGTAAAGAAATGAATGCCAGATAAAATATGTGTGAGTCTCACCTGTGTACAGAGAGGTTCCTGCAATGCTGGGTGTGCATCAAGGATAGAGGTGACAGTTCTCTACAATGTTAAAATACAGTATTCAACCCCTCTTTTCAGACAGAAGTTTTGTTCAAGACTAGTAGTAGATACCAATATGTGTTAGGAGAGGATGGAAGAAGTTTGGGAGCTCTTTTGTGAACTAATTATAAATGTAATGTGTTGGTCTAACCTTCTGAACAAAGAGTGTCAGGCATCTATATTCCCTTTTGCACAGTAGTTCAAGCCTTTAAATTCCCTGTTTACGGTAAATCAGTTGATGAAACTTCTATGATTCTCTGCAAGGAAACATTTGTTTATATATATTGAGAGCCAGCAGTGCCGGGGAAGAGAAATTACTCTCTTTCAGTCTCAGATCTCCTCATTCTGTAAGCTCTTCTTTGCAAGGTTGAAATATTTTTACTAGTCCTGGTTTGTAATTTGAAATTTTATGTAAAAGTAGTATGACTGTTGTTTGGAAAAATAACTGAGCCTTTTGTAATTTCATTGTATTTTCCTTCTGGTGATTTAAGATTGAAGTCAAACACAGGAGATCTGTGGCTGTGTCTGGAAATTAAATGTCATTAGTCCCTGCTTCTACTGCAGCTACTTTGGGGAAGGATCTTCTTGGTAAACAATGTCTGTGCCAGAGGTCCCTGCTGTAGATGGACACCTGTTACATCTGTTCAAAACATGTAAAAGGTGAGCCCTGCTACAAGTTTCCCCTAAAGTTAATCAAAGCAGATAATGTGGGGGAAGGTTGGATAAGCCACTGCAGGCTTCCCAGCTCCAATGATTTAGATTACATTGTTCTTAATCTAACAAACGCCTCCCCCTTTGGAAGAGATGGCCAGTAGGAAAAGAAAGCTTGACATCTCTTGGTGGCTGTAGTTCGCTATCTTTTTGCATCACAACACTTATTTTGCAGTGTTTGGAAAAGACGTGTTAAGAGTGAGAGAATTTTACATGCCATATCTTCATTTAAAAGCTATGGCACACATTAAATTTAATTACTCTCCTTCTATGGCTTAAATTGAGGGCAGCTTCAAAAATGAGGGTGGCTTCTATTAAACTTAATTACTTTTCCCTGCAGTCTGCATGGTTAGTAATCACAGGAAGATTCTAAACAAAGATACAGTAGAGAGATTCTTTTATGAGAATAGGTCTGGAAAGTAGCCTATAAAATATAGAGAGATGCCAAATACCTTTTATATCCAGCTTTATTATTGTTATAGTTAGCTAATACAATAATAATAATAATAATAATGATAATAATAATAATAATAATAATAATAATAATAATAATAATAATAATAATAATAATAATAATAATGTTTCAGCACAATTAAGAAGGTATTGCTGGGGAAGGGGTGTTAGTTGCATTTGGTTTTTCAATGTTAAAGCAATGAATTCCTCAATTTCTTCATTCTTTTGCAGATTTACGGGGTGAAAAAAGGTTAATAATAGAATTTTTTTACAATGTGTTCTATTGACTATAGATGATAGATCTGACAGTTAAAATGAAAATTGTTCCAGAAGAAACTAATTATTTGAGATGTTATAGGGATGTATAATTATATTCACCTAAAAAAAAAGAAGGGGGGGGAGGAAGTTTTATTACAACTGTGCTTTTTAAAGAACAAGTGGAGAAATAAAAGTAGTAATTGTTCTTAATTATAGCTAACTGTAATTGCACACGACCGCAATATGCAGCACATCAGCAGCAGATTAAGAGATCCTGGCATATGTGTAGTGTGCAGAGCAACTTTGAGCAGAGGTGCAGTTTTATGAATATAGTTAAGTATAATTTAGGTCTCCTACTTCAAATTCCATCCGTGTTGATTTTATTTTATTTTACGGCTATTATGGCAAGATAATTGTCAGTTGGAAAGTGCTGCAGCAATGATTTGTCTGTTACAAAGGAGTCAAAAACCTTCAAAAGGAAAGCTTGTTTTCTTTTGCACCAGCAATGTGGTGGGACCAGGGGAGATTTTCTGAATGCCCTTGTGTATCTCCTGATGCAGATGGATGGTTAGAGGGATTTTTTTCTTAAGCACCTCTATATAAGCAGTACCAAGCTCCTAAGGATTCTGCAGCGTGGTTGGAAATCTTTGTTAGCAACATATCCACAAGTTTTTTTAGATTCAAACCCCTCAAAAATGTAACCCACGAGTCTTTAGACAATGTGAAAATTCTGCTTTGAATGAAATACAGAAATGTGAGTGCCTAAAGGTAGACTCTGATTTCTTCTCTTGCACCTGATTTACAGCCTCACTTTTTTCTTTCAGCTGAGTGCGCGCAGCTCCTGTTTTTGAGTGCAGCCCTGCCTGTAAAACATTACGCTGTCATTACACAGTGAACTAAAGAGGGAGTACAGATGCTTAAAGAAAGCTGCTGAGCTTCAAAACTAGTAGCTGCATTTCCTGCTCCAAAACAAATCATTACTGAAAGAGCAGGGGTCAGTGTGCACCACGTTATCGATGAACGTGTGCATGGTCTTCTGATGATAATTCCTGTATCTCTTTAGTACGTCAGATGCTTTCAGCCTTTGTCTTGATGTGCCAGGATGCTCTCCCATGTTCCCAACCTGTTTTAAGCTGTTCCTTTTACCCAAAAATAAATAAAGCCCATCTGTCACTGAATGCCTTCTTTCCAAAACAGAGTTTTTTTAAAATGTTTCAGTCTTGGGCCAGCAGCAGAGTTTATTTAGGCTAAAACTTGGTGGACCAGAGGGATCTTTTGAACTGCTGAGATAGGGTTGGTTTTTTGTCCTGCTTGCTGGCACAAACTATAGCCCCAGTTGTATGAAGCTGTGCTTGTAAGTTTTTTTGTCTTTGTAGCTTGGGAAAAGTGTGGATGCCTATCCCAAGTCAGCCGAGAAGGCTCTCTGAAAGAGCTGTATGGTTTTAAAAAAGGGGTTTCACCAAGATGGACAATAATGCACAAGAAGTGAGTGGCAAATATATTCAAGAGTGAAAAGAAATTGGGTGGGATCACTCACAGCATAAAGAAAAGGTAAAATTGATGGCTGGGTACACAAGCAAACATGCTGAGGTATAGGTATAATAGAAATTAAACTCATTCCTGCAGGTAGCAATAAGAAATCAAAACTTGTTGTTTTACTGCGTGGAGAATCTCGTGATAACTGGCATGTTCTAAATAAATCATTCACTTCAAATAGCAGCACTGTAGCAAAAATGGATCTATTACAGGGCTGCTAATAAGCAAATGTGAGCAGTATTTCTTGACAGCAGGCTGTGATTGTTTTTTAATAAATCTGTGTTAAGTAGGAAAGAAATAAAAGCTGACACCCAAATAGAAATCCACTTTGGCTCCTGTTTTCTCACTCCAAGTACAGAGGGATGCATTGACCCAGATCAGAAATTCTTGAAGGATGGCTCTCGTTAGTAGAAGCCAACATGGAATCAAATGTGTATACATTTGTGTATGTGTTCCCAGAAAAGCTAATGATACCATTGCAAATGCTGAACATGTTCCCCAATCCTCTTTGTTAATACAATGTTGCTTATGCTCTGCAATAAACTATTATTTCTGTGCTATTTCTGTAATTACATTTAATAATCATCTCTCACAGTCCAATAGTATCAAACGTAGGAGTCTTTTCAACAAACTATGATAAATAGCTCCTTGCCGAACTGTTGTACTTGAGGAATCTTTATGCCTCTCTTTGTAAGATTTGTCATTTTCTTAATGCAGCTTCAGAAAGCTTCTGAGCTTTGTTATGGACCGTCACTGTATTTTTCCCTTCCCCCTCTGCCTTCGAGTGTAGCTGGGTAAATGAAGCTTAATGTGCCATTTCCAAGCACTGTGACACTCCTCCAGGGCTGGTTACATTTACCATTGCTAAAGTCTAAATAAGTGAGTTTTAATGAGCAGGAATGGTTGCTAATAGCCGATTCAGGTACTTAGTAGTCCATGTTATTTAACTGTGGTAGAATTACAGAACATAAATGGTCTGATGATTAATAGATGAACCTGCTACATATTGCAGTCTAATAGTTTTTGCCATTAAAGAACTATCTTAACATCTTTGGGTTTGGATGTGGCTGGAGAGAAAAGGGCTTGCTTGTAGATTCATATCACTGGTAACTTACACTTTAAAACACTTTTTATTGAAATTTCACAACACTATCGATATATTGTTCAGTAACATTTATGAACTTAATAGAGAACAATGGTACTTGTGTACTTGCATTTCCTGAGGTGGACAGCCCAGCAGATTTATTCTCTCTGGTTAGGGTTGTCAAAAATAAACTCAAACCATCCTTTTAAGGTCAGAAATAAGACAGGGAGTTAGATCTTAATCTCTTTCCTTTTTCTGTCCCATTAATTTTGGGCAGGGGTAGACAGACCAATAAGAAAAAAAGTTGGCTGTGTTGTTTTTAACATTTCTGATTTGTGGGAGGACAGGTGGCAAGAATTAAAAAAAAAAAAGAGACAAAAAATAACAGATGAACAACAAATGAGCAAGAATAAAGAAATAATAGCCTCCAACATCTGTTGCAGTTTGTGCTGAGATACTCCAGAAGATACCACAGTATTTATGGAAATAGTATGAGGACTGTTTTGAACTGCAGCTAATGGGACACAGACTCCTGGCTGGCAGGCTTGTTCAGAGTCCTTTCTACATTTTTCCTATTCCATCCCATGTTTCAACCTGGCATCATTGTATTTTAGATTACAAGGAGGAGATGTCAGGACAGAAAGGAGCTAAGAAGTAAATTTACCCTTGATTAACAACTACAAAAAGGAAGTAACCATTTCATCAGGTGGATGAAAAGACAATATGGGCAAATGTCTGAAGGAAGTGTTGGCAACATTCATGTTCCAGGTAGACAAGCTGTTTTCAGTAGTTCCTGTATCCATCTGATGAAAACAGGGCTGAAGGAGAGCAGTCATTTCCAAAGACATTGAATGCTTTTCCAGAGGCAGGGTTAATGTTGTGGCAGCATTTATCAGAGCTGTTTTCTGTTCCCATAGCTGGCAGGGTAGGCAGGTAAGGTTGTGTCTGCCCATGCTACAGTGTAGCATCCCTCCTATAGTGTGGAGCTTCAGCAAGGGTTGATCTTGAGGGATTTCTGGAAGTTGCTCCTTCTGAGTGGAAAGATACAGCAAGAGTACACCGCTCTCAAAACTGAAAGTGGGAAGAGCCTGCACTCACTCAAAGCTTGGAGATCTGTGGGATTTTCAGCGAGGTTGTTTTTTGGGATGTTTATATTGGTTGTGCTTTCTTTTTAATTTGTTTAACTTTGTTTGTGTTTTTCCCCTGGTAGTTGCTGATGCCATTCCTGTATTTTTGCATACTGCACTGGGCAAACAAGTTCATCCCTTTCCTAACTTATACTGGTTCTCCCAAGGTACCTATACTTAGCATCTCACTTTGTTCTAGAAGTCCTTCCTTCACAAAACTTCAGAGATCTCCAAAAGCCCATCTCAGCCCAGTCTGCATTGGCCAAGAAAATGAGTAACTGTTTGAACACATAATAGCTGAAGTGTCCAAGTTGTTTAGCTTCAGTAAAGTATTTTGAGACCAGGATGAGATGCCATTTCCAAGCTTGGCATTTCTTGGCAGAGAATCAAGAGTTACTTCTCTGAAATAAGTTTAAATAAGGCCTCCAAACTTTTGGAGTGGCTTGAAGTTTGTGTATATTAGTGAAAACATCTGACACCGGGGAACACCAGAGTTTTGAACTGTTGGCACTGTGAGATTTGTGAGGGAAATATGGGCAGAAAGAGTGAGGTATTGTTAGGGTGGCTTTTTCTTTTTGGCATTCATCACTGAAGACATCAACATTTGGCCCACCCAATGGCTCATTATAAAGACACTTGTACACATAACTGTGCCTCTCACCTTACACAAGTATGACAAAGTCTTAAATATCTGAAATGCTTACTGAAGCCCTGTACAATATGTCGGAAACTGAGGAAATTACTTAGGCTATCACCATCTATAGAACTTGAGTAATTTCTACGTCTTTTTGCATATATCTCATGCAACCTTGTGAATGTATGACTTCTTGGATTGCTCAGCCTGGAGAAGGCTCCATGCTGCCCTATAGCACCTTCCAGTACCAGGAAGGATCTACAAGAAAGAGAAGGGACTCTTCACTGGGGAGTGTTGTGACAGAAGGGATAACAAATTTAAACTGAAGAGGGTAGATTTATATCAGATATTAAGGAGAAATTATTTTCTATGAGGGTGGTGAGGCCCTGGCACAGGTTGCCCAGAGAAGCTGTGACTGCTCCATTCCTGGAAGTCAAGGCCAAGTTGAATGAGGCTTTGAGCAACCTGGTCAGGTTTTTTTGAGCAGAAGGTTCCCTGCCCATGGGATGATCTTCCAGCCCAAACAATTTTATGACTCCATAATTCTTCTGTAGAATTAGTTCATGGCCCAGAATTCTCCTGCAGTTCTATATTAGTACAACTAAGTTTGACCCAAAGTTGCTGCTGAGACTTTGGGTGTGATTCCTCTCCTTTCCCAGGCACAGTGAGAAGAGATGGTGGTAAGGTAACACTGCACCAGTGGCAGTGCAGCATGAGCTACAGGTCAGTCAAATACCAAATGTGTAAGATTTTCTACCCTGGGAGATTACAGCAAGTTCAATGAGCATATGGGGAGGAACATCTGCTCTGTTTTGAATGATCTTTCTTCTCATTTTGGAGAGAGACAGAGGGTATTTTCCTCCTACTGAGCTCCCTGAGGCAGTTGCCTGTGCATCACTTCTTTCTCTTCCTGTACTAACAGGGTGAGGGTGTTGGAGTCAGTGCCATGGTGGATTCTCCCCCATGTTCTTCCTGCTGCTTGCTGTGTCCTAGAGAGATAAATCCTGTACCTACAGTGCTTTCTTTCTTCATTTCCAAGCTGTTAACTTTCAAAATACATTTTTATCTGAGAAAACACACGGTAACATCCACATCCACAAAGGCAGGGTCTGACCTTGGAGCAAAGCACCAGAGTGGGATCTTCATTTCTTCTCCATGCCCTGGCATTTCTCCCTAATGACTCTGGCTGAATCATACCCCATCCGTGCCCCCATTATCAGACTCTCAAATGGACACTGATGTGTTTCTCCCACCTATTAATAGAAATTAATATTAATGCTCTTTAATAGCAGAGCAAAGGATGTATGAGAGAGAAGTTTCACATAATGTCCTTGGTGGGTAGTTAGACAAGGGGCCAAAATCTTAGCTGGGAATGGTAGTTAAATTGCAAGGAGTGAGACTTTGGCCTGAATTATGCTTTGACTTATAAGTTATAATATTGCTGTTTCAAAGATTTGGGGTAAATCAAACTTAATTTTTTTTATAAAATATATCAAGTAGTCACAATGGTGAGGGCAGGTTTTATTTGGGGTATTATTTGCACACAGGATGTACACTGGACTTGAACAGTTTTTGTGGCAGGTGGTTATCACTGACTACATAGAGATTTCTTTCTGCATACCTAAGGAGGAATAAAATATTCAGAAATAGCAAATTCAGAATACTGAAAAATGCAGCTTTTAAAAATAATCGTGGGAGAAAACAACAAGCATGTTTGCTCATGTCCTTTATCTCAGTCAGCTAATCTTGCAGAATGTCACATTACATAGAAATAGATTTTTACATATGAACTTGTTACATCACTTCCTAAAAAAAGAGTATTTAGCTTGTACTTAAATAGCACATTCAGAGACTGTTTATGCAGAATTTCTGCTGCAAATGTGTGATCCTTGTTAGATAGCTAAGCTTGGTGTGAAGATATAACATGGCATTGTATTTATTTGCTGCTTACTGTGTGAAAGATAAAATACTTACAGAAGAATCAGTTTGAAATCTTGATAGTTTTTAATAGTTTAAGCTTTTTAAAAGATGAAATTGGTTTTGACCATTTTGATCTCTAGTTGGCATAGGGAACAATTCTACAAAAAAGATATGTAAAGAGCGTGTGATACAGAAAAAACAAAGCTTTCTCTGAAATCTATCAAATTAATCATAGCAAAACTGAATCCAGAATTTAAACCATATATTTTATCCAAATGTAGCCAGTATATGTTGCTGCACGCTAACAAATCTGAGAAACTATCCAATTTAAGACCAGTGAAATATCTTGTGTCTCACAATGGTATTTCAATACACACTATTAATTCTTCCAAGTCAAGGCAGATGCTGTCCCCAGTGTGATTTTAGGAAGAGCAGAGACAACAATGTGTCTTTGGAGGTGCCATTTTTCACCTGGAATGTGAAATCAATGTCCTGACCATTTGTGGTCATTAAAAATCCCACTGCACTATTCTGCAAGACTAGAGGCATTGACTCCCAAGACTTGGTGAGACTCCAAGAAACAAATTATATTCCTCCTGATACAACCGTCCTTTTAAAGCTAATTTAAAGCTCCTCTTCAGCTGTTCTCCCTTGCTTTGAGTGGAAAATCCTTCTTATCCCTTTGTAAACTTTTCTTTAGTTCTACTTTATACTGACAATTAGTGGCTGTCTTTTGCCTCATTGCTGATGCATGTGTAGGAGCAGAGAAGCTCTCTGTAACTGTGGACTCTACAATTAAAAAAGTTTTACTGGTGGCCTGATTGAGGGGTGTTGTTCAACAACAAATTTTGGAGCCTTCTCCACCCCGATTTTCTTGTGTTACTCAGTCAGTGGTGCAGTGTGTGTGCATAGGCAGAGTCAGGAAAAAGTGGTCAAAAGCATCAGGTGAGTTGTTTGTTCTGGCAAGTCAGATTTGCTCCTGGGGCAAAGCAAAGAACAACTTATGGTTATGAAATATTTGGAAATATTTTAACTAGGAACAAACTTGTTATATGCAATTTGTTATATACATCTGTGGTCTTGGCATTACCCAGTTATGCCCAGTGGGTATTCCTGGAAAAAAACCTGCAACTTTTCAAGTGATCATTCAAAATACATCATTTTTCTTCAATGTGTACTTTTTTCTGTTTACAAATATATCCCTTCCAGTAAGATCAATGCTTGTGTCAGTTGGTAGGATTCTGTTTAGTGAAGGGTTGAATGTTTCACCCAAACCAGAAATATCAGTTTAACCTACTGGGATTTTTTGTGCTTTAAGGAAAATTAGCACAAGTAATGGAAATTACTGCTTCTGTACATCCCAGGGAATCAAAGGGGTCATCTTCACCTGTCCTGGAGAAGACAGGACCTTTTAACCCTCCTTGTTGAAATGTTGACTGCTGGTTCTGATGCCTAAAACCAAGACCTCAGGGTTAGGAGACCTCTCTTTCCAAACTGGGAGAATCCCATATTCTGCATCCTGGGGCTTTTCTGCTTGCATTTGAGCTGCATTCTTATTAGCACACCATGCAGATCCCTTCTCCAGCTTCGCCCTTATCCTCATGTGCCTTGTGTGCCGTAGGCGGGCTTTATCCTCTCCCCAAAGTGTGAGATGGAAAAAGGAAGAACGGTAACACGATTGCAGGAATGTGTTGCTGCCTTTTTTTGCATCTTCCCCAGCACCCCGACAGATTGCTTAGCTTAGAATCCATATGCTTTCCTTTTCAGAACAAAAATTGTTCTCGATGGAGACCTAAAGCTTCCAAATTGCTAAGGGTCATGATCCTGCAGAACTAAAAGATGATTTCTAAGTGAAGTCTTGACTTTTATGGTTTGAACTCAGTACTTGCTCAGGTTATTGGCGTGCATTTAGCCCAGATGACCTCAGCTGCCCTTTAGAAGCTGCCCTGTCTCTTGTGCCTCAGTTTACATCTCTGCAGAAACACAGCAAAAATCATCAAATGGTTTGGGTTGGAAGGGACCTTAAAGATCATCTCATTCCAATCCTTCTGCCATGACCAGGGACACCTTCCATTAGACCAGGTTGCTCCAAGACCCATTCAACCTGGTCTTGTCATCACTTCCAGGGATGGGGCAGCCACAACTTGTCTGGGCAAACTGCAAAATGTTGCAGAGTCAAACTTCAGAGCTGTGTTGTGCTAAATCCTGCATGTAGGTGGGTAACAGCAGCTGCCAGTCAGCCTCAGAGAGCAGAGCACCATATGATTTCTCAGTGAACAAAACATTTAATATAAACACAACACTTTCCAGATATTATGAAGAGTTTTCCTGAACAACTCTTTAAAACAGAAGTATTAGGCAATAAAGTCTGTTTGCTGATCTTTATGCAGATCTTCCCACTTCCACTTCACTGCAAGGTTTTGACTAAAATATTTATACTTTTCTGCTTTGGTATACATCCTACTTCAATCCTACGGGCAGGATTTCTCAGCCTGTGGAGAGAAATGACAAAATGAGTGTGTGGTGCTTGGTTCACCCACACTGGCTCCCTGGGCTTTGATAAGAGCTACATGGTCCTCTCGAGAGCACCGAGCATCTGCAGTAGGTCAAAGCTCCTCACAGGTCTCAGAAACAATTTGTAACTTTGCTTCTTTGGAAGACCCAATGGGAGGGTTCAATATTTTGGGGTGCAGACCTCCCCCCCAGCACCCTCCTGGTTTCAACAGCACCTGCATTTTCCATGTGTACAGATCGTGTTGTCCTGTATCTGTCCTTTGCAACTGAAGACAAAATGCTTTGAAATTGTAAATGATCTTCCTGGAGAAACTGCCCTGATCTTCCATAATGTCACCCTCCTCATCACAGCTTTCCAGGGTCTTCAGACAGGTCTTCTCCTTGCCTTAGCACTGTTGAGATCATCCCATTTGCATTGGAGCTGATTTCAGTGGAATTCAGGGCAGCTCTGACAAAGCATTCGAGTTTCCATCCTCACTCTTTTACAAGGTCATCCTTTCATATCACAGGCAGGATGTAAAAAGACGTGATCTTATATTCATTCTCCCTTTGAGTATTATCTTTTGGTTTTCATCTAATAATTTTTTGTTTCCTGTAGATACAGTAAATTGTGAGTTATATTTTTTGTGTGTGTCATTTGGGAGTACTAGTGGTCTGAAAATCAGTTGTGCAAGTCTACTTTCGGTTTCTTGAATGACTACAGAATGAGTATCTATTATCTTTAAACAAACAACAAGGGTTTTCTTGATGAGTAATTTGCTCCAAAAGATTTTCTTTTTTAAACTCCCATGAAATATATTTATAGAGTGGTGTTTCAATTCCTAATATTTATAGGAACACTTACTGTGTATATTAACCATCTTCAGCAGTCCATGTACAATGGCATGGTGGGGATAATTGTGTTTGTTTTCTGGGAAATAATATTTTTAGTTTCATAATCAAAAGTAGGGTTAATTTGTTTTTATGGTAGAAGTGTTTACTGAGTTGATGAGAAGCAGTGAAATCTTTGGATAGCTGGGAACTAATCAGACTTTTACTTGTGGATTTGAGTTTTATTTGAGTTGGATCTGTACTTCCATTTTTTTAAACCATTACCTTACATATTTTTGCTCAAAAATGGAATTTGATCTGACCAAATGTGAAATTTGCAACAAAATTAATTACATTAAAAATGTATGTTAAAGACCTGCAGTGGCTTTGTTTAATATTCTGATCACATTCAGATTTTTTTACCACTGCATCGACTATTTAATAATTGTTTTCACAACGCTAGCATCCCTTGTAGAGAGGGTTATTTAACAAGAACGAAAATCTTTAGAAATTTAGATGCACCAATCACTCACTGCTCTGCTCAGAAACTGACAGTGTGGTTCCAGTTTAAGATCCTCTTTTAAACCTATATTCTAACCTTATTCTGCTTCTTGATGCTTCCTGCAGCACCCACCCATGATTTGCCTGGTTGTCTCTTTTAAGCTGGATGAGCAACTGCTATTTTATAAAATGTTGCCATACCCTAAAGCAATAAGGCTTGTGCCATTCTGTTATTGGAACAGTAACGGGTTGCTAAAGGCTATGGAGCCCTTTAGAAGAAGAAACAAAGAGATTCCCAGATCTAGGCTCTTTCCTTAAAAAAAAAAAGCATTTCAATGAAAAGAGATGATGTCTGGGATTAACAGTGGGAGGGGAAAATGTCCTGACTGTTGGAACTATTTAGTGATTCAGTTCTTTGATAGGTCATAAAAAATATTATATTAATTCTTATGAATAGGGCTTAGAAAATAAGGTGTTGTGATATCAATGTGCAGGAGTTTAATGAAAATAAAATATCTAAAATGTACAGCTGTATCAAATAACCCCATAGAAACTGAGTCTCTATTGCTCTAATTTCTTTTTCTTATCTGTTTACATTCACTTGCTCTTGCTCCTGGCTCTCATCTTTGATGTCATTTATATTATGGACTTTGTTCATCACAGACTCCTGCTGAAGATGTACCTGTCTGCCTTAGCTAGGGTGGAAACTGTTTTTTCCTGGAGGCTTAAATTTCTGCTGGACTGCTGCTGAATGGTGCATGCAAGAAAAGGGTGTGAGCCATTTTATATTTCTTGCTTAATCTCCTTTGCAACCACTGAACACAGTTCTGATCTGTGCCTTTTGAAGCAAAGCACTGGGAGGTTTAAGGCAACCTTCTGTGCCCAGCAAACTGCACAGCTTGGAGATAGAAACTCTGAAAATGCAAAGCTGTGCACGTTTAGAGGGACTGTTTCACTTCATCTGACATTGCAATGCAGACTACAATTGTCAGTGTAACCATTAAGGAAAAAGCCTGGTATCACTGTGGGATATCAAATAAATAATAAAAAAAAAAAAATTGCACTTGAAAAAATTAGACTCTCATTGCTGCTCACAGTTCCTATAATGCCAAAAAAGCACCAGAAAGGTCTAGAAAGATCTCCTGAAGAGGAGCTCTGGATTATTGTGGTTTTAATATACTAACTCTGTAGTTGCCGCATCAAGAAAATGACTTCTTAATATGTGGAAACTCTAGAAGAGCCTTCAAAAATATATTTCTTTCTTGTTCTTCCTTTGGATTCATAAATAAATTAGCCTTTGGGGTTCAGTCTGTATGTATAAGGTTCATATTCTTGCAACAAAAATGCGTAGGGTTGTTTCAGTACAGAGAGATAACTAGATCCATAGTTTTGGAAATTGCTAAGGCAAAGAAGATTTTGGGACCTATTTTAATTACTACCACCTCCCCTTACTAAAAAAATTCCCCTCCAGCTGTAAAAGTGCATGGAAGGATTTTTTCTGCTGTAAATAATAATATTATGTTAAGAATTGTTCCATACCCTAAGTTCCATCTACAGATGTGAAATTTTGCAGTTTCTATCTCAGCTGAAGCAAAAAGGGTATGAACTAACCAGTTTCCTTCCATGCAGAAAATTTGTATATTGGATACAAATTTTATAACTGGACTAGAAAACTGTGGAATGAGATGGGCATCTGGTCAAGTCTAAGAAAATGAAGCCTCTTATGCCTTCTTTCTGGTTTTATAAGGTCCTATGTATGGGAGAAAAATGAGAACTGGAGCTTTCCAGTCGTTTTCCTGATTCTTGGATAAGGTCTAGGCAAATTTTCTGGGGAGGGAAACAAGGACATACAGTGGTGATAAATCTGGGATGTATTTTAAGGACTGTGTACATAGGTAATGGAAATGCATTTAATTGTGCTTTAATGTGACACACCACTACATTAGCCCACTTTCACTATCTCGCACTCAGCTTCCCTCATACAAATTGCACACCCACAAAAGGGTTTCAGACAAGTAAATTGGACGAAAAGTCACATATTTGGAAAGCAACTGTTGTTTAAGACCAGCATAAGAAGATTTAACATTAACATGGTATTTTCTCAGTGTGCACAACCTGATTGTAGAACTGTCCAATGCCTTCCTTTTGCTGCAGCACTGAAATAAAAGGGAACATTTTCCACTGGAAAACTGGCCCAGTGCTTCGTTTTGTCTATGTAGGATCATTCAGTGCTGGCATTTGAAATAGTGATAATTTTATGCCTAAAAAAATGAGTAATTGTACCACGGAGAACTTGATTCTGATAGATCCTTAGATCACACTCTGTCGTCTGCTTTTTCACGTTCTTTTGTATACGATCGGGGTGCATCGCATCCGCCAGTGACGCCTTTGCGTACGGAGCTGTGGATGTGTGTCTGCACTCCTATAAAACACAAGCAGTACAAAGGCATCTTAAAAATTTTATAGCTGTTTAAAACACAAAGTTTTCCTCCCTTTGTGTCTTTCAGAGAGACTGCCACAGAGTTGTCTGGAACATTACCAAGGTAAGCAAGTTGCTCTAAGCTGCATCTGTGTGTCAATGTCCGGAAGGTGCTGAAAGAAGCACGACCTTTGGAGCCAGAACATGATCCTTTTCCTAGGGAAAACTGCTGGGATACTGAGAACGAGGGTGCAGAGAGGAGAACGCTCCCTGCATGCCACAGACAGACAAATGACACTGAAATACTGGCACAGCCAAGCCCACACAGCTTAAAGCGATGGGTTGAAGTTGCTTTGAGGCTCAGCACAGTTGTGCACCTGATGAGAAAAATCCCAGCTGTGGCTTCCTTCCAGCTGTGCAATTATACCCATGGCAGGTGGTTTGGCTTTTGCTTTACATTTCACCTGAGGGATGAGAGGAGGGAAACTTGGAGGTAGGAGGAAAAAAAAGCTGTGATCTTAAGGCATTTTCATTTGGAAAGCAGGAAAGCAGCTTAGACCAAATTCTTCTATGCTGAGAAATCTTTTCATAAAATAATAGAACTAGACAAGACTCCCAGGCTGTGATAGAGATTTTTGAAGAGAGACCTGTCTACATATTGTCAGAGGATGCAATAAAATGCTGTAATCATGCAGATAGAGAAAAGGGTGGAGAGAAGGGAAACAAAAAAATCTGATATGGTAATCTGTCATTTAGCAGCGATGTCTGGTGAGTTAAAAAAACAGAAGCTCTCAGTCCTCTTGTACCTTCTGCCACTGGTTCTGCTCTCAGGTGCAGGGGGTTTTAGTGGGGTTATAGTTTGGGGGGGTTTTGCTATCCTCTGACTAAATCAGTGTTGTGGTTCAAATAATATATAACGTAAAAAGAATATTTCACCAGGAAGGACAGTTTTCTTTAAGTATTCTAATACATGCAAGTTCCTTCTGATTCTAAGGCAGAGAAAAAAATATCCACCTTTCTTTAGAGGGTGTGTGGTGTATATAAGTTGACTTTTTCATATTGATAAGTTGTAAAAATACATATTTTCACTATATATGATGCCTATTCCCTGTATAATGTGCCCCTTTGTTCTGTGTGTACAAATTTATGTGATTTATATGATTTCTTCATTTAATAGATACATCTCTTTTTATTGTTTACTGTCACTTGGTCTCTATGGTTGTGGAAGCAAATATGCTGGTAAAATTTTGCCATGTGTTTGAAGAGCTGACCAGTGATCAGACCTATCTGACACCAAATTTTGTTCTTCTTCCTTGCAAAATAATTCCATTTCTTCATATACATATATATACACACACCAAAAAAAAACAGGGATTCAACAGTATAGCCACCTCCTTGGCCAGAAATGTCAATATTGATGTTTAGCTGTATCTTTTACTGGTTTTAGTGCTAAAATGCTTCTAGTTTTACTGCACTTGGTGAGGTATTATAGGACTAATATACTGGAAACATGGAGTCTTTACACTGCAGAAATTAATTCCACTTCAAATTAAAGTTAAAATGAGACACATAAGTGCTTGAATAAACATCCCATTTTATACTTGCCATTAATGATTGTCTAAATGTGCTTTTTGAATTATTACCACAAGGCTTTAATTTCAACTGCAGTAAGATGTCACAAGTAAAATCAGATTATACCAGCAATGTGCACAAGGCATTGTAATTGTGTTATAAATATTAAACCAAATGATCTTGTCATGATTTAAAACAAATGTTTCCAGCTAGGCACAGGTTGACTTGTCCTCCAGCCTTCTCCAGGATTCACCTGTTCTTGAATTTCTCTAAGCAAACAGCTCCTTGGGGTTTTTAATCTTGTGTTGTGATCTATTAATCTAATATTTTTTGTTCTTCTTTCAAATGTCAAGTGACTCGTTTTGCTATTATTAATTCATAACAGTGAAATAGTCTAATTTCCCCACATCTTCTTCACCTTCTCCCTGAAACCACTTTATAGCATATAAAATGTTAGGTATTGCACCTTGAAATGACGACATTAATAACCAATTTCCCATCATTGCTGGGATTCCCATCACTGTGTTTTGTCCAGTGGGGCAGAGCAAGTCCCCTGTAACCCTGAAAATCCAACCCTCCTTTGCCCAGGCAAACACAAGGCCTTTTCCCAGAGCAGTAATGACTTTTGGATATATTTGTGGCCAGGATTGATCAAATCTTTTTCACACACTCGCAAACCTGGTGAAAGGGTTTTCACTGCAACTGGCGTAAGTGTGAACAGATGTGTCTGTACTTGGAATATTTTGTCTGGCTGTCAAGAAAGTTTAGGCACTGGTGGCATTAATTATTTATTGTTGTTGTTGTTGTCATTTAAAAAAAATTCTCAAAAACCCCCTCTGATTTTTTCATAGTTCAATTAAAGAGGTAGGATTAGGGATTTGCTCCCATAAAGCCCTTTAATAAGTCAGAAGTACAGAGGAGTACATTTTGAATATTTTCTCATCTCAGTAGTAACCAAGAGATGTTACAAATGTGTATTTTTTTAAAAAGGCAAATATAACAAAGTGTCTTGGTAAATGTGACTTTTTAATATATTCATTTTCTATTAAATACTGCTGATGGTTCTCTAATGATTATATTTAAAGGAAGAAGAAATCACCCTTCTTGCCACAGAAGTATGTGTATCACTGATAGGCAAAAATAGAAAAATGTGAGTTGGTGGACATCATTTAGTAGGAAAGATAATAGATTAACTTTGCCTGTAGAAAGATATAAAAATATTCTGTACAATTATATTGTGTCAGTTCTAATTTACCAGTTATTTCTGATGATTTCAGGAAGCCCAGGCTAGAGAATGAATTGAAAATTCAGACTTAAAATGTGATAAAGAAGCTTTACAATTTTTATAATAAATGACATTATTATAGCTATGAATGTATATTGTTTTTTCGAAGAAAGGCTTTCTATGTGCAACAGCACATCAAAGAAGAGATCTTCACAAGGAAAACTTTACAATAATATTAAGTTGTTCATTGCATGACCTATTTAGAGTACTCAGATACTTCTTGTTGTAGACTACATAATTAAATTTTAAATGGAACATGATAAAGAAATTATACTGGTGATCTCTAGAGATTTGAATACCCTATTTGGATCTTTACAAGAGTGTAGTGAAGGCATACTTTTAAAATTTAATAAAGGTCTGGCCTATTTTTTTTTTCCTTGTAGATGCTCTATAGCTGCAATGGCAGTTCTGTTTCAAACCGTGTTTGCTCTCAACATTTCATAGTCAGTACCTGCAATAACAGAGCAAACTAAAAACATTAGAAAAAATACATTTTAACTTGAGAAATTCACCATTAAAAAATGGCAATTAATGAATGGAGATAAACTTCTAAAATCTTGGGGAAGCTACACTAACCAGCCTTTTCTGGACCAGCCTCTGAGCTCAGCAGTCGAGGGGAGCAGTGAATGAATGGAGTCCTGGAGGACAGTGTGAAGCCCTATGGGCATGAGGGAGATGATGTTTGGAGCTGAAAGGAGAAAATACTCAGCTTCAATTTCAAAGGAATGATTTCAGTCTCTAGCCACTTCTGTTTGTTTCTGTGAAAGTTACTTTATATTTAAAGAAGAACAAATATTTTAAATATAGACTAACTGCATGGATTATTTATTTGCTTAATACTAGGTTAGTATTAACAGAAGGAAAATCTGGGCTACTTTTCCACTTTTATGTACTGGCTCAATTTTTCATTTCACTCAAGGGGGGAGTAAAGTTTAAACGTCCACTTCCTCCTCTAAGCTGTTAAAATAAAGGAAAAAAAATCAAGCTAATAATTTGCATATATATTTTAATGGAAAAGTTTGCAGAAACGTCACTGAATCACCTGCTTAAATCCTGAGCAAAACTCAGCAAATCTTGTATTTTGTGGTGAAGGCCATCTTGAAATTGTCATTTAGAAATTTTTTTTAGAACTGTAGGAAGAAATCTGCAGTGGATACATTGAGGTTAAAACAAGCAAGTATGTTCAAAATGGAAATGTAAATCTTTGGCTTGTCCTTGAATTTTAGTCATCTAAAAACTTAATCTATTTTTAAACCTGTGGTCTGGAGTAGGGTACAAACTTTGGCACTCTTGAGTTGGGATTTTATTCTCCACCATTCCATAAATTTCTTTAATAATGTCTCAGTTCCATTTACTGTAAAGACTTCTGTTCTCAAGTGTCTACAGCATTTTGAAAATAGAATTTAAGTACTGAAGTCACTTTGGTGCTTTTGAAAAATGTTAACCTGCAACTTCACCATTATTGAAATCTAATGCAACTAAGCTTTTATCTAAAGCAAAAAGAAGAATTGACAACCCACCATATGACAAGCAAAATGAAATCTCTTGATCACTATCTGTCAGCAGTCTTTCTAATACCATTGTGTTAGGGAATGATATGTCTTCCAAGAAGCTCAGTACACAAGGTTTTGAATCATTTCTGTCTTGACAGCCTAACACAAGTAACTACTTGTAAGTGCTTGGATGAATTATAAAATCTATGTGGCTCTGTAGAGTGAGTTAATAAAACATCTATGAGCATTTTAATTACTATGAAATGAAAAGGATTTTTTCCTGACAGTAATAGGGGCATGGTCTAAAGACCAAGCTGACATCTCAACTGCTGGCTTCACTGGGTTTGCACAGACGGTGGGAGTTGGGGTGACTTTCTGTGTTTGCATTTTTGGTTCCCTCCCAGCTGAGATATTCTGGCAAGCAATTTCTCTCCCTCTGGGAACACCAGGTCATACCTTTCACCCCTTGTGTTTTCATGTCCTCTCATGTCACCAGTGCTACTTTTTTTATGTCAGGCTTGAACACCCACCTGCCTACGCCAGGCATGTCTCTGCCAAACTATGACAGAATTTTCCATACCCTCACATAACATTTACTGAAGCTTTATTCTCCCTTAAATAAAGCAGTTATTTGGCATGGCCCGTTTGTGATCCTCTCTTCTAATAGAGAAGTTTTGCTTTCCACCTTCAAATAAATCCTTTCTCAAAACTCACTCTTGTTTTAGAGGCATATAAATAATTGGTCAAGCAAACATTGCTCATCCCTGATGGCAGGCAGTGCTAGCTGATAACATTAAAATATCTTGAATGTCAAACTATATGCAGCAATCCAGAGCTAGTCTTTGGAAATGATATCATCTTCTATCTTTTCCTAAACCACATCATTAAAAAGAAAAGAAAAAGATTCCAGCCCTCGATATTTAAATGTTCTCAAGTCAACTGTCTTAAAGAGCAGATTTTCCATAATTTGGATGCCTGCTATTTTCTAAAGAAAGTAGTTATTTTGAAATGAGACTTGAATTTAACTAATCACTCCCTTATTAAAAAAAAAAAAAAAGAAAAAATAAGAAAGAATCTGATGTTTGACCTTTTTCTCTGCCTCAAATTCTCATTTTGAAGCATTACTTCTTTCATCTAACCTTTGAGCTGCTTTCTGTACTGGAAGCAGGACTGCCGATACCCCATTGTATCTGTTGTAGAGGAATGCCCTGGTGGTGCTTGCACTTTGAGGCAGTGGAATATAAATTACAGTAATTGTTTGGGATGGTAACAAGTTTGATGTTATTGTAAGAGAATCTGGAAGTTTTGAGGAAATAATACACAAAGTCTCTTCACTATTCTGATTTTTATTTTTCCTAAGTAAAGCTTCAGTATCCTTACAATGCAACATGGAGCTATTCCTTGTAGTAGCTGTCGGCACGTCTCTTTGTTGTTGTTATGCAGCTGTTTTGAAATATGTTTTTTAGAGCTAATGATAATCTTAAAACACACTTATGTGCAATCTGATCCCTTTCTAAACAGATATTTTTAAAATCTTAAGAGGAGCCTAAGGAGCATAGAGGTGATTATCCATATGTGCTTACTGATGACTCGCATTCAAGAATTATGAGGATACCAATGGCAGGATTCATATCGCCTAAATTTAGTTATCACAAAAGTCCCATCAAAAGAACCAGGGGAGAGATGGAGAGAAATAGGAGCCTCATCTCAGGACTAGGTGAATAACCTTGGGAATTGTTTTTCTTTCTCCATTGCCTGAAAATGGAGCCTGGGGGAATGGCACAGACTAAATATTTCACCTGATGATAGCTTTAATTTAAGGTGAGCAGCCCGACTTTTATAAGTGTTAAAGTGCCAAGTGACGTAAGCTGGTGCCTGCTGGAGTTTTGAGGACATTGGCATGCTTAACCTGAAAAAAACTTTCAATATTTCGTACTTAAGTCCTAAATATAGATCCTGGGAAGGAGGGGGGAAAGTCATAGAGAAATCATTGTTAGACTCGATACAGCTCTGACCCAGAATGCAGGAACTCTTCTCACAGTGCAGAGCCCTCAGAAATCACAGCAGCCCTGAAATGGTTCCTAATTATATGTAGCCTTTGAATCTTAAAACTGAGTGTAAGTGATTTTACTCAGAGTCCTGGTTTTGGAACCCACAACCATTTTTCCCCAGCAACTGTAGGCATCTCTCAAAAAAGTTAATGAATTTGACAGCAGATTTTTATCTTAAAAGTCTGGTAAAGCTTTTGTTTTTATTCCCTATTGTGAAGCTCTAAAACTAGAGACATATTCCCTTCTCTTTTTTTTTTTTTTTTCTGTTATTCACCTTAACCAGACTTCCAAGCATCCTTTTAACTTGCTTTACAAAGCATTGTTAAACGTGCCCAATGAGGATAATGTGCAGTAGAAATGAAAGGACTTAGATCTCTTCATTTCCATTCCTGAAGGTGAATTCCAAGATCGCCATTATTTTTATTTATACAGTGCCTAAAGAGTACTAAATACTTCATGGAACAAATAGAAGACCTCTTGTAAAAAGCACGCATTCCTATAATCTAATTTTAGTCTCAAATCAGGCAGCATGAATGCTAAGCAGCAGGGCTTGAAGAAACACAGAAGGTGTATGAGGGCCACACTAACAAGATTGAGCAGTTATTTAGGTTCATTATCTGTTCCACTTAATAGCACTGCAATATCTTGCTGGTTTAAGCTAAATTCACATAGGCCTGTGGAGAACATTTGACTGACACAAAAATGGTATTTCTTGGGTTTGCTTAAAAAATGAGCCTTTGAAAAAAAGTTTGAATGAAGATAGAGAAAAGCACCATTGCAGGTGGATTTGAGATGCCATTCAAGTGTAAGAAGCAGCAAATGAAACCAACTTAAAATACTAAGCCTGTTTTCCCATCCTCACTACATTTCCCAGCTCAAATATTGTGTTCTAAGTTAGTGCTTTGTATGTATCCTTTGCTTAAGTGTGGCCTTAGCCCCTAGAACCATCAGAATAATGCTATTTAGAAACTCAGTGCAAAGGACAAAACTTGTGAGAATAACTCCAGATGTGAATACGCATTCTTGGGGGAGAGAGAAGTGTTCATACATCAGGTTCTGGAGAAGCAGACCAGCAATGGGAGATTTGTTAACATGGCAGAGAAGCTCTATCTTAGTACCTTTGCAGTAGCATGAACAAGGCATGGGTCATATATTATGTAATATAGAGTATTATATCATATGTTTTATAAGTAGTTAGAAGTGAACTGCTCATACATAGAGTTCTTAGCACCATCCTTGCCATTGGTCCCAGAAGAGCAAGTGATATGGATGGGGCAATGTCAGGAAACCCACACTGCTCTCCCCAGGACAGCAGAGACTCTGGTTTAATGCTCTCTTCAACATTCTCTGCCTTTGAGCATTGCTTTTATTTATGAAATCACTGCTATTGTAGAATTTACAAAAATTGCAACTATTTGAATGTTTCCAAAAGATTTGCTATAAACTAAAAGCAAATCTTAGACAATTCTCAGTAAATTATTGAAAGAGGTTTTAGAAAAAACCCCTAATGCATTCCCTGGTGTTCAAGGTTAACACTTTATACTTCATCTACATTATATTAAAAACATTTTTACTGGAGTCCATAAATGTTACACATTTTTAAAAGGCAACGAGCGCAGTGGGACTAGAAATGTTGTATAAAGCCAGAAACAAGACCTGCAAGCAGTAATTGCTTCTTGGCTTTTTTTTTTTTTTTTGAGGGTGCTGACTTGAGATTGCTTCTGTGAGGTGATACCCATGTTTATGGTTATGTCTTGCCATTGGAAGCAGACAGCCCCTAAGGTTTTCCTGTGGTCAGCAGCAGACTCTGAGCCCCAAACTCCCGTGTTGGGAGCCGTCTCATCGCGGTAATTCTCTTACTGGCGGGGAGGCTTTGCCGGTTTGGAGCCACAGAGGACCTACCCCAGTTTCCTGTGTACATTCTCCCAGAGCATTTTGCAAGTTGTGCCCTGCACAGCACTTCTACAGCAGCAAAGTGCCGGCGTGGTGCTTCTCATTGCTGGGCTATAATGGAAAGTATTTTTCATCCCGACCCTTTGGAACTTTTGGAGCTCCCGCACCATTTTGTGCAGGCAACGTTTAAGGCTCTGAAAAGCTGTGATGCAAAGTGGGTGCAAAACATGGCTTTTTGCTGTAATCTAACCTTAATGAATGCCCATGGAGAATGGAAGAGGAAAAGAAAATAAAAAGAGAAGAAAGAAAAACAAGACTAGGCTTTACCTGACACAGAAAAAATAAACAACCCTAAAAGCAGAGACCTTTCTGCCTTTTCTGTATATTTTGCTTCTGAACTTTTAGATACAAATGCCACAATGGCTCACAAGCTTAATTTTGGAGAACAGCCCTGCTGATACCAAAGTGATTGCACAAGTCAGTGCAATTTTAAGATGAGTATTGCTGCTTACTCATTGCTGTGAGATGAATATCCTCTGATTTGATCCCAGCATTGCCACTAAGACTGTAGACAGCTTTACAAGATCAAGAAAAAAGAATAAACACATAGCAACTCAGTTTTGGCAGCATCCTCTTGAAACATGAACTGAGAATCATAAGCTGGAAGCTTAAAAGAAGGCCCTAAATGGCTCCAAAACTATTTAGAGGTATGGTTTAGTTAATTGACGGTACTGGACAACTACAGGTGCCACTGACTTTGGTTCAAAGGATAAATGTGCTTTTCTGAACCAGGCTATTAATTCAGGATCTTAAAAGGTGTCTGTGACATTTAGGAAACCTTCTGTGCTTGGAGCTCAGGAGCCCATCTTTTAACTAGCTGTTCAAAATTTGGTTTCTTTTTTGAGCTTTTCTGTTGGGGGATGCAGATGCACCTGTGCTGATGTGCTCATGGATACCAAAGGAACTGTGGCTTGTTGAAGTTGCTGGCAGATTTCATTGCAGGATTGCATGGAGCAGTAAGCAGAAGATCCTGCAACTATAAAGTTTCATTTAACAAAAATGAAATATTATTATTCATGTCATGAGTAATTGAATCCCCAGATGTTCTCATTTTCTATCAATGGCTGGAGACAATATGACTCTAGATAGGCTGTGACAACATGAATTGATTTCTTTCTCTTTTTTTTTTTCTTTTTTTTTTATTTATTTCAAACCTGCAAAGTGACTGTGTGGCTTCGTTTTTAGCTGATTGTTTGGATCTGACATTACAGGCTGTGCAGCTGTAAAAAAGACCTTCTCATTTCCATTGAGAATAAGTAAAATAAAATATCACAGAAATAGCATTGCTTTTCCCTGGTCTTGCCCCTGTTTATTTCTACAGAGATAACAGGGATAGAGCAATTGACTTTGGAAAGAAGTCTGGAAGAAGAGGTGGCTACTGCTAACACTGAATATTCAGAATTATTCAGAATGTAATAATAAAAGTAATCAGGTTACTAAAAAGCCACCTGTTACTTTTATTTTTTTTTCTCTAAAGCATAGAGTTTACTTTTTTGTCTCTGAATTTATAGAAGAGATGGGAAGTCCAACTCCTTAGAAGCCTTATTATATGCAAGATAGTAATTCCTTGCTAAATGTGAGTAGGAAAAGAAGCCACACTCACTAGCATTTCTAACTCTGCTAAAGATGAATGTTTGCATGAAGGAACAAAGGTCGAAAAACTTTAAGTGCTTGTTAAGGCATGCACACACATCGCATACAAGCAATAAGTCTGTTGTGCTGAACTGTGAAATTGCCCTGAGTAATTTCTCTAATTACAGAACAGATATTGCCCCTCTGACCCCAGAGGAGCTCTGGGCTTGGTGCTGCAGCAGGTCCTGGTATCAGCAGAAACTTGTGCAACCAAAGCACGGGCTGCAAGCTGAGCACTGGAAAATAAAAGTTATCCACTGGATGGATAACTTGTAAATGTTCTGGCTGATTTAAAAATTCAGAAAATGATTAATGATGAAGGTACTTTGTTTATTGATTTCCCCCCATGACCTATTCTTCAGAGGAACTGCACTATTGTGTCCAGAGCTGTGCTTGACAGCTGCCTCCTTTTTCCAAAGACAGTATTCATTCCACTATGAATTCAATGTACAGTAGCAGAAACTTTTAATTGGCATTTCTTGTTAGCTTTCTCCTATAGAAATGATGTAGTGCTGCTGCTTTCCCTCTGTATTATGGAGAGTGCCTCTGGAAATAACAGTTCTGTAGCTGGAGCAGGAAAAAAACCCATAGAATCCCTTGGGATAATGCAGCACATGCAGAAATAGGAGAAGAAATCATATGAGAAAAACATTCAGTTAAAGCAGCAACTTATGTCCTCTCTTTCAAAACTTGCAAGGTGAAAAAGAGCAATGTGGTTTAAAGGGGGTATTGATTTGGTGGAGCTATGTATGAACTCATGCCACAACCCCAGTACTTCTCCAGTCTCTGAACCTCTCAGAATTAATGCAGGGGTTTTAGACTGATTGCTTGAAGTCTTTCTGTAAAAAAAAAAAAAAACAACATGTCTGATGAATGGCAAGGACTTGAGGAGATTTAAAAAAAAAAATTAAAAGTTTCTTTAAAGAACTGAGAAAACCTTTGTCAGCTGTACTTCCTTGTAGTACTGTATAGTTAGAGCAAGGCAGCTCGAGACTCAACCTCATTTATTCTGCCTTCCATTTTGTCATGTGAGTGATTGACTTCCTTCAGCAGCTCCATCAGGTAATGTGACATAAATGGGAAAAAAATTCCCACCATGAATTCATCTTACTGTGTCAGGGACATAGCAGACATTTTTCGTTATTCACCCTTTTGAAAAAGAATTCAAAGCTCAGGCAGATGTTGAAAGTCTGGCATGCAACTTTGGTTGCTGTTCTCTAGGAGGTTTTCAATTTTTTTATCTGAAGTAGGTGATATTTTATTAGCTTGTGGAGTGCTGTGGGGCTTTGTTAATGGTTCTGGATAATAGAAAACATGGGGCAGGAGCTGTTTATCTTTACAGCACTGTAAGAGATGTTGTTCAGGAGAAAGCCAGTGATTTGTCTCTTCATCTGGAATTATCTGGCATCTGCAGTGTAAAACAGGCTGGCAAATTTGAGAAAATCAGTCTTGGAAAGGAATTTCTGAAGCAAATATTCTCAAACCCAGCCCAAACCTCTTTTTAGAGAATAAGGCATTGCTTTCCATCTTTGTTTTCTGTGCTTTTATGGCTTTTATAGCTCCTCCTATTCTACCTTTTCAAGAGATAGGAATGTCCAGTTTTCTGACATTCATCTGAAAGTTGACTTTCATCTGTGATGCTTTCTTTGGATTAACTGAAAAATCAAAAAACATATTTCTTTTCATAAATTTAGATTTGTTTTAATTTAATTCTGTAAGACAAAGCACAGATTTAAAGAATTGTGTCTAGAGTCCACAAAAACAATAAATAAGGAAATAAGGACTACCACTAAATAAGGAAAGGCCACAAATTCTCTCCCCCCTGCCCTATATTCTGCATTCATCAAAGCTGGTCTCTTCTGATTTTCTAGAGGCTTATAGGATTTATAGTCTCTATAAATCTTATGGTAAAGCATCAAGTCTAAGATGAAAAAAAATCACACTAATATGAGAAAAAGACACAAAACAAAAAGCCCAAAACCTCCATCAAACCCATGTTTGATAATATCTGCCGTGTGAGAACATCTCAGAGTAACTAGAGATGGTTGCACACAATTTTCCTCTGCCCAGTACGGGCTGTGCAACACTCACCAGTGAGCTGCTGCTCTCAGGCATCAATGCATCTGTCATCATCTGCTTCTCACACCAGGTTTTTTAGACTTCATTACATGTAGAGATTCTCAAAATGTGCATTCCTAAAAGAAACCTGCTTCACCACCAGTCTCTTTTACCAGTGTTTCCTGATTGAAAAAAAAAAAAAAAAAAATTAAAAAGAAAAGAAAAAAAGGGCTTTTATCACACATCCCATATGTGCTTTATGGTGCTGAGACTTGATAACTGAGATATGATTTTATAATGAAAAATCCCCCAAGGAAGTATGCAGATGTACTGTGGAAAGATACTGACACTCTGTGCTTTATTTGTAAGAAAGGTATGAACACTTTCTCCTCTTATTTTTAATGGCAAAGAATATTAAAATAAAAAATAGTCTTGTGTCCCTTGTGAAACTTCTGAGGATGTGTCCAAGTGGTGGATGAACTATGTACATGTTAAAATGGTACTCTGCAATGCATTCCCTTAAAATTTGGAAAAGATGAAAGATGACTATCACTGATGAGATCACTAGCTCCTTTTTTTTTTCCCCCAGTTAAATCTGTAGCCTTTTGAATTTGAAATGAATCCTATAGCTAGGGAAATTCAGCAAGATGCTAGTAAAGGGGGCTATTGATGGCATGCTTCATACTGGAAAGCTGTCTTGTTATTGAATGCAAATGTGACTTAGATATGTAAATTATATTCAAGATTTCATCAGTAAGCCTTTAATATATCTAGAAACTATCTTAAAGCATTTAAATAAAATGTTAATTGAAAGTATGGAATAGTGTTAGCAAGCTCTTTCAAAGAAAGCTTCAATTCAAGGCACGTAACAAGGAAGCAAGTGCTCTGATCTAGTCAAACAGAACCTCCCATGGTAAAAACCTATAATTGTTTTAAAGTTCTCCAAAAACCTACATCCCTGTTCTCATCTCATCCCACACACTGTGATATTCCTTATGTTCCTCACTCTCCTCTCTCAAAGCTGACTTTCTTTGTAGCCTTCTCCCACTCCCAGCGTGCTGCCTTCTCTCACCTCCCACGCCTGGAGCTGCCTCCTGCTGCCCATACAACAAGCACTTTTCTACACATCCCAGCCCTTTTCCTTTCCTTGAGCTTCTCTGTGTCTCATTCCTTACAAAGCCATCAGGATGTCTTGCCCTGCATTAGAATCTGGAGGGTGAACTCAGGAGAGCTCGGTAGTAAGCCAAGCAGTGAATTTAGATCTTCTGAGAGTGATCATCAGATGGAGCAAATGACTGATCTTCATATTTAAAAATAAAACCACTTATTTTAAAGGCTGAATAGAGAGTCATTGAGTTAGACTGCATCCCTCTGGTGCTCATGGAAATGCTTGCACAAGGAGCAGGGCAGTTGAGCCGTGCTGGCTTTAACCAACCCAGGTCAAATTCATCAACAAAAGCTTTAAATTAGCTCTAAGAGCTAAAAGTGTGGGAACACAAAAGCATGAGTGTCTCTTGCTGCAGCTCTGCTTTTGATTGTCACTCCTTACCTGCTCATTAAGCTGAAGGATTTTGGAAGTATTCACTAAGTTACCTTCCTGTCTGCAGATGGTCTGCAACAATGACAGCAGCTGTTCCAAAAACAAGCAGTGAAGGGAGGTATTATTGCTCTTTAGCTATGTTTACAAATCTGTAGCAAGACTATTATTTAAAGTGTGGGGTTTTGTGTCTTTTTGCATGCAATATGTTATTACTGAAATGTTGCTGGATTGATGGAGGGCATCAAAGGGATGTGGCAGAGAGAGATTTCTCTGCTTTGGCATAGTTTCTTTCTTCCAGA
The DNA here is from genome assembly GCF_030490865.1 of Poecile atricapillus. Lineage (NCBI taxonomy): Eukaryota > Metazoa > Chordata > Aves > Passeriformes > Paridae > Poecile > Poecile atricapillus. Next base: position 5,976,829 of record NC_081288.1, read on the forward strand.
GCTTGTGTGAATCTTGTAGGTTTGGGCAGAGGTTGCACTGGTTAGTGTTATAACCTGTGACTTGTGGTCCCATGAGCAGGGAGCTGGGGAGAAGGGCAGCCACATGATACTGCTCAGCTGATGGGAGTTTGCTGGGGAACAGCTCGAGTTCAGGAAACAGAGTTTTAGACGGAAAGATAAAAAAAGAAATATAAATAAAGGACATCTAATCTTTGCATGTTGGATGCACTTCTGATGCTAGAGGAAAATTGCCAGCTGGGAATGATTTTTACAATCTATTTTCACAAATCCCTACATCCACAGACCAAAGGAGCCCAGCCTGCTGTGTCTTGGGGAGGCTGTTGGAGGATCTTGGCATGCTCTGCAGCAGCAGCTTGGACAGGGCATGCTGTTTTTACCATGACGCCTTGTGGCTATGACCCAAATGCACAATCCATGCAGACAGAACCTTGTTCTTGAAGGTCAGGAGCCAAACCGTACATGAGGAGTGAAAACTAAGGTCCTCCTCATGCCATTCTGGCTTCTCATTTTCTGTGTATCCTTTCTGTTGTTTTTCACATAAAAATGGTTGCTTTGAAGAGGATTTTTTTGCTTAGCAGTTTAACTATGAATTGAGGTTCCTGACTGGGTTTTTTTTATGGGAGATATACACAGAAACAAAAAAAAAAAGAGGACAGGAAATGCATGTAATAAAAAATTCAAATATAAATTCTAAACTTTCTGGTCTGGAAGTGAAAATGCAAACAGCCTCATTTCCGTTGGAAATGTTGAGTTTCCGTGTAGTTCCCCACTTGCATGATTCATAGCTGGTGTTTGTGTTATGCCTACTTGGCTTTGAAGCGAGCCAAGCTTGAGCTCTCCACCTTCTCAGGTGAAGGGATTCATCCCACAGTTCCATATTGGAGTGATATGAATCATTCCTGTCTGTTTTCACTGCTGACTCAAACGGGAGCTTATGCATCAGGGTTCCCATGGATAAGTCCATGTTGGAGACAAGTGGAGTTAAGGGAGAAAAGTTTCACTTTTGTCTTTGCTTTAGTGAGACTGGGATTACAGTTTTCATTTTCTTGAAATAATACAGTGTAATGATGAACATTACATATTCATATACATATTGTGTGGTAACATCTGGCAAAAGTAAGGCATATGAATTGAAGGCTGTGGTAAAGTGAGAATGTGTTGTGTCATTTTGAACATTAGTTATTAATAAAAGATATAATTACCTCTTGATATTGCTTGTATGTTAGGAAGGAGAACTAGAAAAATTAATTTAAGAATTGCACCTGGCTGAACTGGTTAAATTAGAGGTCAGTAAAATTAAAATAGGAAAAAAAGAGCTGATACAGACAGTGTGAATGTGTTGATTGCATATAAATACAGAAAGTTCTATAATGTAAGACTGAAGGTTGTACTGGGATTCACTGGAAGAGGAAGATGAATGTACTGTAGCTATTTCCTGTTAGCAGAGGTAGAAGAAAAGATCATCATTCTCTTTAAAGCCAAAATTCTGGTATTTGCAAGACTTCCTTCAAAAAATGTAGCCAACAACTGCTCCAACAAAGATTTCCTGTCTTCCAGTCTGCTGTCATTCCTCTAACCTTTGAATACACCTGTGTAATCAAATCAGAAAGTAAAGGTCTATCATTTACTTCTCTTAATACCTTTGGACAGATTGCTGTCTCATTAGAAAGACTCGACAAAGTAATTCAAGAACTGTAAGGCGCTAATAAGACGCTGTCTTTAAAAATGGATTGGCTGAGTAGAAAGTCTGGCAGGTCCCCAGGATGAATATCTGGCCACAGGCTGGAATTATTTCTCTGCTAATCTCCTTGGTGTGTTCAGAGGATCTATTTGCATCTTGTGAAGTGGGAGGTTTGGAGGCTGCTGACCCATGAAGAGCTCCCATCTGTGGATCCAGTCTGCAGCGATGCCAGGCAGTGGCTGAAGATTGACTGATTCCAGCCCATGGGCCAGGGCAGCACCTCTGATCAGAAGCTTATTCAGAATATGTCCTACCCTGAACTGTACTTACTTCTCATTAGGGGGGGTTATTTGATTAATATAGCTTTGTTTGCTGTGCTGAAGTGAGCTGTCAGAGCTTAGCACTGTAATTTTTTTTATTTTTTTTTTTTTTCTATGCAGCCTTGGGAGAGGAGTCATTGGATTTTGGAAAGAGAATGGCAAAGAGAAAGCTGAGAAAATCAGAAACCCTGCACCTCACTGAGAAGTGACTGGGCACAGCTCTTTAAAACACAGGGTTTGCGGTTGTACATAATTGATCTGGAAGAGTTGCAAATTCCATATGGAATAAATTCAGATTTAGATTTAAAATGCTACTCACACGGGCAGCAGCTAATACAGCAGCCAAATTCACTCCATTATTAAGTTAAGAGGCTACGAGGTGACCCTCATGAAATGTATTAACATAATGTCAATAATGAGTCTTTTTATAGGAAGGTGTTGAGGAAATGCAAGCAGAGTTTGTAACATGGTACCACGCTTCCCGCCTGGCTCGGTTCTCGGTTCACAAAGCTTTATGTCATGGATCCATCTGTTCCCGGGAGATGGGTGTGAGTTGATGCCATTTTCATGGGCTACTTTGTTTCTAGCTTGAAGCTTCTGAATTCTCTGGAAGTTGCCTGAGACTTGGTATTTGTTGCCTGGGGCTCGCTGTTGCCAAGGCACTCAGCATGGAGCAGAGATTGCCTTCACAGGCTGGGTGGGACCTTTACTTAACTCTATCAAGGCTCATTAAAGCTTCAAATCTCTGAATGCACTTTAAAAATTGAGTGACAGGAACTTCTGGGAAAGTTTTGTTGAAAAGCCTGGCATAACTGAGTAATTATAATATAGCAGTACTTCATGTGCAACTTGATTGTCACAGCCTGTGTCAAGAGAACACATAATTTCTGAAGGATAAGACCATATGTTCCAAAAAGAGCTTTCAGAATGTGAGATACTTGTTTTGGAAGTTATTTTTTTGCTCTTCATAAAAAAAAATATAAAACAGCGTTATGAAATGAGATTAAAAAAATCCACCACACTTAATTAAACTGATCCTTCAAGAAGTCCCAAACCTGTTGGAAAAGCATGTTCTGAGGTTACTGATTTACTTTTGGGTGTATCTGAAATAAAATATTGGAAAAATAGTGGAAAGGACACAGTTATCCTAAATATGAGGATGCTTTCCCACTTATACAGTCTAATGCACCAGCTGAGGACCTCTTGGCATATAATGACAATCACCTTGCCGGGGATAATTGGCCCCTGAAACAAGGTATAGACAGGAGAGTCCACCAAATGTCCAGACAGATTTGTGTGTAGCAACTGGAAATGCTACATGCTGTGGTTTACATCAGCATCGAATATAAATGTAGATGACTTCACTGTCTTCCATTTTAAGCTGTATCTAAATCACCTGTACTGTCCTGAAAAGTTTTTTTTCTTAGTGAATGTAATGTGGAAAGGTGATTGGGCATCATTGGTGTTTAAAAGTCAGAACTGAGCCTGAGCTGACATTTCTGGGGATGTAAGACTCACACAGAATTCTGCCCCAGCAGGCAGGAATAATATTGACTAACAAGATTTCAGCCTGCTTTTAGAGACCCTGAATGTACACTGTGCTTATATTTTTAGCATGAAGATTTTATTCTCATTGCAGTATTCTAATATTGGGATAGTGAAAACTTACAAAAGTCAGGTTGGTGGGATATTTTTTTCCCAGTAAGAGACAAGCATACAGGGAAACGTGATATTTGTCCCAAGAGACTGTAATATGTAATATTGCATATTACAATTTGATTGGCTAATTAAGACTATCCATGTAAGGTTTCCAAATAGATTTTTTTCTGCATTTTATATTGAAGAAACTGCCAAACTTTGCTTGCCTTGCCTGGGAGAAGTTTTGCTTACATAGATGCTAAAAAATGGGATAAAATCACTCTTGTAGATGTTTTCCTAGCTGTGAGAGTCCGATCATCATAGCTTAGCATATTCAACCCCTTCATTTTACTATTAACTTTCTTTAAATTAAGGCAGCATGTTGTAAAGCCTACCCATAAATTTACCCCTTTTTAACGCTTGGAATTTTCTAAGTGTTTTGTGTATGTTTAATTTTACCTATTTTTCTTAACATTGCATATTTCTAATACCGTCTCATCTCCAGATTGCTAGTGAATAATTATTAAATAGACCTGCTGGAAGAAGTCTGTGTAGATTTGGCACTGTTTTGGACTTGAAATATTTGCTGACCCATGGTTTCCATGGAGTATTGATTGAGACATTCCATAAATCTGAACACCATGTTCTACCTGCATATTTGATACCAGTTCTGCAGATGTCATCATCTGGAATGGCTGTTCAGTGCTTCTTTTATGGTCACTAGAGAAAAGAAGGCACTTTCCCAAAACTTTTCCTAAGGAAAATATTTAAAATAAGTTGTATGGATTGTTTCTTGTGCAATGGGGAAAAGGTCTAAAGTCATATGAAACCAGCTTGCTCCTTGACTCCTTATGAGAAGAAAAAAAGAAATTAATTCCATAAATCCTCTCCATTATGCTGTTTAACAGAATAATAGCTAATAGGCTGACACATGCTAAAAAAATTACCTATTTTCCATGATCTGTCAAGTTAATTAGACAGTTTCTGCCTATGTTCGTTTCATGTTCCAAATCTCTATGATTTGGTTGCCTGGGTTTTGGCTGGGCAACTTGCAGTGTCTGCAGGAAACCACCCTGTCTGTAAAGGTGCACTGCCTGGCATTAAGAACAAACCAGTTCTGCAGAGCAGAGCCTCCATCAGACAGATCCCTGGTAAATGCTGATGGCTAAGCAGCAAGAGGTATTCCAGAAGTGATGTGAGCTGCCTCTGCTTAACAAAATACCCACCGTTTTCCTAGTTTTAGCTTGTCCCAGTCCTCATTTCCTAATCTACTCAAACCACAAGAGAACTGTTTAGCTAATGAATGATTGAAAAGTATGAACACCGAATTCAATAAGTCAAAAAGAAAACAAACATAAAACCCCACAGAGATAACAAAATGTATGCTTAAATGCATCATTCAATTACTCTACTCACTCTTTGCCTCCCATTGCACTTTCCTTTGTCAGTACACTGTGTATCTAAATGGCAATCTCTTTGTGACAAGGAATTTCTCTTCATGCCTTTACCTGCTGGAGCAGAAAACTGTTGGTACTTTGCAAATATCAAACAATAAAAAGAATTGATTGCAAGCAACGTAGGACTTGCATGATGGCTAGTGAAGCTTCTTCGGATTTTACCTAAGAAGTACTGATGCAGTTACCAAAATCTGCAGATTTGAGCTGCTCTGGTCTTTACCTACAAGGCAGTTTCTGGTAACTGCTGTTAAAAAACCTTTGTTCCTTAAGTCTCCAAGTGTGATACAAGGCACAGAAGGATTGTGATTGATACAGCATTATTCTTTGGTTTTTCCTAGAGGATAAGTCAGCCAGGAACCATGTTGCTATTATTTGGTGAAAATGGCTTGTCCCCCAGGATGTGTGTTGTATCAGATTTTCCATCCAAGATTTCCCTCCTTGAACATTCCTTGAAAGTTGGTTGATCAGCTTGGCACAAATGGAGCAAATGCCCCTCAGAAGGGAGGCTGGAACTAGATGATTTTAGGTTTTAGGTCCCTTCCAACCCAAGGCATTCTATGCTTATTTTCAGTTCAAAGACCATCCTCATTGGTAAATACAGAAGTTCCCTTGCCTCAGAGAATGGAACCATCTCCTTCACCTTACACCATTCTTATGAAGTCTTTTTAGCTGCCTGTAATGCAAATAATTCAAAGGCAGAACTAACTTTTGTATTATTAGACTGCATGGCCTCAATGCTTCTTGGGATCTCAAAATCCTCATTTCCAGTGTACTAGCATCTGAAAATGATTGTATGATCCTCTAGAGATTTTGCTTGGATATTGCAAGCAGATGTTAGCAAAAAAAATGAAAATGGATAGTGGTATTGATGAGTCCCATCATAAAAAGATAAAATAAAAATGTCATTACCTTTGCATTGCTGTGTAGCTTAAGATGATGAAATGCTGCAGTTATTATGGAAGAAATGGGCTTTTTGCATCCTCCAGCTATAGTCTATTGCACAAGATTAACACTGAGAGTCTTTGCTAATTAGTTTTTATGGTCAAACAGTTTTCATGAAGTTGGCTTCAAAGAAATCAAAATTAAACTCTTTATAGCTCTGAAAGGTAGAATTATGGAATATGAATGCATAGATAATCTTTACAAGCTAGAAGAAAATGATCGTTGATCAACTAAAACTATAAAAAAGACCCAGCAATATGTCAGGCATTGCAATATAGTCTGTTTGGGTTAGTGTTGATACTAGGACCTTGGAAATGCAGTTAAAGCAGGGCAGAGGATACACAGGGTTATCATTTGTCAGCATGCCCTGATGGAAAACTTCACTCTACTCATGTTTGTGAAATTAAAATCTATAAGAATGGGATGTGGTGGACTGAATTTATCCCATCAGAAGAACTGCCATAAATCAAAATGCATACTTTCCCCCTCCACCATTTTGCTCCTTAGTTCCTTTTCACATTGTTTTGTTAGTTTGCTACACCTTCAAAATAAGCCATGTACTGGCTCCATACCACAACATTATGCCACCTTTATTTGAAAGTGTAATGACAAAACCAAAATGTGGTGTTGCTTTTCCAAGTCAAACCACCTTAATTTACCTGTGTGTTTGTGCAGATAAGCTTTACTAAACTGTGGTCCAGTAAAAATCCTCTCTCCAGTGAGCCTGTAGCAATTACATTTCACAGACAGAAAGGGAAGCACTGGATTTAGTACAGTTTTCAAAACAACTTGTGTTTATAGCAGAAAAACATTTAAGCATTTAGGGGATCGTATCCTAGTCACTACCAATAAATTTCTGGCTCCCAGAAGATTTAGCAACTCAAGTACTTCTGAAAAATCTATCTTTTGTTCACAGGCATTCATAGTTGAATCAAAAGCATTTAATTATTTTACAGAAGAAAGGGGGGGTCTTAACTTTATCAGGGGCTACATTTTGCAATCAAGACCATCCTTTATAGTGGATAATGGAGACAAAAGCATACAAATCCAAAAGAACTAGATGTCTTAACTGTTTAACAAATTAGTTTTACCCCATTTCTGTTTCATTGATCCTCTGGACAGATGAAAACTTTACCTCAAATAACTATGAAACATCAGAGACATGCAGAAAGGAAATTCTCATAGGCTGGCTTTGTTCAGGATGGTTTCATGGTGACATGGTATTTTTTTACTTGTACTGTGGAGCCCTACAAAAGAGGTGTTTGCAGTTCTGATAAGGTTTACATATCTAAATTTCCTCATGCCCTGCTTTCTTTGTTCCCATTATTAATGTTTGCATAATTAAATAATGAGATGAAGTTGAGGATTATTCTGTTTTAGTCTAGATTATTCCAGCTCTAAGAATTTGTGAAAATTTAGTGTTGTCCTAAAGTAGTACAGGATGTCCATGAGAGTCTATCAGTGGAATCTTGTCCTCTTGTGCCAGGATTTGGGGGTTTTTTGTTGCTTTGGGGCTTTTACCTGGTTTTACAAATTCCCAGCATCATTGTTAAGAAATTAACACACATGTAATAGTAGAATCCTACCCCTTCAGAGACACATCCAACCAAAGGCATTTGAGGTAACCAGGCTTATAGGCTAGTCATGGTTTTGAAGTCTTATCAGCTCCATTTCAAAAGAGGTGTGCTCTCTCCCAGGCAATCTCAGCCTGCTGAAATCATCACTTTTTATTTTTTTAAGATTGATGATGTAGGCCAAATAAATGTAAAGCTTGATTTTGAGATACATCCTTTCAACCCTTGTGTTCAAAGCCAGGTTGGATGGGGCGTAGAACAGCCTGGTCTACTGGAAGGTGTCCCTGCCCAGGGCAGGGGATTGGAACAAGATGATCTTTAAGGTCCCTGCTAACCCAAAATTTTCTGTGATTCTCTGACCCCAAAAATGCTCCAATGACTGTCGTTGTCTATTCAAGACAGCACTATCCAGTAATAAGTTCATCTATTATTACACCAGATTACAGGATGTGAAGCCTTGGAAATGCAACAAGAGGTTAAATGGAGTGGCCCAGATACACTTCATTAATAAAAGGAAAAAAACAACCATATTTCAAGTGTTGGGGAAAGTTTCTTTAGTTGTTGTAAAATTGTTCTACAGACTCAATACAAGAAAAGGAGCTGGCACCATTAAATCATTAAGAGAATACACTTTTATTTACAAGTTACGATTAATTTTTTCTGAAGCTTAAATGCAATAAACCCCTATTGTGTGGCAAAGACTGTGACATTCTGTTACAGGTTAATTTCTTTCCTTGCAAATTAGAAAATAGTGTAACTTGCAAAACAGGGGAGAGAAGGGGGAAATATGCCAGCAGCTCTGCTTTGACTTTTTTGCCTTTTGGCTTCTTCTTTCATTTTCTAGTCTGCTGCACTTCTTCTTTAAATGATTTGGATGCTAGATGCCAATTTGAATTTCCAGTGCATGTAGCATCCTACAAAACCAGGGATTTTAAAAGAGAATTAAGAATATACAGGGGATTCAAAAAAAAGAAAAAAAAAGCTATATTTTTCAACAGTCCTTTCTATCTTTTTACCTCTCTGTGATCACAGTGATAACAGAATCCAGTAAACCATTACCACAAAGAGCCAGTCACACATTTCTTTTGCAAACGTGTGTTTGTAGCGGGAACTAGATGAGGCTGGCTCGTCACTTGCAATCTGTGGAGGGCTCTTTCACAGATCAACAGACTATAAGATTGTTTTCCTGGATATGAGCCACTGATGGACCCATACAGGCTAGTAAGAGTCATGTAAGAGTCTTTTATCCTGTCTCAGCGGGGACATCTTCCCCATGGGTTTCACGAGAGAGTGTTTTCCTAGCAGCGGATTTAACGGGGGGAGAGAGGGGATGGAAAGAAGATTAATGTTTCTGCCAGTTCCCCGCAAGTTCACTGAAAATATTGGCTAGAGCAGGAGTAGCCCGACTCCGTCATGCTCCAGCCTTTTCTGTGTACTTAGAATGGCATGTTTTTAATCAAATGTGAAATATAGCTTTAGCAGGTCGAATGGATTAGCCTTCCTTGTAAGTAACTCTGCCTGCTTTAGTCAAGAGTGCAACTTTTACTTTTTTTTTTCTTATTAATGTTTCACACTTAAGGTTGTCATCTCTAACTTCATCAGTTTAATGGGTCTTTGGAGTTTTGATTGTTAAAGGTGGGAACTATTTAATAACCATATCCAACTGAGCTTCCAAGTACATGCAGTGAAGAGAGCAAGGTAAGAAACTCTTCAGCTGGTCTGTCATAAAAGCTTGGAAAGGCTTGAGACAAACAGGGAGTGCTGTTCCTTTTTTAATTCCATTTTGGGATTACAGTGATTCTAAATATTTAAGTTTTTCTTGCTTCAGGATTTCAAATCTGCCTATGTTTAGGAAGTGAATATCCTCGTACTCAAAAAACTGGGAAATCTGTTCATGACAATGTACATAACTGATTTCCCTCCTCTAATGCTGGTTATTATTTATCAAAATCTCATCAGTCTCCTGTTCTTTTACAGTGCTGAAGTTATCAAAGATAACGGGGGATTTTCAGCTACCTTATTTCTGGGCCTCAGAATCAGCTGAGCCTCTAATAAAGTTAGGCTGTTTGTATCAAACCATCCCTTATCAGTAATGCACTTTGAAAGCTGTTCTATCTGGTTAAATCCAAGTGTAATAATAGACCTCGTACCTGTCACATCCTTAGGCTGCTCTAAAGTGTCGTTGCTCCACTGAAATAAATAGTTCAGGTGATTTCTCTGTGCCAAGAAATTCAAGTAAATGTTAGGGATAATTTTGAAAATAATTTGATTTTCAGAGTTACTGAAGGTTTTAGTTTGGTTTTTTGTTTAAATTTATTAATCACTACCATATTTCAGTGTTAGATAAGGTATGAAATGGCAATTTTTCTTGCAATTCAGACTTTGAAAAATTTGTGTGTATGTGTGTTATTTGTACTTATCTTTTACACTTCTGACCTGTGGTTTAATTTGTTGTTCAGACAAGTTTCAAGGAGCTTGTAAATTTTACTAAGTATGGTTATAAAAAAAATTACATTTAAAAAAAAAATCTCAAAACTTTTAAAGCTGTCTTGATAGGAATCCATGGAATTAGAAGACTAAAGAGGGACAACAAGGTAAAAATATATCCTAAGATTAGTGGGCTGAAAGAGGTCACCTGTGTTAAGAAGAGGTTCTGTTTGCATAGAGGTAGATAGGAAATTTTAACATTCTGTTTATTAGAAACCAGCAGTGAGCTCTCTGAAGAACCTATCTGACTCCCTGTCATGTCAAAATTTGTCTTTCTACACTGCCACAGTCAGCAATGTGATAGCAGACTGTAAAAACTCCAGCAGTCCTGACATTCTGCAAGACTTCCAGGCCACGGAGAACAGGGTAACATGGTAGCTTGGCCTTTTACCTCTGGATTAAAAATGCAAGACATAGTTCTTTGATTTCCATAAGGATCATCTGCTAGTCATTGCAATGTGACAAAATTCATTTCTTACCTTGATAGACTTATCTATTATCTTAAAGGGGAAAAAAATAGCACACCCCAGTAGTATTACAAAAGATGTTGGAACCAGATTCTCTGTTTCATAGTCCCAGCTCCTTGCAAATTCCAGTCACATATCTTATCTATTCCTCTGCCTGTCTGTCCATTAAGTAGGAATAAAATTCAAAGGATGCCTGGTGTCTTCTGCACTTTTTTAATTTGACTGTTGGTTCAAGGCCATGTTTCAGCAAAGCATGTCAGCATTTGTTTAAGTCTCACTGCCTTTAGAGATGAGCGCAGTGTTTTGAGAAACTGAGGCCTCTGAAGCTATGTGAAAACAGTACATCCTCAGTATAAATAATATCTCTTGCTTTATCTGATTAGTGATGGGCCATGCTTTCTTCTTTTCCCTGCTTTTTAAAGCAACTGCCTTCATTTATCACCATCCAGGGACCTATTTGGGTAGTCAGTGGACAGAAAACACGGCATGAATCTGTTGGAAAAATAATTTGGCTCATGTAGTTCTTCTAAATATAACTCCCTGATCAAAGCACAGAGTGTCTTTTGTAAGTCCTATCCAAAACATATTAGATGAAGAATATACTGAAGCCTTCAGACTTTTGACTGTGCCTTTTCAAAGGCATGCCATCCTGAACGTACCATCATGTGATGCTGTTTGAACTGAGCAAACATTTTTCCTTCAACTTCTTTCTCTTGCAATATACAGCTTTAAAAAAACCCACACCAAAAAAAAAAAATGCCTCTTCAATTAAAATGCTGGGGATTTTTGAAGCCTGCTGGAGAAGAGCCATTGCACTATTATGTCTTAGAACCAATTTATTTATTTGTAGCAACTTATGGACATAAATAAACATAAACATAAAACATAAACTCTTTCAGGGTTTTGTGGTACGTTCATAAACATGAGAGTCCTTGCAGCTGAAATGGAATCCTTCTGAAATGACAGTTAATAAAAGCTATTTTTGATTTAGCTACTAACCAGTTTGTACCGTAATAAGTGTCTTTCAGTTTACTCTTACTGTCTTGGGCAGAGATACAGGTGTAGGCATAAGAATATGACTAAACCCTGGCGAACCTTTACCAATTACTGCACATTGGAACTTCATTGAAATGCTTTTCCAATGCTGTGGTTTTCTAAAACAAAATTATTAGCTGCTCTGGGGGGGCAATCACAGGAGAGAAGGACGTGCAGAGGCACAAGGCTTTCCTACAAGTGCACCAGGGAGAGAAAGCTGTTGTTCCTGTAAAACTGCCACAAACAGCGCTAATTAATATACTGATTTTACAAGTGATGTAGGGGACTTATGTGACAGAATTAATTATTAAGATCTCTTTCTTCAAAACACTGTTTCTAAGCTGCTTTGCATGATTATAATGTGAACCTGCCCTACAAAGAAGTTGCAGATCTAAGATCACATTCAGACAACAGTCATGTATTTTATCAACAGTTTGAAGATGAATATATGCACACACCTAGTAAAATTAGGGAGCCTGGTTCGGAGAGATGCTGTCAGGATCAAAGCCTGGGGAGTGCAACACAGTGAGTGAAGTCAACACACCTCAGGGGAAAGGAAGACTTTACCAAGTCAGTGACAATCCTGTGACTGCTCCCTGGCTTTCTAGTTTTTAAAGTAAAAAGTTTTTTGATAGTTCTATGAACTTTACCATGTCATTTTCATCAGAATGCAGAGAGGATGTAGTAAACAAATCCTGCTGTGATTATGTTGGAATTGCACTCTCTTGGTGTTGGATTTACTCCTAACTACCTGCAATAATCTGCAGTAGCTATTTTACAGTGAGCTGGGTTTATTTTTGTTTTGTTTTGTTTTGGGTTGTTGCTCAAGTTTTTTTGGTTAGGGTGTTCTTTTTGTTTGGTTGGTTTTGGGGGTGGTTTTTTTACAGCTATTTAACTGGAGTTCATGCTTCAGGGACCTATTCATTGAATTACAGCAAAAATCAGACCTTGCAGCTGAGAAGGGTTTGCAACAGACCAAAGACCAGATTGTTACTTCTAATGCTGGTTTTATTCTTAGCCTTACATAGTGATGTATGCTCATGTCTGGAGCACATATAAAAATGAGATATTGATGACTTTCAGACTCCAAAACCCTTTTGCTTGTCTAGAATGCAATTATATAAGTAGCAGTAAGTGATGCCTGAATGAGATTAATATAGGCTGCTTTGCTCCTCACTGCTACAGGTAGGAATGAGAAGATCTAGAAAATGACTATTAAAAGTATTAAGCAATTAAGGCGGGGAGTAAAAAGTGGAGACTGACTTGGTTTTTTCCTTTAACTTCCTGATAATTTGAAGAAATAATTGCTGCATTATATAAACCACCAGATGTGATAATCCATTACATATATAATTTTTATTTTGCTTAAGAGCAGCTTCAAAAGATCTAATGCTCGTTCTGAATATGATATAAGCAAATGGAGAATATTTAATGATTCAAGTCTCTCTTTACAGCCTAAATGTTTACATCCATCTAACTTAATAAAATTAAAAATAGAGTTTTTGCAATTTGAAAGCAATTTAGTATACAAAATTACAATAGTGTACAAGTAGAGGTTTAGCCTCCACTGATAGGGTCATCAACCAGTCTCTATACTGATTGGGTTTGGGACAAAATCTGTTTATAGTTTTACATCTCTATAAATTGACAGTGACTTCATTAGTGCCACTATACCTGATCTATGTTATTCAAGTAAGAACTGAGATCCTGGAGGTTGAAAAGCACAATGTCAAATTGGAATAACTATTAAGTCAATCACTGTATAATTTCACTTAGGTTTCATGGGTAGTGAAGTACCTGGATACCTGGATAAACTTTGAATAGTTGGGGGAATAGAAATTCTGGGGGTTGAGTTGAGGAACTGAGCTTTCATGAAATGAATGTTTGTTTGGGTTGTCTTTCTGTTTGTTTATTTGTTCTACCACAGAAAGTGAAAGGATTGAATTTCTTACATTGCTGTAAGTCACAGGACCACAGAATAGTTTGGGTTGGAAGGAGCCTTAAAGATCATCTAGTTCCCAGCCCCTTGCCATGGTCAGGGGCACCTTCCACTATTCCAGCCCCACCCAACCTGGCCTTCAGCACTTCCAAAGATGGCACATTTACGGATTCTCTGGGCACCCTGTGCCAGTGTCTCAGCACCCTCACAGTAAAGAATTTCTACCTAGTATCTAATCTAGACCTTCCCTCTGTCAGTTTGAAGCCATTGCCGCTTGTGCTGTCACTTCATGCCCTTATAAAGAGTCCTTCTACACCTCTCTTACAAACCCCTTTTCAGTACTGGAAGGTGCTATAAGGTCTCCCCAGAGCCTTCTCCTCTCCAGATTCAAGAATTCCAATTCTGTCAGCCTTTCTTCATAGGAGAGGTGTTCCAGCATTGTGAGCATCTTCATGGGCTCCTCTGGACTTGTGCTTTTTGGGGACATGAGATGTGTCCTTCTTCCAGGGCCCAGACCCTACCAGAGTAGAGGGGCAGGATCACCTCCCTGGACCTGCTGGTCACGTTTCTCTTGATTCAGCCCAGGACACATTTGGCTCTGTGGGCTTACCTTGCTGAGTAATGTTGAGCTTTGTGTCCCCCCAACACCCCCAAGTTCTTCTCCCCAGGGCTGCTCTCAATCCATTCTCTGCCCAGCCTGTGCTTGTGCTTGGGTTTGCCCTGACCCAGGTGCACTTGGCCCTATTGAACTTCATGAAGTTTGCACAGTTCCATCCCTCAAGCCTGTCCAGGTCCCTCTGGATGACATTGCTTCCTTCCAAGACGTTGTCTGCACCACACAGCTCAGTGCTGGGGGCAAACTTTGCTGAGGTTGCTCTCAATCCACTGTCTGTGTTGCCAACAAAAATGTTAAAATGTGCCCATTGATGTGTGATAGCCCATTTGTTACAAAATAAACCACACCAGAGGAAAAAGATTTGCTCCTTCCTTGAAAGTATAATATTAAAACATATTGAACTTAAATAAGTCCATTGAATTTTGTTGTGAAAGAATCACTTCAAAAGTTACCTAAACTGACACTAACAGTGTGCTGGGAAATGAAGCAACAGAACAAAATTCTGATCTTATTTATACTGATATAATTAAGGAAGATTGTAGGCTCTTTGGTCTTTAAGGTGATCGTTGTGCATGAGGAGGGACAATGGGGGCTCCAATAATAAAACTAATATACCAAAGAAAATCACTGACACCGCTGTAAAGCTGCTTTATGAGTAACAGTAAAGCTGTTCAACACATAAAGCATCCATAACACATTTTTCTCAGGAGTTTGTTCACATAATACTCACACAAGTGTGGGAATGAGAAGGGTGATTATCTTCTACATTAAAGTCTTTTTTATGTCTCTCTGGAATATAAAGCAGCTGTAGGAAAGAATTTACACCTATATTCAGCTCCCTGCACATGATGTCTGGAACATAGAGGTGATATGTGTGTGTGTGAGTGAGTGGGAACAATGCCTATATATATTTCAGTGCCAAACAGGGTGTTCTGCTTTGCAGTGCTCATAGGGAACCCTGAGCACAGGACTTGAGCACAGGACTTTGACAGGCTCCCAAATTGCACTGGTGCCCTTTCTAGGAGTGGGTTTGTTCAAGCCAACATGAAATAAAATCTGCTAACCTTGTCCTTACTGCAGACAAAGGGGAGAGGGTGGCCTCCCTTTCTGTGCAAAGGGGAATCTGGGGTGTTGAGCTGCTCCTGCCATGGGTACCCCTGAGGATGGTGCAGGGGAAGGATTCAGACTTTAGGCCAGACAGTGTGGTTGAGGCAAAATGTCTGCTGTGAGCACTTGTGTGCACTATGTAGGGCAGCTGGTGTCACTGCTCCTGGTTTGCTTTTGTGCCTCTTGGGGATCTATGGAAAATCCCATCTATTACGTTGCAAAAAAATAGATCAGTCTGTGTCTGCAGCTCTTCTATGCAGAGCAGCACTGATAGCCATGTCAGCCTTAACTTCTTCAGCACTAGCAAAGCTGCTATTTCTCCTCTACTAGAACATAAAAAAATGAAAAAAAGTAAGAAAAAAAAATACAAAAAAATTACTTTTTTAAAGTGTGGCAACTGTGCACACAGCTCCTGTGAAACTTCTGAAATGCCCAATACTTCAAAAGTATCCACTGATTAGGGCTGCCCAATTGCAGCCCTAATTTTTCAGATTTTTCAGATCTTCTGAGGGATTAATGCTTTCATTGATTTTTAAGAGGAGTGGACAGTCAAAGCATCTGAAAATCTGTGAGACAGACAGATGAATGTTGATGCACCAGAGGGAGAGTGTGAAAAGACAATGCTTTGTTTGATATTACTAATTGTTTTGTTTTGGCAATTAAGTGTCTTTTGAAGCAAGTGTCTGATTTGGTGAGAGATTAAAGGGGATTAAGTGTGACCCACTGAAACTTGTTTCTAGCCCTAGCTGCTTATTATGAAATTAGTTTTTGTTTCAGAGTAAAGCACACAGACACACTTGGTGGTATGGAAACTATCAATTATCTGTATATACAGAGAAATCCCTTTCTGTAAGATGTCATCTTCTTATGTGACAGTCTTCTAAATATATTCTTTTAAATGTTTTAATTATTTGGTGATGTTTTTAAAAATAGCAGTGAAAAGGAAAATAAAAGAATTGTGATGGAAAACAATTGGAAATACTTCTTTATTCTTTTATTTCCCCAAAATATATTCAAAACCAATTGTTTTGGCCATTTTGAAATACTTCTGCTGGTTTGGTCAAGAGGAGTACAACCTCCTGTCAAGAACCATTTGATACCATTATGAAATATTGATTTTAGTTCATTTTCTGTTAAAAAAAAAAAATAATAATAATAATAATAATAATAATAATAATAGTAATAATAATAATAATAATGTGTTGTTTGTTTGCTTCATTTTCTCCCCCAGCTGAGGAGCAATTACTCTGAAGTTAGGTGGTAGGTGCAGACTCCAGCAGGAGAGTGTTTGTGTTACTGTCATTATCTGACACACAGACACTTTATGGGATGACCTTAAGAATACTCTGTAGTATTTTGGGCACCTTTAATCCAGACCTTTTATGCACCAAATGTCTACCTGAAATACAACCTGATATACCTCCAAAAACGTGGGACTTAATTTACCACACACAAAAATAAAATAAAAAGACAAAAAAAAATTATACCTTACAATCTATTTACTTTAAAGGAAGAATGTGGCTTGCAAAATAATTAAATCAGTTTATAAAACACACAAGAAGAAAAACAAAGGCCTGGGATGCCAAAAATTCTGGATATGTTTTTAGGAACATCAATGGATTTTATAAAGGGTTCATCCAGGTTGCTGTAACTCCTTTCACAAGGCTGATCCTTGGCCATCCTGGAATCCCCAGCCAGTCACCAGCTCCATCTCTCTGGCTTTGCAGATGATCTTCCTCTGTAGCTGAAGCTCTCAGTGCAAAAAAAGGAGCAGCAGGAAAGGACATACAAAAGGAAGCTAAAAAAGAAAAAAAGAGGGAGAGGAAGAGAACAGGGCTCTTAACAGTACAGCTTGATTTGATGTTTTCCCTGAATCTTCACAAGTGTAAATATTTGACTGCATTTTTGGCGCTTTTTTTATTCCCCTTCAGGTAGAGTATTTGTTTACACAGCATAACATTTCCTCCTTCCTCTGCTGTTCTTTCACTTCACGAGTGAAAATCTGCAGCTATTTTGGCAAGGGCTTAAAGATAATAACCATAGTGAGTGTGAACACTGCTTTGTCTTGAAATTCTATAAATCACTCTCCTTTTACTAAAAGCTTTCATAGGAAGGAACATTTCAACTTTGACCCATTCTTTTGCAGCCTAATGGCAGCAAGAGCCCAAATGGACCTGGAAAGCCTGGTTAGCAAAATCATCAGACTTTATAATGTGAATATCCAAGTTTCAAATCCTTGCTCAGGTGAGACCTTCCCTACAAAGAGGAGGGCAATTTGGCAGCTAATGCGGGAAGTCTTGCTTGACTACTGTCTACTTCATTAATCTTAATGAATGCTGTGAGCATATATACCAAGAATATTTCCCTCTTTTACACAGAAAAATATCACAGAGTCCTATTCCCTAGGAAAAAAATAAAAAATAAAAAAATAGGTATGCCCCTACTTCTAGGAATCACATTCATTATTTAATCTTTCATCCAGCCACCATTGCCTCCAGCATGTCTTGCCTCCTACCATGGTAGAATTGTTCAGGTTCAGGGGAGTTTACCTTCTGTTGTTTTTTGAGTTTACCTTATGTTGCTTCTTTAGCAGGCAGCATCAAACAACTGCATGCATGTTCTTTCAGATGTGTAGATGTAGAGATATTTGGTAATAAAGCTTATCTGGGTCTATATGATGGTTGATTTGAAATGCCATAAAAAAAAAAAAAAAACCCAAACAAAAAAAAAACCTCTAAATTAGCCTTAAAAATCCATAAACAAAAGTATGTGTTGTCATTTGGGAGGTTCATACCCCATTTCTAGGATCTTGCATAACATAATATTCACAAGAAAGGTTTAATGCTGCAACATCTCTGACATTAAAAATCTCCCTCTTTCAAGTGATTTTACTGAAGTGAAGTATATTGCTGTAAGATTTAGGACTAGCTTAATTTAAGAATATTGAAACCTGATGATTGAGTGAAACAGCTTTTCCTAACGAGTACCTTGCTCCCAAGGTACAGAAGATGACTTGCAATTTTTTTTTCTTAATGAAAATGGAATAGGAGGAATTAGGTTTCACAGGCCTGTTTCAGAAGTGCTAATGCAAGAGCAAATCAGTAATGAAAGTGCAAATTTTTTTTTTTTTTTTGTCATGTAAAGGAAAGTTGCTGAACCTGTAATGACTGACAAGGGCCGATTTTCACATTACTAGCAATTTTCTCTGTGTGTTTTATTATGAAATTATTGGACACTTAAATACCTTAATAGAATTATCAGATTTGAAAGACCAGCATGGGATACTGTGGAAGATGTCATGCTGTCATCTGTGCCATTTCCCCTTGGAAAGGTTCAATCTTATTTATTTTGACTTGTGAGTTAGGAAAGAACATCTTTTCTAGAAAAACGTGCAAGCACCTTGTAATTAGTTTTTCACACCCGTGGCTTGTCCAGGACAGAAGGTCAGCTAGGTTGATGATTTTTCTCTCTTAAAAAGGTCATATTGCTTGACTTATCAGGACAAAAAATTATTCAAGACTATAGTAGTCTTTTAAATCACACAAAAGAGGAAAAACCCACTCATTTGTCTGGAAGCAGATAGAAGTAGAGAAATTTTAATAAGTGGAAATTATTTGGGGATGGACTTCGTGACACCCAAAAATATTTCCTTGATGAGCTCCTAAACTCTAGACATTCTGAATGGTATTAGGAACTTTTAAACTATATTTAGCTTTGAGTCCATAAGGTCAACTGTCTATGAAATGTTGTTCTCTGTCTGTGGAGACGGGAATCCTTGAAAATCAGATGCAATGTCTCCTTGGGTTTTCATACTGAACTAATCCTCTGGGAATTTCATTCTCCTTTTAGTTCAGTTGTTTCGATCTTTGGGAATGATTTCATACTGTTTGAAGTAATGAATCCAACTTCTGTGATACTGACATACTCCACACCGCATGATTTTATGTACCTAGACTGAAATATGGACAGTGTGGGTTCCCATTAGCTGAAATACCTAAAGAATTTGTTATATTTAGAATTTTGTTCACTTATGCTTAATAGGGCTCCACTTTAAGTTAGGGAAAATTGGTTTCATTTTCTCTTGCTACCATTAATAGCTATTAGAGTTGAAAATAAGGCTTTAAACATATCATTAAGGTACACTTAAGTAACTTGCAACTGACAATTAACTCAGCATGGTAATACATTATCATAACATTTTTCTTTGATAGGTTTGTCTCTTAAAAGATATGAGGAAAGACAAAGGCTGGTTTTGTAATACTCCTGATCAATTTTTTTTTTTTCTATTTTAATATAATCTACATTTTGTTATTTTATCAATGAAATGTGTTCCATCATATATGTTCATAAACCATTTATTTGGTGCTTCATAGAAAGGTAGAATTATAAAATGGTTTGTTGTTGTAGGGGACCTTAAAGGTCATCTAGTTAGTTCCCAATCTCCATGGGCAAGGATATCTTCCACCAAACCAGGTTGCTTAAAGCTGGTTTGATGGTCAGCAGTTGTAACAGACTCTGTTGAGGGGGTGTCTGGGTTTTGTTGTGTGGTTTCTGTGGGTACAGTGTTCAAGTGGGATGGATGCAGAAGAGAATTTGGCACACAGTTCACAGATCTTAAAGTTTGGGAGATTACTTCAGTAACCAAAGATACAGCCAGAATTCAGACCCATATTCAAGTATGGTTTGCTTTAAGGTTTTATTGAAATCCTCTTCAGCAGAAAGCATGATGAGTTCCAGGAAAAAAATCAGATTACCAACATCTCAGCATAAGATGCCACATGTTCTCCCTTTCAAGACAATAGTAAAAATCCAGTACTGCACTTAAACTGGGAGTACTGTTTGTGCTGATTTAAAAGAATGGAGTTAATGGTGAGTGAGTGAGTGAGTGAGTGAGTGAGTGAGTGAGTGAGTGAGTGAGTGAGTGAGTGAGTGAGTGAGTGAATGAGTGAGGAGCTCCCCGGCACAGGGACCAAGGACTGCCACCCCCCAAAGCCGAGCTGGAACGTTACGGTGACAGCGGCAACTTCGGTGACATCCTCCACTCCTTGCAGAGCCAATGGGCATTGACCTTATCCTGTCAAAGTATGTAAAAAGCAATGTGGGCATCACTGGCTTTGTGAAAACTGGACACATTTATCCAGGATGTTTCACCACATTACCACAGAGTCACTTGTAGAAATGAAGCTCAAATAGCTGCTATGTAGTAATTTTTTTGCAGTGAAGCTAGAAACGCAACAAAGGCAACAGTAGTGTCAGTGAATGTTTTTGCAAATGCTCTATAAGCAAACCCACCAGTGCCAGGAATGCAAAATCCCATCAGTTCTGTGCCCCAGATCTCCCCTCCTGCTTTCTTGCAAATCCATTCTAGAACGTATTTGTTTGAAAATTGCACATCTTAGGGCACTCCAGCCTGGCAGTCTGAGCAGTTTGTTTTGTTTTTGGCATGCTTAACTCTGCAGAACTTAAAGAAATCAAACTGGTTGCATTCATTCTCCTGCAGCTGATCATAGCACAACATCCAAGCACAGTATTTCCTAGCTCACTCTCCTCCCTTTTCTCCTCAGTCATTTCTTGAAAATTCCTTCATAATAACCTTATCCAAACCATAAATATGAAAGTCAAATAAGCCCAAAGGAGATTTATCACCCTCTGACTCGGCGCTCCTTTTATGATTAATAATGACATTGATTCCTTTGGAAATGAAACAAAAATTAATTTAAAGGTTTTGATTGGTTTTAGTATTAGGTAAACTTAACATATCGAATGAGTGTAAAACAATTATCAGTCTTATTAACAAAATTAGCTACAGCAAATTTACCAGAAGGAAGCTGTTGCTATTTAGCTCCCTAATTATGTCACTATTCTTTGTGACCAAATGATATAATGAAAATAATTTGATCTACTGGTGCTGCATAGAGAATTTTCTAGGAGCAGCTGAATATCATAATCTGTTTTGAACGCATGTTTTCCTACCCTTCTTCTGTTTCAGAAGGTAGAGGTCAAGGGCTTCAAAGAACTTTGCAATGAAGTGAACTGCACTAAGCAGAATATGGAATAGATTCTTTTACTATTATGAAATGCTAGATAACCCTATCCTCAAGGCCAGAACTCTTTGACTTCTTGAAGTGATCTATAGTGTACGAATTTCAGACCCTGGAAATGCATAGGATGTCTTTTATGCTGCCTGGCACTAAGGCCAAGGATTGGATTTTCCATGCTGTGCTGTTGTCTGACTATTTCCTTGTGCTGTGCCTCAATCCAAGAGCATAAACCTGGCGAGTTTTTCTTTCCAGCCCTGAGAGCTGATAAAACAGAGAGCAGTTTTAGACACAGGCATTTCAGCCCAGGGGGACAGTCACCTGGCCAACCTTGTAGGCCACCCAAGCATTGGTGATCCACGGAACTTGGGGTGCCAGCTCTCATCTATTCTCTGTGAGTATCCTGTGCTCGTGGGTTAGAAGTGCAGTGGGGTAGAAGCAATGAGAGTTGACAAAGCTGATGAGAGAAGTCATACATGATCTCGGAAAACTTCTTGCAAAATGTCTCTACTGGCACTCCTGTACTTCCACCTCAGCAAGCACTTAAATGGTGGGGTCTGAGCATTTCTGTCCTACCAGATCTGTCTGCCTTCCCTGGCCTCACCCTGACTGGTCAGACGACCCTCACTGTGTGTGTTCTCATTTCTTCCACTTGCCATCTGCCTTCCCTGAATTGCCATCAGTGGGCAACTTGGGTCCAGGCACATTTCCTAGCCCCATACCTATAGCAGCTGTCCCCATTTCTAAGTAGAATCTTTCCCTCTCTTCCTCCCAGTGTAGCTTTATGAACTGGAAAGAGGAGGTTAAGACACTCTGGTACAGTAAGAAATTGCAGCATTAGAGTGATCTGCATATTGCAAAACTGCCTTAGATTGTAACAATGAGTTTCAATATGATCAACTCCAATATTAAACTACACAGAAGTGAATGGGAAAGCTCTTGTGGAACGGAAACCCCTCGAGTACATCCCCTGGTTGCTTGCTTAGTGCTTATGAAGATGCTCTGAACTACACAACTTGTTTTCTTGCCTACACTCCAACTTTACATCTTTATGGTTTGTGCCCTCTGGGAAACATTTTTATTTTTGTTTCATTATTTAAAGCAAGCCTAATATTAATGACAGGGCTGCTGTGCATTAAGGCACTGTGCTACCAATACACATCAGCTCATAACTTTTGGTGAGGCTTTCTGCATAATTTATGTCCAAAGGAGAGTATGCTGACACAAAATCGAGGATTTAACCATGTTTACTGCTGCTTGTGATATTTAGATCATTTCATACTGGAACTACTAAACAACTAAAGTAGGGTGGGCCTCTGAGTAATTGTTAAATTTATAGTCTTCTCTTAAATAATCAAGCATGAAGAACTTGAAGTGTTTTGTAGCCTATTCTTTATATAGCACAATCAGAAAACTCAGATGCTGTACATAAGATACTTGGGTGCCATGTGCATGATGGACCAGTGCAAGAATTGGCAAGCAAAAATCATGCCTACATAGGATATGCCCAATCATCCCCTAATTGCTCAGCTTTATAAAGTTTCCTATGGTATTTCTTGAAGAGCTGTGTTAGGCCCCAGAAGTTCCAAATATCACTTTTTTTGACAATTTCAACACTTCTAAACATGACTGGAACAAAAAGGGCTTTAAATGAGAAATCAAATCCACACCTGCTTCTGTTAACCTCTGGTTTGGCATATTTTAAATCACTGCACACATTTCTGTATGTTTTCTGATCAGCCATGCTCTGGCATCCGGTTAAAAGCATGTAACAAGTTATATGGCTCAACTTCTCTAAGAAATATATATACAGGTGTCAATGCAAAAAAGATCTAGAAGACTGAACAGGCACCTAGTTAAAAGGCAGTATAGAAAGATGACTTGAGGGGTAAAAAAACAACAAACCATGTTCCATAAAATCTGTTGGGTTTGATGGGAAGCAGAGGCATTTTTTTCTTTAGAAATGGATTATTGTAAAATTATAAGAAACATAAAATCATACTCATGCAGTCCTTAAAGAGGCTTTAGACCCAGGAAAGTGAAAATGTACACCTTCTTGACCAGATAAACCATAGAAACATTTAGTCCTTTGCTTTGAAAGGTGTTTTCCATCAGTCACTTGCCCCTGTCACTCCTTCTCAAAATTATTAAGCATTACATCAGAGGTGAGAAAGAGGTTCCTATACAATCAAAGCATTAATTTTGGGTGCTCACTGTGACATTCCAAAGGGTTCTTTTGATTTCCTGATGTGATTTGTTTCTTTCCCAAATTGGACAGTACCTACTCCTCTTCCTGCACCTTTTATACCAGCTCTCCTTGCTTCCCTTTAGATATCCTGAAGAGACACGAGGGTGGCAGACTTGCTGAAGTTCCCCTGTTAGATGGAAATGTTTGTTGGGTTGTCCCTGAGGTGACAAGAGGTGTAACCTTTCCCTAGACATCTTCCTGCTCAGTTTAAGATGCTTTTTCTGAAAGATGGGTGTTCAGGGACAGGTACATACTGCACAGTTCAGAAATGGCATCCCAAATTAAGAGATCTGTATCTGTAGGATATACTAGTGAACATCCATCTCTGACTCTCATCAGATCATGAAGACTTTAAGAGAAGCCATCACTTCAGTTTTTTGGGGGCATAATATGTTTCTCCATTTGCATCCTCTGCTAAGAAAACAGAAACAGTTATTCCCCAAATCTAGATTCATAAGGGATGGATCCTTTTTCAGTGGGTCAGAGCCTACCATGCTTCAATCTTAACACAGAAATTCCTTTTTACAAATCCAGTTTTCCAGTCCCCAATGCGAAGTGACTAAGAATAACAGAGTTCCTGCATATGTTGCTCCTTTGTTTTCTCAGTTGTATCTCTGAGTGAAATGCATTCAAATGCCAAAAATACGTAGCATTTCTAAAGCTGATTGTTATTAATATTGTTCTGTTTGGGTTTTTATAGCTGTAAACCTTTTTGAAGTGCCTAGCAAAAAGCGAGAGGAGCAGCTTTGGAGGGGGGAGACAACTTTGAAATCCACAGAGCAGAAGCTTTAATCTCCAGTTGTGACTGACATCAAACAAAAGTGCAAAAACTCCCTTTGTTCTTGAGCACAAAGGGTGTGTTTGTTGTTTGTTCAGGGTAAGTGAAAGGCCCCCATGAAGTCCCACTGAAGATGTTTAATGAATCTGGCAGCCTCCAAGCTGTCTCTTCTACAGAGTAATCCTGGAGACAGACCCATCACACATAATTTAACAGAGTGTGACACGACAGTCTCTGCTCAGGAGACACTTTAGAGAGGGAATACTTTTATTACTCAACAGCACAGACCCCTCAGGGTTGGTGCTATGGAGCAGAGCTCTTGGTGGTGGTGGCCACACTTTCATCTCTGAATTGAGGAGTATTGCTCAGGTATTGCTTATTAAGCTTCTTTGAACTCATAGTTAAATTCAAGTGAATTGTACGCTCTTTAGTGCAAGGGGTAGGGATTTTGGCAGCCTCAGCTTCTAATAGAAGTCAAAGTCAAGAATATCTAAGAAAGGAGGAAGCTTGCTACCAAAATCAGGTCAAACAGGGACATGGGGAAGGAAGAAATTGTATCAAAATTGGAACAATTATGAAAAAGACTATAAAAAAAGTCAAGTGAGTGAACATTCTTAAATGTCAGATCCACTAAGGTTTACCACATATATGTCATCTTTTATCAGTTTGTCCTATTTGAACATTCTTTGGATGAGTAGAATAGGAATAACCATGGTGTGGATCTTTAACCTCCCTTGTCCTTGCTATGATTTAATGTTCAGAGCCTGGGTGTTGTGGAATTTGGGTTGTTTACTGACAGGTCTCATGTCCTGCTGCCAGGCTAAGGATGTTCAGTGTGGCTGGGAGCACGTGGAGTAGCTGGTGTGTGCTTTTATGGTCTGGGCATGTATTGCCCATGGATAGGATAGAGGGGGCTTAAAGCCTCCTTAGACTTGACTGTTCAGGTGGGTGCTTTCATCTTCTCCCAGTTAATTAATTTTTCAGCCCTGCCTCACTCTGCATGGGGGCAACCCATTTTCACATTTCTGTGTCACCATTTCTTCTGTAAAATGGGCATAACCATGTATACCTACTTTGGGATAAACGATTGGAGTGGAGTGTGACAACTCATGGCAGCACCTGTGAAGAAGACACTGTTCTCTTGAAGAACCATGGTTAGGGTTCTTTTTTTTTCCCTAGCTTCCTAATGACATCAATCAAATTTTATTTTTTATCCCTGTTGCTGGATGTAAATGCAAAATGCATTTGTAGTGTAGATGTCAGCCACTCCTGCAACTGCTGAGGGTCTAAGCACTATCTGCTGTTGCATTTGATTCTCCTGTCAAATGTCAACTAGAGCCCCAGAAAACCATCAAACATCAGGTCTGATGACTGGGATTTAGACTTGGTACCAAAACAACTTTGATACCCTGGAACACAAAACACAGCCTCTTTCTAAGAGCTTCCCTGCCCAGCCTCACTGTTTGAAATATTCCTTGTTCTCTCTTAAATTGCAAGAATATTGTAGGCTCTATCTAAAATAGCAGTCCCTGTTTCCCTCCCTTCTTCCCCCACCCGTTATCAAATCAGACTTCCAAAATCAAGTGCCTGTGTGCTCTGCTGACAAGCACAAGGGGATTAGGGAGTGACGGGTTTAACAAAACTGGCTCAAGGTTTTGTAAAATGCATCTTGGAGACTGAGCTCTGAACGAGCCATAAAATTCCTCCCATGAGGTACAAGTGAGGTTTCTACAAGACTGGATCAGAACTTAATAATGTTTTTTCCTAGGTTATTTTTTTCCTTGCTTTCTAAAAGGTGCCAGAAAACCATCTGACTTTTTAAGATGCTGTAAGACTAACAGTGACTTAATGTAACCATTGTGTAAAAAATCGCAAATATGTTTTACCACCATCAAAAAAGAACTGATTTCTGGGCTGCATGCAAACCATTTGGGGCAATTAGCATGTAATTTAATTTGCATTAATCAGCACAAGGTCAGCAAGAAATTAACTTTGGGTGTAGATTTTACATATAACAGCGTTTGAGAAGAAGGGAGGAACTGTTTTTACAGGGTGTTAATTTGGAGCTAAGTGCATTCAGCAAGTTTGTCGGGGCTTGGCCTTGCAGGAGAAAGATGAATGATGTGGACTTGAGAGCATTGAAAGCACAAAATGATGTGGCAATTTACCAAGCATTTAATGTTGCAATATATAAACACTTTAACAGACTTCTTGGCACTTGTAAAGATCAGAGCACAGGTTTCGCTGAAGCACCGAGCACTCTGCTAGCACTGAAGGGCTGAATGTGGACAGGGTCCCACAGGGCTGTGTGCACCGACCATGAGTTGTGCCAAATGATTCAAAAACACAACCAGATATCCCAAAAGCACAGATCTCTCTGCAGCTCTGCAGCATTTCCTTACTGGAAGGAATTTAGGCAAATTACTCATTCTCTTGTGTGCCCCTTCAGGCCTCCAGCCATTCCCTCTGCAGCCATTTCATCTCACAGTCTCCTGGGGCTCCATGAGCCTGTCCTGTGAGCAACATGGTATGTGTTGTGAGAAACCCACTGCTGGTGACACAGAATTTGTTTTTGACAAATGTTATCTGAGCATCTGGTTATGGGAAATGAGATGCTAAGAAGTCTGGTGGTATTTGGCTATGGTGAGGGGGTACATAAAATGTATATGGCTGATCTTACACCTTTTTCTTTGAATGAAAAGCATTTATCTGTTGTGTGGTGTGAAAGGTGTCTAAGAGTGAGCCTCTTGTATTTCCTGTTTTTTCCCAGAGGGTAATCTCAAGGGTCTTTGGAGCTGCCACTTGTCCATCTGTAGTTCACACATATCTTTGTGGCAGTAGGGTTAGAAAGAATCAGGGGCAGTGCTTCACAGATTGTTTTAAGACAGGATGCCATGGCCATGTCTGAAACCATTGCCTAAATATTATTCCAAAACCAGAATTTTTAGACAAAGTAGACATAGAGGCCTCACATTCAGTTATTTATGCTGAGATGCTGAGGTTGACCTTAGTTCACCTATGCTTCTTGTCTCTTGAGAGGGAGATCCATGGTGGGTTTAACTGGAGTTTAATTGGAAGTCAAAGGGTATTGATTATGCTTTTGGGCTTCTTTGTTAAGCTCCCAAAATTAAATGGCATTAATCAGACCAAGCATGTCTGAAGGAACTGGCTACAGAAAGACTTTTGGCTGGCAAAGTACACCACTTTGGAACTCAGAATTAGGATCCAGTTTGATCACAAACCTGGATCATATCTTTATGAGAGAGCTTAGTTTTTCTTGAGCTTTTCTCACTCTGGGGCTTAGGCTTCGTTTACATCATCCACTGAAAGATTCAAGCTACTGTGCACAGCCTACCTGCCATGAAACAGATATTTGTGAGTGGGCTTTCCCAACTTGTGTTGCTTCCATTGCTTCAGTGAGGTTTTGGTATCTTGGCACTCCATCTCAGCAAGATATTCTTAAACAATATTCCCTGGTTAGCTCACTATTAAAAAATGTATGTTTAATTTTTTAGTTGCATGACAGACTAATAAAAGACTAAATAATTTGACTTTAGAATCACAGAATTATATAGGTTGAAAAAGATCACCAAATCAAAGCATTAACCCAGCACTGCCAAGCCCACCACTAAATCATGTCCCCAAATCCCACACCTCTATGTCTTTTAAATCCTTCCAGGGATGGCAACTACCACTTCCCTTTAGAGCATGATCCAATGCTTGATAACCCTTACTGTGAAGAAGTTTTACCTAATATCCAATCTAAACCTCCTCTGGTACAACCTGAGGCTCTTTTCTCTTGTGCTGCTTCTTGTTATTTGGGAGAAGAGCCTGACCCCACCTGGCTACACCCTCCTGTCAGGGAGCTGTGGAGTGAGAAAGTCTCCACTGAACCTTTTTCTCTACAGTAAAGACCACCAGCTCCCTCAGCTACTCCTCACAGGGCTTGTGCTCCAGACCTCTGCCCCACTCCTTCCCTTCTCTGGACACAGTCCAGCCTCTCAATGTCTTTATTGGAGTGAGGGACCCAAAACTGATGTCACGATTCCAGGTGTGGCCTTACCAGTGCCAAGCACAAGGGGACAATCATTTCCCTGGTCCTGCTGGCCACTATTGCTGACATAGGCCAGGATGCCCCTGGCCTTTTTGGTCACCTGGGCACATTCCAGCACATGTTCAGCCACTGTTGACCAGCAAACCCAGGTCCTTTTCCACTGGGCAGCTTTCCAGCCACTCTTCCCCAAGTCTGCAGCACTCTGTGGGGTTGTTGTGACCCAAGGATAGGACCCTGCACTTTGCCTGGTCAAATCTCATACAATTGGCCTCAGGTCACCAATCCAGCCTGTCCAGGCTCTGCCTTTCTACCCTCCAGAAGATGAACACTCCCATCCAACTCAGCATCATCTGCGAACTTACTGAGGGCACATTCGATCCCCCTGTAAAGATCCTTGATAAAGATTTTTTTTTTTTTAATAAAGATACTTTCTTCAAAGATTTGTTCTTTGACATTTTAAGGAATTCCTTAGCCTTAGAATCTCAGTTTGTACAGAATTTTCATCAAAGGTTTTGAAATGCATCCATCTTCTCGGTTTTTCCACAGGATCTGATTTATTTCTTCCTTCCCACAAACCAAGATCTTAACTCTGAATTACAGGCCCTACAAAACTCCATGAGTTTGGGCATTTAGAATCACGAAAAATCACTAGTCATTTTTTAACATCTTGCACAAAACTGCCAAGTGTCAGATGACATGAGAAAGGTCAAAGAAAAATGTGTTGTAAATCTAACTGAAGATTTATATCCCAGCTCTTTCATTTTAATCAATGCTAATAGATTTTTAAAGACAAAAAAGGAAGAAAGAAAGAGTA
The DNA here is from genome assembly GCF_030490865.1 of Poecile atricapillus. Lineage (NCBI taxonomy): Eukaryota > Metazoa > Chordata > Aves > Passeriformes > Paridae > Poecile > Poecile atricapillus. The sequence continues at coordinate 6,006,045 of NC_081288.1, forward strand.
TTCTTTGAACAAAAAATGTTAGGTACAGACTTAAAAGTTTTAAAAAAGTGTGGTGATTTTATTTGTCAATAATGAAATAAAACTGATTACTGAGGATAACAGCTGAGGAAACAAGTGTTTGTCATAATTCATTTTTAAAATAGTAAAAATTATTTTGTAGCTATTAATTTTATTTTTATGGCAATTCTGTGGAAGTGATACATTTCCTTCCTTTCAGAGAATTTTTAAATAGAAAATCTGACTATTACCCATTAATGAATCAAGCATCTTCAACCAGTATTTATAACCAAAGATCAATTCATCTGATTTGAATTACTCAAGTTTCAGTTTGTTTCTCTTCCACATAGGACAATAACATATTACCTACCTTTGCAGGAAACTTGGTGGATGATGAGTTTTCCCCATAAGCCTTTATTTCATGTTGGATAGTGTAGGACAGTGTAAGGTCTACTTCTCACTTCTCATTCATTGCCAAATGTTCTCTTGGTAGATGCATCCACTTGTCTAGATGCCAGATCCCCAAAATTATACTCCTTTCTCTTTTTTACTTGCATGTGAGTTTCTGTTCAGCATCACTCTCTCTGGTGAGAGCTTGTTTTTGAATACCCACTTTTATCCCTACTTGTTGGATGCATTTCATGGATGTGTGAAATGAACCTTCTGTGTAGAGCACCATAAAATCATTTTTAAATAGGTTCAATAGAAATGTTAAATGTGGTTCTAGTTCTAATTTTAGCTTAAGAGGATGTGTAGCCATTAAATTTTCATCTGTAATTATTATCATTTTTCATGTTCATTGATATGTGTTAATACAAACAGCTCATACATTTGTATATATTGTGCAAGTTCACTTTCTTTAGATTGTTCTCCAAAGAATTCAAGGTCCTTAATACCCCACATCATTAAAGTCATGATCTTGGCATTACTATAAGTGCAAAATAAAGATATTCCTGTTTAGACAGAGAAGGTTCTGCTTATGCTTTAAATAGATTTCAAATTAAAGCAGAAAATAAATGGTTCTGTAACCAGCTGCGTTTGTTCTCTCTCTGCCTTTTCTCTCTCTTTCTCTCAGATCTGGTGCTCTGTTGCCTCTTCTGTTACTCTTCACTCTTTTGATCAGCTTTCTCCTCTTTCCCTTTAGTTGCAGGCCAGATGTTCTTACAACATGTAGATCTTTCCAAAGAATTTATTTCCTTTGTAGAATAGCCACGTCTGCAACCACAGTCTGGCCAGTTGTAAGTTGTTTTGAGTGATGTATTTTCTTTAAAAAACACATTAAAGTGCATTTCTCTGTCAGAGTAGGTGAACTGCACAAACTGTGAGTATTGCCCCCTTCCCTGTCAAGGGTGGGGAAAGCAATGGAACACATCTTTTGGGTAAATAGGAAAGGTTTGTTCTTTCTGTCTCTCAGATGCTGAGATGCATTTTGCATATTGCAAACAGTGGTACTAGTCCTGCTATATGTTTTAAATGCAAAACTTTTTATTCCCCTGCTGTCCAAGCATTTCTGCAACATTTTACACTCCTGTGTTTTCTGTCTGTGTTATTTAATTTTCATTATGTTCTTTGGATACTCCCAAGTGAAAAACGTTAGAAAAGACCTTTTGCATCATGCTGATCAACATTAATTGCCACCCCTATGACTCAGACAGAAAATCTACGCATATAATCTAAAATATCTACCAAAACAGACAAAAGGGGATGGGGAAAATTTTAGACTGGTTTTGCTGCCAAAAAAAGTGATTTGTTGTATCTCTACTGCAAGAGCTTGAAACTTATCTTCCTTTTCCTGAGCACAAAGATAGCTTATGTTTAAGACACACAAGGTATACAGAGGTAGTACCTGTCCTGAAGATTTGTCCACATCTGCATGAATGACTCTAAAGATGATCAGTATGGTTTCATCATGAAATTGTATTTAGATACTTAGAGGTGAGGATCTCTGTGACTTGTGTTTTCATAGCCTGGAACAACAAAGAAATGTCTCCACCTGTATGTATGTGCATAATACAAATAGCCAATGTCAGTGTTTCTGCTCTCCTTACAAAAACAGTAGCCCAGATATCTGATCACTGGAGCTGCAGACAACAATTGATATCCCATCTGGAACTATGTTAAAGGTTGTATAATCGAAAACCAAAATCAACAGAAGAAGCAGAGACAAAAGTGTGATGATTTGTTCTAGATAAAACGAACAAAAATTTCAATTAGAGCAGAGGTAAGGCATGATGAGACACAGCCTTTTGAGTTACAGCCAATTCTTTGCTATTCACATTCACCAATTAAGTTATCCAGAGTAAAATGATTCTAACAATAATACCTGGGCTTGTGTTCCACTATTTCCAATAACACAAAAGCTGCAGGCAATGAGTTACTCATTATTCTAGATTTTAGGAGAAGATACACAAATGAACTGTCTACTTTCTGAAAGCATGCTGGAAAGACTCCACTTCTGAAGCTGAGGCCAATTTTCTTTCCACTTCAAACTTTGCATAGGTGTAACATCATATAGGTCATAGAACCACAGAATAGTTTGGGTTGGAAAGGACCTTAAAGATCATCGTGTTCCACTACTCTGCGATGTGCAAGGACACCTTCCGCTAGACCAGGCTCTTCAGAGCCACATCCAACCTGGCCTTGAACAATTCAATGGATGGGGCAGCCACAACTTTTCTGGGGAACCTGTTCCAGTCCCTCACTACCCTCACAGTAAAAAATATCATCCTAATAGCTATTCTAACCCTGCCCTCTCTCGGTGTAAAGCCATTCCCTCTTGCCTCATCCCAACATGCTCTTGCTCAAAGTCCCTCTCCAGATTTCTTGTGGCCCCCTCAGGCACTGGAAGCTGATGTCAGATCTTTTCTCCATGAGGAAATAACTCCAGATTTCTCAGCCTGTCTTCATAGGAGAGGTGCTCCAGCCCTCTGAGCACCTTCATTCCCCTCCTCTGGACCAATCTGTCTCAGACCTGGCAGTCTTGCCCAGGTGCAGCTTGATTGCTGCAGACATCCTGCAGGCAGGTTGCAGCTACCTGGAAGTGCCAGGCTGGCTCAGGGGGTCTGAGCTGCTCCTGCACAGCACTCACAGGGTGCCCAGGGCCATGGCACTGCTGTGGAGCACAGGGCCAGACACCCACTGGTGATGCTGAAACAGGAACATGGGAATTCTCACCTTTGCTTTAGGCACTTAGGTGGGATTCGTCTTGCCTAATATATGCATTTAAAGTTTAGGGATCTAATCCCTTTGTAGTCAATGGAGAGATGTGGTAATGCTCTTTAGTATAACTAATCTCCCCTCAGTGACAATAGAGAAACCCTAGATGACTAGCTTAGACTAATTGCTCAGCTTCAAAGGTGGGATTTAAGCACCTAAAACAGTAAAATGCTATCAGATTAAAGTGTAGCTTTTCACACCTGTACAAAACAAATGTGATTTGAGCCTAAATAACCGCACAGAACAGCAGATAACTGACTTAGACTGCAAGTGCCTCTTGTGAGGAGAAGACATATTTTAAGTGTTTGTGCAAGCCACAATAATGCAGTGATTTATACATCTTGCAGTGTTCTGTATCATGGTCACACTGCTCTGGAGTTTATTGGATTTTTTCATCTTAAAGATGAAGATGTGAGCAAGAGGTTAATTGGTTTGCATGAGATCTGACACAGGAACACTTGGTAAAATGGGGCCATGAATCAAGGCTTTCTATTCCTCTGATGATTGCACTCATGATTTTTGGTCCATTGTCCTGGACATTTGTCCACCATTTCTTTGTCATGAAATCTAGTCTATCTCTTGGCTGGTAGAAACACTTTTTTATTGTAGCAAAAAGCCACTATATTTTGGGCTTCTGAATACTTTTTAAATACTGTAAACAAATGAAATGTTCAATAAATAACTTGAACTGGAAAGCAGAAGGAACACTTTTAATTGGTATAAATTAGTTGTTACAGGTTTGCCTCTGAAGTTTTGATCATTTTGCCTGTGTAAATGATTGCTATTCCAGTTGCTTTTCAAGGATTTGCAGTATCACATAATTAGTTTAGCAAACTCATAGGCCATACGTGGAAGGCTTGAGTTTCCATTAAATACAGGGCAATGAAATTATTAAATTTCCACTGTATGTAATTTGTGCAGAGCATTCTGCAATATATGCATATCAGTTATGAATCTACAATCATTTCTCATATTAAAAGTTGAATTTAAACCCACAGCTGGACTTTCATCCTGAAAGAAGCCAGATAGCCCTGTGCATGTGGTTTAATCTTCCCTTCAGCCATATTATTTTAAAGGCACTCCTGCTTAGTACATCTTACAATTGAAAAATAATACTCATATTCCCTCTCATCCTCAGCAGCTGTGATCCCTCTGCAGATGTTGTTCTGTGAGACGTTTCATTACGTGTGATAGACAGTGTAGGTTCTTTTCGTCTGTCTGTGTTACTGCTTTGTAGATTTTGTTTTTCTATTTTTTTTTATTTTTTTATTTATTCCTTCGGCTATGGATGAGTCCTTCCATAATACTTCACTTTGTCTCCTGTTGCTGCTGCTTCTCCTCCTTTCTAAGTGCAGAAATGATCAAGAACTTTGCAACTGCATGGAGCCGCCCAACAGAAGCCCATTGATTCCCCACCAAAGGGCTCTGTGTGAGCCATTCTGCTCCAGCCTGAAAAGAAAGCTTTGTTCCCTCAGCTGGTAGTGTCTTAAGATGCTGATCCTTGCCATATTTTTTGAAAACTGTAGCAGTTCATCAGACTGTTTGACACTTCCCGTTCAGCTGTGTGCTCTGTAGCATACCCTGCTATTTGCTGCTGCTCGTACATCAGCCTCACCAGCCCGAGACTGCTCTGGAGCAGCCCGGGCACCACGGTGAGCTGTGCTGGGCACAAGGCATTGGGAGGTGAACAGTAAAGGAGCTGAAATCTGGAGTGCTGGTGGCCGTGCCTGAAATGGTAGTAATGGATTTAGTATTTGGGGCAGGAGGTATGGGATTTGTCATGTTGGTTGAGTATTTTCCTGGCCGCCTTCCATGACTGTTCAGATATTTTTAGCATGAAGTACAAGCTATGTTGTCTCAGTTGACCTTGGAGCATGACATTTTAACACGGAATTGGTTTGACTTGCTAATCATTAAAATGATTTATTATTTTTTATTGCATGAGCAACTAGAATCCCAGTCATGTTTTGCAGATGAAAAGGGAAGCAAATTGAAACCTGTCTTCCCTTAACTTGAAGTCCTTCATGATACCCATGTTTCCTAAGCTGCTGTCTTTCTCTCTACACCATTAAAAGTAGATTATGTCTAGGTTTGTTTTTTAATTTGTCTTTTAGTCATTTGACAAATATTATATCAGAGTTACTGAAACTAATCCCAAGGTTTCACAGTGCTCAATGAGAAGTGTAGAACAAAAGGATTGTTTCTGTTGCAAACAATTTATGACCTCAGTAGAAGTTTACAGCTGCCATCAGAAAGGCAAGATCTTGCTACCAGTATATTTATCCTGGTGATTGCTCTCTCTCTGCCTTCATTCCCAGACTCAAGTTTAAAGATCAAGCCCCTAAATGCCAACTTCTGTTAAGGAATTAGCAGCAGTAGCACTGCATCAGGATATCATAGCAATATATTTTAAGGGGTAGTGTATAATGTAGGAAAAGAACTTTGGACCAGCCACATAGGCAAAAGTCCACTAAAGTTGAATTCAAATCATGAAGTGTAGATCAATTTTTAGCCTGACTGGACTTTTTGACAAGTTGTCAATTTTAGACAATTTGTGTTTATTGAGTTTTGCACCTCCTTAAGTTAACATGACCTGAGAGGAAATCACAGTAATTTTTAAGATACATTTTACTGCCACAGTGGTACAGAAAAGCTTTTGACTGAAAAGGACTTGTTGACTTTTTCAGTATACTAAATAAGCACCTGCTCAAGTACCTGATGTACATTTTAAAAATTTAAAATAATACGAAAAAAAAAAAAAAAGTTGACCATCCTGCTGACTCAAAAGTAACTGCACAGTTTAAAGATTTACCCAGCAGAAGCTGAAACCAAGACATGAAAATAAACCTCTCTTTGACTACCTTGGCAATTGGGAAGACCACAACCTGCTCCTACAAATCACATGGCAGATCTCCCAAATAGGGCCAAAGAGGCTGTTTCCCTGAAATCTGTGCCACACTATAGTTCCTTTCATACATAGGAAGTGAGTAAATCATTGAATAATGCAACATCCTTCCCCGTCTGCGAGAACTGTGCCAAAGCCAAGCGTAAAGGTCCGGGTTAAAGCAAACTCAGTTACTTGGTAACCGAGTTGTGTTTTGGAGGGGTTAAAATTGGAGGGATTTTGGATTTGTGCTTTTCAGGGGTTAAAATTGCCAAGAAAAACTGAAAACTTGAGGAAGATCCCCAGGTGCCTGCATTAATACTCCCCAGTCCCTCTGATGTGAGCTGGCAGGTCCCATAAAGCCACTCAGCCTTGAACAGGGAAGGGAAGGAGGGAGAGAGCAAAAGCTCCAGCTGCGACTCCAGAGCCCCAGAAAGAGCCTCTAACCCAATTCCCTTAAAATGCACAAGCCTCACAAGCCACAGCATCTCTTTGCCACCGTATTCACTGAGTTCTCAGGGCAAACAAAAGATCCATACCAAACATGCTTCCTTCCAGAGGGGGAAAGCTTTTCCTCATTTGCCCATAGATTTCCCCCCCTTTTCCTTCAGTTTTATACACAGAGATATGCTATATGTACATATATATACACATTATTATTTTTGTTTTAACGGCGGGGGGAGGGGGGGAGGGAATGTTGCTAATTTTTTTTTTGGCTGGTAATTAAGAGAGCTAACACCAGCTAGGCTAGAGTGAACGCAAACAAGACCCCTATAGGCAGCACAGTGCATTAATGTAAAATATGCCCAGACAACATAACTTGTCAGAGAGGATTATTTCTGCTTAGTGAATCTGCAGGGGCCCCTTTGCTCCACCACTCAGCGTCTGACTAGAGAGAGAAAGAGAGAAAGAGTAGCCATTAGTGAGTAGCTACTGTGGCATTGATGTTTGAGCGCACTTCTGAACTGGCTTTTGTTGAGAATATCGGTGCAGAAAGCATGCGCTGTCCCAAATCCGCTGTTACTATGAGAAATGAGGAGCTGCTTTTAAGGTATGTTGTCTCCTTTGTTTTAACGCGTGCTTTCGAGTTGCCTGGGCCCGCTGCAACTATAACCGTGCTGTGTATTAAGTAGTTTCCCTATTTAAAGGAAAAGACAGGCATTGCTGGGTGCAAGGAGCATTTTCCACTAGTTCGGGTCGCACATTTCATGTATAATGACAAATGTACGGAGAGGGCAAGGAGGGGAAAAAATAAATATATTTATTTTTCCTTTTTTAATTTTTCTTTCCTTTCTAAAAGAGAGCTGGTATTTCTTTTATCACCTCCTTTGCAATATTTCTGCCTGCTTCATTATTATGCACTGGGCATGGAATAAGCATGGAAAAAGCTCAGGGAGACTCCATATTAGAGCTAGTGCCCTAAATACCACTTTAATTTTCACTTAGCCTATGTAAATAGTTACTAATGCTTCACCCAGTCTCTACCACTCGAAGATGTTTTAAAAATATCTAAATACTCCTATAATGTAGGATTACACATCTATTCTCTAATAATGCTCCCAGGTTTAGCGGGAGGCCAGCATCGACTACTCTTTTCAGAGACACACAACACGCAGACACGCACACACGCACGCTCACACACAGAATTATGCTGGAATTGGCACCCCGCTTTGAAAAATGTAGTCTTTTGTTTATTTGCTAGCAGACATTGTAGCATTGAATACATCTTTTGGTCTGACAATGGGACAGCTGAACAATGGTGTTGTCAAACTAGCTTAATGTATGTCTGGCGATGGGGTGGTTTGGGTTGTTCTGGGGGCTTTTTCCTTTCCTTTTCTCAGCCCCTTTTTCATTTCCCTTAATCTTTTTGTGTATACAGTAGAATATAAACTGTGTTGCCTGTTTTGTGGTGGTTGTTTCAGTTGATATCTGCTGCTAATAGTGCAAGGAGGGGGAGGTTTGTATCGTACAATTATGGCTATTGCATTAAGTTGCAGATTTATTGCTAACCTCTCCTTTAACTGTGGTGAGAAAACTTATTGATTCTGAAAGCTTACAATACTACTGTCAATCTGGCAAACACATATTTGCCAAATGTGCACTTGCTTGATTTTATGCCCGATCGTATCAACTTTAACTGCTGTTTTGAAGATACTGTTTCTAATTTTTTTTTAGGTAATGAAAATGCAATAAAAATGATAAATCAGATCTCAAAGCGGAAGCCCATGCGACTTTCCATTTTTATAACGTTTTATACGTTAGAATTTTAAAGGTCAGACAGAATAATTTACCTGAATGATTCCTATCCCCAAATCAAACAAATTATTCATATGACATTTCTTAAATTATCTTTCTGTTTAGAGAACTATAGTTTAGCATTAAAACAGTAAAAAATTTTGGGTTTGAATTTGTCAAAATGAACCTTATGCATTGTGAGAAGAAATTGTTACAAAGGTTTAGAAAAATTTTGAGTTACTACTTGGACAGCAGCTTATGTCTTAAATAAAATTAATTGTCATTACTCCGTGGAGTTTCTTAAACTGTTTAAAGTCTTTAAATACTTTACATGTTAAGTAAATGTATTGCTTTTAGCAATAAGTTTAATGATTTTGTGAGAGAAAAGATTTATTTATCAGTGGCTTCTGGTTTTTGCTTTGATCAATTAATAATAGAGATTTTGTGCCTTTTTTAAAAAACTGGACTCTAGTGCATGATTTAAATAGGTTGAGGGGTCTCTTGGACCCCTTAATTAAAACAAAAAGACATTAAGGATTTATCGGTAGCAGTCAGAGCCCTCTAAAGCATGTATTTCAACATAAAAATGTTTGGTGGGGAGACTGAATACTTGCTATGCTGTTTTGCATTTTTTTTGTCATTGTATCTTCTTCCCTTGAGTCTTGAGATGGTGTAAATCAATAGCAAAGAGTTTATGTGAACAAAAAGGTAAAATCACATAAAATACTTGAGAAGCCAAGAGGTTATGGATTATCAGGTAGTACTTGCATCCCATCTGTTGTGCATAAACACGAAGAAAACAAGGATTGTGTTTAATATTATGGGACCATGACATAATTCACTTCCTTGGGAGAACTTCTTTCAAGACAAACATTAACTCATTCACAACTGCTCTGCTCTGCCTGAACTGGAGGGGGGAAACAGTGGCATGTTTTCATAAAGTTATTTTTTTTATCATGTCATGTTGCATCAGCCTGAGCACTCCAGCAGCTACTGCCCTTTGTGAGTGGCAATAAAGTGAGTCCCTCGCTCTCAGTTACGTGGAAATGCCCCTTTAGGGATAGCCCAGAGCAGCGTGAATGCACTTCTGTAGCAGCCACCAACAGACACCTGGGCAGCAAAACCAACCACTTTTAAGGACTATTCAATACTATTACTGTTCCCTAAGCGCTCTGCTCACAGGTGAGTTCCTACCAAACTTACTCTAGTTTCTGTTTTCAGATAAAATGTTGCATAAAATACATATACAGTGATTTTTTGTTTTTTTTTTTTTTCTTGGATTGAAAATTACTTTGTTTTTTTCCGAGGGTATTTTCTCACATTGCATTCACATCAAAGACTGATTTTTGAATTGGTTTGTGTGAATCCTACTTTAAAAAAAAATAATCTTTCTATGCATATTTACTGAAATATTGCTTTCTGAGCCATAACAATTATTATTAACATCAAAGAAGGTGAAGCAAAGCTGTAACACGAGTAATTTCTTAGCATGTTTAATGAAAGTAATGACTTTTGAAAGACTGCATAGGCTTAGAGATCTTATGCCCTGAACATGGGAGGTGTCCTCAGTGCTGCCTGTTTTGAATATTATCCATTCACAAAGCAATGTGGTGCCTTGCAGTTGTCAAACTTGGCAACATCTGTTTCCACAACAGAGCTAAGAGAGGTAATTCAGACTCTACATGAGTTGTTATTTGTTCTTGCAATGACCAGGTGTGACTTCAAAATGAACACGCTCTGTCCTACCTGTTAGAGAAAGAACAAGATAGGTCTTAGCCTGGGACTTGTCTTTCCATGCTTCCACAGGGACATGGACTTGAATTATGCTCATTTATTAGCCTGGAGTATTTGCATGTATTTATTTATTTATTTATTTACTTTCACATTCATGAACCACAATCATCAACATGCTAATGTTTTCTTTGTTAAGAGAGGATGACACTGATGTGTTTCTGTTACCAAATTTAAGTATGAAGGGATTGAGACCCACCCTGCAGATAAACACTTGGGGGTGAAAAGCTAGATGCAAGCTGGCAGTGTTAACTCACAGCCCAGGAAGGAAATAGTATTCTGGGCTGCATCAGGAGAAGGGTGGCCAGGAGGTCGAGGGAGGTGATTCTCTCCCTTTACCACACCCTCATGAGATTCCACCTGTTAGTACCTCTTGCAAGTCTGGAGTCCTTAACAAGTCCTCAACATGGAACTGTTGGATTGGATCCAGAGGAGGGCCACAAAAACAGTCAGTCTGGATTGCCTCCACCAAAGAGACAGGCTGAAAGCCCTGTGATTGTCCAGTCTGGAGAAGGGAAGGATCCAGGGAGATGTTAGAGCAGCCTTTCAGTACCTAAAGGGGGCTTATAGGTAAGATTTTTTTTAGCAGGGCCTGTTGCAATGGGTCATAGGATTGTGGCTTTAAACTAAAACAATGTTGATTCAGGCTAGACATGAGGAAATTTTTCACAGTGAATCTGGTGAAACCCTGGAACAGGTTGCACAGAGAGGTGTTGGCTGCCCCATCCCTGGAAACATACCCAGTCAAGCTGGACATGGCTCTGAGCAACCTGATCTGCTTGAAACTGTTCCTGTTCATGGCATGGGAGTTGGAAGTAGATGACCTTTAAAGGTTCCTTTCAACCCAAACCATTCTATGATTCTATTCTATATAAGATTGCAAACTATACCTTTGGGGCTGAAAAACAAAGCCAATGTTCAATTAATATTCATATCTAGAAGTTTTACTGCAAGTGTAGATTGTGCTTGAATACTTAAGAAGTCATTCAGGAGTGAATCAATACTAATTATTGTAATCAGGAGGGTTAATTAGCTGAAGATGCTGCTGATGGAAAGTTCACTGCTTACAGCCCTGAAAACACCTAAGTTGATGAAATCTGAAAGCAAGATGTCTAAGAGGACTTTGTGTAGAGAAAAATGCTTGGCTTTCCTTTGGCATTTCAAGAGCCAGTCATTCCAAAGGGGAAACACATCTTGTACTTTCTATTTTGCATGATATTAATTCAGGGGGTATTAGAAGATGCAACTAAATCTGTCATGAAGATATTTTCTGGTCGTCTCTCAATAAATGCAAGTACCATTTTGGATAACCTGTACTGTCTCTGCTGCATTCATTTGTAGATTACCATAAATTAATATGGATAATCTTATGCATTTGAAATCTGGTTCCGGCACTGTTATTTGGAACAGTTTTGTGGGTTTGTTTTTTTACCTCCATTTGTGTTCAGGCACGGGGACTTTACATGGTACATGTATATAAATTGCACATGCTCTGTTACTAATACACATATATATCTGTGTGCACACATACATGTGTGAACTTAAGTTTAAACATTTTTCATTGAGGGTGTGTATTCCTATAATCCTGTGCCCTTATAACTCCCACTTGGTTTCCATCTGCAAAACAGTATTCAACTACATATGATTCAGAAGACAGTTATTGAAGAAGTAGTTAATGAAATTTAAGTTAGATGATAAGGAATAAAGACTGAAAAGAAATGGCTGAAGAAAATCCTTTTCCCTCAATTAGAGCAGTTGTGTTTCTTAAAATGAGCATTACTGAATTTAAACAAAATCCAGCTGTACAAAACCTTTCTCACAAGTGACTTACAAGATTTTATATTTAATGCTGGGTGTTTGGGTTTTGCATTGTTTTTTTTTGTTGTTGGGTTTTGTGGGGTTTTTTTTCTTTTCCCGTAGTTGTATCTCTTAAGGTTATAACCAAGACGAATGTCAGGATGTTAATTCAAGAAAAAAAAAACCTACAGAAACCCCCCTCTCAGTCACACACACATAACCCCCCCAAGTCAAGTGATGCTTTCGGAGGAGAGAAATTCTATTTCAAAACACATCCTTCTTTCCTTTCTAATGACATTAGAGATTATCACGTGCAGGTGCTATTTATCTTTGCAACTGCTTTCCTATGACTGTTTTACTGCTTCCAACACATTTACTTGTATGTCAGCCATAGAAAAGGTAACTGAAAATGGCAGTTGTTGAGAAAGCATGTCGCCATGCCTGGAATGACATGCATTATCAGGGCAGCAGGAGTTGCTGGCTCTACAGCCCATTTCTATTTGACCTGCGGAATGATTGGCTGCCTGGGATGGTGATGAATCACTGGAGTTTATGAAACAAGACTGCTGGCATCCTCACAGAGGAAATAAAAAAGGATTTTTTTTTTCCCTTCCAACATTCTTGCTGTGGCAAAAAGCTTTATTTTATTTTTAATTTTTTTTTCTTTTTTTACGTTTTGTTTTGCTTCTGTGATATTTCACCCTGCAGCAGAAGTAAATGTGTCAATTAAAGTCGCTTTAGTACTGTTCTCGGCAAGTTAATGATGCACTGAAGGTTAACTATCTTTCTTGGATAGAAGTGGGCAGGAATTCTCCGAAATTTTGTGTAAATCTTGATCTGGAATCTAATATTCTCATCTCTCACTCCGGTCTTGAGACTGAGCATAACTAGTAATCAGCTCAAGCGGGATGTAAAAAGGATTTCAGCTGTTCTCACACACAACTTTATTTTCTCTGACAGTATAAGGATCAGTGATCATTCTGTGGGCTAATATCAGTCAGATCCATCTTCAGCATTCCTAAGCTAATGACTAAAATGACTTTTCTGGAAAGCACCGACTCCCAGATTTGCACTCACTTTCTAGGTGGTTCGTGAAATTGTATTGTGCATGAAGCCCACGTTACTGGATTAGTCTGTTATGAGCCTGTGCTTGCAGGAAAGTACCGTGGGGCTGTAAATCTGCCAGTGCACTGACAAGGCTGACACAGCGTGGATCACAAGCTGCCCTGTAAAATGCAGCCAAGTAAAAATGATCCTTCTATTTCAATTAAAACAGCCAAAACTGTGTTTGGGGCTGGGGGAATGGAGAGAACTACTTGCTTATCTCTCCATGTAGCATACTCAGTGTGCTGATGTGTTACCTTGCATCCCTTATTCAGGTAAAACAACCTAATTTAAGTTAACTCTCTCTGATTCAAAGGAATAAGATTACCAATAAGATTGCTCAGGAAGTTTTAAATACAGCACTTATATGAATATAATGCTTTTTGCCATTACATGAGAGAGGGTTTTTCTCAACTCTCATACTTTGCTGCCCACATCGGCTATTAGACTTTTCCACCTTCCTCCAAATAATTCAGCTGATGCTGGACACTGCAGAGGCTGCAACACTCTTGCTATTTAAGGCACAGCTTTCCAATGCCCCTTGTGAAATAGAGGAGGGCAAACTTTAACCAGCGAGAAGGGCAGCACAGGGAACTGTTGCTTGTGCCCTTCAGTGTGTGAGGGGTAAATGCTGTCCTTGCTCCAGAGTTCCCATGGCAGCAAATCAGCAGGTCATCCTCAAGAGCAGCCTTTGAGGATGCCAGACAACAGTCTGTCACCAGGAGGAAGAGAAAGCAGAGAGTTTGAGGAAGGGGAAAAAAAAAATTCTAGAAAATCAGAGGGAGGATAGGGGAAGCTACAAATAAAGGAGTGAAAAGTAACTGTATTGAAACAAAGATTATCTGGAAACTAAACCTTGCACATGCAGATACCTGTGGATGATAGGATGGCTGTGCTACAGAGTGAATTTAAGATTCAAACCCCGCACCTGCACTCCCTGGAAGCTGCAGGTCAGCATCGGAGGGGTTGAGGGCCTCTAGAAAAAAAACAGAGAATTATCAGAAAACTTAAAATTTTAGGGACCCTAAATTCAACGTTACAACCTCTTGGTTTAATTTTCCTTCTCTTCTGCCTAAAAAAGGTTTATCTTCTGCTAAACTGTGAGGAAGAAGCTCACTCTGAAGCTTGAGAATTTGCCTGCATCATTTCAGCCCACATTTAATTTTAATTAGAGAGTTATATAACCCCCTTTAAAAATAACAAAACACTAACAGAACTGCATTGGCAACACCAGGTGTTCTGCAGTGCTGCTCCAATGAATCATATGGAGATTTGTCTGTGCACGGCTGATGAACATACATTAAACTCAGTTAACCCCCACCCCTGAATAAAGCAATCCAAAGTGACCAAATTTTTCTCCTAAAGAGCCTTTTTCACAAAACAATGCCTAACTAGATGCCTTCCCTGGGAACCTCATGGTTCTAGCACCTGTTCCTTACAAAGTTTTTGTATCAAGGGGTTGAGGTTTTCTTTAAAAGTGGCAGATGAATTATTATGACCTTTCAAAGTGAAATACTGTATGTTAAACACTAAGTTGGGTTAAATGTTTTGGTTCAGAAAAGAAAATCAATGTTCCTCTTTGTTGTACTGAGCCCCAAATCCCTGAAATTGTTAAGAACAGCAAATCTAACAGGTATTTCTGGGGAAAAATAAACATGTGACTTCATCAATGTTCTTTTCAGACAGAGAATTTGTGGGAAAACTGAATCAGTGACTTGAGCTTGTTAAAAATTATGGTTCAGATGCCATTCTTGGTTCTAGGAAATCCCTCAGCTGCCAGCTGCTGAAAGGTGTGAAGGATCACTTGCCATGGTCGTGCTCTTTCTCTTTCCATCCCTTATCAGAGCCAGGGTCATGGGCTAGGTGGACCTTTTGATCTGGTTTACGTGGCAATTCTTGCACTGTTCATTGAAGGGGAAAAATCCCCAAACCACTAAAACCAGGCATGGTGCACTTTTCTGCACATCCAAATGCCTTATAGTTACTGTAGGAGTCTTTTCTTTATGATCTTCATGTCTGATGTTCAATGGTTTCTGTCTGGGAAACAAAGATAGCTACTTTACATGTTTTCAGGGTGATTGTTGTTTTTGAGGATTGACATGTATGCTAGGCACTTCATGAGCAAATGAAAAAAATAGACCTGTGAAATTTCCTACCTTAAAGATGCCACAATTTGAGTTTAAGGTGAAATCCAATCATTTGCAGTGCAAAAGGAAGAAAAACACCTGGTAGAAGTGAGTGAGAAGGGAGGATGAAGGTTAAGCTCATAAGGATCCTGCTGCTAGAAGTGAAGTGCATTGGGTTAATGCAGATATTGTAATAAACTTCTCAGATGACTCTCCATTTTGTTTTTAAAAATAAGTCTTCTTTTGGCTTCTTGTCTCTTTTGATGTCCCTTACCCACATTCTTTCTTTGCTGATGCCACATTAGAACTTCACACTTACCTTTGCCTGTGGCTTTTGGAGTTGGAGAATGACCAATGTTGGAGAAGTATCACCTTCTGATCCAGACCATCCTCACCATCTACCTCCCTTGTCCTGCCTCTCTCCCAGCCTCTCCAGATGAGCAAAAATCTCCAGAAAACTCAAATTTATAGAAAATGAGAGAGATTTTTCTGTCTCCAGTAGTTCTTCCTGTGGGTGTAGATGGCAGGGAGGAAGGTTGTTGTGTTACAGTGGGATTTTTCCTCTGCTCTTTGAAGGCATAGTGGGGCTTTTGCATATTGTGAGGATGGAGCATTACAGACAAGAACACCAGATGTGTGATTACTCCTGTCCTAAGTCATAGGTTTTCACATGAAGATAATATAATAGTCAAATCCAAGAATATTCTGTTCCATCTTCCAGGGTTGTTTGTATCTTTTTTTACCATAAAAAACATGTCTACTATCTACTAGGAAATGAGGTCTTGCCAGTGCTTGCAGTACCCCAAGTTTCTCTCCTTTTTGGGTAGTGGTTGTTGATAGTTAACAAGTGAGAACATAAGGTAGTCCATTAAAAAAAAAAAAAAAAAAAAAAAAAGGAAAAAAAGAAAAATGAAAAATCCATCAATATCTGTTGCCAAGTCAAGATAAGACTGGGTTGACAAAAGCCTTGGTCTTGTGTCTATATGAACAAGGCACTAATACAAAGGTAACACCTGTGGATCAATAGTGATGCTCTTCAACAGGACTGCAAATAAATAACAGGACGGTAAGACTTAGTCTTGCAGAAATTGCTTGTTACTGCTTTATTTCAGTTTTCTCTAAATGTAGTGGTGAGCTCAGGAACAGCCCAGCTGGAGCAGAGGTTACTGGGCAGCTTCTGCTCAGCATTAGCTCTGTGCAGGTTTGGACCTGAGGGCAATGATTGGCTGTCCCACGTATTTGATATTGTTCACAAAGGATGCTGTTCCTCTAGATTAAAGGCCTTTCCAAAAGACCCTCCATTCCATGTAACATCTGCCTTGTGCCATGATATGTTGCCTAATTGTTTTCGGAAAGATTGAGTTATTCCCCACAAAAGGGAACAAAGGCCCTTTACCCACAGTGGGATGAAATCACCTCATCACTGGTATAAAATAGGAAGGGAAAAAAAAAAGATAGTGAGTGGGAAGTTTTACTATAGCAACCAAGTTTACATAATATCAATGCGCTTCAAGTGAAAGCTCTAGAAATGTTTAATTTGAGGGACCTTTTCACAGGCTAATTTTAAATGACGTTTATTTCTGAAGATTACTGATGAGCTACAGTAGCCTACGGAAGCGGAGGGAGTCTCATAAGCACAATTTTAAATGCTTAAAATTCATTGATCAGCCTTAACCAGTATTTTAATTTTCTTTTTAGAAGGATTTCAGTTATATGCAAGTTATTTTTTTTTCTCAAAATGAATGGAAGACTGTTGTGTGCTTGGTTTTGTAAATATAAAATCCCTACTGAAAGGTTAAGGTTACATAATTCAAAATTTTCTTCCAATATTAGACATAACTGACAAAGACAGTTTTGTTCCAGGTAATCACAAATGGTAAAATGGCGTAAAATTGCATCCATTACTTTTTACCATTCAAGGAAATGTACTACTTTTTGCTTTACTTGTTAATGATTTTTACACCATTCTGTAGTTCTGCTCAAATGCTTGTGTGCTTTGCTTTGCTTTTTCTTCATGCCCCCTCCCCTTCTTGCCCCTCCAGAAGTCTGCTACTAAGAGTTAGGCTGATGGGCTCCCTGCCTTATAGGCAGGTAGGCTCACATCCCATTACACAAACCAAAATGCTGTACTGCCTGCTCTTAGTCACACCACTGCTTCCGGGCTCACGGCTTGCCTGGAAGGTTATTTCTTTGTGAAAGACAGCAACCACCTCGTTTGCATTCACTAACTCTAGCTGGACCAGATTCCTGCTCCCCCTCGCATTAGTGGAAGATCCTGAGTGATTCCACTGGAGTCATTTGAGCCCGCTCCAAATTTACACCACCATCGCTGAGCTCTGCTTCTGCTGCCTGTGTTAGAAACTTGCTTTGATGCCAGAGATAAGCTGAATCCCGAGCATGTTCATTGGCTTAGGGGGGAATAAAGGCAGAGGATTTGAACTCTCTTCATACTGCCTTGCAGGCTTGGGAGAGAGTGAAGTAATTCAGAAACTTTCCCTTGAAGCGCTTCCAGCAGTATCATTTCCTTGGCCCAAAACAGGGGGGCAAGTTGATTAGAAGAATGACAATTAAGGATAGGGTGAGGAGGGGGTCTGGAGAGGGGATGTGATGTGAGTTCCACACTGGATTTGGCTCTGGGATCTGGAAGGGAAGGGGGTGTCTGCTCTCTTTGTCACTCACTGAATGAAGCCACAGGCAGTGATGTCAGAGTGAACTCATACACATGACAAGTCACTTCCTCAATCATGGCCTTCTGCAGCTGAACTTTTTTGGGGTTTTTTATTTTGGTTTGTTTTGTTTTTCTCTGAAGAGGTGTGTGATTTTCAAAGGCTGAGTTGTTTGGAGAAACTGTATGTAGCTCTGTGTTTGAAAAACCATTTGAACTGTGACTAATCTGCAAAGGTGAGGTGGAACTGCTTCATCTGCCCCACTCGGATGGAGAAACTAAGGGACAAAGAGTAAACAAGCCAAAAAGGGTCTGGGACTCTACACTGAGGGGAGGAGGGAGAGGAGGCAGCATTTGTAGCTGGAATAGGATTAAAGCTCGAGAACTGATGATTCCAAATTCTAGGTTCCTCCCTCAAAACTGCCATATGCTCCACCAGTTGAAAAAGCTTAAGATTGGAGGGCAGCAATAATGCAGCTCCTCTAAACCAGTGTTTAGAGCCATTGTCTCATTTATGCTCTGAAATTAAATGCAGTTTCACTTGCCACTGTCATTCCCCATTTCCCTCTGTACTGTAGCAACACATCAGACATTCCACTTTTCCCTTAATTTTATTAAAAGCTGCTATTTTGCGCTCCTGTGCTGGTCAAGATTCTGGCATTAATGTTGCAAGTAACAGAGCTGAGCCTGTAACATTGTGTGAAACATTCGGGGTTTTTTGTTTCTTACCCTCACTTTTCACTTACCCTCTGCTATCGAGAGTTAATTCATACATAGACACTACATAATTTATGTTTGAGAACCAAATTATTCGAATGCAGTTTTTCCCTCTAAGCTCTCCTTGAGTCGTATCTCAGTATCTTTTATGGAAAGGGTTTCTTTTTGCATTTGACCCTGTTCCTGCTTCTAACTTTTAAATGGCAAAAGCAAATGTGCTTTGAAAAGTGTGTTACACTGTAGTTGTTAAATAAAGCAATAACCTATGCACTTGTAATGCTTTCTCTATGACCTACTTACATACTACTTCACCCTCCTTATAGTATGATTAAAAGCTGCTTTGAATCCACTATTCCCTCAAGGGATTTGAGGCTAGAATTTAACAAACTGCTGAGAAGGCTTAAGTCAGTAAGAGGGCTTCCCTACAGCTTCTTCCAGCTAATTCACATGTAATTAAAAGGAAAATAAATATTTCAAAAGAACATACGTTTTAATGAAGCATTTTTAAGCACTTACACCTTGCATAATGGGGCAAATTTATAAGGATCTCTCTATTCCATATGCAGATTTTAAGCAAAATTATTTGTGATCCTCTCCTCCCCCCTCTTTGCATCCTGTTCGAAGCGTGGATTTACTTTTCAGTCAGCAGCAGTGGGACTGTGGTCCTTAGAAGTGACAGGCTGGTGAGACTGAAGTCCTTTAGATTTAGCATTTACCAAAAAAACTCATGATGAAGAGGTGCAGATCCAGCCACACAGGGTGAAGTGGGGGTGGAGACTTCTTAGTTAAAAGAATATCTTCATCCTCACTGAGCAGCCTGTATTTCTTCTGAGCTAAAATCTGTCCCTTCTGCAGTGGCAAGATTTTGAAATTGAAAGTTAATCCAACTCTGCTCTGGGCCGGATTAACCACCATGGAGGCCTCAGATCAAAAACCAGGTGGCTGCATCCAGCTGGAGAAAGTTTTGCTGGTTTCTCCATTCATTTGGACTTTGCACTTATTTTTATATTTTTTTTTTATCCACTGCATAGTCAGTCCTACGTTGTGATGGATGGGCGGTGCAAAGGAATCACCATGAATTTAGTAAAGAGGAGTCATAGCTTTGCTTTTGTGCCTTTCTATGTGGAAGTTTAGGTGCCATGGTGATGAGGACAGTATGCGAACATATAGAGCAGAGCAGATTAATAACACTATAGATATCTGTTCAGGATTGCAGCTGTCCTACGGGGATTATGCTGAGGGCCAAGTGAACCTTTTCTTTCTTTAGACTTGCAAAGTAGGCAAAAATTTTAGCAGCCTGAGGGGTTTTTCTTCCTTTTTAACTGTTTAAAATTGAAAAGTCTCTTAGTGCAATAAACTGGACTCTACAAATTTGACAGTTCTGTGGGGTTTTCCCCTATAAAATCAACATTGATCAAAATTTAAATAAAACTCGGCCTGACTGATAACACATTTTTTATGGGTCAATTTAATTTTTGTATTAGAATGCTCTTTGAAAAGTTTAAGCATAGTAGGTTTTAATTTGCATTTGTTACTTTTTGCAAGCGTTGATTATCCATAACAAATCAAATTATAAAACCTAGAGAGAGATTCAGATGGAGAAGCACACACAATGGAGAGGAACGTTCTGTCTGTCTAGACTGCTCAGATCACCTAGTAATCTTCGTAAATATGTTAATATTCTTTTGCCTGGAGCGGCTTTGTATTGAAGCAAGTAGGTCTTGGAGATGGAAAGGAAAATTTATACAGATTTTCAGGGGGCGGTGGCATGGGGGGGGCCTCCACCTATTTGTATGCGTGGAATTTTGTGCGCGTCTTGGTGGTGACACTTCTGTGTGCGGCCAACTCTGAGAGCAGCGAGGTTGGGAGCGGGTTTTTGGGAGGTTACAGCCATGAGAAAGGATTTGCCGTCATTAGTTATTTAAATCCCTCTTTCTGATCAGTGAGGACAGAGTTACTACCAGTCTCTCGCCAGCCAGTAACATCACTCTGAGCATTTAAAAGACTGCCAAGGTCTGAATGGCAGGAGTTCGAGTGGAGAGAGCCTGCACCCAGAACCTGACCAAACCTTCCCAGTGCCCCCAGTTCGGCTCCGGCCGCCCCGGGAAGCTCCGTGCCCTGCTCGCCCCGGCGTGTGCGGCGGGCAGTGCCCGCCCAGGGCCGTGAGGGGCGCGGGGCCCGGCTCGCCCCTCACGGCCGCGGGGCCGGGCAGCGCTGCGGAGGCGCCGGGCGGGTCCCGCCGTCCCCGGGCCGGGCCGGGCGGAGCCGCGGAGCCCCGGGCGGGCAGCCCCCGGCCCGGCAGCGGCAATAGGCCTCTCCCGGGGCGGCGGGGGCGCAGGGGTTAACGGGGAGCCGCAGCGGGGAGATGGCTCCGCCTCCCCGCTCAGCACCTGGCGCTCCACCGACAGTTGCCTCAGCAGTCGATTTCGGAGGGGATTGGCGGAAAAAACCGAGAGGGGGAGAGAAATGTGACAACTGCCGGGGCTGGCGGCTGCCGCGGGGAGGCCTCCGCACCTGTGCCTGCCGCTCCGCCGCCCGGCGCAGTTGTGGGATCCGCCGCGCCCCGCCGCATCCTCCCGCCGACCGCCGCGGCGCCCCCGGAGCCCAGCATGACTTCTTCGTTCAAGCTGGATTTCCTTCCGGAGATGATGGTCGACGGCCGCTTGCTGGTCTCTGACAGAATGTAAGTGGCGGCGGGGCTGCCGCCGGGTCCCCCCCGCCCCGGCTCCGGGTACCGCCCGGCACCGAGCCCCCGCCGCGGGGCTCCGGCCGGGTGCCTCCCGCACCGCCCGCCCTTCCGCGGGAGGGGAAGGGGGGTTCGTACCCCCAGCCACCCCCCCTTCCCAAGTCACTTGGTGGTCTCCGTGTCGTGCCCCCTCCCGGGGTGTTCAGCGTCCCGCAGGTCGGTGCCGGCGGGCGCGGGGGGTTATCGGCTGCCGCCGATGATGATGCAACGTGGAGAAACGCGCATCGGTCGCGTAGCTGAGCGCTCTCCCCTCCGTGCCCAGCGAAGCCCTCCACAGACACCTGTCCCTCCCCTGCACCCAGCCCGCACCCACCCGTGTCTTCTCACCCCTTCCCGGAAGAATAAAAATGCCCCTGCAAATTTTCATCAGTTTTCAAATTCAGATGAAATACTAAGCATCCACTGGGAGTACCAGGCAGAACGCAAAGATGTGGCTTCGGGTTTTTTTGTTTGTTTGTTTGTTTTTTCCCATACCGTCCCCGACAGCTACCTGGTACGGCGAGTGTTAATTAGGGTGAGAACGGTTGTTTAACGTGCGGTTGGAGTGAGGATGAGATGTATTGGAGGGCGCTGAATGCTGGAATTTCAGAAGGAGAAGTATTCCCCTAGCCCAGCTCTGCTCTGTTAATCTCCGTCTGAAAGTTTCTATTATCATCCTCTTGGGCATTGCCAATTGACAGGTATTTTCAGGTAACCTAAGCCTTGTATGAAAAAGTAAAAGCTAGAAATGATGAAATAGACATCTGCTGGAAGATAGGAAGTGTGAGGATTGTGCTGCATTATTTTACAGCATTCAAAATATCTTTTATTTTGTTGCTTTTTCTTCTTTCATCAGGATGACAAACGTAGTTTGAGTTACATTAGAATGAAGCGAGAGGCTTTGGCATTGACTCTGCACTGAAGCTGTTCTGGTTGAGGCAGCACTTAAGTTACAAGTGTAAATAAACCCGTGTGTGCAGCAGAGAGTGTCACCTGCAATTTGCACAAATCAGGTTGCAAACTGTGCCCCCATCTAAAGCTATTCAGACTTTTAGTGCCTTTTTTACTGGCAACCAAACTTTCTCTGAGGTGGAATGCTTTCCTTTGCACCAGCAGTGTTCTGCATGGAGACATTCAGTAGTGGCCAGTTGTTCAGACAGCTGAGGTTTAGTGAGTGTGTGGGAGAGGGGCAAGAGTCAGGGGGGAAGGTGCTTGGTGCAGATGACTTACACTATTATTTTACAGTCCTTGAAGGACAGTGGAGTGTGTAAATGCTGCCTGCTTCTTGTCTTAAATTTGTGATGTTAAGTTCTGAAGAGTTCTGTGCTGTGTTTTGCTCTTCCCATTGTAAAATCCTGGGTTTTATTTGCATTAGTCAGTTTTGGTAAAAGTGCTGTCAATTTCTTCCGCTTTGCAGAAAAATCGCAGAGGTTTTACCATTAGGGTACAAAGTAGCAGCTGAACACTGCTATCTCTGGCTCTGCAGCCCTCTGTAGGGACCTGCCACAGCCAAACTTCCCCTTGTTTTCATCATCTCATTCTCGGCTTTGATTAGACTTACTACCTGCTGTCCTTCCAAGCAGTCAGAAAAGATCCTGCTAACAAACATCTCCAAGCTCAAAGGCACTATTAACTGTGGCTGATGGTGCCCTGTTGTCACTTAAGCTTATATAACTTTATCTCCAGTTTGCCCCTCGAGGTGGGGGAGTACCATGTCAAATTCTTTCTTCTGCATTGCTCTCTTCATACTCCTTTTCTCTGTGAAGCATCCATAATATATTTTAACACAGCTTGAAACACAGTCATTGTTCATTAGATGCAAAGCTTAATGTGTGTCCAAAGATACAAAAATTAGTCTTGAGAAATGTCAGCTCCTAAGTGGATCTTGAAATACAGAAGTTTAATAATGGAGTTGTTAAATGCACACATCCTTATAGGGTTGGTGCTGGTTCCTCATGCAGTTTTTTGGGGGGAGGGGTGGCTAAGTAATATCTTGAAGGAAAAAACTACCTCCTGTATCATCAGTGGTCGTGATGTGATGTGCTTCCTTGTATTAACCAAACCTCGCTCTGCTGCTGATCTAAGTAATTGTGGAGATGGTATGATTTCAAGGGATCATGTGTCATGCATGCAAATTAATATTGAGGCTAAATTGCCATGAACTCAGAGAGCTTCTGTTCCTAACAAAAACAGTCTTGAAACTAAATGCTGTGTGTTAGAGCTTTGCTACACTGCCTTTCTAATGCTCTGTCATTCACTGTTTAAAACCATCTTTATCTTGTCCCCCTTACCCAAGTGGTGACATATATTTATTTGCAAGTCCCCAACTCTCTGGACTAATCAGCGCTGATGAGGATGCAGTTTGATTACGCATCAGGGGTCAGGGGCACACGAGCACCTTCCCCTTTAGCTGCCCCCCCAGGCGAGCGGCGAGCCGCCAGCAGCGCTAGCAGGGTGGCGCGGAGCATCCGAGAGCACGCTCCGAGTTGCCACGCTGCACAAAACTTTTAACCTCGCCATCTGCTCCAGCCATTCCGTGTATCTCAGCTCAGACTTTAGTAGAAAGGAATTTCCTATTTTAGAGCAAGGCAATTAGCAAAATATATGTATGACACTTCTCTTTTACAGCACAAATTGGCAAAACTAGATTTTTTATTTTTTTTTTTTAATATGCCGGTGGCATATCGGATGTTTTGGGAAATTGATAGCATACAATATCACTTGCACTTCTTCTTTGCACATTTAAAAATTATTTGTAAAGGGATTTATTTTCAGAATCCTCCGTTATTTCAAGGAGAGAGAAAAAGGGGATTTTTCAGGGAATAACTTTCAGTGCATACCTAGTGTGAAAGTCAACTGCCAGCCTGATAATTGCAAAGTTAAAATGCTTTTACCTCTGTGAGAATGTTAATGGCTCTTAAATGTTGGTTGCTTTCAAATTTCACTGCTGTTACTTCATAGCTAAACAGAAATAAAATAGAACATCAGATACACTGAGCATGACTGTGTATAATTAAACTGTATGCATGGCATCAGTGTACCTGGTTAGTGACTGAATGGCAATTTACTAGTAAAAATTAATTAATGACATGGCATTGGAAAATAGATACTCTAGGATATGAAGCATAAAAATGCATGAACTTCTGTTCTTGAGGACACATGGCAAGCTGGATTCTCTAACTATGGTAAATGCCTGCAAAGAGCCCTACTTGGTGAGTGCTCTGGGAAGGATCAGGAATTGTTTGACTGCTGTTGTGCACTGCGGGGAAGAGGCAGTTCTGAGGAAAATGCATAGATACATGTAGGTGAAACATAGAGATGAAATGTGTGTGTGTATGTGGACAGGAGAGGAGAGGGTTAATGGTTACTAAGTGAGGTTATAAAATCTGAGTTCAATGTAATTTGCTGATTTCACTGGCTTACATGTACATGCCAACTGGATGATTGTGAAGTGGTTGCTTTGAGGATTAAATACTCATCGTTGTAAACCCCCCCCATGTTGATTTCTGCAATACCACAGAAGATTTTTCCATTCTATATTCCACATTTCAGTACCTGGGATTATCTTTAATGTAAATGAGTATCAGTGTTTGTAACTACTGAAACAAACTCAAATTTTACTTTAATTTTTGGTAGGTGGATATAATACCAATAAAATACATTATACTTCAACAATGTGCAGGCAACTGCATGGGTAACGAAGCAATAATGTGAAATAATATTCAGCCTTTGAATTTCTTTCTCTTGTAATCAAAAATGAGTCAAAATCAGATATACGTGCAATATGCTGATTTAAAAGCCAGTGAAGATCAATTTTTGACACTTTTTGTTTGTACTTGCTCTTTAGTAAATAAGAAATGTCATCATTCGCAGGAAATGCTTGAACTTTAAAATCCAGAACTTCATTTTCTGCAATGAACCTGCAATACAGGATTTTTAAATTTTTTTTTAGCAAAAAATTGGAGATACCTAATTTATGTTTTTAAACTTAACTGCAAGGAATCTCAACATCCTGTCAAAAAGAATTTTTCTACTCTCTGTTTTTTATATCTAGAATATCAAACCATGATTTCCTAGCTGAAAATAGACAATTGGGAATTTTTAAGACCACAGTCTCATCCTTATACGGGCATTTTATTCTAACTTTGATTCAGTAATAGCTGTATTTTACTTAAGTTACTTGTGTGACAGGTTCTTTGGGCCAGTACAGAGGAAAATCAAAGCAAAAAAAGAAGGTGATTTTTGACTGTTGCCAAGAATCTTCAGAAAGAAAAATAAATCTTTGGATGTCTATTAAGTAATTACAATTTCATGGTGTCCTTCTCCCCAGCATCTTTTCTAGAATCTCATTCAGAAGTTAACCTACGATAACTCTCAGCACATCAATATTTAAATATAACTTTCACTTCCTATGATACGATCTCACAAGTTTTAAGCTTCCCCCACACGTATTCATCATCCAAATTAATCATCAGTTATGATTTCTCTAACAACTTTGATAACTCTAAATATTTCATTGGCATTTTAGGATGTTTGATATCTTATGAGCATTTGGACTATTCAAATTTCATGATTAATTCATGGATTAATATAAAAATATTTGACCAAACCGATACAGGGGAAAGGTGTACAAACTCTTTTCATTTTTAAAAGAACCTAGAATAGAAAGAGTACACTTGGGCAAGACAACATTCTACAGAGAAATCATTGTTTTAAAGTTTAAGCAAATAAACTTCTTCTAAAGTGGACAGGCACCGTTTTGGTGCTCTTTCTTTTTTTCTTTGTTTCCACACACCGTTTCCTATACAGGATTATTTATTGTGTGTTCATATAGTTAAAAAGTATATTGCATCTCCTGGCATGATTTCCTTTGATTAAAACAAACTGGTGGCAGGGCAAGGTTAACTAGAGGCTAAAGTCACAAAATAGGGAATATACGTAGAAAGCAAGGCTGAGCTTTCCTTAGCAAAGAAGTGGGAGAACAAGAAAAACCTTCATAGGTACAAGAAAAATGCAGGAACTATTTGGAAAATAAAAACTAATTGGAGCAATAAATGTAATGTTCTCAAGTAATTGTGAAATAATTATTCCCCTTTAGAATCATCATACTTTAATTGCTTTCCAACGCATTCCTGCGTTCTCCGTGGCTGTGGAAAGGAGGAGAAGTGCTTGTGTTCCCTTCAGGATTTCATTTTTCATTTGCAGTAAGCTGCTGGCTTTCTCATAAAGGTTTTCAGAAATATGTTGCCTTAAATGCTGTTGTGTTCTTCCATATGGTGTTAAATAGGAAAGGTAAATGGCAGATGCTGAAGGTATAAATTCCCTCCTAACGTCCAAATAAAGCACCCTGAGATTTAGTGGTGCAGTTCTCCATCCTCTGTATCACAGATTTATAATCAATCTCTCATTTTCATTGAGACTGGGTTACGTAAATAGGACACACTTCAGTAGTGTAGCCTCTTTGCTCACAGCTTGATTCTTGAAAATTCAGCTGACAATAGTTTAAAATTATAATATTAATAAAGAGGAGATCATCTGGCCTTCAAAATGACATCTGAAAGCAGCTTCTGTTTTGTGTTAAATCTTAATTACTGTATTTAAATGAATGCCTAAATGAGCCAATTCACAAAGGAGTTGCCTACTGTACCAATAGTGCCTGTTTGGTGATTTTTTTTTTCTTTCCATTTACACAAATATAAAAAAAATAGTTTATATGGATGAGAACAGCTGCGTTCTCTTGCCTCTTACGACTCAGCTGAAGAAGGCTGAGTAGCTTGAGTGTGTTCTCTGCCCTGGGACGGCTTCTCCCTTGCCTGCCAAATGGTGGCATTGCTTAAAGTCAAGTTTAAAAGCCATACTCCGAAACAAACATTGGTGTAAGAGCTGTGACAAAGATCCTGCACCGGCCTCTTGGGCTGTATTCTGTGAGTTCACCCATCACTTGCTATCAGGGGCAGCATATTGTCACAGCTGAGGGCAGGACTTAGGGCTTAGTGCCATGGAGTGACTGAGTCCCTGCCTGTGAGTGCTCCAGCCTTTGGTCAGGCTGGAAGGGATGTGCTCCTGCCCACTTCTGCTCAGCTTAGTCTGGAAGCCAAGAGCTGTGTTGTGGTTTCCCTGGAAGGAGACACCATGCCCAGCTGTGCCCAGCTCCCCCTGCTCCCCACTGCATCAGGGATGGACTCATCCCCTGCAGGGAAGCATGCAGGGAATTTATGTCCTTGATTTCCCCTCAGCCTATGCATAGTGAGCCACTTCAGGTTTGCCAGAGAAACGACAACAGCAACCTGAGAATTCTGCTTTATGATTTTCACATCCCTCTTCATTCCTTAAATTGTTGTGTGGATCTTACCCTGGGGTTTTAGAGTTTACAACCATGGTTATTCCAGAGATGTAGCTATTGCTCTTTCAGGAAAATTGCATTAGTGATCTACTGATTTTTATTTTTTTATCGTTATTATTATTATTGTTTTCTTTTTTCCATGTAGGTTAGTGTGACAAAGAAAATGTAGTCCTGGCAGAAAAGCCTAACACTGTCTCGGCAGTCAAATGCAGCAATTCATTGCAACATTAATTTACAACTTTTTCCGTGTCTTTCCACTTTACATGCGCTCACTCCTAGACAACACTGGAGATGTTGAGAGGAGTATCCTGACACAAAGAGTTTTTAGTTGGTGTGTGTGTGTGTGTAGCTGGGTATCTCCATGGCACGAGTGCTACGACCCTTTCACAGTCCCAGGTTATCCTGTGCTTTCCCCTGTCCTCTGTTCCTACCTCCTATATGCTTTGAAGCAGCTCTAGTCTGGTTACAAGTCACAGCTGACATGAGATATCTTTTGTTTCATAACCCTGAAAAATAATGAAAATCCATCATCCTCTTAACTCAAAGGTGTGACAATGTCTTCATGCCTAATATGTAAGCGCTATTCCCGTTTCTTGCTCCTCAAAAGCTTTGCACCACTGAATTGCTCAGACATGCAAAAAACCCCCAAACATCGACAGCTTGCTTGACCCACCACTTGTGTTGTTGACTCCAGGGGCACTTGGTCCAGTGATGGTTTCTGGCCTTGTGTAAGATAAGTGCACTTCATTTGCCTGAAACAGGCCCAGTAGTTGAAAATTATTAGCTTCTGGGAGAGGATAACTGCATTTGAAAATCTACAAAATCAAGTGATCTATTCCCTTCTTCTCTTTTTTTTTTTTTTTTCCCCCCTGGCTCACTCAATTGCTTGGCTCTGTCAGCCTTCGCCTGCAATTCATTGCTAGTGAGAGAGACATCTGGTTCTGCCCTTTATCAATAAATGCATTTATATTTTTTTTTATATTTCAACACAGATGGAATGTAGAACAAGCATTAGGAGTTTGAAATGTAGTCAAACATACTCCATGCCTGGTGGCTATTGCTTAAAGAAAACTGTTATATATCTGTTCTTATACAAGATGCTCTAGAAATTGCAAGTCACATGGCTGTGGTTTGTCTTGATTTCACCATGAGTTTTAGTAAACTTGATCCCTTTGTTGTGTCTTCCAGGGAAATAAAAATACTCTTCCATTTTATCAGTCTTTCTATTAACATATATAAAAGCTGATAATTTCATTAGTCAGTAAATGAGCTTTCAATGTTTCTTTTCTTAATTCTGTTTAATTTCTTCTTCCAAGATCTTATTGCTTAGAAACCAGTTTCTCATATTCTAATGGCCCTATCCAACATTAAACTGCTTCTGTCCAAAACAAAAAACAAGCAAACAAAAATGAAAAAGAGATCAAAAAAATAGAATTCAGGAAATCCCAGTGACTATTACTTTAGGTACGCATTTAGGCTTTAAAATTCATTCCAAAAAATATTTTGATTGGGATGATATTCAGAGATTTGACCACAAAACTAGAAACGCTGAATTAAGG
Organism: Poecile atricapillus; assembly: GCF_030490865.1. Classification (NCBI taxonomy): domain Eukaryota; kingdom Metazoa; phylum Chordata; class Aves; order Passeriformes; family Paridae; genus Poecile; species Poecile atricapillus. Next base: position 6,035,204 of record NC_081288.1, read on the forward strand.
AATAACCACAGATGATCTCTCCAGGAAAAAAAATGCAGAAGTCATTCCACTTGTCCTAATCTGACCCACGTCATTCAACTTCTTCCTCGAAGCACTGAATTTTTTAGGATTGCCAGGTGAGCACTGGCTTTTTCCGGCAGGTTCAGTGTTGCCAGCTCCTCCTGGAGATTAGTATTGAGTGGGAGGGGACCAGGGGGAAGAGGAAGGAATAAAATTAGCATTTAATTTTGCAGGATGTGGAAAAATCAATGACAAGTGAAGCAATTCTTAGAAAAAGAGAACCTCTCTGGACACGTAAAGCACTATTATCTGATGTTTTATTACCAGCTATAGCCTGTAGTCCGTGTTCAAGCCAAACTTCCGATGGGTTTCCAGGAGCTTGGCTTGAATGAGGAATGCATAATGCTGGGCTTTGCATCCCATGCCAGGCTGTCCAGCTCTGAACGATGAATTGCAGTCGTGTACGTGGTTTTTTGCAGCCTTTTTCTCATTGCTCGCCTCAGTGTGAACTTCAGCATGGAAACATGAGGCAAATAACTTTTCAGATACTGTTCTACCTTGCTAGCAGAGTGCCTGTCTTGATGATAAAGTGGAAGATAAGTCAGTTTGAGTTAGGCAGGTATTCTTTTGAGGCATGTTCACACATCTCAGGTTGGGGCGGGGGGGTTCTGCTCCTCTTGTCAAATCTTTTCCCCTTTGTCAGAGAGAAGGATTCATCTCAATGCCTGAGGGCTTTTGGCTTTCACAGATTCTCTATTGTTTGGCTGCAGAAGATAGAGTACAACTTCCCCTTTTAAGCTGGTTTGTTGTCTGTGGAGAGGAGAGTAAATGCAGCAGTTCATAACTGCTCGGATATAGTTGAAGAAAGTCCAGCACTGTATTACGGATTTTTAAAACAATCGGGTTTGCCTGATTTCATTGTCCCCTAAGTGCAGCCTAGTATCTCACTTGGTAGACCACAATTATTTATCTTCAAGACAAGGCTGTGTAGAATAGGAAAAGCTCAGAGTTTCAGTATCTTCTTACTGTTCCCATGACTTTGCTGTTCCTAGGGTATTTCACTGGAATAGGATGAAGCCTTGTATATGCTTTTGTATGTATTGTACAACATAAAGATTTAGGATCAGATTCTGGGTATTTTTTGAGCCTTTTTTCTTCCTGCAGTGACTTTTTCAATGTGGCCATATAGATGTTGACAGAGTTCTCATTGTCATTGGAAAGACAGCAGCAACTCTTCAGTGTCCTATGCCAACCCTTCCTTTGAAACCAGCATTCACAGAGGAATGAGACCTGTTTTCCAGCAAAAAATATTGGTTACAAGGCTTCATGTAGCCTGAAGAGTCTTCCAGAACACTGGCTGATCTCTGTGTTTTCAAAGTATTATTCCAGGCTCCTTCAGGTCACTTCTTCCTCTGCAAGCACAGTTTCTCGGATTTGGGAAGAGGTCCTGCAGCAGCCTCGTTGCTGCCTGTCTGTCTGTGTTGATGAACAGCAGGCCAATTGTAGCAAGAGGTACACTCTGGAATTCAGAAAGGAGCAATTTCCAGCTTGCTGAGATGCCATTGCTACCTGGAGTCTCTGCAGGAGCTGGAGACTATTTGGCTGATTCTGTGCTTCTTTGCTCTCTCTGTCCTCATCTCCACATCAGGGGATGCTTAGACTTCTTTACTTTGCTGGCCTTCACAGGATTTAAAGGTCTCTGAGCACCTCCATTTCTTCTCAAGTGGGGAAAGGCAGTGGAGAGGACTAATTCTGACTTCAGCCACTTGGGCCTCTGATTTTCCTGTTTGGTTTGGAGCCACATATATAGAGTGAATTTGGAGTTAAGAGATGCCAGGCCTCTGGGTAAAATGAATATTGTGGAGCAGAAAAAGGTATATATTTAGGCAAGGCTTTCATATAAGATGCAAATTTAGGATTACTTAGCAGAGAAAATAATCATTTAAAATTAATGTTACACTTAAAAAGTGGAGCATCATTTGTGTTAACAGGGATGAAGATTTTATTTTTAAGCTCAGCAAAGCCCCAAATCCCAGAAAATGCAAAAATGCTCCTGATAATTCCTGGGCATGAACCTGGAAGGCTTCATGGAAACTTAAAAATAAATCAGCTTCCCTCTTCTTTCCCAAAACTCTTTGGGCAAAAAAAAAAGGTGTAAATATTTAACAGCAAATAATCACATTGCCAAGAACAGCAAACAAAGCCTTTTTATTCAATTCTATAATATGCTGTAAATAATGAAAACCCTCACAGATCTAGCTGGATTTTTTTTATCAGTGACAAAGTTTAGTATGTAGCGCTTTAAAAATCCATCAACATAGCTAAAACTCTTTTTCCAGTCTCTTACAACTTCATGCTATATTTTTCTCTGTCCCTGAAATATGCAGTTTTCCCTGTTTATGTTTGTTTAAAATTCTGGGAGCCTTCAGCATCCGTAATGATCCATCCATGTTTCAAGCAAGAAGTCTTCCCTTCCCTTTTCTGCCTTGTGAGTTAAGAGCCACCCTGCTTTGCTCTCCATTATCACCATCCTTTCAATATCCACAAAAACACCACTGTGATTCCTTCCCTACTTCTCTGGTGGACGAAATTCCTACAAATACCTCCAAAACATTTACTTGGTTTTCTCCCTTCTTTGATAAGTAAGAGAAACCTATTGAACTTGGAAAAAAACATCTAGAATTTAGATCTGAAGTGCTTAATGGTTTTATATTCTTACTTTCCAGATAGTGATTCAAATTTTGAAAGTCCCTGAAAGAATGACCAGCCTTTCTGGTCTGTGTTCGTTGACCCAGCAGACTGGAATTATCAGCCCTGACTGATTTTCTAGGTCTTTTGGGATCTGTTGTTTAACAAAGTTTAGTAGTTTTTCTTGCATTAGTGGATGTTTTAGTAGGTTGTCTCAGCTGTGTTTTTTAAACAGTCTTGTCTACAAGTTGTGAACCAAATGCAATACTATCATGTTGTTTTCTTTTTTCCCACAACCACAAGTTGCCCTACTTACCCAATGCAAATCACTGTGGATCTACGTAACGTGCCTTTCTCAAGGGCATCTCTTAATTCCATGTGACAAGCTGGGGAGTTTCAGCCAGGAATATTGAGCGCTGAAAGAAGACCTGGTTAGGCTCAGTAGGACTTAAATTTTAAGCAATCCTCCCAAATTATAACTTTGACAGACCTTGTGTATGAGCAGTTTCTTCAACATTGAGGTGTTTAGGTGAGACTTTCATCATTAACAGCCTTCCTCTTTATAGTAAATATGTACAAGGTAGGTGATGCTGCAGGAAGACACAGAGGCCTCAGTAGATTGCAACCTTTTCTCTATGCAGTTGACTTTTCATAGTACAAAACTGGTGGTAAAACTCAATGAAGACAAGTGGTTTAGAATCAGCTCAAATATTCAGGTTCCAGAAAGACTGGTTGTTATAAATAAATTAAGGACTGAATCCAAAGCTCGTTGAGTCAATGGGCAGGCTCCCTTTGATTTCAAAGCACTCTGTATCTGTGATCCAAACGCACCGCGAACAAATAAAGACAAAGAATTTATGTTGATTGGACATATTCAGTGTGACAAGAGCTTAAGTCTGATTCTCCTCTTTGCTTATGAAACACAACTGTGTGCTTCTCCCCGGGGTTGCTGGAAGACAAGTATTTTGGTAGCTGCATGCTAGGACTCACAATTAGTGCAAACGCTGGCTCCTAGTGCTACGAATCACAGCGCTTTATGAAATGGAGAGAAAGTTATGGAAAGGGAAAGTTATGGCTAATAACAAGGGGTTATCCTGATTTGCCTTCAGAGCTTTAAAGATGATAATTTATCCTATTTTTATGTTTCTTAATTCTTTTTTAAAAGTCATCTTGATCTGTTACTATGGTAAGTTTAATAGCATCAAAACACTTGCAGTTAAATTGTGGGCTTTAGAGAGGAGGATCTCTGCTGGCTGAATGCCCTCTGTTCTCATCCCTTGTGCTGGCTGGAATATTCTGTGGTATCAAGCTTTGGGTGTGCCTGTCCTCTCACCTCTGGGACTTTGGAGACACTGTATACATTCTTCCTTCTATGCATAAAACCTTGTTTAGAAAGTGAGTTTATTTTCTTAGTCAAGGAGCTCAAGGTACTCCAAGGGATGGATATGTTGAAAGTAGCACAAGAGTTTCATCAAGATCACTTGTGTCTCACACTGATTCTGGTTTACTACTGAGGTAGATGCTGAATAGAGAAGCACAAATCACTTTTCCTTACTATATAATTAACTTACATGAAGCAGAACTCTAATACAGATTTTTTTTATTATTTTTTTTTTTTAATATCAGATACATTTCATTTTGCCTTAAAATAGTTTACTCTCCTGGGTCTTATGAACAAATCAAATGTTTGATTTATCTTTCTGGAATTCTTGATCATATTAGCTTTGATGCAGCCTTCAGACCCATTTCTAAACTGAAGCTGGCTGGTTTGTCTCAAAGTGTCTTCCCCTCATGCAACCTTGATACCTTTTTACTTGCTATCTTTTTATTCTGATCTAGATTTACTTTTGCAGCTGCAAAAGGCATGATCATTTGAACAAGGTGTACTGTGGTGTACACCTACATTTTTAGCTACTGTATTTCAATTTTTTTTATAGACCTCAAATTTTCAGAGTAACTCAAATTAATCTTTGTTCTGGTTTATTTAGGTTTCTCATGCAAAGAGTAGAATAATAGGAAAAGTAAAAGCAGAATGTATGTAGGGGTTAGTATAAACCACAATCCTTTTCATACTGAACATTAGCTTGTTGAAATGCCTCCACTCTTGGCAGAAGACAAGCTTCGTAACCTAAGAGGATGTGATTTGAGTGGAGTTTTCATGCCCCATGTGCTCATTGTGTTCTTGCCACTGATGCAAACATTATCTATAATTACATTTTCAAGAGACTGAAAATTGCAGTCTTTGTGGAACAAAAATGCAGCTGAAGAATGGAATGTATATCCTCTCCACCCTCATTATAAGGCTTATAAAAATCAAACTATAAGGCCCAGTACCATAGCTTTCAGATACAGGAAACCATCACTGTTAGCCTGCAGTAGAGCATTTTCACTGAAAATTAAGGCCTTTTGATAATCAAGCTAGTGCTGTTATTTCTACTAGCTTGCCATTGAAACTAGTCAAACTAAAATTTGTAATTCAGATCAGTATAAATAAAGTTGGAGTAATTACTCTGTTTGCTTATTTACAATATTTTCATGGGTTTGAGATTTAATTCACAACTGGTGGCAACATTAAAAGATTTATTAGACAGATCATAATATGGGTGTTGAAACATCCTACCACACCGTGCTGTGGACCAGCCATGTTTTTCAGGGGGTCAAGAGAAATACTGAAAATGCTGTTTTTATCATGTTCTCCTGGACACCAAGGAGTTTTAATGCTGCTGTTCAAATGGCACATCTCAATAAAACATCTCTTCCCTACATTTGTGTTATCATCTTTATTCTAGTAGCTGAAGAACCAAAAGTAGAAAGGAGAATACATATCCTTGATTTTCTGTGTCAAATAAGCACTGAAAACTTAAATAAAAGTTTCCAGGTGGAGACAGCTAATCCTGATCTCCTGTAGCATGCTTTTTAGAGTAGAAATTAATGAAATTATACTGCATCAATCACCTGTGTTCATAACACCCATGCCTTCATTTTCCTCTTATGAACTTCAGTTATGAGTGGGGTTTTCCCTCCAATAAGTGGGGCATTTCAATGTTCTCTGAAAGTGGAATTTCTCTCTGATACCAGGGAGATAAATGCCTTTGAATAGAAAGACACATGCTGTTATTGGTTCTATTATTTGCTTCACTGAGGAGTGAGCATAGAGGTGTTGAATGATCACATCAATGCTAATAAATAGATAAATAAGGGGTGGTCCTGAATGCCTGTAAATCCATGAGAATAGATGCAGGAATCTAGGAATTTATTGTTAGAAACACAAATAGTCTGGACTAAAATTTGTGTGCATTCACTTCTTTCCTTTCAAGCTGGCTGTTTCTTGTTATTCTAAAGAAAGTAATAATTTGGTTGCCCTTCCTGGGTTCACAGTTATTGTTAAAATAAATTCTAAAAGTAATTTTAGATTAAATAGTGTAAGTCTTATTAGGTATATGTTTATGACCATCTAACTTTATATGGAAAGGGCTCTGGGCAACATCATATTGTAGTCAGGTGACAATAAGAGCAGCTAGAGCCACATACTTTATGCAGTTGCTGCCCAAGTTGGTAATTCTGCCTCCCAAGTTCTACTCCCTGATTGCTGCAAGTTATGCCCAGGAACACTGTGGTGATTGAATGTTGGAGTTCCCAGGACAGCATCTATTCTTAGTGGTCCAGCAAAACTTATTAAGAAAAGTAATTAGAACAAAGCTCAAGTACATTAGCCTCTTTAATGCTCCTGAATTCTCAGAGCTGTCTTCAACATTGGCAGAGGCTGTTTCCAGTAGAGAAGCTGAAGCAACTTTCTTTGCTGAAGTTAAACCCACTTTGGCACTGTGGTGGGAATTTCTTCTTACATAATAATATCAAGACCCGGACAGATCAAAGGGCGCTGGTATTCCAATTAGTGAAAATAACCTACTTTGCTTTTATTTTTTTGATGGATTTCTGTCAAGATGCAAAGTTCTGTGTTTCTGCCTGCTTCTTATGTATGGTGTTCTTCTACATCATGTCACCTCACACCTTTTCTGTCATCTCCTGAGGCCCAAGAACTATGATGTGTTTCTATAACTATCCATTTCCCTTTAAAGAATCATTTTTTCTCTCTTCCTTATCATAAATCTGCCATCTTAACTCTGGCAGGCTGGAAATGTATTTTCTTTCTCTGCTTGCACCACCACCCAGCATTACACTTGTTCAACAAATCTTCTCTGCCATCCCCCTGAATATTTGTTCCTCCGCTGGAATTCAAAATGCAGTTTCAAGCCTGTTCAGTCTTGTCTGAGGAATCGAAACTGTGTCTCCTTGGGCTTTCAGGAAGTCTTTGGGGAGATCTCTTTGATATTTAAACTACTTCAGAAATGTGAGTGGCCATATTCCTGAGATGGGAACGTTCAGTAAAGACCTTCAGCAGAAGGAAACGTGTTGAGAGGAGCTACAAGGAGAGGTGCTCTTCATTTTTTCTTACTGTACACCTGTATTCACTCATCTTGGGTACTTGTCCCCTTCCCCAGGCATTCCCCTCCCTGCTAATTTTGGTAGAGTTGGACAAGAGTGTCCTTTCAGCTGTAGGATGTCCCATTAGGCAGGAAAACAAGTTTCTAGGTTTTACAAGTCCAGACTACTCACATTCACTTACTGAACAAGCAGTCTATTTATAAAGGGTCTTACAAGCTATTTTTTCTGCCCTTATGCCAATTAGTGACAATTTTTAGGTCTTTTCTCCTGCCACACTCCAGATTTTTTGTCCTTGTTCTTCAGTTGCCTTCAAGAGGTCTTTTGATGCTTTCTGCACTGTTGCTTTATAGGCCAGACAGTCGCGTCAAGTGTCACTCCTAACAACGTGCAGTCTGTATAGTAAATTTAAAATAATAACATTCATTTGTTCTTTATCTCAAAAATTAAATCCTCTTCCAGTGAAAGCTGCTGAGTTGCAAGGACTGCACAGCAGCTTGTGCTTCTGGGAACACCTGACCGTTGGGAAGACCCATCACTGTGCCCACACCAAAATTCTGCTATTTGTTTTTCCTTCTTAGTAATTCTTAGACCTATGGGGGAGTGGTACATCATTTTCAGTAAACTGGCTTGTGCCTGCATTGAATCCAGCTTATCCCATTTCAGATATTTGTATCGTAAATTTCCAATGGCACTGAAAATATGTTTGCTAATTTTAAAAGATTCTCAGGACTTTCCCAAGGATGGAGAGGAATTATGTCCCATAACTCCTGAGGAAGGCAGACTTTTGCCTGGCACTACAGACAGGATTGATGTTCTCCAACCAACTTTTTAATAAAATACACTGTTTGAATATAAATATTTAAGTAGTCAGAAAAGAGTCTGCCACTACCTGCCTTAAAGTTTCTGTTTCCCCACACTGAGGAGCTGAATGCTGATCCTCAGGCTGTTCCATTCTGTGATGCTAATAGCACTAATACAGTATCATTGTGTTTGAGGCTTCAAAGATACCATACAAGCATTTTCTTATGATTCCCTGATCTTTGCATTTATACCCAGCTGTTTGTTATTCAGTTCAGCCATCAGCATCTAAGTCTCAATGGACCATGTAATATGCAGCTGTAGCCAGATGTAATGCTTCCTATTCCTAAATGTTTCTGTTAGAAGCTAAGAGTGGCAGGCTAAAGACGACTGATAACAGTGTTGCTTGCATTAATTTAAACTCTAGAGCTACAGTGATTCTGTTTGGTAAATTTATTCCATGGCCAACAAGCAGAGCAGTATTTCCAATCTCCATCATTGCTAGTAGTGTTGACATTAAATACATCGAGTATGTCTGCACTGATACAGAATGTACTTATGGTGCTAATTCAAATAGGAGAGGGTTGTCCAATTTGCATAAACAAATATATTTTCAGATACAGTTCTATTTAAGAGAGATAAAGGCAGGAAAAAGCTTGTTCTAAACAATGACTCGCAATAATTTGGAACAGTTCAACAAGTCTTCTCCCTCTTTAATTTTTTGTTCTCTGTGGATAGCCAGGGAACTTTTACAGTACCTTGTTCATGCCACAGGCAGATCTTGCTCTGCTCATGTTTCCTGGCATGGGTGGTGGCACAGAAGGGAATTACAATGTTTGAGTTTTCTGCCACAGATCACACTGAAGCATTTGGCAAATCACTTCAGCAGGTGATTGGGATTGCGCACATACTCAGGGAGTCTTGGTTAAGCTCTTCACTAGAAGAAAAATTGAGAAAGTTGTTCAGCCTGGAGAGGGGAAGACTTTTGGGAGGCCTTCCAGTACCAAAAGGGGCTACAAGAGAGCTGGAGCAGGACTTTGAACAAGGGACTACCAGGGGTAATGGCTTTAAACTGAGAGAGCACAGGTTTAGATTAGATGTTGGAAAGAAATTCTTTATTTCCAACAGGAGGTTGTTGAGCCACTGGAACAAGCTGCCCAGAGAAGCTGTAGATGTCCCATCCCTGGAAATTTTCAAGGCCAGAGTGGATGGGGCTCTGAGCAACCTGGTCTAGTAGAAAGTGTCCCTGCCCTGTGGCAGTGAGGTTGGACTTGATCTTTAAGGTCCTTCCACACCAAAACCATTCTGTGATTATTTCTAAATTGATGCCAGTGGGTGGTTAGAGACTTCTGAGAAACTTCAGACAGGAGCATTCTTCACAACTGCAAAATTCCTTTTTCATTTTTCATTGGCAGTGTAACTTCATAACACATGCTTTAGATACTGCTTGGTCATTTCATATTGTTTAACTTAGTGTAAGAATGAAATCAAAATTAGATGTGTAGTGTTTCTTCCCTTGTTTCTTCCCTTCCCCTAAACCCAGCTTCTTATATATTATAATTTTGCACCCTAAGTAATCTGAATGCAGCAGGGTTGTTGAGGTGATGGGCAGTGCTCTCAACTCTTCCTGAGCTCCGTGCGTTCCTGGGGTGGTTGGTGCTGCACAGTCAGATGCAGCCCCGGTGCTGGGCACTATGGGCTCAGGTTGGATTCCAGAGTGAGCAGCACTACACAGAGGATTTGATGTGATTGTAATGAATTGCATAGGGGAAGTGCTTGTTTGAAATCAACTCCATTAACTCAGAGCACAAACCATTGCTAAGTCAACAGTTTTTCTGAGTGGCCACCGCCAGCCATCTCTTTTGAAAACATTAATGGGCTGTTTAATTAGGTGATGAAAATTGTTTACAGTTAGTGATCCCAAGTTTTGTCATTTTAATAATGGTTAAATTCAATCTCTTCTTTGATTCTTGGCAACTCTCTCATTATTTCATAACCTGCTTATGTCTAGTTTAATTCATTTGCCTGTATTAAAACCGACCCTCTTGTGCAGTAGTGGTGTTTGCTTAACTGCACTATGTCATTGCAATATGTGGGGAACAACTTATATTCAGCAGTGGATGTTAAACAAGCACAGCCCTGGACATTTGTGGAGGATGTATTCCTTTTGAGTTGACTGTATATGAGACCTAAAGATAATCCATGCCATAGTATGTGCATTACAACTGTTCCTGTGTATCTCTTACTTCTGGGTGTGCTAGCTTCTCTCCTCTCTCTCCAAGCTTAATAATACCTGTCACATTGCAAATCTAAGAAGCAGCAACTTAGAGAATGTGGTTTAACCCACTTGCTCCTTCCCTCTCTGCCTCCCGTGGAATGGGGGAGAGAATGGGGAGCTAGAAGTAAAATTCATAGGTTGAGATAGGTTAACAGGGTAAAAAGAATTAGAGTAATAAAAGACTGTAGAAAGCAAGTGATGCATAATGCAATTTCTCACCACCACCTGACCAAAGCCCAGACAGTTCCTGAACAGCAGCCCCCAACCAGCTTTGCCCACAGTTTATACACTGAGCATGACACCATACAATCTGGAATTCCCTTTGGTCACTTGGGGCAGGCTGTTCCTGCTGTGTCCCCTCCCAGCTCCCTGTACCCCCCAGCCACATCACAGGTGGGGAGGTGTGAGAAACTGAAAAGTTTTTGTGAGTTGGTCTAAACCCTGCTTAGCCGCAACCAGAATGGCAGTGAGTTATCAACATTATTCTCATCCTAAATCCAAAAACACAGCACTACACCAGCTACAGGGAGGAAAATTAACCCTGAGTGAAACCAGGACCTTATATGGTTGATTTGGTCTTCAGTGGTTGCTTTAGAGCAACCAAGAGCAGGAGTTTTCCTTTTTCTCCTAATTTCCTGATGTTTGTCTTTACTTGGTGGAGGCGGATTATTGGAAACTATTAATATTTTGCAATTTGATGGCCACAGGATGCCTATGGGCTCCTTCTCCTCTTCACCCTATCTAAGCATACTGGAAAGACTCACAAGTCCTTGTCTTAGCAAGCATACAGTCTAAATGACAAGCAAAAGAAATTGTTGGAATGTGAACAATTATATGTAAAGCACACCTGAATGGCAGGAGATGCATCCAGACTCATTGGATGGCACTGGCAGAGGCCAGGAGATGTCTGGTTCCCAGCCTCTTGGTCCTTTGCCATCTCAATGGACTTGGATTGTGGTTTGATTTTTGACAGCATTATATGCCTCGTATTTTGCCAAGCAGCTCAAGCAGAGGCAGATAAACAAACTGGCAGATGCTGGGGGAGGGAACGTCTTTTCAGTTTGGGTTTACTTCCCTGTCTGTTTCAAAATTATGTCCTATACGGGTCTTTGGATTGAGAAGGAATGGGAGCCTTTCAGTTGAGTTTTGGATGCCACTAGAATGGAACCTCACGGAGTGGGTTTTTTTGAGGAGCTGGAGATTGGTCTGTTCAGAAACCACATTGTGGTTGATGCTGTGATATGAAACCCTACAGCATTTCTAAACCTCTTTGCACCTCCTATTTTTGTGTTGCAGATGTAAAGGCATCATTAATATAAGCGTGCAATATGCTGCATGGGTAATTAAAGCATTCTTTAGTGCAGTTTTTCCTTACAAAGTGGTACAGACAGTTACAACAGTATGTGACTGCACTTAGATAACGGTTGTACTTTCTGGACCTCAGAAACCATGTGGGAGATCCCATCCCATTTTCAGAAGGCACTTCATGGCCTCTGACTCCCAGGATATCTGCAAGGACATTACTAAGATGTTTCTAAAGTCCTTTGCAGTTTAGCTGCTCAAGAGTTCTTTAGCCCTAAAAGTTCGCAGAGAAAGACAAAACCTTGGGTGTAACTTTAGAACAGGGTTACCACAGCAGCTGTACATCAGTGACCAGACAAGGGTATGAGAATCAGAGTGGTAAGAAGGATGTACACATTTTCCAGCATGACAATACTCACTTCAGGTGTTTTCCACTACTATTGTGTGTCCTCAGCTTTCTGAAATCAAGGTAAATAGTCAAGCTGAGGATTGTTGTATTCCTGTGTTTCTGACATTACTGGACTTCTGGAAACCACTGTGATGCTGTTGCAGTATGACAGGTGGTCTATTATATAAATAAGAATGACTAAAGAAGAAACTGTTTATGTTCAAGGCATAGAACTACATGAATGATTCAAAGGAAATTCAATTTCTCCCATTTTCTGACTGTTGTATTCCTGGAAAGTTCTTTATATATGCATAGAAAATGCAAGCAAAATAGTTTTTTTTTAAATTTCTAATTGTTTGTGCCATTTTCTCTCTAGGGAGCAAACAGATGAACCAAAATAAATAAGGTTTATTCTACAGCTTTAGTGATAAAGATACTTGACCTGAATAATAGTGGGAAATAATGAATGCAAATGTTTGCAAGAAGCTGTCACATATCTTTATTATGTAATCAATACCAAGGAGTTGGGATTATGTTCACATAGTAGTGGCACACCCTTAAAATACTATGGTTCACCATAAATGCAATTTTAAGAGTACCATTCAATCTCCTTACTTATAAGGGGTGTTTTTAAAGCTTTTCCTCCTTACCTTTGTGTCTTAGTTACACACTCAGGAAAGTGTGTCTCTCCTTTGAAACTTCATGTAGCAAACTGCATGAGAGCAGGTTTTTAGGGTTTTGGGGTCAAAGTTCTATGAGCTTGGCTGTTTTCAAAGCTAGAAGGCAAAGGGTTAGGAGTCTTTGTATTTTTCTATTCCCAAATCTCCATTTAAATTGAAACATAATTTTATGAACATTACATCTGAATGCCATTTCTTTTTACAGGATCCCTTACCTCTGGGACACTGGCTTGGATCAGATTTTTTTTTTTTTGTCTTGCAACAGCTGTTCAGTGCATGAAATAAGCCAGTGGATGTGGTCCAGTTTATAGTGGGAAAGTGTCCATCTCCAAACCACCATCTCAGTTGGCACTGAGTATCATCCTTGTCTCAGCAAAACGGCCAGAAATTGAATGAGCATGAATAATGAACCCTTTGCAATTGTCCAGGTCAGGTTGACAGCAATTTTGCCTCTGTCTATTGATAAACTTGGCAAAGGTTCTACATTTCCAGGCACAGAGAGGCCTTTCTTAATGGTTAATTCTCCAAAATAAAATGCACCAAGTTTGAAGTTGCTGTCATTCCTAGTGCTGATGAATACGATGATGGAGTTTTCAGAACATTTTCATAAGGGGAAAAACTTCTTACCCTGAACAGTTTTAATTTTAAAATCACAACCACAGGAACAGTAAAAGGTGGCTTCTTGTTGCAGTAATCCAGAGGATGAGATTTAAATAGTATAGACTGTCACATGACCTAAATTTTCAAATTTGAGTGTCTAAAGTTAGACACTGAAAATCAGGACAATTATTTTAGTCTTCCTACCCATTTTTGCATGCACAGAAATACATTGTTAAATCTCATATTCATTTTCTGTGGAAGTAGTGGTGGTTAGTTTTAACTTAGTGTATTTTCTCTGAGGAGCCCTGAACAGTTTTATGAAGTGTGTCAATGTCTTGGTAAAGAAAATTTGATATTGAAAGCCGGCACAGTTGTATCTATACTCTCATCTTAATATAAAACTGTCCTTTCAACCAGCCTGGAGCCTTTGGAGGTATTCACAAGGAGGATTATCTTTCTTTGCATCCTCCATAACCACTGGAGAATGAGAGGCTCCAGTTCTGAAACATCTTCTTGGAGCCAAATGTTGGTGCTCTGTATTCCATCCAAGGAGCTTTTTGTCTGGTGCCTGTAGAAGGAACCTAGATCTGGATTCCTATCCTTAAAAGTATCTTTGTGAGTACCTTCTTTTGAGGGATTAACACAGTATAAAAAGATACTTCTTCCATGGCTGCCACATGAAGGGCATTTGTCCCTTCACGTCCCACTTTTTCTTGTTCTAGAGACATCAGTTGATCAAAATCCCTGAGAGGGGCTGATAAATCTTGGATTTGTCAAATATTTACTCAGGCCTTTCTCTTTGAAGGGCCTGGTGGGACACCCATGTGTTGCACAGAAATGAGACCAGATTTTTGTGTCAGGTTTGTCTTTATGTAATCCATCTTGATTGGAGTCAAGTTAGGTGAAGAATGTGGTGTTAATTGTCTGGTCCCATTTGACCCATTTGTCCAGGCTGAGCCCTAGAGCCAGTTAGAAAGCAGAAGGCTCAGGAAAAGCAAAAGGAGCATCCCAAATGCAGGCTTGTCTCAGAAGCTCTTTGTCAAATGCTGAAAGTGAGGATGGAGACTTAGGGTTTATGTGGTTTGGGAACTTCTGGTGAAAAAATGTGTGTGTTATCCAGCTGGTTTTGTAGAAGTCCACCAGCTTTCTGTCAAGGAACAGTCATTTGCTTAGTGGTGGAAGCAGGTGAAAAAGAGATGGATGTAGATGAACTAGCAAGCTACCATGTGGGCCACTGCCTGGAGTGGTTGAGTGAGAAACTTGAACCTCGGTGTCTTCATGTCAACCAAGTCACCTGCTTGCCAGATTGGTGATTTCCTGTGCAGTGCTGGAAGGAGTAGGGCTTTCCATCCCTCCATCTCAAAGTCAATGAGCTCAGGACTCACAAGGACAGTGCAAGACAAATCTTCAAAATTAAATCTTCCCTGGCCTGTAGAGATCATACGTCTCATCTCATCTCATCACTGCCCCCCTTTCCCAAGACTTTAGATGTCTTAGAACATCAAATTCATCATACCTTTTTTAAATATAAAGTAAAATTGTTCCTTTAAAGGAAGGCTATACATCCAGTTATGTATTCCTTCCTTTTATTCAGTAGATTTGTTTCTCATTTCAGACTCATATGAGACCTGAGACTGTGCAAGAACTTTAGAGAAAAGACCATTTCCTTGTACTGTGTTTATACAAAACCTAATTCTGTGGACCCTGACCCATGAAAGGTCTGAATAGCTCCTCCAAGACAAATAATAATCTGGGAAATATCATCTTAACCTCTGCAAAACCAAATGCATTTGCTGGTCGTTGTAGGGTGAAAGGGAAAAAAAAGTAAGTGTGCATAAAGAAAATGGCATCTGGTAGGCTGCAGGAAAATGGACCAGTCTATTAGGAATTAGTGCTAACAGGCCTCTAAGTTTCTTTCCTCAAAATTACTGCAGTCAAAAAAAATACCACTTCACATTTGTGCTTAATTTCACCTCTGTTTATTCTCCTCTCCTGTTCCCTGAAGAATGTAGATGAGGTTTAAGTTAGTCTTAATAGTAATAGGTTTGGAATCTAGCACACTTTCACAAAATTAACTTTGCTTCTGTTGATCTGGGAATTAAAATGCTTCATTAATTTAGCAAGTCCTGGTTTGACAGCCAAATAATGCATTTGGTGAGTTGTACTTTTAAGTCTAAAAATCTTATCTGCAGCCCTCCCTGGATATCTCTGACATTCATGGCAGCTTGCAGATCTGCGTGGCCTGGAAAGGAGGAAAATGTGCCTGAATATACATATATATACAAGTGCTGTAATACAGTTTACATGAATATGTTGTGTCCAAGCATGTATTTAAGCACTACATGAGTAGGTAACTATTAAGAAACCTGTTTCTTCCCTCTACAACATACATTTGGTTGGTTTTTTTCCCATTTGTTATTTTTTTCTTTCTTTAACTAGTGCAACTCTACACAAGCATCAACATTTTTGGTAAAGGAAAAGAGTCTGGGAAGCATGATGGATTTCTGTGCTATACACTGGGGCTAAGGGAAGGAAGCAAAAAGCCCCAAATATGTCTGTATTGGAGGAAGAGACTTGTTATCTCTCTTCTTCACACCAGATACCATGTGCTACTGACTCCTGGGAAAATGAAGAGGTGCTGATATTACCAAGTTCTCAACTATAAAACTCTATGATAAAGTGTTCTCATGCTTCCTGTTCCAGTCGTTCTGCAAATGTTCTTTAATCCTGCAGATGTTTTCCTTGAAAACATCCATGAGCTACATGAACCATGCTATGATCATGTATCAGGCTTGCAGACTGTGCTGTTGCACAATGCTTACCTGCAGGGGACTTGTGTGGTGCATTTAGAGTTTTCCCTGACACAAAAATTTATCTCTTCTTCACATCTCTTATAAACATTCCTCCAAATCACTTTTATTTGATTGTGGCATGTCTCTAGGCTCACTTTGGTCTGGGCTATAATAAGGCTGTGCATGGGCACAACCCAAGCAAATGTCTACGGAGCACAACCATGAAAACACTTCAGGATTCTCAAGGCTCCGTAAAACTAACTGCAAAACACTAAAATATAAAACAAGTTGAAACAGTTTTGTTCTATTGGTGTCTAAAAATGCTCATTCTCTTTTAGTGTCATCTCAGAGTGGTGCAGGCCAGCAGTTTCACAAGGATATAATATAAAAGCAGGTACAGGTTCCCCAGCATGAGGCATCACTGGATTCCAGGTTACAGAGGAAGAGATGTTTAGCCAGACCAGTAATCCTGCTGGATGACCACCCCTAACAGAGTTATCAAGATGGTAGAATCAGCTTAATTTGAATTTTGTTTCTTTGCAGCTCTGTGATTTACATCTCAGAATCACAGAATATGCTGAGTTGAAGGGGCCCTTAAGGAACACTGAGTACAACTCCTCTCCCTGCACAGGACACCCCAAGAGTCACACAGTGTCCCCTAGAGTATTGTCCAAACTTGTTCTTGAACTCTGTCAGGCTTACTGCTGTGACCACTGCCCTGGGGAGCCAGTTCCAGTGTCCATCCACCCTCTGGGTGAAGAACCTTTTCCTCATATCCAGCCTAAACTTCCCATGACACCACTTCAGGCCATTCCCTTGGGGGGTGTCACTGGTGACCTCAGAGAAGAGATCACTGCTTGTGTGTACACAAATGTCATGCAAAGACAATCAATTGTAATTTTCTATTTGTCTGCCCTGCTGCAAAAGCCAGAATTTTTACCCATGCTAGATGAGTAAAATTTTTGGAATTTCTTTGCTCTGCTCTAATTACCATAAGTCAAGATGAGTCTGTAGATTCTGTAGCCCAGGCTAATTGTGTTTTGCCTGTGAAAGTCCGTGGAGTGAAAGGCAATGTCTGTTTTCGTGACGTAGCAGCGCGGCACGCTCTTTTCCCCCCATGCACTGCTTCATAACCTCAGTTATTTCAGAGGTAGCTCTTCTTTACTGTGGTTCATAGCAAAACTTAATATTTCTGTCTGTGTTTTGGGAGGGGTGAGGGAAGAGTTAATTTTGCTCTTCTGTTGTCTAGGAAACAGTGGTTGTACTTCCCTTTTGAAAATAGATAGTGAATTCCACATTCAGGGAGCAATGAATAAGATAAAAAGCCACAAGATTAGAAGCTTGAATTAGACACCGTTTGAGAGAGCAAAGATAAGTTCGTGTGCACTGGAAACTTTTCAGTTGCGCTGGAGTGGAGTGGGGAGGAGATCTGCTTTTAAAGAAGGTGCTCGGGGCTTTTAGGCTCTGGGCTGTTGGCGCTGATTCAGCAAAGCGTTTAACTAAGTGCCTAATTTTAATGATGTAGGGCCCCTCTGAGTCCAGGGCTGAGGATGTGGTCCGGTTTGTACATTAAGTACTTTGCCTCCCACCACTTGGAGAATTCAACCCTGTGCACATCGTGCTGAAAATTAAGAGGAAGAGAGACACTAGCAATTGCGATCTGGGCTCCTGTGCTGAAAACAAGCCATCCATCCAATTTAGGGCTGTAAATACTAAAATTGGAGATGGGGTTAATGACTCAGAACAACAGAACAGGGAACAGGATTTAAAAAAAAAAAAAAAGCCTTGACAGTTGTCACAATGGGCAGCAAATGACAAGTGCATTTCAGTGCAAGTTTAAGACGATTATACTTGGAAGATGGAACTAAAATATAAAGCGAGGGCTGTATGCAATGCTGCACGTTCAACTGGAAATGTAGGTTATGTACTTGGTATTAATTCATGTCCCAGTGAACAGGAAAAAAAAAAAAATCTTTCTTCGATTCAGATGGGAATTGAGCTGTAGATTTTTCAACTAAGAAGCTCTGGATAATTCTTTTCTTATGTATTATTAATAGTTCTATTACATTAAATCTTAGGTGTTCAGAATGATCCACCAGAGGTGTTTCTCCCCCCATTCCCAATCCGTTGTTCCCAGCTGAAGTCCAGGGTGCACCTGGGTAGGTGAATCTGGCCTTGGAAAACTGGCACAGAGAGGCACGTAAAGAGAGACACAATTTTCAGGACTGATTTCTTACAAGCAGTTCAGCAGATGTGTTTTCAGGAGGGATTTTAGTGTAGTCAAGGAGGTGCTGCCCTCCAACAGGAACTGTTTGAAGAATTGCAGAGTCCTGGGGAAGAACTACTAAAACAAATGAGCAGGAAGGGGGAGGGAGTGATGAAAAAGGAACATGTTGGGAGTGGTGAAGCAGAAAGATCCTGGCAGGGAGTGAAGAACAGGTTTTGTGGATGTGTTTAAAGGTGTAAAAAAGGGCAGCCTCAGAGACAGTAATGCAGATAGTAAATCTCCTCCCAGGGTTTGTGATCACTACATTGTGATTAAAAAAATCCCAGCAAAATATAAAACCACTCAAAACCAATACAGGAGGGAAAAAAAAAAAAGTCACATGGAAAATCCTGCAGTCCCTTGTGTTAGTGATCACAAGCAGTCCCTTGTGAATTTGGTCAGCATTGCTATACAAATATGCATGCCATGCTTCTGAGTAGCAAATTCCAGCCCCCTTTAAGGGGAGCTCTGTGAGGGGTTTAGGAAATAAATATAAATGCAATACCTAAAAACTGAGAAGGAATATGGAAAGTGGAAAATGCTTAGGAGGATTTGTGGTGACTTTGCAGACTGGAGGTAGGATGCAAACTCCCAGGTTGCAAGATGTTTCCGAAATGGCAGTCAATTAAAATAGTATGTGATAAAGGGTTGACAGTTTGGGTGTTTTGAAATGATCCAGCTGTAGCTTGGAGTGCACTGGGTAAGGTGAAGCATAGGATGTTCTCCTATGGCAGTCGTTAGTCACCTTTTCCCTTCCCATAGAGCAGAGAGAGCCCTAATGACAGTGGATCTAATGATGCCTTCAGGGCTGCTTAAGGAGTAACACAGCTCCTATAGCAAGGTGCAGCCTGGTTCCTTCGCCTCAGTTTCAGTGGTGTGTGGAGGAGCCAGGACATGCCTCGAAGGGGTTGTCAGCCCCCCCTCATCCCTCCAGAGCTGTTAGACAATTAGCGGCTGCTTCCTGCACATGGCCGGGAGTGGAAAGGGAGCTCCAGCTCCATACAGGGCTGGAAGTCATTTGGCCTTTTTAAAGAGATGAGAAATGTGAGTTACTGCTCAGCATGGCCTGTGCACTTCACCAGAAAGGGTTACCTGGCAAGGCCTCTGTGAGAGGTGCCTACGTCTCCTGATGAGCTTTGCCGGTGCTGCTCTTGCCTCATCTCTCTGACATCAACTTTCCTGAGCTGCTGCAGCCTTATGTAACTGCCCCAGCTCCCCTAGCAGCCTTTTTTTGGGGGGAAAGCTGCTGATTCACCCTGCACACAGGTGCTGCAGCACAGCTTTGGTTGCAGTTCTCGGTTTAGGCAGCACCTCTCTGGAGTAGAGCAGGAAGAGAGGGGAAAAAGTTAGAGGTAGAGGAAGGTCACGCTGCAGGACTTGTGTTTCTATCTCTCCCCTAGAGA
Source organism: Poecile atricapillus (assembly GCF_030490865.1). Lineage (NCBI taxonomy): Eukaryota > Metazoa > Chordata > Aves > Passeriformes > Paridae > Poecile > Poecile atricapillus. The sequence goes on from NC_081288.1 coordinate 6,054,845, forward strand.
TGCTTGCAAGGAAAAGACAAACCTGATGGATGGTTGTATTTTCAAGAGAATGCAATGCAAAGCAGGTGGTTCCTGGCACTTAATAGACCCAGGGTTGTGTCTGTGCTGCTTTCAGAGGTTCACCTTCAGCAGGTTTTAATCCTGGCTGCCACAGGTTGTGCTGACAAGACACGACGGCAGAGGCAGTGGACTGAACCACCCAAGTGCCAGGCCCCAGCAGAGCCATGCCGACTGCAGAATACCAGCACTGATGTCTCTTTGCTGCCCAGGGTGATAATTAGCAGAACTCCATCTTGCCCAGCTGCAATACCATCTCCCCACAGTGCTGCAGGTATTCACCCCATGCTATGCTTGGTTGTGCTACAGAGGTGGTTTCCTGCTTGTGGATCCCTGTATCACTGTGGCTCATAGACACATAGGGCTTAAAACCAGGAATTATTTGCCCTGGCTCAAGCAGCCAACTCAGAAATCTGAGTCTGTAATCTTGGGTTCTTCTGTGTCCCTTGGTCGAGGAGAAAGGGCACCCCAGGGCTGGATGTTCATCTCTTCCTGAGCCACTGGTGTCTGGCACATGGGAAAATGGCCTTGGAGGGCCAGTTTCTGTCCACTGAATAGAGAAGGAGCCAACTGGGTGACTTACACAGCCTCAGGCATCTGAGATGGGGCAAGATGGCATGTGGAAAGACCTAGGGATGTGGGTAGAAACCAAGAAAGGGAGGCATTTTAAAAATGTGCTGTTTTAATGAATATTTTCAAAGCAAAAAAAAAATTGAAGTCCTGGAGTAAGGCAGTCTACAAAAATGCCAGACTTCAAAAGCCAAAAAAGGGGGAGATACATGACTTTCAGTGTGCAGAATGCACAAAATATAAAAATATATTTTTGAAGACTTTTAAAATTCAGATATCAGAGTCAGGAAGAAAAGAAAAGGTGAGATGAGAAGGAACAAAGAAGGGTTTCAGGGTTTTCTTTGTTGTTGCAGTTTTGGTTTTTTCACTGCTCATCAAAGCCTCCTTCAGGACCTCTTTATCACTTGGCTCTAAGGACCTGTCCCAAGAAGTCTCCCCTAGCAAGGATTAGCTGTTTGTTGTGAACATGCTAATTTCTGATCATAGTTTTGAGAGTGCATTTTCTTTCCTTGCTGATGGAAACCATATTAGCTAATAAAAATAATTAAATTTATATTCTCTAGATGTAATTGGTGATTATGCCCTCTAGGTGGAAAAAAATGCTTTCAGATGAGCAGAAGCCTATGTTCTTCATTCAGATTACTAAAATTCCTTAATTTCTGCAGAAGTGGACTGCAGAGAGAGTCGTATCCCCCAAGCCTGCACAGAAAAGGCATTAGCAACCATTTCCTAAAGTAATTTATAGTATTGTTCACTGTATTATGCCAACTCTAACAAACTCTCTCCTCTTTTACTGCTAGCATGGCTGTAATTCCGATTACTCTATTGGGAATTTGGCTCTTGGAAAGCTAAGTGATTTATAAATTTTTAAGAGGTGATGCATACAGCTAATCTAAAGGAAAATGGGCTCCTGCAGCCTGTGCACCTGCTGTCTGGGAGAGGATTTCTTGCAGGATTCCTCTACTAAAATGGGAAAATTCTGATAATTTTTAGGGTAGCTTGTTTTAACAGATTGATGAAAGGCCATTGCTCCTGGAGCCTAAAGCCTTCATTTTACCCAGAAATGGTTAAAGCACAGATAGCTATTTTTGCAGCAGTGCTCAGTCTTGAATTATCATACAAACTTCCCAACTGCTGGTTATTTCGTATGAGGTAGCAGTTTTTTGTGAAAGTGCGGTGGCCTTTATTTAGGTCACACTTGAGTCCCTTCTCCCTGCATCCCTCCCCAACATGCTTTCAGTGTGAGAAACAAACTCTTTCTAGGAAACAATTTGTTAACAGCCTCCTTCCTTCCAGCTGGGACTTCTGAGCCCTGGAGAAGTGTGCCGCAGAAGGGATGCAAGGCAGGGAACAAGGGAAGAACTCCTTGTTGAATTCATACCATATCAACTTAGTATTTCATTTCTGGTTGAATGCGGTTACTTGAAAGTGCTCTGAAGGACTTTCCGTATGGATACCCAAGGCAAACGTACACTTCAAAACCTGTCTTAAAAGAATTTCATACTAATCCATTTACCCTTGGTCCTTGACAATGTCCAGGTCAAAAGTTATGTGGTGTTCCCACTCCCCTGACACAGATGGTATCTGACGCAGTAGAGAGATGGAGGAGAGGCTGCTCTCTGCCCCGCTTCATTTGTTAGTGTGTCATCGTTGCTAGAGAAACACAAAACCTTGGACTGGAATTCTGGCAGAATAAAAGCCTTTCAATTCATATTTGATCACATTTAAAGGAGGGGGAAGGAGGGACCTTGTAAAAACCCTGTTCATCCACTAGAGAGCATATAGGCAGTGCTTCTCCTTGGAGAAAATAAAAATGTCAAGCTCTTATTATGCACAATAATGCAATGCAGTTTAAATGTTTACTGCTGTTCTACCCACCGCAGTTACATATGGAGAAAAGACTATGTGAAAACTGGAAGAAGGCTTTGCAAATATATAACTTTTCATGTTCAAAAGCCTCTTACCTCCTTGTTAGCGTTTAATATCTTCTTGTTCTTAAAGAGCATTCCTATTCTCCCCATGGAAATATTAAATTATTTACAAAGTTCCTGAGAAATTCAGGGGTGGACTTGAGAAGGTGCAGAGCTGATCTCTGCACGGGCATTTTATGGCTTTTAGAGGATTCCAGTGTTTCATTTCTGGCTGATGTGGTTTGGAAGAAGCTTCTGCAAACAAACTGATGTGAAGCTGCTCATTCTGCAGATGATCAATGCAAGAAGCTGGCGCTGAGAAGGTGATATCCTTTGAAGTCTAATGATATTAATGTTGACTCTTAAATATTTCATAGCTGTTACTCTTTTGTAGTGATTTCAGTGCTTGAGTTAAGGAGCACAATTTCTTTCTTCATCTAATTTCCATTTTTCCCCTCTAAACTGCCTCACTCTGTGTGTATACAATACACATATGTAACTTCAGATTTAAACCATAGGGATCTGCGTGCTTTAAATGGATAGTGGTACACCCCACTAATTAATTAAACTTTTTTTTTTCCCCCCATGGGTGTCAAATTTACTTTTTCAAAAGGCTGTTTGTTAATACAGTGCATGTCAGAGGCAGTTTTTTCTGTGGAATACATTGCTGACTTTCTCTGTTGCCCTAGTTAACCTTATTCCGTCCATCTGTAGGTTACAGATGATTCCACTTACACTTGTAACCTGCTGTGAGAGCTAGGCGTGAAGCATAATATAGAAACCTCAGGTAACTCCTTGGATACATGTCTTTTCCTCAGGATTTTTTTATCCTTGTTTTATTTTGTGAGAGGTAAAATCCTTTGTAATGAATTTGCTACATTCATATAAAGCAACATGGGTTTGTTGTACATTTATTATGTGGCCTTTCCTGGTATTTTTATTTTTTGTGTGCCATGATTCTGAGTTAGCCTGTGGCAAAATATTTGTGTTGTGCTTGGATACTGGATGGATTTCCACTGCCACTAATGGACAATCTGGTCAGGATTTTATTTGCCATCAGCATCAAGCAAAACTTTCTTTTTGTTGCCTTTTGCAAGTGATCAATGGATCCACTTAGATTATAACCTGGAGTTAGGACTAGAATTACATGTTAATATCTCTCATTGCAATAAAACAACTGTTAGAGTCCATTACTTTTCTGGGAAAGGAATGGGATTTGTTTAATTTTAACTGCCTCAGTAGTGTACTGGTGCATATATAAACACTGATGAATGAAATCAAGCAATTAGAATTAGAAATTAATAACACAAGGCATCTAGTCCTTTCAGCGAGTTTGCATTTTGATTCTGATTGATTTTTCCAATATTTGCTAAGTGCATACGTATCCACAAAGGCCTTATATCCATATGCTGTATTTTTAAAATGCTGGCGTGTTGACTTCTGGGAGCTAGATTTGTTATTTGACAGCATATTATGATTTAATTTCTGTTATCTGAAAAACTGCACCATTAAAATAGCTGATGCAGAATTTAAGGATGTCTGTTCATTGTTCTCCTTTCCAAGGTTTTTGGAAATTACACTTGCTGCCTAACACTGTAAAGTTGGTTTACATTTCAGGCAGGGTTATTTTTCTCTTTGAATGACAGCGAGTATTTGTGTGCATGTATGCAAGTGTGACATGAAAATACGAAGATAGCTGCCTTGAAATTCTGTTTTTGCTTTTTAATTGATATTTGGATGATATAAAGCAAGCAACTGCCATATGACAATAAAGTGGACCAACTTTCCCAGCTGGATGTCATATTTGACGAAGGATGTAACCAGAGAAACTGTGAATTATGTAAAGTGCTAAATAGGATTCTGGGTGTAACTTATTACCCTGCGGGCTGGAAGATACCACTTGTTATTTACTTGCACTTTCTGAAGCAACATTATTTTGGGTGTTTCTCAGAAGTGCTAAACTTCGTTTTTGGGAAAAAAAAAATCGAGGAGTGAGTGTCATTCTCCTGGTTTCCTATGGGGAAGGAGTGGGAGGTTTTGGAAGGCTGGCTGTGAGTAGTATGATTTCTTGAATTCTTGTCTGCCATGCCTTGCATGTGTCTGCTGTGCTGCCGCCAGGTAGGAACCAGGGTGAGCCAGATTTCCTGATAGCTCCTGACAAGGACAGATGCTGCTGTCTGGGTCCACTGAGATAAGAGTTCCTTGGGCCTCTTTGGGGTGATGGCTTTGTTTTATATTCTGTGTTTGCCTCACCAAGGAATATTTTTATTTGTTTGTTGGTTGTATCCCTTTGTGGCTCTATGCTTGGTTTTTTGGGAGTTTTTTTCAGTTAAACTGAGTCACATAATTTATTTTTACATATAGCTCTTGAAAAGCCAGTGTACTAACATCAGGCTCTCGCTTTACTGCATAAATCTAATGCAGCCTCTCTGAAACAGACATTTTAAATTTTAACCTCAATATAAAACTTGCTACTTCATTTTTTCTGCTTTCCATACTGAACCTGCTGTTCTTCCTCAGGATCCCTGGGTTTGTTGTTGGGCCATGTGCAGCCCATTCTTATTTACCAACTACCATGAGTGTCGTAGGTGATCTGTGGAGGCAGCCAAACTTTTTGCAGTAGCATTCAAGTTGCGTCAGGAGGTTGTAGCCACGAGGGTGTACGAGTTGGTTTGGTTGTAGGAGGAAATAGTATTAAGAAAGGACTGGATTTGGTGAAGAGCTTTGCTCTTGTGCTAAAAATTGTCGCTTTGTGATACACTACACTGGACTTGTACAAAAGCTCACTGCTCAGAGCAGGTAACTGGAGTCATAGTCGGCATCTGGTTGGTGTTTGTGGGAGGGATGCATGTCAGAAAAAAGTTCATGTCTATCAGTTGTTGGGTGATTCTGTTCAGATGAGGCAATATTAGCTGCTGGATCAGACCCTGAGCTCAGGGTTATCTCTGCTGTCTCTGGCCCTGCAGTTGAAAGGACAGTTCAAGGGACCTGCCAGGTTTCCATCTTCTGGCAGAGGCAGCTCACCTTGCCTGTCCCTTCATTAACTGGAGGGGACAAAAGTGAGTGACGCTTCAAATACTCAAGTTTTGAAACACTTTCAGCTGCTTTCCATTTTTTATCTCTGCACTTTCAAGTTATATTTTCCCTTCATGTTTTTTGGGATCTTTCAAAGCAATGGGAGAGATGGAAGTTCTCTTCTGTGTGTAAGCATTATGCAGGATGGAGAGTCCAGGGATAGGCAGCAGTGTGGCTGGGAGAGACAGTTTTGCCCTTGCTGAGTCTTTGGTGAATGGCAAACCTCTTTCCTGAAGACCTGTCCAGGGGCTTTCTTGCTCTTGCAGCTAGCAAAAGGCATTGTATTTATCAAAATCCTGCTGAAGGAACAGGAAAATATCAAGAGCTAGAAAACGCCTGTACTATCCCCTCTTACAAAACCTTCCTGACTTCTCAGCAGATGAAGGGAAGACCTGGTGCATGCCTCCAGAAATATTTAGGTTGCAGCTCATGGGCATTTTCCTATATAAAACCTTGTTCAAAGTATGTTGGATCAGCTTGCAGAGTGGGTCTGTGGGGTGCAATACACTGGGAACTGTTTTTTTCCATAATCCTGATGTTTTGGGGGTGAGGAAAAGAGAGCGCTGCTGTGGTGGTGACTCACAAGAGTCTTGTGCTGCTGTGTGCTTCACTTTCACATGTGAAGGAAGCTCTGTTCCAGCATGAAGATGGAATGCACCACGCAGGAGGTGCTTGCAAACAATCATGAACACGTGCTTTCCTTCGTGTCTGTGCTCATTTTGAGCTTTAAGGTCTGCAGAGCTGTGTGAAAAGGACTAGAGAATGTTTCTGTACTGGTGTGGTGGGAAGGCCTTGCCTTGCAGAAACCCTGCAAAATGACAAATGTTGTGTCAAAACCTCAAGAATCTAATAGCTTGTAAACAGCTTATTCTTCTCCAGTTTTCTAGAAGTATTTTATTTTCACATGAATTCTATCTGATACTTAACAAATACAGCTATCTCCAATTACAATTCTATGATTTTTTCACTCGCACATGAACCTAATTCTCAGTTTTCTCTAGTAGCTTTGAGACAATATAGCAATATGTAAAGTACTTGAAAATTCAGAAATTTAAATACTGCTGTTGGAACTTTGGTCCATCTGTTAAAATTCAGGCAGTGGTGTAGCAGTTGTTGCCCAGTAATTCCTATTGCACAATGCAAAACAATTAAGCTTACCAAGAAGGTGTTAAAAACACGACCAAACTGAGTTTTCAGTTGGTTTCCTGTTTTTAACATTTAGATTCAAGCTACAGTATGAACGTAATGCTTCCCATCTGGGTCTCATCAGTTAAAACTTATCTTTTGGTAAATCTAATGATGAGCTTCTGCTTACTAATTTCACTGCAAGATCATAGGCTTTAAAAAAAAATAACCATTGAGACACTCAAGTGAAAAGGAAGTTTGATATGTGCTTTGTGTTTATTTCAAGTGCATAAGCACCGTAATGAAAAAAAAAAAAAGAAATGTGATATTTTCCCTTTCTTTATTAACTAGACAAAAGTCTTGGGCTAAAAATTGGAAAATTTTATAGCCTTCAGTGCACTGTATTCAAGTTCTGCTTAAAGTAATTTTTTAAATCAATTTACCAATTTCCAAAAGGTTTCCAATCCCAAGTATCCTAGTTCTGTCAAGTTTTGTGAATCATTTCCTTTTATGTTAATTGATCATTTTGTCCTATATCTAAGTTGTTAGTTACGGGGAAGAATTACCAATATAATTGTCTACAATCGCCATTATTATCTCTGTCATTCCCAAAAAAATTCAGAGCTTAAAAATACCATCTTTAAAAGATACATATTCTTTTTCAGTTTTCATACAGCAAGTAACCAGTTCTCAGACCCAGGCCCGTTTAAAATACCTGGTTCTGCTGGCCATACTTGGATATTCAATAATCTCATTTTTCATTAGAAATCTGTGGGTTTTTCAAGACGTTTTCATGCGACCTTCTGCTTTCAGTTTGAATTTTAAGTCCAAGTGATTTATTTTTTTTATAAACTCGTTCCTAGCATTTCCTCTGTACCAAAATTCAGCCTTTTCAACTTTTCCAGATTTCTTTCTCTGTGTTCTGTAGCAAGTTCAGCCCTGCTTTTCTGTACTAGTTAACCTTTTGCCCTATAAATATTCGTTAATGGAAATTTTTCCCGGTTGGCTCAGGTTTGCGATAGTCAGGGAGCCTGGGCTGATAAGGAAACCCCGCTGCCAGCGTGCCGAGGAAAGCATTAAACCACAGCTGTACTCCTTAGTGCTCCTGTCTTTACCTGCCCCAATCGCATACCATTACACTTGATTTATCCTGTGTAACGTGATCCTTATACAAAGCCAAGCTTGGTTGTCATAAGGCCTTCCATTTTCATGCCTTTCTTATCTCTTTTCCAGCTGCATTTTCCCCACTGCAACAAATAGCTCCAGTGTAAAACTTTCCCAGTAAAAGGAGCCAGGAGTAAATTTGTGCAGGTTGGGTTTTGATGGAACTTAGATAAATGTGGTTGGGATTTTTTTATTTATTTTATTCTATTCCCTTTTAGTCTCCTGCTTTCTGATTTCTTTCCATGATATTAATCACCTTGCTTACCTCAGTTCTGGGGTGCTGGAGATAGGAGCTGTGAGAGGCACCATTCTGCAGCATGTACTGTTATCCCCACGTTTTCCTGATCTGCCTGCAAGTGCCTTGGGAGCCCAGCTGCCGCCACCTCAGGCTGCCTTCTGGGGTGATGCAGGGGGCAATTTTGCATTTCCATGAAACTGCGTGTTTAAAAGCTAAATAAACTAAAATATGCACAATTCTTCCATAGTCAGTCCCACCAGGACACCTTCCTCATCAGACTTTGACATAAAGCAGCTCTTAGCAGTGATCGTTGTGTTGGATGGAGTTTACAGTGTGTTTGGCAAAGAGGGCTTTCGTTCATGTGTCCCTGCAAATTAAAACAATCAAAGAGCTTAGAGAAACCTCAAACACGTTGCAAAATGGGAAGATGCTGCTAAGTTCAGGTGATTAGAAATAATATTATGCCTTTAGAAGTCTTCCAATTGATTGAGAAATGTCAGATTTCTGTGACACAAAAGAACTTAAAAATCTAACCATATATATATTTCTTTGTCTTAGGAACTTTCTTTTATGTTTTAATTTTTTTTTTCTTTGAAGCCACATAGACTGAAAACTTATTTTGCCCACTTTTAGAAGGGAAACCCAAGGCTCCCCTGCAATAGAATTGGTTGTTTCCTTCCAGTTTAGATTTTGATTTGTACAGACTATTTTTGGATGCATCAAAAACATGACTTGCAGTCAGAATATGTGTCCTTGTCAACATTTCAGTAAGCAGAGGTCAAACCAGAACATGAGAATACAACTTACATATTTATAATTGCATAAATTGTCCCAAAAGAAGGCCTTTTATTATATGCTGTCCATTTGCATGCTTAGTTAATAGTTTAGTTGGCAACATGGCAACATGGCTGCTTCTTTACTGATAAATTTTATTTTATTTTGCATAAGCCTACATACTTTTTCAGACAAGAGAATTAGTGTAATCTCTTTCAGAGCGATAGCGACATGAGTTCAATGCCTACAAGAAAGGATGATAGCACTGGATATCTGTTAAAACAGAAGAAATCTTTGAAATATTCCATTCACCTATGCAGTTAAAGTGACTAGAGTTTCAAACAATCCTCAAAACATTGATGAAGCTTCACTGTAAGTCTACAAGCCCCTGCCTCCAAAACAAAAATCAAAAAACAAACAAACAAAAAAAAAAAAAACCAAACAAATTGTGAGAAAAGAGAAAGTATTTGAAAGATAAAGCAACTATAAGCAGTTACTGTACTGAAGGTATGGAAGCTTTTTAACAATGTGGATTTAAGAAATGGGGAAGAAAATCATGAGAAAGATAATGTAAACTAATGAAAACTTATGTGGTTTCCATGGATAGCTTTTAGGGGGTTTGGGGGAAAAGCCATTTCATAATAGAATAAAATTATATAATAACTACAGTGATCAGTGGTATTCAGGGCCAAAGATGCAGCCATCTGAAGATGAAGAAACCCAGGTGCAATCCAACATTGCTTTTTTGATGGCATCTTTGTCACCAATGACTGTTCTCAGGAATATTTGAGGATTTCTGCTCTAATCAGCTTCATGCTGCCCTGAGCACAGTGGTCAAAATTCTCTAATATTCTTAGTCTGACTACAGCAAATCTGTAAAATCTGCCTTCAGTTGGGATAGTTTGCAATGGTGAATCAGGCCAACCCCTGATGGGTGACAGAGTTGCAGGGAAGACAGAATGTCAGGAAAGGAACAAAACCTCCACCTGCTTACTAGTGAAAGCAAAGTCTGTGACCTAGTTTCCCTTCCTTCATTAGGATGTGTGGTTTAGCACAATTGCCACCATGGGCCTGCAGAGATGATGAGCCCCAGCCACACCACAGGGCTTCTGAACACCTGAGCTGTGCAGAGCCCAGCATCATCCTCACAGCAGATCATCTGCCATAGCTCTGAGGGCAAAAGAAATCAATCCAAGAGGCAGCAGGTAACTCCTGAGAAACACAGAGCCCTTGCCACACCCCTGTTTGGGGCAGAAGCACTCGTAGAAAGCAAGAGGCAAGTCAAAAGTAGAGCAGGGGCTGTGGCAGAGCCTGCACAAGTTCACTTGCCCTGAGTTTCTGCCTCTGCCCCTCTCAAGCACAGCCACTTGCCAAAGGAAACTGCAATGTCTATGAATGTCTTAAATTGCAGACAGGAAATTTTCATGTTGCTAAATGATAATCTATAGAAAGTAAATGAGGAAGACAGGCTGGAGGGGGGAAGTTAAAATTTTTGTAGTACAATACATAACCATCTTGATTTAGAAGCTACGTTTAGGAAGATCTAGGTGTGATCTTCAGAGGAATGGTCTGTTCTGTAAGTGCTAATCTTGGGAGGATACTTTGCCTTTGGTGGATATACACAGTGTCTGCATACTGTACTAAACACATTGAATTTTGATCCTGAATTACCCTAATTACTCATTAGCATTGAGCAGTATCAGCCTATTGTAACAGTGCTGAGTGTCAGAACTTTGCATGTGACTTTTCAAGAATTCAAAAAACATCTCTGCTGAAGAGGCTGTTTCCTCAAGCTGACTTTCACATTCACTTTTGTTTTTTTCACTACTATTAATTTATTTCCTGCATTCCATTAAAAATGGCATTTGCAGGTCAGGGAGCACTAAAATGATTTCATTTGCAAAAAAACAACAACAATCTTAACTGAAAAACGACAGCAAAACCCTCTCTGCCTTTGTTGATTGTGCAGTTTACCAAAGATTTACATTTTTCACATCTGTTGCCCTCCCATTATAGTTTTCATCTTGCATGTAAAATTGATACAGCAGCATAAACAATCTCTCAATTGCTGGAGAAGGAAAGCTTAATAATAGCTCTGATTACTTTTTTGTCCAAAAGAATATAAAACATCATGTATTTTTTATGATGTCACAACAAGTGGAGAGTTTGACATTATCACATTAACTGCTAATGTATAAATGCAACACTAATGTACTAGAATTAAAACTTTATATAATGACCTTCCCTTTGTTCAGCCATTAAAAATACATTAATACTCTGTCTTGCAAATTGGACCTGATGTAATTTTTTTTGTCAATAACTAGTTTGTGGGGGATTTTGTTTGTATGGATATCTGTGTTTATTTTCTGGAAAATTATTCTGACTTCATCTTTTGCAATGTAGAAGTCAGCAACATTTCAGGTGCATTTATATAGCCTTTATTTTACTTTGTTTGCAAGAACAGTAGCCAGAGCAAGGAAACTCGGTCTCCCTCCTTCTATCTTGTACTCAAGTTGGCCAGCTTTGTCCATTGCTGTGTGCTTCAATGTACCCTTTTGTAAAATGCGTGTATTACTTATGTGCAAATTGAGATTTGCACATAATTAATTAGCAGATGTTTGTACCTACTTTCACATCCTCCTAAGAGTCACGCTATGTGAGTGCAAAGCAGTTGTTGCTGGGACGTGAGAACATTGGAGCAAAACCTTTTTTGGAGATGGGGGGCAGGTTACAAAGGGATACATGGAGGGTTACCTTTTTTATTTTATTTTATTTCATTTTTTCAGATACTTTGGAATCTTTTTTAAAAAATCCCTGTTTTGAAGCAGGTGGGGCACAAGACAGCTAAAGATACCTCCCATATAATAGGTGTTATTTCTTGCATTCCTCTTCTACAACCTGCATGCATCAAGGTTTTAAAGCTCTTAAAAGCTCTGAGGTGAACAAAAAGACTGCTGGAACAGCAGTGGGCATGTCGAAGCACACTTGAAGATAACAGCTGTCAGGACACAGGAGATGAAAATGCAACCAAGTACACAGGCCACAGGAAAACTTGGCCTTGGGCATTTTTTGCTTTCACTTCAGTAGTTTTAACCCTTTGTACTCCACAAATGATTTTTAAAGTTGGGGGAGGATAATGGAGGAGAAAATCCTTTGTGGGCTGTTTCTGAAAAATGAAAATACACAACTAATAAATAGCTGCTGGATCACTGCAATAAAATACAGGCAGGGCTGCATTTAGACAGCTTGGCTTTTATCTGATTGTGAGTTGTGTGTTTCCTCATAGGGGAACTACCGCCAACCCAATTTTAATCAGTTGCAATTTTGTTTTTGCGTCTAAATTAGAATAGCTTGGATTGAAGGGAAGTGAAAAGAAATGTCTGCCAAAGCATTTCTATAAAGCAAGAACTCTTTCACTTTAGTTTCATCATGCATCTTTAGTCTGATATTCTTCATTTTACCCAAATATTATCAGGATTACTACTCTAGTGTATTTTACATCAGCTTTCTGCTTGCAAAGCTAAATAAACATTTCATGAGCCATGCTGAGAAGTCTCCCCAAAGACCTTGCTCTTTAAAACATTTAAGTACAAGCATGACTGAGATTGGCAATGCAGAATGGAAACTTTCAGTTTTGTTCTTATCTAGAATCTACCTTGATTTGGGAAGAACCAAAAATATTCCTTCCTGATGACCGCTCTGGGGCCTCTGTGAGGAGACTCGGTACTATCAGTTACTGCAAGTAAGCAGACACGTATTTGGCACATGCCTCAGCAGAGACCAATGTACCTCCTAGCCAAGCTGAGGGGTGTTAGCCAGGACAGAGCTTGATCTATGACTAAACTCCAACCTGTGACCCAGCAAAGCTCCTTGCTCTACTGAGCCTGTTGCTCCTGCACTTTCCACCTGCATTATATCCACTCAGAACGAAAATGGCTAACTACAAGTTTCTGCTAGCATCTGTTCCCATGCCTGTTGTCTGAAACAAAGCCTAATTATCACACTCCTTTCCTTCAGATTTTCTTTTGACTTACCCAATTGTCTACATCTTTGATATCTAGAGCATAAATGCCAAGGCAGAAATGTGCATTCAATTAGATGACTCTTGACTGACCTACATAACAGTTCATTCATGAGATAATGTGACCTGGAGTCATGGAGATAGAAGCCAGTTGATTGAGCTGGCTTGGCTGTGTACACTGTAAACTCTCCGGTGATTGAGGAATCATCTAAAATTAGCCATACACTGTATGTTGTTGAGAGCCTTTCAGACCCGGCTCTCTTTCGGTAATATTTTTTTTATGAGATGGGCACGTAATTTGTCACATTGTAATTCTTTAATGCTTAAGTTTATTAGCATGAGGTATTTGGGTATCGAATAAAATGAGCAGTTAAGTGATTTATGCATAGGGTCTGCTCTCAGTTCAGGGTATAGGTAGCCAGCCTCCCATGAAGGGGCAAGAGAGGATACAGTATTTACCACTTCCTTCAGACAGCTACAAAATGGTGCTTTTTGAAGATGAACCTCGTGCATGTAAATCCCAACTGCCTATTACTGCACGGCAAGTTAAAATGCATTTTTGTATTAAAGGTTATTGTGTGTCTGTAGAGAGCCACAGGGTTTTCCTTAGATTTTGCCTACTACATTTGTGAACTTGCAGCTTTCAGCTGTGGGGGGGAAAAAAGTTAACCAGGGAGCGAGTGGTTTCAGCGTAAGAACTAAGCGACAGTTTTTGTATTGCTAAGCCACAAAGGAAGCTCGGATAAAGGTTGTAGGTCAGAAAGAAACCTTGAGGAGCATGCTCGTGAAGTGAGGCACTTGAAGAAAGGCTGCAGCTGTCACTTCCACATCTGAGGGGCAGTGAGGTATTTCAACCATTTTCTTATTCTATCTTGTCTTAAAGATTCATTAATTGAATAATGTAAAATTATCTGATGTCCTCTGGGGCATAAGTCCTTCTATTTTTATTTTTTCCCTCAGTGAGTGTGGTAGGAGCAGTCTGTGCTCTGTCGTGTCCAGTTCCTCTCAGATGGAGCTGCTTTGGTGCTGACTGATGCATGTTGCGAGGAGGACTGGGGGGACATTTTGTACAGGGAGGCTGTGGGCTCTTCAAAACACATTTGGGGCACAGCACCACGTTCCTGAGGCTTTCTCTTTTAGTAGATGCATCTCGTGGGGGGTTTTCGTGCTTTTAAAGAGCAGGTTGCTTGCTGCCTCCTTCTCTGTCTTTTCTATGGTTCTGTGGTTAACTCTGTGCTGACACAGTGGTGATCCTCTCTTGGGGAGGGTGAAGATTAATCAAAATGCCCAGGAGCTGGCTGTCAGATGTCCAGCAGGAGGTTTCCTGAGAGTCTTTTTTTGAGTTCCTTAGAGGTTCAGGATTTTTTTAATAACTTGACGTTGTTTAAGAAATAATAAGGAAGTGACAAGCTGCACAGCAGTAAAAAGGCATTTAATTTATTCTTTCACATCGTACATTTTGCAGTACTTTCGTATGATTCTTCTTTTTCTTTATGATGCATATACATTGTTTGGCTTTGAGTGAATAAATTGTTGGGAATGCTGGAGAGAGCAGCAGCAGAGAAACTTTTATATTTTGCCGGAGTTTTTTGGTTCAGACAGACCACTTGGGCTCCAAGCTGAGGCTGAAATTGCACAGGGCCCAATTAGTGCCTGTTACCTTTGCTGTTTGCTCTTGATCGGTTGCAGAGACAGAGGTTTAATTAAGCAGAAATGGGGATGTGGAGTTAATGTTCATTATAACTAAAATCGAAACAGCTGTTTACCTTGCTGAAGCCTTGTGTGTTAATGTCCATAAATTTCACCTCGAGGAGAGCTTGGAGGAGCCAGCCCCTGTACATGCCTATCCAGATACCGTGTGATATCATTTTGCATACTCATTTTCACAACATTTCCTAATCATATTAATTAACACATTAGGGTATAATTCTTATTGTCTGCAGAAATTACTTCAATTAAAACTATTAACATATTATCATGATTGTTATGGTATTTGCAATTTGCTTTGTTACTACTCAACAACTACTGCAGCAAACCCAAATGTTTGAAATCAGCATAAAATTGGCATGGCTGTGCTTTTCCTCTTAACTGTCACATCAGGTCTCACTGTATACTTCCTGAATAAGCTCTGTTTCTGTGCTGGGGTTTCCTCTGTGAAAAAAAAAAAGATATGAGAGGCCACGACTCTTGTAAGTCAAGGCTAGAAATATTTTGTCTTGATTAGGCTCTGCAGTGCCTAGTGTGATCACTGTGCAAGTACATATGGAAAGAGTAAATAACTATAGTGGAGGGCAAGAGAGTAATGGATAGAAACTGGTCACATTCGTGCTAAAAAAAATTAGTAGGTTTTGTGCTTTTTTTCTTTTCTTGGTCAGAGCTGTGAGTTTCTGGTCTGGCTGTCTTCGGAGAGGAATGAAGGCAAGAGACTAGCTTTAATATTGAACATTTTCATATTCAAAATCTTCGTACAGGCAAGTGAGACATGCTCCCTGTGTAGGAGGCAAACATTAGTTGTTAGTGTAATTGAAATATTAATGGTCTCATTAAAGATTATTATTATTATTATTATTAATAATAATAATAATAATAATCCAGATCTACTTATTATGAGACGAGAGCACTGTTATGGGAGAGGAAAGCTTCATTAATACATTTGAGATGGATATGGACATTTCTGAGTGTCTGCTCCTGTCCAAGGTGTTTTGCTTACTCAAAGAGCTTTAATTTTTGGAGCTGAGAAGTGGTGAGGGGAAGTAGTCAGATACCAAGGGCATCACTGGGAGGGGTAGCTTGATAGCAGGGGTTTCTTCTTCCTTTTTTGCTGTTATGAACATGATGTTGATGGTTTCCTAATCCTCATTTTGAGTTCTATTTCTGGCTGTTTTAATGGCTTTTTTTTAATGTTGTATAACATTCTTTTACACCTTGCTCATTCTCTCTTGGATTGCAGTACCTCCCATTCAATATGTATGTGATGTCTTACATATCTTGGATACTTTTTCTGTCTTATCCTAAAACCACAGATTTGCATTTTATTAGGCAGCTGTAGGTGAATTTTTTTTAGCCCTGGGGTTGTGAGTGTCAGGCTGTGCCCTGTCTAATATCTGCTCATGCCTCCACTCCTCTGCATTGTACCTCGTGTAGCCTCTTCAGGGCTCTCCATTATGATACCAGGTCTGTGTTCCTCTGCACTCTGTTGTTACCTTGGGATCATAAATATTTCATCCTGCACAGAGTAACTGTGAGCTACTACTGTCTGTATAAAAAGTGCACATAAACCACATCATTATGCAAAGACAAGCAAAAGCAAAATATATTAGGCAATAGCCAGCTGGCCATTAAGAAAATTGCTGCTGCAGCTAAAGCAGCTAAAATGAAGCTCCAGGTTGGGCATTAAAAGTGTAGGCAAGACTGACGTGCCTGGGGCTGAGGCTGTGCAGGCTCAACACAAAGTCTGTGTGCTATTACTGGCATCACAGGGCTACAGGACGTGAGTGAGATCACTGTTTGGGTGTACCACTGCTGGCTGGGTGACACAGGATGTCCTTTTTTGGTCTAGAGTTTGTAGCAACACCTTAAACTGTTGAAAGGGAGCATTTTGCCTTTACAGAGCAGGTGTATATTGGTGTAGTATTAGCAGGCAAGTTGAACAGAAAACAAGACATTTTATCTAACTGTGGTAGATAATTGCTAACATTATTCTAAGCCATATGTATTCTATTCATCTTCATGATATTGCTGTGACAAAGCTGTTATCCTCCTTTACAGATAGAGTATTTATCTACAGTTGCCCTAGGATGCCTCTGTAGTCAATGGAAAGACATTTCTACCTCCATTTTAGTCCACCTGAAGTCAGAATTGCCCTCTAAAATGATTATTTTTCTTCACGGACTAAACAGGAAATCCCACACACATAAATTTAATAAATCTGAGCCAAAGAGATTAGAGATTTGTCTGCAGCAGATGAGTTTCAGAGCCTGTGCTTTCACAGCTGTTACTAGTAACTAGCTTAGCTTAAATTTATTTCATATATGGAATATATAGGTGACTTCTATAGTTTAGATTGTACTGTTGTTATACATCAAATGAGACATGTCCAAATGGCCGAGTGTGGAATTCAATTTTCATATTTCGGATGAGAAGATAATGCCCTAATCAGGTCTTGTCTATCTAATGCACTCAGTGGCACTACTCAATTCTTTTCAGTTTGGCTACCACTCCAAACTGTTAAACCATCTGCTGATAGCAGCCGAAAAGATGACAATATAATAAATTACTAGAAAAAGTTAAGATGCCTAACATCTGCTCTCCACCAAGCTTGAGCATCTTCCCTGAATTGATGTTCTGTCGTCTCCTGACACAGTCAGGGAAGATGCCTGCTCTGAAGCTGTTGCAAATTCAAATAATTTGCAGCTGGACCTACATTCCAGGCATCCATCCTAGGTCTAAATAGGGAATAACAATAGAGAAGGGAGAAGACAAAGGCAGGGGAACACATAGTTTCTCAAAATACCTTAAGAAGTTCCCGGCCCAGGTAAAGGCCTTCATCTACTCATTATTCATTATGATTAATGAAGAAATGCCTAATGATGGCAAGCAGAATTTTGCAAGACAGAAATAGAAACTGCTGCCTCTTCAAAACCACATGACTGTCTGTCCTGGATCTACGCTGTGCATAATGTTTTAATCAAATACAGTTTGTTCTGTAGCAATGGACCATATTGGTTAGTGCAAACAATGTAAACGTATTCTAGATAAGATTACGTAGCTCCAAAGGTGCTGGTAGGCAGACACTGTTGAGAAAATATGCACATAATATTTATTTAAAACGTTGCTGGGGCCTCCTTTGCTGTTATTAGTCTGTCATGAAAATCTGCAAACACATACTTACCAGAAACTCACTGCAAAACATTAGGCAGTTAGTGAAGTCAAATATAGAGAGTGGATGCCATAGCAGAGCACAGTTAATGGTTGAGCTGTGACTTAACTTACATCCAAGTGCAAACATAATTAAATTAGAAAAAGTCCTGAACCAAATGTAGGAGGTGTAGCCTGCCTGGAATGCAAAGATGAACCTGGATCCCATCCTACTGCTTCACTCTCCTGAAGTAGAACTGGAGGAAACAAGAGTCCAGAGCTGAATCCAAAAAGTATAAAACAAACCAGTAGGTGCCACAATGTTCTGCTCATTATTGTGGGACAAACTTACACAAAAGTAGCTGATCTAAGAGAAAAGACTTATGGACTGGAAAGTTTGGTGTGCATTAATTTGGGAGATTTGCATTACATTAAGCAAGTTGTTTTCTAGTTTCCTTTTCTAAGTTTTTTCAACTCTAAAAGCATACTCTTAAGATATGATTTCTCTAAGCATAATAATTGATTTCTTCTCTGTTCCTAATTTCTCTCACATACACAGCCCTATCAGCTGCTTCCACAGTGAATAGGTAAAGAAGGAGCACTCCTTCAGCACAGATTCCTCCATAGTAATCTCCTGTGATTTTAAGTTCAGTGAAATTCCACTGGATCTAAATTTACCTTAAGCAGAAGGATGATCCTTGTAAATAAATATGAAATCATATAATGTAGTTATAAATCATAAAATAATACAAACAAAATAAAAAAGAGTGTAAATACCTAAATACTCCAGTAGCCTTTACAATGTAGCAAAGCAACTGGATTTGATCCTGGAGACTGTATTCCACACTGTATTCCCATGAGTCCTGTTCTGCCACAGATCTGTCATCCATCCATCCATGAAAATCTATTCCTTCAGGTCTAGATTAGCAAATGTTCCCCCCCCACACCCCATTTTTTCCTTGTAACAGTAGTGTTCATCATTCACTCTGCTGCTTCTCCTTACCTCCTTCTGTCTCCTGGTTAGACCTTGGGGCTGCTGGCTGGTGTTCCATAGAACCAGCAAGATTTTCCTGAGCTAGACCCAATAGAAGCAGTAATGAAGTTCTATTTTAGCTTGTGTGATTTGGCAAGCTCTAGCTATGATGTGATAATACATGAAATAAGGAGTCAGCAGGCTGGGCTGGCAGCAGGAGTAGAGAGATTCTTGCCATTGGTGCACCTGGATGTGTCTAGGCACAGACTTTCAAGTTTATGGCATACTGCACCAGCCAGGAAAAGTCCTGAGGGGTTGCTCAGATGAGCTGGTTTGGTTTGTATGCATCAGTCCTGTTTGGAAAAGGTGGGAATGTGTAAATCTGTGTGCCTGTGTGTGTCCCTGAGTGACAGATTTAACCTGGTGCAGAATTAAACCTGTAGCTGTCACTGTCTCATCCCAGCGTGGTGACCAGCTGTTCCTGACTGATACAACAGGCTGTTTTCCCTCTTAGAGGTATTATTTATAGCGTTATCTTTCAGAGTAAGGTGTGAGACTGGTGTGTTTGGCTGGATAGCAGTGCCGGTGTGTTCGTCTGCTACAGGGTAGAGGTGATGTTTCTAATCAAGCTGAGGCTGAATGGATGTTCCGAGAGGAGCATGGTGAGATTTCTAAACAATTTAAAGGATTTGGTTCAGAACAGGCATTAATCAGTCATTAAAAAGCAATTGCAAATAACCATTACTTTCTGTCCATCTCTGTGTTTCTCCAGCATATCCCTGAAAGCTCGACACCATTCTGCAGCTTTAGCAGTAATTTGAATGCAACAAATTGTACCTGCAAAGCACAGATGTTGAAAGCTGAAAAGTCTGAAGGTGCCGTATGTTTTCTGTAATTGAAAGCAGGTGCCCTGAAGGAAGCAGAGATTCTGTTTCACTTTATGAAGTATCTAGTTGGCAGAGCAGGCAAAAAATACCTGCTAAAACTTCATTTACTAGGACTGGATAAAACAGATTAAAACTGTTGTTTTACGACAGCTCTTGGGTTCGAACAAGGGATCAAGATCCTGTTGTGTTGGGCAGCACTGGCAAAATAGAATTAAGTCACAGAGTTTGGAATAGTAAATAAATGGAACTACATGTATTTAAAGGATGGGATGAGGGAAAGGACCATGATACACAGATCTCTTGGAGAGATTTCGGAGGAGGACTACTAAGATGAGTGGAAGGATGGAACATCTCTCTATGAGGAAAGGCTGGGAGAGTTGGGGCTTTTTCATCCTGAGAAGAGAGTGCTCTGGGGAGACCTAATTTATTATAATTGCAATATAGACATTATGAATATATATATATATGATAGATAATACATGATATGTAATAATACATTATAATTGCATCTTCCAGTACCTAAAGGGGGCCTGGAGAGAACTAGGGAGGGACTTTTGACAGGGACATGTAGTGATATGAAAAAGGGAAATGGCTTTAACGTCAAAGAGAACAGGTTTAGATTAGATATTAGGAAGAAATCCTTTCCTGTAAGGGCAGTGAGACAGAGGAGCAGGTTTCCCAGTGAAGTTGTGGATTCCCCATCCTTGGAAGTGTTCAAGGCCAGGTTAGACCTGGCTTGGAGCAACCCAATCTCGTGGAAGATGTCCCTGCCCATGGTAGGGGCTTTGGAACAAGATGATTTTTAAAGTTCCTTCCAGCCCAAAGCATTCTGTGATCGCACTGTATGATACAATGTGCAGGACTGAAAGCAGGCCCAGCATCTCCATCACTTTGGGCCTGTTCCACTCTGCGTTGGGATGGATGCTGCAGCCCATGTCTGCATCTCCCAGTGGCCCCACACCCAGACACTCCTGCCCTTGCCCCAGTGAATGCTCAGTAAGGTAGGCTGGCAATCTGTCTTTTGCCTCAGTTGCTCTTTACAAAGAATCCAGGCCTAAAAATTATTAAAAGCTATGAAAAATTGTGCTTTGGAGGATTGCTTTTTGGGAAACAGCCTATAAGGTGAAGCCTGCAGGGTAAGGAACAGGAGAGAAGTCCCTGGTGAGTTGTAGCTGCAGCTCTACCTGCAGAGCTCACAAGCCTTTAGGGAGGACTCCATGTGTCTGTGCCTCAGTTTACTTATGGGTAATGGTAAAAGCCCAGGGATTCTCTGAGAATTATTTCATTGTTGTTTGGGGGGAGGGGTGGGGTTGCATGGTTTGTGGTGCTTTTAAGACATGTAAGGTCCAAATGTTGTACACCCCGTGAGATTTAGCAGAATTGTACTCAAGCTGAACACAGTCTGTGGGTGTAGGTAGTATTTGATACTTAAAGGCAGAAAAACAAAGTAATGGAAAAGCGCCCCAAATAACCCAAATTTACTGATGTTTCCAGCCAGTTTTGTAGTGCTGCAAGCTGGGACTACATCTGCTTCTATTCTGTGTTTTGGTGGTCCTAGCAAGCATAGAAAGATGAAACAATTTTAATCAAAACATTTTTTCATCTCTTTTTCTAATGAAACAGATAGTGCCTGGCATAGCATCATTGTATAGTTATTTCATCTCTCTCAAAATACTTAGGAATTCTTAAGTTCAGAAAGTGCTGACTGACCTGTGTGAACCAGGCTCAAAGCTCTTGCTCCCATTTAAAGACTCTGCAGCACTTTCACTATAGTCTTTCTCTTTGGATTTCCCACAATTTTTTTTTCCTCCATCAGTTCTAGGCAGACATTTTCTAAGACTTTTTCTTCTTTAATCCATCAAACCATGGAAAGAAAGGAAAAGATGTCCTTTGTTCACATTGTGACAGAGAACATAGATTTTGCTGAGAAAATAGTGAATTATGTTTACCACCTTTTTCTAATATCCAAGAGCAGATGGGGAAACTTGGGGGGGAAAAAAGTGGCAGAAAAGGCCAGATATTTAATATATCTGTTTTTCATTCTTTTTGACAATCTTATTTAACTGATAAATATTGTATCTTAATTCCACCCAAAATTTTAGAAACTAGGAATTTAATGACCACATCATTTCTCTCTGTGTAGCTTCCTATACATGAAAGGTCAATGTCAGTCAGACTGTACCATTTGGCATGAAGATGAATATAGAAGCTAAAGAGGATTTAAAAAATACATGATCTGGCATTTGAAAGTGGAGTCTGGGAGTTGAGTCCTGCTTTTATTCCTTTATCTGCTGATGACCTAGCAATTCTTCTCTGATGGGGTGTGTTTACAGATTTAAAACTTTTTTTGTCCTATTACATGGCAGTGGGGAAAGTCCTTCAGGGGCTAAATCAGATATTTAAGTAGGTTGAAGAAGTGTCTGTTTGATGCTACCACTCTCTCTAGAGGCATTTCTGTGCAGAAAGTATGTAAAACAAGGTTAATACTCTCCACACCTCACAGAACCTGAAACAAGTCCATTTACCTAAAAATCTTTGGCAGGGATGTCTGGTCCCCTTGTTTCTTGTTATTGACTGTAGAAAGAAGGGAAAGTGCCTGGGTTACTAATGTGGTGTTTACCGAGGCTTCTGTAGCTCAGTGAAACCCATCTGAGCATTAGTGCCTTAATTTTCCCATCTGTGAAACGTAGCTTGTGTCTTGCAGTGGAGTTGTGATCCGTACTGCTTCTCAGAACACCTGGAGAAAGAAGGCAAAGTTAAAAGGCAAGGTGGTGTATTCTGATCAAGGGTGGTGCTTGCTCTGAAAACTGCCGTACACAGCCTGAAAGTACAACATGGGTGTGGACATACACAGAATGAACAGCATAGCACTGAAAAATAAATTAGCATTAGATGCCTTATAAGCCTTATTTCTTTGTGCAGTGGTGCTTTTAGGCAGTGTTGTTAGGTACCTCAGGAAAGGAGTGGAATATTTCCAGGCAGTCATGGAAATACTCATTTTAATGTGCACAGCAAAGGTGGAGGGACCTCATGTTTACCGTTTGAATACTCTCAAGCAGTCAGTGCTCTGTGCAGAGTCCCTCTGCATCTGCTGGCTTTCTAGTCTTTATTTTTAGTTGCTCACTTTTTATAATTGCATCAACTTCTCAACTGAAAAATACATATATATTAAATATGGCTTTGTTATGCATTGTTAAAGAGTCAGCAGTCAGGCAGCAGAGATGTTCTTACAAAAATTATAACAAATGTTATAAAATTTATGAAACTTTTTTGTGAAATTAAACCTGTCTGAATAAGCTACATCTTCTTGTCATCCATTTGCCTTTCTCTGAAATCACACAAAGCTCCCTTCTGGCATGTACAAACCTCTTGAATTTCCAGTGCCACGTGGTTCATGTTTTCCTTGGTCTGTCTTGCCAGCTGTGTGACCCCATCAGAGGGTTTGAATTGTAGTGAAACCACTGACATAGTTAAAATGATTGAATGTAACACAGTGATAAGATTTTGGGAAAACCTCATTGAGGACATAAAAAAAATATTTCTTTTTTACTCTGACTTATGTAGCTTAGAGATGATTCATAAATTTGAACTATTCACTGATGGTCCCTGGACTTTGAAGCACATTAGAGTAAAGATACTCTGGTGATGTCTGGCCAGTTTTTCTGGTTTTTACGATGTTTAAAATGTGGAGTTGAACCTGGGAATCAAACTGGCCAACGCCAACAGCTACAAGTTAGAATCTATTGTCTCAGGCTGTTTATAATTTAGTCTCTGTCTGGCAAGTCATTTGAACAGGAAGTGGTTCCAAAGTACACATTTAGCATTCACTCATGGGGTTTTCCTTTCTCTGTCTGCAGTAGCTTCTCCTATGGAAGCAGAACTAAAGGGTCTGCAAAAATTTGAGCTGGTGTTTGCAGATGGTACACTGAATATGAAATTACTCTAACTGCACTTCCTTGAGGGCTGCTAAAAGATTTCTGTAGCTTCAGCCACTGTGATGTGATGTTCAGGTTGACTCCTAATTTTATAACTGCATATTTAATTGTATATCTTAAAGAGTGGAGGGTGCTACTGTGGAAGAACTTTTCCCTTCAAATGTATGTTACCTTGTTTTAGTTTTCTCTTTTATGGTTTTTGTCATGCATATGTAATATCAGCTCTTCCAGAATAACTTTACCTTTAACTTTTAATATTTAAAGTATGAGCTGATTTTGCAATTTGGTGTAACCTACATTGAGGCTTCTCCTCTGTTTCTAGGAGCAGAGAAATCTCGTGTCTTCTTAGGATGTCTAGGTTATCAGGTGCTATAAAATATCCATCATTCATTCCTACATCTAGTGTGGCATTTTCAAACAAAAATTCTCAATCCCTAATTGCTGCAAATTCTATTTGTAGCAAAGTGGGACAGATTTTTTTGAATGAATTCTGAGATGATCTGGTGATCTTTAGCCTCTGCAAGACAATTGTTCTTTGCTAGTAAGTAGCATATTATTTATGAAAAGTAAAAACTTTGATACTTTCTATCCTGTCACATAAGACCAAGCTGCTGCTGAGGTGCATGAGATATGGTTATGCTGCCCCTGGAAGAAGAATTCACTTATTTCATTCTCTCTGATATTTCAGTTTCATCCCCCCATGATCTGATGGCTTTCTCTTGTCACTTCTCATTTTCATCAGGTATTGCTCCTGCTGTTGGTAGTAGTAGTAGTATCACATGGTAGCTGAGGCTTGAAGGTCCCTCAGGAGATCTCCAGTCCAACCTCCTGCTCAGAGCTGGGTCAGCTGTGAAACCAGACCATGTTCCTCAGCGTGTGATACAACTGTGTCTTGAAAACATCCCCAGATGGAGACTGCACGATGTCTCTGGGCAGCTTGTTCCAATGGCTGAATGTCCTCACGGGGAAAATATTTTTACTTCTATTCAGTAGGATACTCTCCTTTTAACTTGAATATGTTGCTTCTTGTCTTCCTGTCATGCCGTGCAAGGAACCTTGCAGTCTTGTTCAGCCTGGAGAGGAGAAGGCTTCAGAGGAACCTCCAGGTACTTATAGGAGGATATGGAGAAGACAGGGGCAAGATCTCAGAATGGTGGATATTCCCATAAAAATTTATCAGTGAAGGTTGGTCTGGAGTTGTTCACACTTTGAGAACTCTTTGAAAGAATATGCTTTAAAGAGAAATGATCTCGTTTCTGCCAGTTGGCAATGTGTGTGAATTTAAGGAATGATTCTGTCCCTTCTTCTCATCTTTGACTCCGAGAATCCAATCCACACTGCATGACATCTGGCCTGGCTGACGATAGGATCTGCCTGCCACTGTCTTAGTCCTTTGGGCATCCACAGTCCACTGGCAGCCTGAATTAGCAGTGAGGCTTGTTTTGCTCCTGGTTTCCTAAACAGATCGAACGGGTTTTCCCCTGGATCGCTAACACTGCGTGCACAAAACCAGGAATGGTTGTCTCCATTTTTGCATATTTCTGAATTTTCTCTGCAAGAGCTGTCTCATGTTAACTTACTGCCTGAAGTTATACAAATTACTGCTGCAAATGGTTAACACTTAAGAAGATGGGGAAATTGCTGTTCAGACAGTACCTATCAGTCTGGGGAGCAAGTACACAAAAACTTGTTTCATTTTAAGACAGAGTAGTACCCAAAGGCAAAGAACTGCATTGGTGTTCTTGAGCTATTTAATAACATGGGGTTTGCTTGATGTTTGTTTTTGTTTTCTTTTGTTTTTTGGGGTTTTTGTTTGTTTTCAGTCTGCTAATAAATGCACATTTATTTGAGCTAATTTTTGAAAAAAATAATAATGTGGGACAGTGCTATTATTTCCTTGTGTATCACTAAGCTTTTGCATTTTTTCATAATCTTAAAAGAGAAATGAAAGCAGATTACAAATCAAGGCTGACTCTCTAATTTGCATTTCTAAATCTTACAAGACCCTGGTCTCCCAGCATAGCAGATTACTTAGGTATGAACTTCAGACCTAAATTAAACAAACCTCTGCTGTATTTTGCTTCTGATCCAAATTAAAACTGGTGCTTGGTAGATATTTAATGAAAAGAATATCCTTTCCTTTTACAGGACTTGCTTCATTTCTCATTTTTAGGTGTTTCTTTCTACTGCTAATGCCTCCTGTGCTGCATTCAACACACCCCTGCAGCTTTCACAAAAGCATAACAACCTCTTCACCAAAAACATTTGTCTTCTGAATCTGGAGGGTCATGAAAGTAAGGAGTAGGGAGTACAGAAAGAGGAGGATTTGATATTTTATGGTAAATTATTTTCCAAGGGACAGACAGAGGGCTTCTCTTCCTGGAGCAATGCTTAGTAGCTAGACTATGATGCATTTTAACTTAAGATATGACTAAAAAAGAGGATTAAATCTTTTTTTAACAGCTATTTAAATTACAGCTGAAGCTGTGTAAAAGTGTGTGAACAGCTTTACAACACCAAACTGAATGTTGACCTGGCCTAGTAGCCTGATTCCACAAAACACAGAGAAAATGTATAAGTGAAAATAAACAAAATAATAGTGAGTGTTCAAAGATTTTATTTTTTTTTTCTTGTAGCCTCTCCCAGATGCTTTCAAGCTGAAACACAGTGACTTCCAAACCTGAAGCTGCCCTACACATTTGTTTTAAATAGATGTTGAGTTTCTTTTCCGCTAGGGAGGAATTTGGCAGGTCTTTTTAGGTCCTCATATACTGGGCTATTTTGAGAGAGAACTAGATATATTTTCATGATATCACTGTTTGCTGCTACATTATTTTACCCTCCTGTACACTAATAGTGCTGAGTTATTAGCATCATCCCACACATTCTGTGTTGATGCCAGGAGGGTGAATAAGAAAAACATCTGCCTGGGAGGTAGAAACGTGGTTTTCTATATGAATGTATAAACATGAAAATTGTGCACCTTCTGGTTTGAGCTCACACCAGAGAGCACAGGAGAGACCTGTGAATTTCTAGGGTTGGGAACTGGCCCTTGTGTAAATCCAGTGGGAGTAGGTTGGAAGGGATAAGGTGTCTCTCCACATCCGTGTTAATGAAGAAGAAAACTGGCAGAGCAACTGCTTCCTCTGGGAGTAAAGCTACGGATGTTGTGACACTGGGATACACATGCTGTTATTTCCTCAGCATTCATGAACTGCTTTGTCATTCATTTAAGTCTGTGTTGTGTTGCTTGAACTTAAATACAGGGCTGGGAATATTTAAGGTAATGTCGATCCTTCCCTTTTTTTTTTTTATTTTCTTTTTCAATGGCCTTCTTTTTTTAAATTTATTTTTTGAAATATTGTAATTTTGTCCATTCGGGATGGACAGGGTCTGTTAAGCGTGGAAACTCCTGATGACTCTGCAGCTCCATGGCATTGATGAGGAGATACCGTACAGGGAAAAACCTGTTTAAAATAAAGGAGCAATTCTGGAGCATTTTTATATTCAGAGAAGTGCATCTACTTAAATTTCCCGGGACACACTGAGCTTTTACTAAATATCTTAATAGGCTCAGGGGTCACAGTGATCCTTCTGTTGATACTGTGTAGTCTTCTGGCAGCTGACACCTCCATGGAAAAGCAGGAATGTCAGTACAAGAAAGCAGCATTAACATTTTGACAGATGCATGTTGTAAGAGCATCTTTAGACAGAGCTTCTCAAGGAAGATATTTTTTGCCACAATAACTAGAGTTTGGAAAGTCTTGTATTGAAAGGTACCTGTGATAAAATCAGGTCTTTGAGAGTTGTCTGCAGAGCCTTTCAGGAAAAGCCCAGGCCTCTGTCACTCAGTTCTGCCCAAAGTTTGCATTAGTAAGAGCAAGATGGAAATAGAATTCCCTCTCCTCTTTAATCCCCTCCCACTTTATATTTTCGGCATTTAAAAGTATTGTATTTTATACCGTAATGGAAAGATAATCAGAAACCTGGAAGATAAGAAATCCTACAGCCAGTGGAGATGCTGTAAAAACAGCAGAGCTGTGAGTATTTAGCAACATCACAGTAGCCTTGTTTCACATTTGCAATTAATACACGTCTGTGTTTGCATTTGTTATAGGACTCTTGACAGCACCAACATAACAAGAAAAACGAACAACCTGAGTAATAAATCTCTGGAGGCATTCAGCAAGTGCCATAGGGCTCATTAATCTTGATTATTCCCCATAATAGATAACTTCACAAATCATCTATTCTCCCCAATCATGCACATAAGGATAATGTATATGTAATAGCCTCCCGTACTGTAAAACCCCAAATAGAATTTCATTTTTTAAATATAAATCTTGACAAATGCAAGACAAATATTTATAAAAAAAGGATGGGTATGAATAACAATGAACTGGACTGAAACAAGTTGAGCAGCGACTATTGTGAAAAGATGGGGTTTGGGTTTGTTGGTTTGGGGGAGGAGGTTCCCTTTATGATGTCTCTGTTTGAGTCAATAAATTCACTTATTTATTTATAGACTGAAGTAGATGGGATTTCCTTCCTGAGAGTTTTGTGGGAGATAAAGTCTGCAGCTGCAACCTTCATGCATGCTCCTTAAGGAATGTAGACAGGGGAAAAGAGAAGCAGCTAAGAAACACCCTGAATTCCAAACAATTTAATATTTATAATTTATACTATTGATTCCTTCTGCTTCTTGCATCTTCCCAAAGCCTTCCTTTGAAACCAGCATTATCAAAAAAAAACACCTACTTCTCATTTGACGTGGTCCTCACCTGTTTACCAATTTTTCTCGAATACAACTGAAATTAGCCAGCATAAGAAATCTGCGAAAAGCATCATATTTAAAGTAAGACTGTGTATGATCCTTCCAGTAATAGCAGAGGTGCTCTAATACCCAGAGCTGCAGGCTGTGTTTCAGCTCACAGATATCTTGATTACCTTAAAACTGATTTTTCAAACAAAATATAGGAGACATACTAAGTTTTGAAGAAAATATACAAAATATTATGGTTTAAATGAGATCAGTTTTAAAGGATAAAGCAAAGAATAAGCAAGTGAGGAGGAAAATAAAAGATTTTTTTTCCCCAGAAGTGGATCAGTACTTTTTATATCTTTGTAATTGTAGTGACCTTAACTTGATGCTTAAGAGTAGGTTCTGCTGATTGAAGTTTCAGAAGTGTAAAGCTCTATTCACAGCTGAGCCTCCCTCTTACACAGTATAAAGCATGAGATTTGATTGCCCTCATCTTTGCCCACATAGCCATTTGGCCACCTTTCTTCTCCCTCCCTCCCTCCATGTGTCCAAATGCTCTCAAAACCCCAGGATTTTTTTTCTGTGACCTGGAGCACCAAAATAGCAGTTTTGTGTGAGTGGAAAGGATTTTACAGAGTAACAACTGAACAGCTTTAGGGCATATTTCTTCTTCTTGTTAACTGTCTCTTCTCCACCCTTTGTATCAAGTATTCAGGATTCATTTCCTTAAAATTTATAAGAAAAGAGAACATATGCATCATCTTTCAGAGCTGAAAAAAAAAAAAAAAAAGAACAGCCTGAAATTTGAATCTTTCTTCTGCTGTGCAAGTTGTTTGAGAAATTCCATTTCTGTAATTGTTTTGCATGTGAATACATAATACCCATCTATAAACTATCACAGTCTTTTAATAGCCTACACTGCATGTTGTGTCTTTGTTCCTAAATACATACATGTTAATCATATCCACAGGCAAAATAACTTCTGGCAAAGAGGTGAAGAATGGGTCTTGCCTCTAAAAAGTTTTATAAATTGGAGGAAAAAATAGTGTAAACATTCACAATCATCTGAGTTTAAGTGGACAAAGGATCCTGTATATTTGATTCTTGTGTTTAGACCTTTCTTCCTTCAGACTTCTGCAAAGAACTTTCTAAGACAATGTCAAAAAGAAGTGCATTTTGGCTTGAATTTTTCCTTTTATATTAGCACAGCCTTGTTGTTTGAAACATAGTTTTGAATTAGGATAAATGGGTTGTATTCTTAACTGTCTGAGAAAAATTCAAATAACTCCCTTAATCTCTCTTGGCCTCAGTTTCTCCCTGTATAAAACTATATTTATAATGCTCCACCATCTTTGTAAAATGTTCCACAGTCTTCTGATGAAAGGAATTATTTTAAGTTCAAAGTGTTGCTCTTGGTGAAAGAATGATCTTGTTTATTCTTGAAAAAATACTTTATATAAACATCAAAGAGTTGTTTGTACCAAGTGTTTAATCTGCCATAAGGTGCTCCTGTGTCTCAATTAGCAATAGTTTCTCATTCATTTCTCCATGAAGAGGAATGTGTTTGGTGATGTGGATGCCATGTGATACAATTCCATCAACATCAATATGTGCAGCAAACTAAATGCAGTGTCTGACATTGGCCGTAATTTCCTATTCTGTACACAAATTAGCATAGCAATGGATGCAAAGTGATACAGAGTCACTTATAATCATTCTCCTTCCACTGCCCTGTCTGGCTGATTTCCCCAAAGAGCCAGGAGTCAGTGCTGCAGGGCAGCTGGAGCTTTGCAGTTCAGGTTGTGCCACTTGCAATCACCTCCAAAACGGGAGTGTCTTTGTCTTTTGTTGAAGGAGATCATCAGAATATAGGGGTTGTTTCTTTAGAAGTTAATGCAAAAGGCCACTTTTTTAGGTGAGAATTGACACTTGTTGACCACTTGCTTCCTCTGGAAGTATGGAAGAGAACACCAACATGCAAGAAGGTCAATACAGTAGAATAGAAGGTGGAATTGATGTAACTTGCCCCTCATCTGGGTTTAAAAGGAATGAACACCACAACTGACCAGTAGCCACGGGCAATGCAATTCCTCAAGGACAACGTTTATGTTGTTTTACTCTAATACTATTGTCTTTTTTTTTTTTTTTATCTTGAAAAAGTAATAGAAAACCTTTTGTTTTCTTTTTGTTATGCAGGTATAGTGGTACAAAAGGGGATACTGACCCTTCTGGCTTAAACTAGGATTACTGGGTTTAAACTGCCAAAGAATAGAGTTAAGCAAGGCCAGAATATGAATATTGGGACATCTTGGCATCTCTTTAACTGATGAGGGAGAGGACAGCACTGTATTAAGGCATTTTGAGTTCAAATACCCAAAGGGTTACAAAAAGAAACTGGTACTCCTCCAGACCTTGCTAAAATGGGGTTATAAATACAACTAAATGCCAAGGTTGCTTCTGGAGGGATCATTTCCATCTTTCAAGATAGCATCTACTGTTGTAGAGAGGCAGCACTTAACAGTCCTTCCAGTGTTTTTTCCTTTTACCTGAAAAATAATCTCCATAAGCACTTTGTCAGTGTTCTCATGCTTTTTTCAGTGGGATTAAGTGACCAAAACCCTGTTCCAAATGTAAACCAAAAAATACATTATCTGGTTATTTTTAAGTTGTTTGGAAACTTGACAAGTAAAAGCAACTCCAAATATATCCAGATTCAAAATATGTTACCCTAAGTATCTGAAATAGAAGTTGTAGTTGTGAGAGACTCCCAGTGCTCATAGGAGCTTTAAAGATGAGAAACACATGTTTAAACTCAGATGCCCAGTTTAGAAATAAATTTATACAGGCTCTCAGTCTCTAGACTAGGACCTGTGTTGTGGAAAAAAAGTTTATGTAATGCTATTTCCATTATAAATGGAGGCTAATTTTCTGAAAAAGACTCTTAATACTGAGCAAACAAGTAAGTTTAGTACTAAAAATATTCTCAGTGCTTCATTGCCTTGGGTTTACAATATCATTTGCACGTCAAATTATATTTCATCTTATGATTTAGTAATGCCAGAAGAATAGATCTAATTCTCTGTCTCATGATACCCTTAAAGATGGAAGATTGCTTTCCATGGAGTGTAAAACTCAATTTGTAGTCATGTGTATAAAACATGACTTTATGGCAGATTAGCTTGCTGTAGATTTAGTTCTCTCTGACAGTGAACTGAAAAATATTAGCATTTCACTGAACACAATATTAATGGCAAGAAGAGAATATTATTGTAATGTAGAAAGTAGAATGGGATTTTTGAAAGTAGAGCAGAGGAAAATGTATTTAGAGATTTGCAGGGAGTTTAGGTAGAGTTGGTTTAACTTTTTTCTCTTCCTCAACCTTTACCACCCACCCCCGCCTCTCTGTGAGTCATTTTGAAAAACAAAAGTATATTTGTAGTTGTCAGATTGACCTCTTAATGATTTTAAATAAAACAGCAATTATAGTACTGGAAGATACTATTGTGTTTCAAGTGACTATACCAAAATTGAATTTCTAGATATTTTCGAATGCTGGTTTTGGTTTGTAACTGTCTTGCTTAGCAGTCAGATGTGATGTTTGCTTTTTTCAGTAGAAGGAGAGAGTATAAACCAAAGATTAGAGTGATCATTTCTGTGCAGTTCATTATTTATAGTGCTGTGAAGATGGTGTGATGCTGTGGTGATGGTGTCAGTTTGTTGAAGCAGGTAAAAATCAACTCCTGGGTGTGACAAGGCCATCCCTTGGAGTGCTGAGTACTTAGAAATGGGTCCCAGCCAAGTAATGTGCCACTAAAACCGTCACAGCCATGTGTTGCACTGAGGGTTTCTCTAGGAGATGGAAGAAGGAAAGAAATTGAGAAGGAAACCAAGTAGACACTATAATTAAATGGTGATCAAGAGGGGAATGTTTTATGGAGAGTGCTCTGCGCTGTTCTATATCCTGCTCTTGAATTTTTGCAGCCTATCTTAGATGTATCTGCCAGAGCGATCCAACATGTTTATACAGAGTCTGCTTTTATAATGTGACTGATAATAATGAAATTCTTTATGCCTAACTCCAACTAATATATTCAAGATAGAACTGATATAGGAGGGTGGAAAAAGCACTGCAACAATTTAGCTGCAGTTGTAGAAAAGTTCCCCATGCTTCTGTTTTAACTGAATACTTTGTATTTATTAATTGTGTTCATTTGAATTCCACAGTAAGTCAAATAATGATGTGTGAAAACAGCATAATTAAGCTTTGATATTTCTGCAAAAGTAATAACTGAATTCGATCTGCTTTTAATCTTTCAGACTATTCATTGTATCTATCCCTTATTCCTACAGTTATCTCTTTCCTCATTTAGTTCTCTTTGATTAACAGGCAGTGGAGGTCTGCCTACTTTCTTGGGTCAGACACAAGCTCTGCTGTCTTTTAAAATACCTTTCAGTGTGATTACTGGTCCTTTGTTTCTATTGAAGAAAGAATTTAAGATTGTAAATGATGTGCTAAATTGTCCCATTCTTTACAGAATATTTTCTTCATATTCCAAAGGTTGAAAATTAAGAGTGTGCTTTTTTTTTGAATTATGCACACTTATATAAATTCATATTTATCACTTATTTTCTTTCATTTTTAGCTACAGCTTGTCCTGTGTAAGACTGAGTCCTACAAATATCCATGTGATTAATTTTTCTCACCAGAGTTGTTTTTGTTGACATTGCTTTTTGTAATCTCCAGAGGACCTGCTTTGTAGCATATACAGCATACAGCAGCGTGCACCTGTGGGACAAAGCAGGGTGTGCAGTCAGAATAAGGTGTTAGGGATGGTAGGAGGAACTAGTTGCAGCCTCTGATGTTGACTGGTTTGTGACTGGTTTATAACTGGTTTGTACTGGCTGAGTTTCCCCCATGGAAACCAGCTGTGGTGGCAGGGCCTCAAATGAACAAAGTGAGCTGCACTAAGTTGGAGGGGAAGAGAAGAGGGGGACACAACTCCTGTGTCCACAGCTGTCCTGCTGCGATGCTTATTTTACAAGTTATCACAAAAGGCATTTCCAGTCTACAGGAGATGGACTACGATGGTGTTTAATCTCACAGTCGTCTTGTGTTTGGTGGTAGTGCTGGAGGGCAAGTGGGTTTACTGTCAGATTTACTGACAGTCTGTCTCCACTGAGAACTTGATCCTAAAATTTTGTCTTTAAAACAGCCTCTTCATTGCCAAGCAGTAACAGGTTTTGTTTACCATTGCAAGGAAGCTGGGGAGGACAGAGGGACCTGGCTAGAGTGACTTTCCACCCTCTCTATATGTCCCCTGTCCCAGGCAAAGGTCAGGAGTGCATACAGTTTTATCTCCAGAAAACCTAAAATATAGAAAAAATTTGTTGTACAGTCTGGTATTTGATTTGTGCCACATTGAACACGTGCCCCACACAACCATCACACAGGTTTGCAGTGCTCATATGTGCATCAGGATCTGTGGCTATTGTCTGGCTCCACGACCCAAAGGCATCATCACAGCCTTCAAAATCAGCCTGCTTGACATCATCTGGCCTGGATGGGGTTGTCATCTCCTTTCTCATGCCTACTGCATTTATCCCTTTGCAGCACTGTCTTTGTCACAATGGTAGAAATGCATTTGGAAAAAAAAAACAGCATCAGAAAGATGCATTTGCTATAAAAATCCCAAGGATGCCTTAGCCTTGAGGGGACCATAGTGATGCTGGTTGTTAACCCTCTCAAGAAAAGCATTTACTCAAATGTTAACATTTATTTTAAGCTGAACAGGACAAGTACTGAGGGTTTCCTGTGGTTCAGCTGGCTTACTGACAAGTGCTCAAACTGTAACAGCCAAGCCCACATGAGGGCTGTAAATAGGCAGGTAGTCTTCAAAAAAACATCTTACTCCATTGCAGTGGCAATATCTGAAGGTCTGAGCTTTCAGAAAATCCTCTGTCACCAAATGAGCTGCTCCATGTTTCACAGTTTACACAAAGATACACAGAAAAGGTGCCTTCACCTTGTGGGCTGTGCTCTGTGGTGCAGGAAAAGGGTATCAGAGGTGGTTTGTCTGCCCACCCAGAGCAAGGAAACCACCCTTATCCACACACTCCTATTAATAACAGCTTAGATGTTGTTACTGTGTGGTGACTCTTAGACATTATCACAGAAGTTGTTTTTTTTATTTTGCATGCGAGGATCAAATTTTTCTCATGTAAGTACTTAGAAATAAATGCATGTGTGCATTTTTGAAAGGCTCTCAATATGCCTGACAGAAGCACCTTTTGTCTTAACAATTAATGAAATTTTGGCATTTATTTAAAACCCTTACAGATCCCTTGAGGCT
This sequence comes from Poecile atricapillus, assembly GCF_030490865.1. Taxonomy (NCBI): domain Eukaryota; kingdom Metazoa; phylum Chordata; class Aves; order Passeriformes; family Paridae; genus Poecile; species Poecile atricapillus. Next base: position 6,089,543 of record NC_081288.1, read on the forward strand.
TTAAAGGTTATTTGTAGAAATTTCAAGAGGCATTCCAGATACTTTAAAAAAATAGACACAGGCTTTAAATAGTTAATGAATGCACATCATTTACCTAAACAGTGTTTTTATAGATCTTTGCAAATATGACATTAATTAGGGAAAGTAACTAAAGCTGAAGTGCCACAGAATGTTAATCCTCAGCATCAGTAATTAGCTGTGGAGGAGAATTTTTAAAAATGTTTCCAGTTTGTATCATTTTGTTTGGTAAGAAACACAAATATGTGGGTTGAATTATTAAGAAAACAAATGAGCCTGAAAAAAACCAACGAAAAAAACAAGCTTCTTAATGAGTGGATGGGTGTATCTGTGCAGTTGCAATGAACCTTTGCAGGTCCATGGCTTTACTGGCTCTGGGATGGGAAATAAAGCTGAAATAAACCTGACCTATCCCCTTCCTGCTCCCTCTCCTCCCATGCCCATACAGGTATGTGTGTGTCTTGTGCTCCAGGTATCCTTTTATTTCCAAATTGCCCTGAGACCGGACGTGCAGACAGCTACTTGGAAATTAATTTGATTGTGTTTTTAACCAACCAGTAAAGGCAACTCTTTGACTCTCTCCCTCCTGCATGCCCTGGTAATCATTTTGTTTATCTGCACAATTTGACTCGCCACAGCGGGCAGTGGAAGGGCCGCCTGCATTGTTTGTCTTCTTAAAATGTTAAATGAAATGACTCAGAAGATTCAGGAAATTAATTTTTGCAGTCTAGATATATGGTGAAAAAAGAAAGCTTTGAAGTGGAGATATCAGTGTAGCCACTCTGAAATTCATGAATCAGATGTCGAAAGATTTTCAGAGGCTTAAAAACTGAGAAATTTTTTAAATGGTTGCATCCCTTTTAGTTGCCTATTGATATCTGAACCTTAACAATTCATGTCACTCTGAGCTTTATTCAACGGCTGTTTTATATGAAAATGAAAGCCAAGATACCCATATAAATAAGACTCCAAGAATCAGGGCTTTTAAAATAAAGTGTAGCATTGTTATTAGACTCATATAAAAATTGTGATAATAGCCAGTGTTACCTATTCTTTTCTTTCTCATTTTAATTTTTTTAGGATGATTAATTTAATAGCTACTATCAAAATAGCCATAAACAATTTAATAAACCTAGTAAAACTTCAGATGCTTCTTTATTATGCATTCAAATAGGATTCTCGGCCTCTTGAGTCCTACTCTATACCCTTGAATGCTGCTAAGTAGTGCCATTAAAGTAGCAATACTAGGAGACCATTCTCATTTATGGTGATTGTAAAATAGGGGCAAGGCATTGGTTTGGATTCCATTTGAGAAGTATGTTTCTACAATAAATGCTAAAGAAAATGCAGAATTAAACTATCTGGTGATATCAAATGGTTCACTTTGACTTGTTGATGTGTGTTAATAGTCTTTGTGACTTTCTTATGTTTAGCTTGAATGTGTGTTAGCAAATGGTAAAAATGGGTCTTCCTACCTAGAAAACAGTCAGAACTGTGGCTGAAGAATAGTTATGTCTTACTGAAATACCATTAATTTTCTGTAGGTTGGTTTCTTTTAAGATTTACTGTTTTTCAATAGTTCAGGATGTTCAAGAGGGAGAAGTTAATACCATATTTTTGTTGCATGCTTATTAAGAAGGGCTTTGAAATTATTTGAAAATAGTTTTTTCAAGGTATTTAATAAAAAAATATACTTTCTCTGGGTTTTGGAAATTCGGGCCTTAAAGCCATTCCATTAATTGAAATATGGTATGAAGGTTCTTACTTATTTTGCCCTCACTTTTGTGGTCCATATTTGCAGGTAATGACTCAAGCTGGGTGACAGCCCAGTGAAACATGAACCTGTAGTTTTCTCCCTAGGTGAAAAAAAACAGTGAAGCTGTGAGCTTTGGTTTCTTGTCTGTTTGAATATAGAGATGCAGGTGTATCATTCAGAGGTACATCTTTGTGACTGTAGAGATACGTGAGATTTGCAGTGTCTTCTGAGCTAAATTTGTAAGGAGTCTTTTCTGGGGGGACTGTGTGCAGAGATTACTGGTGATGGGCAGGTGGGCAGTACAGCACACTGCTGCTGCCTTCAAGAATTCAGCTGTGATTCCTTTCTGTCCCCTGTAGTGTAGCCCTTGCATTTTTCAGGGGAGTTCTGCTTCAGCAATGCAGCTGGAAAGCAGAGTTTGTCATCAGAGAGTACAGCAGAGCCAGTGACTTTGTGTTTCTGAATAAAAAGTCAGGAGTTGCTGAGTACTTTGTCCATTTGATTGAGAAAGTAGATTTTCAGAGATGTCTGCAGAGCAGCATTTGTGCCTCTGATAGACCCCTCATTTTCATATGAAATGTGCTGTTCTGCACAGTAACAAGCTGACGAAGAGCAATTTTTTAGAGAGAAAATAGACCTACATTAGAAGGAGAAGAGAAAAATATTGGGCTCCTGCATGAACATCCTTATACCAGTGGTTGTGATTAAATTCATTAAATTCTGACAAACAGATGAACAAACAATCTCCAGGGGTAATGAGTCTCAGTCAATGAACCACAAGTGTTCACAAGTACTAACAATAAGAGAAAATACAATTGAAACCTGCATATGTGTTACTCAAAAAGCAAGTTAAGAACTAATTAAAAGGATTTATTTTTTCCTCTCCATGCTTTGCATTTAGAAATAGATTTATGGAGTATATTCTCCACATTCCAGTATTCTTAGATATAAGCATGAGAGTAGGTTTTGAACTCATTTATTTGTAAAAAGGAAATTTAATAAATTGTCCCACTTGACCAAAAGTTATCATCAGCATTATGCACTTCTTTAAAACAGATTTGAAAACGTGTAACCAGAGAAGTGAAATCCTTCCAAATTCAGTGTGCTCACCCTTTGCTTAGGGTGCATGAAATGCCAGCTCACGAAAATGTGGTTGTAGAAATTGAATGCAGTTCCTTCCAACCTGCCTGGTGATAGCATATTTCACATGCTGAAATGTAAGTATCTCTTTCTGCTCTTGGGGAAAAATGATAACATATGCCATCACCTTAACTGTGCAATAAAGTAACTTAAATTGGACATGTCTGTAGAAAAGTGCTTTGTGTCATGTGATATAAATATCTACATTTTTTTAATGTCCTTTTTCTTATCACCCGTGACAGAGGCCTGTCTCGCCACTGTCAGAATTGATTTTTTCCCTTTGAAGTATTGTTTCTTAGTTCCTCAAAATATTTTTTCCAGCAAAAAAAGATTGGCAAATCGACCATTTCATGTGACAAGTACAGATGGGGAATTGACAATAAATACAATATCAACTTTGCCTTTTTCTTCAGCTTCTGGTCTGAGAGAGTTAATCCTATCAATGACAGTCACGTTAGTTTTATTGATATTTGTAATCTGTCTTTCCTTTCTCTCCCTGGTTCACTGCAATCTCCTCTGGGTTAGCGACCTGTCACACCCTACTGGTATCTAATTGCTGCATGTATTACTTTTTTCATTTAAAATGGTGCTTTTAAGGATCACATGAAGCCTCTTGATGGACAGTGCCAATTGGTTCGATATAAATTATTTTCTTCCCTCTCTCCCTCAGTAGATCACATATTTAACTACATATTAAACTACTCATCAGAGTGCTCTTTGGCTACTGTAAATGGTGAAAAATCACCAATAGGTTGATGCTTTCAGCTGCTCTAGAGAAGTGGACATTTCGGAGAGATTTGACAATGCATCCATCGAGACATAGAAGTCATGGTGGTTTGGAGGGGCCCAAATGAGAGAGTGGTACCAGGTCCATGCTGAACCCTGAACCCTGCTGAACAAGGAATCTGGCTCCTGATTCTTTGGATAATACAGTTTTAATATAATATATATACTAAAAATTATATGTAATTATATAAAAAATATAATTAATATAATAATAGTGTTATATATTATAATTAATATGATCACAGTGTGTATATAATATATTATATATATTAATTATTATGAATTCATTTATAATATTAATAATATAATTTAAAAATTTTTTTACATGTTTTTCTTTATGGCAGTCAGTGATAACAAGCTCCAAGGCCTTAAGCACAGTAAGGGAAAACCCTAATGACTCAAAAACACAAGAGCTGACCTGAAGTCGGTTTGTAAGATGTTGAGTGTGGTTCTAACATTCTACTCTGGGGTTTGGTTTCATACTTGTTCTCTTTCTGTAAACAGGAAGAGTAACTTGAAAGCAAAGGGAGCTTGGTCTGTGTGCACAGTGGCACGTAGGACTTGTACAAACCTGAGCCAAAGAAAGGGTTTGGTCTTTTTCTTTTTCTTTTTCTTTTTCTTTTCTTTTCTTTTCTTTTCTTTTCTTTTCTTTTCTTTTCTTTTCTTTTCTTTTCTTTTCTTTTCTCTTCTCTTCTCTTCTCTTCTCTTCTCTTCTCTTCTCTTCTCTTCTCTTCTCTTCTCTTCTCTTCTCTTCTCTTCTCTTCTCTTCTCTTCTCTTCTCTTCTCTTCTCTTCTCTTCTCTTCTCTTCTCTTCTCTTCTCTTCTCTTCTCTTTTCTTTTCTTTTTCTGTGTCTGTGTGCCAAAATTAAATGTGTGTATTGTAAGGTCAAAGGCAGAAAAGTTTCTGTCAGTTCTCTTGGAGGTCCAGCCATACTGAAATTAACACCTCAGGAGCTTTTGTGTAATTCTTATGGTGGCACTGCCTTTGGCAGAGACAATATGCTCAGGGACAGTATGACCAAGTATGGCCAAGACACTGATGGTTTTTTCCTGACACCCAAAGATGGACAACAGGATAGAAAAGCAAATGTAGTAGTTTTCTTCTAAGACATGCAGTTTTTTCTTTTTCTCCATATTAGGTATTTTTCTTCTAGAAAGGGAAGAAAGGCAAGCAGACTAATTTTTGTCACTACTCCATTTACATATTTAAGTTTTACTAATTTATTTAATATTTGCTGATGAGATGGCCTGATATACTGATGTGGCTATTGATGATGTATTTTATATCCAGAATACAGTGCTGTCAATCCCTAATACGAGGTTTAAATCCTGTATCCATCATGGGATATGTGTACAACAAAAGAACAGACTGAACTGGTAAGGCACAGAAATTTCAGAATTACAGAAAGCATTTAAGAATCTAGTGTTCTTTGATCCAGTCACTTAAAATTTTATTTTATGCTGAGGCTTTCTGCAGCATGGAATCTCAAAATAAAAGGAATTTTTATTTATAACTAGTAATAAAGGCATAAAAATCTGTCATAAAAAAGTCATAAAAATGCAATTAGTGCATTTTAGTAAAATATATTTTAAAGGAATGAACTTGAGTGACTTGTAAACTTAGAAGTAGGTATCTTTGGAATAAACTACTAAGTATAGTTAGATGAAGGTCATATTTCAGCCATATAAAAATTGGTCTTTAATTATATTAGTTGCTGTTGTGGTGGTGTTCACACAAGAACCTCAAACCCTTCATTAAATGTTAAGTAAGCCTCAAAAATTCCCTTATGCAGTTCTGTAATAATGTTTCATATTCTTCTGTTGTGGCACAGAGAAGTGATTTTCCTACTGTAAGAGCCAGAAATAGAACAAAAATTCCCCCAACCAGCAACCACTTTATTGCCTCTCTTTGTGTTCATCAGTTAAAACAGGATTGCATTCTTTGTATATTCATGTTTTAAGTTTCTTCTGAATGTTGGCAGTCTAGGGATGGTTTATTTTTTCTGCTGCATGAGTGGGTATTTCATGGTCTGTAAAGTTCTCCTTACCCTTTTATTTATTTATATTTGCTTTTGACTTTGCACCTTTTCTGCCACTCCTTCACCCAAAATATTTTTCTAACCATAAAAAAGGTCAGTGGTTTTTCTCTTCCTGACCTATGTACGTGGATGCTGTGCAATTAATATTTTAATTTTTCAGAATTAATTTTTTAAAAATAAGTATTTTCATGACTTCTCCCTGCTCTGAAGGGAATCCTCACCTTATACTTTCCTATGTTCCATTAGAGAAAGCAGCCCAGACATCTCTTACTTTTTGAAGTCTGTGTACTGATGCTATTGGACAAATAAAGGAAAACTTTGACTGTAACTGAGAGGTTATTTATGTACAAAAAGACGTCTCCACCCTACCCGTCTGTGCACGCTGGCCCGTGGGCACACGCTCTTTTTCCCTCCCATCCTCCCACCACATTCTTCCCTTGAAGAGCTGTCTGCAGCTGAGAAATTAAGCCTCTTTACACATCCAGCTCCAATCAGTCCTGTTGTCATTAAACCTTTGCTGTGGATCCCTAAATGAACCAACTGGTGTGTAGCGTGCAGTTTTCCCTGCTTCTTGCTAAAGCAGTCCCCTTTTGTGGGGATTTTTTGTGTTGTGGAGGCATAGCCAAGAAAGGAAAACTTCCCTCCCACAGCACAAGAACAAAGTGCTGTTTCCTCTCTGCCTGAAATTATTTTTCTTGAGATGGTCCTACAGGGACTGAAGCCATTTTGCCATTACCCCTTAGTGCTACTTTATGTGGGATTTATAATGAAATTGCTTTGACAATTTGGATAATGATGGAACAACGCAATAATTGATGAAACATTTTGGGGTAGAATGATTTCCTTTGGGAGACATCAAGTTCAGCATTAAAATTGTAGTCCTAACATGATGCGCTGAAACTTTAAATAATTATAATTTTTAAAAAAATAAAATAGTCTTTGCATTGCATAGTGTGTCTCACTGATTTTAGTTTCTGTTAGTTCTTAAAGATTGGAAAGGTCTCTGAAGCAGTAAAATCCACATAGCTTAAGGATCCTATTTCTGATAATCAAATAATCAAGGAATTACCCCGTTTGTATTAGTTCCAAGACAGACAGGAGTAATAGTTTTCCGTAATTTTTACTAAGTTGAGTGAACGAGCTAGTGAGAAGTGTTATGTTATGGTAGCAGAGAAGGAGAAAGCTTTATTGCGGTTTTTAATAATTTCCCTCAAATCTTTAGTTTAAACTTACTCCCTAAGACAGTAATATATTTTACAATGCCTGTATATTTTTTATCGTCCATCTAATGTTTTTTTTATTTAAAGATCTCGGAGCATTTAACTTCAAGTACTTTATTAATGTGTAATCTCACAGAGCATTTAATGTAGATCAGACAATTACATTTACTACTTCTGGAATATGGTTTCATTGATTTTTAAATCCAAATTAATTAACCAAAGTAGGCTGTACTTCATATTTGCAATTTGCAAACAGGAAAAGTGAAATTCAGAAACTGTAAAGCAAGCCAGAGACCTGATCCATATACACTACATACATTAAACCCTCTCCTAATACTCAGGATTGTTTAGCAGAACAGTCAATCTCCTTCAGACATAAAACTGGTTGCATGGCTGGATTTTTGTCATGCTAATTTCCAACAGTTAAATGCTTTAAGGTAAAGCAGTCAGATCAATTGCTAAGAAAAACTCTTCAGAGAAAAATTCTTACAGCTGAGCTGAGGATTCCTGGAAAGGGAAGCCAAATCCTTGAAAGCACACCTGCACAGCCACAGAGAGCTCCTCGGGCACTGCACAGGGGAGATTTATCTGCTAATCAGAGTAGTTTTGCCACAAATGCTCAAAGGAACCTGAACTTCATCAGTTTCTCTGGCAATTGTAAAAGAGATGTTGAGTTAAAACATGTGACATTACACCAAACAGATATGTTAAAAATTGTACTTAAAGGTTAATATAATAAAAGTGTAGTTCATGTGAGAGTGATAGAAATATTGATTATAAAAATGAATAGTGGCCCAGAAATTCAGCTGAGAAGGGGGGATGGGGGGGAAACTAGTTGATATATGAAGAATTTGAGTTGTGACACTAAGATCAATGGCTGTATTTTCACCCAGTGAAGCATGAGAGCTTCAGATAAGGGCAGTTAGTCAGTGAAATACTGACTGACATACCCTTTTACTGTTGGCATTTGGTCTCCAATATTGATCTTGGCTGTCACTGCCAACAAAGTATACTGAGGCTGTATTTATGTTCAGATAATGTTGTGTTCAGTGTTTTATGAATGATTTCTAAAAGCAAGGTGTATAAAGAGTTAATTTGAGCACCCACCCTCTTCTATTTGATTTGGTTTTTCACAATGCTACAAGCCATTATAAACTTTGGCCAATCAGTCAGAAGACAGACAAAATGTGGTAAACCACGCAGATTCTATAAATCCAGAGATTTCCCATTCCTCTGCTGAGAAACAGTATTCTGTAAACAACAATTACATTGTTCTTTGACTGTCAATGCTGGGAACACCATTTCTGAATGTGCAGAAGAAGGAACTAAAGTGATTAAAAGAACAAATCTTTAGGAGGAAAACCATTATTTTTTGTGTCAGTTTGGGAGAGCTGGAAGAGTTAAATTCTGGGCTTTTGAAAATAATAGTAATATTACAGCAAAACACATTTACTGAGAGACATGAATCAAAAGTTTTGACATTTTATTCTCCTTTACCTTTTTCTGCTGGCTCCAGCTGAAAAAGCTTTTGTATGAACAAGTTCTTTGCTTCTGCTCTTTTAAAATTAACAGTTTGAGCTGGAGTCAGAAAGGCTGAGAGAATTCTGTGCTTGCTTCCAAGATGGCTCAAGCAAAGCTGAGCCACCTTGGCTGGACCAAGAGTTGAGCTCTTCCTCCACTGCAATCAGAAGCTTTTGCATGTCATGAGTTATTTGCTGGTTGCTTCAAAGAGACAGAAGGGTTCATCGAGCAAAGAGAAGCACAACCTAAACCAAGCCATTTTTCTGCCTTTCTCAGAGCATCATCCACAGATTTGCAACTTCGGGTTAATTTTTCTTATGTTTGGTCATACCTGCAGGATCCCCTTTGGTTATCATAGGGAGCAGACACAGGATGATTTTTATTGTAGCCTGGCAAACCTTGAACTTCAAGAGAAGGAAAGTTAAGGAAAAGAAGCAGAGCCCAAGCAATGGATTCCCTGACTGCTGAGAGAGTCTGGTGTGCCTGTTCTAAGCTCTAAGGGGAAGAGGTGGCTCTGTCTATGCTTTGACTGCATTTTTGTGGAGAAACAGTTGGTTTGGTAAAGTTATGTCATTTACCCAAGACAGCTTATACCAGTCTTAGCCTTTGACCTCTTATTCAAGTTCATTTGCTTTCTTATACCCAAATAACTCTCTGGGATAATCCTAGCCAGCAGAAGAAACATCACAAGAATGAGTAATGAACTTAGAGGCTGGAGATATGGGAGCAGTGTCAGGAGCAAACTGGGAAATTGCATCAACTTTTAAGAATGCGAGTTTATCACAAATGTAGTTTAAGAACATAACAGTTAAGACAATGCATTCGCATGCTACATTCTGTAGCAGAACTAAGTAACACTGGAAATGGCTTAATCCAACAATGCTGCATTCCAATTCTAGTAATGAAGTTGTGGTTAAACCACTGGGAATTGCCAGCCAGCCAAAGTCACTTGTTGCTATGTATCAAATTAGAAAAAAAACATTTTATTTGAATATACGAACTCAATATTGTTTTTGCCTGTCTTTGCTTCAGACTTTGTTTTATACACTCTGTGAAATTGTATGCTGAACACCAGCTAGTCCCTTCACTGGTGGAGCATTTTATGCTGAAGTTGTCTCTCCACTGCACTGGATGCAAGGACTATTTGTGGCTTGGGTTATGGCTGGAGGTTTCTCTGATGGGGTATTTGAAGTTATGACAGTCCTTCATCTTCTTTAAAGCCAAGGTTATACTGTGCAGAGCAATTCTAGAGATGCTGAAAGTTCTAAAAGCATAGGTAATGAGCATTTTAATTAAGCAGAGTGAGGAACCACTGAGATTCAGATGTACAATGTTACCAGACAGAGCCTTCTCAGATTGGAGAGTAGTGGTGCTTTATCTTAATGTGGATTTTCATAGGGTTCCTGAGGGTGCTGTGACCACCTTTTAGCTCAAATATGGTGAATTATTATTGTCATGATTGTAATACAGCATTATGTAGAGAAGCAGTAATTCTAGACATTGGGTGAAGCCAGCTAATGTTATTTTTGCATTCTTACCTCAGGGAAGAGAATAAGAAGGTTAAAATTGGAAATTATGATGCTTTACTCATTAAGGCTTTTACAGTTACAAATGAATATGGGGTGAGAAGGGATGCCTTCTGGACCATCAGAAGCAATTCTTAGCACTTTGAGATTTCACGTTTTTCCTGAAATGGAAAAATCATTTATGCATACCATTAGTCGCTTCCTAGAAGACAAGGTATTTTGCTGCAATAAGCTTGAAAAATGTGACTTTTTCAAACTTTTTGTTTCAGTCAATCAGCTTTGGTTTTTAAATCATGAAATTGCTTACATGTGAGTGAGCATAACTAAACACCTGTAAAGTACATCTGCTGATGGCAGCCAGCGACACATAGTGAGTTCAGTACTGAGCTAATGCTGCTCTCTTGTGAGCCCAAGTCAATCAGGAGCTGATGGTTGTCTGTTTAAAGCAAGTTTTCCCAAAAATTTGAATTTTATGTTCAAAAAACATGTTTTCCATTTCTCACTAAGGGTTTTGAGGGCTGAGTTCTTTCAGGCAACAGCTTTGTGGGTTCCTGGAAAACTGACAGGAAACCCTTTGGGCTATCAGAGTGTCCTTCCATCACATCTGCAGCCTGCTCTTACCAGTGGTCCCCTGCTGTAATGCTCTTGCCACCATGGCTAGAAGCATCTCTCCTGAGCATGCTCTTCACCCAGGGCACATTCACAGGAGCACAGGAGCAGCCTCAGAGCACACATGTAGCCTGTTTTAAACATTGCCACTCTCATGTGCTGGGAACTGGCCTCCTTGGTTCCCTGAACATACCAGAGGCTTCTGTTCCAGCCCCAGTGCAACCCACAGGTTCTCTGTAGCCAGTGATCACCTCTGGACTTGACTCTTCCTTCTTGAGTGAGCTTTGGGCTGTTTGCAGTCTGCAAAGCCCATGAATTCTTGGAACCTCGTTACCACAGATTAAAAAGGTTTTTTCAGGAAGCAATTTTTGTTTTCAGAGACAGAAAAGGGGAGCAAGGGGGAACATATGGGGCTTTGGTGTATTTGTTGGATTTTGCAGTTAAGGGCCCCCTGCAAACGTTCTCTTCAATACTTTTCAAGGATCTGATGCAGCAGGTGTGTCTTGGGCTTAGTTTCATTTTCCCTCAATCCATCTCTGTCATGATTTAGAATAGAACAAAGGTGGTCAAGGGTGAATGAAACCAGACATTAAAAAAGAAAAAAGGTACAGCATACTTCAGAAGCATTTTACGATGATATGATCAAACAATCTCATACACTGCTACTACATGCAGCATGATGACAATTTAAGAGCATTAAAGATCTGTATCAGCATCTTCATCTGCATTTACAGAAAAAAAGCAGAAGCAAATATTAACATAGCTTTTTACAGACTGACTTTTTTTCTCATTTCACTTTATTTTGATATTATGTGTACCCTGTCCACTATTACTGTTCACTGTAGCACCATTATCTTACCAGCTCCCCTTAAACTGCATTAAATATTGCACTAAAAAGAGCAATGCTATTCAGGGTTGGGAGCGATTTGAGTGTTGTTTGCAGTATCTTAGATCAAGCTTGTACTGTAACCATGTCTACCAACCTTTAATTTCATAATTTAGAACATGGCTTCTTATGTAAATATATATGGACATACATACATATGTAACATATATGTGTTTGCATATATATATTTATATATATATATACATATTTATGCACATCCATAAACATAGAAAAGCACAGAATGCTCCATGTCTGCCTTTCTGAATGGCATCTGAGGATATATCATTGAGTTCATAACCCATCATTTCTATTCTCCTAGGCACTGTAAAATTCATTAAGCTAAGTAAAATGGCAAATTACTGGAGTATATAGAAGTGTGCTTGTTTGATTTTTGGGCTCTTGTCCATGTTGCTTACCGAGCAACACTGCCTCATATTAGAAGGGTCATGATTTCTAAAGACTCTAATAAAGTGAGTCATATTATGTGTGTGTATTAGAGTGTAGCAAAAAAGCCTTTGTTCACTGTGACTGCAGTGGAGCTGACTTAATGCCCTGTTCTGCAGCTGCTCTCTAACTACCACTCACTCCAGTATTTTTTCTGCAAGAACCAGTTTTGTCCATCCTACAGGTTTGTTCAGGAATGTTTACAGTGATGTCCTTTGAGGTTTTTCTAGCCTGTGACCAGTCTAATGAAACAACTGGATAGTTTCTAGTGTAGAAAGCTGAAGAATATTTTCTGGCAGTAGTTTTACATTGGGGTTTGATAGGCTGAAGTATCTGTACAAATCAGCCCTCAAGGTGTTCAAAGCACAGAAGCATTCATGAGTTTACTCCTTGCATCTCGAGCTCCCTTGTTGCAACTAAAGAGATGTCAAATCATTTCTTTAAGGGTTTGGGGAATGAGACTCAAAGGACTTGACTTCAAAAGAGCCTGTCATTTGTTGGTTTGCGTTTAGACACCTAAATGAGCAACCTAGTGTTGCAGGTCATTCAACATCCAGCAGACTCAACTGATTTTGTTGAGATTGTTTATTGTTGATTATTGTTGAACACTTCTGATACTTGACTGCATCTTCTGGATGGCTGATTGGAAGCTGAGCATGTTGGCTCTACCTGGGGCTGGATGTGCTTAACAGCATTGGAAACCCATTCCAGGATCTCTTTTTTTCCAAATGCAGCTTGTTGATACACATGACAGTGCTCCTAGCAGGCTCCTAGGCTTTGCATGTTATCCTGCTCACCATCAGTTTGCTCAGCAGCTAGTCCTTGCTCAGTAGCTGATAGCAGAGGCTAAAGGTGAAAAAATATGCTCAGACCTTCTCCTCCTCCCTCCCCATACACTTAGCAAGGGTAAGGATAAGCGGCTGCCAAGGAATCCATCATTTGTCCTGGTTTGAAACCTATAAATAGCCAGATCATTAAAGGTGTCACTTACAAAGCCTTTGTCACAGAAGCTATTTATGGTGTGGACTTTGGCTCTGCAGAGTTTTCTGGGACTGCCAGAAGCAATGTTAACCTACCTGGCCAGTGAGGCTGGCAGAACTGGTAGCAATGTCTTCTTCTCCTTTACAGTATTATAAATTCATTTTGCTGTAAAGGAGAGCGAAATCTGGCCTCATACTTTATAACCAAATAAGAAACAAAACTATCCAATGACTAGCAAAATTTTCATAAAAGTGTTTTAGATAGGGAAGTAAAAATTGTCCTGCAATTTTTAGTGCTCTTCGAGGGAAAGGAAGGAAATGCACTTTTTATTTTAAAGATTTCACTGGGTTGCTGCTTACTGTCTGGGGAACCAAGAATTCCACAGCACAATGTCAAAAACTTGCACCTTAAATAAGCTGTAATGAAAAGATACAAGGACAGAGTGTTTGGTGGTTACAGGGTTATTAAGAGACTCAGCAGACCCAGATTAATTTCAGTCCTTTGCCTCAGACCTAGGTTATTACTTTGGTCAGGTTACTCAGTCTGTAAAAGGAGAATTATGCATGGCTATCTGTAAGAGTGTCATAGAATGGTTTGGGTTAAAAGAGACCTTAAATATGCTCTAATTTCAACCATAAAGGGACACCTTCCATTAGACCAGGCTTATTCAAGCCCCATCCAAACTGGCCTTGAACACGTCCAGGCATGGGGCACCCAAAGGTTGTCTAGGCGATATATTTCAGTGCCCCACCACCCTCACAGTAAAGAATTTCTTCCTGATGTCCAATCCAAACCTAATTCATTCAGTCTAAAGCCATTACCACTTGTTCTATTGCTAGAATCCTTTGTCAGAAGTCCCTCTCTAGCTTTACTGTGGGCTCCCTTGAAGTACTCAAAGGTGCCTTAAGGTCTTCCCAGAGACTTCTCCAGTCTGAAGAACCCAAACTCTCTCAGCCTTTTTCCATAGCAGAGGTGCTCCAGCCATCTGAGCATCTTTGTGGCCTCCTCCTGACTTGCTCCAGCAGGTCCTTGTCCTTGCAGTGCAGCCCAGGACATGTTTGGCTTTCAGGGCTGTGAGTGCACATTGATGGGTCACATTGAGCTTTTTGTCCATCAGCACCTCCACATCTCCCCAGGGCATTCTCTACCCAGACTGTGCTTGGGATTGGGATTGCCCTGAATCACGTGCAGGACCTTGCACTTGGCCTTGTCAAACTTAGTGAGGTTTGCCTGGTCCAACACATTCACGTCCCTCTGGATGTTTTTCCCTTCCCTCCAGCATGTCAGCTGCACCACACAGCTCTGTGTCCTCGGCAGACTTGCTGAGGCTGCACTCAATCCACTGTCCATGTCACCAAACAAGATGATTGTCACAATTCTGACACCTGAGAAACACCGCTCATTGCTGGTCCCCATTCAGATGTCGAGGTATTGACTGCAACTCTGAGTGCAACCATCCAGCCTATTCCTTATCCACTGAGTGGTACATCCATCCAGTTTAGAGACAAGGATGTTGTGTGGGACACTGTCAAATGCTTTGCACAGCTCCAGGTAGATTACATCAGTTGCTCCAACCCTTATTCAGCAATGCAGTTTTTTAAGGATGGTGTTTCAGTTCATGAAGCCCCCAAATATGCCCAAATCTTTCAGTTTGCACTAGAAAGATTATGGATTAGGTGCTATTATTATTTCCTTAGCTTTTTCTGTAGTTCTGGTGTTAACTGCAAGCAACATGATTTGATTTCAGTTCACTGATGGTCTGTTCCATTAACCAAATAATGAAGATTTTCTCCTTATTAAAAACACAGAAACTAATGTTAGTCAAATTATTACTGAAAAATGCTTTGCTAATCAAGTTAGGAGAGACTCTGCTTGTTTCATTGATGCATTGAATATGACAGGCCAGCTTGACTGAAGGCAGCCAGTGTGTATATATATATAAATATATATATATATGAGTGTATGTGTGTGCATGTGTGTGTGTGTGTGTGTGTGTGTGTGTGTGTAGCACAACTGATGGTTGCTGAAAGTTTCTGTGTGGTGAACCATGACATTAATAGTGAAATCAAGGTTTGCTAGCTGACAGACACCAATTTGCCACAGGCCATCCCTCCTCTCCACCCTCCCTGGCACGTTTGTGCACTCACACACACACACACACATACATGGACATGTCTGTTGATTTCTGAAAAATCCTATGGATATTTGCAATCTCTGCTCTCAAGACATTTTCCAGCCAGCCTCTCATAATGTCTCGTGTGCATTCCTGCAGGCTGAAAAAAAAGAAAAAAATAAGTAAGAAGAATTACAGATGATTCAATTAAACTGATATTGTTCACAACAAAAATGAGAGCAAATGCAATTTGGGTCCTGTTCATGTGACTTAATTATCTCTTACCTCCCCACTCCACCCCCTTTTTTAGAATTTAAAAACAATTATGATATAATTGCCAATCTGGAGATCCCTAGATATGCAGTAAATACGCTTTGTCTCACTGAATGCTCTTTTTCCTGATTCAGAAATGGGACCTTATTAAAAATGCACACACACAAACACAAAAAAAAAATCACATAAAGCCATCAAATGACCTTCAGGAAATAAAATTCTGTAAAGCTGTATACCCAGGAAAGACATACCCGTGTATTAAGTGAGTGAATCTGCTAAAGTCATTGAAGATAATTAGCTGTGTGCATTTATAAGATGCGCACACTTTCAACACTCGAGGCAAATCCCTAGAAGTCAATTGAGACCTTCTCTGATAGAGGCGTGGAGGTGCATTTGAAGACCAAACATGCCTTTTTTTGCCTGAATTAGTAACGTTTCAAAATTTACTAACAGCTTTTTAATGTGTAATCAGCTTGACTTAATGGGGAAGAAAAAAATCGCGATCATTAGGAAGCCCATACCGAGTGTATATATTCTCGCGGTGGGAAAGTGCCTTGCAGTATACAGTAGTCTGGAGTAAGTAGGATCCATTACCCATATCTGATGAAGGGCTGTCAGATATGAAGCAAATTTAGAGACCTGCTTGTCCCTTCAGCTATTCATCACTGCTGAGTAGCTCTAGCGGCAGCCGGTGGTATTTTTAGAGAGGAGAATGATACGGAATTTCTCCGTGTGCTGAACATTAGCTGATCCCATTACTCAGAGCTACTCGGAAAGTCACAGCTGACACATCAGCTTGGTGGCAAAGAAGAGCTATTGGCTCACAAGGGAAAACACAGAGGAGACGTCTGAGGAAGGTACATTTGTGGGGACATTGCCACGTTGAGGCTTTTGTCAGCTGTGGTCCTGGAGTGTTACTTGGAGTCAGCAGGAAAATGCAAAGATAATTTTGAAATGTACATTTTCTCAGGATTCTGTGCAATTTTATCCATGTATGTTGTCACATAATGCAGGTAATAGTTTGAATAATAAGAATAATAACTCACTGTTAGCTCCTTAAAGCATCCAGGAGCTGAAAAAAGGTTTGTCCTGAACTTTGGGATATTTTCAAAATAATGTGGGCAGCTGACTATGAACAAGCTATTTTGCAAACAACCAAAGTTATCTGTATTATTATTTACCATTATTTCATCAAAGAAAATCCATTTAGTTTAATGCTCATTTGAATTGCTTCTCTTTAAGACCTCCAAATCCTAATAATGTGTCGAACACACTCCAGAATGTCAAAATAGTAAATTGTATGTAATTTTCTTTGACAGTAAGTGGATGAGTCCTTGCCAGAATTGTTCCTCTTTACACCCGGTGTGAAGTCATTGCTTTTCTTCTGTCAAATGATATTTGACTTTCTAAAACCTACTAACAAGAACACTGCTGACCTTCTCATATCAAAATCAGCTCAGTGGGGCTGTGGGGAGCAGGGAGAAGTGGTCAGCAGGCAGTGGCCTTCTGCCTGTTCTGCTGCAGTCCCAGCTCCGTGCTATCAAGAACCGAGGGTGGGCACATGTGCCAAACATTTAAAAGCTGGACGATGCTTTAAAGAATGTGCTTTTTTTTTGAATAGCTCTAGTACTCACCCCCGAGCGCTGAGATGCTGAACTTCCAAAGCTTTGGGCTTACAATGAATAGCATTCATCTTCGCTTCTGGTTCTGATCTTGTAAAAGCTAACTCATGCATGCACAACATGATAGACCATGTTACGCCTCAGAGCCTTTTTCAGAGCTATCATCTAATACATTTTTTATAAGCCAGAGTGCATTCATAGAATTCTGCCTCAAAAGGCATTCGGATTTAATGCCTGCACTGAAATGTCTGGGCTGGCTACTTGTGCTGTTTGAAACAAAAGGGTAGTGAAAATGTTGACATTTTTTATGGTAGTCTTTAAATTTCAGGGCTTTTTTTATTAAAGGTATGTTGTTTACAAATAGAAGAATGTCCAGAGAAAAGCTTCTTTCTCATAGTCCTAAATGAAAAGAGTCTGAGTTTTGTCAGCCAAGAAGGTGTATGCTCTTTGTGGAAGTGGTTGTTTGGGTGTATTTTATACACATATACGCACATGTGTACATACATCTGCAGAGAGGCTGATCTTGGAACAGGCTAGATTAGGAAAATATTAGGAGGCAGATTTTTGGTGTCAGTCCTGCAATATAGCTCAGGTTAGCTGCTAACAGAAGGGAAGAGCAAAAATGGTTCATGGGTATAATTTTCTAACATTCATCAAAGTACCAAAAAAAAACCCAAAAAACCAAACCGTAAATCACCGAAGTTTTAACTGATTAAGGGATGCTTGAAAATATATGTTTACCCTTATTGAATCTACCTCAGTAGATGGACAAGTTTGCACTCTCACTGAGAAATTGGTTTTCTAAAGAAAATTGGTAATCTGAGGTAAACAACAGTGCTCTTGAATTTTTCTAGTCCTCTGCAGGCAGGACTGAATTTGTTTGGCTTGCTCTGATACATTTTGAAGATTATTTTCCTATGTATCAGAAATTTGATTTAGCAGCTAGAGTTATTCTTGGGTTTCTATGTAACTGGAAAGCTTGTTTGTCTTTAAAATGGGGAGGACATTGGTAGTGGTAGAAAAATTGTGAGATCTTACCTCCTAATGCTTTCTTGGAGTCCCAAGATAAAAATTCTGTTGAAGTATTTCAGAAAATGCTTTTTCTTTTTTTAAAGATACTTCTGAAAGGCTTCAAGATGAAAATTCTGTGAACTGCTGGTTATGAATGACTCATTTAAAAATCCAAGTTTGGCTCTGTGCTTCTACTTTGAAAATGTGCTGAGATGGAGAGTGTGTCAGAATCTGGGCCTTTGATTCAGTTCTGTGTAAGGGATAGAGAGTGTCTTCTGCTTTGTCTTAAGAATAATTTGTCTTGATGTTATTGTCCTAAAGTGCCTTTGAAATAATAGAGTCTGTGTATTTCTGAGTCAAATTAGAGGCTAAGACAAGATAATTGAATTTTATATTTTGTGTGTGAGGTATGTGGTGAAAATATTTGTCCAGATTTTATAATATTTAATTACCTAGAGTTGTGTTGCCACACTTTGCTTTGGCTTGGCATCTTGTTACCCAAACAAGTTGTTGTCAACCCATTCTCTGGAAGTCCAAGGCCAGGTTGGATGGGGCTCTGGTCCAGTGCAAGGTGTCTCTGTCCATGGCAAGGGTGTTGGAAGAAGGTGATCTTTAAAGGTCCCTTCCAACCTAATTTCTATGTTTCTATGATCTTCTGCCCTTGATCTCATCATACAGACATTAGATACTGTGCTTATGGGTTTATTTTGTTTCTAACAATGACTGCAAGCTGTCTAACCTTTTGTGCATGTATGTCTTTCCATGGGACTTAAATATCATTTTCCTTGTAGGAAGAGCCCTGGGGGAGGGTCTGACTGGACAGAAAGTGGCATAGGAGTCAGGTTTGCACCTTGGCAGCACAGAAGGAGAATATTAGGGTGTCCTAAAAGGCTAGGCAACAGGCCAACAAAAGGGATTGTTTCTTAGTTTGATACCTGTGAGTCCACATCTATAAACTGTGTCCAGTTTTGAGCTCCCCAGGACGAGAAACTGTTGTTTCCCCCCTGCTGGGGGGAGTTTGGCAGAGGAACTCCAAGGTAGTCAGGGATATGGAATACATGATGCAGAAGGAGTGGCTCAAAGGACTGCCTTATTCTGGCAGAGAAGGGGAAAGGCAAGTCCTAAAGGTGTTCTGAAATACTGACAGGTTACAAATACAATAGAGAAAGACTCTTTTCACAGCGGTGCACAGAGTACGTAGGTCTGGAGGCAACAAGCACAAGGTGTTGGCTTGGAAAGGCAAATGTTGATAAAAGAAAAAATTCCACCATGGTGTAGTCAAACACTGTAACAGGAACCCAGAGGGATTGTCCTTGGAGATGCTGAAATATCTGCACAGCCCTGAGCAACCTGATCTAGTTGGCCCTGCTCTGAGGGTGGCTTGACCAGGTGACCTCAAGGTGTCCCTTCCAACCAAAATTACCCTGTGAATGTGTGCTGACACAGGCTCTCTCTGTTTAACAATGCAGTCAGGAAATTTGAATGCTGACAAAAGAGAAGGGTCAGTTCCTCCTGCTTTAAGAACCATTTGTGTGAAGTTAAACCAAAAACCCCAAACAAAATGCGCTTGTTTTGAGGTTTGCACAACTTGTGCCCCAAAGTGAGCAAGTTAGAATTTTTTGTCACATCCTGCAGAAGCAAAAACCACATGGCTGTATTTTGCAATGATTGCAGTAGTAATTTGTGGCTCTTGCAGGATTTCAGTATTTGTAACCACCTCTACTGCACTCTGTGTTTGGACATGGAAAAAGAAGAACTTCTTGGTTCCTATGTGATGATCCAGTGGTGAAGTATATCTTTAGAATCAACTAAGTGCCCACCTATCTTTTTTCTTTCCCAACTGTCAGGACATCTGGAAGCAGATTTAACATATCTAACCTTCTAGAGCTATAATTAGCATTAATTTCTAGTGCACTAGTGTTCAGAGAGCTCAATCAACTTCAGTTGCTTGATGAACAAACATATAAGAGACCCAGACTTTGTTTCACCCTCTCCAACAAAAACAATTAATTTGAATGTTAAGCTGCCTGTGCAGCTCCTGACAAGACCCACCCCAGCTGGACCTTGTAGACAATTGTGGCTGCCTTAGATGTTCATCCATGGAGGCCTTTCACAGGTGATGGAAGAAGAGTGGGCACTATAGAAGGCTGCCTAGTTTTAGCTACTACTAGGATAATACATCTGAGATTTTTTTGCCAGGAAAAGGATTTGTCAAAGACCAAATTTCTGGACAAGGGCCTGGAAAAAGACTTGGGTCCTGAGTCACGGTCCAGAGCCTGTGCTGGTTTTATACCCTCTCTGCTGTGATCCTGAAAATGCCCCTCTACCTGAAACATGATGGGCTGCTTCATAGAATATTATTTGGTCTGTTTTCTCCAGAAAAGTGTGTTTTACACACCTGAATCACTTCTGAAGGAGACAGTCTGTCATTCTAGATGTTTTTAAAAGCAGCAGACAGCAGCCTCGCTCAACATTTCTGCAATAATGATGACAACCACTGGAATAATATAAACCACTTACTAATCAGTTTGCAAAGACAGGACATCTGCTTTACACAATACAGAAGCAAATTAAGGAGGCTTTCACAGTATTCTGAAATTGTGTGTTAGACTTTAAAGAGAGAAAGAAAGAAAGAAAGAAACTAATGGTAAATAAATTGAACCATAGTGCTAGTTTTCATCCAGCTGTACGCAGCTCTAAAACAGATATCTCAGAAAGGTACCTATTATTTATTAATTCAAGATGACTCCAAAAAGCAATTCCTCCATAAATTTCTTTCCAACAATTTTGTAATCTCAGTAATTTCTTGGCAGAAATTATGCTGGGGAGAATATATCCTCAATCACAGTCTTCACTATTGTAACTCTGAGTGGCTCTTGCCTGTAGACACTTGGCTTTTTAAACGTTTAAAGGGTTTTTGTATGCAGGTGTACCATGTGTTAGGTGCTGACTCTAAACTACTCTGTCCTACCTTGCATTGCAGAAGGAAGAGAGGGAATCTGGGATTCATGGCATCCCACATTTAATGGGTTTGGTTTGTATGGCTTTGTCAAGGTTCCATCATCTTCCTGGTAGCAGCCCCAAAGCAATTCTCACTGCCTCTGAGAAGCCCCATATATAATCTTCTAAGCTAAAAAGTTTAATATTTTTCATGCATGGAAAACTGTCAGCTTGTGTTCTAATATGTAATATTTGGGCAGGGAGGAGACCAGCTCAGCTGCCTTCAGGGATTTAGTGTGAAAGTCAGGAGTAAGACAAGTGGGCAAAATTTAGATACAGGTGATTTAGGATAGGCATTGCACACCAGCTTGGAAGCAGGTCGCTCTATTTAATTTACTTCTGTGGGTATGTATTTCAATAGACAGGTATGTCTGACAGAGTTTAGAATGAATCTGAACAGAAATCCTAAGATTGATTTTTATCACTGTCTGGTCCATGGCAAGAGATGCCAGTTTAACCTGTTTCTTACTTGATCTAAAGGCCAGTGGGACTGGGATCTGTGCTTATGTTTCCAGAAGTTAGCCACATCTGTACTCTTTTGGTTAAGAAAATTCATTTAAAACTAGGAGAATATAAGCCAGAAATGCACCTGATTGCCTGGAGAATCTAGTTGTGGAATATACACAGTGCTGTGCTCTGCATGTTTTAGATAGCACAACATATAACCAAAATCTGACAGTCCAGAGAAAATGAGTCCTTTTGGGAAATGCAGATGTTAAAGATCTGACCATGTGCAGCCTTTAACTAGGAGAAAAATGCACTTTAAGTTCATCATTATTTCCTTTTTTTCTTGGATTGGAGAATGTACTGATTGGCTGAATTTATGTAGAAATTGCTGGCTTTGCTAATGTTGAGAGTAACACTTGCCCACAGAACTGAATCCGTTTGTGGAATGTGTGTATAGTATCCCTTTTACTTTTTCATGGATATGCAATCCCCACCTTCATCTCAGAGTTAGAAAGTTTAATATCTAAAGCAAAACATACCACATTAAACAAAGGATGTTTAAAGCTCTTAAGGAATTGGTTTTCATTTAATTCCAAAATAATGATACGCAGGTTTTCTTTGGTCTGTTTATTTTTAAAGGTGGTGAAATATTTAGTACACTATGTTACACTTTTACCCCTTCTAGATTAAGTGTTCTGGATACCCATAATCTTTAAACTGAGATGGCACATGAGAATAATAATGGAGCAAGTCTCCACTATAAGCTTTCTCTAAACCAAAAATATTTGGATTTTGAGGAGCTACTTGATGTTTCTTGCAGTTGATCCTCTCATCAAGGATGACAGCAAAGACTGGCTCTCTTCTGTAAAACTGTGGTCTCCTCTCATGTCCATGGGTTTCATCTGTCTAGAATTAAGATACCAGAACTCTTAGTAGTGCTGCACTGCAGCAAAAATGGGGGTTTTCCTCTCTCATTGGTGCAGCAGCTCACCAGAGCGTTCTGTTTCCCCATTCCTTTAGCATTTGCTGACAATGTGGATTCATTGACTCTATCCACACTTCTTACTAATATAAAACACCACTGATCTGCACAATACTGTCTACAACAGGCTTAGAACTTGCTGCATAACTTAGCCTAATGATTAATTTTATTTCATTTTGTGTCACCCTCTCTTCCTACCTAGAAACAGAGATATTGCAATACTGCCAGCGCATCTCTAAGAATCTCGGCTGCTCCAGACACTTCTAGCACCTGTGTTTTGTGAACTCTTAGGTGCACATTACATCAATACTTATTTTTGGAGTAGAGGCCCACAGGGAGCCCCTGGCATAATATTTTTGCAGTAATTCAGGATTGAACTCCCTGTGGTTAGGATATACAAAGATATTCTAAGGATGACAGCGATTTGTGCCTTCTGCACAGTGTTTCTCAAACCTCAAAATGTCTTTCCCTCAGCAATTTAAAGGTTGCTGTTGGCTGTAACTGCAGGGGAAAAGATATTACTGTTTCTGTGAAGAAGTTAGTTGTGAACATGAAAAAAGCTTCAGTACTTTCTCTAAGGGGAGGCACCAAACCTCATAAAAATATTGACAGAGCTTATGCATAGCTTTTCTGCACTTTGTTGGTTATAAATAAAATAAAGGTACCCAGATTGCATTTCATAATAGAAGACAGGTGAGCTGAAAAATTTATAAAGATGTGAGAGAATTAAGAATGATAATTTTCAGTTAATGTTTGAATGATGTGGCTCTATTTTAAACCATTTAACGTGAGATGCAAATGAATACACCTGAAAAGGGAACTTCATGTTTGTGGGTTTACTGTAATCGAACACAGTATGTATTTGAAGCAGTTGTTAGGGAAATGAAGGTTTAAGGCTAAATATGACTGTTCTACTGAAAAGCTCAAAAATGTTTTAATCAAGTAGAGAAAACAGGTCCTTAAACAAATAGGAACCTCAGGGTACTCCCTGGGGGCATGTGAGATCACAAGATCATGAGGGTCCTAAGGCAATGAGAGGAGCCCCCCAGAATTGGTTTTGTGCTTTTGATTTCACTGTAGAAAGTCCCAGTTCATTCCAGACTGGCATGCTTAGCTCTCTCAGAGAAGCAAATTTTCTCCCTCATCACGAAGTGTTGATGAGAAGGTGACTCAAAAGCCATGGGCACTCATGGGAGAGGACAAGGGGCACACACTTTCATGTGGACAACCAAAGGCCAGTGCCAGCCCCTCTGGTCAGCTTTTCCAGGCAGGGTGTGCCCAGTGTCTTGTCTGCTGAAATAAACTGTGTGAGGGACAGAAATGGCAGAGATGCAAAGATGGAAAAGGCAACCCCAAAGCCCCACAGCTGCTGGAATCAGGAGGAGCAGCAGGGTGGGGGGACATCTGGCAGGAGCAATGGGTGATAGGAAATTCATTAATTACCATGACAAGTGGAGTTCAAAGACAGAAACAGCAGAGTAGCCCCTCCCAGAAGAAGCTGAAAGATTAAATATTGCCTCATGATGAGTAAGTGAGGCAAGGGAAGGCCTCCACTGGCAGATCTAGTGACAGTGCTTCAAACATAAACATTTGTGGGGATACCTTTAAATGCTGATGCTCTTCTCCTCTCTGGGAAAACACTGAAAATAGCATTTTCTAGCCCAGAGCCACTGAGCAGGAGTAAGCAGTTGCAATCTGTTGACATTGTATGTTAAAAGCCACAATCTGTGTCTGGTGAGCAAGGAGAGGTTTTAAAGTTGGAGTTGAACTAGCTGAGGTAAATAGGCAGGAATGCATGCTTTGGTCTTTAATTTGTATTCAGTTTTAATAGCATTTAATTGATTTTTGAAGTATTTTTGGAGCTTTCAAATAATTCATAATGGTCTTTTAGAGCTTTAGATACAGAGCAACATATTTCCAGTTAAAGATTCATTATTTAATTAATGCAGCTCAGTCAAGTCCTGATAAATACGAGCACCATCAGAGCTATTTTTGTTTCCTGATTCATTTCTCCAACAGGACTGAGGAAACATGGCCTTGAACCATGTTTCTAATGGTGAACTAATTTCCTGCTGAATAGAAACAAGGAAGAGAATTGTCTGCATATATTCTGCCAAGGATTCTACCACATAATACAGAGATTAATAAAATCATTACATTTCTCCCCCTTCCTAACACCTTACTTGACTTTACTAAGCCACACACTCTGAAGTGGAAAGCCAAACACTGAATAGAAATAGTAGCTAACATATAAAAAGAAGATTAAGACAAGAAAAATAACATTCTTAGCTCTTTTTCAGCAGTACTGTTTTTATAACCAAAAATCAACCTCTGTTTCTAAACAATTTCTATGCTGTTTGGCTATTAGCATTGCTGCCATTTAAAGCTTTCTCCTTTTTCTTCCCTCTCCTCTCACCCCCAGTATTTCATTTTTATACCTGTCATGAAATGGTGTGGGTCAGGAGTCAGCACAGAGTGCATCATTTGTATATAGTGTCTTTTTTCCTCATGTGCCTCTGCTGCCAGAGAAATTGAACTTTCATCCATTAAAAATCCATTTATTGTGTCTTGACTTCACTGAACTAAAGAACAGGACATTTTATCAAATAGTACAGTTTAAAATCAAATTAAATTGTACTAGTACCCAGAAAATGTGACATGATAAAGACCCCAGCCATTTAAAAAATCTTTTGAAAGACCTTCCTGATTTCACTTGCTGGTACTTCCACATGTCCTCTGAAGTTCAAACTGGTCAGTGATGCAGGGACTTGCATGGGACACCTAAAAAGACCCCATTTCTCTTTTTCCTCCCCTTTTCTTTTTTCCATAAAACAAGTGGTGGACACTTCTTACAGATTTGTGCTCCCTCAGGTTTGACACCTGCAAGCTGAGTCTGGGTGTGAGTGGTCCCCAGCTGTGGTGTCCTGGTCCTTTCAGGTGATCCTTGTGTTGGACATCATTGGCAGTACAGAATTGCCACCTACAGTGATGATTTGTGTTGGAACTCCCTGTGCTTGAGTAACTCGGTAGCAAACTCATGAAAATCAGGAGAGGCAATGCTTGTCCAGCAATGTGCTTGATGGCCTTTCAGCTTGGTTAAACACATTCTCCCAAAATTTGGGATTGCGTCATATGTTCTTCTGTCACAACCTGGTCCCTTTATTGCCATATGTACCCACAGCTCGTAGGGGAGAGCCTCACTAAATATGATTCTTATCCCAGTCACAGTTTCCACAATTCTGATGTGCCACTGGAGTCAGGGAAGCTGGAGTTTCGCAGATGGATCACAGAATCAAATTGTGCAACTCGCAGGGCTACATATGCACAGAGTTTCTGGGAGTCCAGGAATGAAACCGGGGGCTGAGAAAACACCCGTCTTCCAGACCCCAGTGCACGGGCAACAGCTGGAATTTGCACGGCTCCTTATTCAATTAATATTCAGAAGCCACTATTGCATTTTCCCAAGAGCAGAGAGACAGTAAAAGCAAGCTGCTACATCTGGCTCCACTGTTTGTCCTCCCCCTTCTGCAGTGTTGGGTTGTTTGGTTGGTTGTTGGTAGTGTTTTGTTTCTATTTTAACCTCTTATAAATATGTGTTACATTTGGCAAAGAGGCAACTGGGGACCGAGAAGAGAGCAGCAAAGTGGTGTTTCAGAAGCCAAGAGAGAAGCATGTTTGAAGTGAATTGCACCAGATTTTTGTTCAGATGGGAGACGCTTGATTTGGTTTTTGCTTGACTTGCTTCCATGCGTAGTGAACTGCTGAGATGCTTGTTTGTAGTTAAGATCTTTCTAAGGTATGGTTTGGGTTTACAGTCTAAACAACAAGAGGAAGGCTTACTACAGTGATAAATATTTATTTGGATATAATGCTCACAACGTTTTTAAAATGTAAGCAACAGATTAAATACAAATAAGTCATCACTGCCTTTCATTTTTGAAAAATGAGGTATATCTTTTCACTTTTGGACTGTATTGTGTATTCTGAATGGAAGCAGATTACAAAATGATATTTAGAAAACACGATTTATAGACCCTTCTTTTGTTTGCATATACATAAGAGGTGTCCATTCTGTTTGTGTGCAGAAGGAATACAGCCGGTATGATGGTTTTTCTGGCTCCCAAGCTGCTCAAGTAGAAGACCAGGCCAGGGAATGTATTCCCTTATAGTGTTTTCTGGACTGAGGCATGGTCTGGCCCTTGAATTGCATGTAGTACACAGGCTTCAGAAGAGCTGATTCTCTGGCAACATGCTTTTTTTCCTGCTCAAGGCCAGCCCTGGAGAAGGAGGTGAAAGAGAGTTACTAAATTTCATAGCTTGTTACTTACTGTCTTCAATGGATGATTTCAGCCTGGAAATCATTTACCATTTCTTACAAAGTATTGACAAGTGGCTGAAAGCTAAAAGGAGGTTGTGGAAGTTGTTTTTAGTTTGCAATCAAAATGAGAAGCTTGGGGGAATCTTGCTTGCTTCTTTTTCTAACCCACCAATATGAGGGCAGTGACAGTGGGAAGCACTACAGTATTTTTTCATATACTTTGTTTGTGGTGAGTCACATCAAATAGAAGCTTTTAATCATTCCCTCCAACATATGCTGATGAGATGCAGATCAGTGGTCTTGGCTTTGGTGTTTGCCTTTTTGATTTCAGGATACCCATGCACACCAGTTGCATCATTTTAATGTCAAACCAGTTCTTTTTTCTGGTACCTCATAGTGGTTTAAATAATTGATTTTGGTTTCTATTGGTACCCTTTTTTTCTGTTTTCACAAATTACGATTATAGTGTTCAGCTTTATCATTGTCTTATAAATGATATAACAACTGCTTGTGAATACCCATAAGTTTTTATTGTTGTTTGTGAATGTTAATAACAACATTGCAGAATGGCACAGAGAAGGTTTAGCAAAATAATGTTTGAATTTTCTCTAGTGAAATATTGCACCATAGTACAATTCCTGGATAATAAAGCCATAGATTCTCTTATCTATCTGTGTCATGGTAATGAATCATGTACAGAGCTTCTAAATAGAAGGTGTATGTTACATTTGTGATATGGATAGATAGAATCATAACTCTTCCGGATATTGAAGGGTTATGATTCATCCGGTGCCAGAGAAAATTAGTGCCATCCCCAGAAATTCCAGCTCTTGCTTCCCATGATTGAATGGGTACCATGGGCTTCGTGATCACATATTGCAATATGTGTGTACGGAGCAAGCAGCAGGCACAGAGCTGAAGGGCAAAGAGTTGAAAGTTTGAAGCATTTTTGAAGTTAGAGGGATCAGTGTCTGTACCACATTTTCTGTGTGGGAGTCAGGCTTCACTTATGCATAATGGCACTGCTAGGGAAGTAATAATATTACAAAGAAAAATTTATATCAAGTCTGATTAAAAAAAAAAAAAATCTGTATCCTCCAAGGAAATAAACTTTATTTCCTAAATAATTTCTATCTTCTCCAGGAATTTTTCTGCAGGGTGCTGATATCTAGACCATTGAGTAATATAAGTTGGGAATTCTGGGGTCATCTGCTCCAAACCCTAAACCAAAGCAGATCCCATGAGATCAGCATGCTCAGGGACTTGTCATGCTATCATGCACAAAAATTCCAGGAGTGAAACACCAGATTAATTCTTTTCATTTACTCTTGTTAGTAATATGTTGTTCTCATACTTTGCTTCTTTATTTTAGTTTGAGAGGGTATTAATGTGTGTCTGAATAGGATTAAACATATATAAATCCTGCAGTGACTGATGTTTTAGGAAATAGTTGTTTTCTTCAGCTAGAAGGTTTTACTCCTGAAAAATGCTCCTAGTATTTTTTAAAAACTTAGTCAAAATCTTAGAGTTAAAATTAGGTAACAAAATATATTTTACTAAAAAAATCTATCAAGCATTAATTTCAATCACTCTTTAGAACACAAAAACCTCAATGAGACTCCTACCGGGAATAAAAGAATGAGTTCAGGCACTATATGTGTTTAAAAATCCTGATTATTTTTTTGGGGATGGCAGGAATGTGGGACAAATGAAAAGCCTCGAGTCTGAACCAGGGCTGACGCAGGAGAGGGGCGAGATGTCAAGGCAGGAGCAGGATGAGGCATGGGGAAACCATGGCACAGCTCCTGACCTTTTCCTTCTCCATTCCCTAGAAAGCCAGAACTGTGACAAAACAATCCAAAACAGCAAAGCCATGGGGGGTTGCACCCTGCCTTTCACCTTTTATCTTCCCTGGCCCACTGCAGGCAGTGGAGAGTTCAGTATTTGTGTGGTTCTTCTCTCCTAGGAAATCTCAGCAGTCAGGAAAACAATCTTAGCTCTTTTAACACTAATGAAAGTTGAAGGCAGTAAACAAAATCATGGAGTAAATCATCCAGTGCTGACATGTCTTTTGGAAGCAAAGAGCCTTTCATTCAAAGATGTGAAATAACATTTCCGTAGTGTTTTTGCTCGTCTGATAATTAGAAATGATTTAGGACGGCGGTGATGGTGCCTCTAATGGGCACCTTGTGGGTGTTAATATAAGGAAGAATACATTAAATGTAGTGATTTGTGATTGGGCTGATGGGGTTAATATTTTCTTAGAATATAGCCAGCCATTTTTCTTCCAAGTAGCAATGTAATGTAATTATAAGTACCTTAGTAGATGGACTCAATTGCTCCTATCATGAAAATTAATTTCAGGAATATGCTGAGGCTTTCTTTCATTTCTTCTTTATTTCCTACACTGTGCAGGGGGTAGCAGATACATACAAATGAAATTATGTTTAAGCAGACCTCACAGAGGCCTGACCAATTCTTGTGAGCAACTGAAACTGAAATCTGTGGGAAAGGAGAGCATTTCTTTTTACACTCCTTGACATATTTTGCACCTGTAAAACTCCCAGTTTCCTCGCATGCTCTTTCAAAGCACTTGACAAAGCCAGACAGATATCTCCAAATTATGAGGGGAAAATGAAATGTGCTGAGTTTTCCCAAAATGTTTTCTCGGAAGTAACTGAGCTATGATTGCAGCTTTTCCAATAAGTTTAGCCAAGCTTTATAATCAAGCTTCTTCAGCATATGTAAATGTTCTTGCTGTAGTATTTCTAAGCACTGGAATATATAAATAATATTAATGATAACCTTAATAATAACCTTTTATGTTTTCCACTTTATTGCATGGCAAAATACAAAAAATAGAACTGAATTTATAGTCTTGTGATATAAATCTCAATAATTCTCTGCTAAGTGAAAGTCTAATACATAGAACAGTTGCAAAGGTTTGTGGTGAATAAAAGGACAAAAATCTACACTTAGTTATATTTTGAGCTTTCATAAGTAACTTTAGCCTTGAAGAACTTAATGAAATTAAATCAAATAGGACTCAGACATTGCTCTGAAAATATACACAAATATAGAGAGATATCAGCAACATTAAAGTGTTAGATTGCTGCTGTGTGGTTTGAAACCTTAATTACCAATACTCATTAGCAGATACACATCTGACCCATTCGGGTTTAAAGCAGCTAAAAATAAACCTTAAACCCATGGAGGAAGAGGAATGCACAACAGAATGAAGTAGTGAGTCTCGGTGTGTTTGAAGGAAGTTTGTTACATGCTTTTAAACCCAGAGCAGACACTCAGGCTTGGGATTTTTAGGTGTGAAAGTGGGTCTCAATTTGAGCTGATGGTGTAAATCCATATTTGGACAGAATTTCAAAGGCAGATTTTGTAACAGTTTTACAGTTTGTATTCTTCAGAGAAATTTCTGTCTGTGCTTCCTAAGTATTAATATTTCCTGTTACTCTTATTGCAGGCTGTAAACTGTTAATGAAAGAAAAAGAAAGTCTGAAGATTCCTTTCCAGAGAGTCATTTGCATGGTGAGGGAGGGAGAAACACAAATATACTTGCAAGTCAAGGCAGAACTATGCTGGAGTTCATCATTCCCTTTCCTTTGGTTTTCTGGAGAGGTACTTAATGGTGTTTGAACATGACTGTATAGTGCCATTAATGTAACAATTTTCATTTGTACAGTGCAACACCAGAAAGATAATCTCTGTGTTAAGTACTTTTCCTTTATAATCCCCGGAGAGTCAGAACTCTAAAAGCAAATATTGTATTTACCATAGACTGTAAAAGGGGAAGAAATGAGGCTAAAATGCAAAGCAGCAGGGATAAAATAGAGTTCCTTTTGGATGTCTGCAGTGGTGCTATGAATATACTTATACTCACTGTTATGCTTTTTATATTATCTCTAATTTGAAATAAACAACATGATTACAGATTAGTTCAATCGTGGCTTTAGTATTTCTGGCCAAAGCAAGGAAAGCCTGGATGTGCTAGCTAAGAGTGTAATCGAAACAGAGATAGTTTTACTGGCGGTGATTTGTTTAAGGATTTTAATTTACAGTAATGAGTGTCGTTCTCTGCATTGTAACCTGGCTCCTCATGTCTCCCTTTGGAAAACAGTCGCTGCTTGTATATACCAGCAGAATGATGATGCAAGGCACTAAACAACAAAATAGAGCAGCTGAATGCTGCTGCCTGGCATCTATTGCAGAATAGAACTGAGTGGCAAAATTGATGCCTCGCTGTCCTTACTTTGATTTGCGCAGGAGCTCTGGTGGGAGCTCAGCCACTGTTGGCGGCTGGGGGATATGGAAGCTGAGCGTCTTTCAGAATTCATCAAGTAAACAGATAACCAATTCACTCCAGAGGACAGTTGTGTCTTGGCTACTGGAAGGATTCAAGGATAAGATTACTTTTTACTGCATATGACTCGTGTGTTTCTTCTTACAAAATTAAGCAAAGGAGCTGCAGTGGCAGCTGGAGAGTACCACAGGTGCTTGAAAGCAATTTGGCAAAAACAGTCAAGAGAAAAGAGATCAACAGTTTACAGCATATTTATTTTTGGGTAGTAGTTATTCAGACTGGAAGGGAGCTGTTGGGAATTCAAGCAGTGTTCAAAAATGATAAAACATGGTGCTAGGAACCTGATGTTCAAACGCTTTGAAGTTGTTGTCACTTAATCTGGTTTCGGAATCCTGCCCAGAACTGATGCAGTAATAAGGGCCAGCTGCCATGGTTGCCTTTCTTATTGGTGTATTTTTAGTGGAATCATCAGTTTAATGATGAACAAATGCATTAAATGCAAAGAAAAGGTGTGTTAAGGACAATTCAAAAGAGAAGTGATAGGAAAAACCCCTGTGAATAGAGGAATATTCCCCTGTAGAGGAATATGGGGTAGTGTAAAGAAGAAAATATGGTCAAAATCTGGAAAGTTCTTTGAATGTCCAGAAAAATAGGTTTGCTTGCTTGCTTCAGATGGAAAAATGATGGCTTTTCCCTTCAATGTCCTCCAGAGAGTGGAAGCTTTCCATGCTTTCAGTGCACATCTAAGGAGCTTGATGGACTTCCTCTCTGAGGTGCCTGGGAGCCTTGGCCATATGTCAGGGTCGTCTTTCTTGTGGGCAACTCACTTGGTACTGAGAGTAAAAGTCTGTTATTCAGACTATTATTCCTGCAATCCAAAACTGGAGATTTTTGACTGAATACTGGGTCTAAATAAATCCTGCAATCAATAGGATTTTATTCTTCTTTTCAGGAGGCTGTTAGACTGCCACTGCTTGAAACCCATGCTAAGTTTGCTCGTTGATAGTTCAACAGTAATTGTATTTACGGTTCATTTTGCTTGGATGCTCATGACTCTAATCTTTCCACAGTGTCAGTGGTGCAATTCAGCTCTGATGTACGTGCTCATCGTCCTGCTAAATGGAAAATCCTATTGCAGTTATGATTTCTGTCATCCCTATGAGAGTAGGAGAAAGGATGCTGTGGAAGTTCTGTGGAAAAAGAATGGGTGGTATGAAGTAGAAATACGGGTTGTGACCAAATACTCAGTCTTCTCTACTGTGTAACTGTAATTTAGATGTGAATGATTATTCATCAGTATTTTATCATACATGAAACATTGAATCATATCGTGTACCTGGCTTTGCTAAAGGAATGAGGTGTTGGTTATAGAAACACCAAGATGTTGCACAGTCCTTCTGGGAAGTGTAATAAATTACATGGAAAGCTGAAACAGTCAGACAAATCCAAGCAGCTGCAGTGTAACATACATCTGTTTAATTTTTCAATGAGACACTTAGAATGACATCTTTTCTTTTATAAATGCCAATGAGAAGGATTTTCATGGAAAGCACTGTGGAACAACACAAGTCTTCCATTTCACAGGACTTTGCACCAAGTAGGAATATTAGTCGGCTACTCAGAGGGAAGTAGAGCAGACGAATTAAATCTTCATTTAGTTTCTGTTGAGCTTCAGCAACTGAACTTTAATGCTTTTTAATTACATTCCTTACCTGGTTGGTGAGAGGGGCTATATTAAACCACAAATATCTTAACATCTGGGGCTCATTTTTTGCAAAATGAGCAACATCTCCTTTAATTCCCTATTTCTCTCTCTCTCTGCTCTTACAATATTTGCCTTGTAGTGATTCCCCTTGCTAATTGCAATCCATCCAGAGCTGTATTGGAAAGAAACATTTCAGTTGCATGATTCAATGCTTTCAAGTTGCTTTGGCTTTGCTGACTCATTGGTCAACCTTGAAAAATCATAGCAGTGCAAGCATTGCAATGCCAGCAGAGGACTAGCAGGTTGCGCAGGGGACTCTGTAACTGATTAGTGTCATTTTTTTTCCGAGTTGAAAGAGCTATTGTGTTTAAGGCCATGAGATTTAGAATTAGGAGTAATTAAAAACCAAGGCTGCTGCCTTTATATTTTTTTAAATATGAAGGGCCCCAGGAGTCTCTGTATTCATTAGAAAATCCTATTCTAGTGCTAAGCCTGTCCTTATAAGCAGTTCTGTTGTTGGCTTTCCTGAAAATGCGGGATCTTACTGAGAGTGGATGATGAGTGGGGGGAAATATTGTAAAGGCAGGGGAGAAGAAAAATGTGTGTGTGTGTGTGTGTGTGTGCATGTGTGTTTTTGGGGAGCAGATATTTAGTGTTTGCGTGGCTGCTTTGTAATGTGTCCTTAGCAACTGGATTTCTACTCTAATGGGAAAAATAGATGGTGGGAAAGCATTCAAGGAAAGTGGGTCACATTTGATCCATGACCTAAAAGGAATAGTGGGGGAAGGGAATAATCAGCTCAGATCATTAATGAAGTGAAAATTTATCCTTATAAAGCTTGTTCGTTACACTGGGTAAAATTGCTGTTCTAGTGTCTTGGCTATGTGATAGAAAATGCAGCTCCCACTCTCTAAAAACACAACAATTGCTCCACAGCTTTGTATTAAAAGAGAGGAGAAAAAAAGAAAAAAGTTGTTTGTTTTAAACACTCTCCAGCAACACAATGATTAGACATGACAGTTTGGCTGTGGGGCCTTCCTTTCAGTTGAGGAAAATGTAGAACAGAGCTGAGCTGTCCTTTCCTAGTAAAAATGAGGTCATTTGTAAAGCTTTGTGTACATTTCTGCAGCACTCGTGGAACAGAGCTGACAAAAGCAGCTCTCCTGAAGCCTCAGTCCTACCTCCACCAGTGCTCCCATTTTTAAGAAATGCAGGCCCACTGACCACATAAGATGAGGAATCAGAAGCTGTGATTTAGACGAAATGGCTCCTCAAGGATGTATAGTTTTGATTTAACTGTCAGTGCGCTGCCATTGCTGACTCCGAGCTTTTACAGCTGCATGTGGCTACGGGGAAGCTCCTTGTAATCTGCTCCTGCTCCATGTGAGCTGTGTTTGTGCTCTGAAACAAGCAAAAGTACTCTGTCAGCCTTGATTATTCTGTCTGTTACATATACAATGTATTGTATACACGATATTTACTAATCCCTGTTGTTCATAAAAA
Source organism: Poecile atricapillus (assembly GCF_030490865.1). Lineage (NCBI taxonomy): Eukaryota > Metazoa > Chordata > Aves > Passeriformes > Paridae > Poecile > Poecile atricapillus. The sequence goes on from NC_081288.1 coordinate 6,123,758, forward strand.
TGCCCCAGGCAATTAAAATTTATGGAATAATAATTTATTTTATGTAAAAGCTAATACTGATTTTCATACCCAACTATTTTTCTCCTACCAATCAAATGCTATGTAGCTGCTAATATTTCAAGGTAGTTTTAATTAATGTGTCAGCCTAGTGCAACTCTATGGAAGAATGCATCATTGAATTAAATAAGAAAGGATAGCAAGGCATCTACTGGATAAATGCCTAGAAAATATGGAGTAATGAGACGTGAGCTGGCACATTAGAGTTGCATTTCCTTCTACCTTGAAACTTCAGGGAATACATTCTCATTCTGTCCAGGAAACCCCCCAGATTCTCTGACCTTCTTAGGAGAGCACAACTGTTTAAGCCAACTCTATTGATATTCAGTCCAGTCATGGAAAGATGGAAGCACAGACAATTAAAGAAGCATTAAAGATCTTGGGTTCATTAATGAACATGCTTAGTAGAAACCAGTAAATTAAAAATTTCTGACTTTGTAGGCTAAGTGAACTCAGACCTGCTGTGTCCCCTTCTCCCCTTTATTTCTTAACTGTCTATTAAAATAATCTATGGGTGTGTCATGTTTCCTAACATGAAAATAGTAGGAAAGCAGCTGGGATTACTAATAAAATTAGGTCTGCTACTTAGAAAGCAGGCAGTATTGTTTGGGGCCTCAGAGATGCTCTTGCAATGCAAATAGTAATAGTGGCTTTGGAAAGTACTTTACTTCTGCTGTATTTCATAATATTCAAAAACTGCATTTAAAAGAAGAATTAGAATTGCATCAAGTTAAAAAAATACAATAAAAAGAAAAAATACATCATGAAAGGGTTGTTGTTTTTTTCTTTAATAACATAATGGTTCAGCATTTATGTAGTGGTTTCCTCTGAGTGTTTTAGAATTCTTTGTTGGGATGGGATCATAATTCAAAGGTGAGGGAGATAAGCACAGCAAAGGGAAGAGAGTGTGGCTGAGAAACAGCTTTTTTGTTGCATAGTTCTGTGCTCTTTACCATTAGATACACTTCCCAGCTTTGTTCTTCTATTAGATTTCATCTTCTCTGAAGGATGGTTATAGCAAGAAAACTGATGTGCCTTAAAATAATCTGTGAGTAATACCATTCTCAATGAATTTGAAATTGCTCGAGTGAAGCTCTGTGCTCGGTGTTCAGAGCTGACCTGCTGCCCAGCTGGTGGCTGCCTGTCCTGAGTGATTGTGTGGGCACAGGGCACAGAAATCTTTCCCTGCCTTAGACCAGAATGAGCACAAATCCACAGCTCTCCAGTCGTGGCAGTCAGAATGAAAATTCAGGCTTCGTCGTTTCTTTCTCCATATCTCTTGCTTACAGTGACAAGCCCAGCAGGTTCAGCCTTCAAATCATTAAAATAAATGCTCATATTATTAAAATCCCATATTTGATGCTTGGATTCCCCTCAGTTTCTTGAATCAGGCAGCTGAGACGTGAGCTTCAAGTCTGTATTCTTCCATTGCCAGCATCCTGGTCCCTCCACCTGCCCTGGGGCAGGTTCTTCCCTTTTGCCATCTGTTGAGTGGAGGTGCCGATGACCATACAGAGAGGAGTTGTATGGAAAAACAGTTGGAAAAGGGCTAGAGATCTTAGGGAACCACATGGTGTTACTAATCCTCCAGCTTTCCAAAGACTTGTCATCACAAATAAGAGTTTTCCACTTTCAGGGGCAGGAGGGAAAGAGAAAAAAGAAGGAAAGAAATTAACCCTGTGGTGTGATGACAGAGATTTCTATAAATCACACTGCGTTTCACACTGCTGCTGACAGGCAGCCAAACCTGAGCTGACCAAGTTTCCACAGGTCGAGTATGTTACAGGGAGCTTAAAAATATATCCACGACTGTTTAACTACCTTTCCTTTTGCATAAGGGTATTGGAGTTAAGAGTTTTTGTAAATTATGTGGTGGTCAAAATTACGTGGATGGTATTTCTGGTTTTTTTCGATCTCATCTGTTTACATTTCTTCTGTAAAAGTGTCAGCAAGTCCCTAAGACCTGGGTTCATTTTTGCTTGTGAATTAAACTTTTAGAGCAAATAAACAGCCACTGGGATAAGATTTTTTTCCAAAAAGCACAGTTTAGAAGTTATCTCATAATTTTAAATTTTTCCTACTGCAATTATTTATGATTACCTTAAAAACATGGAGGTTTGGCAACTTTTCAAGCTGTATTTTCCTTTCCATTTGGCGAAACAGTTCCGAATGGCACCCCTGTTTTGTTTTCCCAATGCTGCATTTGCAGAGTGTCCTTCAAATTCACAATTAAAAGATCTTTGAAGTCAGAAGCGTCCCCGTAAATCACTGCCATATGACTTGGAAAGTCTGTGTGCATGTGTGTGTGCTAGGGTGTATTTTTGTTAGGATTTTTCAGGGTATGTTTATTAGGAAAATTTAAACCAGTTTTTCTCATTTTGTTTGTTTGAATGATGCCTTTAAAGGGCAAGTTTCTCCTTCCCTAATTATGTGTAGTTGTTTATTTTCTTGTGAGCTTCAAAAGAACAGCACAACCGACAGAGCAAAATATCTTATTTGCAATACTAGAGAAAAAATAAGGGACTAAGTAAAATCTTAAGCTATAATGAGGGTTTACTTTAAAAACTCAAAGTTGTTGTTGACTACTTGTCTGCCAGTGTTACTACTGACCTTTTGTATAGCAGGTCTCTTTGGACGTAAAACTGTTGGTAATCCAAAATACAAAGGAAAATTAATCCTTTGAAGATGCTAGAAAACACATTGCAGTGGAATTTAGAGATTTCAATAAGTGAGAAATTAAGACAACTTGGCCTGTTTTGCAGTGCGAACAATGTGTTCCACACGGCAGATGTGGGTTTTCTTTCATTAAAAAAAATTGCTTGTGAAAGAAAAAAATTCTTCTTTCTCATCCAGTTTATTTTCTTTAATCTACAAATCATGGTTTCACGTCTGGTGGGACCTGGTTCTGCCACCATTTGACCCTGGCAGGAGCGTGTATGTCTTGCCCATCTGAAGTTGAAGCCAGACTCAAGTTTTACTCATTATTCTTAGTCTTCCACAGAGCTGGCAGGCGTACTTGTCCTTCTACATAGAATCAACTACCACTAATATTAGGTTTTAGAGGTTTTCCTCCTCCCCCTAAAAGCACTAGAGTGAGTTATAAGTATTTGGAAAACTCACTGGGGAAAATCACTTTCTAACTATTGACATTTTAGTAGAAATCTAATGAGATACTTAGATTTTTCCCATTTGTTATATTGAGGAGCAGTTAGAAAAGAATCAGAAAAAGGGAAACTTTTTTTTAAGCTTCCTTGTAATACAGCTTAGGAAAAAAACCCTCTATTGATTTTGGTGTTGTCCAGCAATCTGATCAGAGCTGAGGTCTGCTCTGCAGAAAGACTGGGCACTTCTTCAACTCCCTTTTCTGCCCCCTAAAACCTGTCTGGACAAAGATGACTTCTCCCTGGAGAAATGAGAGGTGTTTTCCAGACAGCGTTCACGTTTGCCGTTACTAAACAAACATATTTTAGACAAGGTAGGAGGAACAGAGGTGTTTTGAGGAGAGGAAGGGAAAAAGAACAAAAAACTCTGCTCTTAACCCCACTGCCCAGCTATATTTTTCATTGAAATGGCAAAATCAGCTTGTTTCCTGTCCTGCATGCAGACGTTTGGTTGAACCAGCTACATAAGTTTATACTTCCCAGTAACATTTGAGAGTTACCCAACAATTCCTGAAGTTTTCCCTGCCCACATGCTTTTACAACAAGCCTTTGGAGGTATTAAGATTTTCTTCTTTGTTTGCTTGTGTGTTTAAGATTTTACCTACCTCTGCTGCTGAGGCAAGCCTGATCCTGATTTTCCGTTTCATCATTTAATCTATAGCTCCTCTAACACTCTTCTAATACCAGAACCTTGTTTTCAGAGACAGAGGAGGAGATGAGAGGACTGACACTGCCTGAAAGAGTTACACAGATAGGCAAGGGACTAAAATTTTCAAGGCCAAATAGTAGGATGAGAAGACATAGGATCAACCTCTAGCACCTCTTGGTAGTCCAGACAGAGGCAATACTGCCTCTTTAATAGGCCGTGAATATCTTAGCTTATTTCATCCACCTACAAAAATTTCTATGTGGTTCTCTGGGGTAGGATTGCCTCACTCCTGCCCTACTCCTGGCTTCTGATAAATTGCCAAAATAAACCCTCAAGTAGAGGTGTAGCCAAACTCTTTCCCCTTCCCCTGGCCAGGTGGAAGTCCCCCCTGGCCAAATGAAGAGCTTGACTCATTGAAATAAAGCAGGATGAGCTTCATTGCCCTCTGTTCTGCAGAAATCCGCTTTGTCACCTTTTTGACCTCTAGTTTACCAAAACCATTCCATCTGTGGGAAGAAAAAAGTTGGCTACAGCCCTTCACAGATGACTGGCAGCTTCTCCAGCTTTTACAGGCTTGGTTAACACAGAAGCATGTCAAGACCACACCATACTGTCATCTGAAGTGCTCAGGCTGTTGCCCCGGCAGTATCACGTTAAACTCATCATGTATCAAGATGTGGTGGAGCAGCCACCCCGATGTGAGCACGAACGACACCCGAGAGCTCTGGAGGCCGCGCTGGTGCGTGCGCTATTCGCGTTTCCACTGAGGTCGGCATCTTTCTAACAGCCCACTGCAGCTGTATTTGCGCATTATGAAATCGCAGCTTCAAAGTGCCTGGTGAAGCAGATCCTTCCAGCCCCGTGCTGTAAGGAAACAAGAGTCACACCATGCAGGAGTGTGTCTGCGTGTGTCAGCAAAGTGCCTTTTCAGCCTGGTAAATGAGTGCAAAAATTTCAAGAGGAATCGGGAAATTAAATTTTGAATCCGCATCTCTTCTGTTTGTTAGGGATTCATCCTTTCACATAGATGCAATGTTCCATTGTGTTTCTTGTATCATCTATATACACTATTTCCTTTTAATTTTTAAATATTGTCTTTCCCTGTTGTTGGGATTTTTTTTCTCTCTTTTTCTGGACAGGTTATACATATGCTAATAGAAATATGCCTATTATTTGAAGCATAGTTCTGCTTGTCAATGAAGCTTCATTAACACCGTTATCACTGCCTGACATTTATCTTATAATTTTCCAGAGTTGACTGTTACATCTCCATGGAAACCCAAATTGCAATTGAAACAAGTGAGATAATAAAGGCATCCACAGAGGATTGACAGTATGCAAGCCCACAGTGTTCGCAGGCTACATTTGTTTATAGTTCCTTAGATAAATCCCTTGCAGTGGAGATTTTTATTACCTGTCTCCTATCTTTCCATGACTACTGCTTATTGCAAGGTTTAGAGCAACGCTTTTTTTTATTTTGCTTTTTAATTAGAGCAATAAATTTTATTGGACTCAGCAAGGGAGGCATTGAAGATGTAAATTCTAAAGTGATTTTTCTGGAATGAGATATTAAGATTTTTATATATGAATTTGGCATTATGTAGACTAAGGCATTCTTATGTTGATTTGGTTGAGGGCTTTTTTAGGAGCCAAAACTTATGATCATGAACTCTTTTGATTTGCTGACTCTTTCAGTGTGCAAGAAAGATCTCTATTTTCCTGTACCTAAGGACTTGAGCTCTCTTAAGTTCGTGACTCTAAATCAATTTAGATGGTGCCTCAAAGCAAAGAGTCATGAAACTGGAGTGGGTCCAGAGTGAATTAATCTGAAATTAATTTGATTTTGAAAGGCTCCATCTGGCTGTGTTTGGAAAAGGCATTTAGACAGATATATAAACAAATGATCATCTGTATTCTATATGCCAGATGTGGTGTCAAAAAAATGAAGAAATTATTTAAAAAAAGGAATCAGCTGAGGGGGATTTTGCTATAATGATGCTCAACTTGTTGAAATCACAATTGCATCATACTTTGGACAATGAGCTTTTCTTATATTCAGATTTGTAGAAGGGGAGAGCATGGTTGAGCTTGATAGAATTTTTTGTTTTAAGTAAGAAAATTGAATGTCACGGTTTCCTCTAATGGTCTATTTGAGATCTAACCAAAACTGGCTAAACAAAATTGGCTGCACCCTTAAAATGAGCAGGGCTGTGATCTTCCATTCCCTTTTTAAAGAAACTGTTTAGGTAAAGCAGACATGTCAGGCATGAGCTCTTGGCATCCTTCTCTTCGGACATGGCTTTTGGGCCCATGAAAATGTTCCCCTGCACAGTGGATCTCCGCTGGGACCGGGCCTGAGCATGTGTGTACATACTCATGTGGGTGCCAGTTTTGAAAAACACTGGACTGTAAATTACTTCTTGCAATAATCGGTTGATTTTAGCACACAGAAGTGGCTGCATTTCAAAACAAATGTCTAGAGAACACCTTTCCCATGCCCTCCATCACAACTCCAGGACAGAGTTCCAAAAACTAGATAAAACCTCGCAAACCTCATAAGAACTTGCAGATAATTGCCAGCCTGGCAACAAAACTTACTGAAATAGTCATGTCAGTAATTATCAAGTAAAAGAAAAAAGTTTTGAAGCCTTCATTGCTGTCTTTGAAGTTTTTTTGGAGGGCAAAGGAAGAAGGGAATTGAGAAACAACTTTGTAAATTTGGAGCAGTAAGTGTTTAGAATGGGGAGGGAGAGTCTGAGGTTGTTGACAAGAAAACAGATGGTCCTATGTGTCCTGAATTTTAAAAGCCTGGTACTATTCTAATTCAGTTGTTGACATGTCACAAATACATAAGCATTTGGGTGTAATCAAATACCGTTGTGCTTTTAAAAAAAATAATACCAGTAAATGTTTCCTGCCACACAGAAAGAAGTGTGCTTCATTGCAAATGTGTGTAATCAGCAAGGCAAGGCATTAATAATCCACACCATTAATACTGAGCAGTCAGATACTCCAGGTTCAACTTCATGTGAAAAAGTGCATCAGTCCGTGCTCCAAAACTGTAATGTAATTGTTCAGGCGCACAAGCTCACTCTCATGTTACTGTCCAGTTTACAGTGATGCAGAGAGAAAAAAAGCCCTTTTCAACTAGAGTCCCTTTTAGACAGAGCACAGATCTTAATGCCCCAAAGACATTATTAGCAAAAAGTTGTTGAGGAGCACAACGAGAGTTGAACAGTAAGTTGCAGTAGTTGCCATAGTAGAGGTTAGTTTAGACACAGAAAAATTACAAATTAGAAGCATTTATTATTGTTTAACATGCCAGGTCAAAATGAGATTGCAGATGCCCATCTGGGACTTGGTCAATAGAAAACAGATATTTAAAAGTCATTACTTAATATTTGTTGAACTTTTTATGGGGCATATCGTGATAGAACAAGGGCAAATGGCCTTAAGCTGGAGGAGGTTCGGTTAGATGTAAGGAACAAATCCTTTATTGTGAGGCACTGGAACAGGTTGCCCAGAGAGGCTGTGTCTGCCCCATCCCTGAAGGTGTTCAAGACAAGGATGGGGCTTAGAGCAGCCTGGTCTAGTTAAAGGCTCTCTTGTCCATGGCAGGGGAGTTGGAATGGATGTTCCTTAAGGTCTCTTCCAACCCAAACCATTCTGGATTCTCTGTCTTAACTCTCATGGGACTTTTCTTAGAAATGTGCCTACCTTCCACCTGATGAAGACAGTCCCCAATCTTGCTTAAGCATTTAATGTAGAGAACAAATTCTGCCCAGAAAGCAAAAATTAAGTATTAGGTGGTTGACTAAGCTGAGATTTATGTTGTAGAACATTATTGTTTAGCAGACCTTGAACTAATTATATCCCAAAGCCTACAGCAGCCTGGAAGAACAAGGGTTGGGGCTTACATGGGCTCTTAATATTTATCTTCAAGTACTTATTTTCAGTCATTCTTATTATATATCCCAGAAATTTGTGATTCTTGTCTGTACTTAAATAAGAAGGGAAATTAATTCAAAGCAGTTGGGGTGGGGTGGCTTGGACTTTCTTCAGCCATTGAAGGGCAGGTATCTGTCACTGGCTGTTGAGCTTCTACTTCTATCAGTTGAGTAAAATCTATAGGCCAGTGTAGGCAAATGTCTAAAGATACTGAAAACAGGCCACTGTAAATTTTATCAGCAAAAACAAAAAGATGCTGCCCAGTTCAGGCTTGTATAGATGGTTTTGTTTAATTGTTTGCTTCTTGATAATTTATAATGGTTTGCTTCTGCTATTAGATGAACTAGCAGTGATATTTAATTTGTTTTCAAAACAGAAGACTCTAAAAAAAACAAACCTCTTCCCCTCCCTGCTTGCTTTCTCTTCTGCACTCGTTCACTCTTGTTTACATGTATTTTAAGTTGTATGAGTTGCTCTACTTATAGCACATGCACATCATTAAGCACTACTGCATGTTATAAAAAATAAATTGTTTAATAAAAACAAACAAAAAAAAAAGTTCATACAGCAGCAGTAAGAGTTGAGATCATCTGAAACATGTAGGACTTTTTTTGGTTTTGGAAGATGTGTTTGCATGTAAGGGTTTTTTTTGAAGGTGTGATGTAGCAGATGTACAAAGCTTTTGCAAAGTTAGTTGCTTGACTCTGTGGTTCCAGGAAGCATTACCAAGAGCAGAACATTAGAATAATATCTTTAGGTAAATTTAAACATGTACACAAGGGGTATCCAGGGTTTAAGTTGAAACTCCTGCCTTAAATCAAACTGGTTTGTAATAGAAGTGGTGCAGGAACACAGAGGCTGAACACCTGAAGAGCCACCCCCCTCTGGAGGTGAATATTTAACTTGGTGAGCAGAACTCTGAGGGCTGATTTTAGGGAGGTGAGAAGCCTTAAAGCACAAAGGAGTGTATGTGCTCCAATGTTCACCTCCAGCTGAAAAGGGAACTGCATTTTAATGTAGCTCTTACTAAGATTTCCTTTTGTATCCTTGATTTCTTTCTGTGATACTGGTGAGGAATCTGCATCTATACCTCTAAGAAATAACATGTTTTATCTCAGGTGGGATCAGCTCTTTTCTGATGTTTCTCTAGTCTGTATTTTGTTCAGTACTTTTTCCAATTCATATTGCCTTTAGTATCATGCAGTCTGACCTATCTGCGTGAAAGGCAACTTCCCTCTGCTGCTCCTTCTCCCAGCCCAGATTTGTTACCCATCAAAACATTTTCAAGGTAGGAATATCAACCCCCCCCCCCCCCCCCCCACCCCCGCATATTTTCAAAAGTTTTTTCCTCTGGGATAAAATGTCTTCTTACCTTACCTTAAATTTGCAACTGAGGCATTAAAGTGATTACCTGTACTAAATTTGGAATTAAACAGAAAACAAGTATTCCTTATACTAACAGTGGTTTGCTATGGTTTGTATGATGTACACACAGAGAGTTAGCAAAGCTGAGCTACAATAAATCTCTGATTTCACCAGAAAAATTAAGTAAAATGTAACTCATTGTCTTAAGAAAAATTACACTTTCAGAGATAATTTCTGCCAATGTGGAGGCAACACAAGGATAAACATATTTGCATTTACCACTGAGTGCTTACACGAGCACTTGAGTATTATTAGCTACCAAGAAGAGTGAAATCTGAGCATTGTATGTCAGGTATTAAAAGCCATCAGGCTTTTCATGTAATTCATGTGTGTGTGAGTGCAAGTGCGGTTGCTCTCTGCTGGGTGGATGAAGAATTGCTCATCTCTTTGTTAAAGTCTTTATGGGGCTGTAAGATGGATTGCAAGTCTTACAGCTGCTCAGTTGTTAGCCCTGCTGATGGGTGCAGGGAAGCCTGGAGATAATTATTTTGTAGACTTTACTGCCTATGTAGGACTGAACATCCTGCCATATGAGGTTTTTTTCACTGGGCGTGATGTCAGGGTCATTTAGCAATTGCTGTTTAGGATATGCGTTACTTAATAATAATTATAAGTGTTATTAGAGTCTAATAGTTCTGCCAAAAACTACAACACGCTACAGCAGAAGCAGTTAATGATTTTTGAAACATCATTTTTCCTTTGAGCTGCTTTTGAGCAAGTGTGCTGCAAAAATGCTGATGGGCCAGAAAGCATCTGGAGATGACTTTTTTTCCCCCAAAACACAGAGACCTGGTCATTTACAGCTTAAAAATGTTGCACAGCTTCTTTTTCTATTTGTCAGAGGTTCTGGCCCTTATTTTGCTGGCCAAAATCCAATGTAGGTAATTACCTTCTGTGTATATAAATTGCAGCCCCCTGCAGTTTTCAATTGGGTACGGTATTGTTCTACCCTTCCTGGCTGAAATTGTTGTGTGATAATGCTCCATGTCATTAAACAGCTGCCGTCTGTCACCTTACGATGAAGTCATTCCTCTCTAAAACAATGAGTTTATAAAGCCCTTTTGGGTCCTTCCAGATAAAATTTGCTCGTAAACCAGCAATTATGACCTTTGGAGTACAGTAAGGTGACGCTTGGCTGTCTCTCTTGACAGCACTCAGAAGCCTTCAAATGGGTGTTGTCGCTTTTGTCAGTTTGTGTGATATCCTGGCAGTGATGCCACAGCTCAGATGTAAGTGCTTTATTACTGTGAAACTTTGGTGCCTGTAAATACCTCTGTGCTGGGTTGGATTTAGTTGTCATTACACTTGGAACTCATTTGTTATCATGTTCTCATTCTGTTGGCTCTTAGAGGGAATTCAAATATCTTACACCATGGAACATGAAAAAGGCAAATCCCCAGCAAATGGTAAAACCACAATAATAGGGTGAGGGTTGCAATATGAATTAACCAAAAAAGCACAGTTCTGGGTAGGGTTAAAAACAGATTTGGTAAACAGGTCTCATGTAAATCGGTTTGGTCCCCGTTAACAGCTGTTTTTCAGCACCTGACTTGACACTGGGATCATTAATGGAAATGAACGTGGATTAATGCCAAAGCTCTTAACAGTGATGAATTTAAGAGAGTCTGTTTTGATTCAGTCATTGTTGCTGAAGGCTACCTCTCTGTCCTGAGTGGGCAGCTCACTTTTAGCAGTCCTACAGTAATTAAAGATATGAATGGGAGAGACCAAGAGGGCATCTACTGGGTTTTTCTGGTGCTCCTGCTGAAGCAGCAGGGATATTAAAACAATCTCTAGCTCCTCAAGAGTGGCCCTGTCAGCTTGCTGAAATGATGGAATGGTAGTTAGGTTATTAGAAGAAAAACTGGCACAAATTGAGAGAGAGGATGCTCTGGCAGCAACCACAAGCAGCCAGCAACTCAGTGTCTTAATCTCTGCCCTCAGGCTGCTCTCTATGATACAGATGACACCTTGTCAGTGAAGATGATGTGCTGGGTCACCCCTGAGTCCAATGGGCTAAATTGGCTATGGAGGGAAGGATTGCCACAGCATAGAGCCAGCAAGCCACATAATCTAATTTTATTTTTTTTATTATTTAATGTATGTCATAATTTGGGTGCTGACAGTAAGTGCCAGGGGATCCCATTGTCATTAGTGTCCCCTAGACACAGCTATCTCTGTACACTTGTGCTTTCAATAAATAATCCTAATCAAGGACAAGGATTGTTTTGCTTCTTCTGGAAAGTTTTACATGAAGTTTCTCTTTTGTCTTATTACTTCTTGAGTACAGGAGGAAGGGAGATGAGGGAAGGAAGAAGCCACTTCCTCTGAAAGACACTGTGTTGACAAAGAGAAATTAGTAAAAACCCTACAGCTGTTAGCAGCCAAGAGGTCTTAGTGCAGAGCATTAATGTCCATTGGGTGAAGATGAAAGCTGGGAGAAGATAAGGGAATTAATCTTTAGAAGAGATCATTTGCAAAGGATGAAACATATTTGGCTGGATTTTGTACAGACCCAACAAGCCCTGTGACAACTGAACCAGCAGGCAGGTGTGGTGTATAATTTTGTTCCTCAGTGGAGCCTTCAAGTGCACTGCAGGGATTAGATCCATAGAATCTATAAAATAGGTGTTTATTCCCCATTGTTATCTCCCTGCTGTTTTATTCACTTGTTCATTTTGTCTGCACCGGCTCTAGTCCTACACCAGCTGCCAAAGCTGGGTGAGGATACCACTGCAAGTGTCATTGCTGCAACAGTGTTCATGATCTTCTCAAAATTCCAACATGAGCTGTGGATTCCCCCTCTGAGGTGTCTTGAGAGCCTTGGTTTGCACAGAAATCAACAAAGTGCAGTTTAGGAAGCAGCCCAGCTGTGTTTGTAGAAATGAGTGCCCTCTCTGTGGCCCGAACTTGTCTGTCAAACCACCAAAATGTTGGCAGTTCAGTTAAGCCCCTACCTTGTGGTAGAAAAGTATTTTAAAGAGAAGTCTAAATTATGCTTGGTTTTTCCCTAACTCTGCAGGATTTAATGGATTGACAGAGCTGTCAATGGATGGCAGAATTTAGTTTAGAAAAGTTTTAATGACTTACTCAAGTTAATGCCGGCAGTGACAAAACCTGTCCCCTGGAGCTTTGCATCGTAGTGTATGGTACCTATGCCTTGAGTCAGAGCTTTTAACCATCTTCAGCCAATAAAGAATTTAAATATGATCAATGTAACTCAACTTCGGTCCCAACAAAATAAAGGGCTTAAACATTTTGTGCAATTAGAAGAGAGCTTGGCCTGTGCCTAAACCTTTAGCTCAAAGCAAGAACTTGATGCTAGTGGGGCCATTAACCTGAGAAAACAGTTATTAGTGTTTGGCTTTAAAAAAATTGGCTTATTAGCAAGGAAAATTGTGGGGCTCTTGGTGGTAAAGGTGGTTTTGGTAAAGGAAAAAGCAAAGAAGTAAACTTGTTATTCTTTATTAAATATGACCCTAGCTGTAATTTTGGGCTGAAGTAGCAATTGTGTATGGATTTCTTAAAGAAAGGATCCAACAGAGAGAACAGATGAAGGGCATAATTTAGAACTGAACTCAATACAAACAACATAGAGAATAAATGAAGTGAAAAGTCAAGCCAATTTATGAAAGAAAATAGTTGACCAAGCCCAGGGCAGAGCTGGGAGCTTAACTAAACTTCTACCTTTTCCTTCAAAATAAAATGTAAGCATTGTTCCCAGTTATTTTAAGCTATGGGTCAGGAATCCTACTAGGGAGGTTGTTTGACAGATTGGGTTTTACACAAAGGAATAGGAATTGAAAAGAAATAATGGAGTGATTTTCGAGCGGTTTAAGTGTCATGTAGGTGCCTACTGCTCCATGAAAGTCTTGAAAGTTGCTCCCATGAAGTATCACTCAAGTGAGTCAGGATGGTTTTTCTGTTTCTTGGCAATTTTAAGGGGGATGGTTGGCTTGGTGTGACTTAAGTGTTGTCTTTGTATGGAAATGCAGTTTCTAAGGCCTGGAGAAGTCACAATTTCTGCAGGTGAACTTGTGACCTGTAGAACTTACTCAAAATTAATAGCATTTGCAAGACAAGATATTTGTACATGAAATGTAATGAAAAAGTTTGGACCAAATCTTGGAGTCTCTTAGTCAAGATTCCTGCCAGAACAGATAGGGATTTTAGTCATTTATGAGTGTGATAAATGCTGTTGTCTGCTGATCCGTGTTGAAAGCACTTCACAAGGGATGATCAAATTTCTCACCGGTGGTGTAAAATGTGCCTTTAATATAACTTTCTCCTTCCTACCTGTAAGCAGGGAAAGTGCTAGAGTCAATATCTGGCATATTAATGTGAATTATGCTTTCAAGGAGATGAAACACATGCAACTAAATAATTTGTCTTCACACAGGTTATAGCTATGAGGCAGGGGAATTGCACAGGGTTGTTTTCTTCTTGCCACTCTTAGAAAGTTTTTTTTTTCCCCTCACATGTAAAATATGATTTTCATCTGGTTGTGCAGATTCTGAGCTCTTCCAAGTCCTCCAGTGGGCATTCACTCCTGAACAATCATCAAACAGAGAAAGTCTAATTAAAGCCAAGTTTTTTGAAAGTGGCAGGTGGCTCTGAAATGCCTGAATTCTGCCATGATCAGCTTCTGACATTGCTGCATACAGACCATTTGCCCCCTCTCCCTGGTGGAAAGATGGGGGGGATTCTTGAAAATTCATGCATCATTAGTGTTCTTTCTTGAAACTTAAACATCCAAAAATCATCAGCACTTTTGGAATTTCTAGCCAAGTAATTAGTTGAAACTACTGTCCTTAATTATCAACAATGCAAAGGAGGGGTGGGGGGGGGTGGGGAGGGAGTGATGTATTTTTACTTTTGCTCAGTATTTAAAATTATGTATTTTCTGTGTAAGAGTATGAATCCTCCAAAATAGTGATCTATCATTTGTCTTCCAGATCAGATTACTTTTTGTTCCAAAGTTCTTTGTCACTGCAAAAGTGTGGTTGTTTTGAACTTGGAAATAGGATGTACATCTGGAGATCAGACAGGCTAAGAATTTACAGGGGGTGAAAGTGTTCAAAAAATTTTATCTCCTTTCGCAGGGGAGGAAAACTTTCTGAAACAGCATTTTAATTTCCAAAACAAAATAGGCAGTTTTGCCACTGCCGTGTCTTTTTAAATTGTGCTTTTTTTTTTTGCTTTTTTTTTTTTGTATGGCAGCAATAAACAATGTGCTTTACACTGGGTCTCTCCAGACTGCTTTTCCTTTTTAAAGAGCATAGGCATGTAATCGGCAGCAACCAGCCACATAGCTGGAGTGTTTTCCATTCTAGGCAATATCATACTAATTTGATGCACACATGGATGCTTCACACAATCTGCAGATTCATTGCTGGCATCTTGCATTAGTCATCTGACAGATTGCCAAGTGTTTCATACTCCTTTCATGTGACTTTATTACAAAACACACACACATAGACGCACGCACTGCCTTGTTTCTGCCAGTAGCCAGTTTAGTGAGAATTCACTGCATTTCTGTTTACAAGAGCCATGGAGAGAAATCTGCACTTATTTGCCACTATCCTCTGCTTTAAAATGCACAAGTCCTGGGTTGTGTTGTGCCGCTCTCATCTTATATAATGACATTAAGCAGCAGCCTGCAGAGAAAACCAGAGTCAATGAAAAATGTAATAGCATTGTTTCTTGTTCATAATACTTATGCTATTAATTAAATACTGATTTTTTTTTCTGCTGTGTGCCAATTGACATCATCTTCTGCATCTAGTGCACATGAAAACTGCGTAGTCTCCTAACTTGTCCTTTTAATCTCCTTTTCCACTTTCTAGTAACGGCACAGCTAACAAGATGAATGGAGCTTTGGATCATTCAGACCAACCAGACCCAGATGCCATTAAGATGTTTGTTGGACAGATTCCCCGTTCGTGGTCAGAAAAAGAATTAAAAGAACTTTTTGAGCCTTATGGAGCTGTCTACCAGATTAATGTTCTCCGAGACAGAAGTCAGAACCCTCCCCAAAGTAAAGGTACAGTAGTTACGCTCTCTTTGCTTTCAGTTTGCTTGTTTCCCCGATGATCTTGCTTGCTTTCAGCATTTCCAAAGAGGTTTGCATCTGGGCACTGTTTTGTAGTGTGTTGTGTTGAGCTATGCAGCAGCACTAAGAGAGGACCCCTGAATCCTATCGGATACTGCCTTCCTCCTCTTCTTAAACTGAAGTTTAATTGTCTGTTATCTGGAAGCATGCATTCCAGCTGCGCAAAAAATAAGAAAATACCGCTCTCCTTATTTAAATTATCATTGCCAAAAATGTGGAAACCTGAGCGGTTGCTTCCCAGGATTAACTCATGAAAAATATAATTTTCTATTTCTTTTTGTTTCCTCTCTTTGCACCCCAGGTGGGAATTATTTTAAGGATACAGAAGAGAAAAATTATATTGGTGGGTTCTTGCCACATCATTGCTCCAGCAGCAATAAAAATTACAAATAGTCACACTGCCCTTTTTCCAAAATCTGATTTTTTTTCTGCAGAAATGTTAAAGGATTGTTTTTGGCACTGATATTGTTCTAAATTAAAGGGTTAATTTTCCTTCCTGCATTTTTTCTATACACATGTAAAGTATTTGTCCCTAACTATATTCCTTCCTTTCACTACGTATATCTGTGCTTATTTAGGCATGTGAGAATTTTGTGTATTATTGCTGTTTAAGTGTGACACATGCTTACATGTAAACTGAAAGTGAGTATTCTGTTTGACAGAATACATTTTCCTCCCTATCTAGCTGAATATTTTCATTCAGGTTTGGTACATGAGAGCATTGCTACCGTTAAAAATAATTAGCGTAGCTCAGAGGCAGAACTGGATGTGCATGTGTGTGCCTGGCTGTAAGGTTACTAGACAGTTATTTCTTCTTACTGCACTCCTGCCACTGACTCTAAAAGCCTTCAGAGCACACATGCTATGGAGACTATCACAGAATGATTTTGTGGGCTCGCAGCAAAGTTAACCGTGCTGAACAGCCCTCGCTGGAGATGAGCAGTGGCTGCCGTTGTGGGAGGCACACAGCACAGACTCGGGTGCTCCTGTGCTTTTGGGCAAAGCACTGCCAAGGCTCAGCATATCTCCCTTGCCCTGGTACTGGACAAAGGATCCTCTCAGTGCCTTCTTTTTGCTGCACAGTGTAAGCAGTTGTGTGCTTTGAGTAACTGAGGTTTATTTTAGGTTGCTAGCCTCTCTCACTTCTGGTTAAAAGACTTGGTGCATTGGTCTCACACCAGTGTCAGGGAGGGGGTCCAGCTCACTGTAGCTTCCTGATAATCAAGTGTCTGTTCTTGATCACTCTTTCCCATTCCCCATCCCTGGAAGTGTTCAAGGCTATGTTGTGCAAACCACCTGCTCCAGTGAAAAGTGATCCTGTCCATGGCAATAGGACTGGAACTAGGTGCTCTTGTGCTCTTTAAGGTCCATTCCAACCCAAACCATTCCATGTGTCTGTGATTCAGAACCAGAACATATTTCTGGTTGAAGTGTTTCAGTGTAGTTCTGCTTCCAGCCCCCACCCACCAATTTCCCAGGATTGATGTATTGTGATGTATATACCCCCCTACTGTTTCAGCACAGAGCCCTCACCAAATGTCTTTTTCTTGCAGTGCTGGATAGGAGAGCATTAACAGGTCAAACAACTGGATTTTCTGCAGTCCAGGCTGCTATGGATGAGCAAACTTCTTAGTTTAAACCACTAAAATGCTGAACTTTGAGACTTGTCCATTTGGAAGGAGCTGATTCCTGGGTCACAGCAATGCCTTCCCACTAAGCAGTAAATGAAGTGAGAATGATTTTGTGGTTAGACAGAAGAAACACATTGATACACATTTCTGGGAATCACTGTACCTGTCCATCAGGCAGCTGGAAGGCATAAGGATGAAGCACAGATCATGCAGATCATTGTAGGCTAATTGTTAATGTTTGTAGTCCCCATATACAATATTATTTTGAAAGGTAGCTGGATTTTGGGGATGCTTTTTGCTTGGACTTTTTTCAGACATGCAGAGATGATGCTTGTCACTTCAGGCATTATGTGTTAATTAATTAGTAAATTAAATTAATCCTGAAGACAGGGAGAATAACCTTCAAACTTACTTTTCTCTGGCACCAGCAACAAGTTCCTCTGGTGGTCCACTTTTCCCTCAGAAGCTTTAGAGGACTGTATGTCCGTGCTTCCTCTATCCTTCCTCCTGGTTGAATCTGCCAGCAAGATTGCTAGAAACTTCTTGTGTTTCTTGTGGCTATCACTTGACTAAGAATGATCTTTATTTTCTTAATCCAGTTGCACAAAGGATTCTGTGTGAGAGATTGTTAAGAATGCTAGAAACAAACTGAAAAATTGCCCTGAGAAACATCCTACAGTCTTCTTTTCATCACAATGCATGAAAAATACTTCACCTATACTATCTAGTTAGCATTTAAAATAGAAACTGAGTTTTCTTTTTTTGTTTGGAGGTCATAGAATCATAGAATATCCTGAGCTGGAAGGGACCCACAAGGATCACGGAGTCCAACTCCTGGTTCTGTACGCCAAACACCAAAAATCACACGTCTGTGGTGGAGTGAAATTCCATGCTCCTCTTCTGTGTAAATAGCCACACAAAACAACCATTTTTATTTCATTTGAGCTGGGTGGATTTGGGTTGTGCCAGGCATTTTTCTGCCTGCTGACCCTTTGTATCACCTCCAGTTTTTTAGGTTAAAAAGGGGACCTCGTGGTTGGGTGAGGTAGAAGAAAGTCCATTTTTCATTTCCTTGCATGGTTGGGACTGTGTGTCAGGCAGAACATTCACAGCCTGATGTCACACAAATTTTTTTTTTAATATGCTGCAAGCCATGAGTTGCAATGACAGGAACACAAGTTGGTGTTACTACACCACACAGGGGGGAGCAGCTAGGTTTTGCTCTTTAAAGAAAAGCATTCTGATTTTCGAAAGATTTCTCTCTTCACAGACAATGCTTGTGTATTTCTGTGAGCTTGGCCAAAGGGGCTCCTCTAATTTGGACTGAGTTTTTCTCTGATGAACTGTTTATGAAGCTGCAATCTGAGTCTCTCCCAATTCTGTCAAAAATAACCATAGGCTGCTTCTCTCTCTCCTGCTGTTATTCAGACTGTCTTTCATACCCTCCAACGACAGACGGCCTAGTTCATGTCTTTCCTCCTCTTTTGTATTGCTTGCCAGCTCTGCAAAGCTGAGGCTGGAGGAAGACAGGTAGAAAGCCAAGTTTACCTCACTCTGGAAAACCAGAGGAAAGCCATCTTAATTCCACAGATATATTGATGCTACTGCAAACGTTGAAGCTAGGCTTTATTAATTGGGACCTTCAGGAATGGCTGCATTTTAGAAAATCCCTCTTTCTTTCCATAGCTTGCATGTCTCTGCTTATTTTGCATATGTGAAAGAGCTCAGCAAAGTGCTTTGTTTTTATCTCCTGTTGTTTTGTAAGGCTTTTTCCTCTTTCTGCAACAAGAGAAATCTAGGGGATTAGGTAACTAAATACAAAAGAAAAATAAAAAAAAGAAAGCAACAGGGCAGGAATTCTGTACCACTGAAATAAATTGCACTTTTGGCTTCCGAGGGCTAAGGGGATTTGAAGTCTGGGCAGATCAGCCCTCTCTGTTCTCAATCTAGCTTGCTCCCTTCATATAATTTATTCGGGGTGGATAGATGACTTTTTTCCTGGGTAGTTGTTAAAAAGCGCTTCTTTAATACCTCAAATGCAGCAAGCTCTGTGTGAAGGCAGCATACACTGCCACCAAGATCTCTCTTCCTCCCCACTGTGTTCCTAAGCCGGAAAGATTTCCTTGGCTACTTTGGTTTTGAAGTCCAAGTGCTGAAGCAAGCAGATGGCACAGGGATACTTTTGCTTTTTGAAATGCTGCAGAAGAGTCTTGGGCCAGATCCACTATGTCCTTTTGGCACCTTGCCTCTGTTTCAATACCTGATAATTCTTGTAGGGATCAAGGTCCCCTAAAGCAGCTTCGTGAGCCTGAATCTCTTTGTGCTGCCATAGGAATCACACTGCAGAAAGCCGGGAGAGGCACCTGTGTAACAGCTGACCCCGTGTTTGCTTGCAGCCTTTTACACACCCTTTATCAGATTAGAGGGAGGCTGCTGAGTGAACAAGGATGTGCTGTAGTCAAAGGCCAGTGTTTATTATTATCCTATTTAACATGGTAATTTAAGTCTATTGGGAAGCAAGCAGAGGAATCTGATAATGAAGCATTCATCTGCTGCACACAGGGGAGAGCAGGTGGGCAAGGAGGCGTATAGGTATACATAGTGACATATAGAGAGAGAGATGCATAGAGGAGGCAGAAATTACCTGGCTTGCTTGAGCACCATTTCAGCCTCAGTCTGGCCTCTCCAAAATAGTCTGGTGCAGGCAGGGGGGATGATTCCTCTCCTCCAGCAGGTCCCTGTCACAGTGCCTGGTACAATGGCAGAAAAGGGGACTTGGGCAGTCCTGCACAGCAGCAGAGCTGTGGTGTTCAGTTTGTCACACATGCCCATCCTGCAGCAAAGACCAGCTGCTCCTTGTTCCTTGACTGTCCCTCTGACACCACACAGCCAATTGCACCCTCTACTCCTTCAGGTAATTTCAATACCTTGTGTTTGGCAAAACTGTTTCAGATGCTCTTTAAATGCTCCCTTCAGCCAGCATGCCAGGAGCCAGGGTTTCTCTACACTTCGTGTCTTATTGTGATTTGAAATTCTCACAGGTCCATGTGAACACTGTTCAGCTTTTGAGATCAGATGAGTTGCTGACATTTGAGCACATTTGGTGTTGAAATGGTAGGACATGTGACCACAGCCATTGTGCATGTATGTGTTAGACTGAATTTTGGTATTTTGTTGCTATGCAGACTTGAAATATTTTCCTGCACTTTAAAAGTTATTTTATGCATGTTATTATGTTAGCAGGCACTTTGTACACTATAAGAAGTTTCACACAACAAAGACTGCTAAATCCAGATGTCATTAAATACAAGTACAGCGGGGAAGAGGAGTGAATGATAAAGCTGAATTTTTAACTGGAAGTTTCTGGCTGTAGGGCATTTAAATTTAAACCTTAAGGAATATTAAAATCTATAATTTTAAATGGATTGTAAATAGCATTATAGAATATATTCCAGATGTGAGCTGATTTTTAGAAAAGGTAATTCTTACTCCACAAATCTGATGGAGTTTTTCAAGAAGTTTCTGTGAAAGTGGACAGGTGTGAAATCATCTATATAATCATGCTGATTTCCCAGGGGCATTTCACACAGCATGACACAGGAGACTAATCCATGCAGTTTCTGGTGAAGCAGAGAAGGGCCCATTTCCAAATGGGGAAAGGAGCTGGGTGGATGATCGAGGGCAGATTAGAATGGGGAAAGGTTACGGGCCAGGGGAAGAGAGGGGATGATGATTGGAGAGCAACAGGGACTGTTATTGGAGATCAATACTTTTTCACTCTCTATGTAAATGGCTTTGACAGAATGAGCCACCAACTTGTTATCCAACTTTTTGGATCATACAGAAGGGACTAGATGGGGGAAAAGCCACCTGATAATCTGGAGAAAACAATCAAACACAAAGAGATTCTGCTGGGTAAAATGAAGCGTGAGCAAGAAGAGTAAATTTTATTTTGAGTGAACACATGTGTTGAATGAGTGTATTTTTCAAAGATTTGAGAGCAGGAGAGGATTCGAAGAGTGCACATATCATGAAAGGACTGAGATGATGTTTTGTATCTGTGTGGTCAAAAAGGCACAGAAAATGTGAAGCTGTATAAATGGAAGCATTGAATAGAGCCTTCAAGGAAATACTGCACCACTTAAAGAAGGATTTTTTTTTAATCATGTTTAAACTACAGCTACCAATATTTAGTACCATTCTATAGAAAAGGGCAGAGGTTCAGAGAAGAGCAGCATGATTTTGTATGAAGTCAGGAAGGGTTGAGCCATGGTGAAAGGTCTACGAAGGTTAACTTGTAAAGGGCTTCAAACATTGACTTACAAGAAAGTTAAAAGGGGAAAAGCTGAGGAAGAATACAGGACTGTGCCTTGGTTTGGAAAGAAAAAGTTGTAAGGGGATACAATTGAAGTTTCTGCAGTATGTTGAAGTGCATACCAAAGGCAAGAATAGATAAGCTCTTTCAATTAATATTAAACCCAGGGACTGCACAGCATAGACTTAAGACTGAGGAACAGCAGGCCAACAGAAAAAAAATTGACTTCTCAAGTCAAACTTTCTTCTTCCACTTGCAGAGCAGAGAATGGCTTCCAGAAGAAGCAATGAGAAGAGATCCAAAAGAAACTTTCCTTTTGCTTGCTTCCATTTAATGTTTTAAAATAACACATCTGGAGCAGGACGTGACACGACTGCTCCCTGTGTCCGGGCGCAGTTTCACTCCATAAACAGGACAAGGTGCAAGCTGTCAGTGGCTTAGCTATGTCCAGCATGAAGAGAGACTGAGATTGGTGTCCCCTGATATTTTTGCATTACTTTAAAGAGAGGGAGCAGATCAGTATAACATCACATTGTGTGCTTGACTGCAAACCTGTTGCTCACATAAATCAGTCTCACTGTATACTCCCTTCATTGACAATGGCAAGAAAGTCAGCTCCTTTGAAAATAAAAATTATCAAAGCAAGCCCAACCCAGTCAGACAGAGAAGAAGTTGTGGGAGATACTTGTGAAGACCCTGTAACAGGAGCAGAGGGCTGTGGTTGCAGAATGGGAAGACTAGAGGATGGTGGGGGAGTTGGTAGAGGATTTTTCAGTTGTGGTATTTAAATATAGAGGTAGCACAGAAACCTTTCTTTAGCCTTGTTTCTAAAGTTCCTATATGGTGCAGGAATGACTGGAGCAGAATGGAGCTGGTTTTTTTTAAGGCATCTTTTCCCTCACCATTTTTATGGCATTTATCACAGTGGGAGCTTGATCCGGAAATGAGGACTCTAGGTATTCTGTAAGCAGTTAATAAAAATAACACATCTCTAAGGGATTAAAATAGATCACTTTGGGGCTCATTGGCTGCAGTTTCATAGAAGCTTAACTATGATTTACAACTGCATATGAATTTTAAAAATTAATCTATGACTGCATAAGCACATTATTAATTACATCTATGATGAAAAAAAATACATAAACTTTAACTACATTAATCTTTTTAGTTAAATTGATAGAAAACCCATGTACAAACCAGCCATGGGAAGAGCAGGACGTCATATTCCAATTGTGTTTTTTTCTAATGTTCATGTCTGATAAACACTTAGGGAAAAGGCAAGTTCAGTAAAGGGGTGTTTGAAAAGGAATTTTTGAACTTTGGTTCAGGAGTGCTATAATGTTGACAAGTTCAGCACATCACCCAGGATTTACTTATAAAATATTTTAGAACAACTTTAAAAAAGAGTCCCAAATGTTTGTAAAAATAAATGTGTAATCTGTTTGTAATGACATCACTTCACTGGGAAAAAAACTACGTAGGCAGGCAGTTAAAACAGTCTGAACTTGCAGTAAAATTAAAAAAAACCCAGTGAATCAAATTGCTTTGTTGAATGTGAACAGTGTGCTAAACCTCAGTTTCTCAAGTATATAATCTGAAAGGCAAAAAACTGTGGTGCATGGAAAAATCTAAGTCAAGTCATGCACTTGCATGCAGGAACTAATCAATAGATATAATACTCAGAAGTAAAACACAGCCATGTTTTAAGTATTTTCGAGATTGCTGCCTACATTTAAAATATATACATCCATAAAAGTGCCAGATACTGTCAGTTTTATATTTATAGTATCCAGTTTCTTTAGTTGCACGTTAAAGCTCACATCGATGAGATTCGACTGTTTTATGACATGGCACTGAAATTCTTTCATCTTCCAATTTTCTGTTACGTGAATAAACATACACTGTTTATCTGCTCCTCACATAAAAAAATCATGTGAGTTTTTGTTAAAGGACAATGGCTTCAAAACAAACCACACAACCCCTCTCTTGTTATTCAGTGTTTCTTATTCTATTCAGTTCTAATGTCTTGATATTAGACATTATTTGCTCCTAACACATGAGATTTTAAAAAGGATGTGGGGACTGGTCTGAAATCTTCACACACTTCGGTATGGAGCTCAAAGGAAGAAAACATGTGACAACTGAGCAGTATCAAAAATTGAAGTGTAATTGGGAAGCAGCCTTATGAGCATGAATTTCGGGTGTACTGCAGCTTCCAAATCTCTTATTTCCACTGCAAAAACAGCATTTTATTGCTTTTCTCTTCTGTTGCTTTCACCCCACTAAAATCAGTCACAAGTGCCCGTGCACTTATATGCAAAAATAAATAATAGCCTAAAATTAAAACCCACAATGCAGGAAGATTTCCTCATTAAGAGATAGAAGGAGAGATTCCAAGGCAGTAAGAATTTCTCTGTCACTGCTGAGACGATGTGAGAGGCATAAATAATACAATGAAGGGTCACAATAAAAAGCTAAAGACCACATAAAACATTTTAACATAAATATGTCATCAATTTTACTAGCTCTTAACATGAAATTTAAACCCCAGGAGGGCCTTGAAAGGATTTCTTTGAAATGCATTAAAAGCAGATATGTATAGCATGTATAGCAGTGTAAATTAATTACTATTTCATTACTTCCATCTCCCCTGCACTGGACCTGATCACCCTGTATTTTTTTGGTGGGAGCAAGGTAGCAAGAGGGAAGATTTGAGCTTGTTTTGGGTCTGGCAGGACCCACAACATTCTCAGTTGTAAGACTTCAGTGATACAGATGCTATAAAAGGATGTGCTGTGCCAGTTTTAGTGTTACTCTTTTTTTAAGACATCGGTTTCATAGTGCACTGTAACCATCAGCATATTTCAAAAGAATAGCAAATAACTCCCCAAGGACAAAGTCTGGTAGTGGCTTCTAAGCCTGGTTTGAGCTTAACTCAAGCCAGTGAGCTGTGGGTGGAAGGCTTGTGTATGCCATATAAATCTCCTGGTCCATCTGTCTTGGGAAAGAATGCATTTTCAGGAATCTGTGTCTTTCTAATTGCTTATAAAAACACTCTGAGACAAGCCAGTGAATAAATTAAATTTGAATGTTTCCAGTGGATCTTTTCAGTTTCTCACTGAACCTAATTACTGTCTAATCTATGCCCATGAGTATGCAGTTTTAAGTGGGACGTTAGACTTTCACTCTGCAGATTAAACTCTGTGGTGCATAAATTCATTATTATTTGTGGAAGAGAAAACTTCAGTGTCTTCTACCTTGTGGTTTTAATTTAAAATAACTACTGCATCCAATTCAGGCATTCTTTTAGAGGACTAAGAAGAGCTGTAAAGAGGTGGAAGATATTTTCTAATAAACCGTGTCTCTTATTCACCCAACTGAATTGGGAAAATTTATGTTACAAACAATAATTAAACTCTTCTTGTAGCTCAAGATGTCATGCCTTCAACTGCAATTTTAGGGAGCTGTACCACAATAGGGAGTAGATTAATATAATGTACTGCAGGAAACTTTTTACTGCAAGGATGAGTGTGGCACCGTAAGGAGCAGGGCTGCTGCTTCAGCCAGACATCTCCAAGTGTTTTGCAAAGGGAGACAAATAGCATCACTCTATTTTTAACAGCTGGAAGAATTGAGATACAGAGGCCTGGGGGGACTTTTCCCAAATTTTTTGAGACAGTTTGAGCAGGCAGAGAATAATGTCTTCTCTGTGCTGGTGTCGTTTTGCCTAAATTAAATCTGCTCCCTTCATTTTCAGTGAGTGAATCCCTGAGCTGGTTGACACAAAAATTTTGTTATGTTAACACTGCCCAGGTGAGATCTGCATTAGTTTATTCACATATTAATCGGATCTGATGAGAACTGCAGTTAGAAAACAAGTGTGGAGTAGACCCAAAGGCACCAGCTCTCACTCTTCCTATGCTCCCCCTAATTAATACAATGAGTCTTAAACAACAATCTTCCTTTATTGTTTGCAGATCATGGGATATAAAAATCATTGTAGACTTAAAATGGACTATATTAACCCAACTAATTCCACCAGGACTTGAGTTTCTATAGTGAAAAGTGTTGTGTTGTCTCTGGCTCAATTAGATTTTTCTCAGTGTCAATTTTAATTCACTTCACCAGAGCGTGGGGGAACTCTCAGTGGAAGGGAAAATGTTGCTTCTGAATGAGAGCCTCCTGTAGCCCACATTTTATTTAAGAGTTTTAAAATGCTTCGCAGTCCTACGTTCTCCCTTGAACGTCTGCTATTGTGTGCCATAAGAGCTGAACAAAATTGCTTGATGTTTCCTAATGTGACAGGCATCTGAGTCTCTGAGCAGGAGGATGAAAATAGGGAAAGCAGAGTCCTTGGTCCCTCTTTTTATTTAATACCAAAAAGAAAAAAGTCTTGATGAGCCTTGGTGGCCAAATAAATTTTATGTCAAATCTTTCCCACCCTTCCAAACACCTGCCCATGCATAAAGAGAAGTAAAAACTAGGCAGCAGTGTTTCCTTTTGCAGTGCTGAGCTCAGGACAGAGGTTGTGTGGCCTCAGATGTTGTTTTATCCCCTTAAGATTTGGTATTTCCCACCTCCCATGGCTGTCAGCACTCCAGTGTGCATTGCCTGGTTATTCTCTGCTTGGTGCAGAGTAACCCAAAATTAATCTCTTCTCTAGTTCAAAGGGTAAAATTGGGCTGATCTTTAATTTGAGGGCACTTCTCATTGTGAGAAGAGAAGACAAGAAAAAGAGCTTATGATAGAACTGTCGAGGAAGGTTTACCCCAGCCAACGGCCTGAAATGTCCACTGTGGATAGGTAGGGCTTTCCAAAATGCTCTTTTCCATCATGTTTAGCAGTTTCCTATCTCTACACTTGTCCTTCCCATATTTCATTAAACTCTCAAGACTTTCTATTTATGGGTAGTTGTACAAACACACTGAAGTTTTACTTTGTGTTTGGGTGGGTTTTGATTTTTTTGCTGGGGTTTTTTGGCTAATACCTACCTTTTTCCAGTTTTGCAAGTGATTGAGACTGCTTTCCAGTATATCACTGGGCTACCTATAGGAAAACAGCTGGGACTATCACCAAAACCAGTCTATTGGGTCAATGGATGTGAACCTCTTTTCCGATTCAGACAGAAGATGATGCCAAAGTGTGGTTCTCAGGTGCCCCATAGTTATTATTAATGTCAGCTTGTGTATGAAAGGTAAATATTAAATTGTCTACATGAAGAGAACCTTCATTTTTTTCAGAAGAATTGTGCAAAGCACTCTATGAAAATTCAGGTTTCCAAATGTGTCATTTCCCAGCTTTTTCATTTCCAACAGTTTTAGCTTTCCTTTCCAGTTAGCATGCAGTGACTTTCTGTGCTGTGTTACTTGCTAGCTCTCACTTGGGCATATATTGAGTTAAAAGGTGCTGTGTGGAAGTAGAGAATTACTATTACTATTATTATTATCATCATCATTTAGATGCTGCAGTTTAAGTAGTTCAAAAAAAATCTCAAAACTAAAGGTCAGTGTAGCTTGTAGGTTTACACATGCACAGTACAAGTAACCTTCAAAAATTTCCTCATGACAAGATAAGTGCAGCAATTATATTTAAATGAGTGCCAGAGAAAATTTCACTGTAAACTGCATTAGCTGGAGAGTGTGTGCTGTAAGAGGATTTAATTGAATTAATGTTACTTACTATCAAAAGCTCCATCTAGTGTATTGCCAGGTCTGCTTATTACTAAGAATAATATTTGGCTCATAAAGACCCCTGCTCAACTAAGCACACAGTCCTGATGACTTCAGCAAGTGATTAAAATTAAAGCATTTCCTTCACTGCTTTGCTGAACAGGAACAGGCTGGAAGCTGGGAAGGGGCACTGGTGTGTGTACATAGCATGGGATCACCGAGCCCTTTAAGAAGGCTCTTCATGGAGATTCCTCTTACCAGTGCTTTTCTAAGTGTCTAAGGGAGGTGTGGTTTCGGCATGAGTGTACCTGGTTTGGGCAAGGCTGCACCAGGGATGGAACTGAGCATTGTCTGGCTGTTCAAGAGGGACTCGAGTTGATCCATGCTGGGGTTTGGAAGCCCTCCACAAATAACAGCAGTGGTGGCAGAGGGATTTCACTGAATAATCCTGGTGGCATTTTTAATGCTGTTATTAATGCAGGACTCTCACTCTCGCATTATACGGATGTGCCACAATGAGATCCAGAGAGGTATTTTGTGTGATTTCCTACATAAAAGCAGAAATGCAAATGAGCTTCATTTACATATTCACATGATATAAACAGAAAACTCAGACGAGTGGAAACGCAGGGACATAGCCAGAGACATGCTTCAAACCAGGGATAAAGAAAGCCATAGTTTTCCAGCACTTATGTTTTAACCATTAAGGAGAAAATGTGATATATTGGATGTTTTTGCAGAATATTTTTGAATGTCAAAATTCCCATTGAAGCCTGCGTCTCCTTTATGTTTGATATTATTTTATTTTCCTTTCATATGCATTCTCTAAAAAGCGAATACATGCAATGTAGAAAAAAACCACAACCTTTTATTCTCCATTCATTCAGCAACAAAAGCAACAAAGAAAGAGGGTTTGAACTAATCTTTTATGAAAATTGGGAAACAGTAGAATAGTTTCTATATCAATTTTCTTTATTGCTGAATCAAATGGCAGAAGTTTTTATTCGCCTACGCATCTTATATTTTAACAAGCCACATGTCACTCCTGAACTTCACCCACCCATATTTCTGCATGCGGTTGGCATTCTGGTACAGTCAGTGAGGCACATGCCATTCAAAGGAGTTACAATCTCCTCTTTGTTTTTGTGGTGGTGTTTTGAGGGAGAAAAAGAAAGAGTAATTGCCCGTGTTAACTGATGTTCATTACACGGAATTGTTTAGCTCTCTTAAAAAATCATTGATCTGCTTTTCCCCGTGAAAGTATTCAAGGTCTCAGTTCACAAAAGAGAAATCAGCATGTAAAGCAGCAGTGTGGCAATCTGTGCTGCAAGAAGCATACTGCCACGTTCTGTGCAGAAATGTCAGCAGAGTTTGCTGTCTTCCAAAAAAAAAAAAAAAAAAACACAAATATTTAGTAAGGATGAGAAACATTATTACTGTTGCAGTCAAATGTGATTTTGGGGAACAATCTGCTTAAGAGTAGGCATTTTTTTCTCATACATTTGTATGTAGTATTCATGACTGAACATTCATTAGGTAACATCTGACACAAGCTGTTCCTCTTTCTCCCTAAGTTTCATGGCTTTGTTTTGTATTTGAGAAGGATATTACAAAAGGTAATTTGGTGTCTCATTCCCATTGGTATGGTCATGGTTTTAACTTTTGAATTACTCCCTTGAAATAGGAGGAAGGGGGGAAAAACACCATTTGGGTATTTTTAATAGGGAATAGGCAGTATTTAGATTTCATGGCCAGTGCCCATGGTATGTTGTGTGCATGCAGCAAGTCAAAAGTGCAGCTGCAGACCAGGGTCCGTGAGCCACAGATAACAAAGGCACCCAAAATCTGGGGCTCCAGCCTTTTCCACATGCTCTTATTATCATTTACTCTTTGTATTGCAGATGCATGTAACAGATTGTACAATATGCTGTACAAACAGATTGGTAGAATTATCTTTGTCCCGAAACACTGACTGCAGAGCTGGACAAGAGGGATTGACAGTGTGCCTGCACTGAGAGCTGCACAGCCCAGATGCCACAGTTTTGGACCCATGTCCTCAACAAAAGGGCTTTGTGCGTCTTTGGTGAAAGGTCTGTTCTTGCCGATCTTACTGTAAAGGGCTGAAATGTTAAATAAGAATTAAAAGAAAATAGCACAAAGATCATTAGAGAGCGAGTAGGAGAAGGGAATGTGCCTACTTCTCGCTTTTTTTTCCCTTCTTATCTAACAGCATTTCTTCTACACTTGCCAGATCGAGTGTGTCAAAGGAGCAGACTTTCAAACTTTGGGTAGTTGCTCCCAGTATTGGAACAAAGCCCTGCAAAAAAAAGGCTGGGCATGCAGGGCTGAGGCTTTGGTGACCTGACTGGGAGGGGCACTGCTCATGGAAACTCTGACACTTTGGAAATGATAGGGAGAGCGAGCCTGCAAACTTGGCTTGCTCTCACAGGGCTACCCAAACGGGAAAAATCCTAATACTTAATGTCTTTTTCATCATCCAGGGCATGCAAAGAGATCATCCAGTTCTGCCCTGTGTGGTTTAGAAAACCAAGAATTGCTCACTTATTTATTGAAGCAGCTAATGTGCATTTCAAAGTGCCTCAGTGTTGGCTTGTGGGGGAAGGAGGAGTGAACATTAAGATTAATTTCAATGAAAATATTATGTGGGAATAGTTTGTTCAGTGAATCTAGATCATCTGCAGCTGGTAGACTAATGATTTAAACCCATTTATATGCTTTATTAAATCAATAAACCACATGAAAATGGAGGTGGTTTGGGTTGTGCATACAGCTTTCAGAGGATCTTTGCTCAGGGATGAGAAATGATTTTGCCATTTAGAGACACTTTTGTTTGTTCTTTATGTGAAAGTGTTCTCTCACTAAAATTATTAAAGAAAACATTTTTCAGCTCTGAAGTATTGCTGATATTTTGGCAGTGGCTGTGGCCAGTAGTCCAAGAGATGGGAACTGCTGAACATTCGCTATTTAAACAACTGGTGTTGACTTTGTGGTTAAAGAAGTTTTATGACTGGATCAGACATAACGCTTGACCCATGTGGTTTCTAGTTTGAGGTAAGACTGTACAGGAACGTGTTGGGATCCAGGGCTCAGCATCCCTGGCTGCTCATGATTGAGCCACTCTGGCTTTTGTCAAAAGGGGTTGGTCTCCAGATCAGGCAAGAGATTTTGAGTTCCAGGATGCAAAGGTCTCAGGTTTGGAAACCTAACTTGAATGAAAAAAATCCTGCTGGTTTGTCCAGCCTGTTGTCTGCCAAATCTATGCTTGTTCTGTTTAGTTCACTCCTAAATGTTTTGTCCAATTTTATTTGGAAGTGGACCATGGGACACTCTTTCCAACTCCCCACCACAACCCAAAGATTAAATATTTTATTATTGTAAACACACACAGTCCTAACATTTTTTTTTATGTTTCTGTCCCCCCATTTTATTTATTTTCTGTTGTATAATCTCTCTTCTGTGCTAATATTGATGAATTGGAGGGATGCATTTTCTGTCATGTAAAATAGTACTGGGGATAAACTCTGCCTAGGATTTTGGCTGACCCCTTCATCAGGCTTAGCTCAAAAATTAATTTGTCATTACCCAGGTGCTATGCACTAAGCTTTATTGGCATAGAGGAGCGCCACATCCTGTATGTTCTTTGGAAGGAAAAAAAGTGATCATATAATCACTGAGACAGTAAACAGTCATTTCCAATCTAGTCATATTTTATATGAACTGGCACTGTATGTTGTATATCATCCATCTTGCTAATCCTTGTTCCACATTGCCTCCCACTTGAGGCCAAGAACATTACAGCTATGCCAGAGAGTGGGTGGAAAAATAGCCTTATTATTAACCTAAGTTGAAAACATAATGGCTTTTTGAATGTCTTCATTCACAGATGCAGTCATACTAAAATATTAATACCCTTAAGTGTAGAGAAACAGAACTTTCATTTAAAATCTATTGTCCATGTGTATTGCAAAAGGGAAAGCCTTGAAAGTGTTGTGAATTCCCTGTATCTTTTGTTTTATGTTTTATCCTTTAAATGTCAGTATTCTGTAAGAAAGGAGCCAAAGTATTCTTCAGAGTAGGTTTTGAGCAATGTTGCTGCCATCACTAGCATTGCCTTGTGGTAAAGGAAAAAGAATTTTCCAGTTTTCTCTTTGTTTTAAAAGACTGGTAATAACTGAGTGGATATTGAAACACACATAATGACTTTTTAGTGCCATGATCAAGCAGGGCTGCATTGCCAATGTCAGTGTTTGTTTAAATCTCATCCCCAGAGGGATCAGAAATATTCAAGATGCATGTGTTTTCTGTGAGGAACCATCACAAAGAGTAGAGGAGAAAACTGCAACCCTCATCTGATAAATCTTCAGAGCACCCCAGGATCCCTGATTTACAAGCAGAAATGAGGGACCTAGCAGTGAAAGCTGAGTAAATTTGCAGCACAGCATCACTGAACAGGCACAGAAAAAGGAGATGATGCTCTTCTTTAGTTATAGTAGTGATTTGCCTTTCCTAACTCAGTAATTTACTTCTGTGTATCTCTTCCCAGGTAAAATATGAATCTTCCACGAACCTCTTTAGGAGGTGTAAGAATTGCTCTTGAGTATTCAGAGAAAAAAAAAGAAATAAGTCTTGATTGTACTAATTTATGACTAGCATGAAAAAGTGTCCCCTCTTTTAAAAAGGAAAATAAAAGGATTAAAACTTCCAGTGTATCAGGCCATGTGTTGTAAATTAGCCTAATTGTTTTAGAATTCAGAAGTGTTTCATCATTTTAAATTGGGCTTGTCTGATATTTAGTTCCACATTTTTTATAACTCTGCAGGACTAATATGTAGCCTGTTGTTGCACATGAAAAGCTTTTTTTATCCTAATTTTTAAGACTGATGGAATGAGAGGAGGTTGACAAGTAATCGCTTAGTTATCTCTGTGTCAAAGCTTGTGATATGCTTTATAGTGAAAATGTGCAATATGCAGTTCCAGAAATAATTTTGCTCTACATTATGGTTTATCTTTCTGGCATACAAAATGCAAGACTGAGTAACGCTGAAGTCTGATAGATGATTTCAAATTGCTTGGAATTATCTTTAAGTTTTGCCTAGTAAGTCTTAGCAGGGGACAAAGTATTGTACAAGATAGGGGCCCCAATATTAACAAGACTGCCCTCCAAGTACATCCTTATTTCCCCATATCCCATTTCATATGAGAAAAGAAACTTTACATTTTTAGGGCATTATTTTGCAGTTTCTCTGTTGATCCACTGTACTCCATGGATAAATACAAGTCATCTATGAGAAGGGCTTTTTGTGACAGACCAAGCAATGCTTGTTCCCAATAAGAACTGGTGGTTGCAAGGCTCGTTTGACAACCTAACATGGAACCCACCATTTCTCAGCTCCCATCCAGGAAAACTCTGCATTGTTTGTGCTCAGCAGAGATATTT
Organism: Poecile atricapillus; assembly: GCF_030490865.1. Classification (NCBI taxonomy): domain Eukaryota; kingdom Metazoa; phylum Chordata; class Aves; order Passeriformes; family Paridae; genus Poecile; species Poecile atricapillus. The sequence goes on from NC_081288.1 coordinate 6,156,183, forward strand.
TACACAGCAACACGTTGAGTAAACAATGAGGTCACATTGTAAAATTAACTAAAGGACCTCTGGTATCAAAATATGATTGCTCAGACATTTCATTTTGTATTTTTTTTAGCTTGCAGTTAAGATTGGGGACTTTGTTCTAAAGCTCTCTGAGTTTTTTGGTAGCGAAGCTGCGCATCCATAATATTTTGTTGGATGTGTTCCTGTGGCTGCCATGGTGACCTGCAGAGAGCAGGACCCTGCTTCTCCAAATGTGATTGGATACATTCAGGAGCCACATGCCATTGATGCCAAGGAACACTGAATAGTTTCATCCACTTTGCAGACAAGCTTCAGTGTAAGCCCTCCTGCCACTGCCTGCTCAAGGCCACCTTTGACAGCCACAGGAGCCAACACATCACTGTTTAGGCACTCCTTTTGTTCCTTTTCTCGATTTTCTCTTCTCCCTCTGATTAAGTTGCCAATCATCCAGCTTCTTTCTCTTCTTGTCCTGATAAGTTGCCAATCATGTCATACAGCCTGTACCTCTAGAGCCAAGTATTTCTCTTGTCATAACTTGAAAACAGGCTGCTGGAGATTTATTTTAAATCTTGGTCTGATTAAATGCCACTTCTTGATCTTTGGAGAGCCAAAGGACCTACAGATCATGGTACTCTTGTTTGGACCTCTCTGAACTGGTATTAACTAACAGACTTAAAACATGTCCTATGGGTCACCCAACACAGTCTCAATATTCCCTTCCCTTAACAGATATTAAATATTTGTGAATAGATTTTTTACATGAGTTTTCCAGAGCATACATGCTGATAGTTGCAAGAAATAAACAGTCAATTGTATGAAGGCTTCTGGGGAGAATAACATATTTATTTTTATGGCTTGTGGGATTTTATGTTTTGGCCTGCTTGTCAAATCACTTATACAAAGGTAAGTAGTAGCACTATTTCATAAGGTCTTCAAGACATAAATAGCAATGGGAAATTATGCAAAACTGAAAGTATTTACTGTGAAAAGTATATTTAAAATACTTCTTGTGAGATTTTGAAATGTTTTTTGGGGGAAATTATAGAAAGTCTGATTCTGAGAAATCTAAATATAGAACAAGATAAAACTTTAGGAGAATTACATGTGGAAGCATAATGCTGTCCTCTCTGGGAGAGGAGCTTAGCTGAATTTTCCTGCCTCTAACAGTTGTATAATTCTATTAAAACTGCTTTCCTAGATATACAAGATAATTATTTCCCCCAGTATTAATACTTTGATAGCTTGTTTTCCAGTTTAAAGGAAAAGACTGTATGGATCATCTTAGCTTTTTTTTCTCATTTTGGAAGTACATGTGTTACACTTCTATTCCATAGCTCCCTTCATTGATTTTACATTAGTTAATCATCAGACAAAAACAAATAGGAATAATAATTAACTAGGATAGCAATCTCTCCCCAGAAGCATTCTCCTCTCCCTGGTGAGGCTGCCCAGGTAAGGTGAGACATGAGCTATAATTCTTTGTCAGGACACTTTGCATTTTTACGAAGTTAGTCTGTGCAAAATGAGATCCTGTGCAAGAGGCAAATGAGAGGCAGGCTGGGAAGTGGTTGTGAGATACCTCTCAAATACCTTTGAGCTTGAGCTTTCTGAGCATAGATCCCCCACATGAAGTGTGTTCTTCGTTCTCATTGCTTGTGCTCATTAAGTGCTGCCATTTATTTTTGTGTGCCTGCACAAATATATGGCTTTATTACTAAAGTGGTTTGTTTATCTTTGCTGCTGCTGCATTTATTTTAGCACTCATCTAAACAATTAATTAGGGAAACACTTGAGTGCCGAATACACTTCTTCAGATACCACTCAGTTGGGTTTTTTATTTATTTCCAGGAGCATCAAGCATTAAAAAAACCCCATCTTTTGCATTTTTTTTCTAACCATGCCTTTTTCCCTCTTTTTTGAAGTTTCCACAGCAGAGTACATTGCTTTGAAAGATCATGGGCCCTGTTGAGAGTTCAAAGCCAAGTAAAGATGATGCTTAAAGTTCAAAGGCTCTGTGGAGCTGCATCTTCATCTGCATAAAATTGTTTCAACTGACTAGAAAGATAGAAAAGTTGCCAGGAATTGCTTCTATTTCATTTTTATTATTATTATAAAGAAAGCCTAATTGGGGAACAAATGTGTCACTGCTAACAAGTTCAGGCAAAGCGAAGCTCCTTAGATGAAACACTGCTTGAAGGTGCAATGCAGGAAAGATTTGACATGTGCTGTGACCCTGTAAGAATGAAGCTGTGAATGCCTAGAAATCAATATGAGATGTGCAAGGGTTCATGATGCTGAAGTCAAGAAAGAGTTGAAAGTGTTTGACTGCGTCTTGGGCAAAGGGAGCAGGGAGTGTGACGGATTCAGACAATGGATTTAGACCCAAGTTTTAAAGATGGGGAAATGTATTTATCAGGGAAAAAGAAAATTCAAATAGTTGAAAATTATCTCCATTAAAATAGTATGTTGTAGCAAATCGTGACAGAGTGGAGGTGTTGCCAGTTCTTCCACCAGCAGAGAATGGAGCCTGCAACTTGGTGACTTGGCCAAAATCAGCAAAATATGGGGCAGGGGAGGTGTTGGAGGAAATTATTATTTGTTGATTCAAGTTCAGGGCACTTAGAGGCAATATTTATCCTAGAATTTCTTCCCATGCTACTCAAGCATTTCTTAAGCCATCTCAAATGTCTTGTATTGATTTCTTCCATTTCCTGTAAGGTGCCTTTCAGAGGAAGTGTGACAGACTGCAGTGAGTCAGATGGACACAGCACTGGCACGTTGTGCTCTGCTGTTACTCATTGTCACTACAATGGCTGTGTCTTTTTACCTCAATTTTTATTTTTTCATGGTTTCTTCAGAGTACTCCTTTGAGCTCAGAACATTTTATCCTTTCTATTTAACAAGGAAAAGCTGGAGCAAGGGAGATGAAAGGCCAGATTGTTCAAAAGCATTTAGGCATCGAAAGATTCAGATGGGCATTGAGTGTTATTTTCAGAAGAACTTCAACACCCTGTTCCTAGAAATGAGTTATCCAAGGTCAGATTTTAGATTCTCTTGCAAAAATGGTATCCAACTCTTCCAAGTCCAGCTAAATGTTGAAAACACCCCATGCACGATGTTCTTGCCAAGTTTCTGGGTAGGGTTGAGGTTTTGTTGTTGTTTTGTAAATGAGTGAAATGTCAGCAATAGCAATCTTTCCAGTGGGTACCTTCTTTTATAACTTCTTTTCCCTGATCCTTTTCCCTTTTTTTTTTTTTTTTTTTTTTTTTCTCTTTGTATCTTTGTACTGCTAGTTCTGGCTTTTCCTATGCTGTCCTTAGAAGGCACAAGCTGAGAGGTTTAAAGCTGTTAGTGGTGTTTTAAAAAAACTTCATGTCACCTACAACAGGATCAGATAAACTGCAACTTAAAAAAATGCATTGTGTTATCATGAATTCATAAATGTGTTGATATCTTTCTAAAAACAAGGTATGACACAAGACATTTTTACTGGCAATATCTGCCATGCTGGGATGTTCACCATATAGAATCATCATAGAAACATAAAGCGGCATGGGTTGGAAGGGGTCTTAAAGATCATCTTGTTCCAGCCACCCTGTTGTGGGCAGGGACACCTTGCACTAGACCAGGTTGCTCAAAACTCCATCCAGCCTGGCCTTGAACACTTTTAGGGATTCACAGCTTCTCTGAACAACCTGTTCCTCTGTCTCAGTGCCCACACAGTAATGAATTTCTTCTTATACCCTACTGAAACCTGCCCTCTTTCAGTTTGAAGCCATTTTCCCTTGTCCTATCACTACAGGCCCTCATCAAAGTCCCTCCCCAGCCATATCCTGGTCCTCTTTAGGTACTAGAAGGTGTTATAAGGTCTCTGATTCTGTTTCTTTAAAAAAAGAAAAGATATTTATTCCTGTGTTCTTGCTATGAAAAAACTCATCTAGTGTGTGAAATTTGCTAGTGAATGAAAGCTGGTTCCCAACTGATGGGTACAATAATAAAACAGTAATTTAACTGATGTTGTCTGCTAGAGTTAAATAAGCTTGCAATATATTTCTGGGGAAGTTAAGCTCTGTTAGAAGGGACATTATCAGATGCCAGTTAAATTTGTTCATTGCCATTTCACAGAATCACAAGCTGACTGAGGTCAGAAAGAAGCTCTTGGATTCATCTTATCCAACCCCTTCTCACAACAGTCATCTACATCGGGTTTCTCAGAGCTGTGTCCAGGCAGGATTTTAGTATCTTCAGGGCTGGAGAGAGTCCACAGCCTGTTTGGGCAAACCATGCCAGTGTTTGATCACCCTTGGAATAAAAATGTCATTCCTTATTTTTAAGTAAAATTTCTTGTATTTTAATTTGTGGCCGTGGCCTCGTGTCCTGCCATTGGACCACTTAGAAAGCTCAATCTTCTTTACTTCCTCCAATGTTTTTTTCTCCAGGCTGAGCAGTCCCAGCTCTCTCAGTTGCTTTTCATATGAGAGATGCTCCAGACCCTTCCTCACCTTCATGGTCCTTCACTGGACAGCCTCTAGTATGTCCACATCTCTTCAAACAGGAAAAAGAAGATCCAGAACTTCATATATGTCTCAGCAGGACTGAGCAGAGGGCAAGGATCACCTCCACTGACCTGCTCTGCCTGATGCAGGCCAGGATACCTTTAGCATTTAACCAGTGAAGGTAACTTCCAGACCAGAATATAGGTTTTTCATAGGGAAAGTTTATAAATTGCAAATAACTCTCAAATATTTGATTCATTTGAAGGGATAATTTTATGGTCAAGCTCTTCTATTCTGAGTATTTTTCCCTACAGAGTTGGCTCCTAGTTGAACTAGGACTCAAATGGCTTCTCAGGAGTCACAGTGCAATTAGAGGTTTCATCAGAGCAGTGATCTGGAAGTATTATCAGGAAAAGCCAGTTTTCAGTGATCTTTCTCTAGCACTCGAATGAAAGAAAAAATAGAAGGAAATCCAGGACTACAAGACATGTGTGCTGGGAAGTTGGATTTGCTACTAGTGAGTGGCAGAGTTGAAAGACAATGGGCTTTTGAAATGACATCAGGGAAAGATGTGTCCCTGCCTGTGTTAATTTATGTAAACATGATCTTTGTAGAGTCTTTTTGAACTGAAATACAGTGTCACAGCAGTTTTCTGCTGCAAGTATGGATTAACAAGGGAGGACATCTTAATTTTTGTATTTTTTTTTTAGCATCTCTTCTCTGAACCCTCTTTCTCTGCTGCATCCAAAGATGCATTTAGCAGATGGTCAGATTTAGGGGTTAACTTGCACAGAGGACATGTTAGTTAATTTTAAAGCCACTAAACTCAAGTCAGTAATTTTTATCTGGCAAAAGAAAAGGGAAAGAATAGCCATCTGCTACAAATTAAAAAATAAGCATTTATTTGAGGGAAGAAGAAAGTGAATTCAAGATTAAGGAGCATTAGTGCAAGAATAAGAAGGAAAAGAAGGTAAGGGGGAAATGACAAGAAGGCAGTATAAGAAATACATAATCATTTGTATTTTCATTTTTTTGTTGTTTCATTTCAGTGTCCCCCCAGTTTCAAGATTTCTGTCTTGATACAATATATATACATAGTGGCCTTGTTTAAAACTATTTCAAGTTTAAAAAAAAAAATATTGTCTTTTGCATATATTATTTCCTATATTTTACAAGTGGGAAGCGCAGTAACTTCCTATGGGACACCCCCTCACAGAGCTACAGGCTGGAATGCCATTTCCCCACCCTCTCCCCCTGCAGTCCTACTTACTTGAGAATTTCTTGTCCAAAAGCTCTGACAAGCAGTTTTTATTGTAACCCATATGGACTGACCTAAAGATCCCAGTTACTCTCCACCCCTGAGATCTAGAAATGTGAATGGACCAAGTATGAACTTGACAGGAGGTACTGAGCTGCTGCTTTGATTTTCCCACTGATGCTGGTAGCCTTCCATCTCCATGTCTTTCCCTAGGGATTTACACTGGGTGGGTGCTTGGACAGGCTGGCAAAGGATGAACATTCCAGGCCAGGTCCCCTGTAGATCATGGTGTTGCTGCAGTGCTGATGTGCAGGTTCAGTGCCACTGACTGCTCAGCTCTGTCTTCACAGCACTTCCTGAGTTTATGTTGCAATTTCTCTCATCCACTGCTCAGCCCAGACCAATAAAGCTCAGCTTCCATCCCAGCACGCAGGGATGGCTTCTTTAGGGACAGATTAGTTTGTAATGACATAAAATTGCCTTGATGCTATAAACCTGATTTGTGTGTATTTATTTACCCTGTCACCATGTATGGAATCTAATTCTGCATCTGCTTTTTTTTACTCCTTTATCACCATCTAGTGCAGATATCATATGAGTATTGCCAAGCTGCAGGTGTGGAAGTTGGCCCCTTCCTTCAGAAGTAAAAGAGAGTTCCAGCATGCTGGCCATTTGCTTCCCAGTCATTACACTGGCAGCAGGAGAGTTCAGGAATTTGCAAAAGCTATAATTGTCCTATGTGAAAAATTGTACATTGAAATTCTTCAGATACTTGTACAGCTATTAGCCATTTAAAACTGTTTAATATAAGTGGCTTATTTCAGAGAGCAAGAAAAGTAGATTCTGGCAATTTTGCCCTTGATATCTTTTCTATCTGTGTCGCACTTTAGTCAAAATTTACATAATAATGGGTAGGGAAGTGCTGTGGGACATGAACCGGTGCATATTAGTTCTTAGTTGCTTTCCCAAAAGGCTTGAAAATGCAGCAAATTTAATCTAGGTCAAAAAAGGAAAAAAAAGAAAAAAAAAAGAAAAAAAGAAAAAAAAGAAAGAAAATGAAATAAAGAAAGGGGGAAAAAAAAGGACCACTTCCATTTTGTAGGCAGAGGACATTTATAGAGAGCATTTGTATTCACAAGGGTATGGGAATGACAGAGTGCGACTCCTCCAAAAGAGCTCCCCCGTGCAGCTGAAGGCTGACAGCAAACTAGGACTTGTGGCCAATTAACAGAAAGGCCGTCATAACTTGCAAGGCATGGAGAGAAAAAATTGAGCTCCTTGGGATCATTTTTCACTGGCCATTTACAGGGCTGTTACCGGCCTGGAGCATTTGTGCTTTAATGCGAGCAGTGCAATGCAGGGCACTCTGGGGCTGGGGCACTGCCACCCTGAATGCTGTAACCAGGAGGACAGATAGAGCACAGGGTGGAATTTGGCACATCCCAGCTGTGAATCCTTCTCACATGTGAGCTCTTGCCTACATTCAGCTAATGTATTAATATTAGAAGTGGCATCACTATAATATGTGCTGTCATTAGAGTGGCAGTGCGGTTTCCTGGCTGGTGACAGGACTGGTAATACGGTTTCCATCAGGGTGCCAATTATATCAAACTATTAGCAAACCTGAGCTAATTGGGAGGCGGCATCATTAAAGTTTGGTTTCTGCTGTATTCGGCAATTCTATCAGGATGGCTTTGGAAGTGAATCCATCTTACTCTCCCATGACTCCACAGACAATAGAGCATGAGGATGGTGCAGGTGGGAATCAAAACACATCCCTGCCTTAGCCACCTTCTTCTTCTGATAAGCAGAGTTTTAAAAATAGTTGGATTTTTCCTTCTGTGTGTCTTTGTCAGGAATGGCTGTATTTGCTATTCAGACAGTTCATGGTTTTCTCTGGTTTTGATGGAACCACCCAATAAAAACCTCTAAGACTTGAAACACCTAATACTAGACTAGTCTTCAGTGTGGGTTAGGTAATTTCACTAACATCTGTAGAAAAGCCAGGCAAGGCTCCTGTTGCACTGCATAAAATGTAAGCAAAGTGAAAAGTCTCATTGCCCAACCACACACCTGAACTCCTTGTAGCAATAGGTCTTCCCAGTGGCTTTAGTGGAAAAGAGATTTTAATGTCTTCACTGGCTTTTGGAAAATGACATTACAGGTCACACATGGTGTGTTTGGTTGGAAATCGTGCTGTTCAGGCAGCTTTCTGTGATGTACAAAGCACATATTCCAGAGTTCAGGTGGATGGCTGGAATGCAAGAGACCTTGTTAAAGGCTGCCCTGTATTAGTGTCCTGTTTAAATTTTGGTGGTGGATGAGTGAATGTGGAAATCAGGAGAAAAACATTTGGAGTGGGGAAGAAACCAAGAAAAAGAAATCCTCCTGAACTTAAACTAGCTTGAACTGTGCTGGATTGACAAGAAGCTACTGTCCCCATTGAGATTCCAGGCTTGTATGAAGCCAGCACCTGTTCTGCTTGCAAATGCACACACAAAAGTGAGCTTCATTCACAGAAAGAAAGAAACATAGCAGGACTTCACTCATTTAGCCTTCCAGGGCCTTCAGTCCCTTGATCTGTCAGCCCCTTAGAATTCAAACACAGCCTTTAAAGGAATTTTCAATTCACAACATGATGACTTTGTTGATGTCCTGAATGTGAATGTATTTTGAATTGAATTTGTCTGCCAGGATTCCATTACTTGCTAAAAGAATACAGAGTTCAATCATCAGATAATCATTATAGCTGTTTTGAAGTGTTTATTTTATTAGTCTAGAAGGTAAAGCAAATTTCATACTTTTAAGTTGTTGCAGTCTTTGCAGGCACCCTGATAAGCTCTTGTATTTCTATACCCCATGGTTAGGGTTCAGGTACTGGCAGCAGGTGATAATATGCACAACACAGGAGAGATCCAAACTGACAAATTTTGACAGTTGAAAACTAAAGAAACTAATATATCAGACCAATAAATATGGGTTTGTCTTTTTTTTTTTTTCTTTTCCCTCCTGTATCTTGTCTCTTTTAATTCCCAAAAGTTAAATTTTCAGGCCTGGGAGATTGCAGAATATTTTTCTTTAAGCAAATCAAGACCTCAGAGCATCTTGTGGAATGTGTTTTAATGCCTGTCCACATCTAAGGGTTGTTTTCTCATAGAGATGCACATGTGTAATTCTTGCTAACTTTAACACAGGAATTGTCTATTCAGTTTAGGGAGCTGTAAAAGACTTTTTCTCACCCGAAGCAAGATGGAGGTTGCTGTATTCATTCAGGCATGAAATCCTGGCTGAGAGATTAAGCCTCTTACACAGATCCCAGTGCCGTTAAATGCCAACAAGGACTGTGTAAGCCACATCTTCAAGTGGAGGAGAGCTTCCCTTTGTTAGTTGTTCAAAATTAGGAATGTAAACAGCTCTCACAGCATAATTAGTCTGTGTTTGAATTGGGAGAAAGTGAGGAAAATAATGGCATGGCAGAGCTCCTGGAGATGGCGTAGAGCTGGATCTTGCAGCCTAACAAAGCCATGACTGCTCTGCTGGGAGGCATATTTGGGTCATAAAGCAGAAGTCACATGGGAGGAGAAGCCCCATTGCATGGGGTCACTAACAGCTCTTTGAAAAACTCCTCTCGCTTACAGGAGGAATGGCATTTCTTGACATTTCATGGTGAAAGCTGCAATTTGTCGTAGCTCCATAAAGTCCTCAAGAAACCCAAATTCACTGTCAGCAGAAAACCATGGCTACTGTGGTATGAAAGTCCTCACCACTTGATCTTTTTCCCATTCCTCGCTTCTGAATGATGGTTTCAGTGAACCCCGGGCTTGATTCCTCTCTAATCCATTGCTGCCATCTTTGACAGTGACTCACATAAAGCTGTTTCTAGCCATACACAAGGCTGTTTGTCCCTGTCACTGTCTTGCTAAACAGGTTTCTGTGGAAATTAAATAAATAAAATCTCTACCACTGGTGCTAATTGGTGCCTTTGGCAGCCTGAGCAAGGGCTTGTGAATTGAATGTGTCATGGAGAATTGAATGTGTCAACTCTCTCCCAATGGCTGGGACCTTGAGGTCTTTCTCTGGCACTAAATTTTCTTTTGAAAAAAGAAAAAAAAGGGGGAAGGGGGGAGGAGGGGAAGAGAGAGAGAAAATGAAAACAAGCTGAAGTAAGAGATCTTTTCCCTTTCTTTAATGAGGTGTTGAAGTTGAGCATTGTAGTGTCCACACTGCAGCGTTTGCTCGTCAGATGCCTGCAGAAGTAGGGCTGTTTTCTGCTGTTGTTTCTCAGGCATCCCATTTGTTGCCATTAAACGCCGAGCAGCATGGAGTGGCAGGTTTTATTCAGTCTGTTCAAGCATCTGGCAGGATAGCCATGAAGTTGTTGCCGATGTCCTTAAGGGACTGTAGGGATCTGCATGATTCATTCAGAATTTTTTTCAAGGTACAAAGAAGAAATGCCTTACGCTGTAGTAAATACTGTTCCAAGTAGAGCACAACCAGCTTAGCAGAGCGTGGGAGATTTGCTGCTCTGGAGGCACTGACTGGCAGCATGAGCTCCTCTGCCTGTGGGCAAGAATACACTGACCTGCATGGAGTTAAACTGGGCTGTATTTCACACTGTTGAGGACTGGCAGAACCATGTCCACAAACCAATTCACCTTTTAAGTTGTTCTGACTAGGAGGGGAGAAGGTTATAAGCCAGGCTCTGAGTTATCTGGATGTCAGAAAATCTAGTTGTGGTTCAAGCTGCTGTTGAGTTTGTTGGTGATGAAACAAAGATTATATATGCATAAGGCCTGAAGAGGAAGGTTGTATTTTTTAATTTTCTATCGGTAGGAAACATACTTTTTCTTTTCCAGCTGGGACACTTGTTTGTCTTTGGCAATAATACATTTTCTTCAGTAAAATGGAGGAAGAAAGGTCGTTGCCTCTTTGCCTTTCAGCAGGGGGACAGCTACCAGTCCTAAAGCACAGATTAGCCCTGTCCTATTACACAGGCATCTTCCCCTCCAATATTCCAGGTACTTTTTCTATGTACTGACCCCAAAGGATTTTACATTGGGAGGCCTCTTCAATGCAGTTTCTGTAACATGCCTGCAGCACCTCTGGAAAATCCATAGGCTGGGCTACAGCATTTCCTTGGGGAAACATGGACTATTGCCTTTTCTGTTCCTCTCTGTTGCCTTACTATCTTTTTGAGTCCAGCCCTGACCTCTTTAGCAGATACCTTCAAATTCAGGTGTCCACAAGCGGATGTCCATGTCCCCCTCACACCACAGCAAAGCTCTTGTTGTGGGGTTTGTTGTATTTAAGAAGATATGAGCCAAATGTGTCCTGAGAAAAATTTTATCCGTAAGCATTTTCAGATTTGTCAGTCTTTGAGCTTAGAAGTCTCTATTTTTGTCAAGGTCCAATGACCTGCCTGAAACATCTGCACGTTTCCCATTAAGCTACTGTTTCTTCCGGCCCTCATTCACAGAAACATTTTTCTCTCCTGAGCTATTACTTCCCAAAAATGATCAGTTAAAGGGTATTTCACAGCATATTCATCTTTCAAGTGCAGCTCTTTCAAGTAGTGCCAAGAATGATAAACCAATAGATTTCAAATTTCTCCTTATCGGAATGAACCCACAGAGCTGAAATCTAAAATGAAACTCTTCGGGCCCACGGAAAAGGACATAGCAATTGGAAAGTTGTGATTACAGCTTGATATTTTCCCCTTTGAATCCTCTCTCCTGGTTAAAAAGCCTTATATTAAAAAGCTAATAAACCGAAAGAAGAAACAATAGAAGATAGACTTGGAGCTGGCTGATAGGATAGAAAAATATTGCGATATTGTCTCAAAATCACACTATTAAATGTCACAAACTTGGATTTTTTTCTCATTTTCATCTGGGGCAAAATAATTCAGATTTTCAGAATTTTCCAGTGAAACAGAAGGTTTAGAAACACTTATAGGAAACACAAACCTTAACAGGCTATGCCTGTCTGTAGCACGCATCCCTGCAAACAATGTTCCGCTTACTGAAATAATTACTAAACCATCTCCATCATAAAGTGTGAAATTTTAAAGAACCTGTTGGCAGTATGAAAAATGTTCCTCTCAGCTGTGTTAAGTCTGCATTACCTGCCTGCCCATGTTTTGCTGTGCCTGCAAGTGATTTTGTGTATTAGGGATAAACTTGCTGTGTTCCAGCTGGGAATACATGGTCACCTTTGCTTGTTACCGGGGTAATGGTTGTCACTGGCCTGGCTGCAGAGCCAGAGGGAGCATTCCCAATGCCAAGCACAGCTTGAGCCAAGCAAGGGGCAGTGGAGGGGCCCTTTCTGGATCCAGCCCTTCCTTCCAAAGTGGTCCACTCCACATGGTTACTTTCAATGTTTTCTGTGTACTGCTGTGCACACCTTCTCCCCATGTCCTTTGCCATTACAGAGACGGGGCAGGGTTGAACACAAGCAGGAATGTCAGGTGGGATGGGATGTTTCACCTTGGCCAACATTAGGGAGTTGATACAAGCGTCATCTTTGCTCACTGCCTGAAGCACAGATTATTTTATGTGTGTCAGGCTCCAAGGGAGCACCAAGGCTCATGAGCCAGGGTTTCTTTTATTTACTGATTGGTTTTGACATTTCTCTGGAGTTGTAACAAATCTCTGACTGTGATTAAGAGAACAGGATTGTTTTCTGATTCATCAGTAAGACCTGCATCATCCTGTTTCATGCGAAGCAGATTTTTATTTCAGGAGCCACTTCTGCCCCACAACCAGCATTGCCCAGAATGTTTTCCCTCTCCCCAAAGCAGTTGGGTCACCAAACACCCCATCTGCAGCAAACCTCTCATCTGTCAAGGAGCAGACTTCATTGCCATGGGGCATTACAGGCAAACCCTAGTCCTTGCGTTTTGTCCCCTGCCTGTGACATTATAGCTCTTCCCTGAGGATCTGTCTGTGAGCCCTGACCTCACCCTGGGGCTGGTGTTGAGCTGCCTGGGTTCTGTGTGCTGCAGAAAAAGCTACTTTACATGTTTGCAGTGGATAAAGTGACAGCAACCCATGTTTGGTCCCACACACCACCTGGCTGGATCATACTGTCAAAAGGAAACCACAGGATTAAGGCAACTAAAACTACCTGCTCTACTGAAAATTTGGCAGCTGCAGGGACAGCAGAGCCTCCCTTAATGCTGTCAGCCATCAGCAGCCTCCACTATCCCAGCAGTGGTGAATTCACCTGTAGCTTGTTTTTCATTTTTGAAACTGAGATGAGTGTTCCACCTGCAGTCCTGCCTGGTTTCAAGGAAAGGAGGGAACCAACCTTAGCTCTTTTGTATAAAGCCCTTTAAATAAGGTCCTGCTTTAGCCTGATTTTCTGTTTGGAATGTAACAATGAATTCCTGCTGCTTGACTTTGCCATGTTGCTTATATTCAAAGTATAATGGGGAGCCTTCAGAAAAATATAACCTTATTTACAATGTACAAAGCCAATTGGATTTTGGTTAACAATTTCTAAGTGATTACAGCTCACTAACAATACAGGTGTGCTATAGATGCAATGCACAGGGGGGGATTTTTTATTTTAAACCATACAAGCTTTCTTTTATTCATGTCATTCAGGCGCCTCAGGATAATTCACATTTCCAGCTTTCATAATGTGTTGTTCAACCACTGTTTTTTCTCCCTCCCTATTGTACTCTCACAAATCATACTCACTAATTTCTGAAAGCTTTTCATTTCTCTCTATAGGTTGTTGTTTCGTAACATTTTATACAAGAAAAGCTGCTCTTGAGGCACAGAATGCACTGCACAATATTAAAACTTTACCTGGGGTGAGTACATTTACTTTTTGATCCTAATTATTTTATTGACAGAAAAATAGCCCTTTTGCTCTCAATGCTGCTTGGTGCCTCAAATGACCTTGACCTCTGCAAGGAGGGTGGATAAGCTGATGGTGTGTCCTGTGTTGGTGCCAGTCCTGTAGCAATGGCAGCATGTCCAAAGGCAGTTGCTGTACTCTAGAAAGTCACTTGGCTGGAAAAGGTACTGATTCCTGCTGACTAGAGACAGTGGCAAGAGTGCAATGTGGATCTCTTTTTAAATTTATTTAAGGGGAGGGGAGGAGAGAAAACATATGGCAGAAAAACACTTCAACGCTGGGGCTTCATGCTTGAAAAGGGAGAGAAGAGGAAAAGACAAAACACAGGCAGACTTTGTTAAATGCAGCCTTTATCCACATGGTTTGTAAACAACCTGCATATCTCAGGGTGTTGTGGAGTGTGGTACCACATAGCTGCTTGCACAGAGTCATCCTGTCTCACCTCTCCTCACCACCTGCTCCCACTGGCACCAGTGTTCCAAACAGTTGTGGTTGTGTTGTACAAACTGTACCTTGCATTTTCCTCTGGTATTCTATATTTAAATTACAGGGCTAGAGAGAAGTATATCACTGGTAATTGCATGTCTTAACTCTGAAATCTTCTTGTACCACCATTTTCATTTCTTCTGCTGAATACTTTGAGGATGGAAGAGAAAAAATATAAAGGATGGAGATATCCCTCTTGATTCAGGGGAAGTGTTCAAGTATATGTTTGTAGTGTATGGTTACAGACATGAAAATAAATAAATACACTGTGTAAATAAATAGAGCATTGCCTGGACTGACAGTTATATAGCCAATATCTCCCTTAGTTCCTATGTGTTGTGTGTAAAATTGGACACTCTGTGTTTGAAAAATTATATCTGTCCAGTTCACTTTGTGCAAGTGATTTTCTATTAGGAAAGCCACCTCATGCATCATGGAAATGACCTGTGTACAGAGGTGCTGTCATGGGACAGTTACCCTGAACCCTGCCAAAGGTAAAATGGGAGGCCTCTGTCATTTGCAATGAAAATGCTTCATGGCATTGAATGGTGGTAGGAAATCTGCAAAGGTAGGCCAGCCACAGGAAAACAGGAGAGAGAAGTTGTGGCACTTCAAATGTTTTCCAGCAACTGGTCCTTGCAAGGGACAGTATCAAGGCTTTACAAGCCTCCCAGTGGGAGTCTTGGCACTTGAGGGTGTAGAGGATGGATGTACCATCCTCAAGAGAGAAAGGAAGGCTCTGAGGGACAATTCCCTTTGAGTTCACTTTGGAGCTCAGGCTGAATTTCAGCACCCTCTGGCTCTGCATCCCAGTTGTTGGTTCCCATCCCCAGTGCCAGAAAATGCTGAGCCCTTGGATGAGAGCTCTCTAACCCCATTCAATGTTGCACCTAAACCAACTCACTGAGTAATTCCTCTCCATCATGCTTTGAGTCAAATTGCTGTGTGGACTGGCTGGGTAGGATGGAGGTATCCCAAGCTGCTGGAGCAGCACCCTGCCCAGATAGCATCCCTCAAGCTCTACCACAAGATCTACCCATTACCCCCCTTAGAATTAGACACAGTCTGTTTAGAATCATACAATCAGAGAGTCATAAGGGTTGGAAAAGACCTCCAGGATCATTGAGACCTTTGACCAAAAACCACCATGTCTATTAAATCACAGCCCTAAGTGCCACATCCAGGTTGGGTTTTTTTTAACACTTCTAAAAATGATGACTCCACCACTTCCCTGGAAAGCCTGTTCCAGTGCTTGACCACCCTTTCAGTGAAGACATTCATTCTGATGTCCAACCTGAACCTCCCCTGGTACAGCTTGAGGACATGTCTTCTCATCCTGTCACTGATTGCCTGGGGGCAGAGCCTGACCCCCACCTAGCTACACCCTCCTGTCAGGGAGCTGAAGAGAGTGATAAGGTCACCCCAAGCCTCCTTTTCTTCAGGCTAAACAAATACAGCTCCCTCCGCTGCTTTTACTTTTCTTTGTTCTTCCCTGAGTCCCCCAAGCTGCTTGCTGTGTTTTGAAAGATCTTATTTATCCCAGTGGGTGACTTGGAGGGGCAGATTCCCTCTCTGACTTCCCCACGTACAAGTGACAAAGCTGGCTCAGCTCTGCATTGCATCTTACTTGAGCAGGGCATTATTTTCTCCCCCACTTTTGCACAGCTAATGAGCAGGCAGCAGTTAAAGATGCTAGTGTTTTGATGCTTTTAAAATAAGGTTCAAAAAAAAAAAATTTTTTTTTTCTAAAGCCCTCTCTAGCCCTTTGTCATTTAAGATTTATCTTTCCAAGCTGTTTTTTCCTGTCCTGACTGTGAGGTTATAAAGTTTTCTTTTAAGGATATGTGGAAATTGCATTTCCATGACTCTGAGGCCTTGGCTTTAAAAATACTCCTGATACAGCCAGAGATGTTTAGATTTTACTATGAGATAAGTTGTTATACCTTCTTTTTTAAAGGGAAACCTCTAACAAAGAGAAGCAACTTGAATACATTTCTACTACTTGTCTTTCAGAATGATTCAGCATATATTCTATGACAGATTCTATATTTTGCACATGCAGTATGCTGACATTCAGCATATATGGGGATACTGTTATGCCGCATCTGTGTATTCCCAAAATAACTTCATTTAAGCACACTTTAGGGTTGTGACCCATGTACTGGAAATGCTTCACGTTAGCAGGGTTCTCCTATATAAATTTTAGCAATTTCTGTGGTGTTCCTCCTGCCTGCTAAGCAGCTTTTACCAAACAAGCAGGGATCAGTAGTGGATAGTTCCGTGTGTAAAATACTCTCAGAGCAAATGGAAGCAATCTTCTGTCAGAGCTACAACAAGGGATGAATTTGGATCAGGTTCATTTGGGCATCAAGTGTCAGCTTGCTTCCAGTAAGCGAGGTATGGTCAGTAGGAGGTTCAGTAATAAGGTGTCTCCTGGAAACAGAAGAGTCCATGCCTTCCCCTTTTGCTGTCATACCACCATGCATGGGATAAGGCATCCTTAAATAGCCCAGGAAGAAAATCTGAGGCAAAGGCAGGTGATTTATTAGTGTAAGGTAAGGAAACCTGGCAGAGGCAGGAGCAGGGGGCTGCAGGGATGCTGTGGCTGTTGGAATTCATCTGTGTTTTACCTGCACTCAGGTGTAACCTGCACTTCTGCAGAGGTGTGGAGGAGAATAGCTCTGTGCTCATTATTGATAGAGCTTAAATTATTTCTGGGTTTAGTCTCTTCATTTCATAAATGCAGACTTGCTCCATGTAGCTCAGTAAGCAGGTTTTGGATCAGCACCGGTGAAGCCAAAAAAGTGTGGGTTTAGTGTGAAATTTATGCCCCTTCCAAGGCTGCATGTGCAGTTTAATTTAAGTAGCTTTTTGAGCAAAGCCTGCAGTGCTATGTCTCTATCTCTGCTTTTTGCCTGGACCTCATCCTTAACAGAGACATGAAAACACCAGCGCTTGATCTGCTCCTTTGAGCTGCACCCTTTTAGTGGACATGAAGAAAATAAGACCAGACATAAATGATTAATGCAGAATCTTGGAAGAAAATATTGCAGGGTGCCTTGCTGTTTGATTACAAGCCTTGGAATTAGTCAACATTTCCATAATTCTAAACCAATATACACCTGTTTTCCCACTGTGATGTGAAGGCACAACTTAATTTAACAGAAACCCCGCTGTGCTAAATCTCTCATTAAATACCAAGCTAGTTCTGTAATTTAAAGTTGCAGCACTACTATTTTAACTGAATTGCCTTTGTATTATAAAATTAATAAGAAGTTAATGATGCACTTTGCTGTATTCTCTCAGATTTATTTTTTTTTCACAGCAACAACAACAAAAAAAGAAAGATAAAGAAGAAAAACATGTCACCAGCTGACATCTCAAGGCTTTTCTGGTTTTAATCATTTTCCTTGAGGATAGAAATTCATTTAAAAGATTTTTTAAAACAAATTTTAAAAACTTTCCACACAAGTAGGATCAAACATCATCTTTTTATTCATGATTAATATAATCTCTCTGTTAGTCATAATATTCCTTGTCATATATTGGAGCTTTTATCTTTCCTGAAATATGTATTTAGATATCACTTGTTATGTACGATTGCTACTAGGCAGAGAAGCAGATATGCAGTGTTTGAGAAATACAGACATATTGTTATGATATATGATACAGATCAACGGAACAGGGACAGTTCTCTTCTGTTTACTTGGTGCTGGCATCACAAGTAGCTTTTATGTCTTGCAAATGAACAGCATGAATTTTCAGATGTGTCTTTTCAAACATAGCATGAGAGCAGGTTGCTGATACCCTCACAGCTCATAGGGATGTGGTTTATATTATTCAGCTTAGAGACAGGTTTTCTTGGAGTGTTCATTTGGATTTTGTTTTAAAAGGCAGAAGGGAGAAAAGGGAAAACCTCAATTTGAATGTAATAATGATCTTAGAAATGGGCTTCTTTGGGATGAGCTGTAGAACTGAGGCCTTAACTAGTCTCATCTTCATTAAGAATCTCATGGCTTCGTTAGAGGTGTTTAACTTCTATTCCCTAAACAGAGTAATCCAATAAATTCCACCCATCTGAATTTATTCTGTACCTTCAGTTAGATGTAATAATCTTGGTTCCCCCATGCTCTAATTTGCTGCTTAGTGAAAATTGGCTTTTGTATAGAGGGCAAACCTCAAAGAGCTGTATTCAGGAACTGCTTTAACTGCCTTCATGGCACTGACATTTGTTCTTTGTTTTCAATTCAACATACTTTATTTTTAAAACAGAATGCTCTCTGTTTTGCTCACAAGTGAACCTGGCAGGATTTTCTGGCAAGGGTTAAGTGCAGATAGGTAACACAAGAGCACTATATATTGATTGGATCTTGGAGCCAAATAGCTGAATAAATGCACCTTTAATGTCATGCAGAGGCAATCTGAAGTCAGAAAGCAATGGGCATCCATTTGTAAAATCTACACCTAGACCTCTTTGGAGTCTTTGTTCTGTGTTTGAACTTAGACTTATTGGACATAGTAAGGGTTATTTTTTGTCTTTATGTACATTTTTTTATATATCCTCCTATCTAACTTTATCACAAGAATAATTAACAGCCCACACTGCACCCCCATGCTTTTAACAGAATCATGGTTTACGTGGTTCTTATTTCAAGTGGGATATACATATTCCAAGTAGCAGCAAACTTTTTGTATTGAAGTTCTGGCATGAAATTAGGGCATTAGCTGTATGAATTGATTTGATTAAGGGTTTAACAAGGAAGAGATACCATTTTGAGAAAGCTCTTAGTATTTTAACAGCAAGGTGGTGTTTGTAGGAACTGTTTTTCTAAAATATTCATGGCTTCCTTTTTTGCCAGATGTTGTCAAGGAAGACATTTTTAATTTTTACATTGTAAAAATCACTACTGATTTTATTAAATGTTTTTTACATCACAGGAAAGCAGGGCTGGCTTAAAGAGTACTTTGCACACAGGTTGTGTACTGGCTGTAAGGAAACCTCAAAGTCCACTTAGGGGTGTTGAATATGAAAAATAATAATCAGAATAATCTGGTGCAAAATGCAGGCACCCATGACGACATACTGTGAAACCTCATTCACTTGCTGATAAAATACTATTTGTCCAACAAGAAGCCAAAAAAACCCAAATATATTTCTGGTTTTCGCTTTACATCATGAACTCCTTTCTAATGACTATCCTGACACTCCTTTCTGGAGTAGTTCAGTAATATCCAGTTCCCTTCTCTGTTTTAAGCCTTATGATTTGTCAGTACTGTATGAACATTATGTAAAAATTACCTGTAATAAAAAGGTAATCATCCACTATGATTTGAATAATAGCCTGAATATGATATATCAGTGACTCTGAGAGATTTTGACAAACAGAAAGGGAATTCAAAGAGCAATTAACTTAGTTGAGGTTTTGCAGTGATTGATTTATGATGACAAATTAAACTAATTCAGTACCCATATAGTATGGCCAAATGCTGTTTAATGAAGGATCCAAAGAGTATAGAAACTGCTTAAGTGATAAAAATAACCAGATGGGAAAGAGGAGAATTCCCAGGGACCATCTTCTCCTTAGAAGTGAACTATAAGACATTGAATTATGTTGAGAAAGTTAATCTGGCCCATTCCTTCCTTTAAAATACTGTGCAAAGGAACCCACTTAATGATACACTTTGCCCAGCCCAGAAGACATGTGGGTATTTGTTTCTATTCAAAAATACCACTTCTACCCCTGCTTCTCAAAAAAAAATGTTGCACTGACTCTGCCATTTCAGTGAAAATGTGTATTTGTACTAAGTTCAGATACCTTAGTAGAAAAGTTGAGTTTACACCTACCATTTCTGTGAAACACAGAATGGATCACCAGCCCCAGATTTATGAAATGGAAAAAAGTGACTTAGGAACCCAGTGAAATCTCTGTAAGTAGCTGAACTTGCAGCTTAATGGGAGAATGGTGAGTGTTGTGCAGACATAGGGAGAGGGAAATTTTCACCAAGTGAAAATAGCTTCTCTGAATTGAGCAAAACATTTAGTTCATAATTATATTTTCCCTTTTTCTCATTGAGGGATAGAAGGTCAAATTTGCCTTCACCAAATTCATAGCCTCATCATTAGGGTAACTTTCTGGCATGCAAGGAGAATGCAGTTCATATCCTCTCTGCCTTGTTTATTGAAAGGATTTAGCTTGGATTGACCTAACAGAGCCTTCACCACTGGACTTAGTTAAGATTAGGATCACCATTTCTCCTCTTGAAGCTGTTCCAGCTGTTTGAAAGTATCAGGTTCTGATGGGAGGGAGAGAAAGCAAGGAACAGCACTTGGTTGCCTGGTACTGAGGGCAGTGACTCAGGTACTGTGATATCTCGATATGAGTTCATGCTGTAGTAAGAATTTTGTTCAAACATTTTGAAGAGACTCTCCAAGAACAGAGGAGTGCAGGAAGATGCTGTGCTGAGGCACTGAGACAAGGTGGCTAAACCTTGACCTGCCTTACCTGGGATGGCAGGGGGTGATGACCTCTGGTATGTCAGAAGGGTGCACAGCTGCACAGGGCATGGGCCTCAGTGAGCTGCTTTAGATCCTAAACATCCATATCAGGTTGTTTCATTTCCTGCTGGGAAGCAGGAGCACGTTGGCCCAGCTGCAAAAGCAGTTAGATGCACACTAGTTTTTTTTTTTAGAGAATTCTTGGAGTAGTTCAGGTTTTCGGGTTTTTTTTCACTGTTTTGCAGTCTAATAATATTGGGATGGAAAGTAAGTAATGCATAATAATGGCTTGACTTCAGAAAAATTCACTAATGTGAAGCTCATGCCCTAAAGGCCAAACCATTCTGGAGTGTGACACTGGGATTTACCTCTGGTTTCCATAACTTTGACCAGTTGAGGTCATCACTCTGTAAAATCCCTCCAGACCTTTTTGTCCAACTTAGAACATCTTGCTTAGTGAGGGTGGAGGATCAGTTCACAGGATATCACTTTTAAGCTGAGTACCCAAAAATCACTGACTTGGAGAACCTTTTGCTGTGCACTTCAGAATCAAAATCTCTGAAGAAAATCAAGAGGCCATCACTGGAGTACTCCAGGGTATTGCAAAGCTCACCAAGATTTAGGTGGGGTGCTTAGCTAAGGACAATAGCCCAGGCACTCTCTTAAACAGCTATTTATCCTCCTGCTGGTGTTAGCTGTTTTCTGCTATGTGGAACAGAAAGTACAGGTGCTTCAGTCAGCCTCATTAACAGCACGACACGAGCTATTAAAATTGTCTTCGTAATGAAAAGCTGGTTCAGGGAGCCTTCCTAGCTGTCTGACTACTCCTACAATAGTGAGATTAGAAAGGAAAATCATGAAAAGAGTTGCAGGCATCAGGAAGCAACATCATTAGAGGTGCCCTTGGATGCCTTTTACCTGCCTTGATAGCAGTGTTAGACACCTGTGGATCTGAGTTATGTTATGACTAAGGAGCCAGGCCTCATGGCATGTTTGTATCAGAGAGAATGTTTGTTCAATATCTTCCTGCAGTTGTGTCCAACTCTGTGAGCTGGGCTGCTTCCTTCAAACACCTCTGCTCTGTGGTCCATTGCTGTTGAATGGATGCAGTGCTGGCTAATTGTGTGTTTGCACTACTGTGGTGGTGCAGGAAGCTCAGGTAGCCCCAGCCAGTTTCCCCCATTGCAGTCACGTAATGAATCCCACTGGGCAGGTGCACTGTGCTGCTGAATGGGACAGTGTACATGATAAGAGAGAAAACAGAAGTTCTGTCTTCTCTGTGGTGCTCAAAAACCCCATAATACTACAAAAAACAGGTGAAACTGGGTGGTCTGATTGAGTCTCCTGCTCTAATAACACACTTTGGACAATCCTATTCTGCCTAATTAAAAGCACTCTTCCCAGATGCAGAGACATAATTTATTTTTTGCTCATTCTCTGGAAGAAATTGTCATCTTCATCAGCTTAGTTGGAAGAGCCACTTTTTTTGTCAGCTCTTGCCCTGTGCTGTGCAGAGAAATCCTTTCTCCTCTGGCCAGCAGGGCCACTGGGGCTGCCAGGAGTACATGGGGAATCATTTGGGTGCAAGCACCAGTCTGGGGGGTACAGACGTGTTCATATGATTGTCTTGGCAGACATTCAGATCCTTTAGAGATGCTCAAATGGACTGTGAATTCCCACCCTGGAAACACATGGAGGACATGTAGTTGCAGAGTTTGTTTTAGGCTGTCAGTGTGTGGAGTGGTCAGCACCCTCTAAAGCAGAGAGCAAATATTATTGACAATACACAGGGGAATGGGTTTAAACTGAAAGAGAGTAAGTTTAGATTAGACATTAGGAAGAAATTCCTTACTGTGAGGGTACAGAGGCCCTGGCACAGGTTTCCCAGGGAAGCTGGAAGTGTACAAGGCTTGACAGACCTGGTCTAGTGGAAGGTTGAACAAGGCTTGGACAGACCTGGTCTAGTGGAAGGTGTCCCTGCCCATGGCAGGAGATGGAAGCTTGAATGGTCCTTAAGGCCTCCTCCAACCCAAACCTTGCTATGATTCAATGATTCTTTGATTTTATTATTCTACAATTAAAGTGTCAAATACCTTTTAACAGGAAAAGCACTAACAGAGGGAGAAAGCTACTATTTGTCTCACTTTTGGAATGGTCTATCTTTTCTCCTTCAGCTTAGCTGAAATCAGTAATGGCTTTGCTACCAGAGGGTAGCCTGACTATCTGCAGGAGCAGAGAGAAACAGTCATTAAAAAAGATGCCATCATAACTCCATTTATTAACAAAAAGTCTGTATCTATTGCCTTGTGCCAGGGAAGTTAAAAAAGTAAAAACTGCAAAAAGAAAAAAAAATCACATTGAGCTAAACAGAGTCTTAAGCAGTGGTAAACAAAATGTAGCTTCCTTTGTGGTTGATTTTTATCCAGCTGCAGCCAAATATCAAAGCGATATCAAAGGAAAGCTACCCATTAATTAATTCAGACTGACTTCACAAAGCAAGCTGGAGCTTTTGCTGATATCTGATTCTGACAACTTCCTAATCTTCACAAGTTGTCATTAAGAGTGGCATTAAAGCAGTCTGCAGTCAATCCCAGCTCTCGCCCCATTGTAACTCGGAGATGGTCTATCAGCCATTGAGGGGGGAGGGATATGCAAGAAGGGCTTAAAATAAGGAACTTTGCTTCTTTGCAAATGGAATTTACAATGTGTCAGGGAATCACATTAATACACTGTCTCAATCATTCATCCCAGGAATGCTTGCCCATTCCCATTTGCGGCCATTACAAATTGTAGTGAGTGGAAATTTTCTCTTCTGAAGGAGAAACACAGGGAAAAAGCAGAGAAAGAAAATAAAGAGAAGCTTGTGACTGAAAGCAATAATTAGAAGTCTGTAATGATCTCTAGGAAAGTATGAATAGAGGCTTATCACTGATTTCAAGATAGAGAACATAGGATTGTGGGTTGAAGAAAGTAAGATTGTGGAAAATAAGACACTAATCAGAGGATAAGATTAAACTAAGAACTTTGAACAACCTGGTCTAGTGGAAGGTGCCTCTGTCTGTGGCAGGGGTGTTGGAACGAGATGAGCCTTAAGGTCTCTTCCAACCCAAACCATTCTATGATCTTATGAACTGAAAATCTGGTACCTCCACAAGTGAAGCTCCTAATTCCACCATGAAAACACAACACTCAGTGTGCCTTACTGCTGCCAGGATCACTCAGAGAGATTGCAGCCTCCTGCAAAGATGTGAGGGATATGACACCTTGGTATTTCCATTCAGCTGTGAATGGCTCAAGTAATTGAAGGGAGTTTGTTTTCTACACCATCACTTGAGCAAGTACCCACCAGACAGCAACTAATACTATTTTGTGACAAATTCCTGACAATACCTTAGAGGGAAATGTGCTGGGTTACTATAAAGTATATTCATTTTAAATATTGCAGAGACTACAGAGAAGGATTAGTGCTGTTATGGGAGCACCTCACCCAGTATCCACAGCAGCATCAATGAAGATGGTGCATTTATTTCCTCCACAGCCAAATACTGCCCAAATGCCAGTGACAAATGGAAATTGGTTTTGGCTGTACACAGAACCAAGGATTTACCATCATAAGAGGTGAAATATAGCTTAGATGAAGTATCAGGAAAAAAATACCCAGTATCTGTTCAATTAGAATAATCTTCTAAAGGATACAAAGTTAAATCCCAGTCCTTATGGGCATTTGGGGTCGGAAAGTATTAGAAAATAAGGGATAGGCAGTAATCCTGTATTGGCATTAAGTCATTCGAGATGAGCTGCTGGATTTTTTCATCTCTCATTTCTCCGATTGCTAAGAAGTGAAAGAAATTGCTATGCTGGGTAAATATAGAATCCTCCTATTTGTACAAAAATATATGATTAACCAAAAAGAAAGATCTTGCTAAGTAAGAGCTACAGTCAGTCTAAGTGCTGTGCTTATATACTTGTGTCTGGAGGGCTCTGAGGGTTGCTCAGGCAGGCGTGTCCCTTGCCTCTTGTGACCCTGTTCATTTTGCAAAGAATGACATGGATTTATCCCAGTTTAAAAGTGGCCTGATAGCTGACAGCCCTCATTGTCTGCTACTTATCTTCCTCCCTGTTGACATGAGAGCCAAAAATAGAGGGTGTGACGTGGGGAAAATTTCTTTACTGCACCCATTCCTCTTTCCCTGTGCTTTCCTTGCCCTTTGCTATAGCTTCACTGACACTGCAACATCCCTCAGGCTGCATTAGCCTCTCTCAGAAAAGGTAGCATATGCTGAAGAAACAGGAGTTCAAGACTTCCCAGTAGCTCTAAATGCTACCTTTGGAGCAGGTAGAATGAATGATGCAAGAGTTTTTAGCTCAGTTGGTTTTATCAGAGGACCTTCTTTATAGTTCTTTGTGGTCTCCAGCTGTTCCACCTGAAGCCATCCCTGCAAATAGATTTCCTTGACCTTTAGGCGAGTTGCACATAAAGATGTTACTCACGGGGCATGGACAGAGAAAATTTCTAATTGAGTACAGTAGCAGTAAAAAATAAGGAAAAGAAGACAAGTTTTCACATATTGATGTTTACAGTCACTAAATTAAATGTGTTGTTGCTTTTCTTCAAGAAAATTAAGGGGCCCAGTCTCTGGACACAGGCATTAAGGTTCATGCTTTGGATCAGATGCTGGTTCAGAGCTCTGCAGATGGGTGGAGGCAGGTTGATTTTGGCTTTACTCTTCCTAGCACTGTCCCTTTTACTAATGAAATCTTAATCACAGCTTGGTCCAAACACCACAGCCAGCTGGAACTGACTCATTCTTCAAAAATATATGTTTCTGCTAATGTTGTCCATTAATTTTTTGTTTGTTTCACTTTCCAAAACACCTATTGACAGAAATATTCAAATGCATTAGAATTCCTGAAAATTAGCATTATAAATATATAGTGCTTGTTTAGTTTGAATACAAACCACTTTCCTTATCCCAAAGAAAGCATTGGCAGAGTACATTAGCTACAGAGATGCTAAAAAATTAAAGAGAATGAGTTCATATGAAGGGTGGTTAAAAATAACATGGTTGCACAATGTGACTCTTACTGGTGTTTGTAACTGTATGTATACACAACTAAGCATTCATATTTTCATGTGGACAGTGTGTGTTTTTCTGTACTGTGGCAGTATTGTTCTGTTTTCATAGAGGTATTGAATATCGAGCTATCTTTTTCATTCTCTCTCCACAGCCAGATTATTTCGTCAGTGCAGACTATTGGCATAACACTGAGAGTTTGGATGCTGATACTGGATAGTCGTGGAAAATTCCTCTAACTTCAGCTCATAGAGAGCTTAAATAGAATTTATGAGCCATATCCTCATTTGGCATAAAATATTACGGCTCTGCTAGTTCAACAATAAAACCGTACTAGTTACCCCAGCTGATCTCAGTCAGGAGAGTAGGATTTGTGACATCTTCATTCAAAACTTCTTTTCTACCTGAATGCTTTGGCTATGCCCTGCAATATTTAGAGGCATGCATGTTGACGGGTAGTTTGGGGCTCATGTCTGACCTTTGAAGAAATCTGGATTGGTCTGTGTTTGGTAACAGGGAGGAATTTGACTGCCCCTTTGCCTTCTGGGGAGGAGAGAATTGTGAATCAAGACATGTATTCTGGCCTCAGAACTTCTCTGTACCTTTACAAAATGAAAAGTGAAAACAGCAGCAGCCCCAGATCATCAGGGCCAACTTTTTCTATATATTGTAGCCTTTGCTCTAATTTAAAAGGTAGAATTTCAATAGATTTTATAATTTTGATGCTTTTGGGGCTTATTTTAGACTTACCTCAATCACACTTTTTAGCTATAAGATGTTCTTGCTGGTCCATTGTAATGCAAATAGGAGAGCTTTCCAACAGAACTTTAGAAAAGCTTTACATTAAAAAAAAAAAAAAAAAAATCCAATAGCCTAGAATTTGAATTTTGTACAAAATAATAGACTCTAGTTTCTGTCAGAAGAGGAGCCCAAGAGCGTTGTTGAATCAAGGTGACCTTCCATGCTGCAGAAAGAGTCAGGCAGAAGATCCACTTAGCAAATGAACAGAAAAATCTGTGATGTGAAACTGGGGGAGTGGCTGAGACTGGTTTCTCTCTTACTGAATGAAAGCAAAAAATTAAGAAGTGTAGATGAGATAACACTGTGAAAGAAACAGAGGAGCCCCTGACTATGCTTTCTTGCCTTTCTGAAATGTTGCTGTCGCTAGTTATTCCTTTTAAAGGGTTATCTCCTGAATTCCAGCTTGGCAAAGGTAGGGGATATTGATGAGCATAATCACATGGTGTTTTCCCAGAGCATAGTTCACCGAGGAGAACAAATAAGCACAGAACAGCGTAAGTATTAAAATAAAACTCATGCAAAACAAGTATTTTATATCCTGGTCACTTTAGCCTCTCTCAGAACTGAGCTTGTGTTTTGCATTAAAAAAGTCACTGCATGTTTTTAAAAACCTATGATTTAAACTAAATTTCTTCACAGTTATTGATATCCAGAAAGAAATGTTATTTTCTTTTCGGTTGGGACTAGGTTTTTGGGGAAGAAGGACAGGGTAGAGGATTGCTTTGTTTTCTTAACAAATTTCTAAAAATTATCCTAGAAGTTTATGTGGAATCAGAGGGATTTATGTAGAAAGGGAGGGGTTTCCTGTGGACCAAGCTTGAGCATTAACACCCTAAAATGGTGACCACAGACTGAGCTACTTGAATATTTTCATTTGGTAGCATGAAAAGTCTTTTTTAAAATGGGGATTTCTTCTTGAGTTTTCACAGATTCTGAGAAGGGAAAAATTCCCTGAATATGCCCCCAGGAGTCAGTGCTCCCTAAGTGGGGGATCTGGGAGAAATGTGAAATCTGTCTTTGCAGACCACTCAAGAAAGAACAAGTCTCTGTTGCCTTCCCCATTTGAGATGGATGAGGGACCTCTTTGCCATTCCCATGGGAAGGCTTTATGTAGAAGATGACTTAATAGGTAGCATGTTTTGGCTTTGCTCTGGCTCTGTTTTCCAAATACTAATATAGGAGGAGGGGGTGTTCTTAGTTTTGAAGGGAAAGTCTCAATCTCCTTTAAAGTCTCAATCTCCTGTTGACTTCTGGAAAAAAACGCCCAACTGGGGAGATGGAAGAAAGTGCATGTTCAGAACACTTGAGTCATGTCCAGTGGGACACTGACTGGAAGGCTTGTGTCATGCTGGGAATTGAGTCCTGGCGTCTTAGGTCATGCTGGGCAAGTCCACCCAATGCACAGCAAGGCTTCATTAGTTATTAGCTGACATCCCAAAGCCACAACAGCTTGGCTGGCATTTGGTTCCTCCAGCAGCCCTGGATCACTGCTCCAGGTTCTTATGTCGCCTCTCAAATAGGGTATCTAGGGAGCAGTCCTGTAAAAATAACCCTGCTTGTGTGGAATATGCCTGCTAAACAATGTCTTACCTACACCTGATGATAAAATGACAAGATTTTGGCGTGGTAGACTTGGCTTCAGTTGTGGACTAATTCCAGATGCATCACATGGAGCCTCTATGCCTTTTTCCCTGCTGCAAAGAGATAGCAGCAGCCAGTACCTCGCAGTGGTGTTAGGGGAGGAATCAATTAGAGCGTGAGGAGCTGGGCTCTGGTGCAGTGCGGACAGCTCGGCTCCCTCCCACTGGATCATCATTCCAGGCCATGCCGTGCTTCCCTGCGTGACACTGGGCAAGCTGCCGCCTCGCCGCGCTCCATTTTCCGCTCACAAACCTGGGCAGCAGTTTTTGCCCCTGGCAATCACCTTGAATGGGTGTTAAAACCCAGTCAATTAATGTCACAGAGAGACTTCAGTTATCTCCCCGCCCCACCCCACTGACATGTAAACTCCAATTGGCAAAATGTCAACAGAAGTTATTGCTGCTGCCGATGAGATGGATAACTCTTGCTGTTAAAATAATATCTGATGTTTTGCTCAGATGTCTAATGGGTTTGCTTTTTAAGCATGGATGATGCAGAATATCCCCAAGGCATTATTCTCAACAAGTTATAGAATCCCACTTAATGTCTATTTTTAGGATTGAATAGGTTCTGTAAAGGCTCATTTGTTTGAAGAAAAGATAGTTAATAACTTTGCTTTCCATGTGATTTTGAAGAGAAAATTTTTGGCCATACCTCCCCTTCTTTATCTTCACTTCGTTTGGCTCACCTGTGTCCTGAAGTTGTTGCCATTAGTGTGAGAGGTAAGAAATTAAGGAATTAAATAAAGGGAGGAGAACTGCTAAAAGAGCAACAGTAGCTATTTGTATACTAGGAAGTGGTCACTTCTAAGATATCCAACTTCTTAATTTCTATATGAGGGTACAACATTTAAAAGAGACTGAGTGCTACAGCCCAATTAGTAAATGTACAGGAGGAACAGCAGGATGTGGAAGTGACTGTGAAAGGGATCACTAGATGAAGACTTATTAATAATATTAACATTGTTATTATTATTTTAAAGTGCAGCATTGTTTTTAGTCTCCCTAACTAATGTTTAATTTAACTTGAATTTAAACCACAGAGTATAGTGGATTGCAAATGACTGAGTTGGAAAGCTTCCAAAAGCCATTGAATTTCAGTGGTTTCAGTGTTCTCCGGTAAAACAACTTGTTTTAAGCAAGCTATATGCTTGTTTCTGTGCTCTAAATAGAAAATAATGATGTTATGCATTACCGCATGAACTATATTTGGCACCCACCAGCAATATTCATTTTCTCTTGCTTCTCTCTCTTCCTCCTTCCTTCCCTCTCTCTCTCTCACAAAAAAAAGCATGTATATATGTCTGACAATAATCTAGGAGGCCAAGTAACAGATCACATTCTTATACTACTAAAATTGTATGAATGCCTAACACATCTTAAATCCCTTAAATTGGGATTTATGAAAGGATGACAGCAAACAATCTTTTAGCTGTGCCATGGCTCAGGCAGTTACAGCGACTGCTTTACAGTTATTTGTGAGTCTAAGTGATAAATGCACATTTGTCCTCCTTTTATCTGTGAATAAACAAAGGTGAATGACTTCAACCAATACTGGGAATCCAAAGTTCTGCCTGTGCTGGTGAAGCACTTTCCTGCCTGGTGTGTGGGCATATTTTTGGGGGAAAAACATGGGCTGCATACTGTTCCCACTGGACAGTATGGACAGGATATCCTGTTGTGAGTGGAAGGAGGAGTATAGCTGTGTAAATGCAAGCTGTGCCACACCACTGAATTTAAGATCCAGAGAGCAGTGCTTTGCCTCTTATTCACTAGTATTTATTTGGCCTTGAAGATTATCCCCAGTTCCCAGAGAAGTTCCCTAAGCACTAGCCAGATATTGACTGCGTAATTCAAGTTAGTTTGACCCTAGAGGAGTCATTCTAAACAGTTCTTTTCGATAGGAAAATACACCTCTTTCACTTCTGGGAAACTCATATTACTTGTGAGTCACAAGGGTTTAAATAAGTAAAAACAGCTGGCAATGAAAAGATGTGAGAAATGAGTGCTCAAGAGCTCCTCTGAAAGATCCTATGGAAAAACTGGGGAGCTAAAAGCTGAAATGAGGGGTAGGGAGTGGGGTGTAGAAATATCTGCACATAAATAGTCCAGAAAAACAATGGTCTCTTAAACACTGAAAATCATTTAATCCTCTGGTGCTTATGAAGTATTTTCTCTTCTTCCCCTAGTCTTCTGGTAGGTCAGTACATTCCCTCCTGACTTCCAGACTCAGTAGAGGTTCTCAGAAACCTGGTTGGTCCTGTTTTTGCCTTGCACTATTGGTCTAATTAAACTGCACTCACTAATTGGTCAGAAACTTGGAAAAAGCTTTGAATTCATTTCCAGACCAGAGTTAGGCAAAGAACAATTTTTTCCCTCTGGTTTTCATGCTGGTACCTCTTAAGGTGTTTTTCTTCTGAGCCCTTAGCCTGTCTCTGCTACTCCTTTTAATATTTCCTTCCCCTTCAGTTTTCCTACTGATTCCAAAAGTCATAGAATTTATAATCCTTCACCCAAAAAGAATATTAGGGTTTAATTAAGGTCTAATGTCTCTTCTTCTCTATCCTGCATTCTCTCTTGACATTTTATAGTTCCGAAATGTAGAAAATACAAAAGAAGTCCCCTTTGGTTTCAGTAGTGATTAATGCTAGCAAGAAGCAAGTCCCAGAGTGCTAGAAAGGGCAAGACACACGCAAGCTGTCATCATTTAATCCTATTGCTTTTTGTTGGGTTTGGTTGTTACCCAAGTAACCCAAGTTCTTCAAATTTACCCTTTGCTTGGGGGGAGGTTTAGCTCCATTTTGTGTGGTGTTTCTCTGTGATGTGGTTTGTAGGAGTGACAGGTAAGGGACAAACTGAGTTGGGTCATGGCTAGAAGCTTACAGGCAGAGCAGATGACAGAGAAGGGAGGAAGGGGACAAGTCTGGAAAGGGCTAAGAGCTCTAGAAGTCTGCTGGTGGCTTTAAAGGATTATGGAAAGGTGATGACAGGAATTGTAAGGAGTGAGGAGTCATGGGTAACATTCCCCACACATAATCCCTCAACTCTGATGGTGAAAAGACACATTCTGCTTAACATTAGAGGACTTGCAGGAGGTGGTGTTTGACTTCCATACTGAGCTGGGTGAAGGTGGGGGCAGGTCTGATGTGCATTCAAAATCCCTTCTTGCCAAGTGGTTTTCCTTCCTCAAGGCACAAGGAATGACAGGAGCAAGGCATGTGCATCCACAGTGGTAGGAGTGGACAATAAAAGCTGCTAATAGATGTAGTAATCATGTTTGAAGGTATTTTTGCAATGGACCTCAAAAAAAAAAGACTTTTCAGTCTAGGTGGACAGAGTTTCAGAGGTGCTGAGGGTATCCAAATTTCACAGACTCAACACAGCTGCAGGAAAATGAACCCATCAGCTTCTTCATCTTCACTGAAAGGCATCTCCTGCTTTTAATCACTAAAGTCCTGTGTAAGACTAACATACTCATGTTTAATATCTTAAAGCAGCCAATACGTACCATTTCGAGTGCCAACTGCCTCCTCCTACAAACCTTGCTTCACTTGC
Source organism: Poecile atricapillus (assembly GCF_030490865.1). NCBI lineage: Eukaryota > Metazoa > Chordata > Aves > Passeriformes > Paridae > Poecile > Poecile atricapillus. The sequence continues at coordinate 6,187,874 of NC_081288.1, forward strand.
AGAAATTGCTGCTTGGAGGAAGTCTTTAGCCTACCCAGAATATCTGAATGCCCATTTCTCTTCAGAAAACTGATGGAAAGCAGGTGTCCAAAAGCCTTTCCAGCAAATATATTGACAACTCTGAAATGTGATTTAAGCAGTTGCTGTTGATACAGTGGTGACTTGGAGTGTGCCAATCCCATGCTCATCCATGCCTGGAGACAGTTCTCACCCATTCACCCCTGACATCTCAGGCTTAAGGTTACACCTGATCTGAAGCATCCCCTGACTAAACAAAACAAACCACAAGCTGATCGCCTTGTGCGATGTGCAACCACACAATAGTAATCACAGCTAATGACTCTGCTAAATGCTAGACTGCACACACCTCCTTGTTTGCTGTTTGTTTTGTATACAGAAGGTAACATCAACTGAATAACGAGGATGCCAAGTTACAGATGGGGTTGTGGAATCGTATTTGACAGCCGATTAGAGTAATCTGACAGAAATGATGACTTAATCACCACGACAGACTCCAAATTCCCAGATAGAATTCCACCCAGGTTAATCTAATTTCCTTGCAATATTTTTGCCAGAAATAGACTCTTAGCTGGCTTGTTTTCTCCCATGCAGATGTCACATGGCTTTGACAAGAATGTAAATAGGTACTGTTATTATTGTTGAAAAGATGGCTTTGAGGCTCTAAAGCTGGAGAGGTTGCATGCCTTTGAGATGCATTGGGTTGCTTTGCTGTGTTTTTTTCTCTAATGACGTTATGTTTACATGCAGCAAGATGTACTCAGGAGAAAGAGGGGGGACAAAGATGTAACTATTCAATTGTAATTCTGAGCCATGGAGTTGTCCTGCTGCTGCCCTGGACATAGCCAGCAGCCAGATTCTCATTAATTTCAGGGGGATTTTCAGGGTTGCATGTTTGACAATTGTTTTTTTGCCTTTTTGATTCCCATGGACTGCCTCAGCACCCCTGCTTGGGATGCACCCAAGGAGGGGCAGTGACGTGCTTGGCCCCAGGCTTTGGGTGGCCTCTGTGACAGCACAAGCAGCAGTGATGCCCCCACTTTGCTGCCAGCACTGCCACAAGGCACTGGCAACCTTGGGCAACAGGTATTTGCCTGCTCTCAGTGTAAAACAGTGGCATGGTGTGTTTTGAGACCGATGGGCAGAGAGTGCCTGCAGGAAAGGCAGGTCATGCCCTGCTTGCTGCACAAGAGTGCTCAGTAGAACTCTAATATTGCCGAGGAGAGGTTGATCACAGCCCATACTCCAGCCTGGGTTTGATATCCCCATGCACGGTGCTTGCCAGGGGAAGCTGCCCATGCTCAGAAAGAATTTGCCTGAGAGCTGTGTTGTTCTCTTTTACTGTGTGTGCTAAGCACAGGATGATGTTCAAGTTAATAAATTACTTGCTGAGGCTATTTTTCTTATTCTTGCATCTTTATTAATTGTAAATGTGCATTCATAAATACTGTATTTTCATAAGCAAAGCTTTCTCCAAGAAAAAAAGAAAATGTTTCCTGTTGTTCGGTGTGACAACATGACATACTGAGAAATCACTTACCTTGAGATCCATAAGTGATGTATAGCTACAATAACAGCTTTCTGATAAGACGGGAAATCCTTCATTTCAGTAGATGACAGGATTCTAGTGAGTGGCATCTAATTTGAAACAGTTTTATATCATCTATAATCTTTTGGAGGGCCTGGGAAAGCACAGCTATTTTATTGTTTTATAGCCTGCAGTTATACAAGAAAGATACAAAACATACAGATTATTTTCTCTTTTGCTCATTGTACAGTGAAAGGATAGTACCTATTTAGCTTTTGTCTCTGCCCCTTTAATTTTCTTATTCACTACACTCTTCTTTGAGAGTCATTCTTTTCTTTTCTTTTCTTTTTTACACCTACCTTTAAATATTTTATGGGTGGAGAGCTTATAATATGTATTGTCACGGCAGTTGTCTCTAGAGGTCAGCAATGAGTTTAATAATGAGATGCGAACCAGTGACTCTGTAAAACCCATTTCAGGTTATAAATGGCATGTTTTATTGAATCTAGTGTTAAAGGTTGTTAACGTATCAATTGGTGATGGTCAGGGTTAAACAAGCTTCAACATGAGCCCTCTCATGTTAGGAAACTGTCAGTAAGGTATTTTTCCACTTTCTTCTTCGCTGAAGCCAGGTTTGTGTATCACATCTATTTTTCTGGGGGTGTTCTGCAGTTTAAACTCTCCAGGCCTGAGCTGGATCTTCTATTAGTTTTGCACCGATATAATTTTAAGCACAATGGCATCACTCCCAAATTCAGCTGGATGGTGTGAAGAGAATTTGGACCATGAGTTTTTAGCAAGAGCTTTTGAAATCAAGTCAAAACCCATTTGAAGCATCATGTTAAATCTTGCATCTTGCTTCGTGAATGTACCAGATTACTGAGTTAATGAACTTGGGGTAATGATGTGTGACTGAAGAGGATGACTTTGGATATGCAGCAAATGTGTTTGTCAGGTAACCCTGGTCTTTCTGGTGTGACCGTGGGCTGCAAAAATAGCTTCTTCATGTGAATTTGGTCTAAAGTTGGCTTCTCTGGTTCAGGAAGTTTGAAAAGTGAGAGGTTTTTAACGTTGTTAGAATAGCTTTTATTCAGAAGTCCTGAAATTGGGCTGGGTTTTTCTCTAATATTCTTGCATATTCCTGAATTTTTAATACTTGCCTTTCTTTCCTCTATTTTCTCACCACTCCATTGCTCCTCAGAGACATCAGTAACCTGAAAAAGCCTTGTGGAGCAAGTTACACCCTTTTTTCTTCTTTCTGTTTCTGGTTGCTGAGTGGACATGCTGCCTCACATTCCCATGAATTTTAAGTCTCCTGCACTATCCAGTGTATTGTTGATGTCAGGAAAAATCTTAAGCAATAAAGGAGACAGAAGTATGGAAGTTCCCTTTTTTCTATAAAACTGATCTAATAAGAGTGGTGGCAGACAAATGCTGGGTATTAAAGTCCATTTAGGAAACAAATGATTCAAAGAGAGCAGAATTGTTAAAACTGAAGAAAATTTATGCATCCCGACAACCACATCTACCTTGTGGCTTTGCCTTTCCCTAGGACACAGTGGGGAGTTGTGCTAGCAGCACAGGAAAGACATTGATTTGCAAGGCCAGGGAACATTCTGGACTTTGAGTAAATCTAACAGAAATATTCACAGCAATATTTTATATTTTCTAAAGAATCCAGCAACTTTTTCCCTGGTGGTTAAGTTACTTCACCAAAAGCAATGCAGATGTGGGTTTCTGTACAGCTTTGAAAGCATACTTGATATGAGGGCATGGATGTTCTCCCCTGCTCAGCTGTTTTTGTTTCCCAGAGTTTGTCATAACAGTCTTTTATTAAAAAAATGGAATTGCCTCTGACATTTTCAGGCAATACGCAGCTGCGCTGCACTGAAAAATGATACAAAAGTAAAAAGAGCATACATTTTTTCACCTATTCACGTGAATTGGTAAGGAATTGCTGAGGAGAGAAAAGGCAGTGGCCCTGCTGCTGCTGGAAGGTTTGTGCAGTCAAATCCCAGTAACTGTGTAGAGCCCAAGAAAGAAAATAAAAATGGGGTTTTCTTTTGCAAGCTTAAACATCTCCCACACTGAATCTCAATGTGAGGTCAGTTCTGGAAGCTTTTGAGGAGCTGCAATAAAATTTCCCTTAACACACCACAGTGGCCGCAGGGCTGGATATCACCAATGTCGTGTGGAAAACTCTGATCGTGAGGAGCTCAACTGCTGTGGTGTTATAATTCCTGAAAGAACAAAAACACCATTTGTAGAAATTTTATTGCAGCTGTGAACAATTCAGCATGGGAGCAGTTTCATTGAGTAGAGAAAGCTGAGGACACACCAGACAGAGTGTGCCAAGGTGGGATGTTCAGCACAGAAGGCTGCACACAGGGGTTGGTTTCCTTTGCAGTAAGAGGGACATGAATGGAGGAAGAGGTTGAAAAGGAAACAGGATTTGGAGTTTTTATGGAAGCCAGAACTATTACACATGGTGTAACATTCCATTGTGGTGAAAGCTTTATGAATGAATGTGTAATGTATTCTAAAACAAAAAGATGAGATACTAAACAATTATAGGAACCTGCTTTAGGAATCAAATTCTCTTCTTGTTCAGTCCTGAAAGAATCAGCACAGTTTTTTAATTATAAGCAAAGTTCATTTGTCAAACTCAACTCCTCTGAGTATGTTCGAAATGCTTGCTAGTTCTTAAATTACTTGAAAATTACATCTTGGTTTTGGCAGTGGTTGAGCTCAAGATAAAAAAAAAGTTGGTAAAACAGAAACCAAGTATGCCATAAACTAATGAGAGCTGTAACTTTAGAGGTCTTCTGAAACTAGATACAGCAAATTAAAGATTTATATGAGTCCTATGGGCCCAATGATTTTTTTTTAAACTTCCTCATTATAAAATACTCCTTTACCATTTTATTCTTTCCAATAAGCCTATAATACAGTGTTATTTTGAACTTATATAATTTCAACATGTTTAATATTAAAATGTGTCTCTTTTTAGCCCATCATTAAAAACATCACTCTTGATTTCTTATGACTATCCAACCTGCCTTACTCTCTTTCATTCTTGTTTTCAGATGCATCATCCTATTCAGATGAAACCCGCAGACAGTGAAAAGTCAAATGGTATGTGTTAAATTATTTTTACTTAATTGCATCTTTCTCTAAATTTAGCCAAACATTGTAAGAGTTTTTGCTTTACTCCTTTTGTGGTGAATATAATAAGCAGTTTCCCTACACACATGACATGTTGGGAAGGTGCTGGGCTGCTCTGAACTCCCTTTTGTCTTCTGTTTTAAAGAAGGAAGGAAATGTCCTCAGAAAGGGTCTTCCTTGTAACTGCTGTATGTCCTGACCTACCTCACTGCATACATCCTTCCTTTGGGTTCTCCTAACAGAGGTAATGTGGGAGCACCTGAGATTGATAAGATGGAGATAAAATGTTAATGCTGAAAATTGAAAATAAGAGAAACAAAAAGGCATACTTGTGTTAACACACTATGTAAGTACATGATTGGCCTTAAACATTTGCCAAAACTACCTATTTACAGAAGGATGCCATTCTGTATCTGAGCCAAATTTAGGTTTTAATCATATGCTTCATTACGAGCTGGGAAGCCCACTTTGGAGCTCTCTGTATACTTATTCCTCAAAACGATTGAAAAATGAATGCCATAAAGACAGTAATATCCATTTGGAATACTAGGGTACTGCCTAAGTGGATGTATATGACATGCAAAATAGATGGTAAGCTAAATCTATTAAACATGCTAGGTTTATATATTCAGGGAAATAAGATAATCGAATGGTAGTGCAACTTGGCAGCGTGTGATTCTTTAAAAATATATACGTGTCTATTTTGCCCCTTGATTTGTTCCTGTAATTTTCTAAAATATATGTTAAAGATATCATCTGCCTTCTTAGATTGCAAGAGCTTCATTTTCCCTTAAGGCCCACATAATCAGAGCTGGTTCCTCCAACAGGCATCTTTGCACCTCATTAATTAGTAATCAGGGCAGAAGCCGTGCACTTAGAGATCTACATACCTGCAAATGTAAATTATGATTGGGCTCTAAATCTCTCCGCAAGGCTTTTTTAAGGCTTCTTTTTTTGCTAATTGTAGTGCATCCCTTTTTCAGGCTTCTCCAAGGATTATGAAGTTTGGAAGGAAATTAAAACTTCACGTTATGCTAGGTTTCCCATTATGATAACTTTCCAAACAAAAGTGGCCAAGAGCACAGGAAATATGAGCCCTCACCCATTTGTGGGAGGGGTTGTTCTCTCTGTCAGATTGGAATCATAGAATCGTTGAATATTTTGAGCTGGAAAGGATGGATATCCATCCATGAGGATTCTGTAAGTCTAATTCCTGGCCCTGCACAGGGCAATCCCAAAAGTCCCACCATGTTCTTAAGAGCATTGTCAAAATGTCCCTTGACCTCTGTCAGTCTGGTGCTGTGACCACTGCTCTGGGGAGCCTGTTCCAGTGCCCAGCCACCCTCTAGGTGAAGAACATTCTCCCAAAGATTTTTTAGCAGTGATTTCTTGCTGTCTTTGAGTGCTCAGAATAGAGGCCAAGGCACCTGGATGGGCAGAAGGACTGAACTTTTCAGGCCCCACTGCAGTCAAGGAGAACACTGTTGTTGGAATCCAAACTCCAGTCCCTAGTATTTAGTGCTAGCAGTGGGCACAATTATCCCTTAGGCACAGGAATGCTGGCCTGAGCTCTCTCAACTAAGTATGGCCTCCATGGGTTCTTCTTTCAAAGACAAATTGCACCTCAATTTCCTTGGCAAATTAGAAAAATAAGAGTCAATGGGTCAGAATTGACTCGCAGTGAGTTACTTGTTCATTGCCTGAAGTGTTTCTGAAGGAGATTGAACATATTGGAAAAAACACTGTGGGGAATTGTGCAAATTCTGTCTCTCTGCAAGTAGCGCCTGCTTGGAAAGCAGGGTAGGTTGGCTCCTGGCTGCTGCTGTTAGTCTGGGGTTATCTGCATGAAACTCCTGTCTGCACTGTGGGATTACTCTCTTATTTTCTGGCATCTATTCAAAGCATAAAAAATCACAAGGGATTGGGTTTTTTCACTTTTCTTTTTTTCTTTTCCTTGCCTTTCTTTATATTTTTTTGGGAAAAACAAATTGTCACTTTTGGGGTTCCAACTGTCAAATTAAACACCTTTTTAAATTTAGACTCCTGAAGGGTGTGGGAACTTTTGATAGGCATGTTCAAGGGGTGGTGAACTTTTTTTTTTTTTTTTTTTAAATCGACTGGAAAAATAGGAGACAAACTAATACCACAATGATGGTAATAATGGTACAGCCCCTCAGAAAGGCAGGAATGGGGTTCATGGAGTGGGTGACAGTTTGTGAGCAGCGTGGAGACCAAGAAAGGGAAAAAACAGCAGCGTGGGGGATGTGGAGGTTTGTTTGGCACATGTTTCCTGTATGCTCCAGGCTATCCATCTGAGGAGGTATATTATCCATGCCAACAGCAAACTGTAAACTGTAACTCTTCAAGCAGATTGGCAAGTTCAAAGGGGAAAAGAAAAAAGACATGCCAAGGCATCTTGGTTTTCATGATCCGTGGTGATTGAGCTTTTGAGGAATACTCAAATCTCTTTGATTTCTGAGTCATGGGATGATACCAGTGAATTTTATGGGTAGAGTGGTGTTTCTCAGTTTGCAAACAGGTTAAAGAAATTTTCTTGGTCAAAATTTTGTTGTGAAAATATGTGTAGGACAAGTTGAATACTGTACAATTCTTCTGAGCTTGTACATGTTTGTGAAGGATTGATAGACCTGTTCAAGTTCCATCAGGAGGAAGGAGAGGTACTCTCAATCAACTCACAGAAGTTTTCAAAGAACGATATTTGCTGTGTGATTAAATGCCTGCCCTCCATATTGAATCCCTTGTGAAAAAGCTTTGAATGAGCATCCAAGCCAGAGTCTACCAGGATGAAATGCTCCTTCTTTTCCATCACTGTTCCTGCTCTTAGATGTCTGCATCACCTGAGGAATCTTGTCCCTTGACACCAGAGGCCAAGCTCACCCCATGGAAACTGGGAGATGGGTATGGAAAGGACACCTCCAGCACACCTGGAACAGGTTGCTCAGAGCATCTCCTGGCCATGAACATTTCCAGGGCTGGGGCATCCACAGCTCCTCTGGGAAGTCTGTTCCAATGGTTCCTTCCCTGCCTGCAATGTGTCTAAGTCATTTCTCTGGTCATGCAGATGAAGCAAATCTTTATCTCTTCCACCAAGCTTTTAGCACCTAGAATTGATGGGGCAAGAGTTGCCCTCAGATTTAATTAATTTGTCTACCCAAGGGGATTCTGAAAAGTTCTGTTGAAAAACATAACATCTCTTGAAGATTTTCAGATCATGAATTTTGTGGTGTGTCCTGGTCTGATCACCTTTCTGCAGGCTGTTTTAACCTGTCTAGAAAGTTTTGGTTAAGGATTTTCTGGCAAAAAAGCATGATTTTAACTTTGATGGCTCCACCATTACTAGATTCATCACTCACAGTATTTATCCTTTTAAGGACATTTTCCCTTTTTCAGGCAAAGGGGGTTCCTCCAGTCTAATGCTGAAAAACTTAAACACACCTGCTTGACTCTAAGTTGTCTCTGGCAATTAACATCCCACAATTTGCAAATGCTTGAATGTCTTGGATCTGCATTTGAACACAGTCAGTATTTTCAGGCACATATCCTGCAGACAGTATGTTCTTAAATGGATCAATCATCACTGCTCAGGGAAAAAGACAAAATTCTCTATTTAAAAAAATTAAAGTAGGGAGGAGGGTAGCTGAGTAATCTTACAATTTATTTTCATTGATTTTATTAGTGGAGAATTAAAAAAATTAATTTTGAAATTCTAAGTAGCACAACTTTTCTGATTTGGAGGTAGTAATTAGATGCCATATGTTAGCACTAACACATAGAAAACTTGATAATTAATGCAGGCAGCTCTGGATTCAGGTGTGACTTTGACAGATTGTATGCAAGGGGTTTTCACAGGCTTACAGCTAGGGATAAAAAGTCTGATTTCACCTCTTCCCTTCTATGTGGGAGTAAAAAATCAAAACAAAAAAAACCCTCCACACCATTTATACAAAATTAACTATTTATCTATTTGCTCAAAAGAGAAAGCATCTTCTGGGAAGAGAATGCACTCTTTCTGACTGGACTCAGAAATGTACAATAAAGGGTTATAATTTTGATCTTTCAGAATTTTGGGGGTTTAGAAGAATGGAAAGAAAAGCTATGTTGAATCTTCAGGGAGATTTCCCACAATTATTACAGGGTTTAATTCTTTTGTAGCATTCAGAAAATAATCTCTACTCCTTTATCCTCCTGGGTTAGTGCAAGCAATCTAATACAGCCTGCAAGAAATGCTCATTACTGAAGCAAATAGAGTAAAGCTAAAAAATTAGACCCTTCAGGATGTTATTCTGCACATTGGATGTAGTGCTGTCAGAAGACAGGAGGCTCAGTTTGAAAAGTTCCCCCCCAGCAGAGAAAGACTGCATCTCAGATAACCTTTGATGGCTAAGGCAGAGTTGGGGGTTCAAACACGATGCCCAGGCATGCATGCTGGTGATGGCAATGCTGGCCTTCACAGGGTTACAAGAGCAACTCACCTCATTTTAAAACAGATATCTGTAACTCTCCATGCAGTGTTCCTGCATTCTGGCAAATCCCACCCCAAATCAAGCAGGCTCAGCACTGGAGGTGTCACTCGAGCTGCCCTGGCAGCACAGCCAACCTGTGTTTGTAATGTGTTGGGATGGATTAAAGGTGAATCCTATAATGTGTTAATCAAGAAACTGTGAGGTTTCACACTTTCCTTCCTATAAATAGAACTTCAGGCCTTGTTTACTGTGACCTTCTGGCTACTTCTGCTCCATCAAGGAGGGGCACTCAGCCCCCCCATCCTAAGTGCGGCTTCCAAACAGGTGCCTCTACTTCATTCCCTTAGAGTAGTGTAAAATAGTCGGAAAATTCAACTAAGCCCATGAACAAGGTTCAGAAATAATGATGTCAAACACATGCTAAAAAAGTTTTGATTTTCCTGGATTTTGAATTGTTGAAACCTCCCCCAAGGGTGGGAGAGAGAGTTATCAAGCAGCAGTGAAATGCTTTTGAGATACGTGCGCACAGGTGATGGCCCTTACACACTGTTTGTTATCCTTCCCCCAGCCTTCTTTGCCTGCTCTCATTGCCCAAAGCACTTGCAGCTCCCAAGCTTTGTCCAGTCCCACAGAGCTCATTTATTCCTCCTGTCCCTGCAGCTGGAGCTCAGGACATATAGATGTTATCATGATTCCCAGGATCTGAGACTTGGCTGGAAGGTAACAGCATCTGTCAATCTACTCAGTCAATGTAAAAAAATCTGTAATCTACTGTCAGTAGCAGGGGAGAAACTCCCATAACAAAGGCCATCCCACCTGGCTGGGAGAGGTGAGATCTGTCACTTTTTGAAGGAGCCAGTCTCAGCTGAGCTGAGACCAAACCTGTAGGTCACTGAAGTTAGGCCAGATGGGTTTAGGCTGCCATCCTTTCTCTAAGCAGCAGCACCCATCCCAACCTCAGTGCTTTGCTGGGTCATGTGTGTTTAATGCTAGGCTCCTCATTTTACAGCCCATGGGAGAAATCCAGCACACGCAGGAAAATCTGCAGGCTTGGCAGATCCAGAGGGAAGTTTGCTAACCTCTAAATATGTTTGACCCACACTTCTTGCACTCTGTTGTCTGATTCTCAAACCTTGCCTGTGTGGCTGGTAAGAATTCATTTTAGAAAGAAAGAAGTGGCTGGCCAAAAATGCAGAAATAACTCCTGAAAATCAGTCTTATCGAGGTGGAAAAGTATTCCTTTCTCTGTGTGGGAATATATTGTTAAAAACTCTTTCAGCCTAATAATATCAGATGTTCTATCAGATGGAGTGAAAACATGTCATTTTGATCTTGACAATTGTCACTTTAAATGTTTTTTATGCTGGGCCCCTAGCCAGAAAGAGAATACCAATTTTCTTAAGCTTCAACACTGATCAGCACTGACTAATGGCGCTGAATGCAGAGCACATCATCATATCAATATGTTTTCTGTACTCTGAGCATTCTTCATGAAATCTGCATTTTTTAGATGTACAGTACACAGGAGCTGGATGTTTAATTTACTATAAAATCACCCTCAAGCTGCAAACCTGCAAATCATGTTAGTTAAATGGCATATTTATAGGTTTACTCTCAAAACCGAAGGAGGCCGATGGGGAGTTTGTCGCCTGCTACTCTTTGGAAAATTAAAACAAAGCCTTCTGTTCACATCTCATTTCTTTTGAGTCTCCATGTGAATCTTTTTGGTTTGAGACTTTGTCCTGGCACCAAAGCAGGATCCAAGGAACCTCCTCTGGGATGCTATGGCAGGCATTTGTCCAACTCAGCAAGTAGCTCTTTTTAAAGGAGGGTTGGACTTAGTCTACCCCTAGTCTACCTAGTCTAGACCTGCACACACTTTCAAGCCTAAGATCAACCCAAATTTAAACTGGCTGGTGCTAGCTGACACAGAGACAGTAAATAAGAGGTTCATAATACAGAGCAGAAGACAATGCTTGGAAATGTTCTTGGCACCAAGGCTTCACCCAGCCTGACCTGAGTCTGTGGTGTGGAGAAATCCAGACCTGCACTATGGCCATAGTCTGTAGCTGTTGTCAAGAGGACAGGCTGGCCAGGGGACTTCCTCAAAAAGGTTGCTCATGGCAATATAGGAATTGTCTGCAGCCAGGTTACAGGCATCCTTTCACCAGCAGAAGTGGCTGCCTGCACTCCTCTTGTAGCTGTGAGCCAGGCAATTCAGCTTTTCCACCCTTAAAATAATAATTAGCAGCATCAAGGTCAGCTATATATTATGAATCAGATGTAAAGTTTCATAATAAGACATATATATATATATATTTATGTATACATAAATATCTCAACTTGCAGGTCTTATTTGCAATCACGCATATTCAGCTCCTGATCTGTATATAACTGTCTCATCCCATGCATTCATCATTTCTTAACCCTTTCTGGAGGGTTCACCTGCCTGTGGAACCTCAATATAAAGTGTGAATGAAAATGTTCAGTCTTGAGGAATCTCTGCTGAAGAAAACATCTTCCCCTGGGTGTTAAATTCACACCAATTTTCTTGCAAGCTTGTAGAGTGAGAAGTTGGAATTGCAGGGGCTGGCCACTGTTTTGGGTTCTGAAAAATGCATGGGTTTGGTGCTTGCTTGTATAAAAGCTACAAATACTTTTTAAAGTCAGCGATTTAAGGAGAAAATTACTTCAAACGCTTCTTGTGATCAATAAACATGAACCTCGTCTTGTTATTCTTGAAATTATTAAATGCACTGAAAGTGTTGAAGTATAACACAAATAAAATCCTAGAAAAAATGGACACAGTTCCTTCTTCTTCAGCTGCAATTTTTTCCATGTGACAAACTTGTTCTAATACAGGAGACAGAGTTAGAGAGCAAGGGAGGATTCATTTTATTTTTTTTTGTAAGCCCAGAAATGAAAATACTTCATTACAAAAATAATTTGCACAATAATAGAAATAAGTAAGTGCAGTGCAGACTCTCTGGAGAAAAGCTTTCCTTCCCTCTTTGCTTCCCCACAAACCCTGACAGTCTGCTCATTAACAGGGAATTGGATTTACATGCCATTTCCAGAGAAGAAGAAAGCACTGGTGTATGTACTGTATAATAAGCACTTAGATTTTTGGTTTAATATAGATGGGTGGGTGCGTTAACATTTTTAAGTTTTTCCAGAGTGCATTAAGTTTTGATGACCTCTTTCATTTTTGACAAGAGTCCCGAGCTTTGAGTTTGATTAATAGGACTGTGTGCATCCTGCTGCAGCAGTCCAGCTTGTGTTGGTGACAGTGCAAGCAGGAAATATTCTACCAATAATTCAGGTAAAGCACATTTTTCATGGGTTTTTTTTTTTTTTGCAAACTCAGCATCATTACGCATCAAAGGGCGTTCAAGTGATGTCCTGAAATGTGTCTTGTGTCTTCCTGAAGGGAAAGAGGGCTGTGGCACTAAAAAAAAAAAAAAAAAAAAAAACCAGAAGAAAAATTTAATGCATTCTTTCTCCAGAGCAGTCATTGCATATCTGCCTTTTCAGTGCCATGCATTAAGTTGGCTGAAATTGAAAGCTCAGACAGGAGCTGCTCTCAAAACATTTCTCAGGAATATTTTTCATTAGCTTGTATCATTACGTGCAGAATCTCTTCTTCACCCTCACCCCATCATGATGTCTTTCACACACGAGGGGGTTGAGGGAATTTATCTGAATTAGAATCTATGCAAAAGATATCTTTAAAAGCATCTCTACCAGAGGATACTTTCCTTTTAGAAGCTGTGAAGGGGAGGTGTATGCAGAGTGACTAAGACAGCCAATTAATGTTATATAAACAGCAAGCACCACTAGAAAAAGGAGAGAGAGAAAAAAAAGTAGATATTTAGGGTGGGGGAGAAAGGGGGGAAGGGAGGTTGTAAGTATAAAGTGTTTGCCTTAGGACTTGTCTTCAGTTACAGAGCCAGACTCACATGACTGGAGCTTGGTTTGATGTGGTAATGAAGCATTGATCACAGGAAAAAGATGAAATGGCCTTTGCTCATTCATTATTTTTATCTTCTAGCTGTGGAAGACAGAAAATTGTTCATAGGAATGGTTTCGAAGAAGTGTAATGAGAATGATATCAGGGTGATGTTTTCTCCGTTCGGCCAGATAGAAGAATGCCGAATCCTTCGGGGACCAGATGGGCTGAGCCGAGGTGAGTGTGCAGTCTGTAAAGTCTCTTTCCTTAAGTGCTAATTGGGAGCTTTATGTCACAGCCAAGGTAGGCAGAGCTTCTGTCTGCAGCGAGAGGTTATGCTGTAATACGTCCCACGTGATGAAGGCATCCACATGAACTTTTCACAGTGACTGAAATTATCACCTTTTATTTCCAGTGTCAGAAAGGTCTTGGTGCCTTGTGTTATCACCCTGTTTGTCAGCTGGAAAGGTTCCTTTGCACCCTGAGAAAACACCCTCAGTTTTCTGCTCTCACAAAATCAAAGTTGCTCCCCTGACCCCATTTCTGCTTTGTAGCACAAGGCCAATAAATAAATAAATAAAAGGACAGGACTGTAAATGGCTGCTTGAAGGCATGAGGGGTGATGGGAACTGGCCCTCGTAGGAATCTCCTCCATTCCTGTGTTTTCTTTAACTGTATGCAAAACATAGGTCTGCTGTAACTGAGAAACAAAGAGGTTACCTGAGAGCTTTGCCTGGACTAAAGTTTGTAAAAAGAGTTTTAAATCTTGTGCCTCTACCACATCCCAAAATCCAGGGCAGAGGTGTTAAGCATCATCATCAAGAGTAGTCAAGTGGCCAACCTGAACTTGGAAATAAAATACTGCACAGATTTCAATAGCCAGTGATCCCTTATGAGTGCAAAAGTAGCTTTTAGGGAAAGGCCTTCTGAAAAGCAGTTGAAAACAAAAATAAATGTATATTGATGACACAGACTGCATATTAATTCCATGGTATATGGACCTGAATTTATTCTCAGAGCATGAACCTTCTCAAAACATCAGTGCCAGGGCTTGGTGAGTGGAAAAGGAAATAGGGATAGTCGCATCTCTCAGTGCAGGATTATGCTGTTATACCTGCCACAGCCATTTAATGGCACAGGGAGTAAAATAATTTTAATTGTGGAGCTGTGAAAAACATCACATCTATACGAGAAACAAATACATAGAAAGTACACAGTTTATGCATTTTATTACATTTTCGAAAGGCACAGAAAAAGGTAATAGCACCCACTTTGCATAGATGTGGGTATAGATTTGGATTTTCTTTTCTTTACTCTTGGATCTACTTGTTTCTTGTAGGCAATAGCATCCACAGAATTTTGTGCAACAATTCGTGCATGGGATTTTTTGTTTTGTGGGTGGTCCAGTTTCTATAAAACACCTATAAATTTCAGCAAAGGACGTGCAGGTATTCCTATATATCATGGCACTGCTTGAAAGCACGTACTACTTCTGAACAATAAGGACTTTTTGAAAAGACACTCTGACAATAAATAGGGAGCCCCCAGAAAATTATGCCCTTAGATTTATGCTTTGTGATCCCCAAATTTTTGGGGCTGGGGATGCAGCACTCCCTTCAGGCAATGAGAGCTTCATGATGATGGCTTTTGCCTTGGGGAAGATTAGGGCACAGGTCTAAAGTTGGCTCCTTCAGCTCAGTAAGGAATGTTTACTGATAGAGTCGAGTGCTGCTATTATCTTTCTAGACCCAACACTGAGGCAAAATAAGTATTTCTGATTTTCACTGATTTCATTGTGTGAGCAGCACAAGGAAGGGATGATGGAAGACACAAGTGGGAAAGGAGCTAATTAACTGCTGAAATAACAAGATCTGCACATCAGATGTTTTGAGCCCCAAAAAAAGATTTAATTGACTTGTCAGCATCACCCAACAAAGAAATGGATCCTTCCTGGCATCCATAAAAATCCCCCTGCACATTTGCTTTAATTCAACAGACTGGGTATAGTAGGAGCATAGAAAAGCTAATTATGAAATCCAACAGAGTAAGTGAGATCGGTGGGGTAGTTTTGTTCTGCTGCGAACAGCAATCTCATGACAATCAGGAGCTGAGATTCCCAAGCCACATCTCCAGTGTATCAGGCAGGGCAGTGTTGTGTCACAGCTGGCCAGCACAGCTGTAGAGTTAATGTGCTGTTTTCTCCTGCTGGAGACTGAAGATCTCAGTCCAGGTAGGTCACACACCAGTAACCACAGCAGAGCTGCATCCTCTGTGCCACTCGGGTTCATTTCGGTCACAATCACGACTGATATTCTATCATGCCCTCATGCCTCATGCCTTGTTAAACTCGAATTGCTTTCTACACACCCATGTTCACACTTCAAAATGGGTTCAGCTGCGCCAACCAGGTTTTCAGGCAGATTTTTATCAGCTTCACAAAACCACCACTCCATGAGAGAAGGCAAAGTGTTGGGAAAATGGTTGGTATTGCAGTTGAAATGAAAAGTGCTGAGGGACATCTGCAGAGGAGGGAGCTTGACTGAAAAAGCACAAGGTGAAAAACTGTTTCTGGAGGGAGAATTTATACTGCTAAATCTTTGTAAAGGGTTCCAATCCTTAATCAGTTTTAATTCATGTTACCATTTCCAAGATGTTAATTCCCTTTGCCACAAACATTATTTGTTTTCTCAGTACCCGTCCAGATGTGCTTCCCTCCTAGACACAGAGGGGTGAATGAAAAATAGTCAGTGTCTGAGGAAAACACTGACCATTCCAGAGCCTTCGGGAGCTCAGTGCAGTACTCACAGCAGTGAGATGGAAATGTGGTCCAGTAAATTCTGTTTGGTATCCCTTTTCAATTGCATAACAAGTACCCCTCATGGTATCTCAGATGAAAAAAGCTTGAACAGTATCTTCCTTGGTATTTATGCCAGCTTTCGAGCTTTCTTAAAGGGTTCAGGCAAATAATCTGTATTACCAGCAGATAGTTGCAAGGAATAGCTCCAGGTTACACTGCTCAGTAGAACAGTTTTGGTTTGGACTGCGTTTGGGTTTGGGTTTTTTTACTTAGTAAAGACTAAAAAGGTTTCAGTTGACTTTTATTTTAGGCCATGTCTATACTACATCAGCAACTTTACCACTGGGAGGGTAATAGTCTGCTGTGAACTCATAGCAGGATTTAGGGTTGTATTGTACCACATGGGCTCCAGTAGCAAGGAGGAATCTCCTCCTGTGGCATCAAGGGAAAAAGTAACACTTTGTGATGAGTGTGATATAAGTGCTGAGATAAAGGGAGAGGGGGAGAGAGATGGAACTCGCTGTTTCTATTGCAGTTCCTAACTAAGAGTTGACAGAACTTTAGTAAAGTCACACCCATTGCTGTCACCACTGGTAATGGACCATCACCTCTTCCACTCCAAATTCCTATTGTCAGTTGTTTGAAACTCAGCTCTAAAATGAGACTAAAGTAATGATACAGAGCTCCAGTGGTGGAGCAGTGTATTTTAAGGAAATTGAGATTTTTTTTTTTTTTTTAAACTTGAGTCATGTTTTCCCCCATTGTTACTCACTCCTGCATCTAAGAAACAACCATTGTTTATACCTGTAACTTGGTGTATTTCGATCAGCGGCAAGAACAGGCAGCAGCCAAAAGGCATCGCCTTCCAAAGGCTCTGGGATAGTCCCTGTGAAATTAGCTGGCTGGCAGTGAGTAATTCCTAACTGTGAAAGGTATTAAAAAATAAAAATACTCTGTTGGCTGTAGAGATAAAGAATCCAGGGACCCAGCAGCCACAGAGGCTGGCCGCCTCTTGAGCAGGGTACATGGGACTATCTAAAGAAGCTTGCCACTGCCTGTACGATATTCATTATTCAGAGAGAAGGATTCTGCCTGCAGGGTTGTTTAATCCATCACTTTTTCTGAAGACCTAAGTATGCTTTACAAAAATTCATGATTGTGATATCATGTGCTAAGCTTCATTATCATCAAAAAAGTAGAAGTGAACTGCCTCAGATGATTAAGATTTTAAATCACTTATTGTAAACGGCTTAAGGAAACTTTCAGACCTCCTGACTCCCAGCACTATGTAATGTCTCCATGACCACAGATGCCAACACAGCCAGCCAGGCAATAATAGCTGGAGTGTGTAAAAATAGCCAGAAATACCCAAATTTGATTTGCAGCTGTGTAGCTGTGCCACTGATGTGCTGTATTGACCATTGGTGAGTTGGTTGCTCATCATCTCTGTTATCCTGTTGATTAAAATAAGGGTAGCAATGCTCCTCTGCCTTTGTTAAATGCTTTTTTTAGATCAGTGGATCAATATCCCTGTATCACTCTAGGAATTATTACCATCCATAATGATGATAAAAAAAATCCTCTTATCCTTATCACAGGAGCACCACATAGCAAATTATTCTGCTGTATTGCTAAGTGCAGATTTATATGTCAGATACCAGAAAGAAGTCAACTGGGTTAATAGCATGCACTGAAAAAACCTGCTAATAACATGTAGAGAGAGTTGGATATCCCATGAAAACTGTGCAAAAGCTCAAAATGCATTTTTCTACATCTTCTAGGCTCCTAATTGTATGTTTTTTTAACAAAACATCACCAGGCACATGGGACAAGTGAACATTTCTGCAGATATTGATTACAACAATTGTTTTTTCCATTCTTTCTTTGCTTTAAGAGCAGGTTAGAAATGGAATAGCGAGTTACACCATGGTGAGGCAATTTAATTTCTTGATAATCCATTCAGAACGTTCAGATTCAAGGGTTTTCTTGATGAATTAGTAAAAGAAAATTAATATTTGCATCACAATTAATTGCAGGGAAGGATAGGAGGATAGGTGAGGAGACTTTTATGCTGGGGTTTTCTTTCTTCTGGATATTTACTGCTCCTTTCTGAGCTAAAATGACACAAAGTGCCAGCTGTGGGAACACCCTAGATTAGGGATCACCTTCTGAATTGTGTATCAGTCAGTGGTGGGAAGCAAGGAGAGTGGAAGCACTGTGTTTACAATAGCTCTTCAGAAGCACTTCTGTGCCTTATTCTTTTTGCTGCAATATGGTAACATGTTCATTTTTTCCAATCATTATGGCACATTTAATTTTGTTTTCCTTTGCTGAAACTCTTTTGCAGCTGGGAGGGAAGAAACACATCCAACTGACCAATGTCTCTGCTGGCCTTTGGCCAGTAACTACATCTCAGATTTCCATTACTGCAATTTTGCAGCAATACCTCCCAAGAGGCAATCCTGAAATGAAATAATTTGCAAGAGGCTTTATTCCAACAAGAGGATCATCGAGGCACAGTTAGAGAATATGGTCTTTGGTACCCATTTAATTCTGGGTTTGTGTAAATTCCACTTACTGAAGTCTGTACTTTGCAGGGTGGGTAATTGAATGTCCAATTAGAAATGCTTCAAGGGAACCATGAACTTCAGGGAATTCAAAATGTACAACTGTCATCCAGTCAATAGACAAGTCAGCAGAGCTGAAGAGCTGAGACATGGTTACAGGATGTGCCTTTTGTTACCTTTATGTGCCTGATATGCATAAACTGAAGAGCTTCGCTGTGGATTTTTCAAATTATTTTCTTTAGACTGGATTGTTGCACTTGGTCTCAGACCTGTCATTGTGTGTGTTAGATAATACTTAACAACCAAATATCACTACAGGAAACAATTTGATGTACAATTTAGTTTGTAGATGAAATGTATTTTAGCCAACAAGACAGATTTTTGTGTGATGTCTTCATTAGAAGGCTGTTTTCCAGGATGTTCCTTCCTTCAGACTGGGCTGTATTAGCACAGGAAAGAAAAAGGAAAAGTCTACTTTGCAATCTCAGCTAGAAACATTTTAACCCAACTAGAGCTTATTTTTATCACACTTCAATTTCCATAGCTTTTTATTCAAGCCTTATCTTTTCTTTAAATAGAAGCTTTCATCTCAGAGGATCCCAACTACTCCTTGCAAGAGTATTTGGCAGCTTTTCACTTTTGTTTCTTCACAGAAATTGAAGAAAAACTTGTTTACAGTGTTCTGGGAAGCTGTGGTGCAACCATTACATTACCAGCTGTGCAGCCACCACTCACAGCACTGCAGTTGCTTGGGTGACTTTGAAAATCCCTGAAGTCTTCTTCTATGTCAAAACCATGTTTTCAGACTTCCAAACAATGTCTCTGCATTTTGCATCTCCCTTTGGCTTCACTTGCATACCTCTGTTGGACCATGCCAGTTTCATGAGGGAGGTTTCTTGCGTAGGTATGAACCTTTCCTGAGGCTTCCATACATAAAAATGTTCTACTTCACTTGTAGCTCGTGGGTGTTGATGTTGTGTTAGGCTGTGCAAGAACTGCTGACTGAATGTTTCTCAACAGTCTAGAAAAGCCTGAGATGAGAAGAATCACATGAAGCAGGAGCTGAAATGGGGCAGAGCTAAGCTTTTTTAAATATTTCAAGTATTCAGTCACTCAAGCAGCAAGCCCTAGGTTTGGGATGGCCAGGGTTAAGGAGGTGTCCTATCAAATTCCACAGATTTTTCAAAAATCTCTTTGAGTTTGTAGTGGGAGAGGGGTAAGGGGCAACCCTGTGAGTTTAGATGTTCTCTCAGCCAATGTGGCAGATGTGATAATGTGCTCCAAAATTTCTCCCATGCCAGTGCTGGGTACCTTACTCCAGTTCTGCCTGCAGAAGGAAATTACTTCCAGCAGCTTTTCCCCAGTCACTCATTTATCTGCTGTAGAGGGTAAGAAGGCAGCCTTGGAGAAGCAGCTAAAATTCTTAGATCTTCTTTCTCCCTCCTTCTTTCTTTCTGTCATTGATCCCTGACATTTTGAAACCAGAGCTGATAAATAAGTGTGAGTTGTCTTGCAGGTTGGCTGTTCATACAAAACAATCTATTTTTTGGTGTAGCTAGGTTGCTGGTTATATAAAATGAAGTTATTTCAAGGTATTAGCTATAGAAATATCCCCCTCTCCATATTTTCCCTCCCAGAAAAGTACACAGCTCCAGTAAGAAGGGAATAATTGAATATCAGGACTTGGTGGGGTAGAACAGAAATAGTTTGCTTGTAGCTATGGGTGTGGAGGACCTCGGTCTGTGGCACGCCAATCAATGCCATGTTTCATAGGATGAGGTAAGAGGCCACAAAAATCTTTCTTGTTTCCTTGCACTGCGATGCATGAAATCTGATTAGTCCTGTCCTCTTATAATTGTGATTTACGGTCCTAAAGCTGGTGGTGCATTCCCAAAAGACCACCTGCATTCGTGTGATACAGGGAGTGAGAGTGTGCTGGAAAGGGTTTCCCCAACCCTTCAGAAACATAAAGAATTGAAATCCAGTGTCCTTGGACAGCAACTTCTGATTAAATTCTAGGTGCCCAACTAAACCATCCTCCTCGAGTGCATATGTGTCCCATAGACAAAAAACAAGGTCCTGCCATTGAGCATGGCAGTAAATGCCAGCATTTCAGAATAATGGCTTTTCTGAACATCTAAATTATAAATGCAAAGTGATTGAGTTAAACAGACCAAATCCTATGACATAGGCTTAGCTCCCCTCTGGCATGGCAGTCTGGTCATGAAGGAAAGGACTCCATAGTTCACACATAATCAAATATATAGGATCCCATATTCCACACATAATAAAATATATGTGAACGCATAATAAATATACAAATGTTGTGTGTGAGTGGCCAGGTTTGGTAGCTGAAAAAATAACCCTTGAATGTGAATACACATGGCAATATCTGGAAGGATGGTTGAATTAGCAAATGTTTAATTGGGGCACTTAATGGCAGCCTCTTAAAGTCTGGGATTTCAAATAATTTAGAAATAATGTTTTCTACTGATTTTTTGCCATGTTATTGAGGTAAATTGGGAATTTACTGGGGGAATGGCCACTGTCCATCGGTGGGAAATGGCCTGCTGAATGGAGATAACAAGGGGACTTAACCTTGTAGCCTCTGGCTGGCAAACCCTAATTAAAATGCAGCCCCATCCTCTCTGTGGAATGCTGCTTCCAAATGCTCATATTCAAGCTGCATAACCTCATTCATCAGGCATTCCCCTTGCCCAAAGAACAAGTTTCTTTCAAATTGGTACAGAGATTTGCTACAAAGGTCTTTTTGCTCCAGGACAAAGGCAACGAGACCCATGCAAATGGTTTTGGGCTGAGGAGTGAGGAGGAAGGCTTTGCGGTGGTGTTGGGTGCTGGAAGTACCCAACAGCTGAGCCCTGTGGTTAAAAAGAGA
Source organism: Poecile atricapillus (assembly GCF_030490865.1). Lineage (NCBI taxonomy): Eukaryota > Metazoa > Chordata > Aves > Passeriformes > Paridae > Poecile > Poecile atricapillus. The sequence continues at coordinate 6,209,278 of NC_081288.1, forward strand.
GAAAGCTTAAGGGAGGGAAGGGGGAGTCTGCTTTATCTTGAGAGCAATGTAGCCGTATTTCTCTGCTGATTCACATTTCTTTTGAGACCTGCTAATTGCAACATCTCTCAGTAAGTTACTTACAACAGAACTGCTGGGGAGAAATTGTGATAAATGCATAAACTGTGTCTTACTGATTTTTGTTGACATTTTACATGCTTCTCATGCATTTGAAACCTCCATTCAGTAATTGTCACTATAGTACACACTCCTGGATAGTGAGAGCCAAAGAAGTGAATGAAGCAGTTTCTTGACCATTATCAACAATATTATTCAAGGCTCTGTATGGGGTTCCTTGCCTGCCCTCCAGTGTATCTCTACTTTTGCTTATCCCCCACTGAATTTGCAAGACAAGAAAAGAATAATTCTAATCACAGAAATGGTAATAAGAGAGATTACTTTGAGATTGATGGTAAATTTGGGCCTCTTTAATTTTAGTGCAGCAATATGGAATCTAGGAGAAGGACTGTAGATTATTTACAGTTCTACTGTACATTTTGTCTAGATTTCTGTACAGAAAGCTGGTTTGTTATATTGTATTCTTTGACAGAAATTTGTTGCTGAACAAGACTAGTACAGCATTATGTAGTGTGGCTAAACAGTAGTCAGACATCATCAGCTGTTTCGTTACCTAAGAAATACAGAGAGTCACAACATTGTGGTGAAGTTTGGGTAAAAGAATTCTGATTTCTGATTTTATGATGCTCATCTATCAGCCAGAGTTGCATAAGCCAGCTTAGGTTCTCTTGAGTCAAGGGCCTTTACATTAAAGAGAAAAAAAATACCGCATGATGCAAAAATGCATTGACTTTATTTTCATGACTAGATGTAGTGCTTTTGGGTAATGATCAGGCATTGCTTTCTCTTACTGTTGTTTGATTAAAATGTGAATACAGTCTTGACTTGATAATCTTACCAGGTATACACAGAGCTCAAAAGAAAAGGTATTCTGTGCCTCAAATTGATTTGCATAAACCAAACAATCTGTTGCTTGCTGGATTGCAAAATGGTTTATTTTGCCCATTGGCCACAGGGGCAACAATATTGTATTTTTGATGCCAGAATGTAGCTTTCATGCATTAGCTCTAAAATGACAATATGCTTTAGCCTCTCAGTGCTTAGATCTGCTTCATTTGGAAATCTTTTAAGTAGTAATAATAATAATGTTTTGAGGAAATTGAGTGGAACACTAAATTATTCTCTGAAACCTAAGTTCAAACTGTGCAAGGCTAAGGGAGCTGAAAATCAATGCACTTTTAAAGTCATTAGAGATCACAAGTGAAATAAGTCTGTGTTGCTTTAGCTAAGCTTTTAGTGTGCCGTGGTATTATTACAAAATCAGCCTGAATCTGCATTAATTTCACAGTCTTTTTCTTTAAGATGCCCAAGGGTGCATGAAGAATAAAATGTAAATCTCAGGAGGCAATGTTTTTATTAGCCAAAAGGGCAGTGAGTCATGCACTGAAAACGTTGACCTGCACCATGCCCAGTGTAGGTATGGCTGACAATAGTAAAAGGGTAGAAAAATAGCCCAGGCATTAGCCTACTGGCTTTTCATTATGATTTTAAAGGCTGAAGAAGGGAAAAAAAGAGTGATTTTTTTCAGATATTCATGCACATAGCTTCAGAATTGTTCAAGCTGCAGTATCTTTCACAGATCAAAGAATTATACTTGTACCTAGAACTCAGAGAAACAAATACTATAAGGATTTTTATTTTTAAAATGTTATTTTCTTAAATGTTGAGATTCCACATACATTACTGAATTTTGTCTGAGTCTTTTCACAAATAGTCACAGGATACACATTAGAGTTTTTCTCATTCTTATTTGTATGATCCTTTTGGTGCATCACAGTAATTTGTGATGTTATGGACCCCTTTATTAAACTCTCAGTTCAGCTGTCAGTGATGCCGACATTTATTCACTATCCACAGTTTACCTACACAAAAGCCAGAGCAAGCAATTGTTAATGCATGGTCTGAATAGATTTAACTATGCAATGCAAAGGCTACACAAAAGCCTTATTTATTTCAAACCCTGTGGCTAAAGCACAAAATCAGTAACAAAACAGAAAAATAAAAAGAAAAACAAAGCAAAACAAACAAAAAAATTAAATAAAAACCCTTCTTGTCACCCATCCCCACCTAATTTTTTTTCTTTCATCTATGGTCAGATTAGCAAGTCAGCACTGTCAATAAATAAACTAGAGAAGTTGTTTATTTTTATGTACTACTGAGAACAGTGTCGTCTTGTGGCCGTTCTCGTAGACTGTGTTGGTTTAACAAGCGTCCAACCCTTTTGTCTTGTTGTTTTTTGTCTTTCCTGCTCCCTGTCCCCTTGTTCCCACAGGCTGTGCGTTTGTCACATTTTCTACAAGGGCAATGGCACAGAATGCAATCAAAGCCATGCACCAGTCTCAGACCATGGAGGTACAGTACTGTATCATTTGCCCTTTCTTTGTTTTCTTTGTGCAAATGATTGCGAATGGTAAAGCCATGCTCTCCTGGATCAGATCAGACACATGACAATCACAGATTTCAATTTTTTACCAGCTCACTCTACCTGTCTTTGTGAAGCTTTATTTTTCTCAATCACCTGAAAGAGCACAATAAGGCTGCTGTGTGGTATCCAAACACGGCTCTCAATCCTGTTTTCAGTGGCATTCAGCAGAAAATAAAAAAGCTGTGAATACCACTCCTCAGTTGTATTCAGAATATCTCTGATGAGTAAATTACCTCTATTTTTAACACACATTCCCCCCAAAGAAAAATCTTTGTTTCTTTTAAATAGATTTCTAAGTGTTGTGGTTTGCAGTGCTCTGAGAAAGAGCTCAAGAGATTTAACATGGCCACGCTGAGTTACTAGTGCATGTGTTTTTCTGCACATAGAATCTCTTTTTAAGTTAACATTATTTTGCCTTCTTCACGTAGCTAATAAAACTGCTAACGATGACAGAGCATATCAGAGTTTGGCACTTCCTGCAGAGCACCATCGTGGCTGGCCCCTCACAAGCAACACCCATCATTCCCTTCCAAACTGCCTCTATGGCCTTGTATTTTATCATGACGAGCAACTCGAAACTTTGAACTGGTTCACTTAATGTGACTTTAGCTGTTGGCTAATGATCTGGTCATTGGAGTGGTTATTGAATGCCACAGCTTGTCTGGCAATCTCAAAACTTTTTTCAGTCTGTGATTTTTGTCATGGTCTTTCAGAATTTTGCACAAAAAACCGCACAAGTATGAAATCTTTACTTACTCTGGATCTTCTAGCTTATCATTGGAGAGTGCATGTTATACTGTATTATGTATACTGTATCTTCGTGTAGTGATGATTTTTCTCAGAGGTGGCATTGATGTTATGTGCACTTGTTTCTTTTTTTTTTTTATTTCTTTTTCCACCAGGACCTTTCAATTTTTATTTTTATTTTTCTCTCAGTGATTTTCCTTTGCAATGCTCTAGTCTCCCAAAGCATGCTGGGTGCTAAACAATCATTATTGCGTCATGTCGTTGAGCTGCTTTGTGTAACGAGCCAAGGGGGGAGACCAGGGGTGGGAGGGTGGACAGAGGACAAGGAGGAGGAGAAGATAAAATTCAAGCCAGTGCATGAAAATGTCACTAACTGTTTCCTGTATAGTATACAAGTAATGATATCAGCATTGCAAAGCTATTGTCTTTCCAAACATCACGTTTGAATTTGGTTGAGCTTCTTTTATAATCAATGTGTTTTCTTTTCAGTGCAATGCATTTTTAGACCCTGGGTATACAGTTTTAGTTGAGAATCTGCCAATGAGATAAGAATAAATGAAATTATCTTTACTAGAAAGCTGCTGTTATACAGTCTATGCAGTCTGACAGTATATTGTGAAAAAACTGCCACTTTGAGTCTCTGGAATAATACCTGTAGTAGTTTGTCTGCCGTGCACTGCTCCATTAATTCAGACCTATATGTTTTACTGGGTTTGATTCCAAGTAAAAAGGAAATGTTTATTGGTAATACTGTGTTTTACCTATATTTTCCATGTGTTTTAATGTATTTTTCCATCTAGCAAAATTAATTTTACACAGCTCAACTTCTGAAGACTGTAAAATAAAGACATAACACCTTCCAGTCAAATTCTCCCACTACTCTGTTGTGTGCACCACTCCAAAAGGGGCTGCATTTTGATGGGATATTCCTAATGAGATTCATTCTGTAGAATAGTTACTCTTGGATCAAAATCCTTCTCAACACCTTTAGAGACTTCATCAATGAGATCCCCAAATTGGCAAGGCAATTCCAAATATTTTTCCCTTTGAACATGTGGGTCTTTGCGTCAGTTGAGCTTAGGCTGAATCCCTTCTTGGAAAGAAGCCAAGCACCCTCCCTCTCTGTGGAGGAGGGACTCAACCTGACAACAGAAAAATATGAAGGCAACATCAGCTGTTGGGAAGAAAATGAATGGCATGGAAATATGAAGCCATTGAATGAGGAAGGGAGATGCACCTCATGTGTGTGCTGGAAACTTCCCCTCAAGCTAGAAAATAGAAGTGCTTAAAACAGGAATCACCCTGTAGGCAAATAAAAAAACTTGCTCATTTTTGCCAATACTCTTCTAGTGAAAAGTTAAATTGGGTTGACTAGTGTTACATGTCAAACCTCAGCTTGAAACAGTCATCCTTGGACACTTCGGTTGAATATTCTTTTACAAACAAAAGTGAGCTTAGAGGAAGATGTGTAGTACACAATTGCATTTCAACCAATTACTACAGGTTTTTTTTCCCCTTTTTTATTATTTTCAGATTTTTTAGCATGCATCATTGACCCAGATGAATTTTCAAAGAGGGCTAAAAAAGAACAATGGGGTTATTAAGTCCAGATGAACACATCTCACAGAATAATGCATTCTCTTACTGCTCTTTCCACCTGACTTATCAAACTGGTTAAATCAACTGATTTTTTTAAGTATAATTGCTGCTCTGAAATGTTTGCTCTTCTATTTCTTTTCTATGTAGTTTTTTGTTTGTTTGTTTAAGTCATTCAAATGCAGCACCAGTAGAAGACATTAATTTGTTATCATGGAGTAAATTCAATACAACAATAACAACCCTTTTCTCATATAGAGCCACTTGCTAGATATAATCTCAGTCTTCAGAATCTTTGCTCTCTTGAAAATGATGAAGTGATGAAATACAGAGCAGACAGTGAAAAAATGAATTATAGATTCATAAATTGCAGAGATATTGTTTTTATACAATTTACTGACATTTAAGCATTCATAAATATGTCAGCTGTAGTGTTGAACTGCCGAACTGAAAACTAAAATAATGATAAAATATTTCTTCCTTTGATACTCATTTCTATTTCTTTGGAAATAGACTTGATTCTCCTGTACATCCAGGCAGAAGGCAGTAAGTACCAGTTGTTCTTAGCCCAGTGTTACCAAACCTTGTATAAGATAGAAATAGCTTGCTTTTTTTTATTAGCAAAACCAGAAAAATCTCTCTCACATCCTCTACCCCCTGGCTCCTTTTTCTTTCTTCTTTTTTTTCTAAATGATCTTATTTTTAATATTAGTATAAAAATCACTAGAGAGAGGTAATTGTGTAACAATCTGACTCCTTCATAATCTTTATTTGATTGCTGGAGTGTTATGTATCTCCTTTCTTCCTCACTGAAAGACATTTTTACAATGAAACACACTGGAAAAGAATTGGAGGTGGAACAATAAACCACAAGCGATGGTTTTCTAAGATAATTCTAAAGGAACAGTGTTGATGGGGGATCTTTATATGAGAGATATTATTATTAGTATTATTGCGGTTTATTTCATCATTTCATCTGATGATTGGAAATATTTTTATCACTTGTCCTGGTGTGAGGTTTTTCAGAGAAAAGGTACATGGCTGCTTTTTGTAAGTAATTGAGGACAGGAACTTTTCTGAAGATGTTCACAGTGTTGTGAGAGCAGCCACGGGAAGAGTAGGTGAAGTATAACCCTGCTCTGCATCCCACGCTATACACTTTGGCTAAAGCACTGCTGTGTTTCTTGGACTTGAGTCACTTATCACTCCTGCCATTGTGTTCACATTGAAGTTAGACAAGAAATTAGTATAACAAAGCATGGCAAGGGAAGTTATTCATTGGATGCTATGAAGTTGAAAAGCAGTATGAAATGGATTGACAGTTTCAATGACTCATAAAATGCTTGAATTAATTTGAAGAACTGAATCATTGCAGTATATAGTTTGCTTTCTTGATCTGAAAAAAATTAAGACTTGAAAGGTTAAAATATGAAACATTTCTTAGTAGGGGAAAAAAGAGAGAAATCAACAGAGACATCTTTCATAATCACATCTCATTGTCTCAGTGACTGCCCAGGAATGCCCAATTTGAAGTCCAAGGGAAATTCCAGTTTACCTCAAAAGTCCATTAGGTCTGTGACCTCTAACATCTTCCAAAGGGTCCCTCAGCCATGGGTGAGGAGTAGGCTGCAGACCAGACCTCTAGCTCTTTCTTACAGCTTCCCTATTTCCTAAGACATCTTAGAGCCTTGCCATACCATGTAACAAGAGGCTGATAGAAGCAATAGAAGAAATGGTGGCAATCAGGAATGGGCTGGTATCACCAGAACTAGCCCCTTTTGGTCTGCATCCTGCCCTTTGTTCACATCTCAAGGGTGCTTGATACAAAGCGTGCCTGGGAGCGGACCACAGGTGGGTGAAATGACTGGGGGTCCTTGGTGTGAACAGGGCCAGTGCCTCACTGATGGCAGAAACTGAGGTAAATCTGCTGCTCCCAGACTCTTTAGGGTGCCCACGCCAGCTACTCTGAGTGTGATGGCACAGCCAGACCGCAGTGGCAGGGCGGTGTTGGCTCTGTGGTCCCTGGCAGCACAGAGGTTGGACAGTTCTCCCTTTGGCGCTGCCTCGAAAACAGACTGCAGACAAAGCATCACGTCCATCTCATCAGCTGTGAAGCTTAATTAAAGAGGACTGGTACACTTTGCTGTCTCTGGCAGCAATTTTGATAGCTGGAAGGAAAAGAGAGCCTGAGGAAAGGTGCTTTATAAAAAGAGCTGGGGAATCAATAATTTCTCCATAGCCTCTTTTCCGAAGAACCTGAAAATCTTAGTCCTTGCAGTCCTACATGTGCCAGTCACAAAGAGAGGGTGAATGATCTGGTTGTGCCAGTGCCAGTGGCCCTACAGGACGTGGCTGAGCTCACGAGGTGAGGGTGACCTGGTGTGATTTAACCCTTCTGTCTTTCCTGATCTGTCCAACCACAGGGCTGCTCTTCGCCAATCGTGGTGAAGTTTGCTGACACCCAAAAGGACAAGGAGCAGCGGCGTTTGCAGCAGCAGTTGGCTCAGCAGATGCAACAGCTCAATACTGCCACTTGGGGAAACCTCACAGGTCTTGGAGGACTCACACCACAATATCTAGCTGTAAGTTTATTTCAGAGGCGGTGGCTGTATTGTACTTTATTTATTTCAGGACCATGGTAAATCAGTTCTACTAAACTCCCTGCAGTAAATTGCTACATTGTCTGGGATACACAATGTTTCTTCTTCTGGGTGCAAAACAAATCATAGATTCATAGAAAGTCTTGAGTTGGAAGGAGACTTAAAGAACATTTAGTTCCAACCCCTCCACTGTAAATAAAATTTGATTCCATTAGTATTATTGGGGGTTTTGAATGTTAGAGTATGGTTTTTATAGCTGGAATAAAATTTAACTTCTTCTTTAGGGGAGGACAGATAGAGAGCTGAACACTGTAGGGGCCATATCCATATGGTGAAGCTTCTGAACTAGAAAGTTGTGTTTCAGTCATCAAATTTACACATTTTCATTTGGAAATGGCTTTTGCTTTAATGCATGGTCCTGTCAGTGTTAAACATGCATGGTTCATATCCCCTCTCATACAGAGAGTGAATGTGGCCAGGAAAAGGCATAAATTTAAAATGGCCTTTTCCTTGGTCCATTTGTAAGATGAGAAACATGTGGTAACTGCTGTCCCTGCTGGAAAATCTGAAATCCACAGCCATGTATCTTCGGTTCAGGATGGCCAAGAGAGGCTCCCCTTCATCACAGCTGAGAGGGAGCCTCTGCCTTTTGTGGCTCTGGAGTTGAGAGGTCTGGTTGAGGAACTTTTGGATAACTTGGGGGTTCCTCATGGTTCCAAGTAAGACAAATATAACCTCACAAAGTACAAAGCCAAGTACAGGGTCCTGGCCCTGGATCAGGACAATCCCAAGCACAAGAGCATGGATTAAGAGCAGCCCTGAGGACTTGGAGGTGTTGGGGATGAGAAGCTTAACATGACCTGTCAATGTGCACTTCCATCCCAGAAAGCCAAACGTGTCCTGGGCTGCATCCCCAGCACTGTGGGCAGCAGATCAAGGGGAGGGGGTTCTGTCCCACTGCTCTGCTCTGCTCTTGTGAGACTCCAGCTGAGGTGCTTCATCCAGCTCTGGAGCCCCCAGTACAGGAGAGACATAGACCTGTTAGAGCAAATCCAGAGGAGGCCACAAAGGTGATCAGAGGGCTGAAGCACTTCTGCTATGGAGAGAGAGCTGAAAGAGCTGGGGCTGTTCAGCCTGGAGAAACCTCTGGGACCTTAGAGTTTTCCATACCTGAAGGGGACCTCTAACAAAGCTAGAGAAGGCCTTTTTACAGGGGCATTTAGTGATGGGACAAGGGGTAATGATTTTAAACTGAGAGAGGGCAGGTTTAGATGAGATACTCAGAAGAAATTGCTTTCTGTGAGGGTGGTGAGAGAGTGGCATAAGTTATCCAGAGGCTGCCACAACCCTGGAAGTGTTCAAGGCCAAGCTGGATGTGGCTTTGACCAACCTGGTCTAGTGGAAGGTGTCCCTGCCTGTGACAGGGGGGTTGGAAGTGGAGGATCTTTAAGGTCCCTTCCAAACCAAACCAATCTATGATTCTATGAAATGGATGTGCCCATATATATGTATTGTGTATGTATAAATACATCATTTGCATGTATAAAATGCTTTGGTATAGTGATACAAACAGCAATTTACCCAGCAATTAAAAATATATATTAGTACTGAGGTTGGATAACTAATACTAAGATAGGCTAAATTGCTATATGTACAAATACCAGTCTAATGAATATCTCTGTGCTTGATTCATAAAGATAATAAAGAAGAAACTGAATTCACAGGGGTGGAGAAGAATGGACCATGATTGACAGAGATGAGTTATGGTAGCTACTAGACTACAGAGAGTTGTAATTAGTCACACTATGTTGGTTTAAATAGATTTAACACCTGGTTGTTAAAAAGAATAAATTGATTAATTGTTTTAAAGCAGCCATGTTATTGAGTTTCCCTTGTGTCTCTGTGTTTCTTAATAGAGATTAGACATTAATATGGATTTACAGCATTGACTCTAGGGATGTTCATTCCAACAGCAGACAGAAGCAAGAGACTATATAAATGTAAAGGAAAGCAGAAATATTCTAAATGTGAAATGATAGTTCATTTCACTTTTATCTTCATTTGTTACATTACTGTCAGATAGATTGCTGTGTTGTGTTGTTCATTTCCAGCTCCTGCAGCAAGCAACTTCCTCCAGTAACTTGGGTGCCTTCAGCGGCATTCAGCAAATGGCTGGTGAGTTAAAAACCCTTTCATTTTGCTCCTGCTATGTTTTGTATTCTTAAGCTATTGAATTCTGTACCTCTAATAATCACGTTGTCAGGGGGTGGGGGGCATGTTGTGTATTAAATGTGGCAGATGTATTGGCAGGGGACAGCTCATGGTTCAGCGTCAATAGAAACACTTTCACCCCTCTTTCAGAACTGAAATTAAACCCAGTGCTCCCAGGTTGTGCAAACAGTTTGTCTTGCATTAGTCACCTGCCATTTGGCCAAAGTAACCAATTGTAAATTGCAGGAGAGCTCTTAGTCCCTGCAGCCGTATCCTGCCCTATGAAAAGTGTCAGGAAAGCAGCAGCAGGATTACATTCTAATTTCCAGTGAGATTTCTGTGTCCTGAAAAATCAAATTAATGGCAGCCCTCAAACATTTTAATAATATGTGGTGAGGAAAAATGTTCTGACCTTTTTAATGAAACCCAAGATTACAGGCCTACCTTCAGTATGAATTTTCAGGCTCCTTTTATAATCACGGAAAATTAACTGGGTGCCTTTTTGACTTTGGAACCCTAGTTGGCAAAATTACACAACAGAGATTTTATGTAAAAGTATAATCTTCAGTCTGGAGGAAAAAAAGAAAGAAAGAAAAGGGGAAAAAGAATCAAAGTGTGAGCGGATTTGAAAGCCGGCTAGTTGGAGGGTTTCTTAGTAATGAGCTGTGTGCCAGTAGTAACTGATGTGTAGTGATTAGCAAAAGGTCATTCCCACTGTGTGACCTACCATGCTGATATCCTAACTTAACATGATGCTAGAGAAGGCAGCATGTGCAGTAAATCAGAGCACAGATGCACATTATGCCTGCCGTGAGGAACTGTTAAAAAGCTTTTTTTTTTCTCTCTTGTTACAGGGAAAAAAAAAAAAAAGAATCACAAAACCCCTAAATTGCTACATTAGTTTATTTTAATCATGAGCCCACTGAATCAATGAAATACAACATTACACTTGCTTCATCATCACAAAACAAGGGCTATAATATTCAGAAGTCTTTATGAGCACCATTTCTCATTCTTTTTTTAATCCTGGTACTTTGCTGCTTCTGGTTCTGCTTTGAATGAAGCCTGAAATACCTGAGCAAGTAATACATATACCACACTGTATAGCACACTGTATAGCTATACCCCACGGGTATTCTTTGCTCAATCATTATAATATGCCATTATTGCAGTGACATCAGAGAATAATGTGAACCTGCTGTCTGACAATATAAATTGGCCTGCAGATGACAATATCTCTGAATTATTCTCTCTTCCTCAGACCTGCTGGCAGTGCTTGCTGGTTCTATTATGTTACACTTGCAATCTAGCATTTTTTCCATCAAAACAATGTATCTTAATATGATAAACAGAACAGAGTGGTTCAGCAACAGTTTCATACTTGGCAGTTTGGAAGTGGTTTTGAGCTCAAAGATTGTGTTTTAATGTTTTCATATTTGGTTAGGTCTACAAAATGAAAGAATTGGGACACTGAGGAAAAATGGTGTGATATCCATTGCATTATGTGCACCTTAGAAGTTTTTGTTGCCTATTTCTCACTGTTAGTATAGATTCAGCTTTGTTTTCAAGAACTGTGTTGAAACTAAGGATTTTAGTCAAGTATTTCCAGGATGAGATTTCAATCCAGGATGTGATTTATTCTCTGAAATATGATCTTGAGACTAAGAGAAAGTCATCTTAAGAAATCATAGTGGCAGATCATTGTTACTCAAGGGATATACTTTTTTCAACTGCAAATTAGATTGCTAATGCACTCATCTATGGGATAATTTGATGACTGACTGCATCTCTTGGAAAAAAAAATGTATTTTACATCTTATATTCATGTTATCAAAACAGCTTGAAGTTTTCTCCTTTCCCCAAAACATGTGACTCTTAATTCTTTATGTTCAAGGTAAAAATAGTGATACTAAGTTCTTCTCCAAGATGCATTTCTACATGAAAGTGCCAAAGACTAAGCACTATTTCATTGTTAGAACTGAGAGTTCATGTCCTCTCCTTGGAAATCAGGCAGTACTATTTCATGCAGTGCATCTGGAATTAACAATTTGTATATTACATTTTGTGAAAGGAATAGAAAGTGCTTCTGTGTCTGCAGCAAGAGCTTGCATTTCCAGCTGAAGCTATCTTTGAATATTTGTGAAGGCCTGGAGTTTTTTAACTTAAGCTGTAAAGGTTCATTTCACAAAAAAAGAATCTAATATGTAATTCCATATTGCATATAGTATGCCTATTAATATAACATTTCAAAGTGAGGAATAAAATCCAGACACAATTGAGTGAGGTGCTAAAGAAGATCCGTCACTGCAGCTTTCAAGTTCTTTGAACTTTGTGTTTGAGGGGTGCAACTTTTATCCTTGAAGTCGATGGGTGTGCTTACCATGTAATTCAGACACTAAAACTTTGATCAAAAGCCACATGAGCCATTGAAATTCCACCCTTACTTCCATGTCAGGGCTCTAGAATCTCTTTTGTGCTTAAATCTTGATGAAGTCACGGTTTGCTACATTAGGACTTCTGATATAGCTACCCCCTTGTACGAAATTAGAGCCCTTTTGGATCTGCAAGTGTTTATTTGTACTGCTGAAGGTAGTGTTGCCTTTGTACAGAATAGAAGGGGCACAGCACACAGCCCACTGCACATGTGAAGAGTTTTTAGCTATGTTTAGTGATATTATTTCTTAAATCAAAGCAATTTTCTTTGCTAGCAGAGCAAAGACACTGCTCTTCAGTGTACAGTTCTAAATTCCCTTTCCCTGATACCACGCCTCAGACTGGTTAAAGCAGTTCTTATGTTGCAAAAGCAGTGGTTCTTTGATTTTGGTGAAGGGAGTGGGATTTTTAGGTGTTTGTGATTGACGAGTATTGGAGTTTGCTTGTTTGTTTGTAATACAGTCCAAAGAAAAATGTGGATTTTTCGCAAGAACTTTCTAATATGCAGACATTAAACACTCAGCAGCAGGTCTAAAAGTGAACACTGTTCTTGCTGTAGCAGCCAACTAACCCTGCTATATATTCATCATTGTGTAAAGTCCAAGCAAATCATGAAACTGGTTTAGTGAAAATTTGAGATCCTGAAATTTGAGAGACAAAAAGCTGTAGTTTGCCATTTAGCTTTCCAAGCTTTAAGGTTCCATGCTTAATTCTTCAGTTTGGTTTTATCTCATTCCTATTGAAAAACAAGATTTCATGAAATCATTCTACTTCATGAGTCATGCCAAAGAAAACAATGTAATATGTTGAGACTGGTAATTAAGTTGGGAGAGCTGGCAGTGGTGCCTTTGGTATTACAGTAATCCCCTGGTCTTGATTAGAGGCACTAATTCTACCTTGCCAAAGTTTGCTTCATTGTCCTGTATAAAACATGCAAGGACATGCATTCTTATGCATATATTTTGTAGTGAGCACTTCCTCACTTTTCCTCCCCTTCTCTGATATCTTCTAATGCTAATTTAAAGGCACTGTTTCCTCTCACATGCCTCTTCAGCCTCAGTGTCTAGCCTGCACTTTGTCTTTGGGGAAGGATAATAATGTAGATGAATTACATTATGTGATTTGATTGTCTTACTTTAAAAGACAATGTAAGCTACATTAAACACTAGCAACCTTTCAAGCAAACAAAAATTCCTCCTTCAAATACATACAAATTGCATGGGAAGCTTAGTTCAAAGGAGATTGATGTTGCTTGAATATTTGAATTGAATTTGGCTGGCACTGGAACAGGTCCTAAAAGCTGCAGTTATTTAAGCCAACCTGCATGTTTAAGAGCTGGGGAATTACTATACAGACAGTGTGAAAGGAGGTTTACTATTGCTAGGATGATTTTAGAAAATATTTCAATGTTTTCAATATTTAAACAATATACAGTCTAGGAAGATTTTCTATAGTCCATTAATGTCAAATGTTTTGACAGGAACAAATATTGGTTCATACAGCAATATTTCTGTATGTGTGGCCATTCACAACATGGAAAAAAGTACAGTACTCATAAAAGACACAAAGGGCTTCTCTTAATTTCATTGAATAGACAGTGTATTTTGCTTTCTGAAGTTATACAGGAGGAGAAGCCATGGGTTTTTCTTTGTCTTTCAGATCCCTAAGCCCTCTGCAGCTGGGACTTTTTATATTTTTCCAATGTATATATTTTTTCCAGTCCTGTCCAAGTTCTCTCACAGTTTGGTTGCATTTTGGGTTGAACTTCTGGCCCTTTCTGAGCCCTGCTCTATCCATTCCACCTTTCTTCCACTACTCAAGCCAGATTTCCTCCTGTTGCAGAGTCTGTAGGAGCAGATGGGTGAGAGAAAGTCTGCAAGGTTCTGCTTTCTGAATATTTTCCTCTAATTGTTGGATTGGCTCAGTGGATCTGGAGGGACCAGTTGGAAGCCAGGACCATCTGCACAAAAGCTCTATACTTTTGCATTGGCCAGAGGATCCTTTATATCCTCTGACTCTTGGATGGCTTCGTTCCAGCAAAACCATACAGAAGGAGGATTTCTCCTGCTATGACCTCTTTAGGGATATCTTATTAAAAGTAAAGGTCACCGAGAAACTGTTTGCAGCTCAAGGGAGATAGCTGTTTCTTAAAGATAACTACCAGTTTTGAAAATGTTGACCTCAGGGACCAAAAAACATTTCTCTTTTTTAACAATAATTCCATTGAAAGTCCTAGTTATTTTAACACATTAAATTAGTTTGGTTTTTTTGCTTTTTTTTTTTCCTTCTTTTAATAAATTAGACGACTCTGTTTAGCATTTTTGGAGAGACAGAATTTGCAGCGAGTGAGTCTGTTCATGTGTGTTCATAATCCACACATTTCTCCATCTCAGAAGAGGAGGTACCTTGAGAGGAAAAAGCAGTGCTCAACAGTTAGATGTGCTTATTCAGGTGGTAAAAGTGCACAACGTGCAATTTTGGCCAAGTCTGGGCAAAAGATCTTTAGTTCTGTGTGGGCTTTCCATAACCAGTAAATGGAGGGTGAGGGGCTTTTATTGCCTTGGCCCCTCTGTGGATGGAATTAATCCAGCTGAACCTCAGTAGTTTGGAAAGCAGGCATCCTATCTCCCTGCAATGTCAGTGAAGAGGGAGTCAGTCACTCCCAGGCAATGATTCTTCCTACCAAGGCTAGGGTTAATCTATTTTATGGGTATTAGGAAAATACTACATACATTAGGAATAAATTCTTCACTGAGGGTGGTGAGGCCCTGGCACAGGTTGCTCAGGGAGCTGTGAATACCCCATCCCTGGAAGTGTTCAAGTCCAGGTCAGACAGGTCTTGGAGCAACCTTTTCTGGTGAAAGACGTCCCTTGAAAGATGGGCTTTGGGCTTTGAGCAACCTGGACTAATGGAAGGTAGCCCTGCCCACAGCAGGGGGATTGGAACTAGATGGTCTTTATGGTCCCTTCCAACCCAAATGTTCTGTGAGTCAATGGTTCTATGATTCTCTTAGGATCAGATGATTTCATTACCCCTCTCTCTTGTCTGACAGCAAGATCCTAAGTGAATAACTTTTTTTTTTTGGACAAAGTTAGATCAGATGAATCTTCCCACTAGGAATGAAGAAGTTTCAATTGACAAAAGCACCCTTCTTGTCAGGATGTGTTTAAAGCATGTATAACCTGAAAATGGGCTGAAATCCTACATACATCAACAAATGGCTCAAAGGGCGTTGGAATTAGATGATCTTTAAGATCCCTTCCAACTTAAACCATTCTGTGATTCTGTGAACCTGCAGTCAGATTTAACCACATACTCTTAAAATGCAGGGCAGAATCAACAGTGGACTTAAAAGTTGTTTTAAGGGCTTTGCTCAATCAAACAGTAGGTGGTCAGGGTACCTCAAGCACTTTTCAGATAAGCAGCTTTTCTAAAAGTAGCCACAGAATTTATATGGTTTGATAGAGGTGGCACTTAGATCTCCTGTCTATTCTAATTCTTAGAATAATGCTGGAATAGCCTCACCCTCCACACTTAATACACATTTTACCATCAGCATCCAAAATGGCTGATGTCAGTGTTAGCAAATAGTTGCTTTTTAGCCTGGAGATGATAAATTTTACCTTAATCCACATTTTTCAAGCTGCAGCCAGGATTTAATTCAGATGGATTAAATCCTAATAATTGAGAAGGATAAAAGTTCCAAAGCAAAAGATGTCAAGTCAGTGGGAACTGCTTATGAGCGATCAGATTTGGTTCTGATAATCACCACTGACTTTGAAACTCTCCATGCATACAGTGCCAATGAATGTAGCTGGTGCCTTCCTTTTTTAGGAATTTGTGCAGTAAGCAAATCTCAGCTATTTTCTAATATGATTTTATTATGGTTTTAGAAACCCAAGAGCTGATGAGGCCTAAGAAGTCTTTAGGAACGGCTTGTGACTCCGTTCCCTCCTCTACAAATACCCAATAATTCCAAATTTACAGTTATCACAGGAGAAAAGCTGCAGTGACTGAAACGAGGCAAATTACTTCATTGTATGAAAGTTTGTGTCAGAGGCAGCACAAGAAGTTGTAAAATGTAAATCTCGTGTTCTCAAATTTCCCTGTGTTTTCACAGAACTGCATCTGTGACTGTGCAGCACTACAAAAATTTCCTGTGAATGTGCTAATAGGCCTTATGAGAATGTTCTATCACCATCCATCTGTCACTTTTTAACAGGCCTGATTGGCAAGCACTTGTAACAACTGACATCTGTTCTCGCTTATTGATATGTAGATTTATGGTAATTGCTGTGAACAATAAGACACAAAATTACCTAAGGTGAACATTAAATTAAATTTTCATGCCCCTATCCTTATAAATAATTTTTTTTTAAATCTTAAGTTTCAAGCAAGGCATACTGTGCATCTGTTTTGTACATAATTTAATTGTTTTTTTAATCTGCCAAATAACAAAATGAAAGTTGAATTTCCTTGCAATCTTGAATATTTGCCAAGCTGATAGCACATTGGTAAATACATGTTATTAAAAATGGAATCAAACTGTATTGTGAATCTGGGTTTTTTAATCATTTCCCTTTAATTCCCAACATTGTCTCCATCATGAAGATCAAGAGTTATTCCTTACCCAGAAGGGGTTTTTTTTCCTCTACAGAAGGATATTCATTTTTCATGTGCAGCTCTGCCTATGAGGCTGTTCCTCAGAGTTAAGCAATTTGCATTTCTTCAGAGAGGTGCATTTGCTGAGTGAGCAGCACTTTCAAATAAAATCCATCTACTCATTTGCTGTCCAGCTCTGTTGCGGGATTTGGGACTGTTTTGAAAAAACTGTAGGATGTGAAATGTGTGAAGAGTGTGTGTGAAAGGGGAGAATATGAGAGAGCAGATTCATCCTGCAGAACTGTACCTTAGCTGAGATTCAACTGAACCAAAAATCCCCATTTGAAAGCAAAGTACTTTTGGGGTCTGGGACTTGAGAGCATTTGGTTTCCCTCCTCCAAGTTTGTCCAAGCAAGTGGGATGTTGACACTCCTGACAAGTTGATGGGAGAAACCAATAAAGAGGGAGCATAGATGGTAAAATGCCTGGGGAACATGAAACAGTGATGACAGGACTTTTCAGATGTTTGAGCAGACAGAGGGTCCTGAAGAGAATGCATATTAAGTGATAAAACTGTTGACAAAATGGGCTCTAGAGCATGCTGGGTGACAATGTGTGCCATGAGTTCTTGCTGACGCTCACATTTGAGAGCTCAGTTCTGTGGGGGTCTTTGCTGTCCTTCTCTTACTCAGGTGTGACAACAGCCAGTAGGTTTTGCTCCTGCAGACACCCAGGCTGACACCCTATAACATCTGCAGGCTGTTTTGTGGCTGGTGTCTTACAGTCACCACTACAGTAAAACAAATTGGGTGGGGAGACAACTTCACCACCAAGCTCTTGTTCATTCATCTTCTTTGGGCATTGAAACTCATTTGCCAAATTGATGGGTTCCTCCTGAGCTTATACAGAAAATGTCCCACTATTAAAAAAAAAGTTTTTGTGGAATGAGGCAATGATGGTATTTGTTTTGCATCCACAGAGGTGCAAGGGTGATTCATGAGTGCAGAGAGTGCAGTTGTTTGCTCTGCTGCCTGTTAACCTTGTCTGGTCTAGGCTGTCCTAGAACCATTCTGTATTCATCACAATTATTTAATCCTACCATGCATACCATTTAAAAGTCCAAAGAAACCCTTGCACAGAAGAAATACAAGCTGGTTATAACTGAGCCTTTTGATGAATAACTAAACAGTGGGTGATAGAAAGCCATTCCTCTAGAGGAGGAGCAACCCACTGCTTTCCCAAATCCTTGTTACAGAATGGCATGAAAATATGGCCTCAGTGAAGATCAGCAATGTTTGCTGGATATTCTTTGCTGAATTACTTATTCTCCTTATGAAATAGGAAGGTAAATTATAATTAAGGACCAATATCAGTCCAGGATGAAAATGAATTCCGTATCTCATTTTGAGGGTTACTGACTGCTTTATTCGCAAAGATTTGGGTCCCAGCTTAAGTCTTTTACATCCCCAAAATCTTGTTTGAAGTAATCTGCAGTCTTACTATCAAAGCAAGATAATTCTTCAGTGGGGAAAAAAAATATTTACACCCAAGGCAAGCCAGTAAGTCAGACAAGTAATTTAAAAAAATAAAACCGTGTTGTTTGCATACCTGAATCTCTATCTGAACTGTGAATTGCAAAATAGTTTGGATTAGTAATGTTTGAGAAAAGCCTTTTCTTTTAAGATGGTCTTTAGCCTCCAAAAGAAACCTCAAAGAGCTTTCTTGGTCACGTAACTTCTCCAAGTGTCTTGTTCCAGTTCCAGACTAGGAATTGGTGTATCTCAGATCAACTAAAATCTTAACTCCCACCATTGCAAATGTCACATTTTCAAAAACACTGACATCTGAACTGAATTTGGACTTGACTGAGACACCCATATTAGAACCTCAATTAAATTAGGTGCTCACCTGAGGCACCTGAGGAACATGCTGTATTTAAATTTGGGCTTTATTCACAAATAGATGCTTATATCAAGGTTCATTTCACAGTCCCTTATGCTGTGACAGTAAGAATCCCTCCTTATGGAGATTATTGATTGTACTAACCTGAGTCTACAATACCTGTGTTTGAAAATAAAAACTCTCCACTATTGCAGGACTTCTGAACTCCTAGAAAGTACCTCTCCTTCATTGCCTTTTTTTTCTTCTCAAACATACTTACCAAGTATTATATTTAAACTCTCTTTTTTTCATTTTCTCCAAGTTGTTGTTAAGCTCCCCTGTTTGAGTTGCAAAGTGTGCACGGAGAAGTAACATCTCTTGTAGGCAAACTAACATTCAGAAAGAATCAGACAAGTTTCTAGACATTCAAACTCTTCTTTGAGTTCCCCAATACTCATGCAGTCTTCCCAGCTCTATCACTAGGTGTAGGAGAGGTATTACTCTTCCTAGTACAAGTGTACTTGTATTATCAGGACTACAAGAACATAATAAAACTCTTTTAGTCTTTTGGGGTTTTGCACTTTGTAAACTCTATTGGGGACTCAAGCTATCACAGAGCTCCTTCATATGTTCAAACCCAAAGGATGATCTCTTGCTACCATCCAAACCATGTCTTTATCTAGTCCGAGGTAAAAGGTGTTTGCTTTTGAATTCCTCTGGTAAAACCAACTCCTGTCCCTCCTATTTAAGCAAATATATGTCATTGGCTGTTGCTTAATCATCTTTTCTTTATCATTTCACAAAAGTTCTCTTTATTTTTTGTCCTCTTTTGCTTGCCATCTAAATGAAATTTAAATGCCTCTTTCTTTAAGGTTCTCTCTAAAATAAAGGTGCATCTCCCCCACATCTTTTAAAGTAATTAAGAGACGGATTGACTCAGTAGACTTGGCATCATAGTCCAGAGCTTGCTGCCTGAAAATCCCTCTGTGATGGCTCTGTGGTCAGGCTGATGCTAATTTGATGTACTTTGTTCATATATGTTTTTAGAAATGAACCATCAAAAGGAAATTGAGCACAATTATTGGCTACTACGCAGCGTAACCTTAGTAGTTATGTTCAGAGGAGACATGGGAAACAAATTTTATTCATCCCAATTATACAACCATGTCCTGAATGTGTTTTAAATGCTAGCTATCTTCTTTACATCCCCCATTGTGTCAGGAAATAATATTGTGCCTGGGCTTCATGCAGAGTTTAAATGACTTTTAATTCTACGCTTCCCTTAGAAGAAGCACAAAACCAGGTTTAATTTTCCTGAAGTATAGGCTTGTGTCTTTGGTGCATTCTCTCAACTCCAAGGAAGAGAGATGAGAAACACTCTTCAGAAACTTTAAGAGGTGGTTTGAGATTATAGATGTCTTGGGAACGAAAAGAATCAAGTTTATTGGCAAGGTACACCCCAAGCTCCATCATCATTGAAAATAGCACTTTTTGATGATTATGATGATGATGATGATGATTATTACCTGTTTTAATTAACCCTATTGCTTTTCCACATAGGCATGAACGCTTTACAATTACAGAATTTGGCAACTTTAGCAGCCGCAGCAGCCGCCGCCCAGACCTCAGCTACCACCACCAATGCAAATCCTCTCTCCACAACGACTGGTGCTCTGGGAGCCCTCACAAGTCCTGGTAAGAGCAAAGTGCCTGCTTCCAACACACAAACATGGGAGCCGAGGGGAAGGTGGTAGTTAAAATGCTGATTCCATGTTGTGTCATAAGTTCCGTGTTCATTTAAATTGTGAAGAACCTTTAATAGCTGAATACGTTCTTGTTGCTGTTTTTTTCAAGCAAATAACTGCTTTTTCAAGTGGTCCAATGTGGACATGTTCACCTTTCAGTTTCATTTCAGGGGCCATTAAAGCCGAAAAGACTAATCTTAAAAAAGTCTGCTTGAAAATTACAATTGCATGAGGAATTTAAGATAAAATTAACTTTTCACAAAGAATTCAGAACATGACCAAATTCTTCCCTTCCTTTTCAAAGGAAAATCAGCTGAGGTGGTTCTTTTTAAACCCCAAGATACTTATCTTTGATTCCCATCACATGCACATATTGCCTTCACCCTTTATGAATTTTGGTGAAGTCCTTTTTTTTTCACTTCTCTTGCTGGATCTCAGTTGAGCTTTCTTCTGGTCCTGAGTACAGAGTTACAGAAGTGATATCAGATGCACAAGGAATACACAGCCAGATTCTGACTTCATTACACTAAGCAGAAGTCAGATTTATGGGGGCAAAAGGGACAGGATAAGAGGTGGAAATGCCTCCATGACCACCATGTAGAGTTCTAGCCATGCATGTCTGCTGTCTGCAAAAACCCTAGAGAGAAGCTGGGGCAAATTCAGACTTAGGTAACACTTCAGGATCTCCAGAATCCACAGAGAGAGATGCTGATTCAGTGTAGTTACTCTGGGTTTACAGTAATGTAGCTGAGTAGAGAAGCCGGCCAGTTATTGTTACATAAAGGCTGCAGGGCGTAATTATTTGCATCATGAAGTGTGTTTATTGCTGTTCTAAAAAACATTCATATTATTTTAGGCACCACTAAAGAACATTTGTGTTTAATCTTGTTTAAGTGTGTATTTATCCCCCATGAAAAAGTAATTCATGGCAGACTGTTTGAGCTCATCAGTAAGGAAAACAGTCTTCACTGCACAATAGAACTGGGACTGAGTGTGGTGCTGGGTGTTAGTGCTACCCAGGGCTCCCAATATATTTCAGTTTTATTGGTACTTTGGGACAGAGGTTAAATGAAAAGAAGCTTGGCTAGCACTAAGTTTGTGCAGAATTTTCCTGTTTCTGGCATGAGCCTCATCTTGACATAAAAGTAATATTTATTAGCAACGTCGCTGAAAGCAGGTTGGGTGAAAATAATTTTGGCTTGCTGATGTGTTTTTTTAAAATTTGAGTAATCTATTCCCTCTCTCCCAGTGTCAGTGTTTCCATGTTACACCTGTCTGAATGGCCCCCATTTACAGAAGCAGCAATGTTACATTTCATGCATGCTGTGTGGTATCTCTGCAGTTTAGCTGATAAATGTTTGAGCAGCCCTGTCCTCCCAAGACACACACTACGTATCTTGACCCATACCGACAAGAGTTCCCAGGGCAACTCCATGCACTGCACTGTGGTGCAGATGGGCTGGAAATTAACTCCTTTTTTCTTTGCTGCTCTGCAGCACAGTGGCACCAGAATGTTCCCGTCATGCACTTTGTTTTGCCATGTACACACAGAACTTGGCTTCAGCCTTAAGGTCCACATTTCTCTCTTTCCCTCTCCAATACAGTCTTCTTATCCTGCCTGTCTGACTTGCTGTTCCCTTTTAACCTGATCTTGTGGCTCCTTGAGTACCTGGGAGATTTTATCTGATGTTCTGGTCTGCAGAGGACCATGGTAGACGGGTGCTTCCATTGGGCTGAGCAGATATATCTTTGGGGTAACTAGAGCTTCCTATTGCTCAGGGTGGTATTACAGAGCAGATACCAAGGTATTTTACCAACTGGTTAATAATTTTGGCTAGCACATTGAACTTGTGATTGATTTAAAAAAAAAATCTGGACATTTAGCCTTTCAAATAGTGTCTTCAGAATGCCAGGTGCCTTTGAAAGTCATTTGGTGCTACATGTACACATGTATTTCTAATATTAGACAGCTTGAAAAATCTCAAATAGGTCTACTGACCTATTTATGTTGCACAACCAACCTAAAATCAAGCCTTGTTAAAATGTTCTTTAGTTTAACCTTGCTTATCTGGTTTCACATTCTCCACCCTATTATGTATTTTGTAGACCTGAATAATATCTTCAGTGATTCTTCTCTGCTCCATGGAAAATGAATTTAGTTTGATAAAGCTTTTCATAGTAGCTCAAAGTGTTTCCACTAAAACTTGAACTATGTTGGCAGAAAAAATTTAAATTTTCTGTGTGAATGTTTGGAGGCCTTAAGGGTATTTTTTTGGTCTAGTTTTCCTTTAATAAAACACTTCAGTTTGTTGTGTTTCATAAGTGTAAATTATTTTGTCTGATTTCAAAGCCTGCACTAAAGCCAGGAAGAAATGTTTGCATCTCTCCAGATAATGCATTAAATTAATATTTCTTAGTTGAAAAAATAGCCCACATTTGGGGCAGTGCAAAGGTAGATGCTTAAATTAATCCTTTCCTTGATGTTGTTGAAGGTGAAATATTGCTCAGAATGGAGATGGGCATAAGTGTGAATTTCCAGTATGCCTTGAACCATGGCAGCCACATAAATCATATCCATGTTTCTAGCCAGATATATCTCCCCTGAATCAATCTTTGACCAAGAGTTCTTGTCTGCCCTTTGTAAACACGTGTCATAAGAACCCCAGAAGATGGTTGTTTCCATTAAAATTTGGCTTGAAGCTTAATTTTACATAGATAAGATTTAGCAACCATGAGTGCACCATGCTAGTACAGAGGAGATAGTGGTCAGGCCAACTTCAGTGCGTTGGCAACACAGAAAAACAGGCCAGGGGGTGAGGAGCCAGAGGAACATCTGATATTTGAGGATTTCCAAACAAAGTCCAGTGATCTTTCTCCCACACATTCTGACTAAATAGCTTTGACTGCAAGAGAGTCCAAGGACACTCATTCTCCTCCATGTGCTAAATACTTTCTCTTAAGCTTGAAAAAGTATTCATTCAGAAAGAACAGAGACAATACAATCCCCCAAACTATTAATTTTTTTATAATTGTAAATTTATAATTTCAATTTTGCATGCCCATGGAAGTGTCTCCCTACAGCATTGTTAGAAATGATTTTTTAAAAGCCTTTGCTTAAAAAAACATGAAAGATTAAGCTTTCATTTTAGTAAAAATCCCCTCAGGCAATAAATAGGTTCTTTTGTCTCTTGGCCCTGGAAAAAAATTAAAATGGTTTAAATTGCCTATGGTTAAAGTAACTGTTTCTTGCAATTATCAGATGGTAGTGAATAAAAATTAAAATGAAATCATGAAAGACTAAAAACCAGGTAAAGGCATATTATGTCTTTCATGAGTTTCTCATGGGTCTTTTGAAGACTCATTTAATCATCTTTCTTGTCTTTTATTTTGATATGATAATTGTTTCCTTTATTTACTTTAATCGCCTCTATTTAGTTAATTAATTCTTCACTTTATTTTCATTTCACTTGCTTAGGATACTTCTTCTGTTTTAAAGACAGGTACCAGAACTATTTCATACTGTTTTAAAGGCAGGTACCTGTAGTATTTCATAACACAAGGATTTGGGGTAGCTTTTACCTGACTCCAGGTTTGTTTTATCCAGTTTGTCTCACATCCCTTTGTGTGGGGAACTGGAAGTTTCCACTTATTGTTTTCTGGGAAGGGATTTTGGAGGGACTACCTCAACTGTAGGTATCCACGCTGTAAATATCCCAATCTGGGCAGGATAAATCCCACCTGAGTGTAAGGAACCTTATTCTCTCCTCCAGAAACTGTCCTTGACACATCCTGTAAATGGATCATGGAGCACAGAGCTCACAGGGAGGCGGCTGTTCCAGAGCCTACAGAGATGCAGGGGTCATGCAGTGGGTGGTGGGAATGCCAGGAGGTGGATGTGAAGGAGGGACATATAAGCTCAGAATCAAAATATCTGTCTCTAACAGTGTCTGGCATTTAATTTCCCTGAACACTAATTTTCCCAAGGGTAATAATGTGTATTCTGACTGTCTCAGTTGGTACAAGGCTAACACAGCACTGTAAAATGTGGATTACTCAGAGCAGGTTGGTGAAAGCCGTGTCCAGTCAAGGTCTGAGTGTCTCCAAGGATGAAGATTCCACATCCTCTGTGAGATCATTTCAATTTTGTTTCTTCAAATTCACACAGAAATGTTTGTTTCAGTAACCAGTGGGAAAGCCCTACTGTGTGTAGATGAGGAGATGAAACATCTAATTATATATCCAAATTTATCTGCATGAACATACACAATATAATTTCTGAGCTGTGGGGAGATAGAATTGCTAAACTAGAAGCTAATTCAGTTTCAAACTTAGGAGCCTTCATTTTCCATGACATTTTCATGATTATTTGATTCTCTAAACTATTATTTATTTACACAGTTGAAGTAGCTATTCATGCTTCAGTAAAAAACTCTTTAGGTTTATCTGCTGTATAAACCTAAGAGGAAATATTTGGGAAAAAAATACTGATAAGGGAGAAAGTGAGACTTTTTTTCCTTTAATGATCTCTTAAAATCCAGCACAGCTTTTGTCATATTATATCAGTATTCAGCCATTAACTCTTGCACTGAAAAAAAAAATTCTCCTAAGCACAAAGGTCTAAAAATACTCATTTTCAGACAGATGCTGACATTGAAGAATAACAGTCCTCAAAAAAGGAAGACTGTGAAGTATAGAATAAACTGAAAAGAAAAAAAAGATTACACTGTCTTTCCTGTAAGAATTAATTCCTTCTTTCCCTCTGCTCAAAACAGAGAATTATAACTTACAGCTATCATTTGTGGCTCATTATTTCCTCTACCCCTTAATCTAGTATGAAGATTGTCTTAGTTGAAGGTGTTCATGTTGTGAGCACAATTGTTGAAATGGTAGAGATTTTATAGAATATACAGGATGCTTCAGCTGAGAAGCAGTGAAGAATGTTCAAATAACCATTCTTAGAAGATTTGCTTTTTGTTCACTTCAGTACAATACGTTTTTCTCCAATCAGTGGCGCAAGGCTGCCACCGTGACATTTTGTTAGAGGCCAGTACACCCACTGAGATAGTTGTGATTTGCTTCCAGGATGATCCAAAAATAACCCTACCAGTAGGTGTGTAGGAAGGTCTGACAGTTGGCTAAAGACTAAATTGAAGTAGATGTTTCATGTTGGAAAAGATCAGTTTAAAATGCAGAATGGCACTCGTCATGCTGTAGTACAAATTGATTATTTTTGTGCCATTTCATGTGGAATTAATGCATGTTCCATTATTGTAAAATCATTTTAAAAAAGCTTTATTAGCTTGCAGAACATGGAAAACTTCCCTAGTATAAATTTCATTATTTTTAGGATAAATATACAGTTGATAAATATAAGACATAGATTAAATAAAGGTTTTGAAATACAGTGAATGTACAATACACACACTTAACCCAAGCACATGTTTTTAAATTTAGTATTTAAGTCTAGTTATATAAATAGCATTGTTACCTTAGTGCTTGGAGGACAGAGAATTTCAATGCCTTAAATCTGATCTCAGCACCGATATTTTAAAAGAATATGTTTTCCAGGAAGCTATGGAAGAAAATCTTGCCTTAGCACACCCATATCCCAGTGCCTGTTATTTGACTGCATAGTTCAAGGAGGTTTGTGACAGGACAAGTATATTTCTGAACTGTTGTGTGTCAGCTGGTCTTATAGACATGGTGTTAAGTTTCTGAGTCTGTGGTTAGGATTCTAAATAAGTGAATTGATTTTGATTGCTCTTAGTGCCCAGAGATTGTGCTGCTTATTGGAGAGATGTATTGGTACTAAGCCCATCTGATAATTAGGGCACCCTTAAACAGGCATGCAAGCACAAGTTGGAGGCAAAAATAGGAGACTGGGTGTGTATTTCTGACCTATATTTGTATTTTTAATAATGCTTCAATATGTCTTAAATGACTAAAGGAGAAAAGAGTGGGAATTTGGATAAGAATCTCCCAGAGTCCCAGTAGAGTAAAAGGAGAGGTGATGGATTCATGTGAAGCCTCCCTGGAACAGCACTGTCTCTCCCTGGTGTCCTCACTGGAAAAATGAGCCTGTGATAACCTGAAGGATGCTGATGGCAGCAGACAGGTCATCATTTTGCTGTTTTCTTTGTCCCTTAAAATGTAGTAGGTCTTTGTACATTCTCCTCTCAGAAGGGTTTCTGAGCAGGTGCATCAGTGCAGCCTGAAGGATCTCAGGGAGGCTCAGGCACTGAATGGGCTCAGGGTGGGTAGAACTGCTTTGTGAAAATGTGAGGCTGCCTGAAAACTGTAGGGGTCATTTTGGCAAAGCTCCTTATCTGTTTTAGAATCAACATTATCAATTTATGAATTTTTGGCACAGAAATCTCCAGCTGTTTCCTCAGAATTCCATTAATACTGAAGGACAGGAACATGTGCATATTTTCAGTCAAGCATTGTGCTGGTTAATTTTTTCAGGTTTGTTTTTTTCTTTCAGAAGGCAGCATACAGTACTAAACCATGGATTAGTAGGATCTAATTCAACAGGAGACATGTTTGTTTTTTAAACATTATTACATTATCATCTTCCTAAAGTATTAAATCCGTTGCCTTAGCACATTTCAGGATTTACTTTGCTTGCAGTATACAAATAACACATATAATACATTACATTTTGTAAGTGTCTCTCTACCCCATTCTTAAACTATAATTCAAGCTACAAGAATCCCAGTTAGTAAAAAAAAAAAACAAACTTCTTTCTGTTGGCAGCACTATTTGAAGTTCATTCAGAGTTGCTTTCTATTAAAGAAAGATGATAGTATCAGCTTGCCTACACAGGTAGATATGTGAGCTTATATGTAATAAATCTTACAAGAAGTTACAAGCCCAGAAAATGCTGCAGTTCATAATACCCAAGAAATAATGTAAATCTTAGACAAATTCATGCATTTGAAGGAGCTTTCAACTAATGCCAGTATTGTTCCTGCAGTCCTACTGGATTATTCTTATGTCTATGGATACTCCTGGTCTGTTTACCCAAGGCAGAAAAATTATAATTAATAGTAAAAAATAATAACTTAAAAATCTTAATTTTATTCTGTTTTTTATTAGTATTAATACCTTAACCTAATTGTTTTAACATTCTCTCAAAAGAATTACTTGCTTGAATACGGGTCTATTGAATTATTTTATGCCATGGCCAAACAAAAATATCTCCAACAACTGCATAAGTTTAAAACCAAGGAAAGTAAACACTCAACTGCCTTTGCTGTTTGCAGAACAAAAATGTGTAATATGGATGAAAAGAACCAGTGTCACAGTGAACTCAATATGACTTTACAAATGTCTGCAAAGGACCTGGCTGAGTACTTTTACATGAGGCAAAATAATCCTCAAGTTCTGCAGCTCCCAGGGGTGAACAACTGCATGTTGTGGATGTGCTATTGCAATAATGTTGTGCTTGCACACCGCACTTAGTAACCCACCTGCCATAGAAATAATTGCATGCACCTTCAGGATTCATAACTCCTTTAACTACAAACTCAAATTTTCAATATATAGTTTAGCTCATCTCCATTCTAAAATACAATGGACAGGACTCTAAGTGTCTGAAGAAAACAAGTTTTTTAGAAACAGCTTGTTGCAAGGGAAAGACAAACACCTCCCAAGGACTGTTTACCTGATTTTAAGACTGATATGCAAGAGAGGTGAAAAAGATTAATCAGGCCATCCTCTCCCATGTACTAGAATTTGAATTGGCATATATGCATGTGGTAAGCACTTGCAGAACAAAAACATTGCTTACCTTGAATGATAGCCTTGGATTCTGCTGACATTCTTCTTTCTTTTTTCTTTATTCTTTTTTTTTTTTTTTTTTTTATGGAGAGATGCTACTGCATGTTGTTTGTCAATGCTTAGTGCTGAAAGTGTGTCAAAGATGTTGCAGGCACACCAGGGGCTGTGTGAAGGAACCTGTACTCTAGGCAGGAGATCCTGGCCTCAAGTAGAGCCTTCTTGATTTTAGATCAGAAATTCTTCAGAAAGTGATTTATAAGTGGCTGTATTCTGAAGTGGCTCCACATGGAGGTCATTTCAGCATCAGGGCATGCATCTCGGAACAATAGCCTGCTCCAAATTGAGTGAGATAGCTGTAATAAACATGAGAGCACAGCTGGAAGTTCCCTGTAGAAATGGCTTTGATGTGAACTCAGTGGTGCTTCAACGAGCACAGCCACAGCCCTTGGCCCCACTGAATAAGACAGAGTCATAAGTAATAAGTCATAAGTCTCAGTAATTCTTCTTTGTTTTCCTCATATTGTAGTGATTCAATTTGGTTTGATTTCAGCTAGAGTTACACTTGGAAATATCTGATGGTCAGCTATGAAGCTGAACTCAAGCCAGTCCACTGTGCATTATTATTCTGTTCCCGAGCCACTCTAAAATACTTCCCACCCAAAAGCAAAGACGATTTATGATTGTGGTGTGCTGGGGAGAATGCACAACATGTTGCAGGCACAGCATTGAGGTACAACTTGTAGTTTACTCTAGAGGTGGATAGTCTTCACTGAGAAATGCATTTCAACAAAACAGAAGCATCAGCATGGAATTGGCCCAGAATATTAACTTGCTTTTTAATATCTCTCTCTCTCTCTCATTCTCTCTTCATCTTTAAAATCTCATAGGAAAATGTGTCCTTAAACACCAAGATTCATAAAAGCAGCCTAGATTCACAAGGACATGCCAAATCAATGAACCCTTGTTTGTTAACATGGGTTTGGAGGAATATTTTGGAACAGAGGACTATAAAACCACAAAATCAACCAGCTAATAAATTTCTCTGCCATACCTGTAGTACCTTTGCATGCTTTTTTCTCCTACTTTGCACTGCTGTGGAAGGTCCATGGTGTACACATTGTAATTTCATGACAATCATAAATGTCAAGTTAGTTGTTAACATAAACAAGTGATTAAAATTAGTGTCCCTGATTTTCACTTCTCCCAAGCTCTCTTAGCTCTCAAAAACCCAAGCAGTGCTTAATAGTATGGGTTTATGAGCCTAAAGTTATTCTCCCATTGTTGAAGGCCTTGGCTTCTGAATTTGCAATTTGAATGAATTTGTTCACCTCATTATGTTTTTTGGGTTTTTTTTTTTATTCTTGTATAAGTCAATGTTTCCAAAGGACCTCATAAAGCCAGAACCAGAAGGATCACCATGGGGAAAGGCTCCTTCCTCTCCTCTCCCTCTCTGTCATGCTTTCTATCACTTGCACATGCATGCCCACAGATACAAAAAAGAGACTTCCTTTGCTCACTGCTGCATCTCTTCCCCTGTTCCTTGAGAAGAAATGGACAATCTTTCATGGGCACAGTTCATCTGTGAGTAATGAAGAAGCAGAGGAGCACTGACTTATTGGAGAAAGGCTGTGATATTGGTATATGTCTTTCTGTATTGTCATTCTTGTTTCCCCTGACTCTTTCTTGCTCTCTTGCTTTTCTGGTGCTCTTTCCCTGGAGTGCATCTGTCACTTTAATTTTATCCTGTCCAAGCACAAGCAGAGTACTTAAACTTCCTAGAATCTTCCTTTTTGACATGTCAGACAGCACTTCCAAGATACTAGAAAATGTGCAAGTTTTTGCTTCTTTCCCTATACCAATGGCAATGTGTTTGTCCGATGACCTTATGGAAAATACACCTCTCCAGATCAGGAAAATCTACCTCACCTTTGCCAAAATCTGTTCTGAGAAATAGAACCAGGGCCTGCTGGTACTGTTAGCAACAGGGATGCCACCAGTTTGTGCAAGGGTGAATACTCAGATTGGCTGGAGATCACTATAAAGGGCAGATAATTTAATGCCAATCACACATGCTAGTTAGATTAGAATACTGATGAGCCCTAGTGAAAGGCCAACTGCATCTTCTTTTAGCAAAAATATTAAAATGCCCCCATTTCTCCCCCTCCCCCTCCAGATTCTCCAGAAGAATAAATTAAAACTTGGAGGTGTGGTTATTATCACAGAATAATTAGACCCCATGGGATTAGAGACACTCAACGTTTGCTAATGCCCCTGGGTTGTGATT
Organism: Poecile atricapillus; assembly: GCF_030490865.1. NCBI lineage: Eukaryota > Metazoa > Chordata > Aves > Passeriformes > Paridae > Poecile > Poecile atricapillus. Next base: position 6,239,702 of record NC_081288.1, read on the forward strand.
ATCTAATAATGATGATGCCTCTGTCATTGCTTAATTATTCTCCCCCTTTAAAATGTTCCTTCTGCAGTCAAAGCCCGTAGAATGTGCTCATCTCAGCCAGAAACACCACTGCAAATTCCTGAGAGCAATGTCACATGGGCATCATGATTGACTTGCCCACTTCTCCCCCACACCATATTTATAATCCTCATTTCAAGAGTTCCAGCATTACTATATTTGAATCATTCCCTTTTTCCATAAGACATTTCATATGTGTGTTTAGGAGAAAACTCAGTGACCTTCTTCAAAACAACCACTTGGTTTAGTGCAACATAAAGATAGCACACCTTAATTGATTGACCTTAAATATTTAAGATCAGATCTGTGCAGAATCCCTCCTAACTCCAGGTCAGTGGTCCAGACTCCCATCTACATAAGAGCCTTGTACAGCTGGGTGCCATTCTCTGTTTAAGAGACTACCACCACAAAACTGAGATAATATAAACCAAAGTGGGAAGCTTTGCACAGACTTTGTCCAACACAACAAAACTTTGTCCAATATCTTTAGTCTTTCAGTCAGGCCAGCAGGTGTTCCCCATATTTAGATACAGTTTTCAAGACACAGTTCCAAACATCATTGGTTATTGCAACTAAAGATTAGAATGAAAACAAAGAACGCAGCCTTGATCTGATTATCCTTAAATCCTGTGTTGTCTCTTAGCTTTATTATCCCTCCTGGACTAAGCAAGGGACAAAGGCATATTTTGTTTACCCAATAGATTTTGTGTATTAAACAAAGATTTTAAATTCAGCTGGCTAAAATTAGAGATTTCTACTTTGAGTTTAATATTTCTTTTACTTTTGTCCTAATAATTTTTTTATAAATGCTTACCATTTTTTTCTGTCACTGACTAGGGAGCTGTTAGAAATAATTTTTTTTTATTGTTTTACTTTATTTTCTGGCCACATGTCTTCATATGATTTCTTTATATCCTTTCTTTACATTCTTCTACTGTGATTTTATTTTCTGTTGCACATTGCTGAATCTAAGAGGAATCTAAAACCTCAAGGAAAGATCCAAGGTCAGAACTTCTTTTTTCAGATGTAGATTGGGCCCTAGAAACCTCACCCACACAGTGTAGCTGTGGCAGCCTAGAATCAAAACCACAGATGAGAGTTAAGTGGCACATTCAGTGTCATCCTCTGTTTCTGTTAACAGACCCAAGAACAGAAACTGGTTCTACTGTTCCGTTTTCAACACATCTTCATTCTTAAGCCTTCTTTCATTCAGCCTTAGTGTGAGCTGACTTTCTCTTCTTTTCTCCTACGCTGCTCTGATTCCCATAGAATAATTGAGGTTGGAAGGTCAGTTGGGACGTCTGTGGCCCAGCTCCCTGCTCATGTGAGATCGGGTTGCTTAGGGCTTGATCCAAACAAATCTTAAAAACCTCCAAGGACACAGATGGGGGAATCTGGGTAATCTGTTCAGAACTTGACAATCCTCACAGTACAAAGGTTTTTAATTATCTCTGAACGGAACCTCCCTTGTTCCAATGTACTTCTCATCTTCCCTCCACATACTATTGCTCTATCTAGTGGATGAACTCCTTTTGAGCACTAGGAGGCTATTTTAGGTTCACCTGGAGCTGTGTCTTCTCCAGCCTGAACAAGTCCAGCTCATTAAAGGACGAGTGCTGGATCCCTGACCAACTTGCTGACCTTCCACGGAACTCGCACCACGCAATCGATGCTCTCCTTGCAATGAGGAGCCCAAATCTGCATGTAGTGTTTAGATGTGATCTAACAAGCACTGAGTACAGAGGACACCTGGATCTCCTGGCTCCTCTTCCACACAGTCCAGGATGCTGTTTGGCTTCTTTGCTGCCAGTGTATGCTGCTGGCTCATGGTCACATCCCACCAAGACCCCCACAGGTCCTTTTCAGCAAACCTTCTCCCCAGCCCACCCATCCCCAGCTGAGTTATTGAAAGGGATTATTCCTCCCCAGGTGCAGGACTTTGCATCTATCCTTCTTAAATCTCATAAGGTTCATGTTGGCCAGTTCTGCCCATCTGAATCCATCTGAATGACAGCCATTTAGTCAGCACTAGTCTCACATCCATTTCATCTGCCACTTGGACTCAGTGAGCTTAGGAAGGCAGCAGAAAATCAGAAATAAACCCAAATTCAGTACAAGAAAGAGGATTCTGGACTTAGACAACTGCCAGTACAGATCTGCCAGGAGTATCTCCCAGAAGTGAACGTTTTCTCTGCAACTTCTCATGCTTAGTCACAGAGATACTGAACCTAAAACTTGTGGGCAATATTGATCCCTGGTGCACTACTATGTCTCAACTGGAGCAGAAGAAGTACTTTGAACACTTGAGTTATTTAAACTCTCCATTAAGTAGAACAATAAGAACAAAGTTGTGGTTCACAGGTGAGTGGTGAAAAGCAAGTGGCTGATATCAGATTCAACACTGAGTTTCCTGTTGTGCCAGGCATTCATAGTGACAGGCAGTTGTGGAGTGTAACCAGGGGCTGCCTAAAGGAATGCTGTCAGCAGGCTGACACAGTTACCATTGGGGATCTCTGTGTGGAAAGTCCCAGTATTGTTAAGCCAGTCTTGGAACTGCCCTGAAGCCCTGCAGCACCAGAAATCTGGTTCTGCTCCAGAAACATTACAGCTGCTCTTCACATGGATGGGGTTGGCAGGGTGCAGAGCAGCTCTCCATGTCTGCAAAGAGCTGAAGCTGCCCTTGCTTTTCTTTACCCATTCTCGCCACTAAACCTGCCCTAAAACCAAAATAATGTTTCCAATAAGAAATTTCCCTTAAAATGTTTATAATGCCTCATGTGCTGAGTATCTTACTCCAAGACTTGTAGTTTGGGTATCATTTCCAGACAGGGTGCCCATGTTGGAAGAGGAGGAAGAGAACAGGACAAGGCAGAGAGGAATGGAGAAGTGCAGTTTACATTGGCCGTAAATAGTGCCAAGTTAGCACATATAGCAGGGAGTTTCCAAGAGATCCAGGGGGTTTTGTGGTATAGGACTTTGCTGAGAAGTCACTGGAATTTTTTTTTCACTTAGACATTTACCAAAAATATTAAGGAAAGAATGAGCCTGACTACATGCTGCAAACCATTTCTCTGCTGAAACATAGTGGCTCATGTGTCTGGAATAGGTCCTTTCCTTCAGTGCAACAGTCAGAGGGTGGGTTATCGAGTTCTTTGTCTTCAGCAGCCTTCCTGGACTCTGACCTCCACAGTGGGAAAAGAATTCCTGAAGATGATCAAAGAGGTGGAGCACCTCTTCTATGAGGAAAAGCTGAGGGCATTGAAGTTGTTCAGCCTGGACAAAGCTCCAGGGAAACTTTATTGCAGCCTTTCAATACTTAAAGTGGGCCTGCAAGAAAGATCAGGACAAACCTTTTAGCAGGATCTGTAGAAATAGGACAAGGGGCAATGCTTTTAAACTAAAAGATTTAGACTAGATACAAGGAAGAAAATTTTTATTATGAGGATGGTGAAACACTGGTACCGGTTGCTCAGAGAGGTGGTGGATGTCCCATCCCTGGAAACAGTCAGTCAGGTTGGAAGGGGCTTTGAGCAACCTGTTCTAGTTGAAGATCACTCATTGCTCATCTTTAAAGATGCCTTCCAACTTAAACCGTTCTCTGATTCTATGATTCACTTTACAAATAGGCCTGAGACATGGGAAGGGTGGGATTTGCCCAAGGCTGTACTACAGACAAGGCTAAGTTTGTGGTTTCAGTATAGCAAGAAGCTCTACCAAGTCTTTGGTCTGAGGTGTAAGGAAGTAAATAGGCGTGACAAAAATGTGCCTGTGCCTCCAAGATACAGCTTTCTAAGAGACAGGCAGCAACTGTGAAGAAGCAGAAAGCCTTGCAACAAAAATCATAGCAATTGCTTTAGCCAGGGCAGCACAAAAAGTTTGAGGGAAAACTGGGAAAGGCACCAGTAGCATCTGGTAGTTGAGATCATCCGTGTGCTCTTTAGAGCAATTCAGCTCAACCTGAAATAGAAATCTAAAGGTAGGGTGTCTGAATTGGAGGTCTTTAAATCTCAGAGACAAAGGTGGGGAAATTAATTCCATCCATGTGTGTGTAGCAAAGCCAAAGAAATATTTACACATCATTGCCTTTCCTAGATGCTGTTATCCTGAATCTAGTTTTCCAGCTGAGGCAAATCCAGATGATGTAAATCATTATAACTCTATTGACATAAGCTAGCCAAAAGAATGGCCAAAAGTTTCTATGCTAATTCCTGTTGTTCTTCTAGGTTGGCATAATATTTAGGAATTGTGTTAACATGTTATTAAAATTTAAAGATAAATGGCTCATTGCTAGTTCATATTTCTGTTGAAAAAAACAAAAACAAAAGCAAAAAAACCCACTGACCTAAAAGGTGTTATTACCATTGGTAAATTGTTCATAATGGCAGAAGTGAATGTTTTGAGAACATTTGAAAATGCCAGCTCCTTCCAGCCTTAAAATCTCTGTAAGTGCAGCATTACTAGATAAACACAAATATCTGAATTGTATAGAGCAACCACTCCAAATAAAAACGTGTTCTCTGTATCAAAGAGAACCCTGTCAAAGAATGTATTAGCCAAAGGCCAAGTTTCTTGGCTTGAAGCTTGAAGCTGATAGCAAAAATTGAATCAGTTAAATGGAAGAAGCATAATAAGAGGAGGGGCAGGCACTGAACTCTTCTCTGTGGTGACCAGTGACAGGACCCAACAGAATATCCTGAGGCTGTGTCAGGGGAGGTTTAAGCTGGATGTCAGGAAAAGGTTCTTCACTGAGTTAAGGGTGGCTGGGCACTGGAACAGGCTCCCCAGGGCAGTGGTCACAGCACCGAGCCTGACAGAGTTCAAGTGTTTGGACATCACTCACAGGCACAAGGTGTGACTCTTGAGGTGTCCTGTGCAGGGCCAGGAGTTGGACTCAATGATCCTTGTGGGTCCCTTCCAACTCAGCATATTCTGTGATTCTGCGAATGTTCTGGTGTGGAGGCTGGAGGGAGTTGTGAATTATTTTTTTTTTTATTTTTTTTTTCATTTATTTGGTGTCAGAGGAACCTGGTAAAACCCAATTTATAAATTATGTAGGTAGCCAATCTATTTTTGTCTTTTGGACAACTAAAAGACATAAATATAGAAAGTACTCTGACAGTGAATTATTCTTCCTTTGCCATTACTCTGAGCATTTGTGGAGCCCGAGAGTTTTGCTGACACAAAAGAGTTATACAGGCTCCCCCAAAGTAGTGCAGTCATTTGCTGTTACCACAAGGCATGTGATTTTTCTTCTTTCCCTTCAGTTTAATATATGTTACAATTTTTTAGTTGAAAGGAACTGGAAAATGGCAAAGGACAGGAGAAGCACAGTCCTTGTCTCTAGATGGATTTCATTTGGGAGCACACAAAGTAAAAACTTACAGCTGGATTAAGCCTTCACACTTGTCTTATAGGATCTTTTAACTTTTCTTTCATCTTCCTTTAGATTTCTGGGAGACAAGGCATGCCATTGCTTCATCTGTTGGTTTTATATGGCATTTTGTTACAAATTTTCACCTTTGTTAATATTTTGGACCTTTCATAACCCCTTTATGGTAATATTTTAGCTCATCATTGTCTTCGTCTATATTTCATACACGCAGGTCTCAATCAATTAGTGTGGGGTCTCTCAGGAAGCCTTACGCAGTGGTTGCTTGATCTCTCCAAGCACCCCAAAAAAAGGAGTTCTCTTCATTTCTATTCACCCCTGGTTCAATAAGATGGTAGAAACCACACAGGTGTTCAGTTTCTTTCTTCCCAAAGAAATACTAAGCCAAAGAGAAAAGAGCATTGTCCCACTGTGTCTGTGAGGCAGATCACTGCTAAGCAAAAGAAATACCACAACAATATAACACTCATTCCTGAGGTGCTTTAGAGGTTCAACCAGTATTGTACAGTGAGTATGTGCCAAGTCCTTATTCAGGCAAACTAGATAATCTGCATTGCAGCTTCAAGTGGGTGAAGCACTGAGGCACCTGTTCTTTATTTGCCTGAGGGAATTGAGAAACTTGATGACAAAAAAAGAAGATAAGAGATTTTGGTCCCAGATACTGACCATCCTTGGAGCATGTGTTTGAGCAGCCAGTTATAAGAGCCTCCATAATTCACTGTGGGCTGCACAAGAGGGAAGGTTTTAAGCAGATTTTTTTTGCCTTCTCCAACAGATGTGCTGCCAATCCATAAGCATATGGCTCTTGTTCACAGGAGATATTTGCCCCCAGCTTTAATGTAATTTACAGGCAGTTTCCTAGTCCCCATTTCTCTCATTTCTTAACTATATGTGTTTCCTCAAGAGAAAATGATAATAATCCTCTAAAACAGAAAATAGATGGAATTTAGTCCAGTCAAAACTAATCATATCCTTCAGATTTGAGTTTTATATACTTCATTTAAATAATTTGCTAATGAACATTGACAGAAACACATACCAGTGTTAGTCACAGGGAATTCACTTTGTTTTTTCCTTTCTTCTCTGTTGGTGCCCACATTATCTGAAGAAAGTGGGTTTTTTTACTTGTTTTTTTAATTACTTTTTTTATTCAAAGACATTATTGGATTTTTATTGCTTTGTGGGGACAGATTGAATAATCAAAGCTGCTTCTATTTGCAACATATAAAATTATTTGAGTTAACATCACAGATGCTAAGAGACAAGGAAGGACTGCATTACAGTGTCTGGAAATCTCTCTTCCCCCACAGCAAGAATGTTCTTTGTACTTTGAGGCCCCAAGAGTGTGAAAACTTGTCTTTGGTGGGTCTTAATGTTGCAAAGGCAGGTTATTTGTAGGTTAGAGCTTCAAGGTTTCCCCACAGAATGAAAAAGTTACCTCCTGTTTTCCTTACTGGGTCCTGTCAGCTCTAGAGACTTCACTTACTTGAGGGTTCACTGGGTAATCTGATGTGTTTGACAGCCCAAAAAAGCATCATATAAAAGTGGTTTTAACTATTTCATACCTAGGTAATGAATAGGAGCTAAAAATGGTTCTACATGGTTGTAGACATGATGTGCCTCCAGTACATCATCAACAAAACTCTGACTTTAAATGTTCACTTTTTCCAAAGATAATGCAACTTTATAACAGAAAAAAAAAAAAAAAAAAAGAAAAAAAAAAAAAAAAAAAAAAAAGGAAGTCTTTATACATGAAAGTAGGGCTCAGGAGACAAGATAAAAACTTAATTGCATCTGCAGCTTTTATGAGTGTGATTCATCTGGTATACCTTACCTACCTGTGAGTTAAGTACAGTGAGTGTTTAATCTACACTGGTTTTTCAAGGCCCTTCTGTGAGACAGGTATTTCTAATTCACCCAACCTATCCCAAATGATGACTCTTTATTACTTTCTTATGACAAGAGAGTGAATCTCTTTCTCTCCCTAAACACATAATTTAGATTGATTCATCTCACCCACCTTCATCATTCCTTTGACAGTAACATCAAGGACATTTTTTCCACCTTTTCCCCTCTGGCAGAGCTTTTGGGGATACAAACAGTATCATAGGGGTGCATATACATGACTATCTATGCACAAAGGCCAGGATAAAAGCCTGCAATAAAATGAATGGTAGTTACATTTTCTATTTGCCTGGTCACCCTTCTTTTTCTAATCTTCAGATCTTTAAATGAAGTTCATACAGTGTCCTAGAGCATAGTGCCTTCCCTTAGAATAATTTAACTTAGTCTTAGACCATTTGGGGCCCAGAACAGTAATCTGCTGAGTGACAAAATTATTGAGTAATTCTTGTTTGTTTAATGATGGACTTTGAAGTGTGTGGCAAAATCCCAAAAGCCTGGTTAGCTGATTAGCCTGGGTTGCTAGGTTAATTGACAAACTTTTGAGAAAATGTCTGATCCCACACATAGTGGTTTAGTATTATATTTGCAAATAATAGCACAGTACTGAATTTTGTGATCTAGTATTTGCAGTTCTAGACTCATCAACACTTCCCATGAACAATCACACTGTTGATGTCTTGAACAAGATTGGTCTTGTTGGTCTCATTTTCTTTTTTACTTCTCCTTGCAAGTAGCCCTGTTGTGCTCCTGTGTGTGATTGTAAGCTGTTCTGTGATCAAATAAAATAAACAAACTTAATTGCCTTAATTTTGCTTTGCTTTTTTTCCTTTCAGTGGCTGCATCAACTGCTAATTCCACAGCTGGTGCGGCCATGAATTCTTTGACTTCTCTGGGTACTCTCCAAGGACTGGCTGGAGCCACTGTTGGACTGAATAATATTAATGCACTAGCAGGTACCGTAAACAGTGAGTATTTATTGCTGTGGTGGACAGCCTTCCCCAATAATCATGCCACAAAAATTATCAATTGTAAAGTAATAATATGATTTTTAATCTCTACACCAAATAAGGGGGTCAAGTTGATTCAGTTCCATACTACTACTACTGCATATGTAGTTCCCTGGAGTCTTTAAGTTTCACACAGTTTGTTCTGCAAAATGAATTTCCTTGTGTCCCTGCATAAAGACTCCTCTTCTTGCAGTACATATGGAAGGTAAAAGAATTGTCACTGGGGATTTGGGTTTTCTAGGTTATTGGAGAGGCTCCTTTTTCACTGAGGGAGTCTGACAACAGGTGTATCACCCCAATGTACAAAACCTCACTCAGAAATGTAGTGCTAAGAAAGATGTTTGCCACGGAGGCAGTCCTTTTAAACGTCTGTAAGAATTATCTAATTGACTTGAGAGCAATTTGCTTTAAAAATGAAGGCAAGTCTTTGGCTTTTAATTGGCAAGTATGGGAGAACATGCAGTCAGTCACCTGTAATGCCAGAGCACACACACCTATCCTATGACATCTTAACAAACCCTGGCATCTCCAGCAAAGTAGATGCCAGCACTTGTTAGAACATTCTTCTTTGTTCTGAGCCTTGGTCCAGATTTTTCTGAAGAAGAAGGAATTTTATTTTTTTTTTATTGTTTCTGCTATGATGACTTCACCTTTGCCTATAATGGAAGAGATTTCCCCAGATGCATTTTTCCCCCTCCCTCTTTTTTTCTTTAGCTGCTGTTGCTCCTTGCATTTCCTTTTGCAATGCAAGGAATCTATTTGGTCATTGCCAGTCCATGACCCATCATAATGTACCCTCAGGAATGGATGTCCTCCTCAGTATCTCTTGCTCACTCTGATGCTCTGCATGATGTCCTTTCTGTCACTGTTACTTGGCTGCTCACACAATCTTTTTGTTCTGTGATCTCTGGTTGGCATTGTTGGGAGCTGGGAAGGAAGGGGGCTTATGGATGTCCATGTAGCAGTGTTGAATGGTTGCATGGGGTCTCGTGTAAAACAGGACTTGCTTCTGGCAAGGACATGTGCATTTCACACAAAACAACTCTTTGTAGATACAGCTCAAGGACAACTTAAGAAAAATGAGTATTAGGTCCCAAAATGGCAGATGTTTTTCCATTAGTGTTAAAGCAAGCCACTGGAAATGGCATGCCTTACCTTCTCTCATCTCATGAGCTCTTGTAGTAAGAGATCCATCCTGACATGAGTAAGAAACCATTAAATGTCCTTTCTGATTAACAGTCATTGTGCTTCACTTGGTGTATAAAAAAAAATCACAATATCAAGAGCAAAATGTGACATCCCAGTCCTTCCCCTCCACAAGTACTAAGAACCCAGGCACACTGGAGCACTCCAACATATTGTACCCCTTCATCAAAACCCAGCAGGAGCGAATCATGTGAGCTCATTGTGTGGGAACCATCCTGTTGTACTCCTTTTAACGCTCCTTGCTAGGCTGCAAGCAAAGAGTTTACATTTTCTCAGCAAGCATTTTGAGGTGATATATGTGCAAACTTATCTGCATGTGTCATATATGAACTATTAATGATGTATTCACAACCTGGTACCAAATTTCAGTTTGTTTTAAGTCAACACTGCCTCCATGGACTTGTACTGACAGTGACTGCAGTCCCAAAGCTTCTTCACGGATGTTTTTATGGATATGTGCATAGTGCTTACAAAATGTATGTGGGTATGTCTGTCTATGTATATACATACATGAGAGAGAGTTAAAGAGGGGAAACTGCTTCCCTATGACACAGCTCAGCATTAGGGCACTGTATCCCTCAAAAGGGAATTTGATTATCACTTTCTGGTACTCACGATGCTGATGATAGTGAAGCATTGGTCAAACTACAATAAGCTCCATGTCTATTTTAATGACAGTATGGGGCTTTTCCTGATGACCATGCCTGACTCAGTCATTCACACTCAAACCCACCTGGGAGATTACCTTTGGAAAACCTCATGTTCATGTCATGTTCATGACATGGCTTATACCATGGTCATAAGCAGGCCCATAAAAAATTTTCACTGGCCATGGACATTCCTTAAGTAACTGTGCAGCAAATTGGGAACTGAGTGACATGCATCTAGTTGGAGAATTAGAAAATCCAAAGCACAAGTCAAGCAGAGCTTAACCCAAAAATTAATCAGAAGGTGGCTCTGTGCTTGGGCATTGATTTATATAGAAGTTTGAAGAGATGCTCTTCTACCTAAGCCATGTCCTGCCCTGCATGTGAGAATCCTGGAATCAATCTCCATGCCCTGAATGGAGAATGTCTTCCACGCTGAACTCACTAGAAGACTTTTGTTTTCTCAGTCCTGTCTGGGTCTGTGAAAAGCTGTGTATGGAGACTGATAGTGCTGTCATTGTAGAGAGAAGCATTTTAAAAAGGTGTCTGGAGGCCTTAAATAAAGTGGACTGTGGTAAGTTTAAGTGTCTCCAAGGTTTTAGCAGCAGTTGTACCTAAGCGTGGGGATTCAGTCTTCCCTCAGTTGTTCTTGAAGCACCTAAAACTTTGAATGGCAAAACATTAGACTGTCTTCTTTGAGCATGTAAATTTAAGAATTCTAAGTAACAAAAAGAATTATGAATTATGAGGAAAAATCACTAAAGAGGGAGGAAGCAATTCTTTGCAATTAAGAAAGAAAACCATGCTGTCAGGATACTATGGCATACTATTTGTGTGTGACCCCGGGGCAGTCACTTAGCCTTTTTGCCCCCTTATTTACATCTGTAAAACAGAGATAAAACTATTCATGACAGATTGGAAGGTGCTTGAAAAGAACTTCGAGAGACCTTTGGACTTGCCAAGCTTTGTTGCTTTTGTATTATGTAGAGAAACTCAGAAAAGTAGAAGACCATAGATGAGAGGCTCCAAAAGGTTATTTCACAGAAGGGAGGAAGGGACCAGAGTTCACTGTGTGACTCAGGTGTATTGGTAGAGATAATAAAGAGATGGCAGAGATGTGTAACAGCAGCTGGGCCTTGCACATTTAATAAAAATGTAAGAACAGAAAAATTGTTGGGTGCTTTCTGCAGCTCTGTTTTGCTCTGGAGGGAGGGGTATGCCACACGTGGGCTGTGGCAGCAGTGGCTGTGCCCTTCCCCAGAGCACTGCCGTGGGCTGATGGCTGATCTGGAACCGCTGGGTGAGAAGGTGCTATTGATTCCAGGGGAAAGGAGGGGGAGGATGCTGCCCACTGCAACACAAAGCATGTTTATCTAATAGGCCAATGACTCACGAAAGATAACATGGTATCCTAATGCTACCTCTGTTATCCAGTTATTTCAACATTCTAATAAAAAGAGAGATACAAGCTACTTTATCAGGAGCCTTTACTTTAACCAGCCCTGTGTGTACACCCATGCAAGGAGTGACACAAACATAAGTACAAAACATCAGAGCAGACTACAGTCAGCCTCAGGATCAAATTATTATTAGTAGTAATATATAATATAAAATATAAAATATTATACATAATTTATTGTAAAAATTATTGTTGCTTATTGTTTTTGTTATTATTATTGTTATTATAATGTTTTGAATGCCACTCTATCACTCCCCCTCCTGAACTGGGCAGGGGAGAGAAAATGTAACAAAAGGTTTGTGAGTTAAGGGCAGGGAAAGATTACTTACCAACTACCATCACAGGCAGAACACTCCTGACTAGGAAATTAGTTTAATTTATTACCAATCAAATCAGAGTAGAATAATGAGACATGAAACCAAATCTTAAAAACACCTTCTTCCCACTCCTACCTTCCTCCCAGGTTTAACTTTATTCCTGAATTCTCCACCTACTGTCCCCAGTGGTGCAGGAGGACAGGGAATGGGGGATGCAGTCAGTTCATCACACACTGTTCCTGCAGCTCCTTCCTCCACAGGGTTGGACTGCTCATACTGTTCCTCTGCTCCAGCATGGTGTCCCTCCCACAGGAGAGAGTTCTCCACCTGCTCCTTCAATGTGGGTCCCTTTCCAAAAGCTGCAACACTCCACAAATTGCACTGTTCCATGGCATTTCCCTTCAGGAACCTGCTGTTCCAGAATGGGTCCCCCACGGGGTCACAGGTATTGCTAGTAAATCGACTCCAGTGCAGTCCTCTCTCCACAGGTCCTGCCAGGAGCACTGCCTTCCCACAGGGTCACAGCCTTCTTTGGGCATCCACCTGCCCTGATGTGGGCTCCTCCATGAGCTGCAGGTGGATCTCTGCTCCCCCATGGACCCCCATGTCCTGCAGGGCACAGCTGCCTCACCGTGGGCTGCGTCGGGGGCTGCAGGGGAGTCTCAGTCAGTGCCTGGAGCAGCTCCTGCCCCTCCTCCACCGACCTTGAAAAGCTGTTTCTCTCACACATTCTCACTCCTCTCTTCTCTAGCTGCAGTTACCATTGCACAGGGTTTTTTCTCCTTCTTTACCACGTTACCTCAGAGGTGCTGCCACTGTCACTGATGGGTTCAGCCTTGCCCAGTGGAAGGTCCATCTTGGAGCCATCTGGCATTGGCTTTGTAGGACATAGGGGAGGCTTCCAGCAGCTTCTCAGAGAAACCACTGCTTTATCTCCCCACTACCACCCAACCCCAATACAGATTTATAACTGGAACCATTCTACAAGAAATACCCGGGCCTGTTGAGTTCTGACAGGGATTCTTTTTCAAAGCAGTGGCAGCCAGTACCTCCCATCAGGGTAAAGTGATGCTCTGAAGTGGGGTGGAGGGGAAAGAGAAGTCTTCAAAGTGAGACATTTTATTAAGGAAAGGCTAAGAATATCACATCTCTGTCAAGTGTTTAGTCACACAAATTATAGTAAGATCAAAAGGTATAATTTATGCAGTACAATTCTCTTAATTGGCACAGACTCTGGTGGAGCCAAAAAGGTGCCACTTGAGCAATTGTCCTGATTATTGGAGACTCATAGGAATATGCTTTTCAAATCTACATAAGAGGCAGAAGGATACTGGGGTCAGCATCTTTATCCTCCTCTGTCAATGCTGGATAATTCCCTGCAGTATTCTTCCTGCGTCTAAATTACACATGTGATAAGGTTTCTGCCATCTTCCTTGAAGATTGTTTCCCAGTCTAATAGGCTTAATTATTAATTTACTATAAAGTGTCCTCTGCTTAATTTCCCCACTTTTCCCCGATTTACATACCAACCCCTATCATTGCTCTGAAATTAAACCCTTTCCTTCTCTTTACTATTCCTCGCTTTGGTGTCTTAATATGACACCACCAGTCATATCTCCACAGACCAATCAAAACATTACACAATGTCTAAGAAATGGTTGCTGGTGATTCTGACTCCCCCCCAGTATTTCTAGTGACTGATCTTCTGTACCTCTACAGGCCTGTTGAGACCTTTAAGTTGTTTGTGAGCTGTTCACCTAGAAACTGGGGAGCTGGGGTAGCTAATTGTGCAGAAAACATGCCCTGACTCTCAGTCCTGATGGTCTCGCAGTGCTTAGGTTGACACGGGTTGGGCATGTGGAAGATGAACAGGGCTTTTAACCCTGCCATACTTTCAACTTCCAACAGCAAATTCACTTTTTCTGGAATTTCTGAAAGACATGCTAGCACTGTTAAGGTCAACATAACTCATTTAGGAGCCATGCTGAGCAATAGAAGCAAAGCAGGGAAGCTGTAGCTCAGGAGTTTGTCCACCATCAAATCAGAGTAGTACAAATCCTTACGCAGCCCACACTGTTTGCACGGATGAGGGATGTCATTTTCTGCACAGCTAGCAATCCCATCAGAAATTTCCTCTTTAGCAGCCATCCCAGTTAAATTACTCTGTTACTTATCAGGATGTAGAATTGCTGTAAGTTAAAAAAAGTGACTCTGCTTCCCTTGTGAAGAAAAACATTGCTAGAAATAAATGTTTTTGTTTCTTCATGAAAGATGCCTAGTCTGGATGAAATATTTTTAGTCACTGTGGGTGTGCTACTTGCAGAGTGACTGGAGGAATGAGAGGAGGAGGGTGGAAGCAAAGAGTGAGTGTTGCAGTCCATCTCTTGACCACAAGCCTAAGGGACAAAGCCTGTAATTACAATAGAATCATTTAGGCTGAAATGGACATGTTTTAAAATGCAGTTAATCAGGGTTCTTTGCTTACTCCATATAAACAAAACACTTCTGATACGGTGTTGTCATGGCCTGAAGACCCTGATCAGAGAAAGCATGTTGCCTCACAGACTGCTTTTCCCAGTGGCCATCTCGCAGGACACAGGTCAAATACGTCCCACACTGCCAGCCTCAGACACCCACAGCAGAAGCACAGGTGTCAAGGAGAATGAGCAGAGAGGCTCTCAGGAGCACTGTAGTACTTGCCAGTAGCAGGCTGCATGCGAGTCCATTTGACTGTGCAACCCTTGTGCTGAAGTGATCCTGATGCCAAAGTCGTGTTTCTTTGTCCTCAGTCCCATTTGGTGAAGTGCCGAGCTGCATGCACTGCTGTCGTTGTCAGTGTCGTATAATACCAACGACTTTCGGAAAGCACTAATGAACAAGTGCAATTTCTTTTCTCTATTGTTGGGTTTTTTGTAAAGTTGCTCAAATGCTCTCAGGTATGGCGGCCCTGAACGGAGGACTCGGCGCAACAGGCCTGACGAACGGCACGGCCGGCACGATGGACGCGCTCACCCAGGCCTACTCAGGAATCCAGCAGTACGCGGCCGCCGCGCTGCCCACCCTCTACAGCCAGAGCCTGCTGCAGCAGCAGAGCGCCGCGGGCAGCCAGAAGGAAGGTAAGTGCCCACGCCGCCAAACCCAGCCCAAGCGGCACCACGCGTCTGGTTCCTCGCGGAGGCTTCTTGGAAGGCCTCGGGCAGTCTAATCTGTGATTTCTTCTTCCTCCAGTTTTCTCCTGCTTAACACTGTCACCTTCTTTAACCTCTAATGTGTTTCACTTTTCAGCCATCTGTCCTTCAAGTTATACTTTGCCACTCATCCCTTCCTTATATAAAAGCATTTACCAACTACCGTACAAAAAGGGGCCACTAACAAAAATCATCCCTCTGTGGATGCAATTTTGTCTTCTAGTTTCCATTTTCTGAGTTAATCTGATTAAGGTTTTGAGCTAATGACAAGATCCGTTTTTGCTTTGAGTGGTTCTTTGCTTAATTGTGGGTCTTGTGAGGAAGCAGCTAAGTGAATGATTGCCCCCCTCTCCCCACACCAACAGCAAATAAACCTCAGGAAGTTATTGCTAAGAATAAATTAATACTAATTACAAGGTGTTTAGGAAAATGAGGCTACCCTTTTCCCCTCTTCCGTTCCCCTTCATACTTCCCAGGCTTTTTGAGGGGGGTTGTTTCTGTTTTCATTGCTTTCTCCCATCCTAATTTCCAGCTAATTCTACAAAGACAGGAAAATATTGCATGCTTTCTAAGACCGTATCTATGTTGTCACTACTGTTCTTGCCAAGGATAAGCTTTGGAAATAAACCTAGTATAATATCCTCAAGAGAAATATTTTTTGTCTTCTTTGGAAATAGTATCTTGTGCTGTTATGGGATGTGTTTCCTAGGAAGACAAATTCGGCTTTCCCTCCAACTGCTTGTTGTATCAGGACACAAGTTAAAATGTATATTTTCTCTGAAGTCTTTCCTTCATTTTCTGCTAAAAGCTTGAATTATTTAAAGTGAAGGTATTTTTTAAATATTTTTTCCTTTTTTTTTTGTTTTTTTTTTTGTTTTTTTGGTTTTTTGTTTTGTTTTCTGCATTTATCTTTCATCTCAGGCCCTTTGGTCAGTGACAGTAGACTATTTGACACCAGAAAAAAAAATATTTATTTGGTGTCATTTTAATTTTTTTCTGTTCAGAAACATTCATATCAACTTTAGGTTTATTTTTTTTTAGTGAATTGCCAGCATCCTTTTTAAAACACAACATTTTTGTTATATATCTTGTATCTGTTAGTAGGTGGTTAAGTTCAAGTGAGTGAATTCCACCACTGAATACTGACAACATTTTGTCTCTTACCATGATTTCTGATGGAATTGTGAAGAGTCTAGAATGGTTGAGGATAAACAAGTACCAGAGAAAAATGCTATAAAAATATTAAATTCTGAAGCACAGTGAACTGCCTTGTGCATATGCTCTTAAATATTATTTAGTAATTTTTTTCCCCTACTATTTTAAAGAATCATTGCTGGGAATGATAGTTTACTTGTGACAACAAGAAAAAAGTTCCAAGTGACAGGCTTTTTTCATCTTTTTTTTTTTTCCCCACCTCCCTGGAAATTTTTATTTATCTAATTCATTTATCTCCTCCTTTTGGGCAAACTTTGCTACCTTTTCCTTCCGGCTGAGAGAGAGCAGCCAGCCTGATTCTGTGTGGGAGAGGTGAGGCACCGTGGCTCTGTTGCAGAAGGAACTCTGTAAATCTGATGAGCACTTTCCTCTTCCTCTCCAGAAAACCAAGGACATCACATCTGAGGCACAGTTAGGTTCCATTAAGGAAGGGAATATGTAATCAGGCTATTCTAGGTGTGTTTTTAGCAGAAATGCTTGTTCCCTTTGTGTACAATTTACACTGCTGGAGCCTGCATGGGGAGGCCACGTCTGGTTCCATCATATATTGCACTCTTCCTGGCATCCACTGCTCATTTCCAGTGTGTTGCTATTGAGTAAGGGGGAAAAAATAACCTATCAGTACCAGGATAAATGTCTTAACCTACACCTTTAATAACACATATCTCAAGTCTTGTCTGTAAGAAAAAATATTCAAAGTACCTTTGAGTTTACACCTTTCTTTGCAAAGTGAACTAAGTCTAATGCCACTTAATTGAAATCCAACCACTTAATTTTTAGCTTCTTTAAAAAGACTTCCTTTACAAAGCTTCTTCCAGGAGATTGAGCTTTCTGTGGGGGATTTATATTTTTAAAAAAAACAAACAAAAAATACTCATTTTGAAGTGAGTCAGTAGAAATTTAATTCTGAATGTCTTTTTTTCACTGGCTTTTAAGTCACAAGATCTGTTTCTTATTATTATTTTTATTCCTATCTGCACCATTTTCTTGCCCTTTGCGTTTAAATCGGTGGTACTCAAATCTGAGCTCACCTCCTTCCATTTCCATAAGTTCCTGCAACTGGAATTAAACTGACAAACCCAGGCAGGTGTTGGAAGCAGCAGAGGACTCCTTGTGCAGTTCTTGGGGTATTTTGAGAGCCAATACATTCTGTACCTGTTTTTCTAACCTTAATTATGCTGAAAACACCTCATGTAAATTGAAGAAAGAGGATGAATTTAACTTCTTCTGTAGTTGCGTTATGAAGTAAACACTTTTCAAAGTAAACACTTTTCAAGGTGGGATGCTCTAAAGAGCTGCATTTCAGCTGTGCTCCTTTGATGATCCACTTGCTTTTGTTCCTTCAGAGTTGGAAAGTAAAATGCTTTCTGACCATCAGCTTCAGTAAGTATTATGGAAAAACAGATTAAATGTAGCACTTGTGTGCTGTTTTCATACTTCTTTTTTTTCTTTTTTTTTTTAATTTTATTTTCCTAAAGGTCCAGAAGGGGCAAACCTCTTTATTTACCACCTCCCCCAGGAGTTTGGAGACCAGGACATTCTGCAGATGTTCATGCCTTTTGGAAATGTTATCTCCGCTAAAGTCTTCATTGACAAACAGACCAATTTAAGCAAGTGCTTTGGTATGTCAAATTTTATAAATCAAATGGTAAAAGTAACATGCACTATACTGAAGAGGGGCCAGGAAAGAAAATTAACAGCAATGTGAGAAATGTCATACTGGAAAATCGTTCCAAAATAATGGACTGTTAATCCTCAAATGAGCAGGAAGATGCACAGACAAACTACTTCTAACCAAAAATTGGATATGAAAAAAACAATAATAATCTTCCAGTCTGACATCTCGCATGAATGTGTCAAGTACATGAAACTAATTACACCCTATGTGGGGGAATGTCATTTAGTATACTATTAAATTGCCTTATTATGGATACCTAATTATTCTCTATTGTATAGCTGAGCCACTTAAAAAAGCTCTATGTTTAACCCATTACTTCTACATTACAGGAATTTTTTTCTTCTGAATTAAGTACAAGATTTTGCAATTAGTGACTGAATGGTGTGTACATGTAGTTCAGAATATTTTGCAGACAGTTGATGTCTAGTTGATGTAGATATGCAGCTCCAGCTGTTGTGGGTGGGTTCCAGTGTCTTATGGAAGGTGGCATCTCCCTTACCTTAGGGCAGGGATGAAGAGAGCCTCACAAGATCAGTGTCAGGTTTCCCAGAGCTTTGAGCTGTCAGAAAATTAAATCACAGCAGAGGAGGAGAGGATGTGTTAGTGTAAAAATAGTTTTAGGGTTGATTAAGAGGGCTGATGTTTTTGGAATAGCAGAGATGAACCAGTTCAGTGCTTTGATGGAGTGTTTGGAGTGTTGGTCTGATAATTATGGTCTTATACAAGACACAGGGAAGATTTAGGAGAAGGAAGGAATCTCTTAAACATGAGTTTTATAAGGGTTGACATAAAATATTGGAATTTCCTTAAAAATGGCAATTCCTTCCCAGAGTAAAGGAATGCAATGTATATATGACAAAAGAGTACACTTGGAAAGTTGATTCAGTTGATGGAAAGAATGTGACATTCTTTCTGCATTTTCCCATGGTCTTTCAGTTCATTTTTGAAGCATTCACCTCTTTAGGAGTTAAAAAATCTTTCATATCTAACCCACTATAGTCCAGCCTGTGTCTGCAATGAGTTAAAGCAGTCCCCAAGGCTCTTGCAAATTTGAAAAGTGGAATTGAAATGGACTCCCCATTGATCTGGAGCCAGTTCTGTTAGTATGTTTGGGTTACAAAATCATTGTTGAGGTCTCCAGGAATCTTGATGAAATGTCAAATCAAGCTACATTAATCGAAATGCAGCAATTGTGGTGACTGCTGAAAGAATGTAAATTAGTTTGGGCAGGTGGCTCAAGTCATCAGATCGTTTCCCACACTTGCTTTTTGAGCTTTTTTTTTTTGCTCTTTGATTACCTTCTTACACATTTTCCTGGGTTTGTGGGACACAATTGTCTAACTTAAAATGATGCACCAAAGTTACCTTCTTTAAGGGAAAATGGAGGTGTCAACACCAGTGGATGGACGAAAATTCTGTCTTTTTGGTTTTAGGCAGCTTTCACTGATATTTCCATTTCTCAGTATTCCTTCCCAGATACTCTGCCACCAGGGAGGGAGCTCTGCTTTAAAAACAAAAAGTAGAAGTGACAGATGAAGCTGAGTTTTCTGATTCAATGGGTGACTGCTTGGTGATGCTGCAAATCACAGGCAAAGCCAGAATTAGTCCTGCTAGCTTAATGTACTGGCATAGTCTGCATGCACCTCCTCAGCTTCATTAGCAAGATTTGTCTATCTGTTGTTTTGGTCCTATATTTGTGTTTCAAAAAGCTTATTTTTTTTCTTTTGTCCTCCCACCCAAAAACTACGACAGTAGTGCCACTGAAGAACCCATTTCTCTGCTAAATCATTAATGGTCATGGTGCTTGGTACAGTTTGGGTTTGGGTTTTTTACCTGTTTGTTCTTTTTGCCCCTTGTAATAGTAATTGTAATTGTGATTGTAATTAATTGTAATTGTAATAGTTTGCACATGCTTAGGGCTTCCTACTCTGGAGTTTCCAATCTCCTCCCCAAAGGAGGAAGAAGTCAAATTACAGATGAAATAGGTTGAACATCCAAAAGGTGTAAAGATTGTCCAAGTCTGTCCATTGGCAGAAATGGGAAGGAAAGCTTCATTCTGAGTGAGTGATAGACAGTGATGAATCTTTATGTAAAACTGCTTCACAAAATGAAAAATTCCTTTTCTTTGCAAAAAAAAGGACTTAGGCATATTTTCTTTTCTAGTCCAACCCAAAATGAATGCTCAAATGATAAAATGGTGATGAGGATGACCGGACAGTGCATTTACACCTGGAAGTGCTCTTCCATGAGTTCTCACAGGCTCCATGGGCTTTAGTTCATTCAGCAGACAAAGGGTTTCACTTTTCAAGCTTATCTCTTGCCTTTCATAAACCTTAGAATAAGAAAAATGAGATATGTAAGTAACGCAGAGGAGGGGGGACCCTGTTACATCAGTGCAGAAATGCAGTCGGCCTTATAGCAAAATTGTTACTTTAATGATGAAAATTATTTATCCTGATTATAGAGATACCTAAAGATCTAAAACAAAAATCAGAGTTGTCATGACAGGGTCTTTGAGAATCAATAAGAAACATCATTCCCACTTCATGTAACCTGTGGTTTAAAATTCAGACAAAAAATGATGAATGGGTGCAATCAGAAAAATACAAATAAAGGGAAGGAATTCCAGATTCCTCAGTAAGCTTTATAAATGAAGGTTCTCAATAAGGAAGAAGATGAGAGCCTAACAAGCTAATGCAGGTATTGCATTCTGGTTAAAGAGACAAACTGTGAATCAGAACAACAACTGAATGATAGGGGCTGATGCCAGCAGTGTGCTTGCTTCTCTTCATTCACCATCCACAGATGCCAAGTGACTAGATCACTTGTTTACTTTCCAGGTGGATAAAACTAGGTATGAAGGAAAGGAACTACAGCAATGATAAGTTCATAGCAGTAATATGTACTTAAGAGAATAAAGTGAAGGTCAGGAAAGCTGTAGAGGGAAATGCTGAATTGTCAAGGTAGGTAGGAGAAGCTACACCTCAGCTGTGGAGAATCTCTCTGGACAGTGCTACAGCTGCCTCCCTCTCGTGCTAGTTCCCTTTTCTATCCCTGAGGCAATCCTAGAACTGATGGAATGAGACACAGGACATAGAGCTAAGATAATGATTGGAGTCATGTGAACAGACATGATCTCCTAGAAACAAATAGGGGAAAGGAAGAAAGAAAGAGAGTGATGAAGCTCCTCAGGATTTGGCAATAAATTTAAGAGGGAATGATCTCAGGGAGAAAGTGAAGAAGTGGCAAGAGTTACTAAAACCAAGGAAGGTGTGGAGGAACATTAATTATCCCTTAAGGAGGTAACAAATAATCAAACACAGGAAAATATGGATAGAGCTTATTGGCTTTGGGCAGGAGAAGGTCTGCAGAGATTTAAATGAGAGGTGGTTTTGAGTGGAAGGAACAGAAGTTAGCCTGAGTTGTCAGAGAAGAGTCTTAAATAGTTTGGTGAAGTTGATTTAAGGTGAAACAGGGATGATCTAGGAAGGAGAGCAGCTGGACAAGGATACCTTGAAGGGGGGAGGATTTTATGCAGTGGGGAAAGTGTGATAACACTCTGACTCTGCAATTGGAAGAGGGTAGCAGTGCAAGAGCCATAAAAGGATAGGTTAAAGCAATGGCAAAGAGAGGTTATGAATCCAAGAAATACACAGACACTAAGCACAAATTAATAAAGCTGGTTGATGAAAGAGAGGCACTGAGAAGCCTGTGTGTTAGGAGTGAAGACAAAGTGTGTGGCATCCATGCTTTAGGAGAGTGAAGGGATATATGTTAAGGCAAATTCAACTGGAAAGAAGAGGGAGCATTTCAAAGCAGATGCATAACAGCAGGCTGAGTACAGTAATAATTAGCCCAAGCTCAGGCAGAGCAGCAGTTAGGCGAGCTTTGCAATTACAAGTGGGAGGCCCAGATATGAAAATGAACTTTGAGCTTCCAGAATCAGGGAGATTTGAATATATTATGAACAGAACATTTTCAGTCTCCCAGGGAAAAGAAATCAGAGCCGGGCCAGCCATTCTGAATTACCCGAGCAAGCATTATCCTCCTAGTTAGTGCTCACACACGAGGAGCAGATCTTGGAGTTCACATCAAACCCTACCATTGTCTTTATGATGCTGCTTAATTTTGATGGTTGTGTACCCCTTTGGGGACCAAGATACTGAAACAACTAACATTAAGGTACCCTGAGATCTTGAACTGGAAGGAGTTGTAAAATTACAAAATATTAATATTGCAACTGTCCTAGGCTGAGCCCAAGGGGATGAATGTTCCATAGCACACTTGAACTCACACCCAGGTGTGCCAGTGGGTTTAGGCAGTTTGGGGGTTGATTCTGTAACCAGGCTTGCTGTTTCAGCTTCCCTTTTGCAGACTGGCCTAAATAGCACTTCCTAATAGACTGGGAGGAATGTAGATACTACACTGAAAAGTGTTACAGTAATAAATACCTTCAGTCTCTAAGGTAGGTAGATAAATAACAGAATGGAAACTGCATTGCACCAAAATTGGCCAACTTCATCCCAGCTAGTAGAGAAATACCATGAAGGTAAAGAGGAAGGCAAAAGGAAATGGGAGAGGAAAAGGGATTTGAAATGTGATCAAAGAACTAATTGAAAGCGAGGTAAATGTGTCAAATAAATAGCAATCATAAAATTCTAACAAAATGCCTTCTGACATTTGTTCTAACCTAGAGCTGACTTTCTCTCTGTGTTCTGTGTCTCGCAGGTTTTGTTAGCTATGACAATCCGGTCTCTGCACAAGCTGCTATCCAGGCTATGAACGGCTTTCAGATTGGCATGAAACGCTTGAAGGTTCAGCTGAAACGCTCCAAAAATGACAGCAAACCTTACTGATCTTAACCCCAGATGCTTACTGCTCTTATTTTAGCTTTCTTAGGGTAAGTCCCATGAGCAAACCTGTCCTCTGCAGGGGGGTTAAGAAAGAACATAGAGCCAACCTTCACCAAGAGACAGTTATTTTTACAGTTACCACTTCCATGTCCCCACTTGTCCTTATTACACTTGGCTCCCATGTCCTTGCCAAGTAATTACTGAGTTGTGTTACTGTATTTTGTTTTGCAGCATAATTTATCTCCTTTTTGAAACAAAAATAAACGTCTTGAAATTCCAAACAGCACACACACACACACACAAAAGAAAAATGTGCAATTTAACTCTGTGAACCCTGGTGCCATTAGCACACAATAAAAGTTGTTTTCTATGGATGGATCGTATTTTACCAGGGTGGCACCAGCAGTTTATAGGTTAAAAAAAATGGCCTCATGCCAGTTGAAGCACTTACTTTGTAACAAAAATTGAAACAAGTCTTTCCACTACATCAACTTGTTTTTTGAGAAGATCTGATTTTTTTCGGTTCAAATCAACGTATTGTTATATATTAGTCTGATTTTACACTGGTCGTCTTTATATTTCATTTTTTTTTAAGTTCTTGTTTTTTTGGAAAGGATTAATGTAAAAAAGATTTAGAGATCTGTTTCTAAAGCTACAGGGTTTAAAATAAAAAAAAATAAAATAAAATGAGTGACAATACTTGATGTTTCTTGAGAGATAAATTTAATAATAATAAAAAAAAGAAAGCCACAGGCCTGTAAATTTTATTTGTAAAAAGCATTTCTATTTTTATACAAAATTTTTACTGCCTCAGAAATAATGGAATTTATTTATTGCCTATTGTTAACTTATTGGATACCTAAAGAGCAGCTCTCTATGCTAGCTAGATCCTTTGAAGTAGTCTCTAGAGTAATTGTGCCAAGAATGGGCGCTTTTTCACTGTTGAACCCTCCACCCTTTGCAGTTCATGCTTTTATCCTCTTGTTTGTATTCGTCTGGTTATTTTGTTCGTAGTTTCCATTACCTAGTTTAAAGTTCAGTTGTCTGACCCTTTTTCCCCCCCTCTCCCTGTACCTTTCTGTTACATTTGTAGAATCTGGTTCTTTCCTCTCTTTTCTCCCCAAAGAGGAATCCATTCTCTCTGACTCCTTTCAGATGGATTCTTTTGGGGTTCCATTGTGTTCTTGTTGACAAGTATTGTAAGTTAATGCAAATTATGTGAATGGCTCGTAGGCTCTACTGATAAAAGATTTGCATTAGTTTTCTCCTGCACCCATAAAAGTGATTTTGTTTGTGCTGCATAGATTCTGTGTAACTTTTTTCCTCTTCCTTGTTTTTTCCCTAGACATCTCCATGCCCGTTAGCCCATCGTTTGCCTAGCATGTCCCTGTGGCGTCTCAAAAAAAAAAAAAGTTTCATCGTCCCGTCATTGTTTCTGATGTCTTTCTGACCTCACATCATATTTGGTTCTCCTACTGACCTAGTTTGACCTTTGAAATTTGCATGTGACCTCATCTAGCTATGAATTCTGGGAAGTCAATGTGAAAAAACATTGCTGCATTCATGCAAGACTGAAATTTATTATTAGATAAATTAATGATAGGATTTAAAAACAACCTGTGGCAAAATGTTTTTTCTTTCTTTCCTTTTTTTTTTTCAGTTCTGGTTTTTGGTTTCCTTCTTTCCTTGGAGTTTTTGTTTCATTTTGTTTGGGTTTTTTGTTTTGGGTTTTTGTTTTTCTTGGTTGATTTTTGGTTTTGGTTTTTTTTTTTCATTTCGTAAAAAAAAAAATAAAAAAAAACAGACTTGAAAGTATTATACAGGGATTGGCATTCTGCCTGGTCACTGGTGACAATAGCAATATGTGTCCAGAGGCACAGAATGTTGGTTTCTAACAGACTACTTCCAAAACAGTTTGAGAAATAAAACTGTCTGATTTTAAGTCTCTAGAGGTCTGTAATAGTTTTTACATTTTTCAGGCAGTGTAAAGTTTTTTGATAAGGCCATTTTAGGTGGCTCACTTTCTCATTAAAGTATATATATAGAACCACTTTTTGTAGATTAGTATAAGAAAATATTTACCCTGTTTTAGGGCAAATGCTACCTACTTGTGTCACCTTTTGCTGAACTGACTCACAGTTAGACAATCCATGGTTTAATGCACATGAAATTACCTATATTTTATACTGTTTCAATGTACAGAAGAAAGGTTACTGTAAAATGTGTTACGTTGGTGCTTCTGTGAATTAAGTTGTGGTTTCATCATGAGTCTTATGGTCTTAAGTGTTCTATGTTTATAAAAAGACAAGTTTAAAATTGGTTTACTTGAACAAGAACAAAAAGAAGATTCAAAAAAAAACAAAAAAAAACAAAAAAAAAGTTGTTTGCTTAAAAAAGAATAATTTCATGTGAAAATAAAAAAATATTCCAGAATAAGTTTGTGTTGGCTTGTGACGCATTGATGTCATTTTTTTATTGTGAACAATTTAGGTGTGTTTGTGTTCAGCAAAATGTGATCAGTTTTTCTTTTAAAGAAAAAAAAAATCAGTGAAACTATAGTGCCAAATTCCAAAGGTACTTTCTTCCTAGAGCTTCAGTGTGTTTCTTGTGTGAAGTAATTTGATAACATGGGTATTTTATTATGTGTTTTGTATAAATCCCTAATATTTAAAGAAAAAAAGAGGTTAAAAAGTTTGTTAACTTGCTATCCTGTGGTCTTGTTGCCTGAAATTGTTATTGTTTGTTATTTCTCTTTGATGTTTTTTGTAAAACATTGTATAAGTGCCCATGTTTCACTTTTTTAACCACTCTGCACACATCAATGCTGTGAAAGCAAACCTCACTATGTATTTTCTTCATATTGTATGGAAACCTCTAAGGTGAGAAAGTTTTGAACTTTTAACCCTTTCCACCCAGAGCTGTCTTGAGTGTTAATACCTTTTATACATTCACCATTTTGCTGTTTATTTTTATATATATATCTATATCTATAAATATATATATACTTAGTTTTTTGTGGTTTATTTAATACATGGTTGAAATCAGAACAATGCACAGGGCAGATCTGAAGGACAAAAATATTTTACTGCTGTCTAAATTTCTTCTGTATCTATAACTAAAATTATTTAAAACCGTAATTAACTTGTGGTTTTCCTTTTTAGATTTTGGGGATTTTGTCTTTTCTTAAAGAGCTTTTAATATGCTGCTGGAATATGCTATTCAGTATTAATAAAATAAAAGAAAAATAAAACAATTCTTTAATTATCTATTGTGTGAGCCACTCCCAGCCAGGAGCGGTCAATCCACCATTTGAAAACCTTGAGGAGAAAAAAAAAAAAGAAAAGAATAATAATATTTTTGTAATTTAAATAAATGAATTTTTGCTTAAATCAGATGCACTAGATCTTCCTGGGTGAAAATTCAGTGTGCACTGCAGTTAAACTACTTTTTATGGATAAAGTTTACATACACTGTAATGTTTGGTGTTATTTGCCATTATTTGTCACGGCAATATATTGGCTTACTCCTGCAGACACTCATACAGAGAGGAGTAACTTTACTCGTACCCGTGGTCCATGGGAATATCTGTGTGACTGATGTGGGTGTTTGCTGGAGGAAGCTCTTTGTAAGGAACCAGAAAACAGATGCTGGTAGCCCTTTTCACTGCCTTGTAAGTTTGACTGGGTTGCGTTCCTACCGCTCAAACAGTGACCAACAACCAAATTCGGTTCTTTGCCACCGGTTTAACGAATTTATTGCCAATCCAATGTGTGTGAGCAGCAGTACCTGCTACAGGTCATAAAGTGCCATACCTTCTTCCACCTCCTAGTTCTATCTGGTTATATCTGAAGCCACCTAAAATTAAAACGAAGCCCTATATGAGCAACATCAGCTGGTGCACTCTTGTCTCTCATCCCCAACTTAAATGCTTCTTTATGTAGAGCCCTGGGATGGAAAGGACTAGCCTTTAGTGATGCAAAAAAAGTTTCCTTCTTATAGCACATGCACTTATAAATAAATGATCTATACTTTTCTCACGTTTTTACTACTGCTGGGGCCTTCCTACACCCTTTGAGGGCTATTTTGTACTACTTGCAGCAATTGTGCGTATTCAAAGTATCATCTCACGTATGTTATATTATATATATGTACATATATATATATAATATGAGATCATCATTTGGATTGTTTAGAGACTGTTTCACTAATTTTGCTCGTTGTACCCACCGTCTAAATTTCCAAAGCTTTTGTAGATGCCCTGGTGTGTCCTGTGGGTTTTCCAGTCCAGTTAGAGCAGTGATGCCTCTGGTCCTTGGGCAGTGTAACTCAGCACCAGGCTGCCCTGAATTACACAGGACATTGGCTTAGCATTGGGAGACAAGGAATGTTTCTGTACTTCCAGGCAACTGAGATGAGTCATTGCTTAGAAAAGTGTCCATCTCTGGAAAAAAATTAAATTAAATTAAAAAATAAAAAATAAAATTCAAATACAAAACAAAAAACCAAAACATAACCTCCTGGGAGGCAAATTATCTACAAGTTCTCTTTCAAAATAATGAAAGGAAAAAGCTGCAAGGGTGCAAGGGCCTAATAAGAGAGGAAGTAAAACAAGGGAAATTGCTTTACAAAATTCTAATCAAAAGACTAGACTAGTTGTTTTATCAAACAAATTAGCTAATTGCAATGAAATGGCAGTCCTCAAAGGAGTAACAAGTTCATCTTTCTTTCACCATAGGGGTTACAGTTCCTTGGCTTGTGCTACTCTGGATCATTTTACTGTTTCTGTTTTTATTATCTTAAGTGCTAATTAACAAAAGGAAAAAAATATCCTGTAGTTTCATTACCTTTTTGGATAATGTCATACAAAAAGAAAAAAAAAAACAAACCTATGTATTTGTGTTTTTTTCGTGCTGTGGGAATTGTTGTTTGTAGATTAATAATACTATCATTTTGTTTAGAATTACAAACTAGTTTTTAAGTATTGTCTGAGAAAAGCCAAAGTTAATGCAATCTAGTGGAAACTGTAAGACCATTTGAGTATTGTTTCTGTTTTATTGATGCATTTGGATTTTGTTGTTTGATGGAATTTGAGCCAAAAAAAAAAAAAAAAAAAAAGAACAAAAAAAGGCAAAAAAAAAAAGCAGGCTTTCCTATTTCTACAACTTGATTGTACTTATGCATTTTGTACCAGTGGAACTTTTTATACTGGAGATTAAAAAACAAATGGAAATTTTTGTGGCTTACTCTCGTGGGCCCCCTCGATCATGACTGATTTTCAAGTTTGATTTCTGGACGGTAGAAAGAGAGTTGGTTTTGTTTAAAGAATTCAAAACTTTGGCTTGATTTCTTTTTTCCCCTTTGCTTATATCTAGTGTTTAGAATTTTGTCTTAACAAAAGCGGTAAGTTTCACTTTTTATTCTGTATCGTGCAGTTACACAATAAGGTAATTAGAATTAGGAGTACTCGGTCACTTTGCGTGGATAAATGTATTAGTTAAAACGTTAGGGGTTTGCTTTTTTGCTGTTTAGATCAGAGTTTTTTCTGATTCTTCTGTCCTCATTGTGAACATAACCGTGTAGTTGAAACAGTCAGACTTATTTTTGTAACGTATGTTATTGTGTGATGCAGTTTTTTGCTTCTGTCTCCAATATTAAACCATTTTCCTAATACTTGTCTCTCTACTTTGTGTGTTGTATTGTTGGTGGTCATTCTGTGTTGGTAATACATCTGCACACCTCACTGTTTCACGTGCCTGTTTTTTTTTTTTCTCTATTTGTTGGTTGTGTACAAAAGATACAGTCGATTCCACCTAAGTGAATAGCTGATTGGGGGGCAAAAGAGGATTTGTACATTTTAGACATGTTCTGGTTTCTTTGATTTTTTTTTTTTCCTTCTCTTCCTCCCCCAAGTCATGCCTTATCACTTGGATATTCTCTTGGAGCAGGAAGCATTTTAAATGAGTTTCCTGCAAAGTCCTATTGAAGGTAGCTTTTGTTAGCCTTCGAACTGCAAAACCTTCTGCACACAGACACACAGAAGACACCTGAAAAGATTTTTTTTTTTTTTTTTTTTTTTTGCTGTGGCATTTCAATCAGTCTGGAAAATGTGGATTATGGAGATCATTTCTTCCTAGTTTTTTTAAAAAAATAATAATAAAACTCTGCCACTATGTTGCAGAAGCATGTGAAACATTCAAGAAAAAGAGGATATAGCCTTGGGATTTTTTCCAAACTGCACAGTAATCTGTTGGCATATGGTGTTAGTCAAACTCTCCCTAGAAACTAATCATGTCTTAACTAGGGCTGGGAGAGCCTGCAAAATCTTACCAGGTGATCAAGCTTGTTATGAGCAGTGGTACATATAATACTTTAAAAAATATAACAAAATCCAAGTGACCACAGAAAGACTTTCTACTAAAGCCAATGGAAGTAAAAAAAAAAAAAAAAAAAAAAAAAAAAAAAAAAAAGCAAAAGAAAAGCAAAACAACAAAACATACCAAAAAACCCCAAACCAAAAAAACCCCAAACAAAATAAAACGAAGGAGAAATAAATGATGGAAAATTCCCATTCCAATGGGTGATATTTTGCTGTGGGCTTACAAAGCAGATCATTCTCAGCATTGGCTGATAGTATTACACAAATCTCAAAAGGGACTAAAGAAATATCATAGCACTTTTTTTCTCATTATTTTTTACACTTGGCTCTTACCTTTTTTATTCTTTCCTATAATTTTTTTCTCCTCACAAGAATCTCTCTGCTCTCCCCCAACCGGTGTCTACCATGATGAAATAAAAGCTGCAAAAGAAAAATTTATGTTGTTCTGGTTTACAGAAAGTCTCTTCTCTCCTCTGATCACAGATACAAACCTTACAATTTGGAGAGGGGGGAAAAAAACAAAACAAAACGAACCAAACCAAACCCAAGGAGGGGAGAGAAGCACTGGCAAGTGCTCTCTGGAATTCAAGCCATACGCCCCCATCCCTTTCCTTTGTCCCACTTTCTGTGATGCTCAGGAATCAAAGACCACTTAAAAGTGCTCTTATGAGACCCAAACGACACTCCTCCCTCTTGTCTCCTCTCCCCTGGTCTTTCTGGCGCTCTGGCTTTGGCTCACACACACAGCCCCATCAATACCGTCCGACAAGGTCCTGGCGCACTGGGTGTATCCGTGTGGTGTCAGCAGCAACGTTGGTTCCTGCATTTGGAAGACTTTTGACATTTTCTGGTGGCTTGTGAGTTGGCCTGGTTGTTACTGCTCGATCTATTTTTTCTAATTTTTTTTTTTTCCTTTTTTTCACTTTTCTGTTTCCATGAGAAGCAAACAAGTGAAGAGTCTGGAGCTCCCAAAAAGCTCCAGTGCTGTCCCGCAGGGTCTGTTCTCAGAGGTCAGGGGTCCAAGCAGCTCTAGGTTTAACCTAAAACCACAGGAGCCTGCAGCAGACAGCCCAGGCAGGAAAGCAGAACCCGATGGTCAGACTATATCCTGGGTCTTTGACACCTCTGGAGTTTATGATCTTGATTTGGATAATTTTGACACCAGTGGATTCAGTTAAGTAAGTTTTGACTTGCATGATGGATAAATCAGAACTGCTGTCTGGGTTTTTTTTAGCTTGCTGTGGATATTTTCTTTTTTTTCTTTTCTCTTTTTTTTCCTCCAAACTTGGTCTTAGGAAAGAAACTAGAGCTTTGTGAAGGGTCTTTTCTTCCAAAAATACAACTGAAAAAAAAAGACTTATACCGCAGTTAGGTTTCTTTTAAATACTCAGGGCTGAAAGATACAGGGTTTTCTTTCTTTTCTTTTTTTTTTATTTTTTATTTCAACAATGGAGGAAAAATGAGTTCCTTGAAGCAATGCAGCTGAACAGTTTGTCCTGCTTAAACACATGCTTTTAATTTCAATTATGTAAGGCACCTTGCAGTGTTAGCAAAATGTCTCATTGTTAGCTATATGTGTATCGCCATGGGAAATTACCAAACTGTCACAAGACTCACTGATTAAAGAATAGCCTGCCAGAGTGTGTGTGCCTTTGCCCAGTGTGACTCTTAGGTATTAGGCTAAGGAAAACAGTTTAACAAAATGTAGTGTGAATCATTCCTGATAAGTGAATAAAGCATTGTGACCAAGCAATCAGATTATTCACTTATCAGGAATCGACTGTACTGATAGTTTGCCTGATCGTTTTTGTTCCTCATCTCTGTTGTAGTTTCACTACTTTGCTGTGTTCTGTTTTTTCTCTCATGCTCTTAGCAAAATCACTGGGAATATCCCTTCGTGTGATCATGAAACGTGCTACTGAGTAACAAATAAAAAAAAATTAAATATAAAAATGATATCTTAACAAAATCTATGCACTTGCTATCAGGAACACAATACTGGATGTGTCTTATATATATTGAACTATAATAGTATTCGATTTCTTAAATAAAGCTTAAGAAAGGATTCTGTTGTCTGTAAAATTTTATGAGCATTAAATGGAAAAAAAAATGTTTCTAGGGTTGGGCGCTTTTTGTTATATGAAATCTTCTTGGGTATATGGTCTTTAACCATGCCCAGGCAAATGTTAACTAATTTGCTTGATATTTGATTAATAATGGAGACTTTGAAAATTAGGCTTACTGAAATCTGTGGGGAGAAAAAGTCTTGCCATTCAGTGACTTGGAGCACAAGATTCTAGGATGCAGAAATTTTGATCTCTTTCTGTATTTGCAGAAGGAAATGTGCTTGGTTTTGCACTAAAATAATAATAATAATAATAAAAAAAAGCTAAAATATGTGAATACCATAAAAACATACAATACTGTACTTTTTGGTATATGACTTTTTTTCCTCCTGATTCTAGATAGGTTTAGAGTTAAAAAGGGAAAACCCATATGCTCAAAATTCCACAGATTCCACACTGGAGGTCAAAGCATCTTTTTGGAGAAGATCTATGGCTTACTGTACATTTCCTGTATTGAGCCTTCTCTTAAAAAAACAATTTTCACATCAAAACCCATTAATTAAATGGGAATCAAATAGGTACAACTGTTGAGTACACTGAAAAAAATTCTTCCTTCAATGGCTGTATATTTGGCACAAAATTGTAGATTTTAAACAATCTGATTTTCATGGAAATGGCCATAATTCTTGTATTTATCAAACTTTCAATAATGTCAGCCTTTGGCAGAAAGATCCAGGAGAATGAGGGGAGGGGAGGGAGAGGGGTTGCTTTCTTTTTTTCTTTTGAGCTGCATTACTGCCTCACTTTTCATATGCCATTATATTATCTGAAAAAAAAATTAAATTGTGGAAATCTACCTGTTGCTTGTATCATTCTATTCATGCATATTTAGTAAATGTTACTGAAGTCAACATCCAGTGGCCAGACACAGCAGCCTTGTAAGCCAAAAACACTGCTCCACCAGAGAGGTCACAGGGAAGATTTGCCCTGGTGAGCAGCAGGGTGGTCCTGTCCATCCCACATCAGCACAGAGCTCAGGTGAGAACCCTGCCCTGGTTTTCAAGGGCTGCTGATATAACACAAATATTAAGTAATCTCAATGATTAGCTCATATTTGTATTCCCTCTGATTTTCCTCATTAGCAGACTTTCTTTTTTTTTTTTTCCATTAAAGGGAACTGGAAAGTTGCAGTCATTTTCTGAATCATTTGCCCCTGTTGATAACCTAATTGTTTTACATGAATGCTAATATTTCCCTCTCACACATTTATATCTATCAGCTAAATCAGCAGTAAAGTAAACTCTTCTGGGATACATTCCTATATCAATTAGCAAGGATTTATGCTCCAAAGCACCATTAGCATTAATGGGAGTGTGCTCTTTAGCATAAACAATTGGCAATAGGTCTGGTGGACTTTATTTCATAAACAAAGGAGCATTTGAATCTTAGAGACTTGTTTTCTCAAGACAGCACTTCAGGGAGTGATGTCCCAGCCTCCCCGGCTGCTCTGGGGACATCTCACTCACAGGACATGCATAAATTCCTGAGTTGCCAGCAAAAGGAGACAGTCAGTTTGGAAAGTGGACTGACTTCTGCAACAAAGTTTTGCTGGCATTTTCCCTTCTGAAAACCTGCCTGAGAACACACCAGGCAAAAATTTCAGCATTATCTCCTGTCCCTCCGACCAACAGCTTGAGAAATTTCACTCTGAGCACTGTGTAGTGCCTCAGGATGGAGACCACAGAGGGGAGGGAGGGGATTTGGAAAGAGGCAGGAGGAAGAGCAGAGATAAAGCCCTGTGGGAAAGAAACTGGTGGGTCCATTGGCTCCTTCCACTGTCAGCCTCACAGCTCCATGGCTTTCAGTAGAGAGCTACAGGGGACCAGCAAATCACCAAGTCTCAGCTTTCACATGTAGGTCAACAGTTTGTCCCTCACCCCATGTTTGATCAACAAATACACAATCTAAATATTTCAATCTTAATATGAAGGCATTGGGAGCTGGGGCAAAAGTCCACCACTTCCCAGAGGTGCATGATCTGCTGAATCCCTGCCTGTGCTTCTGCAGATGTTTTCTCTGTAGGTTTTGGCTTTGCTCAGTTCTGCTACATTAAAGAGCCCTTCTGCATCTGCCATTTCCCCCCAAAGGCACTCATAAGCAGGTCTCAAGTTGCTTTTCATCCCTCGTTCATAAAATAAATATATCATGCTCTGGAAGCATACACACACAATAGTGGTTTTTCAGCCCCTGAATAATTCATGCGCTTTATTTCTGCAACTTTTTCTTTCTTCCCCAACATTCTTTCTAAACTTGGGTTACCAGAGCCAGATATGTTATTTCAACATCATGCAGTGTAACGTGCAGAAATTTAAAATTTCATCCCTACTCTACTCCTCAGAATGGCACAGTCAGGGACGGTGTCAGCCCCTCCAAAAATAACAAGCAAAAGCCACAAAACACTACATTAGCAGAATTATTATTTGTTCCTTTAGGATGCTGAAATCCCTCTGGGATGCATTGCAGTCCGGGTTCCTGTGTGTGTGGCCTACTTGCCGGTTCTTCCACTTGAAAGCTTCCTTGCAACCACACTGAGAGCATTTCTATAAAACTAGTCCCCTCCAACCTTTTCCAGTGTTATCAGCAGTTTTGATATTTACTTCCAAGTCATTATTAAAAATATTCAATAGCTTTCAGACCCCCCCTAAAAAAATCCTCTCTCCTACAGTGAGTCTCCTTTGACAGCTTCTTTGTTGA
The DNA here is from genome assembly GCF_030490865.1 of Poecile atricapillus. Lineage (NCBI taxonomy): Eukaryota > Metazoa > Chordata > Aves > Passeriformes > Paridae > Poecile > Poecile atricapillus. Next base: position 6,273,819 of record NC_081288.1, read on the forward strand.
CATGTCAGCCAAGTCTTAATCCATTTTATGTGCCTTGTATTGATAGGGTAGTATGCTAATTTTTTAATCAGAATCTGTTGTGCTGTCAAACATACAAAAGTCAGAATATATTCCATTTTTGCAATTACTTTTATCAGCCAAAACCTACAATCACATCAAAGAATGAAATCCAGTCTGACAACCCTTCCTCCCTTAAAAAACACGTTGATTGGCATTAATTGTTTACCTCATCTTTAATGTCTTTATACCCATATCAATATGTCCATTATTTTGCCAAAGTAATGTCAAACTAGCCAACCATGGGCTGGGCCATCCTTCTTGTCTTTTATCAGTACATGAGAATGTCACATTTCCCATCCCATCCCATCTGGGATTCTGCTGGTGTGCTTAAATATGCCTAAGGGTCCACGTCAATGGATCAGAGCTCTCCCAGCCTCAGCTAGCTGGGGCTACCACATCTTTAACAAAGTGGTAGCTAGGCAGGCTGTTACACAATTAGACCAGAAACCCTTTCATCCTTCTCCTGGCACGTGAAAGAGGAGAATTTCAGATATTATCTCTCTTTCTGCAGCATAACTAGAAGTTTTCCCATCTCAAAAAGCCTAAGCTCAATGATAAAATAAACACACCTAATGAAATTTTTGTACTTGTCCTGCCCTTCTTACCCAAGTAGAGCTGCCCATTTAGTCTGTAAGCCCAGGGTAATGCATGTTTGTTTCTATGTGATACATTATTTAAAGACCAATAGGAAGCATGTGAAGGTAGAAAACCCTTTCAGCCACCGTCCTCCTCTGAACAGACACAGCTGCTTTCACTGGTGAACACGTGAGTTCAAGCCCTGTGGCCTTGAAGGAGGCAGCAGAGAAGAGTCAATGCCACCTGAGGATACCTGGGGCCTATTAGAGAAGAGACCTTTATCAAACAGAGCTGATACTGCAGCAGCAATAACAGGAAGGTGCAGTGCTATTTCAGGCCCTGGTGATCCCATAGAGGTGTCTTTGACACAGGCCACAGAGCTGTTGAGATACCCATGCATCTGCTCAGGAACCTCAACCTCAGCCCAGCAGACACAAGCTGCTGCTTTACCCTGTAGCCATCTCCACTAGTCAGGGTAACAAAATTCCTCCTGCAGACAATTATTCCCACATGAAGCTGTGTGCCAAAGACCAGGCAGTGAGGGAGCTGTCTGGAGGTGTTGCTGATTTTCCAGTGGCTGTAAGAGACAGCAGGAACAAAAGGGAGTTTTCTCAGTAGAGACTTCAAGCACTGGCCCCAGTGCCCAAGCCGACTGCTTAACTGCAGCCACTACAAAGTAGGGCAGTGGTAGGTGGATGGCTGTACTCAATGATCTTAAAGGTCTTTTCCAACCAAAACAATTCTGTAATTCCAAGGGCTTGCAGACACAGTGCAGGATGAACAGGGCATTTATGACCTCCAGCTCTCCTAGGCCATTTCAAGGGCTCTAAATACTACAGGCGTAGGAGTCTGGTGCATCTAGATACCCAGCAAAGGATCCCTAAGCTTAGAAGGATGAATCTGTGAGCTGAATCCCACTCTAAGGCCTATATTCACTTTCCTAAACCTGGGCCGTGTTGGATACTCCAGGGCAACTCAAATGACATTGATTCCTGCATTTATTAAAGAAAAATTGAGCTCTAGGGGTCTAATTTGTAGACAGCTGAAGGTGAAATTCAGTGAATCCTATTGTTAACAAATGAGCCCCAGGTGATGTCCCATAGGCCCTAAGTGGGAATTGTACCATACCAATAAAAACACCAGCTGCACTGGAGCTGCTTTTTAGGGGATAGATGTATGCAGAATATCCCTCTGACAGGAAAGCCAGGCCCCCAAGGACTTGTACTTACGTGATCTATAGAGCACCTCTGGCATTAGTTTCATCCTATTCAGCTTTTGGCCTTGAGGATCCCTAGGAAATGATGGCTTACATTTCTTGTGGATGTGGCAAAAGTATCACATAATTAGTGATATTTGAGTCTCTGATCCTGGTGTAATCTTGCCACACACTTTAACATCCCATACCCCCAGACCATGTATCCTCCTGTTCAAAAGAATAATAAAATAAAAAGCAGGAAACTTCACAGACTTATTGGGCAATGTGTTGCTCTGCTTGACTTTCCCATCCTTTCCTGATACCTCTCCTGTTGCAACTCATCCCCTTTCCTCTCTCACCTGCCAGATGCCATTGCAAAAAGCCCTGCTAAAACTTCTTGAGAAGCTCCCCAAAGACACCAGGGCAGCGTGCCACTCTCAGGTGCCCCCAAGCTGTCTCTGCTCCAGGCTGAACAAGCCCAGCTCCCTCAGCCTCTGCTGGCAGGTGACAGCTTGAGCCTGGCAGCCCCCCTGAACTCCCTCCCATTTGTCCACTACGTGCATGTACTGGAGGCAGCAGAAAGTGGATGCAGTATCTAGATGTGGTATAGTAGATGCCTTAGTAGGTAGGTTTTTTGGGGGATGGGAAGGTGATAATAACTTCCCACACTGTCCTGGCTCTGCTGCTCTCCATGCAGCCCAGGTTGTTGGCTTGGTTTGCTGCCAGGGCTCACTGCTGGCTTGTGACCTTCCATCAGGACACACCCATCCCACGTATTTTCCAGCAGAGTTCCTCCCCAGCCTGCCCATTTGCAGCCTTTCCCACTGCAAGCCCCTTTTCCCTCCTGGGTCTCTGCATTTGTCCTTCTTGAATTTCACACATACCCTGCTGGCCCTCTCCTCCAGCCTGCTGAGCTTGCTCTGAATGACAGCCCCGTCCTTGGTCATCCCTCATCAATTTTGTGTCATCTGCAGCCTTCACAGGATGGGACATGTGGTGGGAAATATGATGTTCCACTTGCCTTTGATTACACTTCTTGTTCTACACGTGGGTGAATCTAAGGCTAGTCAAGGCTGGAGAGACAGACAGCACATTATGATACCACTCCCCTCTCCCTTTAAAATGAAAACAGTATAAAAAACAAGGAAAATCCAGAAGGTGCCAATAAAGGAAACAGGTTGTTCCCTAGTGTAACTAGTCACACAGCCCATTCTGGGCACCCCTGGGCATCAGAACTGGGATATCTGCCCACCACCCTGGTGCAGAGCACAGTAAGCCAATGATTCACTGGTCCAAACACCTACCAGAGCTTGTGGATGTCCACAATAGTGACAGAGCTGTGGCTGCAGCACTGCCAGGATGGCCAAGATCCTTGTGCAGGTGCCAGGAATACACCCACCCACCCCATTCCCTTGCCAACCAGAGTCAGTCTGCTGCAGTCAGCTAAAAACGTTCTTCCTTTCCACAGGCATGAACACAACTTGTGGCACAAGGTTTTGGGCCTCCTGCTCGCCTGTCCTGACCCCAGCTTTTTTTGCAATTCACTTTTCTCCTACACACCTTCAGCAATCCTCGGGTTTCTAGCAAACATGGGGGTGTGGAAAGGGAAAATATTAACAGCACCCCTCAGCCAGGCCCTGAGAACATGCTGGCTAGAGAGGTGCAAAGACCTTGACCAGCATATGCACAGGGAGACAGAGAGGTCATGGAGGACTCTTCTCCTCCCCTTCCCACATCCCAGGTTCCTGTACCAAACAATTGTCATACAAGCCTAGAAAATTAGGTGGCACAGGCAGATGTACTGCCAGTTAATTTTTCTGTTGTTGTTTTTGTTTTTGTGTGTTGAAAGACCCCCGAGCTATTCACCAGTCTTCACAGAAGTAATTGTGAACACCGTTTATTTCTATCTTTAGCACACCTTTTATAGGGTTCTACAGGGTCTGCAGGCAGAGCAAGCTACTATTGGCTAACACACACAGTTTACATTTTTTCTCTTACACACAAGGATATTGTTTTGCTTTACTCTCTCTTCTGCATGAAGGTTTCAAGGACTTTAGCCCTTAATATCACGACTTATTTCAAAGGCTGGTTTGTGCATACAGGCCTTTACTAATATATAAAATATAGCAACATTTGTGGGCTTTTTTGTTTTCTCTGCAAACACCATTTGCCAAGCCAGTGGATCCTATGGTCATCTCCATGAACCTTACACAGTTAATACTATCACAAATTCCCATATGAAATAACCCTCTTGCCTGTCCCAAGCACCTTCTGCATGACTGGGAATGCTTGCTTACTAGACAGCTTTCCTTTATGCCAAAACTGACTTTCCAATAAAATGAAAACCCTACATGGCACAGTCCAATCCCATCCCTTCCCTTTTAGTGTTCCTGCTCTTGTGAAAGAGTTACAGCCTCAGCCAACTTCTGAGCACCAGCAGTGAGGCTGGGGGGTGGGCTGGGCAGTGTAAGTGCTACCACAACTACTGAAATTGTATCCGTGATTGTGCCACAGCCTGACTGTTTATATCTTCAGCATCTCAGCAAAATGGCTTGTCACTGGGTCAGAACGTAATTTCTTTGCCATAAATCACCTCCTGCGCCTCCTGCAGGAACAGATGCCGGCCATAAATTCACTCCTGGTAGAACAAAGCTCCTGGATGAGAGGTCATGTTCCCAGGTGTGAATAAATAAAAAGTTCACAACTCACAGAAACAACACCAGCCGTCTGGACTGTGGCCTTGCATGGAGGGCAAACAGGATTAATAGGAGGGTTCAGAGTGCCCCCTTCTCCTACAGGCTAATATTCTTCAGCTCTTTTAGCCTCACTGTGTTTTGTTAACAGCTGACCACCTCCCTGCTTGCTGACTGCTCTTCACTTCTTTGTCAAAGTACAGAAATATTCCTACCCACAGTCCAGGGCTGTGGAGTTCAGCCCAGGGCATTGGTGCCAAAATGCCTTCTGAGATATTAGAGCTTTAGTGTGGCCAGCCCTCGGGCTCAGTTAACTGAAGTTCTTGGTTGTTTGAGCATCCCTGTACACTGGGAATGGTGGAGAGGTATCTCCACATGCAGGGCAGACCTCAGCCTGACCAGTTATGCACTGGGAGAAGCTGCTCGTTCGCTACTGAAGGAGGGTGAGGAAGGGATCATGGTGCAGAGACCCAGCTTTAGCATCCTGACTGGGATGGACACAATACTCTGGGACATTTCATCTGACCTTGTGCCCTAGGAATGCACTTCAGGGCTTGCCTAGAAATTTGTGATCTTCAGCTTTCAAGGGAATAATTAAAAAGAAAAGGAAAAAAAAAACCCTCCACACTGGATTTTGTACAGCAAAATCTACTCAATGTCCTTGGGAAAGCAAGTTTGTGAGGAGCATTACCATCAGTGTTCTGGAAGTTCTCCTGAGTTCTGCTTCTGCATATATGCAGGACTGCCTTCACCTGGGCAGCTTCACCTGCTGAAGGCTTTTTGAGCACCCAGACGGCTGCAGGGCTTTTGTTCATGGTGCACTCACCACCCTCATTTCGCGTTCGGTTGCCCAGCCATGCCTGGGGAGCTGCCTGTGCACTGCTGCTGTTTCAGACTGACAGGCATCAAAGGCATCTTCCTCTGAGCACAGCACTTCAAGTCCCCAGGAGGAACTGTGTTATGCCTTCCCAAATTAATATGCAAAAGTAAGCAGCATGAATCAGCCACGGGGCACTGCAGCTCTCCTGTACCCCTTTTACCAGCAGCTTGGATTTTATGCTTGGAGCATTGTTCTTTCTCCATTCCTTGCCTCTCAACTGGTCCTCTCTCATCTAGTTCCCATTCCTTTTCTTCCTATGAGGAATTCTTGGTCTCTGCTCTGTATTCAACAAGTGTTTGAAATGAATGAAGGAGGTGATTAATTATTTAGAATTGTACAAGGGAATCTAACTAGGTGCAGTGGGAAGGAATTAAGCAAGTGAGACATAAAGGCTGAAGATCAGGAAAATATTTCCTTAAAGTGAAATGTAATAGAGGGCAAGCCTGCCTCTGAGGCAGCACAGGAAGTTTCTCCTCCCATGGGATTTAAGATTGCAAAGAGCAGAAAATGGTCTTTAAGAGGAATCCTTCTGGGACAAGGTTAGCCAGCCCAAAAGACTACATTTGTCTATCCCTTCTAGGCACAACGGTGGGACACAGTGTGTGAGAAAGCACTGAAACAAGAACACAAAGAGATTTATTCATGCTGCAAACTTAAAATGCAGTGGGCAACTTCCCTTCAGCGCAAACAACTCCTTTTATAACCTGTTTGAAGAGTTTTTTGTATATCTCCTTTTTACTCAAGTAATTAATTTTCAACAACGAATGTGAGAGGACACTGCATTAACACAGCAGGTAAATTTGGGGAAGAAAAGAAAGAGCACTAGCCCTTAAAATGAGATTTATCTGTGAAGACTACATCTAAGTTTCTAATGGCACTCTGAGCAAAATCAAGGTTTTCTGCTTTCATTTGCTGGGCTGTCTTCTTTCATTACAGAGTGTCCTAGCACAAACTGATCTCCCACACTCCTGAATCCTTTTATCTCTCATTAACTCTCCTTTTTTTTTTTCCTCATTGATCACTTCCTTCTCATGCAAAGACTTGATATGCTTAACCTTCATAATCTTCCTACTTTGGAGTTGTGGGTCTGTAATTACAGGCTGTTTGAGGGTTCAGCCAGCAATAAATCAAGTTGTGCTAATTGAACAAAAATTTGTACAAAATCCTCTCCACTGAAGTGGTCATTTTTCCCTTTTTTGGAAAATTTTACAGCTCAGGAATAGCATGAAAACTTATTATTTATGTGTGTATTTATATATGTATTTTCATATAAATCATAGAATTGATTGAGGAAAAGATCTCCAAGATCATCAAGTCCAGCCTTCAACTGAACACCAACATGCCCACTAAAACATATTGTGAAGGGACACAGAACTACTCCGTTTTTTACCACTTCCAGGGATGGTGACCCCACCACTGCCCTGGAAAACCTGTTCCAGTGTTTAACCACTCTTTCAGTGAAGAAATTTTTCCTAATATCCAATCTTGGCCCACTGTGGTTTCAGATTTGTGGTCCCTACAGCAGGTTAGGCTGCATGCTGTGGGCAGCCCAAGGGAACTGTGAGTGACCAAATGTTGGTTTGGGTGAAGCCCATCACTAGAGGACAATTCTGTCACATACAACAGAGTGACATTTTACTGCTACAAACATCCATCCATTCCTGCCTGTCTGAGGGACCCACCAGAAAGGCAGAGCACAAGATCATCTCACATGGAAAAGACATTACAAAGACATTGCAATTCACCTGTGGAGGACACGTGGACTGTGGATTTGGCTTCTACACACATGGGTCTCATGAGCTCACAGTAACTGAGGCTGCACCAACACTGGAGCAACCCTCAGACTTTTGGCCAAGTAGAGGCAGGTGTATGGCAATACCTGGTGATAGAAACTCACAGGTCTTGAAGATTTTTGGGTGCCTGATGCCTGTCTCAGTTGATGGGAGATACCTGCTGGCACTGAATCTCCACTCTGCATTGGCATGCAGAGGACTACTGGCTAATAATTAATGCTCTGCTACTTGCTGGTAACACCAAAACTACTTCTCTTTGTTGTCCCTCAACTATCAGGTGAGGACTGGCTGTTACCCCCTAGCACAGAATGTGCCTTCAAAACTCCAGTGCTCCAAAGAGCTGACAGCGGCTTCACATTCCCACCACCATAGGCTGAGGAAGCAAGGAAAACAATTTTACCTCAATTTTACAGTACAGAATCCTGATGCTTCAGAGATGGAAAAGTCCCAAAGAGAGTGGGGGGATGCAGAAGTGACACAAGGAGGTCTCTCACCACTTTTCCTTTGTCTCAGAAGGTAATGGCTGCATATTGATGCCAAAAAAGATTGTGCATATTCTTTAGTTTGGCACAATAACTCCAGCCTTGGTCTTTGTCTGATCTCCTGGATATATCAGTTGCCTCATCTTCCAGATCCTCAGCTGGAATTTCTCAATGTGCCAGAAAGCCAAACAAAACTTCTGCATGTCTCAGTGGTTTCAGAATCCTTCCCTCTCATTTAATTAGTTCTAGTAGCTAATGGCCTCCAAGTCTGCTCTGTTTTTTCCTGTGGGTTAAGACAGTCTGATTTGGAGATGATTTCAGAAGATATCCTGTAGAAGCAAAGGGCTTTGCCACACTGACCCTCAAAATTTTATTTATACTTCTGGTGATCCTTCACTTCCAGGCTAAATGTTGCAGCAAAGTGACAGGATCCAGTGGAGGATAACCAAGCCAAAGCTCCTCCTGCACACTGCCATTTTTAGAGAAGTAGTTTGAGACTGCCAGGACACATCACCCAGTTTAACTTTGTGAGCTGCCATCACTAACAAGCTCCTCCTTGGCCATTACACTGTGCAGCATGAGCTGTTCTATACAGAGGGGCTTTGTGGCCAACCTGAGCCTGAACAAACAGCTGTAATCTTCAGCAGCTCCTCATACACCTCAGTGTCCTACACATGTCTGAACACCATTTTCCTTCACAGAATATCAAGAGATAATAGTGGGAGAAATTCTGTATCCCTGAAAAGACTTCTTACTGGTGGCTGGTGAGTAAACTTTTGGAGAAATTACTATGTGCCTAGAATTAAAGAAAAGCTTTGGCAGGATCTTGGAAAGCAGAGATTTTGTCCATGTAACATTTCAGTGAGCAAGGTTGTGCCAAGGGAAAGAAGATAGGGAAGGTTAACAATAAAAAGCAGCATCTTTCAATTGGATTTAAAATAAGTAGAAAAAGAGGATTCTGTGAAAATATTTAATGTCTTCTTACATTGAAAAACCTGAACTGTGTCTTTCCCATATATTTTTTTTGCATGTCTCAATAAGCATATTATATTTTTTTAATGTTTTTCTGTATAGGGTGTTATTGTTACTAAGTGATACTAGTTCCCAAGCCTCCAGTTTCAAGACCCCACCATGCTTTTGCAGCAAAGATATGCCAAGGCTTGCATCTGACTCTGTGGTGTTCAAAGACTTCAAGTTCTCATTATCATTATGGCAACTATTAATCATTCATTTGTTGTACCATAACAAATAAATGCCCTCAACTAGAAAGCATGTTACAAATGACTGGAATACCCTCTGAGCTGCTCTGTGCAGCTCTAGGTCATCCAAAGGAAGGCACAAGTACAGCTCTGAGTATGTCAAAATGTTGCATCAAACCTTGTGGTTTGGGTCATCAGAAGAACAAAGTAATGAAGTAGTCAGTGAGGGATTTGTGTGATTTCTCAAAAGAGTAAATGCTCATGATGTAGACCATTTTCTCCAGACCATGGCAGCTCAAAAGTTTGATAGTCATGCACATCTCTGCCATGCCCTGGGAGATGGCAAGGTCACCCAGCACACCACCTCCAAGGAGCTGGATCTTCACGCAAGAACAAAATTTGAGGTCTTGGAGACAATACAGGCACATCTGCAAGGATCTCCGTTCTCCAAAGTAAGGCAAATGAGATTTTTCTTGGGCACAGAGTGACACTGACAGGGCTACACCATATCTCACTTGGAGGTACCCTGGAGGTGCCTCTGTTGGGCAACACAGCATGAGCACATTCTCTCTGTGTGGTCACAAACCAAGAGCCAGCACAAGGCATCTTCTGCTCTCCTCTCTCCTTTCCCAGCCCCAGCTGGCTCTTCCACGACCAATACCAAGAAAAGCTTGAGGCCAATATCTGTAAAGGCATTTGAGCAGCCACATTAATGAAAATTAAAAGTAGCTCTCTTGACCACACTTGTGGACACTTACTACACCAGTGCCCACAGCAAAGCCCACAGCAAAGCCCACAGCATTTCCCTTCCCCTTGCCAAGAGCAGCTGTAGCAGACTGGTCCAGATCCTGACTGCCTGAGCACAGCAGCCAGTGTGAACATTGGTCAGCAGCTTGACTTCGGTTTCCTATGGGATGCTTCATGTCCCTCAGACATGGTCAAGAGCCCCCATTCCTATTTCAGACTGCTCCTGTTCTCTCTTTACAGCATGATGCTGAGAGTGAGGGCAGAGCACCAGGCCAAGGGATGAGAAGATACCTGAGGGTGCAAAACATGGTTAGGAACATGTGGGAGAATTGTCCAATACTATTCCAGAACCTACAGTGAGTCACCATGGCAGCTATGCCCAAAAGCCAAGTGGCTCTGCTGAGTTACCCTGGCAGCAATGAGTATGGCCATAGGGACCATCACCAAAACAGACCAAGAAGCATCACTGGCAGCTGCAGACTCCCAGCTGCCTGGGAAAATCTTAGTCCTTATCCTGACAGACCACAGTAAAGAGTAGAAGCCCACATACAGCATCACTTAGTCTTTGGATTCTTTTGAAACAATTAATTATTTTTTCCCCAGATCACTGTGAACTTTATATGGTGAGAACAGGCCTAAGGCCATCATTTAGACATGTCCCTGGTACTGACAGCTGGCACCAGTTTCAAAAGGCTCTGCAGTATCAGTAGCAGTGGTATCCCAGAGTATCTCCTTTGCTTCAGAAGTGGGTCAGGGGAATTGGTGACTCAATTTTCATTTGGTACTTGTGAGATCACATCTGGAGCCCTGGGGCTGGTTTTGGGCCACCAAGAGAGCGGTCAGCCGGTTGGGGTGAGTCCAGTTTGGTGATCGTCCAAGATGCTGAGGGAGCCAGAGCACATGATGTGCGTGGTGTTACTGAGACAGAGAGTTTGTTCATCCTGGAGGAGAGACAGCTTCAGGGGAAGTGGGGGAGGATGGGCTCTTACAGCTGTGTTCAACAACCCAAAGTGGATAGAGACAGATGTTCCTCAGGAACCTACAACAAAATGACAAAAAGCTACATGGACAGGACAGGCACGAGAATTTGCAGGAAGGGCACTTCCAACTAGATATAGGGAAGGAAAAGTTCACCATGAAAGGAGTTAAGCCCTGGAACGGGAGTCATGAGAGGAGGTGAAATCCCTGACCTTGGAGACATTCAAAATTCAACTAGGCATGGCCCTGAAGCAACCTGATCTAACAGGGAAGTCAGCCCAGCCTTGAGCAGCACGTTGAACTAGGACCTCACAAGGTCCTTCCCAGTCAGAATTGCACTGTGGTGCTGTGATCTTTTATTTAGGTGATTCCTACCTCGCTAATCCCCAGCAGCACATCACTGCAAACAGCAGCACATCACTGCAGAATACATGCTACTTAATCCACCACCCTTTGATCTTTAGGACTGGAGTCAGTGAGGGGATCACTAGATGAATCCAGCTCTGGAGAGATCTTGTCTCCAGAGATTTATGACAGCTAACTACATTCCTCTCTCAGTCTACATGGCATTTTATTTGCTTTTATCCTGCTCCTCCCCCAATCCCTGTGCCCAGTGTAGGAATTCTTCTCTGTGTTGTACAGAATCTGAAATAAAGAATTTAAAGGTGTGTTAGTGCCACCAGGAAAGGCTTTAGAATTGGCTGGTTGCTGTACATCTTAGATTAATAAGGGAAATAATCTCATACAATGCTCATAAATAGACAGGTCCTGTGCTCCTAACAGAGGATAAACTTGCAAAAACAAAAGAAAAATCAAAGGGTGGTTTGCATCTGAGAACAGCAGGCTTAGAGGGTGCAGAAGGAAAATCTTCTCATGGTATTTCAGTTCAAGTCCAGCCTCAGCATAAGTTGATCATGTTATGTATTTAAAAATGAAAAACTTCCATTTTTCTAAGGAAGCTTTATCACAAGGATTATCTACAAAGGCTACACAGAAAGATGTCACAGCAAGGAATAATGTGCCAGACTGGATAGGAGCAGCAGTAAAGGGGCTCAGTGATGCCCAGCGCAGCTGAGATCCTGAGATAACAGCCTCTGTATTCCATAAATGTTTTTCCATAACACTCATAGCTGAACTACCAGAGTCCTTTAAAGTCATGCACCAGGCAATATGACTAACATCTGTCATGTTTTTTCTTTCATCCTGTCCCCAGGGGCAGAAGCTTGTGCAGTCGTGAGGAGGGGAGGTTAATTCATACACGCATTGGTACGCACGCATGTGACCCACGCACACGTATATGCTGACAAAATCTTCCTCCTTTAGTTTGCTTTTTGTCAGTAAGGAGAGGAGCTAGAAGACATGCTTTCCACTAGAAGATGTACTTTCCACAGCCATCAGGGTGTAGATTTCCACACATTTAAAAGCAGAGATGCAATTCTTTGAAATTCTGAAATCCCAAGGTAGCACACGAAGAATTGCATCTTACAAGTAAAAGACAAACATTATCTTAAAAAACATAATCATCCCTCCTCCAAAAGTTCCAGCCCAGAATAATCGTCTCTGCTCTCTAAAAAACAAAAACAAAAAAAAACCCAAAAAAACCCACAAACCCCAAAAAAATAAACATGTTTGGCTGCAAAAAGCAATGTGAGAAGTGGCAAGGCAAGAGATGTAATGGTGCTCTATTCCAAAGCAAACACTCAATGCTTTTATTACAGTGAAAAACAATAATGGGATACAGAGTGTACATGATGTAAACACCTTTAATGCAATTCTAATTTTATTGTTGCTTCAAGATCACAGATTGTTATGGCAACTAAAGAGGGAAGGGGGGGAACCTGATCACAGCATTAATTTGATATCAGATTCATTTGTTCCACATTTGTGCTTCAGTGCCTGCATAATAAACAATCCTGGTTAAAGAAAAATAATATTGTAGCTATAATAATGGAATAATGTAGTACCCACTTAACCCCCAAGTCTGGTTAAAAAATAAAAAATTTTAAAAAAAAAATCCATTATAAGTATATTACTGTTCCAGCTGCAATCCAACACACATTATAATCAATAACACTTGTAGAGCAGGAAGGCAAATTTTCAGAAATACAGTCTATTAAAGCCCTGAAAACTGCTAAACTGACAATTACAAGAGTGGCCCGATGTCACAGCTGTAAACTCCAGTCAGGAGACTCAGCAGCAGGAGAACAGAGAAGATCCCATCCCACTCCATCAAACGGGATGTGAGCACTGCAGCCCCAAACGCTGGGAGGGATTCTGCAATGCTGGCAGCTCCTGGGCGCAGCCCTGCCCAGATGGGGAGGGGAATCTCTCCTGATTTGTGTACCTGAGCCATGGTGGTGGAGCTGGGATTTGGTTTCTAAGCTCAGAGTGTGAGAACTCACTGCAGATGAGCAGCTCCCCAGTGCTGTTGGAGCACAGGGATGCCACGGAGCAGCTCAAAACCCTGCGTTGGCCATCAAAGCCAGGAACCCCGAGCACACAGACCTCCATCAGGGCTTGAAGCAACTTGGTCTAGTGAAAGGTGTCCTTGCCTGTGGCAGGAGGACTAGAACTCAGTGATCTTTACAGTCCCTTCCAACCCAAAACATTCTATGATTCTATGATCCTTCCTGGGAGTAAAAACTAACTGCAAAGCCCTAAAATTTTCCACTAGCCAGAGTGCCCATTCTGCCCAGAAGATCAATAAGCGTAAAGTGGAAAAAAGATTGAAGCTACTTAAATTAGGATTCTTAGGGGAACCATATCCATCTCTGATAAAGGGGGAAAAAAATAGGCTGCATCAGAGAAATGGAAGATACAAGCTATTGCCCTCCAAGGAATGTGAAGTCTGCAGTTTACCCAAACATAATTCTGGAGGCTTGGAGGCATGAAGTGTGGCTTCACTTTGAAAGGGACCCATTATTAATAGTGTCATGGGTTTCTGGGATTACTGTGTCTCAGAGGTTTATTGTATGTTCATTTGCTCTGTTTACTAGCAAAATGTTTCTCATCCAGATTCTCATCTTCCAGGGCTGTAAATGCAGCTTAGGATCTGAAAGTCAAGATGAGCTCTTCCAGGGTCATCCATCAAGAATAATAAAGTGTCTTCTGGAGGTTACACATGGGTAAGCAAGAGCATAGCCTGACAGTGGTGGGATTGCACTGTGTGTACTACAATTAGAAATTAATGATCACTCCTTTCAGATAATGCAGAAGAGAGAAAAAGCTCCAGTTCTTGAGTTCTGTTAGTACACTGGGACTGAGGGCAGAAAAGGGTATGTGCTTCCCCAGAAAACCCAACTCCCAACACACACAAAGCATCCAGGCTCACAGAGGTGGGAACTTGCCTTTTCTGTGTCCCACATTTTCAGAGGAGTGGTAGATTTTCCTCACACTTCTTTCTTTGAAGAGGTGAAAGTAGGAAGGCACAATGTGGCCTGAGGGTCAGAAAGATGAACATCCTGCTAATGCAGAGTGAATTAAAACATGAAAAATGGTTTCACACAATTGGTTAATAAATGGCAAAATGAGAAATTAGTTTGTTCTGTTCCCAGAATAGAGCCTCATTCAAATGTGAGCCTGCAGTGCAGCTTTCAGGAGCATTGTCCTGTGCCTGGGAGCCAGGTAAAACTGTTTTAGTCCAGCTGTTCAAAATCTATCTGTATTATTCTTTCCGTGACAAAAAAAGCAACAAGTCTCTTTACAAAGGACTACCAGAGTCAGCAATATTTGCATTTACGCATCATAAATGACCAAACCCAGTTCAACAGAAGCAGTGTCACATTGCTACCAGCCTCTAGTTCAGTGTGACTTAATTATTCCTAGCATCACTGCTTCATCTGCTTTTTTTAAGCTATTTTCTGGGTATTCATATATGACAAAGAAAACAAATATGTCATGAAATAACCACATGTTGTGTTTGCCCTCATTGGCACTTAGTGCATAAGATGCAGCAGTAAATTCTTAATTAGCCAGAGCCCCAGACAGATCTTGTTATCTCCTCTACCAACCTGCCATCAGTCAATCCAAAGCAAGAAGACAAAGGATTTCAAAGTTTTTGGTGATCAGGGCTGACTGACATGCAGCCTTTGAAAAATCTTCAGTCTTGCAGGACAGGCCACCTCCACCAAGCTGATGGCACAAAACCTGTGCTCAGGCTTACACCCCACCACAAACATGAACTTCTAAGTTCTTCTGACCTGCCAGTATAATCTTTAATAACTGACATGTCATGCAGAGTTGCAGGAATTAATTTGCATGGTTGAACCAGCCATGATGGGAAGTGGAAACCTGACAAAACTTCAAGCAGGAAACAGGGTAGAAACAATAGGCTTCCTACAGAGGAGAACAAATTAGATAAGACAATGATCCTTTTGAGGACTGAAGGCCAGGAGTTGCCTTTATTTTTCATAAATAAACATGAAATCTTTGTGCTTATCCAGGTACTTGGATAATGTTTTTATTTTTTTATTTTTTTGCTCACAGACCATCATCCAGGGCTAGCAAGGACAGGTTATTTGCGCAGGAATTGAAATATTTGTCCTTCATACTTCATTTCTCATTTGACATTCTTATTCCTGATTGTTCTGCTTTAAAAGATAGAGGCATCCAGCCATGGAGAAGCAATAATCCCTAGCAAGAGAGGAAGCTGATGACACAGCACAAATGGTGCACTTTGTGCTTGGTGCCTGGCACTCAGCAGCACCACGGGAGCTGAATCCAAGGGGGGAGTTTTGCACAAGCCCATTTAGCAGATTCTTCCAAATAACAAACATGTTTAAATGAGGCTCAGCCCATAAGCAAGAGGCAATAAAAGAAATAAAAAAAAAAATAGCCAAAAACAAAACCAAAAAAAACCAAAACAAAACACAAACATTGCCCAACTTCTCCCATTGAGATTTTGCAAATACTGACAACTGGGTCATGAATATTGGCCGCAGGGTCTTGAATGGAGAGCCTCCAGATATTATCCTCAGTTTTCTTCTGGAAAATGAGCCCTCAGATCTGGTGCTGCCCACAACCTCCTGATTTCTTAGGAACAATCTGCAAATTACTCCTATAGTAAAAAAGTCAATGTCCTGGTCAAGCAGATAAATAACAGGCATGACATGTCCCTCTCCCAGGGGCTTGCAGCATAAAGGGTCTCTTTATGTGTGTTATAAAGGGTATAGTTTCTGTACTGCTGTTTCCCATCCTCCTATTGCTGATCTTTTTTTTCCTTACCATCTGCTGCTGTTCTGGAACTAGAAACCATATCCTGAAGGAGAAGTAAGACCAAGAAAGGATTCTTAGGCAATTTAGGCAAACTCAGATTTCAACTCCCATCTCTTCTTTCCAATGTGGAAGTGAAACTTCTAAAAGGTCTTTTCCAGACCAGAACGGAGCATCAGGAGGGATCTTCTAAGTCCTATCACCATGGTGTTTTGAAGTATTGCTGCCAGAGCTCAGATGTGAATTTTTGATTTGGATTTAGTCACTTTTGACCAGAATGCGACTTTTGATGTCTTTTTGATGGTACATTTTGGATGGCATTGGCTTGAGCTATGAGAGCAATCATAAAGTCCCAGTTACAAGTAGAATAAAATAATTAGAAATTTCAATTCTGAAGTTCATTTTTACAGTGATTTTTTTCTTGTTGAAGTTCCAAATGTTTAGATTATTTTGCTCTTTCAAGCACTTTCCTGCTTATGATCTCTCAGCAGCTGACAGGGATTAATGGAAGCTCCAGCACACTCTCATATGACAGAGGAGACATGGGATTACAGCAGTTTCTTCTTCAAGACATGAAAATTACACTCTCTAAGCCACTAGAATAAAGTAACTTGTGATGAACATTGACTTTAATGGCTACTGGGGATGTCTCACCTCACTACTAAAATCCAGCCACTTGCTTGTCAGATGAGAACACATCTGCCACCCAGCCATCTGCAGTCACCGTGAAAAGAAGCTTGGAGATGGCTGTGTCAGGGTCACAGTGCAACAGAAATGGAAACTGACATTCAACAGAAGCAACTTCCCTAGCCTGAAAATTATTTTTACATCAAGTTTTAAAATAAAATAAAATATAGATATTTTAAAAGGACTGACATCTTTCAGTTAGGAACAGTTCAAAGCAAAATGTTTGCACAAAGTTCAGATTAAATATTGGGAAATGTAATTTTTTTTTAGATTCTATCCATTTCTGAAAATACTCTTGGACTTGCACTATTTTCAGTGCAGTGGAAATGCTGCTTATAACACCAACAAACCAGAGATGAGTCCCAAGACACACTGCAGATGAATGGGAAGAGATATCCCATGTACCTAAGAACCAAGAGATGAGTCAGGCAATGAGTGGAAAGAGATGGCAAAGACCAACCAGCTAGTCCAGGTCTCACAAATCCCACTCTGGTGTGTCTTATATGGAATCCCCCCTTCTGTGGTTTTTTGCTTGCTTTCAGTTGCAAAGGACTCTCAGCTGATACCTTGACTGGCCAGGCATGAAGGATGGGCTTTAGTTCCTGGTGCTTCATTCTTTTGTATGATTATGATTTGCACAGGCTTAGAATGAAAATAGAATTACAGAAAGGTTTGGTTTGGAAGGGACCTTAAAGATCCTCCAGTTCCAACCCCCTGTCATGAACAGAGACACCTTCCACCAGACTAGGTTGCTCAAAGCCTCATCCAACCTGGCTTTGAACTCTTCCAGGGATGAGCATTTGATGTGTTTGGCATTCATTCTTTCACCCAAAAGGTAGCTCAGGTGAGTTTCCTGGCAAACACAGCCTATTTTCTTTAGAGAAGTAAAAGTTGTTATGCAAATCTGGGAGCTGGAGGACTTCTTTCTCCCTCAGCTTGCAGATAGAGCCATCTCCACTGAGTGTGGCTCTGTGGGTTGCCCTGAAATCATCCCATTCATGCCCTGACAAAGCAAAGCCCCACTGCCATGGTTAATCTGGCACAGATTAAAGACATCCTTTGCTAGGCAGCTTTCAGCCAGCACTGCAGAGCTCCTGCTGCCTGAAAGTAGTTGGACAAAAACACCTTTAGTGACCCAGGCAATACCCAACTACCCCATGCGCTCATTGCCCAGGGAAGAGACCTCTTATCTGTGAAAAAGTGCATGGCAGGATCAGTTCAAATATGTTAAGTTCCCTCTGAACATAACCAAACATCACAGCTTGAGCCCTTCAGCCAGGATTTCCTGGATCTTTGAATATCCTGCTCTGGGCTCACAAGGAGGTGAGCCAACCCTGAGCCTCTGTGTGTTGCACAAGGGAACCCTCTGGAGAAACAGCACATCACTGTTCAGTGATAAAAGCATCTTCTGCCTTTCCTCTAGCTGTTAATAGATATGCAAAAATTACCTGCTCTGCATAACCAACAAGCAGTAATTGTTTGGAGGACATGTCCTCCTCTGTGAACACAAGACCTCGAGCTGCTGGTGGTGGCTGTGGGCTGCCCAGGGTGGCCCCAGCACTGGGAAGGGATGCTCTGCCCTTTCCAGGCTCTCTGCCATCTCACCCAGCCATCAAGCTCTCAGCTGTAGAGTACGTGAGTGGGAGACATGCAGGGAGGCATAGATTTTTATCCTCTGCTGAAGCCTCATGTACAAAATCTCCTGCAAGAGGAAACTAGTCAGAGGTGGAAGAGATTCCTCAACATGATGCAAAAATACCATTTCCATCTCCCTCTCCAGCTGAGCCCAAGAAGTTGTGCAGGCATGCTGGGACACCCAGCCTGGCACAGGAATCAGCCCCACAGTGGTGCAAGGGCCATGGTGAGCAAAACAGAAGGCACAGGGTACAGGGCTCCCTGTGAGCCCAAGGTGGTGGGTCCATGCCTGGGAAAAATTCAAATGATTGTTAGAAGAGGCTTTTCATTATTGGCAGTAGACTTCCCCTCACTGTGATGTGCCCATCTCCTTTGTCCTGGAAGAGAGGTGGGCTCAGCCCCCTGTTCAACAAGTCTGGGAGATCAGGGAAGAGTGGAGCTAAGTTAAAGTCTCTAATTATGGATTTGGTTGTCTAAGGCTTTTACATCAATTTGGCCTTGAGGTACAAAGACTGGCTCCTAAGGATCTCAGAGGACAGGCCATCCCAGCTGATGGAGGCCAGGGGATGTTGGTTTGTCCTTGAAGCTGTATCAGAGCAAAACTGAAAGGCCAAGACGAACATCTGGGATGGGTTTCAGCTCAAACCAGCCTTCCATGCCTGTCAGGAACCAGGGTGACCTTCAGTGCCTGCCCACCCATCCTCAGCTATAGTGCATGGGCTAATCATAATTAGTCAATAAAGACAAAAAATGTGGTTGTTTGGTGAAAGCTGAGTCAGAATTTGAAAATTCAGGGCTGACCAGGGCCAGTGAAACGTCTCAGGAGAAAAGCAGCAGGGGCGGTGGGGGCTAAAAATAACAAATGTGATGATAAGCTGGAGGGTGGGAGCTGATGGAGAAGGTGATCTGAAGAACAGACAACCAAACAGTCAACCTAAAGACAAGAATCCAGTGAAATAAAAAGAAATAAAGCCAGGAGCAATGGAGCAGTGGAGGCAGCAGGGCAGCCACTGTGAGACAGTAGCTGACAGGTAGGGCAGGAGGTCAGGGTCCAACCAGTCAGAGGGAGGCAACTCCAGAGCATCAGTCTGTCATTCCCCTGGTATTTATTCCCCTCCACTTCCCCTTTGATTAAATAATTGTCTTTTCATCCAAAAACCCCTTTTGTCTCTGCTACTGGCAGCCTCACCATTTATTATCTAACCCAGCCATCCCTAAAGTCATCCTTTCCATCACTATCCACTCACAGCCTCTCCAGCTCGCCCTGCACTCAAATGTTCATGCCCCATCTCATCCAAAGTCAGCCCAATGCTCCTAAAACTCAACATGCTCCCATGTTTTTCACTGCTGTGCAGCTGGGACACCACTCATCACATCACCCACAAGCTGGGCAGATGTGCCCCTGAGTAAGGCACAGATTCCTGCAGCTCCCATGTGTTTAAGGAGTCTCAGGCTCTGGAAAAAGCAACATGCATGACCCTCACAGCTCATCTTGGGTCCAGGGCAATGTGGGAACAGCACCAGAACTTCCTTATCCCCACCCGTTACAACAGAAAACTGCTGGCAAAAAGAAGCAACAAAACCTAAAAGCAATTACCTGTGGTATTTGGGATAATGTATTCCCTGACAGCTGAAAAATGTCACAACCAGCTCTCTGTACATCTGTGACAGAAGAGCTGGCAACTGCTCCAGGTCACAGCCAACCTTTGCTGAATTCACACTGGCCCCACAGAAATTAACCCCTCTGGCCCCAAATTCCTGCCCACACATCCTCACACCTTTCCCACCACATGACCATGAGCTTGGAGAAGGGAACAGTTTGCTCCCTGGAAAGGCCAAAGTCACAGTTTTGAGTAGAATCCAGTAAAGAGTTTGGAATCAGGAGAGGAGAAAAAAAAAGAAAAAAGAAAAGAAGAAAAGAAAAGAAAAGAAAAGAAAAGAAAAGAAAAGAAAAGAAAAGAAAAGAAAAGAAAAGAAAAGAAAAGAAAAGAAAAGAAAAGAAAAGAAAAGAAAAGAAAAGAAAAGAAAAGAAAAGAAAAGAAAAGAAAAGAAAAGAAAAGAAAAGAAAAGAAAAGAAAAGAAAAGAAAAGAAAAGAAAAGAAAAGAAAAGAAAAGAAAAGAAAAGAAAAGAAAAGAAAAGAAAAGAAAAGCTCTCCCAAGTCTCACAAGTGTTTAATGTTTCCTTCTCTGAGATTTACTAATTTTCAGCTGTCATATTGTCAAATTTGAAGACTCCAAATAGAAGTCTACTATCAGAATGGTGATAGAATAGAATACTATCAGAATGGTGAAAAAGCTCCCATGTGACCTCAAACTACTCTTTAGCAGGGACTGAACTAATCAGGAAAGCTTCTTTGCTCTTGGTCAGGACAGTCCTAGAAAGAACATCATTTAGGATTGTTGTTTGCTTTGGCCCAATCAATAAAAACAGAATCGTTTTCAGTGTGATTCACAACCAGCTTGTAAGTTTCTTGGAAAACAAGACGGAAAAGATGTGTAAAACTTTTCCTTCTGCCACAGCTGGCTCTTCAGGAGAGTAACCAAGGCAAAAGCAGGACAGAGAAAGAAAAAATTGAAACAAACTGAATTTTAAAAAAGTTTTCAAAATCCCTATTGGCATGCTCAATAAAAAGTGTCAGGACTCCTTTTCCAAAGTGTGTTCTTGAAAATTCTCTAAACCCAGATTTTCAATCACTGGAAAGTACTTATTCTCCATACACTATTTTCAAAATTCAGAAAGATGGAGAAGAAAACCACCCAGTTCAGCCATTTCAAGAGGGCTTTTTGGTTTTTTTTGTAGAACAGAACTCCATGTTTGGGATATTTGCCACAAGAGTCTCTGTTTGGAACATTCAGCTTGTAGCTCCTGGCAGCTCTGGGAGACACAAGGTGCTGCTCAGAACAAGATATTCCCATTTCTCAGCTGTGTGAAGATGCAACACCATGAGCCCTTTTCTGTTACTTTACTCCAGCATCTGGAGAAGGAGACAGGGAAAAACCTGATATTGTATAATGATGCACAGGCTCAGCACAAAGGAGGAGCCAGGACATAAATCAGGACCAGGGAAGAAATAGTCTTTCACCTGATGGTTTTCATTGGATAAGGAATAATTTGAATCCTCAGCAACTGAAAAGTACAATTTTTTTAATAGAAAGAGGTAAAAACCTCATCCTTTCTCATTTTTCTCAGTGAAATTTTGATGGAAAGGAATATAGAAATTCCAGTAAATGTGTTGAAAATGTTCTATGTGACTTTTTGGTTTTTTTAATTATGGGGGGAGGTGTTGAAAGGGAAGTTTAAAAAAATAAACTTACCACCTGTCTTTTCCGCTTGTGGGTGTCAAGCTTACAAAAAAAAACCTAACAGCAATGTCAAAATCATAGCCAAATTTAGAGCAAACATCACTTTTCATATGAACCAACCACATTATTATGCAACTTTTAAAAATGACAGATGATAGTTATTGAAAGTAAATGATAATGAGTGTTCAGATGGAAGTGTTGGGAAATGCATAGGCAAGCATACAACTTAAGCTTGCAATCTGTATGTGTTGAATGGAGGCTGTAAACTATATATTTTAAGTGAAATAAGAGTGAAATGTTCCCTAGAAGAGTTGAGCCCTACGAGTTAAATTAGCCATTCACATGCTGAGTTCCTAAATAGATGTCAAATTTCATGTGTATGCACACATTATAGATAATTATAAAAAATTAACATTTAATTTCATTAAACATTTTATTTCACTAAATAATATGAAATAATATATCAGTGTGTGTACATAAATATATGCATACACACATATCTATGGATTAATTTTTTTAACATATTTATGGGTGAACGTGCATACAAATCTCTGTATGTGTTGGTGGAGGCCTGCATCTTGTGTACACATGACTGATCCTATTTTGACATAATGGATTTGTAAAACAGAGTGCAAAAGACCTATAAAAATCAACTCTGCTGCAAGGACAAATTAGCATGTTGTGAGAGCCCTGCAGAGGATATCAAGCATCCAGACATTTCAGCCTACAATGTCCTGCAACAAAGAGATCGCTCCAATTGCCTGCAGTCATATTTTTTAAAGATGAGAAACTAATTAGCAGCATTATCAGCATAACTTTATCAAAAATTCTGTATTTTTCCCAAGCTGGAGAATGAAGTGCACAGGGAAAGCATTGACTTTAACAACATAATAAGGTGGCCTCAGTGGGTTCTCAGTATAATAACATCAATAACAAAGGCAACAATAATAGATAAGATAGGTTTTATCTTTTTCCATAGTGGTTGGTGGCACATCCCAGGTAGCTGTATCTGTCTTTCTTCCTCTGGCCACAAATAGAAATAAATTAATTCAATCCCACCCCAATTTACTGAAAATACTCAAAATCTTCCTCGGGGTCTGTTACAGAGAGATGCAAGGACAGAGAGGACCAATCTTGGTGGAGTCAAAAGAAGAGGTGAGAAGAGGTCCTGGAGCAAACTTCTCTCAGAGCTGCATATTGGGAAGAACAAGCTGGGAATGGGAGAACAATGCAGGAAATTAACCTGCACCTGTGGGCACAGCACAGATGGCCAAGGCAACCTGAAAATCAAACCAGTGGAGTAGATGCACGTTCAGTCTGAAAAAAATCCCAAAAACAAATCAACAGAAAAAAAAGTGGCTTCTCCTGGTTTCAGCTGGGATAGAGTTAATTTTCCTCTTTGTACCTGTACAGTGCTGTGTTTGGGATTTAGGATGAGAATAATGTTGGTAGCACACTGACATTTCAGTTGTCACTGAGTTTATCTAAGTCAGAGACTTTTCAGTTTCCCAGGCTCTGCCAGTGAGGAGGAGCACGGCCAGGACAGCTGACCCAGGCTGGCCAAAGGGATATTCCATACCACAGGACATCATGCTCAGTATATAAACTGGGGGAGAGCTGGCCAGGGGTCTGATCACTGTCTGGGGACAGGCTGGACATCAGCCAGCCAGTGCTGAGCAGTTGTGTTTTGCATCACTTTTCTTTCTTACTGTTTTATTCCTGTCTCTCTCTCATTTCCATTACTATTATTATCACTGTTATTATAAACATAATTATTATATTTTACTTTGTTTCAATTATTGAACTCTTCTTATTGCAATCAGAGTTTTACTTTTTCCAATTTTCCTCCCCATTGGGATAGGGAGTGGGAGTGACTGAGCAGCTGTGAGGTACTTTTCTGCCAGCTGGGGTTAAACCATGATATCCTCTCCTTTCACTCTGATAAAGATGGAATAAGTCCATAATCTATCCATCAACAAACCTTCACTCTCAACCTGTCTCATCAGAGATGTCTGAAGTCCAGGGACAAGTAAACTTTCACAGCCAACCACAGATTCTTCAAATCAATATTAATTAATTGATTAAATCAATAAACTATTTTAAAATCAATATTAATTAATTGATCTAATGTAAATATTCAGGCCAGAGAAGTGAAAGCAGTGATAACACACTCAGATGAACAGTGTTTTATGTAGCTTTTGTTTGCTGCATGGTGGTGTCAACTGTTGTGATTTTACCAGGAAACTCACAGTAAGTGGTGCTCTTCCTGCTGGCCAGTATTCCTGAAATTGTATTTGTACTTCCTGTGTCACTGAAACCTTGAAAATTTCCATACTGTATGGTACCTTTACCTAAAAAGAAAGCAAAAGCAGTTTTAGTTTCTTTTTAATCTTCATTTTCAAGCCGTTGCTGGAATTCACAGGAGTGAAAAATGCTGGGTCTTGTATCACTGAGCACTCAGTGACAGAGGTTTCCACTGTGGGTTTCGAGGTTTTACATGAGAAACCCTCTCCCAAACTGTGCATACCACGAGCTGCAGAAGCCAAAAGAGTCACTGCTGAAGGGCCAAATTATCCCTGCTGGCACCTCAAGCAGATGATCGAACCTGAGGCTGGAACAACCAGACTTGGGAAATGTCACAGAAGCCTGAAGAATAATAAAAACATGGAAATATCTCCCAAGGGAATGCATGTCACTCAACGCTCCCATCAAGGAAATTGCAGGAAAATTCCAACTGACAAACACACACACCCCAGGAGCAGCACTACCCTGGGTGACAAACCCATCACACTGGGGAGCAGTGATTGCTGAACCCCTTCAAACTGCTCTGCTCGGGGGCAGAGCATTCATAGGAGACAAACAACCCCCAAGCCATCCAAACTGCCACATTTCCTGCAAAAATACCCGTCCTCAAATTTCCAAATCAGAAACAGCCCTCACAGGAAAGGAGCATCCTGCTCTTGCCTTTCAGCTCCCAGCCAGATGCCACCTGGAGTGAGGAACCAAAGCTTCACAAGGAACTTTCCCATCCAGAGAGCAGAAAGCAGCAACATTTCTTGAACAGTGCTCTGGACTTCTGAGTGTTGTGTCACCTCTGAATGGAATGAAATCAGCCCAGGGGGAGTGTGTCTTGCCAAAAGTAATCACTGAGGTGAGGTCACTGCTCACACAGAACCCCTTTCTCACTTTGGGAATGATCAGTTAAACTGAGCCCTCAGCACTGCCTGCAAGTGTGGCCATGGATGGTGCAGGGACTAGAGCAAAGCACATGGGTTTCTTCAACAACTTCTATGGCTTTTGACTTGTTCTTCTGTCCAAAAATTGAGCCTGGAAACACACCTGGTTGCACATCAAGGTAGAGGGAGGGCAGGGTTATAAAAATCACTGGAAATCTATATAGCATCTATGTTGTACCTAAAATATTTTCTCTGCAGATTTAATCAAAGCATCCTCCAAACCCCATCCATTTGGAGTGGTTTATCTGAAAAACAGATGAGGTGGTGTGTCAATGCCAGACCTCAGCTCTGAGGCACTGGATTTAATAACACTCTGGGATTTTGGTGCCTGGGTTCCCAACAGAGCCCACAAGGCAAGTCAGCTCCACTGAAAGTGAAGCTTAGGGCATGAGGCTGGCAGGTATAACAGGAGATCTTTTCTGGAATGACACCTGCCTTGGGTTAAACACATGAAGCCCTGAGTGTCTGCTCTGCCCTGACTGCGCTGCTCTCTGGATCAGCTTTATGTCCACTGAAAATAATGGGAGCTAAAGACTTCAGTGTATACAGAGAAACCTAAAGTAGGTGTCACTTCAGGCTGAAACCCACCCCGAGCTCTAGAGCTAAAAGGACAGCCCATCCTTTGTTACCCATCTGCTTGGTATGGAGAATTTGTATTTTGTCTATCTACAAAGATGGGAGAGCAGCCATGGGATGAAGATGGACATCAGCTGGGATGGCCACTGGCCAGCAAACTGACAGGCATCACAGACAGAGGGAAGTAGCTCTTGACCTGGGATCAGCAAGTTGGTTTTTTTTTTGTGAGAGCAAAGGGTGTCTGTGTTGTGAAGAACAGGCTCTAACAACTGTGCAAGTGGTTTACACAGCCAGCAGGGTTTTGCTGGAGCAGTGTAGAGCCTGAGGGATTTACACTTCACTCTTACCCCTCTACTCACCACAGAGCTCTGGTCTTGTGAGTAGCAAACGAGCCACCAGTCACCAGCTCGAGAGTTCAAATGCAGCCAGCTGCAGATCCTTCCCACTCGGTGTTTGTATGAGGCACTTGTACAAAAGCAGAGATCCTGACGTTCCTCCTGAAAAGTCCCGCTAAACACTCCATGTATCGTGGTCATTTGTGGATGATGTTTGAGAAAACATCTGTGAAAGAGCAGAGGGACTGAGAGGTGAAATATATCTGAGCTCGAAGGAACAGCCGCAAGGACTCTGCTGAAACTTCACCCAAAATCTTCGTTGCTCCTGGGAAGGCTGGACTGCCTAGAAAGAGGTGAAACAGAGGTTTATTTAAAGGATAGACAAATTTTCAGAGGCTATGTTGGGAAAGCTGGAAAGCCCAAAGAAATAAGAACTGCCAAGAGGCAATGGCCTTCTGGTACATGAAAAGTGTGCTGAAAAAGACAAGGGACAGTTGGTTTTCCAGGTCCAGGGCATATAGGACAATTAATAGGATTAAGTTAAGAAGAGAGAGATTCAGTTTAAATATGAGGGGAAAACTTTCCAGTGGCTGGGATAATAGAGAACTGGAATATTTTTTTCTGATGTTGATAGGTTTATGGCCCTAAAACTTTTGGGATTTAGAATAATATAGTCAATTCACACTACTTACAGTATCATTGTATTTACATGGTTTTATGTATTCTAATAGTGACTTACCAGCAGCTGCCTGGTTCTTTTTGAAGCTGTGCAATGCTAACATCTATTTATCAAAGTTCAGTGCATAAAAATGATGCCTAAGTTTGGAAAAAAGTTTTTGCATGTCCCAAGTGGACAACATTCTGCAAAATTCAGCAAAAAAATTGCAACTGTTTCTGCATTCCCCATTCCAGCCCATAGCTGCTATGAGTTATGGTAGCTTTGGGAATGTGGGATCTTTCAGCAACCTGCTCACCTACTCTGATGTGGTTCTTCACCTTGATAAAACTATTTTCTCTTATACATAGATATAAGCACACACGTATGCATAGAGATCTTTAAAGGTCTTTAAAGTCAATCCCGGCAAGTAGAAACAAAGAATATTATTTGAGATGGGCCTAACAGATTGGATTAAAAAAAATAAATTAAACCAGCAACAAACAGCCCTTCGGTGCCCGTGTGCCAACTTTAATCCCCTCGTTAATTAAAAACGGCCGAATTATAACTCCTTTCAAAAATTAGGTTTATAGCAGAAATGCCAACTGAACAGACCCTTCAGTGCAGCAGCCCTGCTGCCGCCTCCAGAACACAATCACGGAACGGCAAAACATATTGGCACCTCCTGGATCTGCAATTGGAATATTTGCTCGGTGCCGTCTCTTCCTGTTAATTGCTGTGCGGAAAGCGGTCCCGGCACAGCCTCTTTATCTGCGAGCCTCAGAAGCGCTGCCGGCGGCCGCGCACTCCGGGGGCAGCGCTTGGCCGAGGCTGCCGGGCTCCGCTGCCAAGCCCGGCCGAGCCCGGCCCCGCGTCCCCTCCCGCCAGCGGCAGCTGGATCCTGGATCGCCGCGCTTGGCTCCGGGGCAGCGCTTGGCTCGCTCCGCTCCTGCCTGCCCAGGGGCCGGCCAGCAGCTTGCGGCCTCGCTGGGCGCCGTGGGATGCTGGAAGGATGGGATGTGGTGGGATGGGATGTGGTGGGATGGGATGCTGGAGGGATGGGATGCTGGAGGGATGGGATGCTGGAGGGATGGGATGTGGTGGGATGGGATGCTGGAAGGATGGGATGCTGGAGGGATGGGATGCTGGAGGGATGGGATGCTGGAGGGATGGGATGCTGGAGGGATGGGATGTGGTGGGATGGGATGTGGTGGGATGGGATGCTGGAGGGATGGGATGCTGGAGGGATGGGATGCTGGAGGGATGGGATGCTGGAGGGATGGGATGCTGGAGGGATGGGATGCTGGAGGGATGGGATGTGGTGGGATGGGATGCTGGAAGGATGGGATGCTGGAGGGATGGGATGCTGGAGGGATGGGATGCTGGAGGGATGGGATGTGGTGGGATGGGATGTGGTGGGATGGGATGTGGTGGGATGGGATGCTGGAGGGATGGGATGCTGGAGGGATGGGATGCTGGAGGGATGGGATGCTGGAGGGATGGGATGCTGGAGGGATGGGATGTGGTGGGATGGGATGTGGTGGGATGGGATGCTGGAGGGATGGGATGCTGGAGGGATGGGATGCTGGAGGGATGGGATGTGGTGGGATGGGATGCTGGAGGGATGGGATGCTGGAGGGATGGGATGTGGTGGGATGGGATGCTGGAGGGATGGGATGTGGTGGGATGGGATGCTGGAAGGATGGGATGCTGGAGGGATGGGATGTGGTGGGATGGGATGCTGGAGGGATGGGATGCTGGAGGGATGGGATGTGGTGGGATGGGATGCTGGAGGGATGGGATGTGGTGGGATGGGATGCTGGAGGGATGGGATGTGGTGGGATGGGATGCTGGAAGGATGGGATGCTGGAAGGATGGGATGCTGGAGGGATGGGATGCTGGAGGGATGGGATGCTGGAGGGATGGGATGCTGGCGGGATGGGATGCTGGAGGGATGGGATGCTGGAGGGATGGGATGTGGTGGGATGGGATGTGGTGGGATGGGATGCTGGAGGGATGGGATGCTGGAGGGATGGGATGCTGGAGGGATGGGATGCTGGCTGCCCGGCTGCAGCTGCAGCCTCTCCTCTCCTGTCAGCAGAGGAGCGCTCCTGAGCTCCTCACTTAGGCCATTCTCCTTTAGATACCAGCAGCACAACGCTGAAAACTTCAACTGCCTGGAAAATCAGACTGTTTTTGCCTTGCATCCTCTGATGTCCTTTTGTTCTTTGCTTGAATTAAGAGCTTTATGAAGCAAGGTTGCTCTTAATTATGAGTTTCTACAATACCTTTTATGGTGCAACAGCACCTTGATACCAGCTATCAAAATCTGTCAGGCTGAAGGGAAAATGCTGTCTGTAAAATGGCTTCTGCTTTGCAGATGGATTCCCTGTATGAATCCAGGACCAGGGGCCAGATCTCCACTGGAGCCATGCCAGTCCACACCAGCTGTCAGCACAGCCACAGAGGATCAAGTATTTCTGTGCCACCCCATCTCTTCATCACAACTGTCAGCTCAGGCCCCGCCACAGAATATTTATTAGTGGTGACAACAGGAAAAGATAGAAATATCAGCTCTTAGTTTGACTTTTGCAAAGTCAGTAAGTAAAAAATATACAATTTTGTCCTCATAAAGGGATGAAAGTTGCTGGAAAATATATAGGGGGAGAAAACCAAATCCTTGGGGCTTAGGGATAGGTTTGCTTTTTGCTTAATGAAGGATTGGCAAAGGACTTACACTGCATGAAACCAGACATTCCTCTCAAATTCAGATGCTGAGAAATGAAGCAATCAGTGAAAGCACCGAAGCACTGGTGTATCCATGGGTCTGACCATGCAAAAGTTATAACTAAGTGCTAAGGATTGTTCTGTACTGAGAGACAGTCTGAAGTCTTTGCATTTACATACCAGCTGTCATCAAGGCTTAACCAAAGTGTTTCCAATTTCTTTTTATTGTATTTTGTGTTGTGTTTATGTGTTGGAAATCAAGGCACAAAGCCTGCAAGTCAGGGTGAAAAAAAGGACAAAGACAAATTAAATGAGGTGCCAGTGGAACTCAGGTGCGTATATGCACAGAGAACAATATTTAAACTCTCTGCTCGGCTGCTGTCTGAACTTATAGATATCTAAATGTCCACCACACAATTCTTCACTACTCAAAAATTCCTTTATATCTCTCCTCTATAGTAAGTGAAATAATTTTCAGTCCACACTTATGGCTCTCAGTCCAAGCCCCTCCATCCCACAGCCAAGCCCTTGCCATGATCCAGCACCTCCCCTTCCCACCAAACTGGGGACAATGCCAGGGCAAAAGAGCAAAACTCCCTTTGGACTGTGTCTGGTTGGAGGAGCTTCCCAGAGACCCCATGTTTGGGACTAAACAGGAGCTAAGGTTAATCTGCACAGTCTGTTTTTGGCAACTGATTTCTGGCTCCCACCTGGAAGGTGGTTGAGTCTGACTCCAAGTCTGGTTTGGAGCCCCTAAACTGCAACATAAATGGAGGAATAGAGATCTTTGGGTCTCCTGCTGGAGAGACACACTTGCAGGTGCCCCACAGGACTCCAGCCCTGATAACTCTGCCTACAGCTGCAGTGGCACTCGGTGTGGGGGGCTCCTGTCACTTGACTTTGCATCCGGGCTGCTAATAAGAACTCCCTTGACTAGGAAGACATCACTGCAGAGAACAAAACCATCTCCTGCTGAACTGATTATATTTACTGTAAAACACGGAAGCAAATGAAATCTCTGATTGAGAGAGAAGGAGAAAGCTTTTAATCCCGCTCTATGGCGCTTGCCAGATTGACAAGTCTAGAAATACAAATGGAAGAGTAATTATACAAGACTCACGTCGCTGCTCAGATTTATTTTTCCAAGTGTAAGAAAGAGAAAGAGACAGAAAAGGCTTGTTATACTGGTTTCTATAGTTGTTAGTGCAAATTGATTAGAAATCAAAGCTCAAGATGTTCCAAACTACTCAAAAAAACTTCTCCTCTGAGCAGTGACACAATCAGAATGTTATGGATGACACAACATAAAGGGGGGGAAAAAATGAAGAAAATAGCCATTTGGGGCAAAGTCATGTTTTCATTGTTACAAGTCCTAGAGCTCTTTGTGGAAGAAGGGGGAAATGTCTATGCTACTTGGTCCAAACAATTTTAAAGTTATGTGAGTAAACTCTAAAAATATCCATTAAATCTTTGAATTCGGTTGCTAAATGGAAGGATAGAGAGGACTAAACAGTGAAGTGTCTGTCAAGTTATAGTCACTAAATATTGGGAGAAGATGCATCAGGACTTTGGGTCAGGGTTGAACTCGGAGCAAATGAATTTCTTCAAGGGCCCTTGAGGACACTGTACTTTATAATTGAACTTGTACTTCCAATTTGAGACCTGAGCATCCATCACACAAGGCATTTTTAAAAAATACAGCATAGACAGGATTCATCTTGCCTAATTCAAAACATCCACGCTGGAGACATCTGTGCCTCACTGAGCGTCCCATCCTTTGTAGCCATGAAGGGAAACAGGAATTTCTACTGCATGCTCAACTGACTTATTTTAGATATCAGCTTTAGGGCAAGGTGAATCATGCCTTGAATGTGCCAATTTCCCTGTGGTGCCAAAGCAAGACTAGACAACCAGTTTGTTTGCTCAGATGAATCCCACGTGGCTGAGGCTGATAGATTTGTGCTATGATCTGGCTGAATTTGGGCTGTCTGTGGTTCCAAGTCTTACATCACCCTCTGGAGAGTCCTGTGTAGCTGTGCCTCAGTGGATCCTTAGAGGTGGGTTGGAAAACAGCAACTGCCTCCAGATATCATCGGTTCTGACAATTGCTGTGGTGTGCTAATGAGTCTGGATGGCTTCCCTGGAGAAACAAATCACCTTAAACATTTAAGTTGTCCCCAGAGCTTTTATAAAGTTTGAATCAAGCAATTATAGATTCAGACTAATTTCAGCAATGTTGGTACGGACTTGTAATGGGAATAATCTGCATGCTCAAGTTTTTGCTTTTTGGTGGATGTATATTAATGCTCCAGATAGCAGCATCAAGACAACAATTTACATTCTAGTCTTTCCTCCTTTGGTGAGGAGCCTTATAGGTAAAGATTCACACTGCACAAGGACACTGAATATTGAACAGGAACTTTCCTTCCAAATTTTGTTTCCAGAAGGGTTTAAGAAAGATAACCAGAGTTTTATGCATCTGATTAAAAAGCCAACGCTCCAAACTCTATGCATGTAGGTTTCTGGCATTATTTCTGTTATGGTCATAATCAGCTGCTTGCCCATTCCAGCTGCTAAAACACACTAGACAGGACTTGAATTCCAAATATTATTCTCATCACCATGGTATCCTGTGCACAGATCCCCAAAGGTAATTAAAGAAGTTTGAGGCTCTGACTCCAAAGGCCAGGTCCATAAATAATTTCAGCTCTCGCAATTAGGTGACATAGTGTTTTGTTTTGAGACTTTTGTACTGCAGGAAGTGAATGCAGAAGCTGCCTTGCCTCCAGCTGACAGGGAGAGATCAGGGCACCCCCACAAAAAAACACTCACAGAGCAGAAAGTCAGGTCAATGCAAGCTCACAGAGGATGCTGCCCAAAGTGACACATCTGTGAGCTCACCTCTCCTGGAGGAGTCTCCTCACCCAGGCTTGCAGCTCCATCTCCTCAGGGTCTTTGGACAGAATCCTCCTTTCCTCCTGGGTATCAGTGTTAAAACCTATATTAAACACAAACACCATTGGCACACAAACATCAGAGAAAGACCCTCCCCCCCTCACCTGCCAAATTCACAGCAAGAGCTTTAACTGCGAGGTGACAAAGCAGAGACCCTTTGCTGTGCTGCCTGCTTGGCCCAGTATCCTCACGAACATCCCAAATCCCACATTATTTTATAGGCAGCAGCACAAGCAAAACCAAGTTACTTTTCTGGGAGAGGGCAGTTCTGAAACTTTATCTTTAATCCTCCCTCCCACAATAAACAAAAATAACCAGGATTCAGAGTATATCTTTTCCTGCTTTTTTTTCCTGTACATAAAAAGTACAACAGTTGAGGCTGAGCAGCAGCAAACATGTAGATATAGAGGACTCATAAAGTGCAAGGAGAGACATAATCAAAGTCAAACCTGACAGAATTGGGTGGTGGTTGGAGACAGGTATTATGTGTTGTTAAATTATATTTTACTTGCATCATGTGCATTTTGCTTTAACTGCCAGGTTCCTTCTGGACACCACCCTTTCTAACCTGCACGCAGATATTTTCTTTTGGGAATAGGGAGAGGAGAGCAACTCATAGAGCTATTAAAAGTGACTAAAAGAAGAAAGAGCAGAGGGTTGTTTTAAGATAGGAATGGAAAGTCCTGGGAGGACTGGTCCCTTGGAAGGATCCCACCTTCTGCATAAGGGGAAAAGGACTTTGCCTGAGGAGCACCAATGTTTGTACTGGATCTTCATCCTGCAAAAATAACAATTAATGGATTTTACTATGTAATTTTCTACACTTCTAAAGATGGTTCAGGAAGCACAGGATCAGCATTATTCAGTTGCATGTTTACTCCATTTTAGATCCTGCAGCTCCAGGTTTTTTCTTTCTGTCCATTTTGTTCTGTTCCTTTCCTTCTGCTTCAAGGATGAATTGCTGGTAATCCATCTCAGGTGTGTTGTCAGTCCTAAACACTGTCAATTAAGTGTCTTCTGTCAATTAAGGAAGATTTGGTCAAGCTGCCTTCTCAGTAATGAACATCTTTTTTGAAATTACAACTTTAAATTATACTATTTTCCATAATGTAGAAGCTATGAAGGAAAAGAGAATAAAAACCCTTGGGAAGAAACATGTATTTTTCCCTCCTTCACTTCCATCCTTGCCATCTTCCATCAGTCTGACAAAAAGCTGTTTGTAAAAGCCTCTTGAAATGAGGAATCTAATATTCAATCACAAAAAGATTAGCCTTTGACTGTACTTCACTCCCTGCTACACTAATACAATCAGCACAGGAAATGTTATCCAGGAAGGGGTTAGGGGAGAGGATGGAAGACCAGGTGGTGCTGGAGACCTACGTTATAAAAGTTTATTTTTCATGAAGCACGACTTTTATTTGCTTCTAACTTTAGGAATTGCAGTGCTGGAGATGAAACACACAGCAGGAGATGTTCAGTCACGTGTGCAAGGGCAGGTGTGCTGCTGAGTCACTGCTGAGCTTGGGCTGACCTGTGGAAAGGGGACAGGAAAACTGGGATTACTTTGGAGAAGTTAATTCAGAGCTAGAGCAGCCTGCACACACCATGCCCAAAGTGTCACTCACAGCACCAGGAACCACGGGATACCTGGACAGAGTGTGGGCACTCAAATATGGGAGCACAATCCACAGAACATTTATCACCTGAGGCTCCTAAAGGGCCATAAACACATAATTTTTGCCACTGTAATTACCCAGCTATCTGGAGTTTTGCTGCTGCACTCAGAAATGTTGTCATCTCAGCAGGACTGTGCGGGTTTGCATCTATGTCATGTACATGCCTGTTGGGATCTGCAAATTAGGTCTTTCTGTGCTTAAATTCCCTGAGCAGTCTCAGCTTTTCCTTAGGTATGAAGCACAGGGGAGGATGCTCTGCACAGATTTTGTCTCATGACCCAGGAGCTCAGGCAGCCCTTTCAGAGCAGGAGATGGGACACATCACCTCCCCTCCCAAAACAGCTGCAGCACGGGAAGAAATCTAAAGCTGGGGAGAGAGAGAGAGAGAGAGAGAGATCTGCATGATTGTGCAGCCCTGATGAAAGCTCTGACCCTGCACAAAGGCTTGGGATTTGCAATCTCTGTACAGGCACCACATCTGCATTTTGTATCATTTTCAGTAAGTCATGTAGCAATTCTGCACCTTTGCAGCCTCAGCAGCAGAAGAGATGTCTGATCTCCCACAACATAAGCCACCCTCACAGGATAAATATGTTACATTTTTGTGGCACACGCTGTCAGATGCTCTCTCAGTGCTAGGATAAACCAGAGTACATGGAAAACAGAACTGATGACAAGTGTCATTAAATCTCCAAGTAACTTTTTTTTTTTGCCCTGAGATGTCCTTCCTGAAGCCACAGAGAAGGACATTCGATAAATACACGTGTCACCATTACTTACATCAGTAATCTAGCAGACAAGACTGTGGGATTGACATGATGGCCACAGGGGCTGAATTTAGGTCACCTACGAAATGAATTAAAAGCTTCTCCTTATCTCAGTGCCACATCTCTCCTCACTCACACCCTTGTCTGGCACAAAGATGATGAAAACTAACCCACTGATTGCCAAGTGACTTCTAAACACCACAGCTCCTTAATCAGGGTACCATACCACATTAAACTGGTACAGCCACAACAGCAAAGCTCCAGATTGTGTTTGTCCCCATGTAGTTACTGCTACAGATCTCAGTGACCAAGATCTGTGTGTGAGCTTATCCTCAAACAAACAAACAAACAAACAAAGCTAACAAACACAAAAACAACAGCAAAAAGCCACACACACAAAAACAATAAAAAACCAAACAAAAACAAAAAAACCCAAAAACAAAACAAAACAAACCCAATGAGGACCAAAGGAAAACTCTAACAACCAAAAAGGAAGAACCCACACATGCAAGATTCGAGCATAGGCTTGCAGCAGATCAATTGGCTGGTGATACCTCTGCCCTTTGTTTCACCCCCACTCCTACAGAGTGAGCTGTGCAGCAGAGATGGCTTTGGGCTGAATGACAGACTGCAAGCACAGATTACCACCTAGAAGGGCCAGTCGAGCCCTCTGCTAGGAAAACATCTCCCTTGTTCCCATTTTTAAATGATTTATGGTTTTATAAAGCACACTAAATGCCTTTAGTGCCCAGATTCTCATGCACTCATTACTGATGTCCAAACAAACCTGCAGCCAACACAAAGACATCCTCACCTGAAATCAAGGCATGTTTGAGTCTTCTCAAGGTTGAAGAACAGCAGGTGAAGGAGTTTTCTGGTGTCTGGGGAGTATTTTTTCTAGACAAGATGAATAAAACCTGAGCCTGGTAGCTAAAGGAGCCCAAATCCTTCATCACTCAACTCTCAGTTGTGGAAAGGAACCTAATGTGGTGGGGTTGGGGTTGCAGTGCTGACAAGAAAGGCCTGGAGTTTTAATCAGGAGCATTTCTTGTGTTTGGTTCTGCTTGGGCACCTAGGAGCTGACCCTGTATGCTTAATAGGCAAATTCACACTGCGCCAACAATCTCCTGGGCTTTCTCTCCTGAGTCAGCTTTGCAAAATTTCATAGTTTTGGCTAATGATTCTGATGACAACCAGGAGCAACATGCTTTGCTGCTGCCTCAGAAACAAAGTGTGATCCCTGTGTGAAATCTCCTGCTCTTCACAGGGCTGGTGGGGTCCCAGCAGCCCATCTGTGGGGGCTGGCCAGCTCAAAGCAGTGAGGCTTGGCAGAAATCAGAGGTTAAAATTACTGTACAACCGTTTATATTTGCTCTGATGTATTAGGATGAGAGTAAATGAGAGGAAGGGGAACTTTCCTTTTTAGGATTACCTCTTTTATTTTGGGGGGTTTGTCCTTGAAGAGCTTTTTGAAAGGCTGCCAAACGAGGCAGCAGCGTGTAGGTGTGTACCAGAGGATAAAGCAGCGTCCCATGGGGAGACAGGAGGGTGGCATGTCCTGCCCAAAGCCATCTGCCTGCAAAGGGAGAGGCTGCACAAGGGAAGCAAGTGGGCAGTGAAGAGTGTGTTTGTGTGGGAGGAAGCAGGAGCAGGTGCTGGACAGGCACAGATGCCAGGAAGGGCAGTGGGCCAAAGTCAAGCCAGAGGAAGAAGAAGCTTCTGGGGATATAAATCAGGTCAGGGTGGTCAGGACATGCATGCAAATGACACCCTAGTAGATGTCTCCTTTCCCCATTCAGAGAGATATTTTAGGGTCTATTAGACCACGGATTAAGACAACTAATTTAGCCATGCCTCACATTGTACTTTAGCTTGTTCCATAATCACCAGAAGATAGAATTTGGCTTTAATCATTTCTCATCCCAGGGACAAAGCCTGCTTTCTCCCAGTGTGCCAAGACAATTCTATGAGATTAAAATTATGTCTCTTGCAAGATTGTCCAGAGCCTGCCTTCAAGGGTCTCTTTCTAATTGTTTTCAGAGGCTGCCAGCCTTGCAGGGTGTAGCACCAACTTCAGATGATGTGGGGTGGAAAAGTCTTTTTAAAATTATTTTTTAAATCAGAGAAAGAAAGAAGGCTCTTTAATTCCATACAGAAAATCACTTCTTCCAGCCAAGCAGCACGGGGAGCACAGGCCTTGGAGTTCATGGTTCAAGAGTGCAATCATTTGACATGCAAGCACTTCCAGGAGGCAAAAGGAGGGGAGGCCAACCTAGGCTGAGACTGTGACTGACCTTACAGTAGAAAATCACAATTTGCAGAGCTCTTCTTCAAGGACCTGGCTCCACAGACAATCAAGGCGTTCACCTGGGCAATCAGAAAACAGTAACAAAGGTATCAAGGTGAAAAGTTTGGACTTAGGATTATAAGGTTGGGAAAGAAAAAAAGAGCTAGAGCCACCCAAAAATAACCCAAAAAGCCCTGATTGGGAATGGCACTTGGATTTTAGAAAACTTTGATATTTTTTCAATCTCACTGTTTAATTAGGACACTTAAAAATGCAGAGGAGAAAAATTACAACAACAGCAACAAGCCCAAACACACCCTACCCTGGGAAAAGTCTTTTACCTGGCACTGAAAAAGCCACCAAGTGACAGAATGTACTGTGGTAATTCATGTCTGTGACATTACAGTGATTTGCATTAATGCACTCACCATAAATTACTGCAAGTCAAAGCACTCTGAGGAGAGACAGACAGAAAGGAATATTCAAGGTTCTTGATTATTTATCAGTTGGCTGAAACATTTAGAGACCAATGAGAGCATTACATATCCTACCCAGTGAATCCCCTCACAGCAAAGGATTTCACATTCAGATGAAAGTTTCCACTAAAGGCTGGAGGGAAAGGATGTGCAAACAAGGTCTGTGTGACACAAGGAAATTTCAGCATTGTAGACAGTGAATTTGGATCCCTGGAAGCCACGCCAAGGATGCTTCATTAGAGGGAAGTTATCAGACTAAACATATTTCCAATTTCACTGCTATCATCTTTAATTGAAATTAAGGGCAGTTAAACCACATAATTTATTCTTCCCTCTTTGCCTTGTGCTTTTTTCAAGATACTTCATGCAGCCACCTAAGCAGCTTAAAGACTTTGCCTTCCATGAGTTCACATTTCGGCTCTCCCACGCCTCCCAAATGCTGCACCATGAAAATACCACACTGGAGAACAGCTGAACAGAACTTTGTCTCAGATGACATTTTAAACCATTCAGGAAACACTGATCACAAGTAGATATTTTCCGGTAGTTTTTTATATAAATAACATTTAGGTTTCTGCCACAAGTCACTTGTGTTCCTCTATTAGTGGATAACAACTGCGAAGTGCAGTGATTCACTTGTGAGTGCAGTGTGATGGGAAGAACCAGGTTGGGAGCAATAGAGAGCAAATAGGAGACAAAGTACTCACCTAATGTTTCTAAGAAACCAACTTGAAAGGCTTGTAAACTTCTATAATACTTCCTTTTTCTCTATCATACTTAAATTTCCTTTGCATTACGAATTCTTCACTGAAGAGCACTGTAGACTTGGCACTGGCTTTTTACAAAGCCATTCTTAAAAACATTTCATCAAGGTGGAAAAAAAATTCAAAAAAATCCTAAGGCCCTGCATATGATGGCACCCTTTTCACTGATGCAGCTCTCACACTGAATTCAGTCTGTTCTTGGCAACAACATATCCAATAATTTCAGCGTGAGCCATGGGAGATAAGGACCCCCATGGTTCTGAATTGCCATCGTGCTGGACTGCATGTAAGTGATAACTTAGCATTTTGGGATAGAAAATACTGAGTATTTTACTCTCTTGTAACCTCCTCTTCATCTCAAATTGGTTTTTTGTATGATATTTTGAAATATTTTTCCCAGACTTTGTATCTTTAACAGAAGTTAGACAAAACCTGAATCGTCCTGTGTTTGGCAAATGTTTTGCTGCAGATGCATTTTTAAATAAACAAAGACCTGGGCACACAATGTGAGAGTGGGATGTGCTGCTGTAATTCCTCTACCCAAATATCTCAGTACATCTGTGATGCTGCTGCATCACCTAACGTTAACATGTGCAATTTATAGAGAAGAAATGGAGAGAGAAAATGTGCTGAAATAACTTGCCTATAGCAATATGCTGAGAGATCCAGTGCCAGGGCTGGGAATTAGAGCTCAATTGATTTCTGGTATCCAGCCCCTTGCATAATTCACTAGGTCACAGTGACAAGATTTAAATACGGGACTAATTGAATGTTCATATAGGAATTGCTGCTCTTTTGGTCTGGCTTGATGCAAAGTTGGAGAAGGAGAAGGATACAGAGGAGAAACTGAAGCCTCTGGAGGAAATTCTGGGGAGGAGGGAATAGCTGGAAGAGAAGGCTGCTCAGTCCTCCTCCTTTTATCTCAGTAGCAGGTTAATTCTGGATGACAATTTAAATGTCAAACAGAGTTGATCTATTTCACCAGGGAAAAAACCCATCTCCTCAAATCCCTGCTGACAGAGCAGGAAGCACCTGGCTCCCCAGTGGGCTGCTCTAGAGGAGAGAGCTGAGCTCCCCAAGAACCTTAAAACTGCCTCCAAGAGCAGGAACCTCTCCTGAGGAAAGTGACCACAGACCCAGGGTCTTGCTGAAGTCACCCTTGAGCTGCTGTGAACAATCATAAACAGAAACATGAGATGACAGAAAATATAAACATTAGGGTGAATATCTTCAAAGGAAAATCCTCTCAAAGGTCTGGAAAAAAACGCCAAATGGGTCAGGGCAATCACAGCTTCTCCCTTCTCTGGGCTGTCCATCACATCTGGTGTAAGATTCCTCCTTCTGTTTCTTGGGCAGGTGGTTCGAATGCTGCATGTCCTCCAGCTCCTGATGGAGTGTTCAGTGGTTGTGCTTGCTGGGAAGATGTTTTCCCAAACCAGCTTGCCTTGGGAGCAGCTTCTGGCTCCCAACACAGCTCCACTGAGCCACTCCAGGCTTGCTGTGTTCCTCAGCACACACACTACAGATACTCCTACTCCTCCCACCAGAAAGCCAGAACTTTTTCCTCCTCCTCCTCCATTGTTCAGCTGGCACAGGAGAGAACTCACTGCTGCCCTGACTGTGTGGCTTGTCCCCAGGATCCTGAAGGAACTGCCCAGGTGTTTTCCCCTACCTTGGCACTACTGAAGCATATTCTTCCCAAGACTTTCTCCTGCAAGACAGCAAATGCCAGGAGCTTGGGGTAGGATGAAGTTTTAATTCTTTTGTAATCTCCAAAGCAGCCAATTCTTCCTCACCCATATGGTATTCCTTCAGCCTCCCATTAATATATACAGGACATCCCTGGGATACTGGAAGTCCTCCAGGTGTGTTTCCCACTGTAAAACCTGCAGCAACACCCACTTTTCTTCTTTTGCCACAAAAGCCACAGATTCTCCACCTGCTCCAGTATTCAGGACCTTTGGGAATGGCACTCTCAGGCACTCCCAGAGGAGTGCAACAGTGAGCAGGTGATGTGTGTGCAGAGGCCAAGTCAGGGCAACACAGTCTGTTCTCCAGAGGTGGGTGCTATCAGTTCCTAAAAGTTTTGTATGCCAGAAGCTAAATCACGATCCAGTCTTCCTAAAGGAGTGTCTAAACAATTTCTGTCCCCCCAAAAAAGCCCTTTGTTTGGATTGCCCCATGGAAATATTTACTTTTCAGAGTTCATTTAGGAGCAGGAGCAAACCACAGCTGTTCCCACTGGCAAAGATGAAGCTTGCTCAGATGCAGATCTAAAAACCCTATTTCAATTCTGCAAACCCCACTGAAAAGGTTTTACTGAGCTTGGTAATATTTAAGGTCGTGTGTCTCTGCCCATGTCCCCTGCCCACTCCCTCACCCAAAAAAAGCAAATCCAAAGCCTTCAGTAACTCTGAAGAAAAAAAAAAATTAAAAGCTCATATAGAAAAAGAGAAAAGCATCTGGTATGGTTTTTCTGGTTGCTTTTTAGGCTTTTTAGTTAAGCTAGTGAAATATATTCAACAAAATTACTTCAGAAAGACTTCTGACCAAAAATCCCCCACCTCTTTAAAATGCATCACCCAATGCCAGCAGGAGAAAAAGAATATCTGACAGAAAGGGAATGTTCTGTATCCTTTTTATATGTCACCACCCGGGGTGTCTCCCCAGTTCACAGACAAACTGTACTGATTCCTGTGCTGGAAATGCTGGACACACTGATGGAACAGCCAGTTCTTCCAGATCCCTCATGCTCAGACAGTTTCTGCAGGTGGGATCTGTTTATGGAAATGTAAATACCTTGGCTGGGCTCTGAAATTACTTCGAGCAGCTAAGAAGCCACTGACCAAAATCATTACAAATGTTTCTCATCTTCACAGGGTCATTTGGAGATGAACAGATACAACTCACCTTTGGACTGTCACCAAAGCAATATTAATAATTATGAAAAATAACTTGGGCTTTGTGCGACACCACAAATCTAGAGCGCCATGTCTGGGACTGGCCTTTCCTCAGTGACAAATTCTAAACAACAAACATTCATAACACAAGTCCATGAAGTATTGCCTGTAAAGGATAATAAATCCTTTGGCAATACGAGGAAGGTAGGAAAATCTTCCTGGCACAACTATTGTTAACACTGTCTGTGCATTCCAGTGGCAAGTGCAGCTGGATTCCCAGCTCTGGAGGAGGGTGTACAGAATTATTATGCAAAATGTTATGCAAAATATTCCTTACAGATAAATGCTAGCTGAGCCATACACCTGACTACTGTCTTTAAAATATTTACACCTGGAACAGGTAAATAGATATTTTTTTCCTGTATCTCATCTATAATATCTCTAGATATCTCTACCAGTCAGAAAAGACACCTTCTACCCAGGTGCACAGGAAATGTATTTAATGCTCTTTCCCTCTCAAAATCACTGTCAGGTTTTAATTCAGCTCCTCCCGGGCAAGTGCCCACCCTATGGCTCAGTCATCTGAGATATTCTGACTCAGACTCTGAGGTCTTTGAATTCTCAGGGTTATGATCAGTGAAACATCTGAGCACACAACCAGATGTGATGGACCACAGAGTGAACTGTTCCACAAAAATCACTGCATACAAGATAGCTAATCTATCACTGCTGGACATGGCCTGAGGCTAGCTAGCAAAATACAGAGTTTCTGGGGAAAAAATAAAGGTCTTTCACCTGACAATAAAAAACCCCAAACCCAGCAGACAGTTAAAAAGTTATGATTTGCAAAAAATACATATAAAGTACAAACACTTCGATTTAAAATTTAAAAAAAAAAAAGCCGGAAATGGCAAAGAGTTTCAGTTGTGTGGAAAATACAGACAAGTAATAATAGAGAGTACAAAATTCAATGAAAACTTTATAAAGTTCAAAAATTCAACATAATAAAGAAGGCAACTTGAAACAAAGAAATCCCAAGTGTCAGGTACAACTTTATTGTTGAACATTAATGCTAAAATTGCAAACACTGATATCAAAAGGCAACTTCATGTAATCACATTAGTGGGAGATAGGAATTGGTGGGGCTTTTCCCAGCAGATTTCCCCAGGGATTAACTCTTGGCTCAATATTATTTAATATTTTATCAATGTTCTAGATGCTCATGTAAAAATTTCTCTAGATAATAAACAGATGTGATAGCAGTAGATGATCAGAAATTAGTTTTACAAAAGAAGCTGGGTTTGGAGATGGGTTTTTTTTTGTTGTTGCTGTGTTGGCTTTGGGGTTTTGGGGTTTTTTTTGAAGGATCACTATACAGGCAAATTGATTCAAACATAACTAAACACAAAGAAATCCTTCTGGAAACCAGGAAGATTTCAATAAAGAATTGGAAGACAAAGGATTATGAATTCTTGTCTGTCAGAGATGTCTCAATTTAACTGATCTTCGCTTGGGAGCAAAAGCTTCGTTTCATGGGTGCTTCATATTAACACACTTATTGAGCCTAAGTTACATATTGCATATGACATTAAAAAATAATAAAAGACCTGTAAAGACCTGTGATATGTAATCAAAAAGCAACAGTTAAATTCTCAGTAGTTTGCAGAGACAGGACAGCAAATGCTCTCTGGAAGTCAGTGACTTTGTAAATCCACTCTACTCTGGAAATTTATTTTTCTAGACAATACTTAGGCTCTTCAGATCTAAGTTTTAAAATGAGTCAGCTAGAAGCAGAGAACAGGAAGATATCTAACTTCCCTTGATTTGTTCCCATTTTTACAGCCAAATAATAGATGTATTCTTGAAAGTTTCTGTTACACATAAAACCCACATCAAAAATTGCTATAAACCCCCAAATTCACAGGCAAGGCAGGCCAATAATTTCTCTCTAAATGTAATGGGCACTGACAACCTGATCCTGCCTATCTGGGGACAAGTGATGACCTGAGCCAGCAACCAAAGACATCACAAATACAGATTCTACCTTGTATGACAATTGTCCTTGACTATGTTTAATTACCTATTAAATAATCCTTTCAGTCTCACAGGACAGAGACTTGTTCAGCCTTTGTGTTCAGAGATGTTGCTGAGTGGATTGTTATTATTGTTATTATTGTTATTTCTCTGAAAGAAGCCCATGAGAAGTTGTCTCACTTTCATAAGGAGGTCTGGGTCCTCCATCTTACACAAGCCTTTGCTGGCATCTTTGTCCTTGATTTCAACGCTCTTTATATCTGACATGTCTGAACCAAAGATGTGAAGAACTTTCATTGATATAATAAGTTTCTTGAAGTTTGTTAGAATTAATACAATACATTTCTCTCCTGCTACATCTTTGCATTGTGCTGCCACTTCAAACACAGAGCCCACTTAGCTGCTTCTAGAAGACTTCAGATGTCAAGGCTATGAGGGTCCTCTTGGAGCAGTCACAATAAAAATCTCACTTCAAATACATGCTTTTAAACAACATCTTTACAGAAAAGACTCCTATTAAAATAACAAAAAAAAAGTTTTTCATTGGGAATTATCAAATGTGTTGCAGAGCAACAGGTTCATCTGTATTGAAGAGAGGAAAATATTTGGTATCCTACAGAGAAACTCAGAGAGAACCAACAGTTCTTCTGAGAAGAGATAAAAGCATCATCCCCACATCTGTGTATGAAAAAGAAAAAAAAAAAAACCACAAAAAAACCAAAATTAATGATTAAAGAAATGTAAGTTAAAAGAAAAATGGAAATCAGATACAGGAAGAGATGTTTGTACAGTGCCAACTACATATGAAATGTATCAGTAACAGTTATAAAGACCAAAATTTTTAATCACAGGCACCAAACACACAAAGACTGATGGGCTTTTCACTTTGCTCATGGAAAATTCTCTCACACATAAATATTCCAGCTCTGCTGAGCTCAGTGGGCTTGTGCACTCTGTATTTAGAGTCTTGGATGACCATGGAAGGCTTTCCTTTTGAGGACAGAAGGAACTCTCCAGCTGCAGGAAGCAGG
Source organism: Poecile atricapillus (assembly GCF_030490865.1). Taxonomy (NCBI): domain Eukaryota; kingdom Metazoa; phylum Chordata; class Aves; order Passeriformes; family Paridae; genus Poecile; species Poecile atricapillus. The sequence goes on from NC_081288.1 coordinate 6,317,677, forward strand.
GAAGGCTGGGGAGGGGCCAGGCAAGACCCATCCAAATCTGCCCCAGCCTTTGCTGTGGTTCTGTGCCAGTCCCCATGGTCAAGGAGGAACTCCACCCCAAGAGACTGGGGTGGGCAGGGCTCAGTCAGCAGAGGATGAAGGTTCCTGGGCTGGCTGTGCCTCAGTCTGTACAGGACAGAGCTCCACGAGCAGAGGGCAGTCTGGCAGCAGAAAGAGCCAAGAACACAAACTTGGCAATGTAAGGCTCGTCAGAGAGGTTTAAAACCTACTGAGAGTGGCAGGGAGTGAACATCCCATGGGAACAGCTCTCTGTGGATGAGAGGGGCAGCTCAGAGCTTGCAATAACCCCCCAAAATATGTCTAGGTTGACTTAAGAATTGGAAGAAAAGATCTACACAGGAAGAGACTTAATGGACAAAGGCAGAGAGCACTTAAATATTTAAGAATGTTCTTCATAGCTTTGAATTCTAATTTAGATAATTAAGAATTCTAGCTGACATTCTAATAAAGCTTTTTGAAAGCTTTGCAAAGAGCCATTCTCATTTTTCTTTTGTTAGCTCACTGCAGTGAGAGGTTCAGGTATGCCCACCTCAAAGCACCACCAGCATCTTCTAGGTCTACTCAGCTCCTGGTTGGGAGAGAAAGGAAGCAGGCAGTGCCTGATAAACAATGCCCCAAGCAGTAAGTCCAAAAGGTCAGACTAGACTTACCACAAGTTGATGTGAGAGAAAATATTTGAGAAATTCTGTTCAGCACAACAAAGTGCAGTTACAAAGACACCTCAGGAATTAAATGTTGCAGAGCAGGGGAGGGACTTTAAATCTTGTTAGGCTGACAAGTATTTATTATTTTTTCCACAGCAAAGACAAAAAAGCAAAGAGGGAATTTCTCCCTAAGCATCCCCATCATTAACATAGGAGTTAAAAATAAAAGGGCTGCAGGTTTTTTATATAAACAACACTACCAAGGAAGTGTCAGACAGAAGATGGCTGGGGAGGTTTTATAAAGTAGCTCAGCTATGCTAATGGTAAAACTGAGCATCTGTCAGATGCCAAGGATATAAAGACAGAAATTCTTGCTTGCCTTCCTAAATGACATGGATATTTGCTCCTCAAATTATATGAAGAAGAGTGGGTACTAAGTCACTTGAGAGGTTGGACACAACTCTTTGGTCTGCTTCAATAATTTAAAATAATTAAATGCAATTCCCTCACAGGATCACCATCATGGAAAGTGCTCCTTTAGCACTGAGCTCTTATGGCTGGAAAAAATTCCAACCCCACAGCAATCCACAGTATTGCTTAAAGAGAAAAGAATTGCAAGACAGAAGTTCAGACAGCTCACCTTTCTTTTCTGAAGATAAACCCCTTAAAAATTACTTATAAATCCCCAATGGCCTCCAGGTCATGGGTCAGGCTCATAGATGGAAACACAGTCCTTGGTTTAGCTCCAAAGACATCCACTGAGGTGGCCAACTTGCCAGCTAAGATTTTGCTGAGCCCTTCCAGAAAACAGCACACACAAGGATGAATCCTTCTGCATACGCTCAGGGGATATACCCAAGGTATGTTTAAAAAAGGCAAATCCAGTTCAACTGTACCTTGTTAGCAGCTGGCAAGTCTTTTCAAAGGTACAGCTAACTCTCCATCTTTGGATGGGTAGTTAAGTAATTTTCCTTTATTAATCCAATTCGAGGATAATTAGCAGTCATGGAAGTTTGGCTTCCCTCCTACAAGCCCCATTAGTCCAGCTGGAAAGGAAACTTGAGATCTCAGCTTAGGGTCATTTTAATATCAGAACATGATTCACTCCTAAAAGGGGAGGTAGACAAGGGCACCTGGCCTTCCAGTTAATAATAAAGTAATTACCGGGGTTGCACAGAACATTATTCTGGAACTCAAAGGCCTCTGTAAGAAGCCACTTAAATGAACAGGGAAAAACATCACCTGACCAACCCCATTGAGTGTAACATGAAGGTTATAATAAAAGTGATCTGCTTATGTGCCCAAAATCACACGTTCTGAAAGCATTTCAAAGCCTTTCAGACCTAACATTTACAATGATAAATGTGTGCCCAGCGTGACACCCCACCCAGTCACTGAAATCATGGGGTTTTATAATGGCATTTAAAGAGCAAAACTATTTTGTTCCTTTCTGAAGTTTGGCTACCAGAACTTTTCTCTGTGGGGAGCAGACAGAGCTGCACAACTTCCAGCAGGTCAAGCCCAAAGATGTTCAGCTCCAGAATTCATTTTTCCCCTCTCCTTTAGTGTTCAGCGTAATTTGGATAGAGTGGGGAGGACCAGGGAATGCAAAAACAACGCATTCTAAAGCTTTGTAGCAAAACCAATAAACCCCACAATAAACAACCAGCACCCAGGAGGAGCCATGAATACTTAGAGCAGACAAATGGCTAATTCTTCCTCTCTCAGACTTGGTGTGCCCAACAGAAACTGAACCCATCGGGAAAGCAAAGGGAGAAGGCAGGATGGATGCTCCCCACCTGGGTGCTCAGCTGCACAGCAAAAAGCACACCAGAGGTAACTGCTGCACTTTTACACATTACACAGCAAAATCACAATGAAGTATCAAAGCATCAAAGAAGTTGGGGTATAGCTCTGTACAAATCCAGCAGCCACAAATTACTTTCTGTAGCTGTGAGCATACTCATTTTATGGCAAGGAGAGACTATTCCTTCTTTATTCACTATATGCGATGAAATATTTACAGAGAATTCTGTGCTCAGCCATCCAATAAAGGCTGACTTGCTGCTTTGTGCTGACCAGCATCAAACTGTCAAATCATGGACACAACCTCCCACACAAGCCAGGTATCACTGGGGGAAAGAGCTGAGCAAAGCCACAGATCATCCAAGCCCTTCCAATTAACGGGATAATAGAAAGCATCTTTATCACTTACGATGCAGGTGCTGCTCACAGCACAACCATCAGGTAGACCTTTCTAAAGTGCTTATGATTGGCTTTTACACTCATAATTTCTGTTTTATGATCTACAAATCATGTACTTTGTACTTTTTCAGTGTTTTCTCCAAAGCAAAGTGACAGCGCTGCAACAGGAAGACTTTGAGACGGATTGGAGAATGCAATGAATTGACACAATGCATGAAGCTCGTGACAGGCTGACACAAGAACTGAAAGAAAAATCATTCACTGGAGAAGCAAACAGGTGGACATTTCTACTGGAATTGAAAAAAACTCAGATGGAAAAAAATCTGACACAGTAAAACCTAGGGAACAAAAAGGGAAAGCACTCTGAAGGGTTTCAGGAATTCCAGACACAAAGTCTGAACAAATAACATCAAAGCAAGATCTTCTAACACAGTCGCTTTCTTTGGAGACTGAAAAGTTGATTGGATGAGTTGTCTCTGAAGAACACTGAGGCCAAGGGGACTGTTTTAAAGCCACTTTAAGATACTGAACACAACACCCAGTTTGTGCTAGGTTACCTTCATGGGACTTGTGTCCAGGAATTTGAAACTGCTGACTTCCAGAACAGACCCAACTCCCCCTTCTCTCAGAGCATGGGCTCTCCATGATGTTTCAGCCAGGACACTGCTGGCCTTGAGTAGTGTTGGCAGATTTGGGTGCCACAATGGAAGGGAGATGTTAAACTATTAGAGAGAGTCCAAAGGAGGGCAACAAGGATGGTAAAGGGTCTGGAGGCCATATGAGGAATAGCTGAGGGTACCTGGTCTGCTCAGCCTGGAGGAGACTGAGGAGGGATTACAGTTACAGACAGCTTCCTTGTGAAGGGAAGAGGGGCAGACATCGATCTCTGCTCTGACAGTGACAGGGAATGGTCTGAAGTTGTGTAAGGGGAGGTTTAGGTTGGACACCAGAAAATTTTTTTACCTTTTTGGGCACAGGAACAGACTGCGCAGGGAAGTGGTCACAGAACCAAGCTCAAGAAGCATTTGGACAATGGGGTGTCCTGTGCAGGGCCAGGAGCTGGGTTCGATGATCCTTGTTTCCTTTTTCAGGGTTTCCTTCCCTGTGAAATTTCAGGGGAAGAAAACCCAGGTGTTGCTAGAAACAAGCTTCATACGAACTCCACTCCTAAAGGTTAAGGCAGCTGAGCATCACCATGTTTGAGAACCAGCCCTTCTGCTTCAAAGATCTGTGAGTTTTACTATAAAACACACATTGCTGATGGGTGCAAGGGGAACCTTGCACCAGAGCAAGCTTTTCCACTTAGCAAAACCCCAGTTTCCATGCTGAGTGCTAACATGCCTGAAAATACCACCCAACCCATCCGATGGTAGCACTGGAGATCACTTACTACCTGTGGTGTTATTCTCAGATCTGAGTTCTCTTTAGGGAAATATGGCAACAGGAAAGTTTAAAAAAGAAGGCACAGATTAGACAAAGTAATCTAATAGACTTTGTTATTGAAAAAACCCAAGTCCTAAGGGACAATACCACAAATTATTCGAAAAGATATTGCTGAACTTACAAATACAATGATTGAAGTGGATGGTTTGAACCAAAAGCAAACTTCAGCTATCCTAATTAAAGAAAGGAGCTCAGGGACCCCAGTTCCCAGCCCAGGCATTAATTCTTTACCTCATTTCCAGCAGAAAAATCTGACAAAAGCAATAGATTACTAGGAAACAGATTATTTACTTAACCACATCAAACATATTACACTGGCAGGAGGTCAGCCGTAGCTCCAAGCTGGCATGTTTCTGTGGGAGGACACAGCATTTTGCAAAAAAATCTTCCTTGGCCTGTGTGCAATATGATTTTTGGTGCTTGACCCCAGGCAGAAGCAACTTTAGACTTTGGATTCCACGGACTTGTACAAAAGTCTCCCCCACTACAGCATCCTTCACCAACTGCCAAATTCAATTGCATTCTGTCAAGAATTAGCTTTCCTGGAGAATTTACGACCAACTGCAATACTAAGAATATAATTTTTGTTCTCTTAATTTGCACATAATCTAGAAAGGAAATGCTGAAGAGGCAAACAATAACCTCTGATGTACAGCAAAAACAGCAGCAAAAAGACATCACAAAGCCTCTGAAAAACACATGTTGGCACATTATTAGAGAAAGAAGACAAAAGAATCACATCACACACAGCTCACCTTGACAAGGCTGACAATAAAGTCAGTAAAACAAACTAACAAAAAAAAGGAAAAAAGAAAAGTCAGAACAAGATAGCTTTGTTTTCTGATTATTCATTCTAAAGTTCCATTGATTTTCTACTAACATATTAACTCCATAAGCACAAAGAAAAGCTGTTGGTGTGAGCAGAGAGAATCAAATCACTCAGGAGAGGGACCTACGTGTTCCCTGCTGCAGTAAGTTCTCTTGGCACAAAGAACCCAGAAAATGGTGTCTTTCCCAGGATTTGGCAGTCACTTAAGGGCTATTCCAAAATGACTGCAATTATATTTCCAATTTCAACTGTTGGCCTAGTCATCTTCTCATTGCCACTCTGCCACTAAAAGCATTTGGATTGTCTTAATATTGCCCAAAAGAAAAAAGAAACTGCAGCAAATTATGCAGTAGCTTCATGCCATCTAAAGAGGAGACTGAAGGATACTTGGTTAAGTAGCTGTTAAACTGTAACCATGCTGCATTTACAGAACTTCACAAAAATGCAGTATTTAAAGGACTACAAAAAAAGATTATATTTTCCTCTCACTGAAGTATCGAAAGTGGAATGTTCTCTGCTGGAAATGAAACGGTGGGCGTTTGATGGCATATTTTAAATAGTATTCTTCTTTGTGCATGCAGTGTAATGCCACCCAAGGGGGAGATTAAAAAAAAAAAAGTCTGCAATTTGCAAGTCCATTTCAAAGTCATATTGAAGATGATGTGAAATTCAGGATAGGATTCTTGAGAAAAATCTCCCTGGAAAATGTGTACCTACCTCAGGGAAGCTTTGGATTTGCTTCCCCATACTGGAAGGCTGTTCTGTCTTTTGACATTTCAATGTTTACTGTTTGCATCTAATTTTGGAATTATTCTGTGGCTTACTACAATAGTGTATCTTTGACTAGCAATAAGGTACTTCTCTTCTGCATCCTCCATGATTTCTTAAAATCTCTGGCTACTTGTCTTGAAACTTAACTGATGGTGATAGAGCAGTTACTTTTACAAGAAGGGATTCATCCTGCTGACATATATTACAGAAGTAACTGACATTTACACATCTTAGCCCTGAGAAAAATAGGACTGTCCACTCCAGTCTGATAATTTTGAAACAATTGCAAATAATATCATGCTTTAAGGCTTTAAGTAGTCATCAGCAGATGTAGGAGAGAGTACTCTCCTTAACAGACTACTGGCTAAACAGGTTTTCCCTTTCCTCATGTTGCCTTCCCTAAAGTATAGACTGACCACAGATGGATCTGAGGAAAAGGAAAGAACTTTGCTGAGGTCAGATTCTCTTCCTTAGCTGCCCAGGGTAGGGTTTAGATTCAGACTGATCACCAAATCTGATGCCAAAATCTTCCCCTGGAAGGAGAAGCAGGGATGGCTTCTGTCTTCATTTGCAGTGTATAATCTATCTTGGTTATATAGGTAAGCAAGCACCTGGATCTTGCAATCACATCCCACTCACCAAAAAGTTTAGGACTACCAGTGATACCATGATCCTTCCTGTCTTTCTTCCATAGCCACAACAATTTTTACTGCACAAGACTGAAATGCTTCAGTACTACACTGAAGTCATTAGATCTAACCTAGCAGAGCATCCAAGTGAAAGGAAAGGCAACCACAGAATATACTCAATGTCCCTTCTTTTCTCTTTAAACCCTAATTAGTTTAATTTCACTAATTTTTTGCCATACAGAAGTTAGTTATGTCTCTTTACTTAGTCTTCTGTGTTCCTCTGTGTTAATTCTCCAAATCCCTGAGCTGAATTTGTCTCACCAACCACAAGGAAAGTCGTGACAACTGACTTGGACAAAAAAACCTACAGTTTATACAGCCCAAAACAGAGATCTTGGAAAATTATGAAACCATAGGAAGAAAGAAAATGTCTCAAGTATTTAATGCTGATACTTACCCCTCCCACTGTTTTCAGATCAAACAGTGACAACAAAAGCTCTTATGAGGATGTCTAATCCATGACACTGAGATGAACCCCCATATCAGCAGGGCACTGGAACAGCTTTGTCTCTCACTTCACTCTGCATCAAGTGGGTTTTGTTACTGGTACAAATGACAGACTCAAATCTGGTTGTACCTTGAGCCTGGTTTGTCCAGTTAAATAAAAATAAAAATGTATTTTGCACTACAATCAGATGACACAAGGCTGGATTGCTTTTTTTTTTTTTTTAAATAACTCAATAGCATTCTCCAGATGTGAGAGATGGAAGCCACACTCAGACTATTATTTTGCACTTAGATCAATGCAACTTTGCAAACTCCTTATGCCAACAATTCTCTTTTAAACTGGTATTGGGTAAGATTATTAGAACAAAACCAGAAAATTATGATCACAGTTTATGCTCCCAGTTTTTGCTAATGATAGGCTAAGGTTTAGCAGTGCAATAAACTATAATCAATAATCTTGCCACTTCTGCAGTAATGCAAAAATACTATATAGATTGTATCCACACTGCTTAGTCTAAAAATAAACATGTACAAATTAAATAGGACACATCATGTATATACACATGATTCATTTATGAAAAGCAATTGTTTGCGTTGAGAATAGCAGAAGTCCAGTTTGGAGCTAATCAGATAACTAAGAAGAAAGACAAAACAACATAAGCTTAATTATTATTATTTTAACATGTTAAAAATACAGTCACATCAAAATAGGTACACAGTTATAAAACTGTTGTAGATGAAATAAGAAAATAGTGTGTATATATTTTATATATAAAAATCTACATTATTTACTAACGCTGATACATATTCTGGAGCCTCATGTTGTTTGCACAAATAAATTGTACAGCTTTGTTATGAATTACAGAACCATCATTAAACACTGAGATTATTACACTTAGTCACAATATTATATACATACATTTCTAAGCTGCTGTAAGCAATCAGAACTAAAGTAAGCCCAAGTCATTTATTTTCACAATTTTAGTTTAGGATTTCAGTGTAGTGCTTGGCTACAGTTACTTCGCTGCGGTTTCAATATTTAAAATTGCCCAGTTATTAAAAATTACATCAGACACGTTATATACACAAAAAATTGTTTTGAAACACTAAGTAAATGTTACTTCCATTTGTAAAAATTGTTTTACTTCTGTACCTTAAAACTTACAGAGCCAACCTGCAGCAATAATAGGCACTAAAGCTCATTCTTTAAAGAAAAAAAAAAATAATATATGTTTCTATGTTTTCAGTTAACAAACCTTACAAAACAAAAGGGAACAGGACAACCTTCCAAACTGGTGTTGATACCAATGTTTAGTACTTCAGTGTTAGAGAAAACTCTCTGTTCAGTACTCCAAGGACCTCTCCTGGCGAGACCCTCCTCTGCCTCAGCTCCCAGTGAGGTGAGAGCGTCCTGCAGCTCACAGGACTCCATCCTACATGTGCCACTTCACCTGCTTTTAATTCCACCCCCAATTCACAGTCAAAGAAAGGAAAACACAAAGTAAAAAAGGCTGTGAACACTAATTAGAATTATTTACATCAGCAGGAGTTTAAGGTTCCTGTTAACAACAGTCAGGGTCATTTTGGTGTAAAACACCACACAGTGCAAGTCCCATCACAAACATGAACTCGCCAGCAATTTGGGGGGAAAAAGGGCAGAACACAACAGAATTCACTTGACAAAGCTTAGGAGAAAGGACACTGCATGCTCACACAGTACATACATACATATCAAGCCTGGAGCAAAGCTCAATCTCCTTCATGCACTTCACAGAGGTGTCAATGAGCTGCACAATTCTCTGATACCTGTGAGATTTGGCCCTGCAACCAGTTTTAGCCTGACAGCACAGCATGGCAAAAAGTGAAGGGTGCAGCACCATTTCTATATCTGGCATTAGTCTCACTGTGCTCCAGTCCTCTGCATATAGAACGACATTCTGAAGGTAGATTTGGATGAGAAGGTACAAATTCTCCACTTCTGATGCACTTAAAAAAACCCCTAAACACTGCCCTGAATTTAAGCACCATTTCTTAGCCAGATTAGAGACATTTTTGGCTTTCTGCTTTTCCCTGCCTGCTCCTTCCTGCTGAGGAAAAGGACAAACAGTAGTCAAAGGAGAGGAAATTAACTCTCACACATGATTAAATTAATAATCCCAAAGCATCTCTCCTGCCCAGAACAGATACTGGGATGCTGAGGCAGCTGTATAAAAAAGACAGAAATTCCCATTCAAAATGAATGGCTTCTTAAATAAATTACAAAGAAAAATTAATATGAAATTAAAGTACTTCACGAGCTTTGCCCAAAGTTAAATGCATTTAAATTTAAACTCTTTAGCTCTTTTCCACATGAGTTTGTGTACTGTAAGTGCACACTCACACAGGCGCACACACACACATCTGTACAGTGCATTAACAATGTCAGTCAAAATAAAACTTTTCAGTGTGTTACAGGTTTTAGGCAGAAGGATTGTAACACAAGTTATTTAAAATGTAAGGAGAGACGACAGCATGAACCACATGGTGTATATGAGCTTATTGCTATGTCTATGTGCATTAGATCACTTCCAGTAGCTTCCATGCAAGTCCAAGAACTCCACCAGCTTTCAACCAAAGCCTGAAACATCTCTGAAATAGTGTCATTATTTTTGAACTCACATGAACCATCCACATTTCAGAGAACTGAGGTGGACTACTAGTAACACAGTACTGTTCAACTGGTTTTGGTTCTTGCCATTTCACTAAGCATAGCCAGATTCTCAGAGAAGCACAGATTCATGCATAGACAATCCATCAGTTCTGCTCTGATAGTGTTGGGCTTGAGCTGATGGGCTTGGATATTGGTACTGTGGGGAACCATTCTCTTCAAAGGTTGGGGAAGTCCTGTATCTCACTGGACTATCCACAGAAACAGGAGGAAGACTGCGGTCTTGTAAAGGTGTTGGCTGGAAATGCTGGTATTTCTGGAAATTATCCAAGTGACCTTTGTTAAGGTCTTGGCTCCAGGGCTGCCTGTAGGGTTCGTGTCTGTAGATGTAGGTGGCATCTGGCCACTTTCTCTCCTCTGGTAAATAATCTGCTGGAGGGATTATGAATTTGACACCTGGAGAGGACCTCAAGCTGGTGGTGTAAGCATCAACAGGAGCAACTTCTGTCTGAGCAGGGGCTGGTGAAAGAGGATTTTGGCGACTGGCAGGATAGGAATTCATTTGCAGCTTATTTGGGGAATAATCTACTGACATAAAAGGGTATGGCCTTCCAGAGGGGCTGGGTCGATTTCCGTGGTAATGCAGAGGTGAAGAACTTGTATTGCCTATACTGGAAACGTGCTTTGGAGAATTCCCATAGTAAGTAGGGGGATTACTATAACCTGGCAGTGGCTGTTTTACATTCAGTCCATGAGATGGACCATCAGACTGAGATGCGTATTTTGGAGATCTGGGCTGTGAAGTGAAGATGTAATTATTGGGTATTTTTAATGGAGCTGGTATTTTTTCCATTTGCTTTCTTGGACTACTAGAAAATGCTACATGCCCAGGACTTTGTGGATGAGCTCTCTCAAGCATCTCTTCAACAAGATTCTCGCTCTCAGTTTCATCCTCTGAAACATTGTCATACTGAGATGCATTAGACCCTCGCTTACCTTCATCAGCATCCAAAACCCTCACCTTTTGCTTTACATTCAAAGGCTGCACTTCTCCAGGACTTGGTGGTGGGCCCAAACCAGAATGGTTTACTGGCCTCCCTTTCACCTCTGCAGTGAGCTTCATTGTCTTTTCCAATATTTTGATATCAGACGGTTTATTCCACTTAGGTACAAATTCCCTTCTGGTATTGGAAGTAGCATTAGAATTTTGATTAGCAGCTGCATTATTGTATAGACTCGAGTTGTCTTGGTCTGTTAGCTGAGGCTTTTTTCTGCTATCTACGTCATTCTTAGGCAAACTGTTTTGTGTCTCTATTGGTCGAATCTTTTGCTGTTTTAAGGAAGGTTTCTTTTCCACAGAATTAATTATTTTTCGGTCATTTGGTGAACTTTCTGGTTCTTCTTCCATGGATGGTCTTCTCTCTGTCCTTCTTGCTGCTTGAGTACCAGTACTGTTCTGTCCATTAAGCATTGGAGTGGAGTTAAGCACAGAAGGTGAAGGTCCTGATGGAATCTGCCCCAATGGCTTCTTTGGAAATTCATCTTCTTTACCTAAAACAAGAAAAGGGATAACATAAATTCACCTCTGTGCAGAAGCTTTCTTTGATCTGTTTGTCATGCAAGCACACATAGCTAGAAATTAACTGGGCCTCTCCCTGGGTCACCATTCTGCTGAACACCTCAAAGGTTCTTCTTCTGTATACTGACATCAAACGCAGATTTTCTTTAGCCTTTCGTCCCAACCAGTTATTCCTTCCTACAGCTGATGCAATCTCATCAAGCTTTTGCTCTAGCATGAAAAAAAAAACCAACATTTTCCTAGATGACATGTTGGTTACAGTACCTACTCTGTATGGAACCCTCCTCACACTGTTTCATTAAACAAACTACTTTGTCCACTTTAAAAATCCTTCCCAATATCACTCTCCCAATCGATAGTTTTCCATTCATGCATCCTTTAATGTTCATCTCTCGCAAGCCACACCATCAGCTCCTCCCTCACATCCATAAAGCTCCCAGATGACATCTTCTGGGTGTAGCTCCTCATTAACATCTACACAATTAAGACCATGCTCCCCCTAAAGCCTTTCCTGCCTAGAAATTTCATTCTCAGTATTAAAAACTTGCAGTAAAAGGCTCTATACACAGAATCTTTCTTTCAGTTCAGCTTTTTATCAATATGGAACAACTGAAGCAGCTGACACCAATACTGGCCACGTTATGGTTTGAATTGAGTTTTCCATGGACAGGTTTTGCAGGACACAAGGACATCATTTACAGAATGAGAACATGAATGGAAAGTTCTCCCAGACTGGAGCTCAACACACTGCAACAGCCAGTGCTGAACATCAACTGTGCGTGTACCCAGAGCAACCCACACTGACATTCAGAAACAATAAAGAAGTGTTTCATGGCTCAATGCTGCTCAAAGAACAATCCACATCAAATTTTCTACTGCAATCAACACCCTTCATAATAGCAGCCAAAGTATTTTATCATATCTACTTGCATATAACTTATTTAATTGTGTAATCCATTACTTTCCCATTATAAGAAGAAAAGGTCATGCACTTCTCATTAAATGTATTAATCTAGATCTAATTCATTTGATGTTCAGCATTTAAAAAAAACCAGAAGTTTTAAAGTCAGCATTACCAAACAAGTCCTATTTACGGTGTATCTATTTATAAACAGAAGCTTTGTAGTAAGGAGGAAAAAAGAAATGGCTACCCTTGCTTAAATGCTATGCAAAATAAATTATATAAAATGGCTGTTGGTAAAATATTTTTGTCTAATCCCTGTTTCTTCCTAAGACAAGGACTGCAGAATCTCATCCCATCAGAGATCAGAGAGTTAGCACCTCACTTTCAAGGTATTTGTAATTTAAATTCTTTTTGTTTATTCTATAAGGGTTCACAGGAGTGAATACACACAAATGTCTCTCCCTGACAAGTGCTGTAGTTACAAGTGAGCTATGTTCATTTATACAGGCATGAGCAGGAGCTCAATCTTTGATGAGTGGTTCATGATACAGATACAGTGAGGATAGCCAGTAGCCAAGGTCACTGCTATTTGTTATAACAGTGCAACAAACCAGCAGCATGGATCAGCTGCCATATAAACTAAAGGAAAACTCTGAGTTTGAGCCAGCCAGGCCATAGCTGGGACAGCAGAGAAGAACACAATGGTGCCATCATAAGAAGATAACTAAATAAATGCACTTAAAAGAAACAGCCTAGATTTGCCAAGCAATTAAACTAGTGCTTTCTTCATTTTTCTTCATAAGGGCCAAACGTCATATAGAAACATACCCTTTGCTTCAGAAATAACTTCAGAAACCTCACTTCATATATAGCACACACGGTGGGGCCAAGCCTCAGTAAGAGGCTACAGTGAGCGGCTGCTGGAATTACAAGTCTGATGTTTGGTCTCTTTCCATATGGGTCCCCACTATTCCCAAATAAAATCTGGAACAGGGCTCTAAAACCTGCACCCCCAGCAAGGGAGTGTTCCACCACTGGAAGAACAGAGGAGGAGAAAAAGGAAGGAGTTGCACAGATGCTGTAGAAGAGGTGATTTAACAGCTCTGCAATACAGCCTCTCCAAAATTGTCCTTTAGTGTTTATGAATAGGGAGTTCACTTTCTGAACTTGCTTTGTTTGGCAAGAGGCATTTATTTGTGTCACTTAATTCCATCTGCATCCTCCAATACACCATTAGGCAAAGCTGAAGATCTTGCCTCCTAAATAAAAGTGAATTTTGCACATAATAAGTATTCCTGATACTTAAACCATAGATTACAGTGCTTTCAGTCTTACTAATCTTGAATGTGAAAATAGCATGAAGTCTGCATTAAGAAACATTACTTTGGTACCTGCAAAATACATACCAAAAACCTGCCATCTAAACCATACAGAACGAATCTTTATGGGCTGCTAATCCACTTATAGCCTCCAGGAGATCCAAAGCAGTTATGGAATAGCACAAGAAAATGGCTCTGCAACATCGCTAAATTATTAAATTTCTATCTTTATATGGAAGACATGTTTTAGAAAAAGCGTTTACTTTCTTCCACATTTGAAGTTAAAATGTTCTAGTCATATATATAAAAACCTGAAAGACCAGTTCCTCTGGTAGCTGCAATGCTTCCTTCATTTGCCCAGGGTCACCAAAAACATGAACTGATTTATTTTCTCCCAGCTTTTACTCTAAGAAATGCCTACAGAGCAATAGGAGATCCTTTAAATATACCTGGTTGCACAATAAAGGTGGGGTTTGTCTGAGTTTTTGGTTTTTAATTTCACACACTTAAGGTTTCCTAATTACCATGAAGCTCTAATAAACCCAAGTGAGAATACTGCAGACATTTTTATTGAATTCTATCGAGGCTGCCTTGTGTCACCTTTCTTTCTCATTTCAGGGTAAAGGAACACCCTACAACCAGGCATATGTGGGCTGCATGGTCTGGATGATCTATCCCATAACACAAGCCACAGCTGTAAAATGACTATCAGAGAAATCTTGCCATGTCTGTAGTGAAATTGTTAGAACTCAACATTAATTCACATCCTGAGTAACAAGGAAAGTGTTGCAAGACAATAGTTCATTTAGAAGAAAACCTCTGCATTTTAACAGCATGATACCGTGTTTATAGGCTGGTAACACCAGAGCTTAATGCTGTCAGGGAAAACAAAATACAGAACAATGAGAACATATTATAAAGGCTCAGTGGGGAAAAGAAGAAATAGAGGCTAAACCTCAGCCACAGGACTTCCACAAAATTTGGTTTAATTTGACCAATTTGGACACAAAGAAGTGGCACTGGTTGCTCAGTCACCCACGTCTGCTTGTGGAACTAAGCAAGGCCACATTGCTGGAGGTACCAACTCAGTAATCAAGGCTACCAGAACAGGCCTTGTTCTGGTTCAAAGGTGCTCCAGCACTGATCACCTCCAGCCATAAAAAGTACAGGGAGGAAAGGAGTTGTGTAAGGATCTATGATGTTGCAGCAAAAAGACACCTTGCAAACTGATCACATTCTGAAGGAAATTTTTTTGAAACTGCAAAATAGCTACTTAATTCTAATTGAAGTGTACAGATCATATATCAATACCCATGCAAACACATGCACAGAGTTGCCACTTTCAGTGAAACAAAAACAAAACAAAACAAAAACTCCCCAAGTTCCAAAAAAGCTCACAAAATAAGTAAGTAGAGGATAACCAAATTAACACCATGCACATGACCACAATGAGACACTCTTCAAATGCACAAAGAGCATGCCAACTGTGTTTGGGAATGCTTAAAGCAGTCCACTACCATCAATAACAGCAAGAAACCCATGACACTGCATGCTAGTAAGAAAGAAAGAATAAAAGTAATAAAAGAAAAAAGCTGAGGAAAAGAAACCATAATGCCAAAGCAAACAAAAGAAACCAAGTCACAACAAACATCTCTACCTGAAGAGGTACACAAACAGCTCACCAGACAAGCATGCAAAAGCACCAATTCCTTCAAGCTCCATTTCTTTTATCTACCATTTTCCCACTCCAAATCTGCCTAAAGCCTCACACACAGCTCTCAACCATCTCCTTTAATACTTCAACTACACTCACCGCTCAAACTCCTCAGATTTGAGCATGAAAAAATTTTATTTGGATGTTTTAAAGGAAATTCAATTGAGTATCTGTTTGTGTTGTTGATCCAAGATCTGAGTTAATTCACTGTCTGGACACATCGGTCTGACTGAGAAATGGAGAAACTGCCGAATTCTACAAGTACTTTTAGGACAAGTGCTTTTCTATACAATCTGTGATGTTTACATACAAGAACTGAACGCATTTTATAACTAGAAGTTAAGACAAAGCTGTTTAGTTCATCTGTGACGGTTTTGACCTGTACAATCAAAATGTCCTTTTGCCCTCTGAAGTGATCTGGGCAATGAGATTTTTCCCAAGTTGCCAGTATTCCTGTGAGATATGGATATCTTTACTTTCATCCTTCTCTCCTTCCTTCAACAGAGTAGGTTCCTAGACAGTTTAGTTACTGGGTTTTCACAAAAACAAGCACTGTAATAGCTTGTATCAGAGTTTACAGAGCAGGAACTATAGATTTTCTATTTTTCCTTTAAAAGAAAGCTAGTGATTCAGTTGGCTTCTATGCAGTATAGCATAAAATAAGCAAACAACAAAGGAAATAGGGTGAAAAATGGGTGAGGAAGGAGAGCAATGGAAGTAGAGGGAGACAATTCAAGCAAAACAAGAACAATCAGGTGCTTGTTTGTTGTTGGCAAACATATTCCCTGACATGAAAAGGAGAAAAGCAAATATGAGCAGATCTGACTGTTCCCCAAAAGATAAGAAATACAAGCCATATTAAAGAAAGTTTGCCTCTTGACTTCTATCTGTTCAAATAAGCCTTGGCCACCACCCAGTGGAAGTCGATCTCCACTACAAGACTTTTACAGATAATTGCTTCAGGAGGCACTAACAGCCTCGTGCATTGAGTAGCAGACATATAATTGGAGTAAAGTGCTTTAAGTGCTCTCTCTGGTGAATAACAGTCTAGTCCTTAATTTCAGCACCAGAATACATGCACTTTGACTGTTCTAACACAATTTTCAAGGACGGTAATGGTCATAAAAACAACTCTTAAAATGACATCTTGAAATTTTGTGTTTATTTTCGATCGGTGACATCCCATCTTCTTCAGTTTACAAGTCCAAGAGAATTTTAAAAAAATTTGAGTGCCTGCACTAGAAGCTCCAGCTTCTGTCTGAAAGCCAACCTCTGCTCCTCCTTCCTTTATATGCCATCATTGGCAAAGGAGTTGCTAAATGAAACACTGCTGGACAACCTGAAGGGAAAACTAAAAGCACTGTTCGCCTCTCTTGCAGCTGTGTCACTTTTACAGTACTGACAGTAAGAAGAATTTATTTTATAAACATCTGCATTCAGATAAACAACAGAAATCTTAACAGATTTGGTTATTGGCCAGAAGATACAGGTGACGAGCTGCACATCTGTAAGGTGCCCTTGCAAAAAAGGAATTTCTAAAATTAACCACTATTTTACATTCCTAATTCCACACTTCTTCCAGAAAATATACTTCCTTGAAAAGTCAGTTTTAAACAGCAATACAAACAATGACCAACACAACTATCTGGATCATGTATTTAAAGATCATGCAAGTTTTCAACAGTAAAGATTTTTAAATGATGCAAAGCCAAAGTCTAAAACTGCTAAGGATATATACTAACTATATTAGTATAACTCAATGTATTATTTTAGTTCATAATATTGTGAAGTAGTTGCATCACACAAGAAACAAAGCAGAAAAAATAGTTTAGTCAATTAAAGCATGAAGTGCATTGTCTGAAAAAGCTACTTGTGTGTTCTTGAAGTACAAGAGAAAAATCCAAAATTCCTCTGAAACAAAACACAACCAAAAGAAAGACACAATCAGAAACAGGAAAGTCAAACTGATTAACATATTCCTACTGTTTTGGCTAAAGGCTCATTAACAGGAGAGAACAGACATTATTTAATAGATTACTGAGCTAGTATACATTTCTGCACTATCACTGATGACTGTGTAACATAGATCACTGAATAAAAAATACTTAAAATAAATTTATTAATATATAACTTCAAAATTAAAAACCAGATAAACATTTTTTAATTTATGGCAAATACAAGTTTCAAACTTTGCTGTTTTCCCTGAATACAGAAAAGACAGGGAAAACTAGAAGAACTGCAGTTTAAAGCCAGTTTTAGTCACAAGGATACAGGCAGCTTCCAAATTTGCCAACATTGCTTTAAAATTAAGGTACAAGACCTTTATCTTTGATTTAAGGCCTTCAGCTGCTGCAAAGTCTGTTAAACTTTCAGTCATAAAAATCTAACCCAGGACCCTCCTGCCCACCTTTTCAGGATCCTTATATTGAAACACAGGTGAGAAACTGTCCCAAGAACAGACCTGAGGGGCTTCACACCTTGAAGGTGGGCCTGTCTTGTTTACAAAACACTGGATTAATAAACTATTTTCACCAACATATTTTTAATATGGAACTTTCACTGGTAAGCACTTCAATTTATTAAAGTCAGACACTATAAAAATCTATCCATATATAAATATTGTTTATTAAGCATTGCATTATTCATGTAGTCCTACAGGAAAAAATTAGAGCAAAGCTAGAAATTCTACCCATATCTTCTGAGCATTTATAGAATTTAGCTGTTGTTTTAAATAACAGACAAGGAAAAAATCTGCATCAAGGAATTCTGGAAATCAAAGGTGTATACCAAGAAAATTCTTCTCATTATGGTCTTGAAATCACTCTTGAATTTAGGGATTGTTGAATTTACATTGGAAATACCAAATGCCTTTTCTTCTTTTCGAGGCTGTGTCAGAGAGGTGCCCTCAAGGACAGTTTCTATGTACAGCTGTCACAGCCTCCCTTCTCCAAGGTCTCAAAACCACAGGTCCCCCAGTAACAGGTGTGCTTTCCACACAGCCCCTGTCTCCAGAGCCACGGGAATAGAGGGATGCCCATCTTGGGCTGTAGGAACAGCACTACAGTTGCAAACCACCCTCTCTAAGTATGGGCTACCCTACCCTGGTCAGCACTTGACTAGAATCAGCAAAGAAAGGAAGAAACACCCATGGCCTTCTTTATTGCAAAACAACCTTGGTATTGGCAAAACCTGCTCACTGGCATCCAAAATTACCAAGATCCCCTTAACATCCATGTCTTCTGGCTGGACATTTTCAAGGCTTTATCAGCGAGAAAATGTTAAACAACTCCCTTCCTTCTCTGCTCTGAAGGGAACAAGGAGCTCCTTAATTCAGTGAGAGAAGCCATGGAGGAAGTGAGCCAGAGAAAGCTACATCAGACATAAATAGACATCCACTTTAAAGTAACACAAAAGTTATTACCTCTTTTAATATCCTACTGCAGCTTACCCTAGTAGGGCAGGAAAATCTATACAGCCTAACAAAGGATGCCAGATGGAAAATTCCACTGAGCTTAATTAGCTCACTGCTATTCCTGGATGACTGATACTGATGCAACTGCAAGATGAAGATTTTTTTTTCTTTTTCCTAACACGCATTTTTACTTTAGTTCTTAAAGGTGTAATTTTTGCTCAGTGTTAAAAAAAAAAAGGTACAAGATAGGAAGCAGTGCTTTGATTTCAGCTGAGAAAACTAAAATAAACATTATTTTCTCAGGCTACAGTGAATACTTAAATGAGAGGGCTGGTATCTTTTGTGGCTGTACCACATATAATAGTTTCATATGTTTTAGATAAAATTAGGAGAAAAACAGTAAAATTCAAGGTAGTAAAGAAAGTAGAACCAGACAGACATTTGCATGGGGATTCCATGGCCAGGTCTGGGCAGCCTGTGGGAGGGACCGCATGCTGGAGAAAGGGAAGACTGCAAGGAGTCCCCATCTCGGGAGAAAAGCAGCAGCAGAAAAAATGCATGATGAACTGACCACAACCCTAATTCCCTGCCCCTCTGTGCTGCTGGGAAGGAGGAGGCAGAAAAAAAATGGGAGTGAACTCACAAAGAAGGGAAGAGTGGGGGAAAGGTTTTTATTAAGATTTTATTTCTCACTATCCTACTCTGATTTAATTCATAATAAATTCAGCTAATTTCCTCAAGTCAAGTCTGTTCTGCCCATGATGGCAATTGCTGAGTGACCTCTCCCAGTCCTTATCTTTATCCAGAAGTCCTGTTTTGTTTTCTCTCCCCTGCCCAGCTGAGGAGGGCACCTAGCATCCTGTCAGGATCAACGTGCCACAACACATGAGCAAAGCTGAGTACCTAGAGAATGTTCAGAACCTGAAAAAGAATACTGCTTGAAGACAGTGATTAATAAAGCCATAATTAAGAGAGGGCAGAAAATTTTAAAAAACAAACCCAAAGGCTTATGAAATTCATACAAAGAACAAATGAGGCAGCCTCACTCAAGTAGAGATAAGAGGAGACAAATCAGCTAGATTCCCAAGAATTAGGATGAAGGCATTTTATTTTTAGTCTGTGAAAGGTTAAATAATGTTCCCTTCTACTCCTAGCAAAAACATACCACACAGAAAGGTTTGCCCAGGTTAATGTGAAATCAAAAAGGAATAAGCTCAGTTCTCAAAATACACTTCACTTTGGCTTTGCTCTTCCTGTTTTAAAATTAAACCTTCTCATTCATGTTAGAGGGAAAAAACCCAACACATAAAAGACATTTTGTTACTGATTTTTCTATAGCCACCAAAATTAAGAATCAATGTCGCCCAAAACATTTAACATCCTGTTGGCTAACTGTATCAGAAGTTCCACCTAAGTGTGAAACCAAACAACTGCATCCCTAAGTCTCACATTTTCTGTCACAAGGGGGACAACTCTTATGTCACCTAAATCCTCCCTGAATTTTCTATGATGATCCAGAGTATTCTCAAACAAATTTTCACCTGAAGGCATTTTATGTTCTACCAAACAAAAGGCCTTAAAAAAAAAAAGTTAGGAACAGACTTTCTGCCTTCTGCATCAAGAAAATTTCCAGTGAACTCCATATTTTCCACAGAAAATCTCAATATGACTTACATGCATGTGATTTTCTAGGCTGGAAGATAAACTATCAAGTAGCAAACTACAAAAATCTTTCACAATTCTTCCTCTACCACAGTTTCAAGTGGAACTTTTCACTGATGAAATTTACCACATCCATAAAAAATCCATGCATCTACAAACAACTGAAGTTGTTGGGATAACCCCCATGCTGTTCAAACATAACCATGGAAAACTCTGTATTTAGGACTGAAAGACAGGACTCCTATGATCTATCTTCTTGTAACATGGGGGTGTGGAACTGATGCTGAAGAACACAGCTGCTCATATTTGTCACCACCTGCACAAGACACCTGAGACAGCACCTGGCTGAAGTGGAGGGACAAAAAGCAACTTCTTCCGAAGAGAAAGTCAAGACTGAAACTCAGCTTGGGGAAAAAGGGTGGGGAGATGGTAGAATGGGAATGCTGTGGTGAGAAAGGGGAAGCAACAGATGAAAAGGCGAGGGCAGAAAGTAGACTTAGACCTATTGTGGGTGGAAGGAATTCTGCTGGACAGATTCTACAGAAATTCGAGAACAGAGCAAAACACAGGAAGAGGGAGCAAGAGAAATGGGAACTCTGAGAAGAATCAAAATAAGAAACAAATATACAGAAAGTGTTTGTACTCCATAGGAACAGATTTGAAGAACCAAGTAAAACAGGTAAAACGTGTGATGAGGAGTTCTGACAGTCCAATATTGCATGCCATAAATAACATCAACAGAAATAGAAAAACTAAGTTCATTAATGAAAGAACAAATGATCCCAACAATGATACACAGGCAACCTTTATTCTGACACTTCTTAACTTCTGAAAGCATAATAAAGTTAATAAAACTTAAACTTAATAAAGTTACTTCAAGGTAAATTCTGCCACGTTTGTAATTTTTTACAAAACCTTTTCTCACATACTTTCTACAATTAGCAAGGATAAAGTAAAAGGATTCTGAGTAATCACAAGAAAAATTTCTACTTAAAGACTATGGAGATAGGCATAGAAAAGAGAACAGAATCTTAAGAGAAAGAAGAGATGCCATACATTTTATAAATAAGGCCACATAAAACAAATATCTCTTATCTGCAACCAAAAAGCACAAAGGCTAAAAATAAATAATGACAACTATTCCATTAAATACCCAGCAGGTCTATCACTTGCAAAAACTTAAAAATCTAGATTTGTCAAACAGAAGAAGCGATTTGACCTGAAATTTGGTCCACATCTAATCAAGCTACAAAACAGTCTGGATTCTCAGACAATGTAGTGTTTCAAGCACTTTGAAACCTTGATATTTGACCCTCTATCTGAAAGGCTTTATAAATTCAAGTTAATAAAATCACCAGAACAGGGTATTTTTCATAGTGCTTTGCCATTACCTTAAAAACAGTAAACAAAACACCAGAAGAAGAAGAAATTCATGAAAGGAAAAGTTGTGATTTTACACTGCACAATATTTTTGGGTAAAAACTCCTCAAATCTATGCAGTGATGAAGAGGAAAATATTTGCACAGTTTTCAACAGCATTAATTAACATTTTAAAAATTACCAATGTGTGAATAACTCCAAATATCTAACTCTGCATATGTGCAAGTTTCTTACCAGCTACTGGTAAATCCAGCTTTGCTCGTTTCAATTCTGATATAGAATTTTGGAGCTGCTCTATTACAAAGTCATCTTCATAGAAGAAATCCTTGGCTAAAGACTCCTGCAGAAATTCTACAAGCTCTTCCATTTGTAATTTCATCAGATGCTCTATAGAAGGAGAAAATATTGCATTATACATTAACATATCTTGATAATTAACACTCAAAAATGTACTTTAGTCATGAGGTGTTTTTGTTTTCTAAGCAGAATGGAAAAAACTTGTTAATTAGGCAGATAACAGATTTCTACAACCTGAGATCTAAAAACACATTAAAAAAATTCATTTGCAAGTCACCATGGAAATCCTTTCTATACATTCCTCTTTACTTAGGACAGTGGTTTCCAAAAAGGGGAATCTTCAGAAAACTAATTACAAGTCACCCTCCTTCAGCCTTCTCATGTCCAACATGAGGACTTTATTTGTTAGCCTGCATTCTCAACTTACAACCACTGCTGTGGATCTGTACAACATCCATCACCTCTCTTATTAGAAGCTCTGAAAAGCAGAGAAACATTTTAAAAATTGCTATTTACAGTACCCTCATTCAGAACTGTTACTTCAGGCTCTCTGAAAATTCAGATCATATTCTGAAAGTCATTTTACAATTATCAGATTATTTTTCTTTCCCTTTTTACACAGCAGTACGGCCATGTGGACTGCAAGGTTGCAACTGCATACCTATGTCTCTTTTTTCATCATTTGTATATCATCAAAAGTTTCAGCTATATAATTTCAATATGGGAACCATGAAAAAATGTTTTGGTGCTGTAATAAAAATGCTCTTGGCACATATTCCACCATGACACTGACTAAACAGATATACCACCCATGTTTTAGAGGGTAGACAAGAAATTGGAAAACAAATCAGAATCTGTCTTCTGCCAGCTTCTCTGCCAGCCCTCCCATCTCCTCTCTTGCCATGAGGTTCTCTCGGTGTTTGATTGTGGAGGAAGTTGCCGTGACCTTGCTAAGCAAGCAAATCCACAATCAAGACTTTTTCCTCAGGTCTTCCCATTAAAAGAGTGGTGAAAAAAAAAATCAAGTAGATATCTATTTGCAAATAAAGAAAAACCAAACTACTAAGCCTAATGATTTGCCTCTAAATGTTTATCTTTCTCAAGTGCAATAATGTAGAAGGTATCCTTTTCCATTTTTCCAAGTTTTTTATGAACAAACTAATGAAAACATCCCAGTGAGACAGTGAGGTAGCATCACCACAGTTCAAGAAGGATAAACTAGCAAATTACAACACTGATTCTGATGGGCTCCACACAGACCTCAACATTTACATGGAGTCAAATTACTTCACTCAGAAAGCCAAAGTCCCACAGTAGGAGCATCTCAAAGTCGAGCTACAAGGCATCTTTCTTAGAAATGCTCAAACCTATTTAGAAGCCAATGTCCACCCTCAAAAGCTTTTTGGGTCCTTTGGAACTTAGGATGCCAAGTAGTTTTGGGGAATCAAGCATAGATGCTTTAGACAGTTCTGTTCAAAATCTCAAATTTTACTTCCCCCAAAGTCAAGAGATGGAGGTCACAGAGGCAGACTACAGAAATTCTGGATTTTAATTACATTCTTGGACAAACAATGGCATAAAGTGACACAGACTGGTGATGCCTCGTTGCTGAGGTATCTGCTGGTAGATTTTCAGTATTTTCTAGCACAGTCTTGATTCTTTGTGTGCTTTTTTGATCAATTTAAATTCTGTGGGGCTAAGAAGCCATTTCCAGACCATGAAACTACCACGCTTTCCCCCGTTTTTTAGTCAGTAATATAACTGACTTCAGGTCCAAATAACTTTCTCACTCTAAGAAATATTTCTGTTTGACAACCACACTGCACTGGGCCCGGCTGAGACAGAGTTAACTTTCCTCACAGCTGCTCCCACAGTGCTGTGCTCTTGTGTCTAGAAAGGTCCATCTTGTTTTCTCCTTCCCCCAATCCTGCTGAGGAGGGGAGGGATAGAGCAGCTTGGTGGGCACCAGAATCCAGCCAAGATCAACCCATAACACACACATTAATAAAGCAAAGATTTTTAACTTTTTGTGCATAAGGAATGAAAAATATCTGTCAAAAGCAGCATAAGGCACATGGGAAAGTAAGATTTTTCACATATTAAGGTCAGACTGCATAAAATGAGAAAAAAACTAGCTGAACCTCTGCTTAGGCTTCAAATGTTTGACAGATTTCTTACTTCTGTGCAGTTTCAGAATTGTGTAAGACATAGCAGTGAGAATCCGCTCTCCTTCAAGTATGTAGATATCCCATATCCTGAGGCTTAATGTAAAGGGAGTCTGCAATGACAGAATCAGGCAATGCTGTGAAAACAGTCTGCCCCAGGTCACAATTAACAACAGCAACAGAAAGAAAAACATACTCACACGATCAAGAAAACACTGAAAAAACCACTTGGTTGTGTAGAAGCTGGTGGGCATATCCTGGGAGTCCTGCAAACAACACAGAAGTTGAAAAATATTTTCAAAAATCCAAGTAATTCTTTGCACTGTCCATGAAAAAGCAATTTCCCTTTGAGGCTAATATACCCAATGGTCACTTAATATATTACAAATAATTAATTTAACTACATAAGACGCTGTTACTTCAATCCAACAGATGCGATTTCTGGTTTTTATAGCTTTTCTTCACCACTTTCACCACCTGAAGAACATGCACTTGGAGGTGCTGAAATATTAATACATCCTAGACTTTTATCATGTTCTTGAGACAGAGGTAGCAGAGGGTAAAATCCTCACTCAAGAAAATAAACCAATACTTTGAAGCAACCCAAGTTCAGGCACTGGATCCATTAAGTCTTCATTTCTCTGTAGCAAGGCTGACAATTCATGCCCAAGGCTGAAAGGACTTCCTTACAAAAATACATATCCACCAGAAATGATGGGGAAACAACCAAATTCTTTGACCACTGGGCCTCAAATAGGATGTAGGCTGATGAGGAGGGCCTAATTTCCCCTAGAGCACAGATAATCCATGAAGTATGACACCCATTCAAAGATAAAATTCAAAGCTTCTCTGCAGCTTCATGGAGCTTCAAAATCCTTTGCACAGTTAGAGGGAATGCTGAAATAAAAGCTGAAAAGTTCAGAAATCCTGAATTTTAACTGTGGGATAACATCATATTCTATGCTTGCCAGATTCAGTTTTTCAAAAAATTATGGATCAAATTTGAGAACTTAGTTTTACAAACACTGAATAAGCAATGGGTCAAATCCCTGTGGTTTATCTGCAGGCTTTACTTTTGTCTTTCAGGAGTCAACACTGGCTCCTAAGTGGTGACACTTAGGAAGAGATGAGGAAAAAAGATGTTGCTGCAAGTGAGCATCTCTTACACTACCTTTTAAGAACTGGAGATGGATTCTGGCAATATCAATGTATTGTAAATGGAAATTCATGATGCCTACTGGAAGGGCATTTTTCTCCCATTAGAAAAATAATTTACATCTTAGAGTAAATATAGGCAAAATTAAAAAAAAAGGCATATTATTTTTTATTTAAAAGCAATAGAAGAGAAAACTCTACATGTAGCTTCCTGAAAATGGAAGTATTTTAAAACAACCATTAACTGCTGACTTTTTTAAACAGAGATTAAAACTGGGTGGTCCTAAAATCACCTTTGTCCAGAGATTAATCACAAGCTAAACATACAAAAAAACTCTGATAACATTTTCTAGCATCAGTTTGCTTATTGTCCTTAAGCTCAGAGGTCCAAAGTGAAACGAACACCCAAATTAATCACTTTTAGGATCCAATTTTATCATAACTTTGTCAAGATGCACCATAACTTTAATGAAAACAACAGCACTTCTGCCTCTGAAAACTTTGCAATATTTCCTGAGGTTTGATTATTCTTGATGTAGTGGGTTCACCTGAACTGAAACAAGGTAGAAAGCTGTAAATTAGCATTGCTTTTATAGGGAGATAAATACTTACCAAATGCTGCTTAAGTTTGGACAAAAATTTCTTCAGTACTTTGTCATGATGTTCCTGAAACCTCATCAGTTTTGGAAAACCAGGAATAAAAAAACCTAAGAAGAGAAGTTGACCATTTAGCGGGTGTTTGTACTATAAAATGACATTAAAAAAGCCATTAAGGCTCCAAGAACATTATCCTTCTGTATGACCACTGGATGAGAACAGGTATTCATAACAATATTTTGATGTCTCCATGCAGATATGCACATATTCCTGCCTAAATAGCTACAATCAATACATTCCCTTAGTGACTTATTATTAGATTCATTATTAGCTCAGAATGACAAATGACAGTAGATCCATCAGTCCTATATTAGTCAAACCAATACAGTTTGACTAATGTGGACTACAAATGTGGAAACCACATTTATAAATATTCTTTAAAAGAAAACCAAAACGAAGAATTACAACCTTCACCCACTAAAATTGAAATTATAGCCCAGAAAATTCATGATGGAAGGTCAAACATCATAGGTATCTACTAGAACTGTCTGCATTGAAGAAAATACCATAAAAAATACGAGGGATACTCTAGCAAGACAAATATCATGACTGTATCAGGACTGTGAGCTCCCATAACTGCAAGAAAGGGCATAAAAACCCCATCTAATTGTTTTAGTGATTACAAATGGAAAAGGAAAAAAGGAAAACTCTAAGAATCCCTTCCAACTGAGGTACCAGCAGAGCTAAAGTTATGAAGTAACTCCAATACAGTTATTAGTTATATAGAATATAAATACAGTTATATAGAAATATAACTATTTCTAGTTACCAATTGTGCAATTCAGTGCACAGTCACTGAGACACAAGATTTACTTCCTCAGATTCACACAGGTTTAGTATTTCACAGACACAAATGCAAATTCTACAATACTTAAATGTCAGGTTGCATATTAGGAAATTGCAATAACACAGGCAAGACATTTTGGGTTTTTTCTTACTGTAAACAGTGACTACATCAAAGCTAATTAGCCATCAACAATAACAATAAAGGCTCTTTTTCCATGGAAGGTTGCTCTTTCACATTTACATACACCAACTCATTATCTTGAATTTTTAAGACTATAGAAAGATCAATGGAAAGGGCTTCCAAAAAAGCAGATAATTTTCAGGGTCAGATGTCTGTATTTTATCATTTAGAGACTTCACATCATCCAAACAATATGAAATACCAGAGAGGCCAAATTGATCTCTTGAATTCAAGTAGTTTTATACTAGAAATTAGTCTGGCTAATGGGCTGCACCCAAAAATTATTCCAGGTTGCCATATCATAGGCAAAAGTGAAAAACACATGAAAAACCTTGTCCGTGGGAAGGAGTTTTTAACCATCCTAATCTTGCCAATATGATTCCAATTGAATTGCTTAGCCCACCCCCATGATTTCCATAAGGAGATGCCCATTTCAGAGAACTATCTGATGGTCAGTGGTATCAAGTGCAACTATAAATGTTTTTCTTTGTGGATACTGGCAATTTGGAATTGAAATTATTTAAGCTTTAAGGAGTTGACAAACAGTGCTTTAAGCTACTTTGCCCAAAGAAGAACATAGAAAGTGCAAACTGTAAGATGACATCAGTTAAGTCAGTTTTAAAGTTTCCTTTCCAGAATCTACAGTGATATTTACAGTTGCACAGTGACATTTAAAACGGATACGTCCAAGGAATCACAGGAAATCCAGGCTGGACAGGACTTCTGGAGATTATTAGGTCCAACCTACTGAAAGCAGAACCTTAGACTAGTTGGCAACATTTAATAAATGATAAATTGGGAACATATGAGATATAATTAAAGTTTTATCAACATATCTATAAATGCAAACTTGCCTAACAGCCAAGAATGTTTCAGTGTGTATAATAAAGCTGTAGCACAGTGGTTCACATGCCCTGTGGAGAAGCTCATCAAGCCCTGGGCTACTCAAAGCTCCCTCCTTCTCTCCCACATCACTTGACAGGTGTATGACAGGAATAAAGGAGGGTGGTCTGAAACATCTCAAGCAATGCACCTGCCTGTGTTTATCCTCTTGTTTATCATGCACATAATCTGGTAAATAAGGAGCTGATTTAGACTTAATTCCTCCAAAATATCTAAAATTTTCTGTGAGATTTGAGGAGTTCAATATTCTACATGGCTGCAGTTGCACAGGTTTGGATTATTATGAGATCTATAGATTTTTTTGTAAGATGCTTTTGGTCTGTGTTATCACTGTGTAAAGCTCCAAGAAAATCTTTTGACATTTGATTTCATTCAAAATTTCATTTATGACATTAACATCAGATCACACTTTTTTCCTCCCTCTGAGTTGATAGCTTTGCAAAAGTGTAAACAGCAAAATAACAAACTATCCCCTTTGTTTTAGGGCTGGGGAACATCCAGGAACAATGAAAAGCATGGGAAGGAAGGTATCACAGAATAAAAAGTTCTTCAGCAGGGAAAAGCAGGTAGAGCTTGTTGGAAATTTGCTAAAAAAGCCCAAGTTCTGGATGACATTTACTTTTGCAGGCTTCCAAGAACCACAGCTTTTTTGAATCACCAGAACTGTAACATCACAAAGGTTTTGGAATTCCCAGACTTGTTCCATACCAATAGAAATGGAATAGGCATAGATCATACTAAATCAGGCATGGAAAGACAGAACTACCAATAACGTAAGAGCAACAATAACTTGAGAGCAGGAAATGTTGTGTGAGGTAGAGATAAAACTGAGAAGCCTGAAGTTCCTGCCTAGACACAAGTCCATTTTTTACTGTAGATTCCTGTCCTGCCAAATGATAGCACAGCTGCAATATTATTTAACACATTCTGTATTAGGTTTCCACTACTATTTTATTACTATATGGATGTCTACATAACCAGTTTTCAATTGGTTACATTCCCTGAGAGAGTAAGAGAAGAGGAAACCATCCGATTCTCATTAAGAACTATTTGAAAGACATCACATATAAAAACCATTACTCTCTCTTATGGATGAGAGCTCCAGTAACATCCAATACCTCCCCCAAGAATAAAGCTCCCATTATGTTTTATTTTTGACCAATCAGAACAGGATAGTTTCATTTTCAAATAATTTACAGCTTAAATAGGACAGGTTGAATGAAACATAAATAAACCGACATGAAACTCCATACCATGCATAGCGTGCTTTGGACCAGAGAGAAGTTTCACCAAGGCCCAGAAGGCATCTTCTTCATTCATGAACATCAGGAGCAAAGCTGTGATCTGGCTCATTCCCTGACAGTATCCAACTTCCTGAAAATCATACAGTGGAAATATTAAAATGCTGGAAACGAAAGCCTCCTGGCCATGAGCTTTTAGCTTTTCCTTGAGTTAATGTAGGAAAGATGATGCCTGTTCTGATGGCAAAGCTGCCCACCAAACACATTTCATATTTAAACATTAAAAATATTGATAGAAAGGATGATGCACAACCTTCCAACTGAAAAATAACCTGACGTACTGATTGCTCATTAGAACTCACTACTGATGAACAAAATCCTTGGTCACTACTAATATCTTCAAGTTACTGTATCATCTTTTTGTCCAATGGATTTTGTTGTAATTTGGGAGGGTTTTATGGAGGGTGAGAATACCTGACTTTGTTCTTGTTTACAGTCAGGGCACTATCTGATAACACAGGATTTTTCAAGACTGCCTTGTAATTATAAACCTGCTGAAGTTCAGCAGCTCAATAGCAAGAAACTGTAATAAACCCAATGAAAAAATTTATTGTTCCGAAATTGAACTTGAGTACTTCCTCTGCTATTAATTTTGAATTTTACAGCAGGAACCAGCCGTCACTATTATTCAGCTGCAAAGATAACCTCATCAATAAAGTATCTGTAGGGACAATTACTTAATTGTTGAGAAAGCTTTTTCAGGTTTACAAGTTCTTAGCACAACTTCATTCTAGAGATAAAACCAAAGCATAAGAACAGCTACACATTAAGAGGAAAAATACAACAACAGAAGTGCAAAATAAAAACTTCACTAGAATATTCTCATCATTACACTTTGATGATTGATTTTAAACATAATTATTCATGCAACTTGAAAATACCAGTCCAGTGTTTTATACTTAGTATAAAAGGTCAGACAGAAAGGTTACATTTCCTAGAAATTATTTTGAAAAAATCCAAACAAATCAGTATTTAATTCAAGTAACTGCTTTAATTTCTCTTTCCTCTTCTCAAGTTAACATATTTTATATTGACTTAAAGGCAGTTGCTGATGGATATAAAATGGAAGATGTAGAGAAATGCTCAAAATGAGCCCAAGGAATGAGGGGACAGTGCATTAAAACACAGTTAAATGTGGACATCAAGGCATTTATTTTTCTTCTATTTTTAGCATCCAGCCAAAAGACATTACAAAATACATAAGCTTCTAACCCTTATGATACAGTCTGGAAACCTCACTCTAACAAATCCCTATTCAGGACTGCAGCCAAGACCAAAGGCTTATGTAAAGAAGGTGCAACCTTTTAAACTAATTTGAAATTTTTAGAACCCTTCAGGTTATTAAATACACCTGTGAACTCCAGCATACATCTTTCTGCAGTATTTTCCTCCCCGTAATTCAAATGAAAGGGAGGCAAATAATATAATGGGGGGAATATCAATCACATAACACTCCAGCACAATGCAAATTCATTATTCTTAGTACAAACCATAAGCATAGTTCAGTCTGTCCAATAAAACTCATAATTCAGATGCTTTAACTTCAGCTCAAAATTTGTCAACAAATAATTTATTTCTATGTACTTCCAAAGTATGAAATGTTTGTTGGTTTTCTTAGGGAGAAAATGATGCACATTATTATCTTACAGCAGGCTTTGAGAAACCAGATTTAAGTGTGAAGGAACACAGCTTACCGTATTATATATGGAATATGCAGCTAAAATATGGAACAAAGATTGTTGCCTGGAGAAATAAGAGTAGAAAATGAAAAAAAAATTATTATCTTTCAAAAAACAGAAAAACATAGTAGTAGTGAACTGGATTTTGGAAACATGCTTTCGCAATCTAACTTGTATAAAGAACAGGCTAAACCACACTTGACAACAATAAGTGCTTCTGATTTCAAGCTTATTTCATAATTAGCACCTTTATGATGTTTTACATGTTGAAATGTTTCCAAAAATATCAATATACTTTAGAAGAGAGTGGTGGCACATCATCATTTTTACAGACACGTAAAGTGAAACATTGCATGGGTGACATTTCAAACACAGATTTATTCTGAATGCCAAAATTTAAACTCCCCAAACCTGATTTCTGTGCTTACAGAACACTAACAGCTGTTACTGATGCCAAACAGAGATGTAGAAGTGAAGATGTGAAATACACAAAGCAGCCACAAAGGTGTCTTAATCTTGGCACCGAAATTAAAGTCTGCTCTAGTGACTGCTACTGTCAAACTGAAGAAAAACAGTATTAACTCTGGCTCAGCCCTCTGTTGATCTCTGGGTACCTCAGAGCTAGAATCAGAATTACACAGAGCTTTGTAGAGGTCCCTTGCTTTCTGTAAAACAGTCTAACTTGTGAAGGTAGCCAGACAAAAAACCCCAAACACCAAACCAGCCAGCACAATTCTGCTCTTTCCATGTTATATATGAAAGTAATAATGGAGAGCTCTCATAATCAACTTTTAAAATCACAGCTATTTTTTGTCACCTGTTCAGGAGAGAATCTGAATATCTGAATGTCTACTTTCATCCTCAAGTAAAACTGCTAAAATTTAACAGCAAAGTTTTGCATATTATCCTTTTTCTGTACAGTGAAATTTTCTCCCTGTTACTAATCAATGAATGGAATAAGATACTAGCAGGCTAAAAAAAAAAAAAAAAAAAAAAAGAAAGCGTAAGCCTGAAGGTGCTTATATTCTTTTGGGAAGAGGATTTATACTTGGAGAATTTTATCAAAACATCTGCATTGTGGCATTCTGGTTTACCCTCTTGCAGAACATTCTTCAGTAACTAAAGTGTAACAAGGCACTAATCATTAAGATGAAGCCTCGTTTTGCAATGACAAACTAACAGGTCCCCAAACTACACAGGAACCTCCTGTACCCTCAACTGACCCTATGAAAGTGAGGCTAGGAGCTCAACCCCAGTCACAGTTCCATACACAGAATACCAGTGATTTCAGTATTATTTGCACTAGATGCAAATAATAACACTGAAGACCTGTAAAAGAATGAACCTTCAAAGACATACAGTCTACTTAAAAGTCAAACAAGCAATTGACTTACCCAGGGGACTTTATTTCATTGCTATGTGAAACGATTTCTAAATTTTTCAT
The DNA here is from genome assembly GCF_030490865.1 of Poecile atricapillus. Taxonomy (NCBI): domain Eukaryota; kingdom Metazoa; phylum Chordata; class Aves; order Passeriformes; family Paridae; genus Poecile; species Poecile atricapillus. The sequence continues at coordinate 6,349,950 of NC_081288.1, forward strand.
CGAGGCATTGCTGGAAATGCATAATATATGTACAGTAATTCCAAGATCTATTCCAAGTGTGAAATTGCTTTAGGCAGCCAAAGGCTTTCGTGTGGACTCTGAGGGCATGGCTACAACAGCCACAGGGACTGGAGCTGGCTCCGCTTGTGTTAACCCCAAACTGATGAGGCAACGAGCTTCTGCTGACATGTGAAATGTGTGCACGGAACGAAGAGAGGCCCGAGCAGCACAGGCACTGCCAGCCCTGCACAAATGGATCTGAACTGAGCTGGCTGCATGGAGCCATCTCAGCCTGGGAATCTCTGCTCTGTGCTCCCTCCTTACAGCCAGCGGAGAAATTCCCCTGATTTAGGATTTTTTTTCAAAATATCTAGAATAATAATGTAAAAAAATGTTTCTTTTATTATCACATTAAAGACCACAGCTCTGAGTACCACTTTTTGAGAAGAGCTGACTAACATAAAATCTGCCTTGGCAAGAAAAGGAGATTAAGAACTGAACTCATACGGAGACAGAAGGGAAAAATACCCTCTTCGTCTCAGTAGGGTGCTGATGCTGCAAACGAGCAACAATACTGATGTTCGTAGCCCCACTTTTTCCACTGTTAAGCATTTTTAAAGATGACAGCTGCCAAATATTCCTCATCTTGTGGCAGCAGAAAACAACGAAAGAAAACATTTTTAAGAAATCCAAAAGCATTATGGCCTACAGTTGCAAATAATCAAATGCTCACATACAAAAATACTGCTTTATTTGGTACTGAATTAGATACTGGGAGAAAAATAATACAAAATCAAAGGAAGGCATCTCTGGGAAGATCAAAGTTTACTTACTTTACACCATATCTGTCCCTAAACATGATGTGGTCTCTGTACGTCCGGTTCACATCCAGGTCAATTTGCCGAATATCTGGCGAAGACCCTCGTGCTTGACATTTCAATTTCTGGGAGTACAGTAAAGAACAGAAGCTTATAACTGTGAACTAAAAAAACACAAACCTGCTTGACTGTACAGCTATATTGAATTAATTGCCATCATGTCATTTAAAACAATACAGAATAGCAACTCACAAGATTAGCAGTTTTAACTTCCAAAATAAGCGCATACATGTCCAAATTCTATGAGTCAGAAACATCCACAGAGTAAAGATGTAGAAAGGCCAATCCCATAATAGACATTTTTTGGACACATCATTCACTACCCATATTTAAGTCTGTTTCAGCATTTCAAATTTCTTATTGGTATTTCTCAGGCAGGCACAGCACAAGAGAAAGACAGAAAATTAATTTTGGTACTCAGGAACAAGAACCTGAGTTGCAAGTGCTCTAGACTAGGCTTTAAGCAAATTATTTAGTGTGGTTTTCATACTTTTCTTGTCTTTTTCTCTAGCAGAAGTAATAGCTACATAGCTGCCAGTTATTATCTAAATATAGATAATGGACATTTCTCCAGCAATTTCCTCTGTCTTTCTGTTCTAATCTAATGTAGCTGTAGAAAATGTCTACTTTAGCACTTGCTTTAGTGTTTTATAATTAAATCCATTTTTGTAATTGAATACTTATGAAACCCGCACAGGTTTAGACTGACACCTTATTTTTTGCACTTAATAATTTTCTCTTGACTCTTAGTCATTTTTTCTCACATCTGTTGTTAAAGTTGGGTTTGCAAGACCCTGGATTCAATATGGTATTTTTAAAAGATTACTTCTGACTATCAGAGAATACCACAGACAATCAAAAAGCAAAACTCTACTGACTCTGGTTGCAAGAAAACAATAGTAAAGTCAAAAATAATAACAAAGGGATCAAACAGGGAATAATAGCATGCATCAACTCTGCTGAACGTGAGCAGAAGCTTTAGGTACGTGAAGAATTACTTGTAAGTGATTGAACCAACACAACACTAACCACAATGTGCACTATGTGCACCTTTCAGTACAGTTTAAACAAAACACCCAGAATGATTTGTCCCCCAGACAGACAGAAAAGCAGCAAGGGGAAAATTTCTAGTTTTAAACACCTATGACTTGATGGACTATAGGAAAAGAAGCACACCCTGAGCCCTTGCAATCATGGCAGCTTCACATGTGAGAGAACAGAAAGGTAACAAAAGTTTGAGAAACAGGAAGGACAGAAGGGTAAGAACTGGTCTTTCCCCTGCAAAGAGAACTAAAAGAAGCTATTTGACCTGCAATAAACATGTGCTAAGGTGTTAAAAGTGCAGTTTGTAAGTGACACTTGCAGTGAACAGTGTTAATATCACTTCAGGAAATAGGAAAACAGAGCAGCAAGATGAGTGTATCACAAATCAAATAATGATGGAAGAAACTCTTTCTACTTCTGTATTCTGAACTACAAACATTTCTTTGTTTTGCATTGAGCATTAGATGACATTAATAACTCCTGAAGATTATTTCACCTATTTTTAAATGCTTCTAATCTTACTCTGCATTCTTTCCCACAATTACATTATTCCGCAAAACCACTGTTTCACCTCCTCTGGATCTCCCACTGGTCTTCTTGAGGAACTTAAACAAATACTAGTCTGAAAAAGTAGCCTGTAGACTAAAGAGCAAGAAATATCAGGAAGGTAACAGACACAAAAATTTAGATGACAACAACCAACACCAATCTTCTTTCATAAGACTGCTCATCTACTCAGACTCAATCTCAGCTCAGCTTTTGAATACACAGCCTTTTTCCTAGCTAAAACAAGCCACAGAGTGCAATGTAACTTGTAATTTATTTTTTTTTAACATTTCACAACAGAAAAGGTTTAATAAAGCCTGTAGCTTTAGCACCTGGTATTTTTAAATTAATATCAAGTAGAAATTCTACAAACTCACATTATAAAAGTCTTTCATTTCTTCTTTCATCTTAGGAACATCAAGCAGCAAAGACCAGACTTGTCCTCTCAACTGCAGTGGGATTCCTTTATAAATTCTCCTATGAAACTACAAAAAAAGAAAAGAAGGTAAAAATGCAGCCCAATTTACAATTCTCTGAATAAAAAGAATAGTGATGCTATACATGTTAAAGATAAAAATGGAATTACACCAAGCACCCTAGGAAAGGGATGACCTGCAGTGGACAAAGTATTCCAGTCTGTTTTGAGGAACATGTCCAGCAATGCCATTTGGGACCTGTTGACAGAATCCAGAGGCACAGAGACAAAATAGACACACAAGCCAAACCATCCCAGGTGATGTTTTCAAGCCATGACTTTTGCATGTAGGAAGGTCTATCAAAATTTTATCACCTTTATTTTGTAATTCAGATCCCAAAAATCAGATTCTTAGCAACACTATTTCAGGATAAGCCAATAGGAACTCACTGTAATTACAGTCTATTTATAGAAATAGCAAAAAGCAAGCAGTAAAATCACAAAGCTTTAAAAATTGTCAGTAAAAACCCAAAAGCAGAACTGATTTTTGAATTCTTCTAGAACTGTGACAGTATGGTCAAATGTATGTATGCAAGGAAACAAACTGTGGGATTACAAAAAACCAGAATGTGCCATTTCTAAAGCTAACAGATCTCACATTGTAATTTCTAAACTAAAAATCAGTCTCCTACATGCATATTAAAACATTTGAAAAAAAAAAACAAAAAACAAAAGAACACAAAAAGGTGTAATAATCTTTTGAAGACAGATCTAAGACAAGGAAAATTAAAAAGACAACTCTGACACAGAAAATGAGTCTTTCTGAAGTTATGTTTTTACCATTATTTTAATGATTACACAGGGAGACAATTAGGTTTAAAAGAGAGCAAACCACACACAACTGCTCTCCAATTTTTTCTTCATATTTATCCTACAGTGGAAGTCAGACCTTAAAAATTTCAGTTGACAAAGCTACCACTTCCTTTAAACATTTTTATAAAAGTTATGTTTGCAATAAGAAATATTTTTAAAGCAATGTCCTCCTCAAAGACAGGATTGCTTTTCACGTATTTCACATCTCCAGTTTTAGAAAATTAATGAACCCCTCGTTGCAGTATATTTCCAAACCTCCTGCCATTTGGAATATATTGGCTCTTTAAAGGTGTCTTTAATGCCAGCAAGGATTTGTGTCTGGATTGCAGAATCTGTAACTCTTGCACAACTAAGGTTATGAGTTTCTTCCGTTGTTCCTTTTTCAAATGAAAAACATAAACTTGTTTAAGATACAACAGCCATCCTAGAGGCTGTCCACAAAAAAAATGTTGTGCTTCCTTAAAAAAACTTTTCTGCATTAATACTAAGAATACTACAGCAGCAACACTTGCAGTGTGAGCACAGCTGTGCCAGTGCAGTTTCTTCTGTAAAGACGAAGAACAACACAGAGCTCCAAAGCAGCCTTCTCTACAGATGGTTACCCTGAGCTCAGGTCACACAGGATTTCAGTGTGTGTCGATCCAGACAAAAGGGTACCTCTTGGTGGGACAGAAGAAAATTCCATCTTTTGAAAACCAAACTCCCCCAACTACAGCGGAGCCATCCTAGGAAGAGATTAGCCTGTCTACTGAAAAGGAGAATGAGCTAAATTTGCAGTACCTTTTCTGGATATTTGGAAGAAAACTATGAGGAAAAAAAAATGCACTAATCTATGTTCTCAGTGACAGATAGTTTTATTCCTCAGACCCACGTCCACCAACAGAATACCTTCGTAACAAACATTTTTCTCAGTTAATTACAATTTTTCAACTCATTTTCAAATGTCTCAAAGAACAAAAGGTTATTAATGAAGACAACTGGTTGAAGAATAAATTCTCAAGACTACTGCTGTTGTATAAATTAATATTTTGGGAGAAGGTCAGGTGGATATAAAAGGCCAGAAATAAGCCATTATAGTAATAGCTTCTTAGCCAAACAGAATTAAAACAATTCAAAGCATCCATCCAAAGTGTGGAATTGTTGTTCAGGGGTTCTTTGGAAAATAAAACTGAAGGAGAAGAATCTCCAGTTTCAGACAACTCCATGGCATTTACAATTTTCCCATCTTCTGTACTGCCTAGATTCAAACAGCCAAACACTAGAAAAGCCCTTAAAGCAGTAGTAAAAACTGAGACAGAGAACTGTGGAAGTGCTTTTCACAGAAAAGTTTGAAAAGTGAGTTGCAACTATAACTTTAAAAAGAACAGAAAGGACAGAGAGGTGAACAGCTTCATGAGCTCACTACAGGCATGCAAAAAAAAAATCCCAAAAAAACAAACCAAGAGGAAAGCAAACATTTTAGTAGCTAAGTTCTGATTGTTGCACCACCTGTCAGAATAAACTCTAATAACATTCACTGCTTCCTGCAAACCATTTTAGATCTGTGTTCAGCTGACTCTGCTGTTCCGTTATTCTTTTATTGAGGCAGGCAGAGAAAAAACTCTCAGTCATACCAAGTCATTACCAGATCCTGCCAAAAGACTCAGCAGAACACAAGACCAAAGACTTCCACTATCTGATAACAGCAGAGAGAAATGTCAGTCATGGCATAGGCTCCACTGCACAAAAAAGAACATTGAAACAAGTGTGAAAATTTTCATGTACGATGGAAAACTGATAGACCAAGAGGGTTGTGCTGCCATCCAGATTGATGTTAACAAGCTGAAGAAATGGGCTGACAGGAAGCTCACAGAGTTCAGCAAGGAGAGGTACGAAGCCCTGCACCTGGGAAGGAACAATCCCAGGCACCAGAACATTCTAGGGGTCACCATGCAGAAAACAGCTCAGAAGAAAAGGATCCGGGGGTCCTGGTGGACACCAAGTTGAGCAGGAGCCAGCGCAGTGCCCGTGAAGCAAAGATGACCAATGGTGTCCTGGGCTGCACCAATATATGGGAATACAAAAGTATTCCCAGCATGTTGAGGGAGGTGATCCTTTCCCTCTGCTCAGCACTGGTGACTCCAGTTCTGGGCTCCTCAACACAAAACACACACGGACACATTGCAAAGGGCTACAGAGATAAAGAGATTTGACCCTCTCTGCCATGAGGAAAGGCTGAGAGGGCTAGGACTGCTCAGCCAGGTGCGAAGAAGGCTCAGAGGGATCTTATCAATTTGTCTTTTGCACCACCCTGAAAGGCAAGTGCAAAAAGGAGAGAGCCAGGCTCTGATCAGTGGTGCCCAGTCACAGGACCAGAGGCAATGGGCACAAACTGAAACACTGGAGATTTTCACTGAACAGCAAGAAACATATTTTCACTGTGAGAGTGACAGAGCACTGGCACAGGTCACCTAGTCAGGTTGTGGTGTGTCCAACCCTGGAAATATCAAAAGCATCAGGACATGGTCCTGGGCAGCTGGAGGTGGCCCTGCTCAAGCAGGGCACTGGACCAGGTGACCTCCAGAGGCCCCTTCCAACCCCAACCTTTCCATGACCCTATGCAGTGCTGCAGTTTTGTGGAAATGACACAGCTATGCTGCACCTTGGGGAGTGGGGGGAAACTCACACACTTCACTGCAAAATTAATTTCTGATAATCATTCAGTCACCAAGCAGTTAAAGAAAATATAAATGAGCAAACTGATTATTAACTAGCTGAATGTCTTCACCATAAGCACCATGCTAGTGCCCTCTGCTGTCTTCTATGTCCTTATGTAATACCAGAATAAAACTCCGCTGAGAAATGCTGCTTGGATCTATATACTTGCAGAACTCTTATCTACTTTTCTCCTCTCTCCGAATTAATAATTAAAACATAAAGTAGAAAATTCAGGAAGTTACTTTTTTCTTCTTCTTCTGGGAAGATGAAATACTGAGTTAATTTTAAATAATTTGTGAAGTTTACAGCTTTCTTAAGATAATCGCTCAAAACAAAACACAAATATATAAACTCAGAGTTGAGATAAAAACATACATCTGTGAAAACATTCATCATTCAAATAATGGGGTTATGGGATCTGGGATGTTTCCATCAACACAGGACATAGAAAAAATAAAGTGATCCTTGATATATATAACTATAAACACAGAATACATAAAAATACAGTTCTGCAGCACATCTAAGATGATATTCAGCCAAAGACAGCAGTCAAACTCTTGCAATTATTAGTAAGACTGCTTTGCTGATCCTGAAGAAGGTAGGAGAAACTGATATTAAATGAGGCCCTATCACCTGGGAATTCAAAGGAGCTTCTCATGCAAAAACAAATTGGACCTATAAATACACTGAATATACAGAATGAACTAAAATCCTTATAAAGCAAGAAGACAAAAAAAAATTTAGCTGTCATCTTAATGAAGGCCATAATGTCCAACATGTAAAAACACCTGGAAAACATACAACCTCCTCTTCCTTGCCCAGCCCCTCTCCAGCTCATACACCAAACTGGTTTCTGGAAAAGAAATAAGGCCACTGTCACACAGCACTGGCCTGAAGAGTGGCAACTGGCATCATTGCTCCTGGAAGATATAAAGTTGGTTTTCTTGAAAATAAAACATTCTCAGCTGTCAGGAAGAGCTGCACAAGTAGCAAAGGGACTCTGCCACCTCAAAAAGAATCAGTGATGAGAAGTATAAGAATTAAAATCTGAAGTCTCACAAGAAAGTATCTTTATAATGAAAAGAAAATATATTTATAAAGGCTGCTGCCTTCAGAGGTTCTTCAGCTTCTGTAGGTTGCATAAAAGGAAGAAAAAGTGCAAATAGAAGGGTTGCTCCATCACATTCAAAAATCTCAGGAATGCAAAGAGGGTTCTTCATTAAAGCTCTGTGTTCAGACTCCAAACAAACTGGAGACTTGATTATTATACTGTGTGTGAATGCCAGAACAGCTGGAAATGGCAGCTACCCTGATTGTTTCTCTTCTTCCTTTCCCCTTCAATTTAGGCAACTTCAATCACAGGTAGATGAAGGCAGACAGGGAAAGACAGAAATACTTTGGTGGAAATACTCAAATGGGAATACAACATATAACAGTTTTATTTAATCTTTCCTGAAAGTTATGATCATACTAAGCCAGGAAGGATTTACTATCTGTGGGTGGTTGATTGTACCCTGAACTACTAAGGAGTAGAATACAAATAGGAAATAAAAGCACAAACTAGAGAAGGACCACACTGAAACACAAACTTTGCTGCTCTGTGACACTTCCTGCATAAGAAATGACTGATGGGGAGATGAAAGCTGTATTTTGACAAATATCAATCAAGCAAAGACACAAGGGCAGTTACACACTTCAGAGTGCTATCTGTAAGAAACATGACAACTCCACTGAAAGAGATGCCTATATAACCACAGAGGAATCAAGGAGTTTTATACACAAAGAGCAAGTCAGACAAAAGCACCAGGAGGCCTTTATGAATGAACAGGAGTGCCTGGACAATCTCAAACAGAAAAAAGAAGCCTACGGGGGAAAGCAAGGACAGGCAGTTTGGAGGAACACAGAAGGACCATCTGAGCAGCCAGGGATCAGGTTAGAGAGCTAGAAGCCCTTGTGAGATCAAATCTGGCCAGAGACATAAAGGCAACAAAAAACTTCCCACATAAGGAAGAAATCCTTCCCTGTGAGGGTGGTGAGGCCTTGGCACAGGTTCCTAGAGAAGTTGTGGCTGTCCCATCCCAGGAAGGGTCCAAAGCCAGGTTGGATGGGGCTCTGAGGAAGGTGGTCTAATGGAACGTGTCCCTGCCCTTGGCAGGGGGCGAGAACTCAATGATCAATAAGGTCCCTTCCACCCCAGGCCACTCTATGATTCTGTGATTCTACACTGTTCTAAAGCTGTACACAGGCTCACTTTATTACATCATGTTTCACTACCCCTAAACTATTACCCAAATATGGTAGAGCATGGCACATTTCTAGTCTCAATATGACATTTTTTCTACTTTTTTCCAATTCCTCATGGTCACGTATTCCTAATCTCTATTCCACACCCCATCTTTTTTACAAGGTTTAGCACAAAAGTTCTAATGGGAGAACAGTGTGAGGTTCCCAGAGGCCTCATCTATCTCTTGAGATATTTTTCAGCAGTCAAGACCAGGAGAAGATGTAAACTGAAGCATCTCAAATGCACACACACCCACCAGTGTGTTAATGTTTTCTCATTTATTCTCTTTGTGAAGTTATGACAGAAAAAAAAAAAAAGTTGAGAAGTACTGCAAGAGTACTCTGCAAGAGTACTGAATGAAAACTGTAGTTTGCAATTACACATATGACAGTTTGGGATAATGGAATCAAATATATGGATTTGTTTACAGTATGTGTACAGTATGAACAGATTCCTTCAAGGCAAAGCTCTCTTAGCTGTGTATTATGAAGGCTCATCAAAAACAGGCTGTCCAAAGTCCTGTATTTTGTACATATTTGCTGTATACCTGGAACCATCACTTTCTCTGAGTCTCCCTTTCTACTTACTTGAGAGCACAAGCATGACTTGAATACAACATTTTCCAAAACCAAGCCATCACTACAATTATAATCTATAATTCTACAACATTAATACTGTTGTTGTTGCTGCAATGTTCCCTTCAGTGCTGTTTCTAAAGAACATTCATTTCGGGAGCAGCCTCACTGCACAGAAACCATGGCAATGTCAGGTGCAGTGAGTATTTTAACACACAGGCTGTTCATTTTCTTTAGCAAAATTAACCACTTCATCCAGTCAAGTGAAGACAGGAAACAAGAGTGAGGAACTGTTCCTGTAACTACTCCTTCCACGTTTCAAGAATGTGAGCTTGGAAAGCTGGTGCATTCTTCCAACACACTACCAGATAAAAACTGTCTTCAACTGTGAGTTTTGCACGACTCTGAGAACATGGCCAGTCTTTCCATAAAGAGTAGTGACAAATAATGTCTGGCTTTCCACTGGATGCTCAGGAGGAGGCAGCAGTTGATTCTTTATTCTGTAACTTCAGGTTCACTTACCACATAAGATGTGAGAAAGAATAAGGAAAACACCCTTGTTTTTTAAATCCCATGTGCTTCACTAGAGTTCAACAATGAGTGAAAATTTTTCCTAGCCTCAAGCCAAGTTCATCCCTTTATGAACATATTGAATTATTCTGGCCACTATTTATAGTTCACCCTATAATTTGTTACATGAACTGAAACTCTTTCTGCTCAGCTGATCTGCTAGACCTTCTGCATGCCTGGTAAAGAAAGGATTATTTAACTCAGTGTCTCGTGAACTGATGTCACCAGCGACTGAAGAGCACAACCACTGCTGCTTAGATGACACATGGTTATTGTGCTACCTTAAATGTCATAATTAACATTCTCTTTGCAAACAAAGTAGCTGTTACAGAGGTTTTTTTATTGTCCCTCTGACTTGGGAATATATTTGTTTTAAAATGTCCTTACTGCCACATTTACAAAACAAAGTCACAAGTGTTAAGACCCTGGTTTCTCCACCCAGAGAAAATGGCAGGACAGAAAGTAGGATTATAAGAAAAACTTAGGGAAAAAATAATTATTTTTCATGCATTCACATAATATTTTAAGGAAATGGACTTTCTAGATTTTGAGCTATACCCTGAAAGAGATCAACCACTTGCTATGGTTTTTAACAAAGAAGTTACCAGTCTCAAAAACAGAGGTAGTGAGCAGACAGGATGAACAGAGGACATGCCGAGTATCTTTCTCCCTCTGCTTTACTTGTGGCATCTCAGCTCTCTGCTCATCAAGCTAACAAGTATTCTGGTCTAAATCTCTCTCTTCTAAGGTCTCAACTTTGCATAGATAATTTACTTAAGCAGAAGGCCAGCAAGGGAGTAAGGCCATCCCAGACCAGTCATCAGGGTAGGAACCTGGGATGCGTAACAGCTATCCTTGGTCCTCTGTAAAGTACAGGTGCATCAGCAGTATCAAAAAATACCAACAGAACCTCCAACAGAAAATGTAAGTCTTAAACTATGTTGAAGAGAAGAAGGAATCTGAATTTGGGATTATGTGCATTATCCACCCAACAAGCCAAAAGACCAGAAACACCCCCCCCGCCCATCAGAACCCAGTATTGGGAAAACAGCCTTCTCCAGCAGGTTTTTTTCCAGCTGAAACACTTCCATAATTTTAATATGACCAAGACCACAATTTCAGCAAATGAACTGTTTACATGGAAGTCCCCACCGAGCTTTTAAAGCAAGTGAAAGTATTTAGCTCTTAATGGCACACCTGACATAACCCACTCTGTCCACAGATTATTCTGCACACATGAACACACTGAACACAATTCCTTGCATTTGATCAAAAATTCTGTTAAGTAATTACTGTTGGGTCATTAGGTATTACTGCATGTTGGAAGAGGAAAAAACCTTGTTCTTTCAGTGTGTGATTTGCTTTTTTTTTTGCTTTTTTTTTCAAATATCAAAGACAGGCTTTGATATCTAATTTCAGGGTATACATTCCTTCAGAAGCAACAGCCAATGATAAAAGCATTCAGAATTTTACCTTTTCACTATTCTTGTATTTTTCCCAGCTTTTCAGCATCTTAATCCATTTTGTAGTTCTTTCAATTTCAAGGTGCTTTTGCTGAAAAGGAATTAGAAATTTTTAGTATCTCCAAAACTAATGCATTTAAAGTTATTTATGTTTTTCTAAAAATAACAAGGAATTTAACAGAGCATTACGAACTTTTTTATTCAGTCATCTGAGAATGACAAAAAGTAACATCAGTTCATTTAAAATATCCAAAAAACCACCCAACCAAAAACCAAGCAGAAACTCTTACTTTCAGCACTAAGGAAAAACTGTATTTTGTAAGAGGAGGTTGAGTACATGATTTCTGGAAGTTTTGTTTTTACATATTTGGCAAATTAAAAAAGAAATCAAAAAACCTGCCATTTGTTTTTAATACTCAGTTTTCAGGCAAATGATTTCTGCTGCAAGCCACTTAAAAGTTAGTTGTCTCTGAAATGATCTTCTTCCTCCAGACTTGCCCTAAACATAATTAGCTACTCTTTTTAAGTCATCACACAAACCATCCCTTCTTTAAAGGCACAAAGTAAAAAAGGAACAGAAACAAATGCATGCAAAAGTGACAGCGCAGGAGCAGAATAAGCTTTAATTTTTAGACTTTAAAAGTTAGACATCCTTGCCATACTTGTCCTCCTCGGCATGGCACACTTTCACCTGAATTAACCTGTAACTTAACATCAAGGATTTCTTCTGAAGATGTATCAGCTTAAATTTTATTACTGACAAGAAGATTTCAGTGGCAAGGTGATAGAATGAGAATCCAAACCAAAATAAATGAACCCCATCTTCTCATAATAGTTTTATTAAGTAGTCTAGCAAGTACAGTCCTACTACCTTAAGAGCCTGCCCTTCTATCTATGAAAACATTGATAGAGTTGCAATCAGCTTCTTGAATCTGGGAACCAAACCAGTACCTGGAATCAGCCATCAGTCCGCGGAATTTCAAGGCACTTTGGCACTACACGACCAAAAAAATCTGTATTTTGTTAGTTCCAATCATAAGACTTTTAGCACTTATTTTTACAGCTCAGTTTTACATTTTGCAAAGTGTCTCTGATTATAAAGTTAATAGTTAGCTGTGTGTTTTTACATGTTTTTAATTAGACTATTTCAACTCTGTAATAAAGCTTTGGAGCAGAAGACCCAGACTGGAAGGGTTAAAGCAGAAATATGTCTGTGTGTGGCTACTGCTTTCTCTTCAGAGCTGAATATAAACAAGTATTTAGTTTTATTGTAAAAGATAGCCCTTCTATCTCCAACTTCAAATCCAGGAATTAATAAAGACAGGGAGGATATTCATATGGTAGTCATTCAATGTGGCAACAATATAAAAGTTTAATTTTAAAGCTCTGCAGGATACTGAGATGTTATTAATACTTTCATTAAGTATTTATAAAGTCAACTACATCCAAAAATTCTGGGGAGATATAAAAGAAAATTATTACTTATTGTCCCAATAGAATTCTAATTTTACTTCTAGCTTTTGCCCATCAGAAGTTGTGCATTCCTTCTTGGCTAGTAATGCAATAAAATGGGCTTCTTTAACTTCCTCAACTTCTTTAATCAGGAGCCCAAAGCCTTGCATTAAGAGAAGCACAACTCAATGAAGTTTAGGTCCACCCCAACTATGGTAGGTCCACAAAATGTCCTGGAAATAAGTTGGTTTGGGTTTTCAAGTTATTTTTATTGGAATTCAAATTCTGTAAGCCTGGCACAAGTATAAAAATGTTATGAGGAAAAGAAGTGCCTCTACTCTTTCAACCTAATCTAACTACTAATGTTACAATTAACTGCCCACATTCCTGTTCAGGTTCTGGCTGTATTGGGCAATATATCAAATACTTGCCTTTTTTTTTTTTTTTTAAAGGTATTTCTTAAGGCTTATGTTAGAGGGGAAGGCTAGAAAAACCGTTGCTTCCAAGATTTCACAACTGTTTCTGATTCTCCTTCACACTTGCAAGCCCTTTAAGTAATCAGCATTTTCAACATCTCTTAAAGCAGCTGTTCTTTAGGCATAGTTTAGGCTGCAGGAATAACAGGAAGTCAGGAAAGGTCTCTGCCCTCAACAGGTTGTTCATGTAATTGGTAAAAAAAATAAAACCTTATCTGCTTCCACAGTCTTTTTGTTTGTATGTTTGATCTGCTTTCAAGATTTTTGGTCTTTTGAGCCAGAAGCTCACTTCAATTGTATATTTGTTCAAGCTTTTATGTCTTTGTGTCAACTCACCCGTTCTCAAGTGATGCTACTGTAGTCAAAATAGCAATTATTTTTGTGTTCAGTTGTTGAAAACTTTTAGCTATTTATTTCCCTGTCTGTATTATGCTCACTTTCATGTCTAACAGGTACAACACTGAAAACACAGACAGATCTGAGGCAGCCCATTGCAGAGCAGAGGGATGCTGCTTCTGCTCTTTCAGACAAGTTTCATGTAGTTGTCACCAAAAAAAGAAAAAAAAAATCTATTTATCTGTCTTCTGAGTACATTTTACACTTTGAAGCATTTTTGCCATTGGGAGTAACAGAATGCCTACTTGAAGCAGAGCTGGTTTCCTACTCTCATGTCAGTAAACAATGCACTAGTGAAAGCACAAAGATCACGAAGTTGGCAAGCACCCCTCTCGTGTGCAGCACTCCACGTTCCCTGTGAGCATGTGTGCCAGGGACTTAAAGCAATGCTTCAGCAGAAGCCTCACACAAAACCAGAACTTGCTGAACTGCTCTCCAGAGAATTTATAATCAAGTAAACCAATAATAAAACCTAACTGAAAATTACTTATGCAACATTTCATAGAACTTCAAAATCAGAGTCAGACACAGACTCCAGATTTCCTGATGTCAGCTCTGTCTCCTTTCCTCCTCCAGAAAATCTTTCCTCCCCTTGTTTTATCTGAGATGTGCTGGATGATTCGTGTCAAATTTAAGTAGTTCATAACGTAGGACAATTTGATGCAGTTAAGATATTAAATGTGCAGCAAAGTAATGAAGCACAAAATGAGTAATTATTACTGTTAAGGTAGTAACAGAGTAAAGATATTATGACCAAAAATACATACACACACATAAATACCAGTCTAAGGATTTTTTTTGTATCTGAAGAACAGATTACAAATACACAAGAATATCAACGTTTTACATAAGTTGCAAATGAAATGAAAATTTGAGTCAGGAATATTTTTTAAAATTCACAAGGCAAAAGGAAAGCATAAAGAGTTCTGCCGAGTGACTTCAAAAGACATTGTGCAGAAAGCTTTTAATCTTAGCCTACATTAACATAACACAGTAATCCTTATGAATGGTATCTTGAAAATTGCAAAAATTCAAGCCCTGCTGACAGAAGCCAGATAAAGCTCAGACCAGCAGAGGTCAGGATACCATCAGGAGTGTAACCAGGAGTCTAATGCAGGAGCATCACTGAATAATTATAAAAACACACTAGACCTGCAATTTAACACTGACTCCATAAATACAGTTTCTATGCTGACACTTTGAGACAGCATGAACACAATTTAGGACAGAGAACCAAGACACTATTTCTCCCAAATAATTTAAGGCTAACTACAAAGCCACAGAGCATCAGAGCTTCAAAACACATCTACCACAGTAGCTGCAAGCTGCCTGATATTTCTGCTCAGCGACTCAACCCCCTGCTGTGTCCTTCTGATGGAAATGAAATTACACATACACTCACTGTGTTATTAAATGTAATGAAACATGGCAGGAAAACGCAACCATTTCATGCTGTGTATGCAAAACCACACATGAACCAAGGCAAAACAAAAGAGACTTACAAGTTCCACTCTTCTACAGTAAGCATCTCTTACTAGCTTCAGTATATAATTGAAGCACAAAGTAATTTTCAGAAGGACTGCTGCTCCTAACACTCAAGGAGCTGAGCTGCCTTGAATTAAGTCATTCCATCCTTTTTCCATGTGTTTTACTCATTTGTGCAGGCAAGAGGACCAACTTAAACTTACAGCTTTAAATACTTTATCTGGAGTTTTCTGATTAGATTTGGTGTTGGAGGTAACAACAGATCGGACTGACCAAGGGGAAATACCAACAGTAACTAGGCCCAGACAAGCAGAAATTCAGTTCCCCATTATTCTTCCACATTCCCAACACATCAGCTGTCAAACTACTTCTTCAGAACCCTCCAGCAGCAGAAGGATTTTTGGACTAGGACCCGCAGCAGCTGCTAACAGGACCTGCACATCCGGAATACACCCAGCACAGCAACTCAGCATTCCAAGGGAGGTCACCACACTGTAGTGGCAGCAGAGTATTTGTCACCATTTCCCAAAGCAACAAAGCACCCCACGCTCCTCAGGACAGCAGAGCACACCTTGGTGTCAGTGCCACCACCTCACCCACATCATCCATCCCCCACACAGCTGATGGCAGCTCCTGGCACAGGACCACAGCTTTCACTCTTTCAGGGCAGAGCTGGGTGTGAGCTCCATTTCCTTCACCAGGCCACAAAATGGGAGAGGAACAGTCACTGTCACTGACAGGAGCAAATACAAGAACGAGAGGGATCTGTGGCCTCAAGGACAACAGTTCTAAGGGGACTTGGAATGTGCTTCTTTGGAAATGCAAATCACCAAAATGCTTTATCAACTCATTTCACAATGATTTTTGTTTTTCAAAGCTATGAATCTGTAAATGTTTACTTACTAGTAAAAAACCTGGAGGACAGTGGACTTACCTTTTCTATCACCACATCATGGACAGGAAGCTCCTCTGGACTGAAAACAAAGACAAAGTTTGTATTAGCCTCGGTTGCTCTTGGTACAAAACCATTTCTGTATAGGTTCTTGCAAGTCAGTGCTTACAGCATCAATTTGTAGTAACAAGTAAACAAGGATTCTGAATTCTAAAGAAAAACTAATATTTTAAGTACAGAACTAGGATTTTAAATCAAAATAGCTACCTAATTTAAGAAAAACATTGCACAGCTTAAGAAAACTTTTTTTTCTTCTGTAAAAGCACTCTGTGCTGTACTACTGAACTGAAACTCAAATGATTTTTGTTTTGTTTTCTTTGACCATACTATTGTATGGTTAGCTTTGTTAGCTGAGTTCCCAATAAGAAAAAAGCTTCCTCCTTTACTATTGTGCTTAAGGAAAGGCACTGAGACTTTGTTTGACTTAGGAGAGTTAACTCACATGTTCTCAAAATTAAAAATCTAACTCTAAGTAACAAGCAGGAAGTAGCAGGGAAAAAAATTAGTTTTGCTACTAGGTACCAAATTAATACTAAAAATTGAAGTCTTTTCACTTCTTACCCTAAGCCTAAAAAGGCAGTTTAGGTATTGAAAGCTTGAAAAGCAACTTTTGACCTGATAGATCTTCAGACTTTCCATTACTTTCATTTCATTCTGAGGCCTCTGACTTCTGGTTTTGTTAGCAAAGAAATTTGTGCTTTTCCTCTCAAAAGTAACTGAACCACTTTGATGCCGAGTGAGCCTGCCTTCCCCTGCAGCTTCTGAAAACACAGCAGCTTAATTGTAAAAAGCAACTCCCTTCTGCTCTAGAGGTCAAATAAATAAGACACCACCCAACAAAACCATGTTTAAAAGGGACTGGAACACAGGAAACATATGAGATACTTTTAAAAATTCCTACTGAGTCTTGGTATTATAGGAAAAAACCTCATACTCACATCATTATAGATTTCTATAGAGAAGCTATTAAACCCCAGTATTTTAGACCTGTATCCACTCTGTGCAAGGGGAAGGCTACAGAAGTTAACGCTGCAGTCAGTGCTGGAACACTGATACAAAACACATGAATTATATTCAATCTCATTTCATTTATAAGATGCTGTTTCAGATTTAGAAGTTATATTTGAATAAAGAAATACAGAACAAAGAAATACACTTCATCTAATGCAAAAACTTGTTCCCATCAACACCTTCACAGAGACCACACACAAGTCAAAGTTTGCAGTCCACAACTCAGAGACTAATTTCAAAACCAAGACTGTTGATTTTGAGCAGCATTGTAAAAAGCATAATTCATTCATTTAGAAGCACTTAAATATCTGAAATTTTTCCTGCTGAATGACAACATAATTAAAAAAACTCTTGCTCAACATCTAATGCAGTAGAAACAATCTCTAGTCAGTGCTATTTGAAAATGTTACCAAAATTATAGTATTGCGCACACTCTTATATAACGGAATCAGCTGAAAGCAGGCCGTTAGTATGCCAAGTACCACCTAGAGATTCAGTTTATTTGAAGTGGAAAGAAAAAGCAAAGGGGAAGAAACAATTCCATTTTATACAATCTGCTTGGAGTGGTTGTTTGGTTTGATGCACAAAGACTGCTAGGCCTTCCCACATCACTTAAAATTTCCCATTCTTCAGTGACAGTTGCAGGCCCTGCCGACCCTCCACGAGCCTCCCACAGCAGCCTCATTCTTCGCAGCCCTACGAGGTCACACCAGCAGCTGGCTGTGCACACAACAAACTCTTTTTCCTCCAGTGCTGCCTGCAGCGTGCAAGGCAAGGATCTGACAGCTCTGCATCCCCATGGACTCACAGTGGCCACAGCAGCTCCTCCGCTGAACTGGTACCAGCTGACAGCTTATCTTCATGCTGGCATGGAAACTGATCACATGAAAGATTAATCAAATCTTATTTTTCACAAAGGGAGAATGAGCTTAAGTAATTTATTAAGGAATTGCTCTCTGCTAATTTTGCAAGTTATCAATGTAAAAAGAAAAGACATGGTTGAACCTCCTGAGTAGAAAAAGGTGGCCCTCATGTCCTGGGAAGCAGACACTAAATTAATCCAAAATCAGATTTTTGCCCACATTGCTCATTATTTTTTTTGAGCTGCACAGCTCTGCACTAATACCACAGAGCTACACTGACATTCCACAGCAGCACATGAAGGCAGCCCCGTATTTTTATCCCCCAAGATGCTGCTGAGGACCTGGCAAACAAACAGAAGCCAAATTAATTGCCTGGGGCTGCTCACTAACTCACTGGACATGCAGGAGTTCCTGGAGATCTCCCTCTCCATTAACAAGATGGCATCAACTATGCCCTTGTACTCACATATGTAAATACTAAAACCTACCCTGCAAGAACTGAAGAAAAGGCAGTGCAGGCACAAACTCCCTCAAGCCCCCAAAGGTATTTTAAATAAATGTATTTCCATTTAGTGTGTTTTCTGTGCAGAAGAACCTTAGAGATGTTAGAATCAGACACAAAATCAATTAATGTCTATGAATCTGTTATTTTATTATACCTTCAATTCTTTCTGTATAAGGATGCATCTCTCCCTTCCTTCCCCAGCCACGCCAAACTAATATTGTTACACCTTAATTATTTCTTTTAAAAATTTATCTTCTCCAGCCCTTCTCAGGCTATTTAAACTTGCATTTCTCCATGGTTTTTATCTGCATACTTCACCAAATAATAATATACTATTAACATAATATAGCTATATCCTGCCCTAAGATGACTGTTTTCCTTTAATAGCTCAAGTAATACTCATTTAGGGGATATAGAGAGAACAGAACTGATTAACATAATTATCTCGGAACTACACAATCCTGGATATCCAAAAGAGGAGTCAAAGGGATGCTTTTAACTGAAGTCAGGAAAATAAGGTCTCACTTAGCAAAACTCTGCTATCCCCACTAAAGTATAACCTGGACAAGTGAACTCAGCTGTTGAATGAGCCAGGAATTAACCATCACTACACCTGGTCTGTGCCTTGCCATGAGGACAAGAGCTCCCAGCTGCAGCCATGTGGGATCCCAACAGCAGCTCAGGGCTCTGCCAGTCACTGCCAAGCAGCTCTGGAGTTACAGCACTTACAGAAAGAGCTGAAGATCTTGTCTCCAGGTCTGGTCACTGCAAATCCCAACTACAGTAAGGTACCTGATGGTCATCCTACCACAAAGTTCCTCAAAGATGTCTCACTGGAAGAAAGAAAATACTGGATTCCAAGGTTTGACTGGAACTTAGGATCTCTACCAATGGTCCTCACTGGAGGACCATCTGCAGTACAAGCCCAAAGCCATCTTCCCATCCTTCAGTCTGGACTATTTCCACCTTCTGGTGAGAAGATCTCTAAGTTCAAAGATTTCATTTATTGTACTTGATTTAAAATGACTTTTTTTATTACATTATAAGGGATAAATGGATCATACATCTTTAAATCCACCACGCTGGCTAACACAGGTTTTCATGAATGCTTCAAGAAAACTTTTTTAAAAATTATGTCAAATGTATAAACCTCAGTCACTTCAGAACATTAAATATGCAGATCTATGGTTTTGACCATTAAAGCATGTGTTGTAATTAGCCTCCTTGAGTAACAGTGGTAGTTCAAATAAATTGAAAAGCCTAAGACTTAACAAGCTTACAGTCCCCAACACACTGCTGCTGTTTAAATCAGTAATCTTTAAATAGCACTTTGATGTATTTGTTCAATACAAACACAAGGAAAGACTTTCTTGTATTAGACACTCAACAGATCTATTCTTTTTCTACATTTGTATTTAAATCCCAAGTATGCTCCCTGCTGACTCAAATCACAGCATTCTCCTGTTTCTGGTTTGGCTTAAGTTGAAGAAATGTAAAGCCTCCTCTGTCCTTTGCAGCTTCAGTAAGGATGGAAGGTACTCAGTGCCATATCAACCTTGGTACATCAGTCACCCCAGAACTCCAAATTCCAGAGGATCAATTCATTACTTCACAGCCACAAGCTGGATAAAAGCCACAAGAGGCCTGATAAAATTTTCATGGGGGGGGGGGGGGGGGGGGGGGCAAGAAGTGGCAAAAATTGACCACAATAAGACCAAAAATACTACAAAGCTTAATTACCCTGAGAATTGTAATGTTCAAAATCTTTTGGTATGCTGTATTTTTATTTCTCAATTTCTACTTCAGAACTGGTCAGGGCACTGTGAACAATTTTAGGTTTTGTTATCATGAAACATTTGTGAGAATAATTGTGATACACACAAGTAATCTAATTGAAAAGTCAATTACATTCAATATTTCTATATTACCGAACCCAGCATAACACAGACATTAAAAAAGTTTAATCTTCATAAAGCCTGCAAAGCAGTACCTATGCAAAAGATTTTTTTCAAACTATTACTCAATTATTTTCTCATGCTCTCCTCTAAGTGCAATAGTGTTACCTTGTACCACTGCACAGAGTTTCATTTTAAATGAAAAGTATTTCAAAATAATAACTGGCATCACATTTTAAACATAATGTGGGAGAGGTTTCTGGCAGAACACTGATCTTCAGGGTCTCGTTGAGTTAATCATGAAGAAACATATGCTGTGCATTCAGCTTGTTATTTGTGATGCACTTTTAAGTCTTTAAATCCACGAGGAAAACATATTTGCTACTACCCAGGAGACTTATTTTGAAGGAAGTATTTTTAAAAATTTTTTTAAATAGTCATTTGTCATTTTGAAACCTTCATGATCAAGAAATTTGTGACGAAACATCCACAAAAACATTAGTAAGGTATAAAACTCAAAACCAAGTGATGGGAAATAAATTTTTAAGAGTGATCATGCACAGGTATGCGAAGGGAAGAATTCACTTGACAGATGTCTGAACACAAAGAGCTTTAGTACAAATGGAGTTGTCTTCCTGTACAATATGAAACTCAGATTGCTGAAGTAACAACTTGCACCATTACAGTAGCCAGATATATTAGGAAAAAGAAGATCTTCCCAGATAGGTACAGTTTTGTGTGATTTGTCAAGAGTGAGTTGTAGAAGTCTATGTTTTCACTAGACACAAAAAAATTAGTATATTCACACAGGGAAACCAAATCTACGGCAATAAACACATTAACGAGGTGTTCTATTAGGTCTGCCTCCCCCTCAGTGTCTCATACATAGCACATAAAGCTGTCAGGGCAATATGGGGTATTATGGATATGTACAGTGCTTTGCAAGAGAATCACATCTTCAAGGTAATTTTCAGAGGAATCCTGACTATGAATACTGCTTTAATCGTCCAGCTTTTCAAAGGAAAATAAAGCAAAAGTGTTATTTTCAAAATCAATAATATATGGAAAATATTTCTGAAAATACTAAGGAGAAGGTAAGAAAGCTGTTGTTTTTCACAGATAAAATTCTATGGCTCACTTCCTTCTTTCTAGCTCACAATTTACTTACAAACTAACAATTTTGATTGAGTCTGTCTCTCAAAATAATTGGAGCTCTGCTACTGTAATCATCCACTTGGAATTTTCACCAAACAACCTCTGCACAGTATGGGGGTAGTGACTACAGCAGATGAAAAAACAGCTTTCAGAAGTTTTGTTAAAATTCATAAGCAAGCCAAAGCAATTAATTAACATATGGGATAAGCCAGTGTGACATTCCACAATATAATTATCAGGAAACATGCTGTAAGAAAGAATTTAATGCTGGCAAGAGGTTGGACCACATGTGATTTTGTGACTAGGTTTTATTTGCAATTATTATTTATGGATTCTATGGATATTGCTGCTAATTTGCACAGCACAGTGAACATGTAGCTCCTGTCCAGAAAGTCTCAAGCAATGTGTACTGTGAGAGATGAGATAAAATTAAAGTTTTATCAAATTCAACTAAATCTCAAAATGGTGACTTTCTTGTAAAGTATTTTGCTGCTTGAAAGAAGACTACTTTGTTAAGTTTTGATTGCCAATATGAAAAATTATCAAGAAATTCATAGCAAAAAACATAGAACTGTGTTTTCACTGCGAAATCCTAAAAATATATGCTTTCCTGTGTTTTTAGTGAGAAGATGTGTTCAGTATGCAAACTTGAATGTTTCCCCAGCATGGAATCAGAAAACCTTTCCGGAAAATCTATAATCTGCTTAATTGAGCACATCAGCATTTCTAGCGATTTTTTGGCATTTTAATTTTATATAAATGAACACTGAGGTTAAAAATGTCTTCTCAGAATCACGTTTTTATAGAAAGATTAAAATTAGTCTAAGCTACCTTAAAATTCCCAGGAGCCTAAAAGGCAAATGAAAGAGAATGCCTTTCTTCTAATTTACATTTGGTAAATGTCTAAAACACCTAGGATTTTCTCCTTAAACACATACCTCCTTGTTTTGAAGCACTGCTCGAAGGTTACTTCCTGTGCAGATCACTTACATCATAAATTAACAGTGATCCATGGTTTGCACATTGGCAGCTTCATCTGCATTAAAATTCATGTGCTGTGCAAAGCATATTTCAACATAAATTAACTAAGATGGTATTGTTCCAGCAATATATACTTGTTCAGTGCCGAAGCTCAAAACATTATGTACCCACACTTGCTTCTTTGAGGAAATAAACTTCAGTGGTCTCAAATCCCCTTATCGTGGGTCCTTCATTGGGTCAGGAGTAGCAGCATCTTTGCACTTCTAAAAACTGTCCCCCTTTTAGCATCCTTCACAGCCTGTGCCAGTGAAACACACTCTGGCCATTCCCCACATCCAGTTACTTTAATCTTCTATAAATGCTAAATTTAGTAAGAAATATATGAGGTAATAATGATTATGCCACATACTTACATTTTAGAGTTAAGCAGTAACTCAAACCCCCATTGCATATTGCTTGATGAATGTTGTATAAATGAAATCATATTAACATAGTCAATCTTTTTTTTCAGTTCTGCTACCTAATAGCTCTTTTCATACAAGGAAGTACTTTATGAATTCCTAGTACACACTGGGTGATCTTTTACTCAGATCAAGTAGCAGCAGCTGTTAACAAAAAAACATGCGATTTTTCCTTAGTTGGCAGAATTATCCTGCAGCTTATTTTTGTGTTTTCCATCAAATCTGCAGGATTGCATTCACCTCATTTCCTTCTGTATCTGCAGGGGATTGCTGAAGTGACACCCTGGACCAACTCAGCTGAAAGAACGGATTTAAAATTCAAATTTCAACTCTAGTTCTAAGAATAAGCTTAGAATAAAGCTAAGCCAAAGAAAGGGGTAACACTGTGACGCAGATTTAGGAAGAAAAAAAGACCATACCATTCTGAATTACAGCACCTAATGACAGAACATTTCTTCCTTCCACAGGAAGAGTATGCATGAAAGGAAGGTAAGAGAAGAACCACACACTAGGTCACCCCAATAACACAAGGGAAAAGGGAAGACAAAAAAAATTAAAGAGAAGACTACCTTAAATACTGTTGCCAAAGAAATTAAATGCATACTCCAAGTCACAGAAAAATTCATTGGTAACTTCTAGACATGTAACTTCTAGGCACTTCCTCCTTCTCCTGGTGAAGTCCTACTACTAAACACATAAGTGATGTACAAATATATGCCATTGTAAAGCTCACAGGTGAGCTTTACCACCAGGAAGAAGGTCTGGTTCCTCTCCCTCTGCTATGTCTGGTTTAGACAATTTTCATGAAACAGCTTTGAATAAACAACCACTTTTCCCCATCAGGCCGACAAAGAATATTTGTTAAAGTAGAAAGTGTGAGAAAAAGTGAACAACAAGGGCACTGAAGAGTTCCTTGTGGTAACCAAAACACCTTCTAGGGCAACACTTCTCACCACATGTTCTTGCAAAATAAGACCTCACTTTAGGTAAGTAAATACTGCAAATTGCGACGGACAGCTCATGATTTTGGACACAAGTTCAGATGCATTAATGCAAAGAAAAGATTCACAACAAAACCACCACCAAGAGTGCAGAAAAATTCACAGAACACTGTTCACTGTCCATCATGGAAGCAGAGCTGTAAACTCAGAATGGACAGGGCTAAGCAAATTTTACAGTAGATCCAATGTACTCTTTCACTGTTCATGTTTAAATAAAATTATGTATTTACCCTCGTCTCTGAACCAACCTCTCCATTTCAAAACTGCATAGTAAACATGGATTCATTTCAACTTATCAGGAATTTCATAACTGATAAATAATATATTCTCTGTGTTTTTAAAACAGGTTTTTTCATACAGAAATGCAATTAAAATATTATTTTAAAAGCAGTTCCCTGTGGAAGCATGCAAAGAGAAAAAAAAAAAATTGTCTAATGCTAGCAAGATGGACCTAAAAAAAAGAAAGCATTTTGAATCTCAGTAACTAGCCCAAGAAAACTACTGCTTCTCTCCTTAAATAATATCCTCAGGGTACATTAGGGCAAAAGAATGTTAAATACAGCTGAAATTTTTGGTTGGGTTTTTTTTTTTTAAGAGAAGTTCCTCCTCAATATGATTAGCTATGAATACTCTACAGCAAAATCAGTCAAGGAAAGTGTAATCACGTATTAGAAGGCAAAATCCATGGCAGATAATACAAGATTCTAATGGAGAGAAGAGAATTCAGTGGAGTTCCCATGGTAAATCTTCATGATGCCTCATGAAAAATTCTAGACAGTCAAAATGAGGCATATTTGTATATTTAGGAGAAAGGTAAGAGAAACACAACTTTTCTCTAGTAAGAGAGATCTGAACTCTTTTTTAAATAAAGATTTGACTTTGATAGCTGAAAGAGGCTGAACTTGGCACACTTCTTCCCAAGAGAGGGAAGAGTTTAGCCACTCTCCTGACAAGAGGGTCTGAACCTGTCTCACAAAGCTGAGAAGAGGAAAATGACAGCAAATCCCTGCTGAATGACCAGCATAAATAAAATGCAATAGACTGACATTTATAATTGAACTGTTAAGAATAAATGTTTCATTGCCATTTCATCACATCACTTAACATGTTTGGCAATATTTACTGTGCCTAGAAAATTAAGATTCATGGGTCTGTATCACTGTGAAAAGAAACTCTGCAACTCTTCTAGTAGCCTTGGAGCTAGTTCCTTGAACTCTGATGTGCAGGTGTAGTGGCCTTAAACTGAGGCAGAGGAGATTAGATCAGATATCAGAAAAAAAAATTTCACTTTTAGGGTGGTCAGGCATTGGAACAGGTTGCCCAAAGAAGTGGTGGAGTCACCATCCCTGGAGGTGTTTAAGAGGCTTCTGGATCTGGCACTGGGTGATGTGGTTATGAGGTTATGGGGTCACAGTGATGGCGCTGGCTTTACTGCTGGTCTTGATGATCTTAACTCTCTTCCAACTGATCCCATGACTCTCCTACTAAAAATTTGAAATGAAAATTATAAAAAAAAAATCCCTATTTGTTTTTGAATGCTACTTTGAGTATAACCAAATTACATCAACCATGCTTCTTTCTTTCTTTAACTACTATTATCCAAAATCTCAGCATAACTTCCTTTGCTGCCAAGAATGCTCAGAGACCTGTCCTTGCAGCTCTTATCTGGAGAGAATTTGCTTGTGCACCCACCCACATCAGCAGGGAGAACTGCGCAAGAGTTATTGCTCTTGGACAAGTGGTTCAACAGGCACACAGGAGAAAATACTAAGGAATGCACAGAGAATGTTCCAGAGACACGGACTATTTTCCAGCAAGAAATACAAATTATCAAGCAATAGAATCCAAGAGGAGGTAACTGGTTGCTCATCATATCGCTCCCTATCAAGAAGTTCAGGGTAAAATGATAATACTGGAGAAAAAAAAAAAAAAACAAGTTTCATTTGGAGACACTTAATGGAGTATCTGAATCCTTGACTGAGCTCTCGGTTTGTCTACTCCCCCCCTAACTTGTTTTTGGAGCATGCTCTAGAAATGCATTGGACCTAATAAAAATGCACTATGTTTTTTTAAAGATTGAAGTTTGATGGAGAAGAGCAGGTGGGTCTCATCTCAGCAAATGAAAGAATGAATTCTGCTAGGGGAAAAGCACCTCTCCCAGTGTGATAATCTCCATCATTAGCAAACGATTCTCAAAGCATGTTCACTGTTTTAACAGGCTCATGGGATAAAGACTAAGAGTATCAGTCACATTCTCAGCTGCTGTGAATTGGTACAATTCAATCAGAATCAGCACACAGCTACTGTAAGACTAGCACAAGAATCTAACCCGAATTTTTGAGAGAGCCTCATAAATGGGGTGAGGGGCAGACCACATCTGTATTTTCTACTGCTAGTACTTCTATTGTACCACTCTTTAGGGGATAAAAACCCACATGAACAACCCTGCAAAATAAACCTCCAATCTGCCCAACCTCACTATGCTGACCCTGGAATATTTATCACCGTAACAGCATCTGCCACAGTAAATGCACATCCACAGTTTTCATTTACTGAGCAGGCAGAAAACAGAAAAACATGTTTAAAGTGAATCACCCAAGCCAGACCACTAATTGTGACAATATAGGTTGATGCTACAAGACAAAAATAATTAATATAAGTTAACACAAACCTTGATAATAACAAGGTCTGAAAAGAACTCATATGGTACAGGCTGAAGAATTTATTTTTTTTTTAATGGTGTCATGTCTGCTACAATTTTCACAGCTCACCACCAAAAGTTACCACAACAATTCTGTTGCTGGCATTCATCAGGGAACAATGGAAAGAAAAAAGTTTTTGGAAAGTTGCAGTAAATAAATTGCAGTTTCTTCTGTAACTTCTATTTCATAACTATTAAGGTATGAATGCTTAAAACACTTTCCACAATATATTAGTCAGAGTATTTAAGTCAGAATCTGTATTTCCCAATGAGGAGTAAAATTTGGACTTGAGCTATACCTGTCCCAAATTCCAAACATCAATTTTATTTTTTTTTTATTTTTTTTTTTTACTTAAAGAAGCAAAACTATGGTCTTGAACAGTTTTCTTATGAAAGAAAACAGAACACCTCCCTCTCAGCTGGTGATTCTTTTCACAGAGAGAGAAATATAAAAGAATCATCAACAATATACACACACAAGGATACTTTACAAAGAAGGACAACATAAATCCTAATTTACAGCTAAAAATGAAAAGTGTGGGATATTTTACTTTTTAAAAATATTTTTACTTGGTCCCCAAATGATTGAAAGACTGAAATCTGTAGTTCCAACAGGTATCAAAAGAATGAACCTGGCTGATATTTCTTCTTCATGGGGATGTTGTTCAATGCTTTACAAATTTCAGTACAAAGCCTCTCAGGACCTGGAGTACACTGACCAGAGGTATGTTGGTGTGGTGACCTAACAGCAGGAAGATGCTGTTCAGATTTGGTCAGATTTTAGCTTTCTGTGCCATTCTAGGAATACACCAAGTCCATTTGGCTTATCCTGCTCTGACTTTTGTCCTGGTGTTGAAAGGCTCCAAAGAGGATCAGCTCTTTAAACTGGTGTTGACCTTTACAGTTGCAAAATGCTGTTCTCAGCTTCTACCCTACTTCAGGATCACGTACAAAGTTTGGGCTGTTTTGCAAACTTCAATCAGCCAATGCTCTTGTGACCATTCAACCTTAACATTATGTGGACCAGGGAGGAAGGGGAGGAAATCAAGCTTTTTTGTCCTTCTAGTTAACTGGAAAGTTTCATAAAAAATAAATACAAGAATATATTAATGAAAACCACATCTTTAAGTATGTGCTTCAAAAACAGTTAAAGCTTAAATTCTTATTTACTTACAAAAATACTGTCATTTGAATTTCTTGCTTTCTTTTATTGTCTTAAGACCTTTAAGAATTTTTTAGCTATATAAACAACTCAAAATTTTCACTTCTAAATAGACAAATCAATATAGCTATGACACAAACTGTCAATTTAAATAAATAAAATACCTTTTAAAACATTCCTAGCTGTAGCAGGGAACATGTCACTACCCAAGGAGTAAGGTATTTCTTTTAGTAGCTTTTTTAACCATTCCAAAGCAGCACCAAATGAACTAAATAATTCAAGGAGGGGGAAGGGGGAAATCCCAGATCCTGAGGCATTACTGGAATGCCTGCTATGAGCTGCAAGACACTCAGAAACTCCTTTAGGTTTTCTTTCCCTGAAATTATTCCCTTATCATTGACTGCTGATAGAAAAAATGCAAATAGAAGTTATCTACAAGGTAAAGAAAAGGACTGATGAAAGAACAGTCCACACTGAAAATACTGAGGACATTTTATTTAAAATTTAGCCAGGTTCCAAGATAGGACAGAGAAAAACCGCTTTTTTATAGGGTGCAGGGTCAACATTCACAAAACACTGACCAAACCAAACCAACCAAAAAGATACAACATATCCAACGGGGGGGGGGGGAAGAAAGGAAAAAGTGAGCAAACAAACCCCCAATTTTTATGAACACAAACACATTCCGCTTTTTTCATTTCCAGAACCAGCTCAAACAGTTTTTGTTATGACTATCTGTAAAGAGATCTTAGACATTTCTCCCATTCCTAGAATACTTGATTGCAGAAGTCATCTATTACAGGCTAAGCACTATCTGAGCCCTATGGGAGTCCCCAGAGATGGGCTGCTGGACTTCCATCAGCTGCAGGCACAGCTCGAAGCATCCATCTCCTGCACTTTCTAGAAAAGAATATCCAATCTAATCAAAGCACTGGCAGACTGTATGTACAGACGTTGGTGCTAGACTTCAGAGAAGAATATGTTCGTTTTAAAATTGAATGGCACTTTTCACATCAGCCTGACTGCTCAGCATTCCTGCACCATCATGTGAAATCAGCAGGATTTTTACTGGAAAACAAATTCCATTGAATAAGGACCATGCCTGAGGTTTTTCTGGTAAGTGATATTGCTGCCTTTTTTTTTCTTTAAATATTTTTAGGTTTATTGGCAACCACAATGCACTTGTATAAAATATACTGGTCTGCTCTGTCAATACTCATGGTCATTTTAAGACAAGCTCCCTGACAGGGGATTCTCTGAAAAAAACATTACAAAAGTGATTTATTTTTTTTTTAACAGGCTATTCCGTGTTATAGGAATATTTAATTTATTTAATTGACTTATTAAATTAATTCAATATTCCATGTATACCATGTATATCAGGTGACAATGAGGAAGATCAACAGCACTTGGCAGAAACAAGTCAGTATTAATTAAGAGGAACAATACTAATTGGAGAGACAGAAGAGGGAGAGGGGGATGTTGAGAACGTGGCTGGAGATGTACTCCCAGTGGGAGGAACACCATGTCAGGGTGGGGGAAGATATGTAAGACACGAGGAGCAGAAGGAGAAAATAAGTAAAAATCCAGGAGAAGCAGAAAGAAGCCATTGTGTGCAGGAGCTCCTGCACTGCCTGTCACCTCACCTCACAAAGGAACTGGGGTGATCCAAGGCTCACCCATGACAAAAAGCAAGGGAAGTTTGTCTTGGAGGCAGAGGGGACACAGGTGTTTCTTCTAGATGCCTGCTAAGAGTGCTGTGGTTTGGAGTGCTCCTACCCAGCATCCAAGTCAGCAGTCAAAATGTCATGTTATCTGGACTAAATTATGAAATAAATTCTCCAAGTTGAGTCTGGTTTGCCTGCAATACCACATGACTAAAATAGACCACAACCCACCACTTCCTTACAGCCTTGCAACAACAGTAGCTGGTAAAGGCCAAATTTTCTACAATTTAGCCAATAATGGGAGTTTCACTCTTCCTGGTTCCTATATGCCTCTACTGTACAATTTATGTTTTCAGTAGAGTAGCTCATAACTGCTATAATTTAGTCAGTGCCACTGAACAAACTCCTCCAAGCTGCATTTTGTTTTGTACACTCTGGTGTTAAGTATCTCAAGAGACAGTCCCCTTGGGCTCCCCACAGGTTATTTCACAGCTTAGCTTTGCTGGAAACCTTCTTCCCATATCCAACTTCCCTCTAAAACTTCCCTTTATTCATTTCAAATAAGTCTCATTATTATAATGCTCTGGTACTTCTCACTGAACACACTTTCTTGTTCCCTAAATTCATTAAGTATTAACTCAGCTTGCTTTTCTCTTTTTTTTTTTTTAAATAGCTATCTTAATAACCTGTCCACACCACTTTCTTTTTAACATCCAAAGTTAACTAGAACATTCATATTCATTTGCAGAAGTGCAAGATAATGTACTGCAGCAAACAGATTAAACTGTGTTCTGAAGGCAGCAGCTACTAAAAATTTAAAACAATACTGGGTGTAAAGATAGACCTAACTCTTGTAAACAATAAATACTGCATCACTTAGAATTGATTAAAAATGCCAGACAGATCAACTGAGGGTTTTAATAGGTTAAAGTGACATATTTTACTTGAAGGGAAATGTTATATCTGTTTCTAATCATAATCCAATTTCTCCACTGTTAAATAAAAAGGCACCTTCCCTCTGCCTCTCATTCTGGTCTCTGAAGAAAACCTGAGCCCACTTCTACTGGGATGGCAGAAAGGCAGTAGAAGTGTTAAATCTTCAGGTCCCTCAAGTTTACAAATTCCCAGTATATCACACAAATAAGGACACTGGGACACCAGAAGAATTGCAGATCTAGACCAAAACTACTCTTGAAATGTCCCTAGCCTTTATATTCTCCTGTCTTCTATCCACTGGCAAGTTACACGTGCAGCCTGAGTGCTTCAGTCCCTCAAAATTATCTCTTCTGCCCTATCAGCAATCAGCTGAACTTTGAGCCCCTTCACAGAGCCAAGGAAAGCTGAAAACTGGACAAAGACAAGGAAAAAAAGAGAAAACTACTGATAGTAATCAAAGCCTATTGTACTTGAGAAAACAAGCCCTAATTTTGTATCCGTTTCCTCACACCCAGCACCCTTCTGATACAAAAGACACCTCTCTTAGTATTTTAAGATGTCAATATAAACAAGATTACAAATCCCTGTAGACCTTAACTAGAACACTAAGTTTGGCACTGCCCCCAGATGTTGTTTTCAATGTGCATCAGCCTGTTTGCTAATTTACACTATAAACACCTGAGAAGTCAAATTATTATTTATCATCTCAGGGATGAAAAACTTTTGAAGCTTTTGGTACATCCTGCTGCATTTCAAACTCTCATAGAACAGGAGTTTCTTTCTGACACAGCAGGCCCAGCATGACAGCACACAAGACCCAAACCACAGTTAAAATCTATAGTGCAATATAAATTGTCATTTCAGGGCAAGACATTGATATGTTTATCCTAATTATATTTCTTCTATTAGGAGAGATTTCGTTTCTCGGGAAAATAAAAACATCATTTGCAAGACATCGAATTTGTCTTAAACAATCTTAAAGCAGCCTTGAAAGCACTCCCAGGTGAAATCTGCCCTGTAACAAGACATAGATAAGCTACAAATAGGCACAATTAGTGAAGAGATTATCTGCACACACTTAACCTGTGCAGTTTTTATGTAATTTAAATCTTTCAGCTTTCATCCCTTGAAGCTGACTATATAGAGAACTAATTCTGCATTGGTGAGTAAAAAATGTTCCTGAGCAAGACATCTGGGGTAATGACTGAACAGCAGCAGCAAGTAGAGAGCACTTAACAATCTTCACATGAAAATCCAAGTGTCACAATACAAGTAACAGGAAAAGTTCAGGAGTTCACAAGGATACCAAAGGTATTCAGAGGTGAATCCTGCAGTGGCTTCCATTACTGCTGCCCCAGAAATAAAATTACTCTGACATCCATTTTCCATTAGGAATGCTACAACTGCAGGCATGTGGTGAGCAGCTGGGGTTTACCAACACAAGCACCTCTTTGTGTAAAACAGATCTCTTTGAATGTCACACATCAAATTAACCCACCCCAGTGAAGCACAAGCAGTCTGCAGGTAAAGGTGACTTAACTGACAGTGTAAAAACAGTAACACTGCAAAAAAGGAAGGAAGAGAAGGAAAAAGTCCTCCAAAAAACAGAACATACACATCCCCCTTCCCAATACTATGAATTACATAGGTATTACTAAGTTTTCCACCTATCACTGATTTTTCTGGATTTCAACTGCATTTCATGTATTCAAACAAAAATGCCAAGCACCAATAAACTCAGAGAGTCCTAATATCATCAAAAGTAGCAAGTCAGCTTGTGTTCCGTTTCTTCAAGCTGGATATTTACATCTGCCAACCACAAAAACCCTAATACAATTTAAGACTCTAATCTTTATTTTTCAAAAAGGAACAGATTATGTTACAAAGGAGGCACCTACAGGGGAACTGCACCTGGATTCTGGCATTTTCTGACTTAAAGTTGATTCAACATTAGGTCCCAAATCAGCAGAGATTTCAGTACGGTTAGGAAATATATTAAGCCAAAAGATACTCATCTTCCATGGACTGAGATACACTGTTGTTCATATACAACCATTGACTTACCTTAATGTGTTGGGATTTTTTTTAAATTAAACCTTTTAACAAAGTTTTTATAAATACTTCCAAGAACTTCAAGTTTGTCTACATCCAACTAAGTTATTCACAACCAAAATTTATCTGCAATTCAGCTTGAAATAGGTTTTTTGCAGACTATCAATTTTCATTCCCCAATAAAATATTTTACAAGATTTCACTCGCTATGCAAGATCAAATTACAGAAATAGAAACCCGGATAGAAAATTAATTGAAAAGCACAGTGAAAGATTAGCCAGCGGTAACACTTACACAGCAGTTTCCAAAATATCTATTAAAGGCATAATAATACTTTCACCAAATCGGTAATACAATAAAGAGCCTGAATATTAATAGTATCAAACTTTTAATCTTATTTTCTTTACAAGCTTGCTACTTACTGTAGAAACCCAAATCTATCTGTGACTTTGTACAGATGGTAGTCAGCATCTTCCCACGGTTCAATCTGAGCCCCCTCACGTCCCTAAGGGGAAAGGAAAAAAATAAAAAGCCAAATTATATTTTATGACACAATAAATAAAGACACATAAGAGAGCATTCAACCACTGAAAGCATAACCTTTGGAATGCTTTGGGACATAGTGGCAGGAAGTTAGAGGAAGGGGAGGAGAACATCAGTCCTAAACTAACCAGCCAAGAAAAAGGAGAGCAGAATACCTGTCCCAGCCCTTACAAACAGTATTTTCATCACAAGAAATCTCTTTTGGTCACTGCTATACACAAAATACATTTCAACCAGTCACAGTAATCCCAGTAAGCCTGTTGTTAAACTCCACAATAATCCATCATGGTCCCCAGAGTGCCCTCTACTCATTTCATTTCCCAAGGCCATCTTTCCTGAACAATCACCTGCAAGAGCACATTCTGCAGACAGTCCTGAGTTAACATCCATGCTGGCTTGCAGCAGCTATCAAACAATTCAGCACTGAGTTTTCCCTCAGTTATGCATTCATTCATGTCCCATTCTTCCTCTCCAACTGCCAGTCTTGCAAAAGGCTTGCAGAAGTTTAACTACACTTCTGCTCTATCAACCCCCGGTATGGGCTATGCACAAATTACTGGCAATGAAATCAGGCCACCACTCAAAACACAAAGTGTATTGGGTTTGTGTGGCCTGATTTTAGCAGCAGGGAGCTCCAGGGGTAGTTTCTCTGAGAAGCTGCTGTAAGCCTCCCCCACGTCCAGCAGGGACAAAGCCAGCTCCAATACGGACCTGTCACTGGCCATGGCCCAGGCCACACTGGAGCAGGACTTGTGACCCCACAGGGGACCCATGCTGGAGCACCTGTGCCTGAAGGACTGACCCTGATGGAAAGACCAAGGCTGGAGCAGCTCAGGAAGAACTGCAGCTCATGGGAAGGACCCACACTGAAGAATTTTTATGGATAACTTCAGCCTGTGAGAGGGACACCATACTGGAAAAACGGAAGAGTTTAAGGAGTCAAAACCCCAAACAGGAAGGAGTCACAGAAACAACATGGGATGAACTGAACACATCCCCCGTTCCCCATCCTCCCGCACTGCTCAATTGGAAGAGGCAGAGAAAATTGGGAGCAAAGCTAAGACCAGGAAGAAGGCAGGGTTGGGGAGAAAATTATTTAGATCCAGTTTTTATTTTCTTATTGTCATACTCTGATTTGATTGGTAATAAATTAAACTGATTTCCTCAACTCAGGTCTGTTCTGCCCATGACAGTCACTAGTGAAGGATCTCTCCCTGCCATTATCCCAACTCATGAGCCTTTTGTGTATTTTCTCTCCCCTGCCCAGCTGAGGAGGGTAGTAGTGACTGAGCAGCTTTCAGGAGCACCTGGTGTCAAGCCTGCCACACACAAGCAGGTTTTTCCTTATTCCAAGGTGAGCCACTCATTTGCTGCACCCTGTGCAAACCACCAGTAAGTCTGGCTTATAAAACATCTCATGAACTCTGCCAACAAGGCTATTGTTCTGTACTCAAATGACTCTTACAAAGTCCCTAAGTGTTACAAAAATACCTGACTACCATGTAAAAATTCTAGGCATACTCTGTGCCAAGCTTTTCCTGACAAGGGGTCCAAGAAAAAACATGGTATGTACCAGGGCATTTCTTTAGTTCCCCACAACAATATCAAAAACAATGCAGCTCACTCATCTTTTACTTTTTCTATGATTTTAGCATTTGTACTACCATAATCAAAGATTAAATAAATAGAAAGTAAAATGAGAGTCCTTCTGACCTCAGATACACTGAGCATCCTCAAACACCCTGCTTTCATTACTTCTAAGACAATACACTCCTGAAATAGTCCCAAAGTAACTTGCTATGCACCTGAAAAATGAGTTGAGTGAGTCATGATCCAGGATATCCCCCATGGAGGGAGAGTTTAATCCACCCAGAGGACAGTGTATCATTAAACATCAGATTATTACTCAACAGATTATTTTAAACAACAGCTAGCTGGAATCATGATTCAATTTTTAAAGAGACATATTACTAAGATTCATTATAAAATGTCTTTTAAATTACTAAAAAGTTCACTTACTCTGTCATATTTGGCAACTATCTCTGCTCGTTCCTGAGCAAGTTTGATAGCAGCATCCTGCTCAGCATCTGCACCTGTAGAGGAATTAAAATAACACTGTTCAGATTTTCTCCCTTGTGAAAAAAGAACTGCATTCAAACACTTGGAAAATCAACTTCAGGGAGACTACTTCAATGAAGAAATGCCAAAGCTATTGTGTCAAAGCAAAATATGATCTTGGTATATGTCTTGAATACTGCTCAAAGTGAAGTATTACATATATATATATATGCAGTATTAATACTGCACAGTATCTTAATTGC
Source organism: Poecile atricapillus (assembly GCF_030490865.1). Taxonomy (NCBI): domain Eukaryota; kingdom Metazoa; phylum Chordata; class Aves; order Passeriformes; family Paridae; genus Poecile; species Poecile atricapillus. Next base: position 6,385,310 of record NC_081288.1, read on the forward strand.
CAAGTTTAGAATATTTCTGATTTTCCACCAATGTAGATGTTAAATACAATAAAAAAATAATTCTGCACAACCCACTAACTGAAAGACTAAAGGCCACTAAAGGCAGCTCCACAAACATTCTAATAGTCAAAGAAAGCTGAAACATTCACTACTGGCTTAAAACAAAATTGTGAAGTATTTACAGGATTTGTAGAGATACTGGAATACTGAAGAAATATTGCATGGTTTCTTAGAAATTGCCTAAAACAAATTTCTCAGAAAACAGGGAAGGATGTTGTTAGAGTGTCAGAACTGCAACTTGGGCAACCCACAGCTGGAATAAGTGTAAGGATATGACAACAGGAAGATTGACAGGCAAGAAAAAAAAACCAATGTGTGAGTAAGCACTGGACATTGGACACTGCAGATGCAGCATTTACTACATGAGTGGAGTTCAAGTTTTGCTCAGTCCTGTCCCCTGAGCAGAAACCACCTCTAGGACATGGACAGGAACAGTGAGCACCAAGAAGGGAAAATCTGCTGTTTTGAATATCCAACATCAGAACACAGTTCAATATCCCAAGTATAATTATATCAGACCAATGAGGTAAATCAGCTTTAATGAATAAGTCTGTGAAAGATTTAAGAGTTTAATTATTTTGATTATTAAAAAGTAATAAACTTCAAATAAAGTATGGCTTGAGAAAGGCTTAAAATATATTTCAATCTAACACTGTTAGTGAAAAAAACCCCACATGCTTGGAGTTATTTTTATATCTCGTTCATAGCAACATAATGAACTTCAGGAATTACACATACCAATCTGGGCCATAAAATAGAAAAACAGATCAGATATTTAAAGTTTTCTATCATACGACATTAGCACAATTATTTGTTCAAACCAGTGTTTCTTTAATATAGGTTACCTACACATTTCTCAACATTTAGATAAGAAATTGTGCCAAGGTGGCCTTCTAAGCCATCTGTTAGAGATTTAGCATGGTCTCTGCTTGTTTTCACTCCACCTTTCTCCAGGGGAACGCTAAGAGAACCTCAGTATGGCCCATCACCAACATGAGCATTCAGACAACAGCACTGCCTGTTCCCAGCTTCCCCTATGGGAAAGTCTGGCTGCTTCTTCAAAGCTGTCATTCATGACCCCCAGAAGTCACACGTGGTTACCCTCACCTGCCCCCCCTTTGTCACCATCATTTGCCAGTCATATTACTCCTGTTTATTAAAAATACACACAGCTCTGCCATTTTTTCCAGTGTGGAGCAAAACCAGCACACATGTATTTACACAGTTGAGAGAGAAAAAAAAAAACCACAAATAATTCAATCTGCTATATTTCTAAGTTTCACATCACTAAGCTACAACACTGACAAATCTTTTCCTCCCTGTAAGATAAAGACGTTAGTAGAATCATTTCATATTGCTCAGACTTTGGTGTGTCCAAGCAGGGCATTGCTCCTACTGTGCTTTTAAGTGCTGGATCCACCTTTATTCCTAAACCAAAAGAGGACTCAAGACACAAAGCAGCTGGGTCTCAGGTTTGCCTTTCTCTGACACAGCTTCACAGCCATTGCAGGGCTCTGCTACCCTGGCTGCCCATGTGAGCTGAGGCAGCCACAGCTCCCACAGCCCTCCAGAGCCCCTCCCCAGCCTTGTCACACCCAAGGGCACAGACATGACCTCACAGCACTGCCAGGGCATTCCAGCACTGTCTACTCCCCCAGCACAACTGCAACCATCTGGTTCCTAATCTTTACTATATATATACACTATTATAGTGTGTCTGCTGAACTGACAATGTCCACTAAAGCTACCAAAGCAACACTGACAAAGAGCAGTGGGTGAACCCTGGTTTTACTTTCAAAGTGAGAAGATAAAGGAATTATAACCAAAATTAAATTGTGTTTCCCTCTGTAAGACAGATCATTGCTTACTGCAAGTCTTTACAGAAGACCAATTATAGGTTTTTAAAAAGCAAACTTTTCATTTCCTTAGAAACCTGACATTCCTTCAGCAACTTCAATACTGATTGATCCTAATCTCCACTTCTCCAACAGACAGCTGAGGGGAAAAGCTCCCTTGTTTAAAGTACACCTGCTGCTGAGCTTCAGAAGAAATAGGTAAAAACTTCTATCACTAATTTCCAAGAGGAAGAGATTAGATTTAATTTGAGAAAGAGTGTGGCTGAATATAAGCAGACAATATGGTAATACACAGCAGTCAGTACATTCATACAGTATGTAGTTGATACATTTTTAAACAGAACTAAAAATGGTTTCTATTTTTATTTTAAAATGTGCTCAAAAGGACACGCTTAGATCTTCAAAAACACAGATAGAATCGCAGTGTAAGCTGAAAAAAGTTTAAGCCTTTGATTAAAAGAATGCCAAACTATTTGCACCAGAAAGCAAGTTCCTGATTTATGCTGAAAATGTGGCCATGGCTTACCATCCCTTACTCTGCATAAGCAATGTGTAAATCCAAGTTTGGCATGTTCTGTGTCTCATGACAATTCAATTACATTTAGTGTGTAAATTATCATATTCATTGCCTTTAAAGTAATCCTCTTTGCTTTCTGCCAGAATCATCTTAACCTTCCAGCTGCACTGAGATAGTTCAACGTTTCATTAATCCATCAATACTGAAAACCCAAAAAACAGCTCGAGATGGGGGCAAGAGGTTTTATTTTGGGAGATAAGCATTAAGCGTGATTTTTTCTTGTAAGAGAAAATATTTAAATATTTCCAACTTAGAAATTACACATTGATTCCTGATAAAGTAAAACCTAAATACGGGAACAAGAAAAATTCTTTGGCAGAAAAATATATCACTATGAAATTGAAGACAACTGATATTCTAAAGTCTTTTCAGTTTTATTCAGTGTTATCTCAGTGGAAGCAGGTAAAGATGACACAAGTATGATTAAATTTACTAATTAAAAGTTAAAAGATCATTGAGTCCAACCATTAACCCATCACTGCCAAGCCCACCACTAAACTATGCCCCCCAAGTGCCAAGCACTTTTAAATACCTCAAGGGATGACGACTCCACCACTTCTCTAGGCAGCCAGTGCTTGACAACCCTTTTGGGAACAAAATTTTTCCTAATACCCAATCTAAACCATCCTAATGCAACATGAAGTTGTTTCATCTCATTCTGTCATTTGTTACCTGTGAGAAGAGCATTAAGTTTCCCCCTTGAGCCTCCTTTTCTCCAGGATAAACACTCCCCAGCTCCCTCAGTCAGTCTGAGGGAGCTCCAGACCTGTGCTGTCACAGCTCCATTCCCCTCTCTGGACATGCCCCAGGCACCTCAATGACCTTCTTGTCACAAGGGGGCCAAAACTGATCGCAGGGTTCAAGGTGTGGCCTCATCGGTGTTGAGTACAGGGGGACAATCACAGCCCTGGTCCTGCTGGCCACACCATTGCTGGTACAGGCCAGGATGCTATTGGCCTTCCTGGTCACCTGGGCACACACTGGCTCAGGCTCACCCACTGTGGACCAGCACCCCCAGAACTGATGCCTTGCTCCATAGGGCTGGGGCTCAATACACTAAGAGTATCCTGTGAAACCTTACCCCAAATTCTAAAAAGTTATTTCTTCTGTGTTTGTTCTTTAACCCATCATCATTGTCTCTCCAACTGCAGAGCACTCTGAATACCCCAAAAGAATTGAAAATGTTAATTTGTTTTCCATTACTTTACTGGAATTCTTGCCTGCTTGCACATGACACATCCCTTTGCTGCTCGAAGAGCTGCACTGGCACGAATTCCTGTCTGCAGGCACTACCACCAGCTGCTACGCATCTACACATTCAAAGCACATATCAGAGCAATAAACAAAGTCTCTGGTTATAGCAGAAAGTCCCTTAAATACTCAAGCTGTTTATTTTCCTTCCAGTTCATTCCCATAAACAATGAAATAAAAGCCATGACGTACACTTAATAGTATTTTGTTGTGGGTACACAATGTTCAAAAGGAAGAATCTTGGTAAATACCTGCACATCAATACTAAATCTGCTCTGAACAAAAAGGATTAAGCATCATTTATTATACTTTCTCTTCATGCAGAAAGAACTTCTAACACAGAGAAGAACTTTTAACATAAAATGAACTAGTTAGTTAGAAAAACAATCCTTTTGCATAGCAACACTTTCTCAGAAATAGGTATTTCAAGAGGTTAACTGAGCTACATTTCTTCCACCATTAAACATAATTATATCCCTTAAATATTACTAAGTATTACTAAGTATTTAAAACTCAGTTATCACTAATTTGAAATGAAAGCGAAGTAAAACAGCACAATATAAACAATTAAAGACTAATACAACACTTTACCAGTCTTTAGACTGTCGTTTTCTTCCCAGTCCTTGTAGAGTTCTGTTTTAGTCTTCATGAAGTAAATCTGTTCGCTTCTAGACCATATTCTAAATCAGTGCTTATCAAAAATGACCGGAGGAAAAGTTCTACTCCTCCACTTGCTGCATTTGTTCCACACAACTGAGCCACTTGACACGTGCTCCTTTTTCCAGACACAGCCCCTCTACAGCTCCAGGAGCTGCAGAGGCTGGAACAAAGATGCCATTTGTTAATGCCAAGTGTCACGAAGGCACCACGCTGGTGTTCTTCAGCCCAGCCCACAGGCCTGCATTCCAGCTCATAATAAACAAAAGGATTTGAACAAACAGCCTCAGAGGCCAGGGCTCCTGTAACACATTACTGTTATACTCTCGGGCAAGAATTCTTCCTGGTTCTCTCTAAGTGCTGCAGGAAAAGCATCTTACTGAAAGGACTTAATTGAAATGGGGCTTGAAGTACCATCTTTCTGGCTTATTACCTAAGAAACCACGAAATTAAGTAACTCTAAAAACACAGTTTCTGTAACTGGCATTCCCTACTTGCAAGATGGAGACTTTACATATTTCCTAAACAAAACTCCCTTATTATGCAAGATATCTTGGTGATCTGAAAGATCTATAATTGTCAGGAATTGGCAACAACATTTTTGTTTATAAAAGTTCAAAAAATTCAGGAGTAAAATCTGAAAACCAGATTTCCATACCAAATATCCCAGACAAACACACAAAACCATTCTCCTGCACAGACTTTAGCCCTCACACATGCTCTCCCACACAGCCATTCTGCAGCTATGTGATGCCTGCAGCCAGGAACCAGCCAATTCCATATCCTAACCTAAGCAAGTGAGGGCACACACACTACCAGACATTTTGTGAAGCTGAAAGATGATCAGTGGCACTGGCACAGGTTACCCAGGGAGGCTGTGGAATCTCTCTCCATCCTTGGAGATGTTCTAAGTTGTCTGGACGTGGGCTGTCAACCCTGCCTGAGCACAGAGTTGGACCAGATGACTTCCAGATGTCTCTTCCAGCCTCAACCCTTTTGTGTTTTTCTTGCACTCAGAGAAGTGTTAAAATTCCAGGAACAGGAGATCTGATCAAGTGTGTTGGACTATTATTTTTTCCCCAGAGACTGAAAAAAGAACAGTTCCTCCAATTGTTTTAACCTTCCTCTCCATATCGCCTGGCAAAGCACGGAGCCTGGAAATGAGCAGTAGCTCCTTTGTCTTTACCACTGATTAGTGCTCATGGATCCCACCCAAGCCCAGGTGTCAATAGTTTAGTCTCTGGAATCAGTATGAGTTTAGACTAAGCCAGTGCCATGTCCACTACCAGGCACATTTCCCTCAAAAGCAGCATTTTCTTGCTGTTGACACACACAACAACAATCCTCTTTACCACACAGAAATAATCTTCCACTTTGCTCATAACGGAACTACTGAACTGGTTTTGTAAAACCAGCTACTTTCTCTTTCTTTATCTGTGAGCACATTTGTAGCAAGGATGAAAAGAACTCACATGCAATGAACACAAGCACTTGTTCCAGGTTAACTCTTTCACCTCTTCACCACATGAAAACAATTTGCTTTTTAACATCACTGCTGCTCTTCCACCACACACTAATCACAGGCAGCAATAAGCCATATTATTCACACACATATATATATTATAGATATACTAGAGATATCTATACTGATATTTCTCTAATGTCTCTCAAGTTTAGCATTTCTGGTTTTGTAGGGGTTTTTCAAATAGACACACACAGAAAAGATAAGATTTTGGCTTAACTAAAATTTCTCTCAATTCCAAAGAAAAGAAAAAAAAAAGCTAGAAGATAGAGTAAAACTATTTGTAAAATCAATATATTGCATTATGCTCTGCACTAAAAAAAAGCCCACTGCAACAGCAAAACACATGCACCCTCCCCCTCTTAATAATCAGCATTCAGAGTAGATGCTATTGTAGTTTTACAGCATGAGAAGTAATGAGTGAAAAATATGAAAGTAAAGATTTCACTTCCCTGAAGAAACATGACTGAACTATCATCTGAATGAAAAATCAAGTTTTGCTATGTTAGAACTCTTGCAGTTTTGTAGCATCCCCTATGAGACATTGCACATTCACCAATGGAAAATGGTCACTTTGGAAATTAGTAGAATTAACTGCTACTAAACACCCTCTCAAATCAGTTTTAAAGTGATCCCCAAAGGACTCAAAGGAAGAGCAGGGAAATCTATGAAGCCCTGCTAAGTGACATTGCACAGAGGAAGCCTGTGTCAAAACATAAAATTAGAATTTAGCAGTTTATGTATTGCATAGAATTTAAATTGAATACTCTATCTTGCTTTTAAGCAACAGTGAACTAAAGGGCTTATAGAAACTCCACCAATACTAATCAGTTACTGCAATATGCCTATCATTTTATTTTTAATAACATAGCCTTACTAACACTTTTAGTTCATGGAGCAATGAAAGCACAAAACTCAGAATAAACCAGAAATAAAACAGAAAAATAATATACTCTAATAAAATACAACTTGGCCATTTAATTAGTCCTAATTTGCAATTTCTTTTTCTGTGTGTTTCATGTAAATAATTCCACCTTAAAATTAGATCACTCCATCAGCAATGCCTACACCTAACCAGCTGAAAGTTGCAGTTGGAATGCTCATGTCATCGCATCACCACTGAGCCTTATGAAAGTTCCCACAAGGGTTACAAAGTGGAGTGACAAGACCTCACAGGGTTCTACTGTAATTCCATTTTACAAAGTATTGTGTGCAGTCATGAGCCAGAAGATAATTAATTTGCTGAGGGTTAACATAATCAGTTGCAAAGCCAGAAGAAAACATAATTGCCAATTTTCAACAACTACACTGAAAAGAGTAAGCCCAATTCTGAACAATGCTCCTTTCTTGAAAGAAAAAGAGGACAAAGCCAACACACAACCCACCCTCCTGCCCAGACTTCTGTCAACAGAACCTGAAACGTTTATGGCAGCTCTTAATAGACTTAAATGTAAAAGCTCAGGCTGGGTGTAATATGTGGCTTGCCAGTATGTAAAGACTGGTCTGACTTGTGCCACAACTAGCTGATGTCTTATGTCCAAGCTTAAGTCATCCTTTGTTCTTCTCTTCCCAAGGGTGTAGTTGTCATCTGGCCTTTTCATTACAAGTTTTCTCTTTCCTCAGCACTATGAAAGAGCAGCATTGTGGCCACAAAGAAGTGGTCACTCACCTACATGTTTATCTTTCAGGAGATGCAAACACTGCTGAGCTCAGCCATGCCAGCCCTCCAAGCAGCTGTTCCAGAGGCGATGGGAGCACATCTGCATCCCGCTGTTCCAGGGGACACCCTTGTGTGTGGAACCCCTTATAGCCCAGCAGCCACGGCATAACAGAGACCCAGCCTTCATGGAGAAACACAGGAGGTTTTCTACTGCATGCAAATCATTTTACGGTCCTCCCCCAAAAGATTACATTTCTTAGAACCCCTACTGTGGCTAGAACTGATCCCACTGTAACATACAATCTGTTTCACCTACAGCTCACGAGTATTACGCTCCCACACTCCATCTGAAATCCATGACCTTTCCCAGCACTAGCCCTAGCTTTTACAATTATGTCTTAATAAAATACGCTGCAAATCATCTGCTGCATTATGTGGTAAGATCAGACACTTGACCTCAGCTGTAGTATTGAAAGATGAAAAGCAGAAATATTTCAGGAATTTTACTCTCAATCTAATTTAAGTCAGAGCATCCTTTTACAACAGTGGCTTTTCAGGTAATGGTTATGATTTTATAAGCAAATTTAGCTGAAAATGCCTTTTTTTTTTTTTTTTAGGTCCCTTGTACTTTAAAAGTATATTACGCCTGCAGTTCCCAGAGGCTTTTGAGAACTAAAATATCCCTCCTGTACACTGACGCTGCTCATACCTCTTTTAACCATGACAGGCTACTAAATACACAAGCAAAACCATCTTTGAGCAAGACTGAACATAGCAGTCTTCTGAAAGAAATTCTTCTTAGCTTTCCCAATGCCATGTATCAGGATGACATAATCATTTTTTCCCAGCAACATAAATCAAAAGAACATTAAAAAATTCTCTGAAATGTTTTCATTATTTCCAACGTAATTCCAGATTTCCTGTTTTGAACATCATAATTAGTGGTAGAATATGAATGTTTTCACAGCACTAAGATTTGGAGTATCAATTTAAAGAGTAAAATTGTTCTAATATTTTCAATTCTGATACAAAGTAGAACGTTTCATAACAAGAGCTACGCTTCCCATGTTAACAGACTTTAAAAGTAGTCAGTTGCCACACTGCACTAATTACGGTAAGTCTCCTGATTAATTATTTTTCTCTCTGCATTAGTCAAAATAAATGAAGCAAACAATAATTATATTTTAAAATTCAGCATTAATTATTTGAAGTCTATTCCCAATTTAAAACATCACCAAGACAACACTCATACAGACTCTGGATGAAGTTTTTTTAAAAGAGGTTTGTTCTTAACTTTTGAGGAAGCCAGTTTATTTCTTCTATAGGGCTAGAGAAGGTACAACATGTCTCTAGTTACAAAATTCCATCTATATTGGATATAATCATTTTATACTGGCTAAAATAAAGATATTTGTTCTTCTACACAGACAAGCTTTGAATACACTGACATGCCCACAGTCCAGCTCATCATTTAATTACACAACCGATTTAACTCATTAGAAGAGGAAGAAAAGGAGGGTTTGTTTTTGTAACAGATGCTATTCTGACACTTCACAAGACTAAAGAGCTCCAAGGCAGCTCAGGAAAACACCAGCTCTGAAGGTGGCAGGAGTGGAATTTGACCAGCACCATGGGGATGCAGCAGCAGCAGCACCCCTGACCTGCCCAGAGCCCACAGCCTCCAGGCTGGCACCGAGCTGAACAGGCACTGCCCAAACCTCGCTGGCCCCACCTGAGACAGAAAAGGAAGTGTTCACAATGAAGAAACAGATGAGCAGCTCCTGAAACCACCAGCTTTTACTCCCCAGCTGCACACGTGCTACCAGCCTTTGACTTTCCTGCCTTCTCCTGGTAGAGACAATGTGAAGCACACAGGGATGAGTCCCTGGCCAAAAGCATGAGAAAAGCTCGCTGCAGCCTCTGTTCACACCTGAACTTGAGCCTCCCAGGTGCCAAGCTACTGCTCTGCCTGCGTGGGCACAGCCTCTGCACAGGGAGACCTCGGCATTCATTTTCAAGCTTTAAATTCAGTTTCAGCCCAATACACAACAGGAAAATAAAATCTTAAATACTGTGAAAGTTGTGGCAGGGTGAAAAACTATTTCTCACTTTATTCCAGCAACAACATGTTATACTAGTTACTACAGGCTGCTAGACAGACTGTCGTGGTCCATAGCACAGTGTGGATCGCAGGCATCCCTCCATCTACCACTGGGGTACACTGAAGGAACCATCGAAAACCACAGTAAACAGTGAGAGGAGCTGCAAGGCCCTTCTCTGCTCAACTTTAATTATCATCTTAACACATTTAAAGTATTTCACAAAAGAAACCCAAACTGAGTTACACACTACAATGCAGTTCACTGTAGCTGAACAGCTTTCTTCAAAAAAGAAGAAACTCTGTCTCTGAGCTATTCATCTTTGAGCTGATAAACTTTTTAACTGCAGTAATAAAACCTTAAGTACAAACAGGATCCTCTAAGGGAATCCTCCAAAAAGTCTGAATAGCACTAAGAAGCTCATATGACGCTAAACCTTCTCTTAGTGGCTCTGTGGTAAGTTTGAGTAAGTCCACAGAAAGGTATCAAGGCAAATTTAGATACCTGCCTTTTTGTATCAGTCATGTCTACAAAGCAAGGAGCTGAATAACTGGCTACTTAAAATATCTGTCATTCATTTAATTAAAAACTAAAATGACATTTAAGGGAGGGGAAAAATGCTGAAATCCCCTCTGAACATTTAAAATCATTTTAAGTGTCAGGCAGCAGTAGATCCAGCTTGTTTATATTTATAAAGCAGTTATTGGAAAGGCTGAAGGAGTAAGAGACAACCCTATGAAAGGTAAACAAGTTTGTCAAACGGCAGCAGAAACGGGGGAAGTTTCTTCATCTTTGCTACGAGAAGAGGAAGTTAGTGGTAGACAAGAAGGTTCTGTTGTTTTCAGTTTCACTGACTGAGGACTGGTAAACAAAACAAAGTAAACAGCCATGGCATTTCCCATGTGAAACAGGAATTAGGGCCTCCAAGGGTGTCCTGTGTGCCTGGTCTCAGCCCCAAGCTGAGGAACAACCCAGCAGAGTAGCTGCAAGAAATCCCAGTGCCATACCCACCAAATCACAATCATGTTGCATTCATACTGCTAATTAGCAATATCAGTATGAATTTGTTTGTCTCCATCTAGTTTGCACGAGTCAAAACCTTGGTGAATATAAAACAACTTCAGTTTGGGTAAAACAACCCAAAGGCAGGGAGAAAGGGGTAAAGAAAAAAGATCACAAACTTTCTGGTCATGTATCTACAGAACACTGAACCAGTAAGAAAATCCTTCTGCCTACATTATATCCATCACCTTCTTTTTTTTTTGCTAGTGGAAGCACCTAATTAGATTTTAGATGTAATCCTTCCCTAAAACTTAGGACAGTGTGCCAAAAAAGGTCTTGGTCTTTTTCCCCAAACTTTGACTCCACTTAAGTACAGACAACACTGAGATGTCACAACCACTGAGAGACAGCCACAAAGCTGTAGTAGAAAAAGACCACAAAACAAAAATAAAAAGGCATTTGTTTGAATCTTTGATTTTAAACAACAGTGCAGGATCGGAACAGAATTTTCCAGAGGTTATGAATCTCCTTCAAGCAAGAAATCACAGCAGAAAGCATCATTTGGCTCACTCTTTGGATACTCTGAAAGCATTTTACAAATACCCAGTGTTGACTTAAGATGACAATTATGAATTTATACTGCTGTTGCACGAGAACAATAACTTTAATAATCAGTGCATTAACAGGCGTAGCAGTAACGTTTTTTTTAATTGGCTTAGAAGAAGATAAGCACTGAGCTACTTCAGTAATACAATCTCACCATCAAGTTTTGAATGCTACTTCTCCCAAAATCAGTAGTTTCATTTCAGTACCAATGCAAAATTAAGAACTACCAACACATGCTGTGAAAACTTTAAGAAGTTCCTACTGCAAAACATGATGTTAGTTCTTGGCTAAGCCTTATACACAGGCACCAAGAAAAATATCTATTGGTTTATGCTTAAGTCAATAATACTGAACCTACTAATGATGATCTGCTTTAAAACCACTACACTTCTGTTAAAGAAAAAAGCCAAATCAAAGAAAAACACCCATAACCCAGAAAAATCTGACTATTTGTCACAGATTCTCATATCTCAGCAGAAAATCACCTGAAATTTAAAAAAAAAAATCAGTTTTAAACTCAGTGAACCGAGAAAGCCTACTTCATCTAATAAAACAGTGATGCAGTACTCTGGAAATCCCTATTCCAGGTTACAAGCATTAGCTCTAAGACAATACACAAATAAAGCCTTTTATGGATTCCAGTCCAGCCCATATAACCTATTTCATTCCCAACAGATCCCTCTCAATCTCCGTGAATTTCATATCCCCCACAGAATCAAAACCACAGGAAGAGTCACGATTTGGTTGAGCCTGTGGAGCTGCACCTGACAAACAGGATCCTGTTCCCTAGGAAAAGCAGACCCTCTGTAGAACCCTCCCCTAGGCCAGACATGAGCTGTTCTCTCCACCAGAGAGAAGGAGGAACAGCACTAGCTGGGATTTAAACACACATCCACCCACTGTCTGCTGTGCCTGTAGACATGCAATTAAGATATTCAGGGTTCAAGTTCTCATTTGAACAGCTCAGACGGACCAGGAGCAACAGGGCTGACTGGTTACCCAGGCGTGAACCAAACAACCCAACCTTCACAAGACAACAGCTTTGAGCTCTAACACCAGCTGCAGAGAGAAAACTTAGAGGTCAAAGCTCTACATGAACCTATACCCCCTTTAAAGTCTTTTTTTGACTTGGAGAGGTAGACACAGTGACCAGGCAGGAAACCTTTCTATGAAGGGCAACATTCATTCTGAAATCCATTGACCTCACATGAAAATTCAGCAAATTCATCAGTGAAATTTTCATCAGTGAAGTTAAACCCAAAATTACTTGCAGGGGAAAAACATATTTTGGTTACGAATTGTGGTTCCCTCTTACCACTGAATACATTTCTTCAGTAAGTGTTGAAATGACAACTTTGTATTTTCTGATGTTACTACAAAGCCAAAGCCTCTTCCTGAAGCAAGGAACTGTAATGCAGTAAACCAAAACCATCTCTGCAAACGTATTCCTGAAAGGTCTAGCAATGGGTTGGGAAACAAAGAGGATGAACATAATGCATGTTCCTTCAAATTACAACATTTTGGAAGGATAAGGAGCTGTCATTTCAAGGGTTTCAAACTGGATGAAAATCCAACAGCCTCTCATCAATGCTTCTCTTTTGAGCAGACGTACAGTTGTCATCTGCTGTCATACAAATCTGAAAGTGAATGAAAACTACCAAATATTTATCCCGTTTTAGAGTTTTCTGAAACTGTTAATTTAACAACAAACTTCTTGTTATGACAGCAAGTTCTTGAAAGAATTTACAAACAACTCAGTCTCCCTTCAGGCTGGGGAAAAAGAAGAAATATAATTTTCAACTTAAATTTGTTTTGCTATAATCGACACTAAAGACAACAGCTTTTAGGATGCATTAGTCATCAGTATAAACCTTACTCTACTTATACAGTGAGCAGAATTTCTACACTTTCTCCTTCTCTAGCTCACTTGATTCCCTGGCAGAGAAAAATCCCTGGGTATAACTATTAAACACCATAAAATTACTCACATACTCGCCACCACCTACTGTTTTGGAAGAGCACACAAAACCTAAGCATTGACAACAGGAACCAGTGGTTCACATTACTGTGATAACATGTGCTATAAATGTAAAAAAAACAAAAGCCTCAGAGAGTACTTTGTTCTGAGGTTCAAGAGGCTGCATAATCCCAGGGTAACAGCCAAGCTACCTCAGACACATTGATGACAGGTTTCTCTGAAAAATGAGTCAGCTGCACGCCCTGGGGAAGTTCTCTCAATTAAAACAGTATCACAAACAGCCATTATTCGTCAGGTGCTATTGAGCCCAGGAGGTGTTTCACTGAATCACCAGCTCCAACAAAGACTAAGTCACTTTTTCTCAGATAAACAGACAGGATTTTAAGCAAAGGCACAAGACAAATACATGGATTTGAAACTCAGCTAATCTGGTTTTACTAAGTAAAAAAAAAATCTTTGGTGGGAATGCAATGAGAGGCTCTCATCCTGTTTGAGAGATCCAAATCTATTCTGATGCTGTGGATGCAGGTGAAGGCTGCAGAGCACAGAGCTCCAGGGCTGATGGAGGTACAGCCCAAGCACTGCTGCTCAGCTTGGACACTGCAACCTTTGCCCTGACACACAGCCCGCAGCGAGGCAGTGACCTGTGTCACTGTTTTCTGGTAATATAACACCTTCTGAGACTTGAGAAGCAGAGTGGTGAGAATTTAAAAGTCACACCTAATGACTGTACAAATGCAAACAATAACAAAAGGATACAGAAAGGAGAAGGGGAGGAGGTATGATGCTTTAGCTAAGGAATGACATTTTAAGAGGATGATGTACCAAATTGCTTGACTATAATTAGCTGTCAAGTTAAAGCATGCAGAGGTCATCATCAGTAAGGGGTATGGGATTACAACATTCCATCAAATCTGAGTACCAACTTTCCCACCACCTTGCACCTGTTTTCCTCCTCCACAACTGTGTATTACATCAGCACTATTTGGTATCCCTCTGCTTACACAAGCAATGCTGAAATGAAAGAAAAGAAATTAAAAATCAAAAGCCTAAAGAAAAACTCATGGAGACAAAATATGGATGCAAAACAACTTCACATTCTTAATAAGATAAAGAAATAGGAAAAAATTGGAGAAGAATAGGCTACGGTACAAATTCATGTGACAGGTCTATGAACTGCAAGTAACTTTATAAAGCACAATTTTCTCCGACACACAACTGAGACTTGCCAGCACAGAAAGAATACAAATAAGGTATAAATTAGCTTCTTTTAAAATTTTTATAGTCACCTTTTATGCAGCTCCAAGTTTTAAGGATATGACACAGGGATATATATATATATATATATATATATATATATATGACACTGCCAAATTTAGAAGACTGCAATGATGTGAGTGCCAGATACAGCTGCTTTGTGGCCACCTCAGGGCAAGTGAAGAAAATTTCTTATTCTTACACCCCAGAGGTAACTATTCCTCAGTGAAACTGGTATATCATTACTAACCAATATCAGACAGTTCCCTGATACATCATTCAGACATCAGTATTTTAAGTTCACGCTTCTTAGTTCATACAAATAAAATACCAAATATTTACAGCCTTTCACATGGGACTATAGGATTTGGCCCAAATTTTAATTGAAGGACTTTTCACATTTGTCTCAGAATGAAAAAGAACGGTTGGGAAATAAGATATTTTGTAATATCTGTATTAAAATAAATTCCCAAAAATGAAGCTCTAAGTTGGCATTTTTTTAGTTCTTAATTGGAAACAAAGGTTTTCCCACTAATCAGAAATCTCTGAACTGATGAAAGCTGCATGACAGATAAAAGGCAGGTAAAAATAGGTTTGAGAGGAAAAATAAAAAAAACTGCGGAAAAGTTGCTTTAAATTAAAAGGTAATCAGAAATTGCCAAGGCAGCTTAGTCAAATAAACAAAGCCCAGACCAAACTATTAAATAGCAATTCAACAGCAGCAGGAATTATTTAGATATGTCACATAAATGTTGTGTCCCCTTGCCCCCTGCAACCACCTCACATTCAAGTGTATTCTCATTAGCCCTAATTTGATTATTTCTTCTCCAAGCTCCTCATATCATGAAATTATATCACAGCTAGGATGCAAGGGATAATTTGTTGACATTTCCTAATGGTAGCAATGACTTTAGAATTTCTAACACCAGCCAAAATTGCTCCAAAATGTCCACTGGCATACCAGTAAATACTGTCTCAAAACCAATTACTACACACCAGTAGCTGGAAATGTTACAAAGCTTATTAGTTTTGTTTTTTAACACAGACAGCTTTTACCTAAGAGTACGTTAAGAGAGCATAAAGGAAAAGGCAGGAGGACATCATTCAGACATCCAGTCCTGGATTTACAGTGCTTGTTGACCACATCATTGCTCTTTGTCTCCCACTCTGCTGCAAGTTACTGCTCTGGGGAGAGCTGGTAAACAGGATCATGTGAGTGTACTGTAACCCATGACAGAAAATCCCAAATGCAGAATTTGCTCATGCTGCCATCACTGGCAGCTTCAGAGAGCCTGAACTGGGGAACTCACAGGAACAGAGGCCTGCAAAGTTTGTTTGTCCACATCCTCAGCATTGCTGTGGTGGGCTGACCCTTGGCTGGCTGCCAGGTGCCCACTGACCTGCTCTCACTCCTACTCAACTGGGGGATAAGAAAAGAAGAAAAAGCTCATGGATCAAGATAAACAGGGAGGTCACTCACCAATTACACTCATGAGAAAAACCTAGCTGGCTTGGGAAATTTACTGGCAATTAAAAATAGTATAGGTCAGCCCATAACACTTGGGTTTTGCTGCTGCTCAATCCTGACACACTTCCCATGCTCCAGCATGGGGTCCCTCCAAAGGGATACAGTCCTTCACAAACTTTTCCAGTGGGGGCCTTTCCCATGAGCTGCTGCTCCTGCCAGAAAACCTGTTCCTAGTGTGGGCTCCTCTTCCAGGGCCGTAGTTTCTGCCAGGAGCCTGCTTCAGCATGGGCTCTCCAGGGGCTGCAGGTGGATCTCTGTTCCCTCCATGGACCTCCATGGGCTGCAGGGCACAGCTGCCTCACCATCTTCTCCAGAGCTGCCAATGACTCTTTGCTTTGGTGCTTAAACACCCCCTCCTGCTCCTCCACTGACCTTGGGGTCTGCAGAGTTGATTTCCTCTCTCATAACTGCTGCACTGTGGTTTTTAGCATTTCTTATCTGAGCTCAGAGGTGTCACCAGCTTCACTGATGGGCTCAGCTGTGGCCAAGGATGGGCCTGTTTTGGAGCAAGCAGTGTCTGGCTGTGTCCAACTCAGGGGCAGACCCAGGCCTCTTCTCATACAGGCCACCTCTGCAGCCCCAGTTACCAAAACCTTGCCATGTAAGCCAGTACAGTGGTCAAACAGAAACTCTGCCATTAAGTTAGCACTTAATCTCACGATTCAGAGTGTATAGAAACCCAAGTCATAAATGCCAGTCTTCAGTGCTTTAGTGCATAATCTCTTGATCCCCTTTCTACCCCTAAAATATCAAGCCTACCAGAAATTCCATTTATTTCCAAGAAAAACCTCATTAGGCCGTTCTATCCAATGCCAAGATCATAAATCTGGAATAAAAGGCTACTTTAGTTCCACGCAATTCTATAAATAGCATTTTAGTCTAAATTGGAAGAGCACTTTGGAGCAAAGCTCCAGATCATATCTATTTACTGTTCTCCACTTTGTGCTGGGAAGAGACTTGGAAATACGCAAAGCTGGATTACTTCCAGGTTCAACTATCTGAGAGATGCACTCCTACATCAAGTTATGTTCTGCCCAGAGGATAAGGCCCAGGTTTGATCTAGCCTGGGTAAAACTGCTGAAATACAGAGGAATGTTGGACTCCCAGCTTCCATGTCTCCATCTCTGCCTCCAGTGCCACACTCCCTGCCAGCATGGACGCAGTTCATGAGCCAATTCTATCATAAATGTCCATGCCCCAGCACAGTTGTCCTTTCATTTGCCTATTTGCTCATTCCTCCTTTCAGAGCTTATCTGCACTATTTATAGAATGGCTTTACATTCTTATTAGTTGCCAGACAATGGTTTTTAATACATGTTCCATCACTACAAACACTCCTCTGCAAAGCTTTACACATTATGTAAAACAGGCAATTATCACTGCACAGATTAGAAGGTCATTCCAACGTCTATAAACTAAATAGTAGTGGGAATTTGAGTCTGTGGAGCTTATTTTGTTTTTCATCTATAGATTTGGCAAGCACCAGACTAGCATTCATCCCACATATTTCAAAACCTAGCCAGGGTACTAATTCACAGCACAGAATTGACAAAAACATATCTTTGATTTGTACCATGTGTGATCCACACTAGAGCCTGTGAACACAACGTTTTCTTTTACCCAGTGATGTGACACGGTGGCTTCAAGATTTGATGCAGCTGCAGCATAGATGGGGAAATTTTTCAAAACATTTAAAAGTCTTTTCAATGTACAGCTGTCATCAGAAAAAGGAAAGGATTAGTCAGGTCTTTTTCTTTACAGGAGGAGAAAAATTAGGACACAGAGCAATGGTGCAGCCATTTATACATCACACAGCAAAGTACAATGCCTGAAATCAGCAGTATATTGCACACTGGGGAGCCCTGGAAGCATCCCAGGAACACCGAACACTTGAAAGTGATGAAGAATTGCTCCACCAATCCAAACAATGTGACTTGAAATGAAACAGAAAATATTTCTCTAAGAGAGATCACAGCATATTCAAGTTACCAAAGTCCCTTCATTAGCACAAACAGTATTTCCTTTTCTATCAGCAAGAGGAAGTCTCAGATCAAGGCAACTTCTCACATTCCAGCTGAGACCTGTGAACTGCATTACAACCTCGTCCTTCAGACTCCTGCTATTTCCCATTCAGAAATGAGGTTTGCAATAAAAGCTTCACTTCCATTCTGTGACGGGAATCAGTAAACCAAAATTATTAATTAAAACTTTGAAGGATTTATTTCTAAAAAATAAGCCTGAAACTCCACCTTAATCTCTATAAGATAATTCTGACTAAGTGGAGATAAAAAAGGCCTTGTAGAGTGCCCTTTAGTCAAAATATTTGGGGGAAAAAATTATCACCTAGTAACATGGTGAAACTTGCCTGTTCACACTCATGTTCCTCTTCAGATGTTTACATACTCATCTTGCTTGGTACATTAGGTAAATCTCAAAAGAAAAATGTCTCATCTAAAGACAAGGAAAAGAAAAAATAACTGATTTCCCCTTCAATTTCCACAGAATAAAAATATTTGCCAGTTGATAAATGCAGAAAGTTTTGTGCAATCTGATTTGCCCATAAAATCTACAGGACTTCACTATTTGTTCCTGGAAAAATAATAGGCAAAAAGGTTATATTTGAATACTCCATGTTCAGATATAACTGGTGCCTGCAGTGGTACAAGAAGGTACAGCCATCACATCACTATAACATGAATGCCAAGAAAAAGACATTTGATTTTTAGATCCTTTAATAGAAACTTCTTTTTCAATGATGACTTAAACCACAGGGAAATAACAAGACTGCTTTTCCTAGTATTCCACTTGCATTTCATTTGTATCTGCATTAGACTATAATAGTCCTGTGGAAAATGTGCCATAGGAGTGGAGCATCCAGATTGTGATGATGTGCTGTTCAGAAAGCACAATAGTGCCAGACAAAAAATTACTGTTAAACAAAGAAAAAAACAACACACCAAACAAACAACAAAACCAACTACAACACACACAGTGGGAAGGGAAGGAAAAATATCAACTGCAGCACACAACTTTCACTCCCTAAGGATGTACAGTTTCAACTGTGTGAATCCGGGTGAACCTGGCTTAAAAGCTACAAAACCCCTGAGGTCTTCAGAACACTCTGAGACTAAAGGAACAGGTAAATCCTATCTTGCAGAGTTACTGCTCAAATCACCAATTCCATGCAAGTGTGCACTCAAGCTGTTCCCAGTGGCAGTAGAGAACACCTTCAACCCAGCAGTGGTATTGGGCAAACAAGAATATCCAAAGTCCACAAGCTGAATATCCATGAGCTTCTCCATATGGACAGAATCTGCTCATGGGAGCTGTGGCCAGTCAGCCCAGACTCATTTTACACCAAAGCCCACTTGCACACATGGAGCCCATGTGGCGCATCCCAAGATTTATACCTTGGCTTGGGGTGCAGAGTTAAGTGATTGTGACACCTGACCCAGGGGTTGTGCTCTTCTCCTGGAGCAAAGAGTGTGCAATCAAGTGCCTGCACATCTATTTGCTTTTGTTTATGCTGATATGCAATAATGCTACAGAAAATAACAGTTGGGGGAAAAACCTGCATCACCTGGGACATGAAGCATAACAGAGCAGAGTCTGCTCCTTGGGGAAATTATTTTCACCAAGGACCTGCCCCCTCCAGGTACTGCTAAAAATGCTTTGTTAGCTGCTTTATTAGCAAGGAGACAGCAGCAGTCTTGGGCATCTGTGTACTTATTTTCTCGTTTCCATCAAGAATTTAATTAATTGACATTAATTAAGTTTTCTGTTTGATCTGGAAATTCAGTTCAACTTAACATTTTTATAGATAGTTTAATACTAATGCTGACAGATAATTTCCTTTAGAAGAAACTGCTTGGACTTGCAACCAGAAGGACGAAATAGTGGAAGCTAATCCACTGAAAAAATAGTATTTTTATTTGCTGTTAGACAGGATTAACTAAAAAAAAATTGCTTTGACAGCTGATCGGACAAGTCTGGATGTTTTCTGTACAAGCTATAGCAAAAGATCTAGAAGCTCAATAGGACAAAAATACTTTGAAGAGCCCAGATAAGACATCCAGGGAAGTTGTGAATGTCAATATACACCAAAGCACTGTCTAAGCCACCCAACTGCTATAATTATCTGTTGTAGAAAATGTCCAGCTGGGACCCTGTCACTTTGAAATATTCACCACATATTAAGTTATTGAAAACAAACAGGCAAATGTATTAGCATTTATCTCTGCACCATTGCTTAATCCTATCCAAAAAAAAAACCTGACACCTTTTCAAGCTTGTTAAATAAATTCTGCACCTATTAACAGGTTCTCAATTAACAAACATGGGTTTCAGCATTCATATTTAACATTGGATTCCAAATTCCATAAGCATGAGGATAAAATACTGAAAACTTAAGAACTTAACACATTTTAAAAAATTAGATGATCCCTCATTGCTTTAGGTGTGCGCATCTCAACAACACAAGATTTTCTTCGAGGAAAGGAATATACTTGCTCATGTAAAATAACAACAGCATTACCCTTTGACAATCAAAATGAAGAAAATAGTTCTACATGCTTCAAAACAGCATATGCACAATGCAACTGTCATCCCAACAAAATCAAGATCAGAAAAATATGTTCACCTGAACTATGAAAACGCAAGACTGAGAATTACTTGTTTTCCTAGATCCTTCAGGCAGAACTTCCCAGCCTTTTCTCAAAAGTCTCCAAACCAAAACTAAAATGTCTTAGTTGTAAAATCCACATTTCAGTGATAAAAGCTCAAGAGCTGGTAGAGAAGGAAAGGGACAGGTTACAAACAGCTTTTCACCATGCTCAGATCCAGGCTTGAGATCTTGGCTCTACTGAACAGTGGACCAAATGCCTCAGGCAAACAGAATCTTTGTCTCAGCTGAAGTATCGCTGAAACCAAAAAGCCAAATATACTCATCCTACCAGCTCGAGCTCAAAACCATGTAACTCATTTATCTTCCCAAATGTTAAGCAAAAACTTGAATGAATCATTAACTCTCCTCTTCATTCAAGGAACCCAACAAATCCACCTTGTTTTCAGTTGGTCTTTTCACCCAGCTGTCAGGTGCCTCCTGCTGCAGTGAAACCAGGACAGGATTTGCAGATCCCCACACACAGCAAGTCAGATCAGCTTCAGTGATGCCAAAACAGTTGTGCTGATGTACACAGAACTGAATTTCTGTCCCATCTAGGAGAAACATTACTGCAAACCTGTTGTGCTCTTCCCTATTACACTACTGCAGTGTTCCCTTCTCTTCCTTCTTTTTCAAGCCTACTTGTATAAAAATATTTTATGCTAAGCTCCCACATTTCCCACGTGCTGCAAATAAGAAGACTAAAATTGTATTTCAGGATTATTGAAAATATTACAGTTGACAGTTCATGAGCTTAGGGTCACACCTTCCCAAAAATAACCACAAGACACACTAGAGTAACAAATCATGGTAGGAGGCTGACAATGAGTTGCCTTGCTGTGCTTACCTGCTTGTAAATTAGCTCATTTCAGGTGACTAACATTACTGCATAATGAGAGATCAAGTAGTGCTTCTTTTCTCTGTAGTTACTCCATTGTTAAATTAATTCTAGCTGTCTGTATTAATTTTGTTATGCCACAGGCAAATTCCCAAGATACAACATCTACAGACTTTGTTTAATGATGCTACCTACCTAATAACCAAATACACAGACACTAAAGTAAGCCATTAACAGCTACATATGGTGAAGCCGCACCAGGACCTTTCTTAATCACTGCAGCTGGCATCACACAAAGAAGAATAAAATTTCAAGCTAAGTAAAAAGGCAATAAAACGTCAGGATAAGAAACTCAATAGAAAATCCACGATGTATGTGTAACCCATGAAAGTTACTACTATTTAAAGTGAGACATGGTGAATGCCAGCAACAGAAATAGAGTAGATTAGGTAAAAACACTCTGGATGAGTCAGTGTGTGTCCAGATGTGCAGTGATCCACCTGTATTATTACTTGTGTCTTTATCATCCTGTGGTGAATTCCTCGCACTCCAGCAGAAGGAAGTCCCACCAGTATTCTCCATTAGCCTCAGCCAGTGGTACCACTAAAGGAAGGCTGTCCCCATGGAGTCACTCACATCTCACTGCTGGCTTCTCCTTGGAGCTCACAAGCACCTCTGTGCAACTGCTCCAGCAGGTGGTTTAGTTAAACTCATCAAGGTTACAGCAGCTCAACAAGAATGAAAAGTACAGCGTCCCACTCCAAACCAGTGCAGGGCTACACAAACACAGGTGAAGCTCTGTGGGGATCTGAACTGGGATGAAGAGACCAAGTGAGAAGCAGAGGCAAGGCAGGAGAAGTCATTTCTGCCAGAATCAATTATTTGTGAAACCACAGCTGAAACTTCAGCACAAATAATGTCAGAAGAACTGCTGAAATACAGTTAAACTCTGTCACACTGCTAGAAACTTGGCCAGGGTAAATTATGAATTTAAGCTGTGTACCTGTACTGATGAGCTGCAGACTACAATACATTATCTTGTATCTTGACTGGTGTGGGCAGAATTTAATATTTAATGAGGAAAAAAAATATACTTATATACTCCCTGCTTGCAGCTCACTGAAGAGCTCATTAATTTTTATTAACTTGGCTCTTCTGGCCAGTCTCCTTTAAAAAAATGAAGTCATTCAAGGATAGGTATATGAGCCTAGAGAAACCTTTACCTCTAATCCAGCATTTATCAGTTAAAATACTCAACCAGGACTATAACAGTATTATAAAAAGAAATGAAATAAGAAATTCATGTAACCCTGGAACCTCCCATAAGAGGAAAAACTCTCAGCCTTCCTTGCAAAGATGCTATAACAAACAAAAATCAAGAGACTGAAGGAAGTTTCCCATATTTCAGTAGATGCCTCAATGAAATGCATTTGATTTGAGTACACGTTTCCTCTACTATCACCAAAGGTAAAGAGAAAACACCACGACTACGTGATGCAGGACCTTTATTTTATTTTCTCCATCTCGCAACTAATCAACTTAGTCCATGCCCAGAGAAACAAAACCAAAAAAACACTGTTCACTCCTTGTCAAGGCTAAGTCTGAAATACAAGGTACCACCACAGTACTGTCTGCACTGAATCCAGCCAGTAACTTCCCAAGCAACATTTGTTGCTGGAGAATTTAAACACAGTTATCCTTGGCTGGCCCAACATTTACACATCTCATAGGCCGAAACAGTGCAGTAACCAAACATGGCTCCTCTTGCATTCCATTAAAAAAAAAAAAAATCAAACTGAAGTTTTCTTTCATTTTTCTCTCTCTCACACTGAAATATTGCACCCCTTTTTAATTCTGGGAATTCAATTCAGTTGTCCCATCTGCTAGAAATGTTTTCATACAACGTCTTTTTTTATATCCTAACATCAAGGTGATGTTGCCAATTAAGTTCTTCTGTAGCCATCTGTAAGAGGAAGAAGGGAGGAAAGAAGTAAACATGAGTATTACTTCAATAATTTTAAACAACTTGAATTTCAACCAGGATTTTAGTGATGGAAAAGAAGAAAATAATTAGTAGATTTATACTCTACATGTATTTCTCTAGGACAAGTAATAGCTGAACTATTTTTTAAAATTCAGAAAGGTTTCATCTCATAAAATGTTTGGCTTCATATTAGAATGCTTGTCAAGAGAATTTTATATTGCCATGATTTATCCTTTTATTCAAAGCAGACTTTCAATTTCATAAATAAAATAACGGCAACCTCTTAAATTTCTTCATAACTTCATGTTCACCTTCAGACTTGCAGGGGATGTAAAGTGTTACCCCTCTGACAAGAAATGACTAGTGGTAATTTTTTCCTCTCACAAATGTGATATTATCTAAATATGCTAAGAGTCTGGAGTTTCCCAAAAACTAAACCCATAAAAACCAAACAACAAACTCTACACACTCAGCTTCACTGCAATTGGAAGATTATGAAAAACAATTATGTAACTTTTTTCCTAAAAAAAATTGAATAACTCAATTTTTAAACAGCACAAGATTTTAAAAAGTGTGGAAATGTGATACATTATAAATCAAAACCTACTTGTTTAGCTCACTTCATGTATTCACTAAGCAAGACTCCCAGGCCTACTGAAGGATTTTCTGATGTCAGCCTCAGCAGCCAAAGACTGAAGACAAAACCAGAACTCCAAGTCTTGAACTGGGAGACAAGGTGGACGCTCATGCTCACAACTGCCTGACTCTGGGATTTAGTCTTGAAAACCACCTATTTATCAACCTCTTATGATACAGAAAATTAAATTTAATTTAACCAATGGCAGAGGTCACAGCCACAATGAAAACAGACTGGCCCATAAAAAAAACAAATTAAAGACTCCACAACTCTGTCAGGCTCTTCAGCTACCCCATTAAATCCACATTTCAACTCAAGAAGCATTAATAATGTGGTTCTTTTAAATGGCATTCTGCAGGAATTTCTTCTGCAGGGATTGAATTTTCATCTCCACAGTAGCTGTGCTTACTGCAGACCTTATAACAAGCTTCTGATGTTGAATGATGGATGCAAAAAGACACTCTCTTGGCTATTAACTGTGCTTCTAAGCCTCAGTCTGAAAATGAATCTTGGGAAAATTGGAGTGCAGAGGAATCCTTTCCCCCCCCAGCCTTATGTACTATTTATAAAAACAGTTACTTGATTAGGATCTTCAGTTTTAAAGAAGTTTTTAACTTGATACTACGCATGAAATATGCAATTAATACACTGTGCTCCTTTGAAACATTTACCTCCCATGAAATGATATTCTAACGAAAACACTTTTAAAAAGTAAAGAAGAGGATGCACCTGAGGACTGGGATTCAAAAATCTTTACAGTTCAGTAACACCAATTTGAAAGTACTTTTCACACATCATCCCGCATGTCTCAATGGATTCACCTCATATTCACAGTGGGCTTCTTAGCAACTCTTTCTCTGCAAGTCCATTTTTCTATCTCCTGAGAACAATACTGAGAATGAGTCATTTCTGCAGAATACAGCCCTCCATGTACACCAGATGCCTAATGTTGCAAGCTGTGAAGGAAAAAACTTAATGTGTACTCAAATTACTGTATCCATCACCAAAACCTGTCATCATTTAGCATCTTTTGTAAATGTTTTCTTCAGAATACTTGAATGTTTTTTACGTTAAGATCTTAATATTGCTTGTCAAGATGCACCACCAGGTTCTGTAAGAGTTAACACCTAATTAGCTCAGATAGTAGCAGCTTGAGAACACCACCCAAACAATGACCAAAATTAATGTCTTTCACCAAGGGAGTAAAACAATCAAGAAAAAAAAAAAAACCTGAAAGCTTTAGAACTGAGAAAGAGCATTGCCTCATGTTCTTCAAAGCTTTCCCTTTCAATTCCCATTAAATCTGTTCCAATAAATAAGCATTTCTTTGAGTTTTGCTGTTACATCTTTTTAAACAGTTCTTACAGTAGTTCTATAAAAATCCTGCCTGACTAATGAGGTATGTGCAGAACAGACAAGTAGAACTTCTGCCCCTTCGTCCTTCCCTGGAAGCAGCACAAAATCAAAAATGAACAGTGAACAGTGCTGAAAGAGTAATTCACTGGGATGAAATTATACAACTCTTGGGGGGGATGTTCCACCAATTGCTGCAAAATCTAAGGAAGTAATTAGGAAGCTTATATTTTTTTTTCTTTCAGAATAAGAGGGTAACAGCTGAGCCCAGTTCTACCTTCACTCCTGTTGTTTACTTACAGAGGTGTTTCATTAACTGACTTATTACAATTAGAGTAGCCTGATGTCACTTGGGTTGAAATAAAGGTACTTGCCAAAGCCACACATTACACATAAGGGCAGACCAGACAAATGACACAGTAACAAGCAGATGCTATAAATCCCAAATTATTCACAACCTATCCAATACAAAATAAACTGGTCCTAGAAAATTAATTTTAGTAAGAAAGAAGTGAAATTTTTAAGTTAGCCCTATAAATTATTTAGTTCCTCTGCAAACCAAATATTTAGCAGTAGCAAATAATTAAGATGTAAAAGATAAAAGAAGTGTTTAATCAGTTCCTCATTAGATATGTGTGCCAGATACAACAAAAGATGGCACTACTTTAGCAAAGAAAAAACAAACATTCAACACACTGAAGTAAACGACAACAACATTTAACACCAATTAAATTGAAACAATCACTGATTATTTCAAGTAGTTTTATATACAGTTGCAAGAGGCATTTTGGATTTTGAAGTTAGTTGTAATCTAGAAATAATCTAATTGTAAAACCTAGCCAGCAGTGCAGCTGTGTACTTCCAGTCTCTCATTTCCATAAGCACTGAAGAAGCCCATTTTTACTCTTATTCTCATTTACAGCATTAAGACTCTAAAAACTATTTTGATGGGATTACACAGAATACAACTGCTATTTTCACAGCCTCAGCTCTCTTGACAACAAAAATGTTTTTACCACAAAAAAAAAAAAGAAAACAACAAAAAACAACCAGTTACAGATGCTGACAAACTCAGTTTTCAGCATAATAAACATCACTGTGATTCTCTTTGGGAAAGCAGCAATTGCAAAAACGATAATAATTAGGCTTAATATAGTTCTAAGTCAAATTCTGGCAGCTGTACATGCCACAACAAAGAGCATTTTTAAGTATCAAGTATGCAATTTAACTGCAACCAAACTCTAGAATATTTCTGATTCACAGCAAGTTACTGAGAACACTGAGCACATACCAGAGCTGCTCTTACCTTTCCGGGCAGCATCTGTTCTCCGTCTTGCTGGCGACACCAGATCCTTTACAATCTGTAGCACTTGAATCATTGCTCATTAGCAAGATCAAAGGAACCAGGTGCTCCTCTAAAATTCCAACAGGTTTCATTACTACACCTTATTACATGGCTGCCTTCAGTATGCTCAAGCAAAACTGATGCAGGAAGAACTCATCTACCTTCCCAGGAAGATTTCTGCCTGACGACTCTACAGGCTGGGGTGATGGATTTAAAGTGACTTCAGCACAAGGAGACAAAAAAACACAAGCAGTCCTAAATGTATTTCTACAGAACATTTTAGAATTATTTACTGCAGAGAACGCATACTGATGTCTCTAAACAAAGTTTAAAGGAAACGTTCACAAAACAGCTAAAGAGAAAAAAAACCCTTGAAATGACTGCCGACAGATGCAGCGTGCTCCCCTAGGCTCAGTAACTAACAAGTGTGGCTGCATCCTCTTTTCAAGTCAGTATCAGTTCATGAAATTTCACGTAATGCTTAAAGAAAGACTCCGGTGCAGTGCAGAGCCAGCGTCAGACCCGCCAACAGAACTAAAATTAAACCCAGCCTGCAGAAACTCCACCAGGCACAAGTAAGCTCCTGCTAAAGACATTGATTGGGTTCCTTTTCTCCCTCCTCAAAGAGAAACCTCTGACACACTTGTACGTGAGAAGAATTCTCACATACCAGGAAGCACGCTGGAAATCTTGGGAATATTTCAGGCATTCTCTCAGCCACCACCAGAGGCCCAGAGAACCATTTCAGCAGAAGTATTGCCATTACTTCTGTCAGGTAATTTTACACAGACAGATTGCTCTATGTGCCCTGCAACATTTTTAACAACATTTGGAAATGTACAAAGACGCTTCAGAAGTGCCTTTTGTCAAAGCCTCTGCAGAGCTATCCCAAAAAAAAAAAAAAAAAAAAAAAGAGGAATCATCTTTTATGTGATCACTTTAAATAACTGTCAGGCCTGAAGAGGCTCTGTGAATGCTTCAGAAAACCAAATTCCTATGCAGCACTGAGAGGCCTCACACACACACAGATCAGTTTAGGAAGCCAACTACATGTTCTGAAAACCGTAACACGAAAACAAACCACAGGCCACATTCTCTGGCCTTGAGACCTTCTGTTCCCATTGCTTAAGTGTTAGATGGGGAGAGGGGGAAGAGGTCATCTCTTTCCATTTTTCCATTTCCAGCTGCTCATCACAAGCATTTCAGATTTTAAGTTTTACTGGCATATTTATCCACATCCATGTCAGTCTCTTGAACCACACAAAGCACAGGAATTACAAACTATGTCTGTTATGTCAGTCTCATTCACAGCCTGTCCATTAATCCCTGCCAGAAGGAAGAGCAACCCAAAGTTCTATCCTATTTACTTAGGCAAAACAAAGACAAGTAAAATCCTTCTCCCTGCTAGGCTGTCTGATTTCTTCTCCCACTCTGCAAACATTCACGTGTCCATCCAAGAGGAAGCTTGTAAACACATAGTGCACACTGTGTCCTTCCTGAAAAAGGATTCTTCAGAATGTTACAGACAGAATCCTCAACTTTTCCATATTAAGAACAATTTCTAACTCCTGCACCTGAAGTTAAATTCCAGGTTTAAGACCAATGACTTTATACCTAGAGAGGTCTGGAGAAGCACTACAAGCAGACCCTTCCAAAACAACTATAATTTCAGAACATTTAAATAAGATGTAAAATGCAGTAAGGTTTACCTGGAGGTCCATTATTTAGTAATCCAAATATTATCACAAAAAAAAAAAATTGCAGTTGGAAGAACTTTTTCCTTGATTGTCTCACTGTGATGCATTTATTCTTTATTTAGATGAGTAACAAACAACTTATCTTCAAGTCAAACATATAAAACCAAAGGAATACCATTACTTGCCACTATATTACATTGCAAATTTTCTCTAAAAAAACTGACTTCTAAGTTCATAGTGCACAAAACACAACTACTAGAGAACTACTAAACATTTCATATTAACGTATTATGATTAGGAGGAGAAAGGTAGAAAAAAAGAGATCTACTTGGCCTTCCAAAGCAAGAATACACCTTGCAGATACTACGGTTGATTTTTAAATGAACTTGATTACCTCACTGCTACAGCAGCATTCTCAAGTGCTGGAACAAGGAGAGTATGATGGACTGACAAAAATTAACAACTGGGAAGGAGGGAGCAGAGGAAGAAAGAACTAGAAGGCATGACTTGTACCTGCTCCTGTGAAAAATTATTTAAAAAGGAAGAAATTAAGCACTTCAGTACTTATTCCCAACTGCAAAAAGTAAGTTGTTCCTCTTTTTCCAAACTGTCCCTTACCTTGCTGGTACAGGTCCCTGTCCTCCCTTTTCAATCAAGACACACAAGAACTTCAGGACTGGAAGTCATTTTCACACACACCTGCCTTCCTCAACATGAAACAGTTTCCAAAGTTGGTATGCACAGTAGTTTCGCTCTCCTCTTTATTGTGGCAATTGGCATGTAGAAAAAAACTGAAAAAACTCACAAAGCCTTAAAATAATTTAGGAAAATGTAAACAACATTCCATATGCAATGTAAAGAAAATGGTGCAAGTCTGCAGTAAGCATGGTAAATAAATTTCAACAAATCACTGAAACTTTGAAGAATTACACAGTAAGCTTGGTGGCTGCTATTTGTCTTTCCTCAAATCAATTTATACCCTAAGACAGCAACACTAAAGCTGCTTTAGTATAGAGGCAATTCCAAAAAGACTTCTAGAAATAAAACACACTAAAATGAGTTAAACTGTATAATTTCATCTGTTACTCATGAGTCAGAACTTGGTTATAGTTCACTCTTATCTTTGACTGATACTGAACCAACTGATACTTCCATACAATCTGTCACTACAACTGCCACCTCTCAGACCACACATCCTGACAAAACACCCACTGTGGCAAGGATACACCAGATGGAAGTTCACAGCAATTCTGACACAGATACACAAGGTGAACCACAAAGAAACCATGTCATAAATTTAATGTAACAATTTGAGTCGATTCTGTCTGAGAAAAATGTAGTCCTACATATTCAATGCACAGACCACAGATCTCTGCCAAGCATTTTTCTTCTTCAACAGAGAGCTTGCTAAGCAATATGTGCTTGGTGATCTTGGATTTTGCTTTTCTTCCTTGACTTCAAAATTGCAGGGAATGCAGAAATCATGTACATGTTATAAACCTGACGAAATACATTGGTATTGGACATAAGAGTTAACCAGGACTGGATTCTGTGGATCACTGTGTACAGCCCTTGATCCCTCCCAAGCATAATAAACAAAATGACCTGCATCCTGGTTAGTCAGCTATCATAATTCAGAATAAAAATGCTTCCGTTAACGTAATTATAATTAACTGATCTTTGGAAGCAGTTCTTTTTCAAGAAGCATATTGCCAGGAGGTAACACATTTCTAGCACAAATGATGCTGGAGAAGGATCGCTCAGTGGGTATTTGTCAAAGGTATTTGACAGGGGGTGGGGAAGACCAGAATTTAAGTCTGAGGAAGACTTAATACTTTCTCTTTCACTCTCTTCTTCTAATTTGTAATGTTTACACATTCACGGCATTCTGTCTAGGCTATGAAAACACAGTCAAGAACCCCCGGCGTTTTCCCAGGCAGCACTGCAGCTACCCAAAAAGCGCCTGCTTGTTGTGTCCTCATTTACAGAAAGACGTACAAGCTACTAACAGAAAAAAAACCAACCGATTGCAATGGCTCAAGGGCTTTCATTCATAGGAACAACAGCCCTGCAAAGTTACTGTCACTGTTCTTTTTCCATCTCTTATCAACCCTGAACTGTCCAGAATTCACATATTCTGCACACTGATTGTTCCCAACATCTCTGCAGAAACCTGTCCATATCTGGCTTCATCATCCTCCCCTGTGTTCCCCACAGCCAGAATTATGTCCTTTTCCGTACCTGCTAGACTCCACACATTGTTAAGATGCCAAGCTTTCAGGCCTGACACCCGAGGGAGTGGAGAGCCCATAACAAAATGGGCAGGAATGGTCCTAGCTCAGGGCAGTTCTGCCACTAATGTTTCAATGGCAGTGGGATCAAGCCTCAAGTTCTCTAGAAAGCAAATTAAATACACAAACCACTTCTGGTGACGCTAGTTCTGCAATAGAGCAAAGTCTGATGTTAGAGGCAGGAGAAGAGGATTTACAAGAGAGCAGGGTGCATTTGCTCTTTGGACCCTCCTTTCTAGGCTGTAACACCCAGAAGGTGTTTCAGCACAGTGCGAGTCAGCAGGGCTGTCCGGAACAGGGGCTGTAAAAACTCCAGAGCCATCGAAAGTGAGGGCACCTGCTCTTAATGACCCATTGGAATGTTTGCTTCAAAAGCTACAGTTTCAGAAACCACACATGGCACAACTCCTTCATCGTCCCTCCCATCTTAGCAAAGGGGTTCAGAAAATTGTTTTTTTCATCTGGAACCACTATCTCATATGCAGGATAAAAGTTTTCAAGAATAGATTAAAAGATTAAGGAAATACAAGTCAGGCATCAGGGGAAATATTCTTTAAAAATCAAATAAAAGGAAGAGTATATTATAAGAACATTTGCATAGTCCTTTCACAAAAAAATCTGCTTATTTCTTGCAAAAACAAATGAATTCAGATAAACTCTATTCAGAAGCTAAGGCAAATAAATACCTTAACTATCCCCAGAAACATTTTATTTTATGATACTCCTCTCTGACTTTTCTTGTCACAACTGGTCTTCAAATTGTTATCTCAAAACAATTAGGCATTGAGTTCTAAGACAGGCAATATATCATAACAGAAATTATTACTATGCTGCTGCTATGAAGTAGGCTATCTATTGTTTCTCACTAATATTTTGAATTAATTTTCCAATCTCTGAACTGAAGCCTACAGTTTTTATTAAGTTTTCAATAATCTATTGTAGTTGGATGAGAATTCTAGAGTTCCAGATCAATAACTAACTGACCGCATAAATCTCTGAAACTTTAAATTCTTAATCTTCATTATTTTCTAGAGATCAGTCTTTGAAGCACGGACGAGGCGAAAAGAAGAAAACCCAAAGCTCTCATGAATTCCTATGTGAAATTCTGACAGCCTTTCTTGTAAAAATGTTTGCACCAGTGACAGAATCCCATTTATTATTCAGGAGCTCATTTTTCAAAAAATTACTGCTTTTGGCTATGCATTTTACAAAGCATCAATAAAGATAAATAAACGTCCTCACTGTCTTCTCAATGGTCCTTAGAGTCAGTAACTGCTTAATCCAACAGAATTTGCATCCACTTAGGAATATTTTTTTCTTCATTTCTAGCAGGTTTGCTACCAGTTTTAAAGCATGAAACTACGGCTGCAGTTTTTAAAAGAAACTGATGCAAATCTAGGAGCCCTATTTAGAAAGCATTTTCTTTGAAAGAGAAAGTAGCTTGATCTAAAGGCTGGAAAAGCAATTTCAAGAGAAAGCTTTTTTTTTAAAGTCTGTTTTTCTTTACACTTTAAACATAAAAGAAAGCTGTTCATAAAATTCAGATGATGGAAAACTTCAATAAATGGTCAATGAAAATAATTCTACCTGTTCCAGGAAAAAAACCTACAAACCCAAAACAGAAAAACAAATGCTGTAACTGGGGAAAAAAGGGAAGACAGAAAAACACAGGGCCACATTCCACAGACCTTACTGCACACAGTGAAGGAAAACTACACATTGCACAATCCCATCCCTGCTCAGTGCTCTCACTATCACACCTCTTGCATCAGTTTTCATCCCCTCAGCTCTTGCTACAATACATTTTGCAAGTGGCTCAGTGAATCTCCCAGGCAGCCACAATGAAGCCAAGGGAATGCCCATGTAGATCACTTTTATCACCCTGATAACAGACACTGGACACTAATGGAGATCAGTATCAGAAGTTTGTGCTCATGTAAGTCTTGATGAGATCTTCCAAAAAAATTTTACAAAAAAGAAAAAAGCATGTATAAATGCACAATTTATTTTTTCTTCACAATAAATGTGTTTTATACCTGTTACCTCCATGAGAAAAGGGTACTGCTTCATCTTTGCTCCTGTATTTTCTGTAGAACTGTAGACTCAGACATACAAGTGTATCTAAACTGCACCATTTAGCAACAGTTCAAAGGGTTCCAAAAGCTCTTAGATATTTAACCCATAAAGACCTGGCAAAAGGGATAGCTCCAGCTGCAGTGCAGAATTCCTCAGATACAGAGATACTCATGTCTTTTGGGTCTGTGTGATTAGGATTGTTTTAAACAAGCTACAAAGCATTAAGAAAACGAGTAACAATAGAATCACAGATTCTTATTATTGAATCTTCAAATTAAATCAATTTCTTCCTCCTCACACTCACACCATGTCCTTCAAAGGCCAAAAGGTCACTTTACAAGGCTCATGAAACAGTCAAGAAAGCAACAACAAAGTAAATGCAATTCCACCACCACCCCCCACCCCCCCCCCCCAAAAAAATGTTGTATCTAAACAGTCCATTTTAAATGATTGATAAAATATTGTTTGGTGGGTTTTTTTTTTAAACAGGAGGAATAAAGAGGATGGTAGTACAAGATCTCATCTCATGTAATGCACACACCCCACAGGATTTCTCAGTCTTCACCATATTAAATGGCATTTAGCTGCAAATGAAGATTTTTCTGAGGGAAAAAAAGTTTCATCCTAGAAGACTTTCTTGCAATTACAATGACAAAAACTATTTAAAATATATTCCCCAATAATATGCAGTGTTTCCTGCATTTGCAGCACTTCAAACAGAATATGCCACAATTTTATACTGACTGGATTTGGGTCATGACTGTAGTGATAACCAACAAATTTATCTTAAGCTAAAGGATATCATTAAATGTTCTGTCAAACTTAAGCACACAGAAAGAAGCCACACTAGCCATTAAAGATTTTTTGTGTTTTGCAATATTAAACAAAAATCAAAACTATTACCATCTTACATGCACTAATATTAAAGTCAAAGTACACTCATTAGTTTAATCAGGCATAGACTGATAAAAGTGAATGTATGTTCATTTCAAAGAGAGAAGAAAAATAAAAACTTTGCTTTTAATTTAAACCCTTACTTGGTTTCCTTTTGAAGAGGATGTGAATGAGACTAATAATCTTGTACCTCCCGGAGGCAAAGAAAAACTAGAAAATTCTATGCACTGCTATTTGTTAGTGTGATTAAATCCTTCACTGCATGTACATTTCTACACTGATATTAAATCCAAGTAATAAAATGCAGCTGTAGAGAGGCACCAGGAAGAACATCAAACCTTATTAGTCCACTGCAAAATACACACTACTTTTATTAAGCCCATGTATTTGCAGCTTTGTGCAGCAAATGGTACACAGCATGGCTTTCTGTCTCTGCAAGAAAAATCAAAATTTTCAAGTTTTTGAATACTCAGTAATAGGCTAACCTAACACTAAGGTGGCATCTAATCCCACAAATGCAATCTACCTTAGTGATGAAAATACTATTATGAAGAGACACAGTCAAAGGAAGAACAAATCCAACATTTCAAAAGTAGCCAATTGAAATTCACCCAAAGGTCACACAGAGCAGAAGGGAATAACCCTCCTTTAAAAGGAAATGTACCTGGGTCTATTTGCTTCCTGCAGTTGTGTTCTAAAGGGAGACACCATTACCTGTTCACTTTCAGACTTCTATATCCTTCTACGTTCATTCAGAAATGCAGTCTTTCAAAGCAGATTTTAACTAACATGTTTAAAAAATCCAAAATTAGCACTTGAATATAACAATCATTAATTGTGACTACTCAAGGTTAATGCTAGAGCTATATATGAGATGTTTTCGAAACAGCTGGTTGCAGCTACCTTCATGGTTATCTCTGTTTTTCCTCTGTTCTTAAATCTGGATTTATTCAGTGCACTGTAACGAGCACGACCCACTTCATATCTGATCCTATTTCCCACAAAAACATATAAATGTTAATCTGTTGAAGAGTTCTCCTATTCCCTCATCAATGGAAAAATGGTGGAAACATTTGGCCATCTGAGACTTCTTTAGTCAGCTTCACCTTAAGACAATCAATTTATCCAAATGAAGAATGTCTTTCCTACTTATTCCATTAACAAGAACAGAGGAACCTACTAACACTGTCCCAGTTTTGGCAGATGGAAAACTGTAGTGTATTTACTGTTCTCTATGTTCTCTGCAGCTGCAGAGAATGCAAAATTATGCCAAGTTTCAGCCAACAACTGCCATGGTCCAGACAAGAAGGGTCATCACTCTACCCAGCATTACATTCAGGCAATGCAACTTAGCATTTTAACTCCCAGTGGCACTATACCAGTGCTAAAGGAACAGAAGTGCCATCATCCCCCCATGCAGGGGATCTATCCTTGTTAAATTTCACTGAGTAACACCCAGGTAACGTGGCCTTGCTATATCACCCTGTAAGTCCACTGAATATACAGTGTTAAAACCACAAATTGTGTTAGTTCTCCTAAATGGATGTTCCACTTAATAACTGATTGCATTAAGAAAAGGGGGGGGGGGGGAAGGAACCTCTCAAGAGCCTTACAGTGAGTTTCACATAAATATTATTTCTTTTAGTTTGTTTTAATGCACAAGGAATAAATAAACACTAAAATGTCACTAAAAGTGACTCATTAGCCTTTGCTCTAAAAAGAAAACTTTCCTACCACATACTTGAAGAAAAACATACAAATATTTTTGTCACTGCTTCTGACATAGGTGGGGCAGGGAAGGAAGTGGGGAGGAAATAAAAAGCAAAATAGACACTTTGCAATTTGTTCCTCATCTTTTTACAGCAAGCAACAACCAAATTTTTTCTCTCCTGCTCTCCAAGACCATAACATCCTTCAAACATTCTTAGTGTAATTTGATGCAACTGGGTAAGAGAGGAAGTTAAAAGCTTGTCTAGTTATTGTGGCCAGATAGAAAATGAGCTGTAACTTTGCCAAAGCTCCCAAGGCAAACAGGGTCTGTAGAGCAGCCTGACCACAAGCATGGCTGTAGGACAGCATCACTCCAGGAATTCAGAGCTGCAGCCCACAAGTGTCATCTCCAAAGCTAAATCTGGGGGAGTGCAGGAAAGGAAGGTTATGCCAGTACTGTTTGTACTACTTGGACACAGTAGCACCACAAAATAAAACTCCTCATGTAATGCTGTATAAAACTCTACTACAAAGAAAAAGAGAAGGAAAAAGCTTTATATTGAATGCAACAGAACATTCTGGTGAGAGACTTACTTCCTTATGTCCCTAAAAATTCTGGCAAGTCTGACTTGTGCTCAAAAGAGCTCTGAGTAAGGCTTTCAGCACTCCACCACAGAATTAGGCAGGTTTTCAAAGAGCTTTTCAAGGCTAAAACAGAAAGACCGCATTCAAGAATCCTCTCCTATGGCAAACCGAAGTGCTTTATTAAAACAAAGTGCCCTTTTACATTAGTGATCTGTTAGATTAATGACTGCCCTGGCCAAAAGCACTGAGGTTCTACAGTGTGTTGGTATGCCTTCCATTCTGGAGACCATTATGTTACACAAAATAAAACTGAGGAAAAGAAGGAAAAGAAGAAAGAAAACAACACATCACACCACCTTTCCAAACCAGAAGAACTTGGAAGCTCTATACAGCTTTGTGCTTGCTTCAGAAATTTTGAACAGGATAGGTCCAGGTTTACTAACAGCCTTGAAAAAATTCCAGTGCTATCTTGCCCATCTCCCACATAACTTCAGGAATTAAAGTATCTCAATTACAGGGGAGAGGGTCCTCTGCAATGAGAGCTTTAACAAGCCTTATAATCAGCTGATTGATAGGATATCACCTAAGTGCAACTACTTTGTTACCACAAACATCTGCAACCATCCCTGTAAACAGTAAAAGAATAACAGGCTGGAGAGTTTAAGTAAAGATGTTAAATTTAAACAAATACAGAGCCAATAATTTCATTGACATTACTTACATAACCCTACTTCTGGCAACAACCCCAAATACTTTCCAACTGTATTACAAATCAAAGTTGTTTCCTATCAGGAGTTGGGTAAAGCATGTCAAAATAGTTTTTCTTGAAATACAGTCAATTTAGCTTAAAATAACCACACATCTTTTAAATCAAGGTGCTTTGTTTCTTGAATATGAACATCAATATTAAATGAGACTGCAGCTCAATTATTTTTCCTATCTGTGATAAAGTTACACCACTGAGCAACAGTACTTCACTTGTCCTACACAGGGCTGCATATTATTCAATCATTTGCATGGTAAGTGAGAATCAACATGACTCACGACAGGCAAGGAAAGTCCTGTGAACACCTCATTTAACACTGCTGTTGGGAAAGTTCTTCTTTAGTCCATTTCTAATCCTTCATCCCATTCAGCTGTTTTGTGAATTCTTGGATTCAACAGGAAATAACACCACCATCAGGGAGCTTAAAACTGCAACCTCTAAAAGTTCTCCTGCAGTAACTGCAACATTTGTTCTGTGACTACGCAGTGCCTTATGCAGAGAAGGACGTGCCCACCCAAACATCTACATTTATAACTGTTGCTTTTCATCTGTATTTTAGTTGGGAATTTCTGCATCCTTCCCCCTTTGGAATGTACTTGAATACCACCCTCAACTTATCACAGGATGAACAGGATCCCAGAAATATGAATTGCTTACATAGTGGCAGATACTTGATACTCACTTCAGAGAACAAGGTTACAGTGTTCTTGTGCTACTCACTACTCCCGCTGCAGGAGCACCAAAGACGCACGATAAAGGCATCATTATGCAATGTTCTATATAAAGGAGCACAGAAAGAGGCCCAAAGACTAAGATTTAAATAAAAAAATATGTAATGGGAGAATATTATCATGCCAAAGGCATGTACTCCTGTGTATGCCAATTAGTCATAATAATTAAGCACTCCTTACCGGCCACCAATCAAAACACTGAGGCAGACAAATGTCAAGAGATTACGCTCCTTTATTTATAAACACATAAAAAAATTAATATATTTTATGTAGATATATAACTTTACATTGTAAAGAGAAAATAACTATGTAACAGATATCACAAATAAAACACATAATGAATGTTTAAATATACATAAATTACTATCATAACCATCTTTCTATCATCCTTGTTGTTTTAGAGATACACACAGCTAGAGTATCATAAAGTAAATAATTTGTAAATAATCCAACCTTAATTTCCAGTACAAACTTGGCAAAACAAACGTGCAAGTGCCTGAAAAGGACACATTTGGGGAACAGTGTGTCTATATGAAAACACTGGAACTTCAACAACATTAATGATGGTAATTTTCCTGCCACAGCTCTCCTGGCAGCTCAAAACTAACAATAGTCTCCTGCCAGTGCCAACATTTTGGTTTACAAACAGAAATTACATCACTTTAAAAGTAGGTGCCATGCTGCACTAATTTATTTAGAGAAGCCCCATCAACCTGCCAGCAAAAAGCCCAAATGAAAGAAGATAGATTTGAAGTTCCCTTTATGGAAAAAGAAATTAAGATATAAAAAAAAAAATACTAAAAAATACCTTTAAAAAGATAACACTTTTTAAAAAATATTCAGCCAATGTATCTGAAATGAATTACAAATCTGACTTTACTACACATTAATTAATTTAAACAGTAACTATTATACAATACCTCTTTGTTAGTAAAGCCCTATAAAAAGTGACATTACTGAACTTGAACCTACCACCTGCAGACAGATTCTGGATGTGATGAATACATTTTTGGTAACTGCAACTGTCTGCAAAGATGCAACTTCATTTCTGACTACGGTGATTGAAGACTTACTTTGTTCAGGTAAATAAATGACAGAAAAAAAATCAAAAACTGTTTATCTGCCTCTTTGACCTAAACATAAATTTTAAGTGCAAGGGAAGCAACAACTTACCAGCCATAAATATCTTAAAAAGTGACCAAAAATAAAGGATAATGAAAACAAATTTAAAAATTAATTTTAAACCTGTTTAAATACAGACAAATTCCAAAAAGCTTCCATTTGTCTTCTGATATATTTAAATAGCTGTACCATGAGCAAAAAAATAAAAAAAATCCACAAGGCCTGAGAAGTCGCATCATTACATCAACTGAATAAAAATCCAATATAATAAAATGCAAATATCAAAACAACAGATTTCTACTAATGTGCCTGCATTTCCCCCATGTGATGCATCAGTTTTGTGCAAAGGATTTGAGTTTATATTTTATTGCTACTCATGCACCCTGTGTACTCAGAGGAGCAGTTTAATTACAGTATTGGTGAGAAACTGGGTCATCCAAGATCTGATTAGCCCTCTGGAGATGCCTCTCCTTGCTTAGCACAGAGGAAGCCCAAGATTACCACATTCCTGAACAACTTAAGCTATAGTTCCATGAACACTTCCAGCAAGGCAAAAACAAGATTTACCAGAATCTCACCCACAGATCACTGATCCCCACCCCTGCACTGCTTTCCCTGCAGGGCAGCAGTGCAACCATGGACACAGCTACCTAGGCAATAGCTTAGGGAGCCCACCCAATTCCAGTCAGCCTCATGAATGCCACTGTAACAAGGAATAATGCAGGAATTCAGGCAGGCAAAGGACACCGACCCATTACTGGCATGAGTAACATTTTAAAGAGTCATGAAATTTTAAGACCCTGAGTTCAGCCTTGGCTCCTGCTGCCCAGACCTTTCTAATGAAACTTCAGTCAAAATTCCCTTGTTGAGACCATACAGGTTTCTGTAACTCATTAATTCTGATCTCTGAATCTCTATTTTGAGTAAGAAAATTAACTCCAGCCCAGTTGCTGACAGTCTCACCAGGTACAAGCTGCACTATGAAGAGGAGATAGAGCAGCAAGTAACAGTACCCCAAGAAAACAGGTCTGAAAAGTAAACACAGAAGTGTAACAGTGAGGCAAGACCAGGAGACAAGTTCTCCTACTACGAGTCCAGAGCCAAACGACGTCTTTTTCATGCTTCAACACCCCACTGTGAAAAAGCTAATAGTGTACTACTACATCATCCAAATTCTCATGTGTCACTACAGTTACAGCAGTGAATTCCCTTGACAGTTTCAATAATAATAATAATTCAATAATAAAAAATGAGAAAAAAATAAATAAACACTGATATTATCAATGGAGCATATTTTTAAGGGGGTCACTAATATACAGTAGTTTACTATTTAAGAGTCTTGTGGGTTTCCTTTTCACATAGCTGAGTTGCAAGGGAGTTACATTTAACTCTTAAAATTTTTACAAACATATCACAAGTCTTCAAGGCCACCTTTTGCAAATCTGCATTATGGCTTTGTCCCCTGTATCCAACAACCATTTATTATTCTGACCTTCAGTTATTCATAGAGAATTATTATTTCAAGTTTCAGCAAAAATAACCCAGGAGACACAATAGCTTCTTCTCTACTTCTCAAGTCACAGTATTTATA
Organism: Poecile atricapillus; assembly: GCF_030490865.1. NCBI lineage: Eukaryota > Metazoa > Chordata > Aves > Passeriformes > Paridae > Poecile > Poecile atricapillus. Next base: position 6,425,646 of record NC_081288.1, read on the forward strand.
AAGATTAGAAGATAGCTGTGCTGTGAAATTACAATTGTTGAAAACACTTCACTGTTGCTTCAAGCTTGCATTTCATGACTAGGCTTTCAGGGTTCATGGTTCAAAAATAAACCAAAAAGCTAGCATCTAACATAATAATCTGATATCCTTTAACTATTCATTATTACATATTGTAAAAGTATTTTAGTTTACTTGTAAGCTTTCCTTCCCCGGTATGCTGTCATCTCAGTGAATCAGAACCTAGACTTTTTCCTTTCTTTCATTCCATTTCAGCTCACTGCAAAGAAGTGATGACTACAAAGACTCTTGCACCAAATCATTCAGCTTTAAAATGATTTGCAACACTTTACCCACAATACACAAAATGCACAGCCACCTACACTTCAGGTAAAACAAACAAAAAGTCTGTCTCCCAGTATTTATTTTATGAACAGTTTGACTTGGTCCTCAGTTCACTGCAGATTTATTCTGATACACCAGGAGAGGGGATTGGGGATGAGGGGGGAAAATGAGCCAGCCTTAACTCACAGACCTTCCTTAGGACAGGGAGTTCTACAGATGCCCAGAACATTTTGCTCAGCTGCAAGCACAGAAATAATAATGTGTAGAATAGTTTCAGTTGGAAGGGACCTTAAAATCATCCAGTTCCAATCCCCCTGCCATGGACAGGAGCACCTTCCACTAGACCAGGCTGATCCAAGCCCCATCCAGCCTGGCCTGGGGAGTCTCAGTACAGCACTACACCTTCATGTGGCTGACCTAAAATGTTAAGGCTGACCTTAACATTTATTTTAATTCCCAAGTTCCTTGTTCATGAACAGGGAAACTGACAGCAGAAACTATTTCTTTACATACACTGTAAGAACAAAGAGGGAAAAAAACCCAAACCCTATGTTTTTAGAAATCCCAAAACCATAAGGTTCCTTTGTGAACACAGACTAGAAAGCCAGAGCTGTAATGAGAGGTCAAGGTATGTAACCAACCATCAAACAGAAGTAGCCTTTAATCACACCATTGTGGGCTTGATTTGAACTGGTGAGGCAAAAACTGTCCCAGTCATTACCAGGCCACACCAACCATTCACAGAATGTAAGATTACATTGCACAGCATCTCTCAAAATGTATTCTCTCACCCTACCCTCAGTCAAACAGCAAGAAAACCTGAACTGATGGGAGTGAAGCACAAAGAAGCAGGTGAACTTCCCAAGTGCATGCAGCATTAAGTTTTTAGTGTGTTAGAAATAAAACTAAAAGCAGAAAGACAAAGTCAGGAAAGAAATATTCTGTATTATAAATTGGCACTGCATCTTATACATTTAAGGGGAAAAAATGAAGATGTCAGCAGCTTTTTGCAATAGCGTGCACCAACCTTAAGTTTCGCTGCAGCAGCTCAAATAATTTCATTGTACTGACCTTTCGTCAAAGGAGAAAAGCACAGGAAAATCCCCAAAAATAAAGAACAAAGTTTATATTATTAAGAATTTTCATGACACTACACATTTTCTGGCCACTAAATATCTGGAGAAAATGTAGATTAAATCAGCTCCTTCTGTGGTGGGACATTCTAGGCAGGTTGCATCCACTAGGACTTCTCTGAAAAGTTATCTTTAAATACAAAACAAATCAATAATCAACTTCACTCAGCTACACTTGATACAATTGCAAACCCTTTAAGGATATGACCTCAGTGTCCTGTAAGACATACAACGGAAAAGCACAATTTCAAATACCAATCAGTCTTACCCTTATTTATGAAAACAGACATTTACAGAGCTATTCCACAGAAATAAAAGCCTTAACAGGGACTGACTCAGTTTTTACAGATTTTTTGTATTGTCCAACAACAAACTACCACCATGAATGGTGAACTTTGCAATTCTGACAATGCCTTTCCTCAGCACAGGAAGATCCAGTACAACAGGATCCAAAGCATGCACTTACACACCTGGTAACTATTAAAAAAGTAGATCTCTCATTCACTTTAAAAAACAAACTAATCAATCATTATCCTAAAAATAACCATGTGTGTGCTTTGGAAGTACCAGCATATTAACAGATTTACTTCTACAAGGTATTTAAATAAAATAACAAGCTTTATGTAACAAATTTTATATGGTAAACAACAAATATTATATAGTAAAAATAAGTTTGTGAATAAAATTGGCAAAAAACCCAAACAGATATGATCTGCTTGTGAAGAAATTTAGTACAGATATTAGTAAAAGGATTTAATCATTTTAGGACTTAGCATCTAGTGCAGCCCTTCACAAAGAGCAGTGGAAATACATATTGAATCAAGTACATCACAAGAAAATAACAAGAAGGATTCAATCATGTAGTCTGCACATAATAGCATTCTGGAGTTTTTAGTGACCTTCTGAAGGCTGAGATTACCTAATTTTAGATAGATTTTTTGTTTGAATGACACTAGGTGATACACAATTTAAGAATAATAGAAATTCCCACCATTTTTAACACATCTAACTATTCTAGGTGCCCACAGATTTTGTGAATAAACACACATAAACAGAACAACACAAATAAACAAAGCTTCATAAGATATGATTCTTATCTTATTGACTGAGATATTTAGGAAAGACGAACATAAAACTAAGGGCTGTGCTTACAGTTCAAGTTTCTCTCAAGTGACCATAAACTAAGAAATTCAGCATCAGCTGAATATAAAACATCTAATCTTCTCTAAACCATGTTTTTAAAGAGTAGCACGTTGTGTTGTGCCCTTGAAGCCCATCACACCACAGGCTTAAGCATCCAATCCACCACAAGAAAGCAGTGTCCTGAATTGAAGAACATCATTACTGACCACCACAAAAAGTACTGCCAAAATGCTGTCTTGCATTTGAATAAGGGTCTTCATTCTTCCTAATGAACAGCTGAACCCTCCAGTCTGGAATCAGCTCAAAACTTGACCAAAACCAAGAGTATTTTGCTCTGGCACTGTCTGTATGTGCTGTATCCAAACTAACATCATAGCAGAACCCTGGAAGTCACACTTAGCCCAGCAACCATGAGTCAGTTATTTGTTATGTGTAGGACTATACATAAGGCAATGACTGCACATGAAAAGCTCCACAAAACAAATGAAGGTTCACATACAGTGTTCGACAAATCAGGATATTCCAGTACTTGAATAACTGCCTGGAAAATTGTCCTCTATGCAATACATCAAATACTTTAAACATCAGAAAGAAAACAAGTGTGAACAGCAATATGAAAGAAAATAGAACTAAATCTGTATAAAAACTAAAACAGTTCTATCTACACCAGCATGAACCCTATACTTCAGCAATTATTTTGGGCCTTTTTTTTTGGTGTAATTTTTCCTCCACTACATTTAGCAGTTATATTTTCTTCATCATTCTTTCTTATTTCCAGATGTCAAGAACAATCATTTTTCATTTAGTTTGACAAGAAATTTAACCAACAATTTTCTTTACTCACTTCCTCCCAGAAACTGAAATGGTCTTATTTTACTAACAAAGGCTATAATTATCCTATGAACAAGATGCCTTTCCTTCAGCATGTTCAGTACAGTTGTGTTGAAGATGAGCTACATTACAAATACAGTTCCTGGGCAAAAGAAGTTTTATCCTTATTTCTACGTGAGGCAAGGCCAAGTAACACTGCTGACAAAATTTGCACAAAGAAGTCTCACATCTGCAAAATGTACAAGACCTTCAAATACTCAAAAGAGTTCACTAAAAAGAGGTTATCTTACCCATCTGATATGACCTAAACCAAAATTTCCACTTTCATCTGCTTTTTCCACCATAACAGACAAAGTCACAGTTTTCTATGGCTCAGGTCATTCCAATACATGCCAGAATTCCTCTGGGATCAAACCTCTATACTGGAATTTCAGTAACGTATGTATTTTTTTCCTATAAAATGAAGTCCATTCATTTTAAGTTGGATTTTTACCAATTATTTTAATTCACCCAGCATTCAAAAATTTTGGAATTCTTAGCAAACCCAAGGCATTTTCTGCTCAGAGTTACATGTTTTATTTATGCTGTATAAAACACACATCATCTTGTTACAGAACTCAACTTCTTGAAAATGAGACCAGACTACAGCAAGGTCTTACAGAACACACATTGATCAAAAATCTGCAGATTAAAAATGGCATCTGCCAAATCTCAGCTATTTTTGGTTATTTTTACAGAATACTACAAATATTACAAAAGTACAAAAATACAGATTATTTTCAAGGAATAACCACCCCTCAAAACCTGCTACAGAAGTACAGTTCTTCTAAACTACAACCTAAGGGTTTCTTTTTTTCAGAAAGAAAGAAATCTACTTACTCATGACTGGAAACTTCTTTGTATATAATCCAAGACAGGTCTTGAAGCAAGGTATCTGGTTGGAGAAGGTTTCTCAGAGGTATACATGTCCTGAAGGTGGGAGTAAAATAAAAATACAAATAATTTTTTCAACTTCAAATCACTAGAATATATGTTTACATATAAACTGTCTTTTCTGCTCTTTTCATCCTCCTTTTTAAAAAAAAAGGGAAAACAAAGATGTGTTTGTTATGACTGGGGAGCTTTAATGCTTATGGATATATTTAGCTGTTTACTGACTCAAACTGTGCACCTTCTAACAATAACATTATAAACTTGTGTATGTGCTAAAAAAAAAAAAAGTGCTATAAAATATGTTTGTAGTCTCCTGGGAGCAGTTAGAAGTACAAGACTACAACATGGATATGTAACTGAAAATTCCAAAGTAGCATTTTCCTCCAGGAATCTCAGCTAGCAAACAATGAAAAAAAAAAAACCAAAAAAACAAAAAAAACACACTTTTTAAAAAACAAGAAATGCAATTAAGATTACTAACAAGCACAAGCTGACACTGACATCCATCATTTCCTTCTCAGAAACAAAACCTGAAAAAGTTACCATTTCTAGCAACTATAAACCCACAGTTCCATCAATTCCTCATCAATTTCAAGAAAAGGTACCCAAGTAGGGCAGATATGGATTCACTAACAATAAGCCTGGCCCTCCCTGAAGCCAAATATAGAGGACTTAATCTCCAACAACGACAGCACAGCAAGTACATTTTGAAAAATTTATTATATAATCTCCCTCCTGCTGCTAAAAGCAAGTTTATACAAGTCTGATAGAACAGTTAAATGAAAGAAACTTCACCTCACAGCTGAGATGAAAAGAAGAAAACCAACATATCTACTAAGCATACAGTTTTCTTCTAATACCTGCACAAATAGAGACTATCTGTAAATTAAGGAATATTATGTGATACACTTCCTCTTTTCAAAACCAATTAGATCCTGCTGAACCTCACCACCTGTGCTAATCCAGACAGATAACAACTTATGCTGACTCAGATTTCAAGTCTCAACTCTCCTGATCTCTTCATGCTCAAGAAAAAAAAAAAAAAAACTAAGTAAAATGCAAAAAGATGTATGAAGACATGCAACTTTTCCTAAATTACAACTTCATGTAACATTTTCAGATCTACAGCACATGGCAAAGTAGTACAGGAACTATCACAGGACATTACAAGTAGGTTCCTTTATCAACTGCTAAAAACAATTTAAAAAATAAAATAAACTTCAAAGCCACACACACCACAAAAAAAAAAGAAATTCAGGTGCCAAAAAGAAGCCTTTGGGCAAAGCTGCAGACTGAAAATTATAATCAATTTTTTTGCACTGAAAAAGTAACACAGGCAAGAGATTCAGTTGGGAAAGAAAGCAGCTGAAAAAGTCCACACACAACCACTCTAAATAAGCAGAGATGAAGACAAAGCCATGAGATGCTACAATCAGTGAAGGGCAACAGTTTGACCTGCAGGCCCTATCACCTTTCCATGAACGTCTGCTAAATTAAATATTTAAGCACACATATCTCAATCAAAAATTAAGTGTCTGTTAAAACATATCATTAGAACTGCAGCATATCTCACCTTGGATTTGTAAATAAGAACTAACAATACTCTGTCTCTGAGACATCATGTTACATGACATGTTATTGTGTGTATGTACAGGAAAAAGCTGTTCATTAGGAAAATACAAAACAGCAGCTCTGAAAACCACTTAGGGCTAATAATAGCATAATTATGCACCCTCATTGCTTATAAAAATCTTGTCACGTAACACTGAGGAAACAAGATGGGGATGATACAGAAGCTCTGTTCTACCTAAATGTGTGAAAAGTGAATGCTCCAGTTCACCACAGCAACCTGACCTCCGACTCCCAGCCCTAAAGTGCTACGCCTCTACTGCTTTCAGTGTCTAAATATTTTGTTTAGCTATTGCTAGCATCTGTTTAGCAGGCAATGCAGACTTGTGGTAAATTCAGTTGTTCTCTGAAATAACACTATGTTTATGTTTTATATCATTTCCCTTGCAAGTAGCTTTTTTAAAAAAGGAAAGTTTTCTCTTTCATCTGTAATTTTGAGTACAACAATAGCAGGCAATATTCAAAGTCAATACCACTACCAAATAGCATAAAAAGCAAATACTACTACCACTACCAAATAGCAGACAGTCAGTGCTTTCTATTGCGTTGCAACTGCAATGCCGTTTTCCTAGGGATATGAGTTAGAAACTGAACTGGCTTCACTTTGCTTTCTCAGTCAACCTGATTAATTTCAATGCTTGCAGGGATTTCTCCTATACAGAAACACTACCAACTACTACCAAACAGAAAGATTTTTACTTTTTCAGTGTCTTTCTGAAAGATACCATCTTGGAAAAACTTTTAATTCCAAACAGTGCCTGATACTCTTTCTGCTTTCCCTTGAAATCAATAAGGCAATAATAAAAAAATTAAAAAAAACCACCAACCCACACCTTTGATCTTTGTCTTCCTGAAGATCTAACCCTTGTATTCTACCCCATGTTTCCTCTAGTGATACACATCTACTCACTCTTGGGAGTATCATCTTCAGTAGCTGTGAAACTACTGGCATTTTAGCTGAGATTTGAAAGGAAAACCTGCAGTGAGCGAAGCTCTTTGCAACTTCAAATTCACACACACTTATAATACGTTCAATTACCTGTTTCCATAGCTGGTGTCAGGTCTCTTTTTTATCCAATACTCTGTTTCAGGATAATTAGCAGGAGCCAGACTGCAAGCAAATTACAGCATATTGTACTTCTATGCAGTATGACTCTACCCAGAGAAGAGATTTTCCTTTAAGTTGGCAATTAAAGATTCAGGTCTAGCCTGTGTATGTTACTGTAATAGTTTAACTTAGACAGTACGGAGTTAATATTAAGAACTTATATCCCCAGTTCCCAAGAACCAGGAATCACAGGAGCAGCATGTAACTGCTTAAACACACAAAGACAAAACAGTCTAAAGACAGCCTGCCCTGCACAGTATTTTAGTGTCATTTACCATCTTCTTTAAACCAAAAGTTATGGCTCCTCACAGAAAACAGACTGAGATTTTAGTGCTGAGAAGCACTATGTTTTAGAGTTGCACAGATAGCTGGCTGCTAAAACATTATGTCTGAAACTGGCGGTTTCTGTGCTGTATAATCAGAGGGCAGAGAAAAAGCTGGTTAAAAGGCAGTTCTACTTATTTTACACTGCATCTCAGCTGAATTAACTTAGAAGTTATAATCAGAAACAACAAAAGTTAACAAGGAGCAAAACTAAGTCACTTCAGAGCAATTATTTAAAAAAAAAAACACAACAAAAATGCCTAATATAGCACCAAGCCTCTGAGCACCCCAGCTCAGTAAAATGCCCAAGACAGCACAAATGCACAATTCACAACAAAGTGAAATTGCTACTGTTTCAGAACCTACACAGAATCACTGACTGGCCACAGATGAGGAAGCACATGGAAGTACAAATGAAACAAGCCCAACGGCACACCCTCCTTTGTTCATAGCAGGAATATTTACACTACAAAGCGTTGAGGCAAATCGCCTTTAGTTTCAGGCACTGCTGATTGGCCGCTGCGTTTCATACACACACGCCTGGTATAGCTGGAGTTTCGACTGTCACACAGTAGCTCTAGATTGCAGGGCACGCAGCAAGCTAGAAAACCATAGAAAACAATTATTCAATATAATTATCCTAACTGAAATGATCCTCCACAAGAGACATTTGTTGTGAACAGGGCAGATGTAGATTTGTTTTCACTCCACTGTAATTCAGTGAAAGCTGAAAATCAGCTCCCCTCACAGCCAACTTTCAGTGCAGCTGCCTCCTACAAGCAGCAAATGGCACAAAGAAAGTTATTCTCGAGCATATGCGGGTGAACAACTGGTACAGGAGTTCGGACGTAGTTACTTTTAAGTCACCACTTGACTCTCGTTCAGCTGGCAGTTCAGTGGCTTCGGTAGTTTTCTACAGGCAGCCATCCATGCCACAGAAGGAACCTGAAACACCTGATAATAATTGGCTCTTTGCTAGCAGTCTCAGCGGAGACTGAGGGCTAGGAGAGGGCCCCGGAGTCCCAGGGCTGAGCACAGCCTGGGGGACGCGCTCTCTCCCAGCCCACTGCTGCCAGCCTGGCACTGTCCACCACATACCTGAAGTATTACAAAGAGCAGAGGGGAGAGCAGGTACAGAGAGAGCAGCGGTGCCAGAAAGCCACGTTAAAGGGTTCAGCCATCGAAATCCTCCCTGCTCCCGACTAGGGTGGCACTGTGGCCTCCCACATGGCCAGTAAACGGGGGCTTCAAGGAGGCCCCAAGTGTCCGACCTACAGACGTGACTCCCTCAAGCACACACCCACACACAGGCGCTCCAGCCCCGCTCTGACTGCCGCCCCTCACGCCGCCACACCTCACTCCAACCTCACAATGGGATCGGGGCCATCTCCCCGGGCTTCCCCCGGGTTCCCCCAGCACTCCCGGCTCCGCTGCGTCCCGCAGCCCCTGTCGCCCCCCACGCGCCAGCCCCTCTCCAGCAGAAAGAGCAGGGAGCCTCCAAAAACGCACACACCCCTCCGCCGGGAATGGAACAGTCCGTGCACCCCAGTACCCTGCCGGAGCCGGCTCCCGCCACTTCCACCTCCCTGGCCCTGCGGGGGGTGCGCGCCCCTCCTGGGGGAGGATGGTAGCGCCCGCCTCCCCTCAGCCGGGAGACACCCGCCCGCTTCAATGGAGGGTCCGGCGTGGCGCCTCCACACACACACGCGGCCCCCCCGGACCCCCGCAATGGACTGGTCCAGCCGGCCACCCCGGGGCCGCACAATGGCCGAAGCAAAGTCCCGGCTTATCCCTACCTTTGCTCGGCTTCCTCCTCTTCCCGAGGCCTCCCTCCGCCGCCTTCCCCAGAGGCGCGTCCGTGCTCGCTGCCCCGGGACCGGCGGCCTCCGACCAGGAAGTGCCCCGATGTGACACCGCCGCTATGGAAACCCTCCCCGCCCCCGCCCCCGTCCCTCCCACAAGGCTGACCCGCCGTGGCCGCCATCTTGGGCTCGGGACGAGGCGCCTGCCCGGGGCCGCCAGCTGCTGTGGGGAAAGGGGGAGCAAAAGCACAGAACAGGCCCGGTGCCGCTCAGAACCTCCTTGGCTGTGCTACATGAGCTGCCAAGGCCCTCGGTATGGACACCCATTCTCTTGTGTCCAGTTTCGGGCTCTTTAATGTGACACCAAAAACATTGCGGTAAACCAAACTCCCAAACTCTTTATTTTATAGTACTGGGGAGTAGGCGTTACTTTATTCACAGCTAGGGTGCATAGCAGGTAACTCCAGCCACATGCCCTCCATTTCCAAAATTTTCACTCACACATTTTCAGCAAACAAATGATTGTTTATTGGTTCTAAATTGTGTCATTCTCTTCATTAATTACTATTCTATTAGATAGTGGTTTCTTGCTTCTAGTGCTAATTAGTCCACATTTTTCAGCCTTTTTATAATTTTTTTCCCCCAACAGAGTCTACAGTACTTAGGTTGCAATGTCTTTGTTAGTTTCTTCTGCTTACTCTAATATGTCCTTGGAGGGCCATAAATTTTGGATCCTTGGTGTCCAGCTTCCCTTTGTTCCTTGAAGCTTATCCAGGTTAGTTTAGCAAAACAGAAAGTTTCGGTGATCTAACAGTAAGTCTTTCAAAAGAAACTCAGCAACATGCTGGCTAAAGTGGAAAATTACACTGCTTAAGACTAATACAGTGCTTTTGATTTATTAAAACAATTACTTAAATTAATTAGGAAAGTGATATAATTTCCAACAATTCCTCCATTTGGAAGTGATTTTAATTATTTCTTTTATTTCTACTTAAACCATTGAATATTTGGCAAGACTTACAGTGACCGATGGTGTGGCACTGGATGGTAATGAAGCCAATTAACTGGGATCCCTGTCCTGAGATGCAGGCATTGGCCAGAGGATCAGGAAAAGACCAGGAACTCTCAACCACTGGAGGCAACTCTTGTCAAGAGTGAGGGAAAGATACCTTTTAGAGGAAGACTTTTCAGTGCGCCAAGACAAGTAGAACACTTGGAAGGTATCTGGTGCCTGAGAGAATTAGCTGTGCTGGAGATAATCTTTTCAGGTAACGAGCAATTCCCTAATAATCCAGACAGCATCCACTGAATACAAAACATGTGATCATGTGCCAAGTCATTGGAAGTGTTGGCATGGAAGGAGGGAGAAGAAGAAGTGGGAATTCTGGTTTGGCAGACTCCAGACACATAAAAAAATATCCCCGCCCCATTATGGGCCTACATCTCATCCATGGAAAGAATAAGAGAGGATTTCTGGAATTTAAGAGAGTAAATTAAAGAAAGGAGGGCCACCAGAAACTTTTAGAGGAAACTTAAAGAGGAAATTTTCCATGCCCTACCAGTACAGACCAGAGTCTCTGCTATTAGGAGCAGGCATCCCCTTGCTCAAGAGAGAGGATACACTCCAAGACATGTGTAACATGTGGTTCTACCTGCATGGAGAAAACATGAGGAGCTGGGACAAAAAACTCACCTCTGCCCTAGCAGCATGGGTATGTGAGTTGAGAGGAGGAATGACTACCACAGGAAGCTCTTAGAGGATAAATGCTGCTCCAGTTTCCCATGGGCAAGCCCCTAGGCACAGTAGAAGGGATGATGTTATGTCCAAACCTCTCCAGGCCAGGAGGGACAGGGATCACTCACGTAGCTGGCAGATCAGGTACGATGTACAACACTTAGCCATTGTAAGAAGATCAGGAACCTGGAAAACATCATTTAGAAATGGAGATGGATAGAACACAGCTTCACATCATAGAATGGAAGTGGAGAACCTCTCCTGTTCCTCCTGGAGTAGGGGAAATCCCAGTCCTGGATGAGGACAGACGATGACCCTGTGCTCCCCAAGGCAAGAGAGGCTGCCCAAATGCTTCCCAGCAGCACAGTTCCCAGCCAGGCCCTTTCCCTCTGCTCTAAATTCCCTCTATGCCCCAGCCAAGGGAAGTAAAGGAAGAGAAAACATTTAATTGTTCCTTCTTTCTGCAAGAAAAGTTATTTTTGGAGTCTTTGGGACAACGCAGCAGAACTTCAGGACTTGAACATGAAGGAGCTGGGCACAACTCCAGGGCTACACCTACAGCCAAGTGAGAGGAGGAGAGTCCCTGGTGCATGTGGGGAACAGAGAGCTCTGAGGGGTACCAGGAGCTCTGAGGTGGCATCCCTCAAACTGGATCAGGCACCCACTTAGCACCACATGCCTCTGAGTAACAGCTCAGGCCCTGGAGCTGTACAAAAGGTGCAGAACAAAGGATCAACATTACAACCAGAAGTAAAACTGCAATATGAGTAATAAATTATTTTCATTTTCATTTAGTAAATATGGATCAGATAGAACTCAGCACAATTTACAGCAGATACAGAGTGATTAAATCCTTTAACAATCTCTTCAGGAAGACCACAAGCATTTTCTTTAATAAATCGGACTGGCCCTGCCCCTTCTTTATTCCTAAAATGCTGCTCCAAAACTTCAATATTTTATAAGCTTAAATGCACTCAACTGCTGTACCACCTGCTGGGTTTGCTTTTGTTTATTTTCCCCAAAATGGAAGTGGTGGTGTTACTTCTAGCCCATCCCTTGCCTGATCATGTCATTGCCATTTCCAGGAGCTCTGCAGAGCTGATGGTTTAGGCAGAGGTTTGCCTGTACACACACAGAGCATCAGCCCACATGGAAATGCTGTATTACATAGGAAGGGCTGTATTAAAAGCAGAAGTAGGAGGGTTTGCCCTTTGCTTCACTATTTCTGGCTGCCTAAAGGACTGTTTTCCTTTTGGTTGGGATTGTTCAATTTGCCTTCAGCCAGTCCCATTGTCCACAGGCTCTGCTGGTTTGTTGAGGTAAACATTTCACCCATTCAGGCCTCTCTTCCTGCTTTTGGTGGTTCCTGCCATGGGAATCAGATTTGAATGTGTGCTGTGCTTGATGCCTGATGAAAGGGGCTATTTCTGTCCCCTCTGTCTGTCAAGACAGATTTTCTTAATTCTTCTTCCTTTTTTCCCAAATTTTCTGTCTCCTCTAGTATTTTCTTGCCTTTTCCCATTCACCTCCTTCTGTCTTACTCTGTCACTTCAATATTCTCTCATTTCCTTCTCTCTCTCTTCTTTTATATGTTGATTTATCTTTCAGTATTCTTTATCTATGAAAACTACACAAAGAACAACATTTAGTACACTTACACAGTACAAAACCCCTTTTTTAAAGTTCTCCTTAATACCAAGCAGTTTTTCAGCACACTGAGAAATACCACAACACCAAAAATGTGTTACTTACCTTTATATCCTATGTTATAGAACTTCCCAGAGAACCTCTTCTACATTGAGTACACAGACAGTGCACAATTGGCTGCGCACAGCAAATGCAAAACCCAGAAAGCCTGGCTGAAGAAAACACGTGCGGCTGTATCTGAACTGAAGCACAGAATGGGCTTTAAAACATGAGTCAGGATATTCGTCTAAACCCGAGTTTTAGATTCTTGTTAACAGGATTTCATCCTGCTCCCACAGCAGAAGGTGAAGAGATATGGTGAAAGAGAGGGAAAAGCTATAATCAAATCATACAGCTTTCAAATCAAGGAAAAGTAGAACATAAAACAGAGGAAGGAAAAGAAGAGCTAAGATAGAAGATTAGGTCTTACAGGCAATGATGCACAACAAAACAAAACATCAGCTTCATCTTTTGTGTGCCTTATTGTGATTTTCCAGGAGAGTAGCTGAAAGATACATTATTGTAAAGTGAAGATCTGATGTAGAGTTACAGTAAGACAAGGAACCGGGGATCTCATGACTATTTATAGAGTCAGCATTCAGAGTACACTCACTATTAGAGTTTATTATCACTTGCTCATAACCACCAGAATGTCAAAAACAACTCAAAGTTAACAGAAATATAATCATTTCTTAGACATCAACAAATCTAAAAGCCTTAAAGGGAGTCATTCTCATGATGTTACAAGCTAATGAAAACAGGAGCCTGTAATAAAATGTATTGATACTCTGTGCTGTGATGGTATATCCTGCAAAAGGTGTAATTACTTGTTTAATGTAGTGAAAAAGTTAAATCTTTATGACCTTTTCCATTTGCTGCTGAAACCAGCAGAAAGACAAATGTGAATGACTGATGGAGCAGAAATATATTCAGTTCTTTCAGGTAAAGATCCTTGAGAAGGATCAAAATATATTTTTTTCCCAGTGATGTGGTATTTAGAGTCTTTTCCCAGCTCTGCTTCATGTTGAATTTATGTAGCACAACATGAAGTGGGGGATGCAAGTTGGGTTTTGCATTTAAACACATTCTTTCCCCTCTGCCTTGAGCCATCTGTGTTCGGTCAGCCTCCTGCTCAGGGTAAAGCAGCGTGAAGGTTTCCTACGAAGCCTTAACTGCAGGAATAGCTTGCCAGGGAAGTGGAAGTCCTGTCACACTTATCTTTTCCCTAACTAAGCCCATATGGCAACCGTGGAGTGAAATAAGCCAACAAGAGGGTGGGCATGATCTCTCAAGCTGTTTCACACCCATCAGGAACAGAGTTTGTTTCCCAGGGAAGGGCCGCTGCTGCATTTCCCAGGGTCAGGCTGCTCAAACACAGGGACATGAGGTTATTCAGGTTCCTGCCCAGTGAAGAAGGTGTGCTCACAGATCCTGCTGTGGCTGGGGTTTACACCAGGTACCCCATTTCTTCCTCTAGGGAAGCCAAGGTCCCTGCACACAGTCACCATTACTAACAAAGGCACCCCTCACCTTTGGCAAACAAAGCCAGTCTGAGGCTGTAAAGCAGGATGAAGCTTCCCAAACTTTCAGCAAATACCTTTGAAGTGTAAACATGCTTTATCCTTTTTATGCAAGGATGAGCTTTCTGCAGTTTGAGGTATCAACTACCAAATAACAGGCTGTTTTCCTCAAAGTTCTTTACAATCCAGTAATTTAGTATCAAATCCGGAGATATTTCTCCTTTAGTAACCTCAGGATAATAAATAGGATTCAATCTGACCTCACTTCAGGTCGATCAACATCAATCAAAAGGTGGATTTTCTTAAATTCTGGGTTGAGGGGAAAGTGAATTTGTGCAAGGACACACATACCTTGAGATATATGAGCCAATCGGCTTAAAATGTTGTTTTGCCCTGACCTGACAAGACTTGCTGTCTGGCAACGCATAATCTCTTTTAATGTACTCCCAGGAAGGTGATGGCTGTTTGAAAACCCTTCTGAACTGTAGTTTATCTCAGTGGCTGACACCTGAATAGAAACCACACAGCTCTGTGGAAACCCCAGGACAAGCCAGGTATTAATAAGAGTCCACGTTGATTCAGGAGACAAATGGATAAGGAAAGACTCTGAATCAACTTGCTATAGGTTTTGTGCAGAAGTTAAAAAAATTGCGTGTCAAGGATTTTGAAGCGGACACTGCCCATGGAGACACCTGTTTCACTGAATAAAGCCATGAGGCTTTGTCCTGTACATCAGGATGTTTTCCTAAGAGCATGCTGCTCTTATTCATCTCTGTCAGAGCGATTTCAAGTTGTGCATTTAAGACTCAAGTAAGCTTCTTTGCAAACACTCTTGAGAATAGGATCAAAATGGGAAGAGATTACATGTAATCTAATTATGTTAGGTTCCATTTGAAATCCTTCACTGTAAAAATTAAAAGAATACGACACAGCTTTGCAATACGCTGTAGTTCACGTGGAAGTGACATGAGTGTGTGGAACTGATGCAACATGGGAGAAAATATCATGTGTTGGGTATACAACAACATTTGCTTTAAATAATCTAAACCTCAGGACTAGAATGGTTTGGTGAACTAAAAATAAATTCTAAGAACTTTATGCCCTCTCTCATTAATGTGACACTGGCCTTTGCCTTTCATTTTCTGGCCACAGCTTATATGAAAAAACTGGTGATCAAGAGATCTGTATCAAACAATCAACACCAAGCATGACACTGGTCAGCAAGGTTGTGCCTGGAGCAGCACTGACCCTGAGAACTGGCACCTGCTCATGGGACAGACAGTGAATTCCTGTTACCGAGTGCTCTGTACCTTTACACCATAACACTCACATTCTGGTAAGGGCTGTAAGAACATTCATAGTCCCTAGAGATTGTTTTGAGTAATTCTTCATTTTCACAGTCTTTCAAAATCACACAAGTGAATTAAATTAACAGCTGTAGGATAAGTAGCAGTGGTACTGAATTTCAGGTAAGAATTTCAGTGGTACTAAAATTGTACCACCTTGTGATCCACACTGAATCAGGCCTCAAATTATATGTTTAAAGTCCGATACTCACGAATGCTCCAAATGTGCCTGGAGGGCGGACCTAGAAACCCTGAGGTCTCATTCCCCTCATGCACTGAGTGTTGCAGGTGATCTGGGGGGAGGCTCAGGTGTGGTGTTTCCTCTCTGTATCACCACTAACTCTCCCAATTCATATGTGATCAAATTTAGAGCTGGAATATGTTTAGTTTTTTGGTTAGGTTTTGGGATAGAGGCTGTTCTTCCTAGACTTGAACTTGAGCACTACTCAACTTCATGAAGTGTTCTGTGAGATTCCTCAAAACTGGGATTGTAGAAAGTTCTTCAAAATGTCCAGTTCTATTTCCATTATTATGAGTTATGTCAAAACTGGATAAAAAAAACAGGTTCTTCTCTCCTTTTGAATTCAATCTATGAGCTTAAGAAGTTTTTACAAAATCCCCCTAAGAAGGAGAAGGTCAGATTTCTCTTCAGATTTTCCTCTGATTTTAGAAAGTTGATCAGGCTGGAAAATTCAGATCTGTTTTGCCCTCCACCACAGCACTCACGTTCTAATTCCATCTAAGTCTACAGATCATTTGCCAGGGCTATTTCTAGCCCAGTTCCAGACATTTGGGCACATCTTGATCTCATGTTGTACTCTGGGTTTGATCACAGAACAGCAGCAGGGGAATCCTCATGTTATGGACTCTACAACCAAAAGAAACAAATACAGTTAAAACAATGAATTAAGTTCTGTACCGCTTGCTGGCCAGATGGTATTGTGAATTGTTATAATTCATCAGCAAAACAGAGGAAGGAAGTGTTTTAAAGCAAGATTATATTATTTTCCATGAGTTCTTATTATGAAATCTTCCTGAGGTGAACTCTGAAAACTTGAAAACCCTTCCAGAGGGAATGAATGGAACAGGGCAAACCAGAGACTTGCTGGAGAGTAGTTAAATACAAGGGAAAAGAATAATATGCCAGTGAATTAAAGGAAGAATTCATTATCAAACTTTCCATTTGGGAAGGCAAATGAAGAAAAATACAAGTGATTAAAAAAAAAAAAAAAGTACCTAAAAATATATGATGTTTCTATCCTCTTAATAATTCTAGATTGGAAAGCACCCAGGTCTTCCCTCCCACTGGAGGGAAATAAGCCCGAAAGCTGAGAAAGCAGATAAGGCCAGCAGTGACAAATTCACTATATAGGGAGGCTGTAATATTTAGCAAATGACTGCCAGCAAACTGCCTTAAGATCCTTAAGACAAAATGCTGAGAAAAATGCATTTTATTCTTGCTGTCATTTCAGAAACAAAATACATTTGAAAACCATGAGAAAAAAATGTGTCTTAAATGAAAACGACCCATGACCATTAAGTTCACTCCAGTCAAATAAAACACATCCTGTTTTTGTAACTTCTTTATACATAACAGATCCTGGACTGTATAGACTCTTTCCAGCCAAGGATTTGACCCATAGTTGAATTTTTATTAGAAGCAGGGAAGGAGGTAATGGAAAATACAGTGTTGTTGCTGCTTCAGTTAAGATAAAGGGTGAAATCTGAATTTGGGAAAATACAGTAGATGGAGTACATTGTGACAGACATTACACTGTCTCTCAACTAAAATTAGTTGGTTCAAAGAGTTTAGAAATCCTCTGGCAGGGCAAACATAGCTATAGTATCAGTTAATTAAATGACACAAAATGCATCACCTAAAATACATCCTGGACTTTCCACACAGTCAGGGAAATGTGTCACACAAGCTGCATCAGCTTTTTCTTGATAATTTTGTTCTGAAACAGCTGCATTGAGATAGAAAAGGACAATTATGTTGTGTCCTGCATCAGTCACCCTCAGGTCTTTTCCAGGGGAAGACGTAATTGTTGGTCACAGCCCCACACCCTTATTGTCCATAAAGAAATTTTTTTTTCTTCTTTAGACTTTGTGAGAGAGCTGGGAAAAGCCTGGTATGTGCAGAGGCTCCAGACAAGCCATAGAAGAATGGGGCCACAGGTGTAATCTAACCACTGCTTTTGTGAGACTGCTTATCCAGGGTTCTGAACTCTGTTCTACAATCTGGTTCCTGCAAGAAGTCAACTGAGAGGATCCCTTCCTCTGGTACCCCTTTGGGTGGGATGGATCTCACTTAACCTTAGGTTAAGGTCCCTATGTCCACAGCATATGTGCCTGTGTGTAAGCCAGGTGTCAGGACTCCCATTCTGGGGACTGGAGGATGTTGCTAAGGGACATGAAATGATTCACACAAACACTCTCAATGTCAGAACAAAAAAACGTGCCTTTATTCTCTGACTCCAGTATTTATAGATTCTCAACAATGACCAGGGATTGGATAAGTAAGTTACCACCTTCCCAAGCACACTGGTCATGAGAAACGTCCATCAAAAGATGTTTCTTAGAAGGAATGTGATAAACAACTTATGTTTATAAGACTTTCATGGGAAAGTAACTGAAACTATGAAAACATTATCAGAAGGCTTAATTTTCAGGGCGACAGGAGGGCACTCAAAAAAGGGCATGAGGGCATGAGGCAGCTCATTATACAACACTTACAGGTGTCTGGATTGATGCCATCCTAAGCCCCACTGTCCAGACTTCCATTGATTGCACTGGGAAATTGCTCCATAAGTACTTGCTCAGATCTGATCACCAGTGAGTGAGTCTGGAGCCCTCTCAAGCTGACGAGCCCCGGTGCCTCCTGCCCGCGCCAGAGCTTCCGCAGCCACCTCACAGGTCAGCACCTACGTGCAGACACCTAAATTTAGGTGTCTTAATCTGCGTGCTGAGTCTAACCTTTACATTAGGTAAATGAATCTGCTTCCAGACAACTTGGTAGGAACACAGGTTTAAAATCCAGATTTGAATGGCTTTGATGAAGTAAATGGAGAGAAGTAAAGTGTTTGGTGAATATATTCTGAAGTACTGAGAACTGAGTATAAACCAGTACAAGAACCAAACAGGAATCTGCTCTGTGTGGTATCTAGTCTTTAAATATGCACTTACCTCCTACTCAGCTATTCAGGTGCCAGAACAGGATCTGCATTTGTAGAAAAAGATCAGGCTCATTAGTCCTTTTCATAATTATAAGGTTGTTATCTACTTTCGAATAGAAAAAACACCCTTTGTCATTGTTCATCCATACTGAAAAGGAAGTGTTTACATTAAAAATTCTTAAAGAATCTTAAAACTGAAAGATTCTTGGTGTTTCTGTTGCAAATAAGAATCAGGGATTTACAAGTTTTAGTGTTTTCAGCTGGTAGCACTGCGTGTTCATGTGTTAAACACTTGGCATTTATACAGAGCACAAAACATCAGACAGTCTGTGTTTGCCAGAGATGGTCCATGTAACTGAATGTTTTCAATGCTTATTAAAGCATTCTCATGCAATGACAATGGGTATCAGACAAATACCATGCAATCAGGCAGCAATCCAAATCTGCTCCTGTGTTCACACTGAGTATTGCTGATAATTATCCTCTTCCCAATCACATTATCATAGAAAACTAACAGAAAGGGACACTAAGATGGGCTCATCCACTGCATTCTCCTACCCCCAGCTGGATCAACTACACCTTAAGTTTTTAAGTAAGTACACTTTTAAAAAATGCATTAAAATAATACTTTGTTCTTTATGGGGTTTATTGCAGGATTGGACATTGCTTGATTTCCCTTTGGAGTATGGGAATTGGATCAAAGAAATAGGTAAAAAAAACCCTCCACATTTTTTCATATATTTGTAATCTTGGACTGAACACAGCTACAAATTACCTGCACATACAAAGAAAGGAGACTGACTTTTTTGTTCTAGCTGTCATGTTTGAATATAACTGGAAAGGGAATAGTAGAACTTGAGGATATGGAGAATTATTCTTCATCTAAAGCCTGCCTCTTCCTACAAAGAGTAATAAAGACTTCTAATGATAATAACAGGTGTCCAAAAGCCAGAAACTATTTCTGAGTAATATCAAGTCATGCAGGTCTAATAACAGGAACAGAACCAAATTACCCTCTTGGATGCATGTTAGTCTTTTTTTTACAAATGAGTGGAAGCTGTAGGTGTGCAGCTGAGCAGGATGTAGCTCAGAGTCTGCAACATTTCTCATAACTGAACCCCTTCCCATGGTGAATCAGTGTGAAGCTATAAAAAGAAAATGGGGATTCCTCGAGACAAATTCTAATCCCTGCTTGAGCAGATGGAAGAAACTGACAGAGAGCTCAGTGTGTTACAGAAGAATTCCCTCAGCACAGGTCAAATCCTGAGGTGGCCTAGAGCTGATATAGTGAAGAAACAAGGGGGCATCAAAACATCTCATCAATGAGGCTGTGAGCAGCCAGATCTCATTTCAAAACAGCATTAGAGTTGCTCCAGTTTAGCGTGTGGATACCTATCTTTGGTTCCTAAACTTGAGATCTGGGGCGGTATTTTCAAAATAATATTACAAATGTGTACTCTGTGTGTTTCACTCCTCAAATCTGCTTAGAAAGGAAGTTCAGAAAAAAAACCAGAAATTAACTATAGATGCTCTGGCACACACCTATAATGTGAATCATCCCCATTTCTGGGTGAACCAGGTCTCAGATGAGGAAAAAGCAAGCCATGAGAGCAGCTGTCAAGGCAGGAGTGACAGCCACCCCCAGAGCCACTCTGCAGTGCTGGCTCAACATTCATTCAACAATCCAGTGATTGGTTGGTTGTTCCAGCCCCTGTGCTCAAAATCTCTTACATCAGCTTCATTCCACTCTTGGGACTGTTACTCCAATAATCCCCCTTTTCAGCATCTCTTCTTTCTCTCCTCTTTCTGTTTGTATTCTCAAACGTCACCAAGGTTGCTTGCTCTCAAATTTCACTTTACAGACACATTCAGCTGCTTTTCTCCAGCTCTGAGCTTTTTTGCAGCAGGGAGTGCAGTGTTTTCTAGGGAGAGCTTTGTACTTTCTCAGCCTTAGGCACTGGTGTAATAAACATTATTTACCTTCCTAATGTCCTTGTAATTCCACTTCTATGGATTGGTCCAGATCTAGACAACTGATTAGTGCTAATGTGCACTGAAGAAAAGTAGTTGGTCCCCCAGTATCAAAAGGCTGTGCAATTATCTACCTTTGTAATTTTGGGAGCACTGGGGATTCAAGGTACTGTCTAAATTCCCTTTTGAACTGTTGTGGCTCTGAGACTGCACAGATTCTATTATCACAGAATCACAGAATGGGTTGGTTGGAAAGGACCTTAAAGATCATCTAGTTCCAGTCCAGTTTGGATGGCACTCCATATCCCAAAGCTGAAAGTAGGTCTTTCATGAACTGTCATGAGCTGCCATTAGTGTACATGCTTGAAAACTGCTGTTCCAGGTCCAGCAAACCAGCAGATGGAAACCTGATGACAGTGAAATCTGTAAGAATCCAGCAGCTTCAAACTGAACTGGGATTCAGGTGCCTTGCAAAGTGAGAAGCTCTGCCATCCTCAGCAATTCAAATGAAACCTTGTGCCACTGTCAACAACCAAATCTGTATGTTCATGAAAAACGTGAAGAACTTGAAAAACTTCACAGCTGAAATTAATTCATATAATCCTATTTCATTTGTCTCAGATGTCCAAATAAGTGTTATTCATTACCCTGAAGGTTTCCTGCTGGGAATGGTAGTGTCAGCTGAGGCAACCAGGTTCCTAGAGTTGAACATGCCAAGCACAAAAGGTACTCCTGAAATAAGAATAAATAAAAATAAAAAATAATTTAAAAAAATCATAGCATTATAGAATATCCTGGGTTCAAGGGGACCCATAAGGATCACTTTAAATCAGTTTAAATCAACTTACTACCTAGGAATGGTCATCTTTTGCCTCCTCCAGAACAACGCATATAAACACTGATGAAGGAGAAAAGCAGGCGGCCTTGTTTAAAAATAAGTGATACATTAAACTACATTATTTCAAAGAGACTTAGCCAAACCCTTATATTTTGCATACTGTACAGATCTAATTGAACAAATCATGTACCCAGATTTAAGTAAATTAATGTCAGTGGGATTAAGCAGGATGTAAATTGAGGAAGCAGTTGATTTCCTTGCCTCTGATGAGAAGAGAGGGAGAAATCAGCATGTACGTCTCTCCTGCTGTCTTGTGAAGCCCAACCCCAAATTTCTCATGCAAGTGGAATGAAAAAGTGAAAATAAAAACAAAGATAAACTAGTCAGTCAGCTGTTTAAAATAAATGAAACCCTAAAAAAATCACTAATGGGATTAGTTCATTAAAACGTTCATTGATAATTAATAAGTCCATTGCCATATTAAGAATCCTTCCAGTACTAATTGGTTTAGCTCTCAATAAAACAGATGTATAACAATTAAAATCTCTAGTTCACTGTAGTGTTGCTGTTGTGCAGGAGGCTGTTTATGAAAACAACAGCATCGTTTTAAATGTAGGAGTTTAACAAGATTGTGAAGGTTATTTTAGCCTGGTTTCCTGTGGAAATAGGATCAGACTGACTGTCTCCTGCTACATTTAACAGCAGGCTGGGGTTCCCAGTGATCTTAAGTATCCACCTCTCCTAAGAACACCAAAGGCCAGACAGAGACTAGAGACCCAAATTACCACCTCAAATTAGAGAAGAGCCACAGACTTCATCGGGCACTGCTGTGTTTGACCTGTCAAAAGCCTGCACTCTTCCCACCACAGCACATTTCCTCAGGGAATGGTCAGGAGGACTGAAGGAATGGTGGGGAAGCAAGAGGGCAAGCCACACAGCGGTAGGGATTTTTATCCAATCAACTCAGGTTCTTTCTTCAACTACAGAACGAATAAACACTGTTTATAGCTAATTTTAATTCTGTCATGCACTGTCACAGTAACCTGAAGTTCCCTGAACAGAAGTGGGAAAAACTAACAGAATTTGAATCATATTAAACAATAAAACATCTCACTGTTCGATGAGATGGAAAAAGGGAGATTTTGTTCTTTCTCCCAGTTTCGCAGAGTACAGGAGCCCCGAGCACACGGGAGCTGGCTGACTCCCGGTGACGCAGGTTCCAGCGGCCTTAGAAGTGTCTGACAGGGCCCTCCACCGTTCAGTCCCGTCGCTGGTGCGCTCACACTGCCTCGAGCACTGATACCCAACACAGGAACACAGCTGCACTGGCTTCTGAACGCAGCGGATCACAACTGCCCTTGGGTTGTGGTGTGGCTTCGAACCCGCGGCCTCGGCACTGCCAGCTCTCGGCACTGGCAGTTTCAGCGATCCAACACACTCAGCCAACCGGGCGGCCCGGCGACAAACCCCGCAAGAAAAGTCTTTTCAATGTGGAGTAGCTCGGCCCGCTCTGGTCTTCATCAGTCTTTCCGGCGCCGGGAAGTGCCGAGACCCAAGCTCCGGTGGGTCACAGGCGTGAGCTCCCGGGGTTTGGCTGGGTGGTTTTCAGTCTAAAGCAGGTTTGAACAGATCCAAGAAAAAAAGGAAAAAAAAAAAAAATCCAGGGAACTCCTCTGCTTCAGCTAGCTAAAACTAAGTAACCGTAAAAGAGAAGCTCTGTCCCGCTGTCTGTCCATGCTGCAGACACCACAGTCCAGGAGCAGGATGCGGGGGAGTGTTTTTCTTCAACACAAACTGCGCGCTTCTTCTCCCCTCCTTCGCTCTCAGAGCCAGTCTTAAAGGTGCAGAACTTAATAAGTAACAAACCAGGCGTTTGGGGGTACCAATATCATAAAGTCACCCCAGGATACCCACATATTTAAATCCTCTCTCCAGTGTGTCTGTGTGGCATGAACACTGTGTCTTACCTCCCTTCCACAGCCCATAGCTCCTGTCTGGGTGAGAGCAGGGCTGGCTCTGAGTGCTGTGCATCAACTGGCACACCCATGGACTGGTCAGGAGGTCACACCAGAGAGGGCATCACTGAGTCTGTGCTGCAGCCTTTTCCTCAGGGCAAGCATTCATTTCTGTCTGTTTGTTCAGCAACAATTTTCCTGCAACTTTTAACATTTCTTCCAATCTCCTTGAGAAGATCCAGGGGACTGGCAGACATAATTTCCTGGAGCTTTTTTCTTTTTCCTTCAAAACTAAAATAATTCTTGATTATAAAAATGTCCCTTTTAATTTGTGGGTTAGCATTTCCTAAACACAGAATAATTTTCTTTGCTCATTATGTATTACTGCTTCCTCTGCTTGGAAACAGGAACCACGAGCACTTTGACACAGAGAGTTACAGGATGTTTCTCCACAACACCAGACAGCTGTGTTGGATCAGGCCATCGCCCCTTCCTTTGTGCCAACACACTGTGAATTTAACATGTGTGGCCTTGATAAGATGAAAGTGTGTGGTGAGAGTATCAGGGCCAGCTGGATGGTCTCAGCCCAACCTGCAGCCCGGCATTTCCTTCCATAAAGAAAATGCACACGAGCAGTTGGCTGCTTCCCTGGTGGCTCCTTGTCCTGCCTCCTGGCTGCCACAGCTGACACAGCACCGGGGAGATAAGATGTAAAATAAGGTAAAACATGCACCATTGAGATATGGAAGTCACCATAAACCAGTAATGAGCAGCATTCTGTGTCAAGCCCTTTGTAAGAAATGTTGCAAGGACACATAAAAATCTCCCCCTCCTCCTGCCCCAGTGTGGTGTGGACATGACTGGCTTCAGCTCCTGACTGAACTAATTTTTTCTGAGATTTCATAAACTTTTCTACCCAAGGTGGATGTTGTCTCTGTTATCCCTGTGCAGCTTCTGATGTTGGTGGTGCCAAGGAACCATTAACTATTAGGATTCTTCATTCTTGTGCTCATTTGTGAGAGCCTGGTATTCTTATTGGATAAAAATCCAATTTAATTGAAAAATGACTTCTTGCCCTGGTTCTAATATGATGGTTGTAATGAGATGAAAAAGATTGAAAGAAAATGAAACGAGTTGAAAATTGGCCAAGAGGCAGGAAACAGGTGAATTTCTGGAAGAGTCCAGAAAATTCAATGTATTTTGCTACAGTAAAGTAGTTACTAGAAGAGGCAGGGGAAAGCTGGATAGAGGGTGCAATTTTGTGGTGAGAACTGTCATTTGCAGAAGGGGCTTGGACCAAAACTAGGCCACAATAGACGGTGTTCCCAAGTATGGACAACTTTAGGCAAACTTTTGCTCTTGGCTCCAAACAGTAGCTACAATTTACCTCTTCATTCACAGCAGTGTTTTTGTCTGTAACCATAGCAGAGAGGCACTGGCATCTGGAAGTGAATCCTAGGATACAGTTTACAGAATCATCTAGCCTCTAGGCTGAGAGGATTCTGGTACTCCTTACTTCCATTGAGGTCCCTGGGCTTAGGTCAGTATTTGTACCTTTCGTGCGGGTGAGGAGAAAGTTCACATGCCCTGCAAGAGGCATCAGACCAGTCTGCCTTGGTTCCCTGCTGATGATTTGGGACAGAGCTGGTTTTCTTCACAGTACCCTGTATAGGGCTGGTTTGGATTGGTGGTGGAATCAGTGTTGATAGATCAGGGATGTTTTTGTTATTGTTGGGCAAGGCCTACACACAGTCAAGCCTTCTGTGCTCCTTGCCCCACCCCACCAGTAATGAGGCCAGGGATGCACGAGGAGTTGGGAGATGGCACAGCCAGGACAGCTAACCCCAACTGACCCCAGAGATACCCCTACCATACAGGGTCATGCCTGGCATGTAAAACTGGAGAAGAAAGGGGGGACATTCTGAGTGATGGCGTTTGTCTTCCCAAGTCACTGTTACCTTTGGCAGAGCCCCGCTGTCCTGGGGATGGCTGAACACCCCACCACCGATGGGAAGGGGGGAATGAACTCCTTGTTTGGCTTTGCCTGCATGCACTGTTTTTGCTTTACCAATTGAACTGTCTTTATGTCAACCCATGACTTTCCTCAGTTTTACTCTTCTGACTCTCTCCCTGATCCTGTTGTGGGAAGTGAGCAAGCAGCTGCATGGGGCTGAGTCACCAGCTGGGGTTAAACCCCGACACTGGTGCAACGAATGGAGAGCAGGAGGAGCCTGGAGAGGCACTGGGAGCAGGCAGCTAATTTAGACACTGCTCAGCCCTGCGGGGGAGACAACGTCTCTATTAATTGTGTAGGGAGCCTTGCAGGATTAAGTATTTAAATTGGGAAGCTAAGGTTAGATCCTCTGACAGAAGGAATGAATATCACCTTTTTTCCAAACCTCATGTATTTTATAATTCTGGTCATTGTTCACATCTTGAGAATCTCACATACAAAAAAATTTAATGTTAACGTTAGGGAAATATAAATCACTTTAGCAGTGAGACAGTGTAGGATAAAAGATGAGCGTGCGGAGGATAAGGGAAAGACAGGAAACGAAGAGGAGCAGGAATGGGTGTCGTGACAAAAGGGCTTTCTTTGGTCGATCACCGAGTTCACAAGCAGAAGGGAAAATAAGCAGAACCCGTTTCATGGAGCAGTGCTGCCACACAGTGTCTGGGAAACAGCTCTGAGCAGTAACTGCAAAACATTGCAGCAGAAGTGACTCTGGGAGCTTTGTGTTTGTGTTTAATGTCAAGAGCAAACAGGACACTGGATTGTTTACTGAAGGAATGTTAAACGTAAAGGCAGGAGGCAGCAGTACTACCAGGGAAGGACCTGATCTGGGCCTGACTGGCAGGTGATTAGCCTGGTTCACAGGCTGCTGCAAATCCTCAATGGCAGTCATGGAGTTAAAACTGGATTCAAATCCTTTCTTTTAGCAGAATGATCAATATTTGTTAAAAATACAACTTTCTCTTAAGGTACATGCTAAAATTTCTCATAGTCTCCTATATATTGATCCTGAACTGATTTTTAATTACTACATCATAATTAGTAATTAGAGCCTCTATAAAGAGAAGGCTGATCTATAAATTACCTTTCTCAGACTTTTCAAAGAAAAAAAACCCAGGGCTAGGACTCAAAGGAGGTTTGGTAGCAGAGTCATGGGAATTCAAGGTGTAGACAGAGTAAACGGGTTTCATGCCCTTAGAAAACCCCAGCACAACTAAGAATTGTCCTGAAGTTTCTGTGCTACTTCTATCCTAATAGCAATATAGAAAACATAAATTGTCTAAAGATACAATGAAAATGTTACACAGACAGCACTCATCCTGTAGTGCTGGGACTCAGCTCAGAATCCTTGCTAAATGGAAACAAAAATGCAAAATCTTTTTTCATGTTTTCTTTAGTCAGTCCTGGAGGGTTCCACATCAGAGAAACCATGATGTACTAGTCTATCTCTTTGCTAGTAGAATTTACAAAGCAGGGAAATAAATTATTTTCCTTGGCCTTTGTGAAAGAACAGGACCCTGTTCTCCCTGTTATCCTGGAACTACTACACACCTGAGCAGAATTAAGCAGTTTTTGAGTCCTAAAGGTGCCAAACCCCTCTGGCTCCCAGTGGGATTTGAATGCCTTCAGCAGTGTTGAAAATCAGGTCACAAGATCCTCTGGGAATGCCAGTGTTTGACAAGAGATAATTTGCATGAAGCTCTGCTAAGGATACACCTGCCTTGTGTTCCATAAAATAGTCCCAAGTTTTCATCATAGCATTCCAATTAATAGAAATGTCTTTATAGATAAATTTACTAATTTACATATATGTATATGGATGTATTTTACATTTCAATTGCATCCCAACAAGGTCTGCCTTTGCCCTGTGTGGATGTGCTATTTATAGCAGCAGGTGCTCCTGCAAGATTCATATCCCATCTGGGCTTGCTGAAAGCCAAGGAAATAAAGACCCAAATAAATACCTGTGCTTCATAAAGGAAGGGTTCCTGTATCTTTATTGTCCATGCATGCTATCTAGCAACATCGCAATGGAGAGCACAGAGGGCTTTACAGAACACTTGAATCTCAACGTCTTTTCCTGCACAATGTGATACCCTGATAGTTTCTGGAATGATCTAAGGGTAAAATCACATCATGTCCTTTGTCATTTTCTTTTTTTTTTATTTTTTATGAGAATCGATACAGCTAAAGGTTAGAAAAGCCCCGTCTGGTACTTGCAATCCTGGCTTCTGGCTGTCTCCAGTTGAAACTGTGAGCTCAGCCATAACCACAATGTCTCTGGCAAATGCTATGAAAAGGAAATCTGCCTGAAATTGGAATTTTTTTTTCAGTACTTTCTCAGAGAAGGCAGCAGCAGGTCTGCTAAATGCATTGGGGAAGCTGCAGCCAAAAAACAATCTGTAATGGGGGTGGGTGTGAAAGGAAACATGAGGTTGTCAATCAAAGTTAAAAAGAACTGAATTTTCAATGCACTGGAAATGCTATGTAAAAAATAAGCTTTTTGGAGAAGACCACAAAAATATTCTTCCCTTGGAGATGGACAGAAAAGGGACAAGCAGATGGAGAAAGAGAAGGAACAGGAAGAAAAAAAATCAGGTGGTATTCACAAGTTTGAAAGAGATCAGTGGTCAGAGTTTCAGGGGATTGGGAACTCCTCCCAGAGCAAGCACATGTGTGTTTTCAGTGTGCTGGCCTTTGCCACACCAAGTAGGGACTTTGAAACTGCTGAGATCTATATAAGATGATTTAATTTGCTTTTAAATGGGAAAATTTTTAAATTTTTCTTTTCTAAAAATTCTTATTGCATATTAAACGCAAATTTTGGAAGAACTTTTCAGTGAATGACCATGAGGTACAAGCAACCCTGAGAAAAACAAAATGGTCATGTAGGGAAAGCCCAAAGCAGAATTAGCTCTCAGGTCTGACAGTGACCTTCAACACTGAAAAATGTACATAAATGTACATAAACCCACTGTGCCTCTTACTGTAGAGCTACAAAGCCCAGGGATCTGAGGGATCATTGTGTTAGGCAACATAAAATCAGTAAGCAGAAAGTGCTTCTCCACACTAAGCTGTTAATATCTGTGTAAGTAAATATACTACTAAACACAAAATTCAAATGGTTCTTTTATGAGGCTGATGCTCACAACTGAGAAGCCTCAATTGCAACTAGTCAAAAAAGCTGCAGGGGTTCAACAGACACTGATGAAACCTCTGGGAACCTACAAATACTTTGCAACAACTCCCAAGAACAGGGAGATCAGGGAGCAGGAGTAGATTTACATTTACAAGGAGCATATGCTGGACATAAATCTATGCTATTTTAGGGTACCTATATCATGTGGAAAAAGGCTGCTTGGTCTTTTGGCCTGTCAGCATCTCCTGGCAGATGAGATTGTTCCCCAGCTGCTTCACCCACATGGCTGCCCCTCTTTTAGCTTGACTTCTGGAACACAGGTGACCAGAAGCATAAGCAATATTCAAGATGACCTGTGAATGTACCTGTAAGTCCCCAAAATACTCTGAATTTTAAAATTATATTTGAAGCTTAAAATCTCCAAACCACCTCTTAAAATAATTTTTGCCTTTCTTTTCTTCTTGAATGCATATGGACTACAGACTGACTCTGTAGAACCTATTAGAAAACACAAGGCCTTTCCCATAACAATTTCTAGATGATGAGTTCCCAGTGAATAAATTATGATCTTCTTAGGTCGCAAGCAGCCCTGCAGAACTGAATTTCATCTCATGCCAGTTACTCTGGGCCTCAAAGTGATGTAATTTTCTGTGCACGACACTGCTCTCCTCTGTCATGACAGATCTCACCCCAGTGCCACGGACGAGCTTGCTCAGCACAGTCCTGATCTCCGTCTCATGGTCACAGATGCAAGCAAGTGTTCAGTGGAATCTGAAGAAATTATCACATTTCTAAGTGCTTCCCAACAGCCCAGCTACTCATTAATGATACCACTGCCCACCCAGGAGTCAGGTCTGAGAACAGGACCGAGGGAGGCTCTGTGTGGATGGTCTGTACCAGGAATAATGTGTCCACCAGCACCAGGGAAGTGGACACTGGTGAGCCACACCTCGAGTGCTGTGTCCAGTTCTGGCTCCTCAGCTCAGGAAAGGCACTGAGGTGCTGAGTGTGTCCAGGGAAGGGCAATGGAGATGGGCAGGGGCTGGAGCACAGGTCTGAAGAGGAACAGCTGAGGGAGCTGGGGGGCTCAGCCTGAAGAAAAGGGCACTCGGGGGGACCTTATCGCTCCCTAAAAGTCCCTGACAGGAGGGTGTAGCCAGGCGGAGGTCAGGCTCATATTCCAGACAACCAGCGACAGGACGAAAGGACATGATCTTAAACTGTGACAGGAGAGGTTTGAGTTGCACATTGGGAAGAATTTCTTCATAAACAGAGTGACTGTTGGGGCTGCCCGGGGAGATGGTGGAGTCACTGTCCCTGGAGCTGTTTAAGTAAAGGCCTGAGGTGGCACTCAGTGTCATGGTTTGGTTGACAAGGTGGTGTTTGGTCATAGGTAGGACGCGATGACCTCAGCGGTCTTTTCCAACCTAATCGATTCTGTAATCCGGGCCGGGGTCAGGCTTGGGCCGCGCTGCCAGCCCCGGTGCCGCGGAGCTCCGCCCGCCCGGCCCGCTCCGCCCCGAGCCCTCAGCGATGGCGGCCCGGCTGTGCCGGCTGCGGGGGCCCCTCAGGGCCGCCTTCAGCAGCGCCGCGGCCGCGGGAGCCGGGCAGGCCCCGCCGGCAGCGCCGCTGACGGAGCGGCGGCAGGCGGGGGGCGTGCGGTGAGCGGGGGCTCCGGGGGCTCCGGGACGCGGCCGCGTTCGGAGCTCGGTGACCGTAACCCCGCTGTGTTTCACGGGTTTTGCAGCACCATCGTCCTGAACAACCCGCGGCGGCGGAACGCGCTGTCGCTGCCCATGCTGCAGAGCCTGCGGCGGGACCTGCTGCACGACGTCAAGAGCCGGGAGCTCCGCGTCATCGTCATCGCGGGTACCGCGGCACCCGGCCGGGCGGGCAGGGGGCACACCGGGGAACGCGGAGCTGAAACCCAGACCTCGCCGGGAACTACAGGAAACGGGGCGGGAAGGGACCTGTGTGTCTCCTTAATGCTCCCGTGGTCTCCTGCGGCTGTCTGCGGCCGGCAGACCTCCGTGTCACACTCTTCCTGTATACTCACCCCAGCTTCCCCTCTCCTGTACTTAATTCCTCATTTCTAACTCAGCATGAACGACTGACTGGGGTTTTGTTACGCATTTGGTTTTAGCCAACATGTCTAAGCATTAACACGTTTCAGAATGTCAGCGTTTTAGTCGCGGTATGAGGGTGTTTACACTCGCCAGTTTAGGGTTAAGGTTAATTGGTTTTAGGAGTGTAAGTAAAGAATACTTTAAACAGAACAAAAGCCAAACAAAGAAAAGAAGAGTCCTAAGAGTTATCAAAGTAAAGCATTAACATCCCCACATAGGGGTTTTGTGCAGGAACAGGCAAAGCTAGAATGGCGTTTGCTGCCCTGTTGGCAGGTATAGACTGTAGTAAAAAACAGGGTTTCTTCAAATCAAGTGCTCTGTTTCCCTACTCTGAGCCAGGATCAGCCTCATGGTTGCCAATGGTTTGTCAGAACTATTTTATAAACACTCCAGTAAAGGATAGACCACAGTATCAATAGCACAGACACCCATGACCCACGGATGTAAAACAGCCTCTTTCAGAGCCTGTTACAGTTTCCTTACATTTACATATTAAGCTGTTTCATCTTAAAGGTGATGAAACTTGAGCCGTAGTTAAGCTATCTTTTTTACTCTGCTATTTTAAGATAACCTTCCTCTGCCCCCATTCCAAACATCTCAGATAAATTGGTTTATTAATTTAGGATCATGCTGTTTCCTATACATAGGAAAAAGTCTGTGTGTTAGGGCACACACACAAGAGTGGAAGAAAGCTGATTTCACAGGGGTGAGTTTAGATATACATATTCCTCATTTCAAACAGCATTTAGAAATTTTGCAAAACACTGAAGGCTCTTTTTCAGAGAACAGTGCTCTGGGAGTTTGTGAGCACAATTGCATTTGGTTTTTTAGAAATTGCTTGTTCGTGTTTATTTCTAATTCCCCTGCTGAATAAAACGCAAAAGAAATTTCAGAAAATAAAAGATTCCTCAGAGAATTCTTTGGGCCCTTAACACAGACTTTGCAGCAGATTCTTCAGTGAGGTTCAAATGCAGATGTAATTAATCTCCAGATATATATTCTCAACCCCATGAGTTGACTGACAGTAGTGTGGTTATTTCAGGATAGATTGTATCTCAATAATCCAATTTTTAAGAAACGAATCCATAGATAAGGTTTGGTTTGCATAGGTGTAGCTGGAATTGCCACATCCATACATAAGTATCTGAGAAGTTCTGAAGGATTGGGAAGCATAACACTGGTTCATTCAAATGGCAGGTAGTCACATGACAAAGGAAAACTGTTGTAAACATTGTGTACCTGTATAGAGTGTTCTGATCTTAGCAAATCCAAAGTTTAGTTTCACAGAAACCTCCTCTTTTGCTGCCCAAACCCTGAATGTGTTTTTGGGGGTTTTCTAGATGACAATTTAGTAGTGCAGAAGACACTCCAACAACTCTTCTGGTTCTCCTATAGCAGAATAAACTTTTTTTTTTCTTTTTCCATTGTGACCTTCAACATCATGACAGAAAAACATATTGATGCTTCTTTAGCAAATGTTAATAATTAATTCTGGGTACAATAAATAGGGACTAAGTATATTTATCAATCTGAGAACAGAGCACTCTAGCCTTGCTCCAGCTGATAAGTTTGTGTTGTACCAAGGAGCTGTTTTGAACATCCTTATGCAAAACTGAGCTCAGAGGTGTGAAATGCATTCTTTCTAACTGAGTTAAGTGTAATGAAGTAAAATGAGACCTTGAAAATTGATAATGGGTGTTACTGTGCTTAAATATTGCATTGCAGCAGTTTAAAGTTACCACAAAACGCAGAAGGCAGTATTTTGGAATTGTGTTCAAAACTCCGTCCCCAAACTCATTTTTGAACACTGACATGTCATTGGCATCCCTTTAGCTGAGACACTGATATGTTGCAACCCCTGATTTCTTTATTATTTCAGACTGACTTTTCATGAAATTCTTTGCAGCTGAAGGACCTGTATTTTGTTCTGGCCATGATTTAAAGGAACTGTCAACTGAAGATGATGTGAAACATCATTCCCAAGTATTTGAATTATGTGCAGAGGTAAGCAGTTCTTCTTGAATGCTCTGCCTTTGCGTGGTGTTAAGAGAAGGTGTTGGTTTAAGGAGGGCTGCTTGCTAAAGCACAGATAGTTCCTTCAGATTCCTTGATTTTTGCTGCACTGATATTTAATGCCTGATTCTAGTGAAATTATGTTTTCCCTGGATTTCTCTACGTGTAATTAGAAGAGCTAAAATGCCAATGTGCATGTCTTCAACAATGGGCACAGTCAGAGTGTGTTCCTTAGTTTAGCCAGTGTTCATTGCAGCTGAGTATTTGGGCAATGTCTTTTCTAGAAGTCTAGAGATAACCACCTTCAAATCACTTGTGATCAAATGTTCTTTCCCAGCATTTATTTAGTTAAAAGTATAGGATCTGCTTAAACATGAAGTAGACAATGTGAAAGTAAGACCTGACTCACTGGTTGTCCAAGTTCTTGTTAAAGACGCAAGTCAGGGCAGTGGGGAAGTTAAAGTGAATCTTGGAGCCTTTGGAGAGAATGGCAAAATCCCCTTTGATAGTGGTGGAGCTAGAATTTGACCCCTAATAC
Source organism: Poecile atricapillus (assembly GCF_030490865.1). Classification (NCBI taxonomy): domain Eukaryota; kingdom Metazoa; phylum Chordata; class Aves; order Passeriformes; family Paridae; genus Poecile; species Poecile atricapillus. The sequence continues at coordinate 6,458,948 of NC_081288.1, forward strand.
TCCTCAGTGTGACAACAATGAGTACTTTGAAACCTTTTGTTCTAGTTTGTCCAGTAATAATGATGTCTAAGACATTGCCAAGCCCATATTTAAGGAATGCTGTAAAAGCCATGTGTAAAAGCTACTGGCCCTTCATCATCCTTTCATCTGAAAGGAGCCAAGATCCCACAGTTTGGGGTTTTTTGGTAAATAGAGAGGAAGGTACTTCTTTTGATGACTTCCAAAACAGGATGGTAGTCTGAATTTCCATACTGACCACTGTCTTTTGTACATGCAGGTTATGACTTTAATCCAGAAACTTCCAGTGCCAGTGATTGCCAAAGTAAATGGCTTGGCTACAGCAGCCGGCTGCCAGCTCGTGGCAAGCTGTGACATCGCAGTGGCAAGTGAGAAATCTCAGTTTGCTACTCCTGGAGTAAACATTGGGCTGTTCTGCTCCACACCAGGTGTGGCCTTGGGCAGATCTCTTCCAAGGAAGGTAAGCTTCCTTTCCAGATATTTTTCATAATTTGGCAAAAAGTTGGTTCCCATGTTAGGAGTTTTAGTTCCATTGCCTGAACTTTGTTTTCCTGTGGTGCAACATTCAAAATACTTCATTTCAAAAGGCATCTCCATAGCTCTTAATAAAGGGTGAGCTCTTGTTTAGGAAAGACAGCTTCCTACTGATGTGACTCCAACCAGCACGAGCTCATCCCAGCAGCACACCAGCTCAGCAATCCCTTTCCTTTCCAACAGACAGCTCAGGGCTTCAGCCAATGATGTTATCCCCTGAGGAGGAAACCCCTGCAAGTTCAGGATAACAATCCCACCGAGGCATCAATTCTTGCCAAGCAATGACATTTCACTGCCAGCAGGATCTGCCTGGCTGTAGATCAAGATGCTTTAAATAGCATCCAAAACCCTCCTGTTTTATGTCCTACTGATTGTGGCTGCACATCTCTCACAGCATAAAAAATAGTACAATCTATAAAGCTTCTATAACTGAGAATAGAAGTTTTAAGTTCTGATCCAGTTGAATTCATGCAGACAGATGGTCCAAGCACAGCAGGGCTCTGCTGAGATGCAGTGACTGAACTGCACACATCCCATTGCTGGATAAAAGCTTCAGCTTGAAATTTCCCATCTACAGGGACATCCTGTTCAAATAGAGTCCATGGGGGATTTTTCGAAGTCTGCTCTTGTGTGCAGTTGTAGCTGTTTCTGAATTAGTATTTCTGGGCTGTAGAATTACCTTTTTAAAATGTGTGGGATACACTTTTCTCTGTGCCACTTTTCAAAGCCGTAAGAACATTCCCTACAGTTCCCAGGATTGCTGCTTTTTACCTTTTAACAGAAGAAGTGTTGCCATTGTTTGTAACTACCAAAGCAAAGATGCTAATGAGGATAATCAGCTTTTATGATTCAGGCATTGGTCAATTGCATCAGGAGTCAGGGAAAACAATCTTTATTGATACATAACATTGAATAGTCACTGATTATTTCTGGGATTTTTTAGTTTCAAACCTCAAGCACCAGATGCTGAAAGCAGCAGGAGACTGAAATAATGTGCCTATAAAAAGTCCATATTTAAAACCACTCATACTAATCTTAAAACTAGGACGGGTGTTTTCAAAAACTGCACATATGCCCATCTTAAAATACCAAGTTCAGTCATTTGACTTTGTAGATGATCTGCCTCTCTTTTAATTCCTATGGCAATCAGTAGACATTGTGGGCTATTGAAGAGAAAGCCAGGGGTGTCATCTTAAGACAGCTGGAATCAGTGGGCAGGTTTGAAGAGAGCAGCTTTAGACCCAGTCTTTCTCTTTGCTGAGATCTCTTAATAGGTCCATGGCAGTTTAAAAGACCAAAAGATTTAAATCATATGTGAAAAGAGTAACTTGTACTTGAAGGAGGAAGCTGAAATTTCCCAAACAAAGCAAAGCACTGAGGCAGTTGGGTTGATTTAATACAGTATTTTTCCCTGTTCAGGTGGCGCTGGAGATGCTTTTCACGGGTGAACCTCTCTCTGCCCATGAAGCGTTAATGCACGGGCTTGTCAGCAAGGTGGTACCAGAAGACAAGCTGGAAGAAGAGACCATGAAAATATCTCAGAAGATATGTGACAGCAGCAAATCTGTCCTGGCTTTGGGGAAAGCCACCTTTTACAGGCAGATAACCCAGGACCTTGACACTGCTTACAAAATAACTACTAAGGTCATGGTAGATAATTTGACTTTAAGAGATGGGCAGGAAGGCATTGAAGCCTTTGTTCAGAAGCGTAAGCCTGTCTGGACACACTCTCAGGAGGAGAAGAAATGAGTCCTGTCTCTAAACAAATCTTAGCTGTGCCTTATGATTCTTCACACAGTTGCCTTTGGGAACTATATTTTTATTCTTACTGAAAGTTAAATTTCTCTTCTTACAAATGCCAGACACAATAAATTTACTCTAAGTATGTAATAAATGGTAAGAAAAATCAAAGAAAAAGAAAGAAAAATGTGTTTTCCTAGCAGTGAATTTAATCTGTGGTTTTAGAAGTAACTCTGTGCTGCAAAAATCAGTTTAGTGTGTCTCTGGTTACATAGGGGAGTCACAGGGGCTGAGAGAGAACTCAGATCACCTTGTTCAGAACCTCTCCTCAATAAATCTGGATGAGAATTGCTATCTATTGTTATTAGTAGAGAATTGAAGGGCTTGGACACATTCCAGAGATGGTGGTAGTATGTATAATAATGGATTCCAGGAGGGTTTGAGTGTTAAAGACAGAAGCCTGCAACACAATTGCTCCTCATACCTTCCTGTGAACTGTATGTGTCAGCAGTGTGTCCCCCACAAATCCTGATTTTCCACCATCAGTTCAAGCACCTGTCCCAGCTCTAGGGAGTTTTGTTGACTCCAGGGAGGATGAGCATGGGTTGGGGTGAAAGGCAGTGTCTTGCCCCAGCTGTGCTTTTCAGGCTGGTCTGTTAGTTGGGAAGTCCATCCTTGTGCTCAAAGCTAGGCTTTTACCAGCACTGCAGCAGTTCAGTCATAGATTTAAAGACTTGATAACTTCCAGAAAAAAGGGAAGCTGCTGCTCCCCTGGGTAATCAGTTGCAACCCTCCAGATGAATTTTTATTAATGTCCAGTCTGAGCTTTGAAGCAGCATTTTCTGGCCATTTCCCTTTGTTACATCATTTGGCATTATTGAGAAAGTTTAGCTCCATTATCTGTGTAACTCTCTTCAAGCAGTCACGAGCTGCATGTAGACCACACTTAGATTTCTCTGTGCCAGACTGACAAGCCCTGCTTCTTCCACCTTCCCTCTAGGTTGTGTTGTCTGGGTAACCAGTTTGGCACCCCTCCAGTGGACCAGTTCCAGTTTCTCCACATCCCTTTTGTGCTGGTTATGCCAAAACTGGGCTGTATCCTAAATATGGTCTCACCACATTTGAGCAGCAGAGCAAAATAGGCCCTCCATGTGCTGGTCTGTGAGTAGTGCTCAGTGTGTGTTTTGTCTGCTCTGTGATGAGAGTGCACTGCTGGCTTGGATTCAGCCAGGCATCCTCTGTGAGCCCATTTCCAGCAGGACTGTGCCCTGCCAGTCTATTCCTCACCTGTACTGGTATCCTGTACTGGTTATTCTTCCCAGGTGAAGAAACTTGTATTTCTCCTTGGAGCATGGTTGGTTTGGCTTGAAGCCAGGCCATTTGGGGTGTCAACCATTGCCCCAATTTTGCAGAATCTGCAGATTTGCTGAGGATATGTTCTTGGTAGCAGTACTGGATGAAAGGAGCCTTGGTATCAATCTATGGTGATCAACATGGGATGACCTCCCAGCAAACACATTTTTTCTGAAGTTCAGCATAGCCAAATCATGAGGGCTCGTCCATCTCATCCTTAAATAGACATCTAAGCAAGACCACGTGAATCACAGTATGGATGGGCCTTTTTCCCTTGTTAACAGTAGAAGCAGCCTAAAGGGCTTGGTGCAGACTTGGACGTTGCAAGTTAGATCAAATTAATCCTACCTATGGCTACTAAAACTCCAGATGTGGAAATATCAATTATACATATACAGCCCTACAAAGCAAGTCCCTTTGCCATCTACAGGTTCAAAAGAACAAAATTTTCATTTCTGCTGCAAGTTTTAATTTTAGGAATGGAAACTTTAATTCAACACTAAACTGTTTCACTTTAAATGTGAAAAATGTGCACCATTGGCACTAGCTGTTTTAAAAATAAAATATTTTATTGTGACCACCAGGAAAGATGGGTAAGTTTTTTACAAATGCACTTAGTTTATATAGGTTAGAAACTGTTATGAGCCAGTGTGAGATGGAAGAGTTAAATCTGGAGCCAAATAACCTTCATCATGTCCTTTCCAATACAGTAAGATGCACTTAGACTCTGTTCCCACAAGCTGCTCTAAAAGCATTAGGAAAGAGTAAATTGTTTTAAAAAATATTTATATTTAATGGCTATCTTGCAACTACTCAGCAAATCTCAACTGGCTCTTTTGTTCCAGGCTTTTAGAAATAAGTACATTATCTGATTTTTGCAGAACAGTGCCCTTTCCAGCTAACTGCAGGAATAAAATAGTTTCACTGACCATCTTAAAGCATGAGTGACAGTTTAGATAAGCATGCTTTTTCAGATATTCAGAAATTCTTCTGTAGTTGATTGCCATCTATACAAGATAGGGTTTGGCATTATTAACTCCATTCACATCTTGAAGAGAAAATATATTTTTGTTTTAACTCAGTTTTCACAGTATTTGTACTATTTAATGTAGTGAAGTAATTATAAAATCACAGGATCATCCTAGAGTGGTTTGGGTTGGAAGGGACCTTAAAGACCATCTAATTCCAACCCCATGGCAGAGACACCTTCCACTAGATCAGGTTGCTCAGAGCCCCATTCAGCATGTCCTTGAACACTTCCAGGGATGGGGCATCCACAGCTTCTCTGGGAAACTGTTCCAGTGTCTCACCATCCTCAAATTAAAGAATTTATTCCTAATATCCAATCTAAACCTACCCTCTTTCAGTTTCAAACCACTCTGCTTTGTCCTGTCAGTAGTGCTTTTTTAATTAGCAATCATCAGTTCTAAAAATGTTGGCATCCACGGGAACATTTCCCTCTTGCTTGAAAACTAGACAGAAAAGCTTCAGAAGGTTTTATAACACTCTCATGCTGGCCCCTGAAGACTGACAGAACAACTTAATTTTTCATTTCTGACTTGCATGGGCTTTTTATTTTTGCCCACATCTGCCCTTATTGTTTCATTTAATGGATTTACAGTCTATTCCTGGGAAACAGAGCAGTTCTAGAACTGTTAATTAAGTACTACTGCCAAGAAACAGCAAACCAAATGATAGATTAGGAGCCTTACCACCATGGTTATCTGCTGCCTGAGGGAAGAGTTTGTCCCAAAATAGCAAGGAGCCTATCCCTTGTCACCCCCTCCATTTTTATTAAAGAATCTCTCTGCAGCTAAGTCTGCCAGGTAATTAGCCTAGTTTCGAGTCACCCTAACAGCATGTGGCTCTGGAAACTAAGTGCAACTCCATCTGCATACAGCCTCTAGGATGCAGCTTATCCTTGGAAATGACCAACATTTTCAATCCATATATACAGGAACAGCTGGAATGGAAACCAGTCATGGTATGCAAGCAAGGAATTGCCAGCATGAATGGAATAAACTGCCTCAGAGTCCATGGACACCTTAGAGGAATGGTTTTGAGCCTTTACCTGGAAATTTTAGTAAAGATACAAAGGCAAAATCTAGAAGATATGATCTTATCACTTGTGATATAGCTTCAGGCTCCCCTTATGAGGGGAATATGAAGGCAAGGCAAATGAAACGCCAGGGAGCAGTGACAACACATCGCACAAGATTATTCCCAATTCATGGACCAGGCAATGTGACCTGCCTTACTGCATCACTTGGGGAATATGTACTTGAAAAGTAAAGTTAAACAGAGAACTTGAGTAATGGGCAAGGTATTTATACCCTCTGTGCTCCACAGAGCCCAAGAACAGTTTATATAAGCTTCTATATAAACTTCATGGAGTTTCCTTAAGGCCACCCAACCCAGAATTCAGCAGCCTGGGTAAGAATTAGTTTTGGGTTGGTTTGAAGTAAGCTGCAGCTGTGAAGGAGAGAGCTTGAAAATATCTCCTACAAAGTCCCAAAAAGCTGGACATAGTTAACATTAAAAATACATGACTACCTCCTTGGCAGAAGTCAGCATCAGTTTTTACCATGTAGGTCATGATTTCTGAGCATTTGGATGGCAGCACCATGTCCTTCATAGAATTGCCTCTGGGTCATTCCTTACTGTCATTCCTGTATTGCAGATGGGGAAATTAAGGCCAAATGTGCTGTGCCCGAGGTCTCACGGTGAGCCTGTGGCACTGTAGCAGTGTCACTCAGAATGCTGACACCTGCTCCGCGTATTTCTTCAGCAACAAAGTTTTGGTAAAATCAGCAGAAATGCAGAATAACGGAGTGCCCTGAAGTGACTGCAAAGGCTTCTGAACAGGAATTATGAGCTACTGCATCAAAGGCCTCTTGCTTGACATTTATTGGCTTTTTGATGAATGTTGGGGTAATTCTACTGTCAACAGTTTCTCATTAGGAGCCTAGCAATGTACTTTCTGACCATTATCTTTCTCAATATCACACTGGGTTGCTACAAAGAGCAGGCATTTTATGTAAAACCCATCTATCTCTGTAGCTGCAAACTTTTCTAATAAGTCTGCATTTAAATAATCTCGTGGAAATGCTGGCTGCTGTATCTGAGCAATAAGGAGACTAGACAAATGGTTAAATTTCCATGAAGACCTAAAGCTATAGGACAAATCTCATACTGCAATGAGAAGGACTCATTTGTCTTGATTCCACTGGCGTTGCACCTCAATTATACTAATCCTGAATTTCACTGCTGAATAATGCATTCCTATCCTGCTTTACAATTGCAAAGGAAGGAAAAAAACATCACAGCTGTATCTTCCTCACTCTCTATAGTATGAGGTACCACCTCCTGGCTGCTGATGGTCAATGTTAGGAATTATTTTTGTCAAAACCCTAGATTTTCTAAAAAGAAAATAGTAGAAATATACTCCTAATACCACTGTGTATTTGGAAAGGGGAAAAGAGTTCATTCAACTTTGATGTGCCCAACTGTGGTAATTTTCATGCTATGAGTTTTAAGGCATTAACACTTATTTTAAATATTTGTATTCTGGAGTCATGATAGTGGAAATATCATAGGGCTATTGTGTATTTTATTGATTATGGATGTTATAGACAAAGAAATTAAAACAGAACTAGGTGATGAAATAATTAATGGAATTTATACTACTATAATGGGTTTTATTCATGATTAATGTTGGTTCATAAGCTACTTAATATGAGAGACTTTAATTTCCCTCCTAGAGACATGATGGTGTTTTCAGCCAGCCAAAACCAAGACTTGTAATGCTGTTGACCCTAACTGAAAATAAACCTTCCCACCAACTCTTTAACCTCACTTTCATGGCAGTACAGATGAACCTGTTGGATTTAACACAGATTTAGGTCCCACTCTCATCCACCCATCCTGCTGAGGGAACATCCCCTCGCAGAAATGCAGCACAGGTATGGAGGGCAGTGTCTGAGTCTGTCACTCGGCTCGTTAGAGCCCCATCAGGAGCTCTGATGTAATGGGCCATGTCTGAGGAGCAGAAGCAGCTCTGCTTCCTGAAGGAGTTTTTAAGGACACATTCCCTGCAATAAGGGAGTGTTGACATTCAGGCTGCCTCAGCTGCTGATGACAGAGAAGGCGTGAGGTCTTCCAAAGTGGCACTCAGGTTTTATTCTAGACCTGTCCTCCTATAAACAATTACAGTGGATGAAATCATGTTTGGAAAGATGAGTGATGTTTTCCCTGTCCACTCTGCCCTGTCAGCATCAAGGATAAAGTGATATATATACCTGCTTTGGTCTTCTCCACTTCCTGGCCCAAAATCATTCTCAGTGTAGACAGTGAGTGATGCTTCTGGAAAGAAACAATAAAGAATTAGTAAATCATATATGGAACACAGGGGAAAAGAAAAAGGAAATGAATGCATGAAGTCATTCTCCTAATGTGGTCTTCAGTCTAGATCTGAATATTTTGTTTCTTGTACCTGTTTAATGAAATATACCCTTCATGCCAATAAAACTTTATCATCTGTTGTTTAAGGGAGTTAATACTATAAAAATAATCCCCATTCTGAAGGTTAGGATATTGTATAAATATAGACACGGTTAATACTCCTGAGTTAATCTCCCTTCTCTTTCATGACCTCACTAATATGCTTTTTCTTTTTTATTTGTTGGTTTGGTTTTGAGACTTCAGTGTGAAGTCAGAACTTTTATCTGTTTTTTTCTCTCCCTCCTTGGGGGTTAATTTTGTTTTAATGAATGCTGAGATTCTTACATGACTAAAGTACTCATTCTTACATGGGACCACAAATCTGAGACATAAAAGATGGAAGAGCAGGGTAATGAGAGAATCTGGCTCTCTGAAAGAGGGCCCAGCAGGAGAAACACTGAGGTGCTCTCCGGAGCACCCATGCAGAGGTCTGGAAAACTGACCTAATTTACTCCTTTTTCATTGGGACCACGCAAGGATGATCAGCCCCTTATTCATTAACCTGAGACTATTATTAATTATCAATACTATTACTTATTTTTACACTTGCTATAATTCATGCTATAATCTATTTAATAAAGTGACAGCACTAAAGTTCAGGAATTTAGATTTGATATCGCCTCCCCACAAATGGGCTTGGAAACTGGTCTGAATCACTGGAATCAGAAACCTTTGCGGCTTGAAATGGGGAATAACATTTATCTTGCAGTGAGATAGAAGACTTTATCCTTTTATAGAGCCTATGAAAAAACACTTAGTCCCTACTATGTACTCATCACAGTAAATGGAAGTTGTCAAAGATAAAAGTCCTTTTTCTTTGCTGCCTGTGGATGTTCCTGTAAGCTTTTAGTCTTTTTCCACATGAGCCTTTATTCAGTGCAAGCAGCCCAAGCATATTTCCATTGACAGCCTGAAATCTTTATGAGGTACTGGATGGTCAAAATGCAACACCAATTAATTCAACACTCATAACAAACACAAACAGTGAATTTACCATAGGAAAAGTGGGTAGAGAGCCCAGTGGCAGCTCATAGGCAAAACACCCACCTGTTAAATGTCCTAGACCTTTCTGACCCATTCACTATAATATTTAAATATATTTCTATACGTAATTTGTTAGATAATTCTGAAACATAAAAAAAAAGGAAAAAAAACTAAATCCCTGGACAAAACAAACAAAGAAACAACAACAACAGACAAAACAAAACCAAAACAAAAAACTCTGATTCACTTCCTGGCTTTCTCACAAAACTCCATATGACCTTGGACAAATTGACAGGGGCAGAAAAGAAATGTGACTGTCCAGTCCAACCTTCTGTTTTTCACAGGTCATTGCTTCTGCCTGCTTTACCCCAAACAATGTTTGAATTATAGCTTTGGGTGAGCTAAGGAGTTATGTAACCTCATGATGAAAAAAAATTGAAAAGCAAAAAAAAAAGAAGATGCCAACATTGTGATCCATTCTCCTTGCAATCAGGACTTTTGGTTTACTTCTGCTTTGAATTAACCTGACTCCCAGCAGGGAACCAGAGCTGCCTTTTTGTATGCTCAGGTAGACCTTTCAGTAGCTCAGTGACTTACAGGTAAAATGGGGCTAAACACTGGTTTTTTTCACTGTTTTATCTGAGTTGTTCCTGTACACCACAACCTCTACAGGGGAAATTTGGCTATCACTCCCTGTACACTCCATGCCTTGCACAACAGCTTACACTGGACTTGGCCTTGATGCAGGATGATGGATATGGGATTGATTGATTGATTGATTGGCTGAATGACTGATGTGTAGCATCTAAGTTACGACAGTGAGAAAGGACATTAAAAAAAAATCAAGCAATAAACCCCAAAAATCACTGTCTGAGGGACGATCCTTCCGTTTTCTGCAGATCCCCAGAGCTCCTTGTTTGCCGTGGAACAGAAAACGCTCACTTTGCAGTGAAGGCTCCGTACACCGAACTGTCGGCAGAGGGCAATGGCAGCTCACAGCTTGGAGCGGCTCCCGGGACCTGCGCCAGGCCGGTGCTGCCAGCCTTGTTCTTCTGCTGGACTGCTCCAGGGAATGAGCCCCTGGTTTATTGCGAACAGCACGTGTGAGAAAATACCCCCGGGAGCCTTGCAAGTCAGGGGTCTAAGCTTTCTTCTCCCACTTTTCCTGCCCATTTTTGCATCCTCACTGATTACATTGGAGGACCAGTTGCGATCTGATTCAAGACAGACAACTCGGTAAAAAATTCCAGCGAGACTTTAGGAAGCAAGAGGAGACCCTGTTCTGCTTTAAGGAATACACCTGTGAGCAACACAGCTGTGTCTGGGCAGCTGGACCACTCAGCTGGGCACAGTTTGGGAAAGACTGTCTGTTCTGGCTTTCCTGGGGAGTCTTAATTTTAGATCCAAATGGGTCTCTGTAGATGAGTAAAAGGTTTTGGATGGAACAAGCGATTCAGAAAGACCTCCCAAGGAGGCTGTGTCAGCAAGCCAGGTAGAAGAGGTGAGTGAAGTGTGACAATCATGCCTCCATGCCTCAAGGTTTCAGGAATAGGATCCAGAGGATGAACCTCCCAGCCCAAGCTCAGCCAGCCAGAATCTCAGTGCTGCTTCTTCCACCCACCGTTACAGGTGAACTAAGTGGCACCATCTTGTCTCTCTGTGACTCAGTTTCCCCAGCTGTAAAGGAAGTTTTAAAGTTCTGTGTGACACACTAAAAGCAGTGAATGATAAGAATTAATCAACTGTGCTACTCACAGCTTGGTGATGAATTAATGTTCTTGTCACTGCTGGCCCAGAGTCTGCTGGGCAGAGAAAAAACTGCTGAAGGTGTTAGTCCAGATGGATTGTAAATGCCAAGGCACAGCAGGAACTGTTGAAAAATAAAAATATTCTCTCATGTCCTCTCCCAGCAGGAACAATATTCCAATTGTAATGCAGATATCCTACTGAGTCTTTCCATCCCTCAGGCTAGGTGAGCACTCTGCAAGTGTGAAGGTAATCATTACACTGTTGTAAATATGAACATATACAAATGCCAGATGTCTCTATCTGGGACTCAGTTTTACTCCTGGCTTCATGAAAAGAGAGCATGACCACCTATCATGATACTTTTAGTAACTGGAATTTCAGGGAACTCTGATGATCAGCCAATACTCCCCAGATTCCCATACTGTAGAAGAAGGAATGGGGAGCACATTCACTGTTCAAAGCCACCAAAGTTAGGGAAATCTACAACTTCAAACACCAAAAGAACCATGGGCTGTGCCAGAGCAGCAGAGGAATTCAAACAAACAACATTAAACGACCAGCTCTGGAATGCAGTGAACCCAGCCAGGTCAACAAGAACACCGATAAGGTGGCAAGTGGGGTCCAGCCCAGGCCAAACCTGCAGGAGCCCATGGCAATGGGGTACAGGTTATGCCAGCTTTGTGCCCAGCAACTTCTGGACAACTCTCACCAGTGGACTGAGTGGAAGATGTAATTTAACTGCTTTGCCAGTTTTCACTACAAAGGCTCCACTCAGACCAGTCAGACGTGATTCAACACCTTTTCCACCAGACAGCCTCAGCCCTACCGTGCAGGTGTGCTCCCACACAGCCAGGACAGGAGTGACTTGTGCTCTTGGCTTTGTTTATCTCCTTGCCACTTTTGAGCTTTCCCTGACTGGGAGAAGCTGGTTCAGGCAGGAGCCATTTCAGACTATGGCCATCTGTAGCCATAGATATTGAGCCACCACCAGTAACATCCCTAAAAGCAAACAACTGAAATTTTGGAACAAAAAGCAAATGTTACCTCAGAGTGATAAGTAGCAGTAACAACAGACCTGGCAAGAACAGTATTTTAAGCCAAAAATGTGCTAAGTAAATACTTCTGCAGCCTGTTTTGAATCTTTTCTTCAACAAAGTTAAAGTGTTGGTTTCAGGAAAAAACATACAGAATATCTGTTTTAAGTGAAATTTTTTTTTTCTTAATTGCAAACAAATTTGAAAAGGTTTAAAAGAAAGTTTATGCAATCATTTCCATATAAATATTAAAAAAAAAAAACCAAACCAAAACACTCTTTCATGTGGACAGAGAGTTCCTGTTAAGGCAGTGGTTGGTTGCATGGAGGATACAAAAATAGCTGGTAATATAAGTGTATACGGGATGCCATTAAGAAATCAGGTGCTAATGAGACTGCTTGGGACTGAATCACAACTGCCTGTGGCTATTCCATGACAGCTCCTCCAGGAGGTGTCTCCAGCAGCCATGAGTCAGATTCCTGCCTCTGCAGGAAACTCCCTATAGAGAAGCTGCCAGGTATGTCCTTAAAGGCAAAGGAACCAGGATCTTCTCAGGCTTTAGCACTTCCAACTGCAAGAGCAGGTCACAGAGGCAGCTTGGAGTGGGTAACAGCAGCCTGAGAGGTCTCTGTGCACTGGCATGAGCAGGAACCAGCAGCACTGCAAAGGTACAACAGATGGCTGTGAGCCAGGTGTGTTCCTGTTGAATTGTCCTTGAATTGATGTTGGCTCTGACACTCTTCTGATCTTGTGATCTCGAACACAGGCCTAGAGGACAGACTCTTCACTTCCTGAATTAAAGTCTTGCCCTCAGTTACCCTAGGCAAGGTTAATCACTATAATTTATTAAAAAGTCTATAATGACTTGTTAAATGATGTTGAAAATGGTAGTTGCATGAAAACAAGTTACAAAGTATCCTGACAAACAAAATGTTTGCCCTGTACTTGCTTTCAAATGAACACAACAGTTAAAAGTAATCCATTTGTCACTTTTGGGGGGCCAAGAACTGTATCACCTACATACATTTGCCTCTACCATACACATCCAGGTGCCCTATGCTGTTCTGTTCGTTGGTACCTCAAATGCAACTGTGTGAGGGTTTCCTTCCCATCATCTGCATTCCATGGACTTGACAAGAACAGCACCTACAGCAGAGTCTGCATGGAAAGCACCAAGTGAACCCACTGTGAACCACCCCTCTGATTACTGTGCCCCTCTAGCAATGTGCTCCCAGTGAAGCAGCACCCTTCCTTGTGAGAACTAGGAAAGAATCCATAGGCAGTACCTCCCAATAGGTAGGGCTGGCAAGAGAGGAAGGGATTAATGCACAGGTGACCTCACCTCTTCTGTCTGTGCTGATGTTATTCATAAAATACTTTCATAGCTATTGAAGAAAAACTTGGTATTTCAGACTCTAATGCTTCTTTGGTATTTAGCATTTGCAAGGGACCCTGCATGGCTGGAACTCAAAAAAGCCTTCAACGTTCAAATTATTTTCTCTTGTTCCCAGGGTCATTCTCTCTCACTACCCTGTTGCAAATCTCTTGATATCCTGTGTCTGAAGGTCAGGTCTCCAGCCAAAAATGATATCCAAGCCCAGAGCTAATTGTCTAAGCTCCTTCTATAGTTTTAAAGAGGAAGAAAAGCTTCAAAAGATCAAAACACCCAAAATGATGGGAGGCACAGACCTGCCTACCCACAGCTCAGGTAGAGAACGGATGTTCAAGGGCACTTGACCTTCATCAGAGAACTACTCAGGAGCTGGAGCCTGACATATTGTTCTGAGCACAGGAATATTTTCAAGGGTAGAACAGGGAGACTTGAAATCTATAGAAGTTTTTAGATTTTTTTTTTCATGTTATTTGCTCTTATATATAGTGACTTTGCACTTATTTAAGGGCCTGAGTATTACTTTAATCTTGATATAAGGCTTATTTCATTACTTCTTTTCTTCCTAATTTAGGAATTTCTTCCTCTCCCACGCCAGTTTGAAAGATGCACATGGTAGCAAGTGTCCTGACCTCAGAACAGACCTGTTAGTGCAAGATCTGGTAGTGGTTGTCCCACTGCCTCTTCCATCTGTCTTTGCACAGCATCAAGGAGGAAAGGGGACAAAACCCCAGTAGTAAAAAATGTGCTTTCATTCCTCATTTTCAAGGGTGAGATTTCCTTTTTATGGAGAGATCTCTCAAATTATTTACTATTGGAGCCTGATATTTTTAATGGTACCTTCTTCCACCAAAAGAACAAGTTATTCTGTAAAAAAGCCAGTTCTTTGCCTCTGCCAGCTGCATGCAAGTACAAAATTACAAAGCACTCACTTAGATGAAGTGAATACTTCATTAAACAATTAAGCAATAAGGCAGAACAGAGGCTGTGGTTTCCAGGCCTTGTTCTGTAATTGTATCCTGGAGCATTAGGAGAACCAGTGCTCAAACACAGGGTTGCAATTTAGGTTAGGATTATCCTCTAATAGCCTTGTCCTGTGGGATTAGGGGCTTGCCACGATGCGGAATTATTTTATCCATCAATGGCAATGTAAAATATATTATTTGTCTCTGAAGATCTGGAGGTGGGGATTTCCATCCCTCTTTCCTCCTTTCATCTTCTTGTTGTAGCACCTTAGTCGAAGCTTTTATCTCTGCTTTCACTTTCTGGACCATGAAGGGTATCCCCCAATTCAGTTTTTATGGAGGTACATTCATAGAGCCCTAGTTCACAAGTAAATATCCCTGAGTGTCCCCAAACACACTGTGGACACTCTGAACTTGAGGCCACTGAGGATGGAAAATGTGTGAGCCACTTTGTTGGACAAGGTAAAGTTTGTGCTGAAGTTTTCTGTTCACCTCATACAGCACATGCAGCCACTGGACTTCCATGGAAAACTGAGAGGCTCCTGAAGCGATAAGGCAGAAGCAGGTTTCAATGGCTGATAAGCAGAGACTGTTTGGATTGCAGATGAAATTTAAATGTCTAAAGTCCATCTACATTCTGCTACAGAAGTCTAAACCCCTTTCCTGATCTAGTAAAGGCCTGATTCAGCTCCTAATCAAATTACTGGGATTTGTTCCACTGACTTGAAGTTGACCCTGGGCAGAGTCCACAGCCCCACCAGAATTCCTTTCCTGAATATCCTGAATGACAATGGCAAGTCCTTCCTTCAAACATGATCTACAAGGAACCCCTCCATCCTGCTCTCATCTTTCATAAACCATTCAGTCCTACTGAAACAGAAAGTACAGCTCAAATGCAAAATACAGCTTGCTGTATCACAGGACACCCTGTCCTTGGGAACTGTAATTAAGATCATCCAGGCACATATCACAGGCCAATGGAATACCATTAGAAGAATTAACTTTCAGTTCTAAGAGAAATCAAACCAGAAATTAAAAAAAAAATAAAGAAAAAAGAAAACCAAAAGGTAAATAAAGAGAAAAAAGCAAAAACCACAAAACCCTACAGCAATTTAAAAAGACAGGTTTATTTCAAGTATATATATTTAATTTTCTCTTGGAATAAATAATTTTCTATATTTCTTTGATTCTAGTTGCACTTTTCTTCCTTGGAAGTAATATGATTAATATTTAATTCAATTCAATGACATATGTCTCCATTACCCACAGGAAAATAAGTTGCATTAATTTCAAACGCATTCACACTGGAAAATCACCAGTTGTTTCTAGTCATTGGGACGTATGGGAGAACAAAGTTATCATTAAATGTCAGAAAACATATGTTTTAAATAGCAGAAGCCAAGGAACAACTATTAAAATCAGGCCACCTTTAACCAGATACTGCAACACCAATAGAAAGCTGTCCCACCCCCCTCTAAACAAAACACAGGAAAAGGGAAATATTTGGTCTGAAGGAAAAGATGGAAGATTAGATCTAATAGAGTATTTAGGAGCTGAAACTAGAATTTAAATGAAAGTGAGATACGAAGTGCCAAAACTACACCCCAGCTCCCCTTTCTCTCCCCCCAGGTGAACTGCAGACAAAGCCTGAAAACAGCACAACTCATTAGGGAACTTCCTCCTCCTCTGCAGCCCTCTCCTCATACCTGCAAATCTTGCCTCACCGGTGAGGTGAACTAACACCAGAAGTAAGGAGAGGAGAGAAATTAGGTCTGACTTCCTAGACAACTCACTAGTATGCCTGTGAAATCGGACAAGGAAAAGGGGCATGGCTTCATGGAGAGAGAAGCAGTAAGAAACCACAGCGGCATTAGTGAGAGTTCAGGGGAGGAAGGGTAGGTCCCGAGGCAGGGGTGGGGTCGGGGTGCTCGTGGAGGAGCAGAAGGGACTGGGGACAGTGTGCACTGCAGTGCAGGGAGGAGATAAAGTACTGAAGAGGGAAGGGGCAGCAGGGAATCTGCATATCCAGAGGGCAGAAGGAAGGCTGAAGAGATGTTAATAAATACAGCTCACAATGCCTCCAGCTCTGCTTCTGTACAGGCAAAGAACCACAGCAGCCACAGGGCCATTTCTCAATTAATCTATAACAATTTATAACATTGCCTGGAAATTAGATATTCTTCTGGCTTAGTCATAAACAGGGCTAAACGCTAAAGGTGTTCCTAAAGAGTACCAAATAAATACTGACTGCCTCTGCTCTCCACAGATCCTATCTTGACTGTTTCTCACAGTGAGTGATGGTATCTCAATCTTGCCTAGAAAGTGCTCATCTAGAAGACTCTGTTGTCTCTGAACAACCAAACTGTTCAAACTCTTGTCTCATCTCCACACATGTACCCTGATCACCCAGGAGAGGGATGGAAGTTGCTCTCTGCAGCTCAAAGACATTCCTGTCCCTACAGCAGTGAATCAGTTTCCAATCTGTCTCCCACAACCTAAGTTTTTGTCCCACAGCACTCAGTCCAAACCAAATGCAAAAACACGTGGGGAAAAAAAAAACAATATGAGCACCTCCCAGAAATAATCACTGAATCATAGAACATCCCAAGCTGGAAGTGACCTCAAAACATCATCAAGTCCAGTCTTTCATGAAGAAGGGAGCCTTGACAAGATTATGTAGCACCCTGTTCAGTCACATCTTGAAAACCTCCAGCTCTACCTGGTTCCTTGGGGATTTTGTTCCTGTGAGTGACTATATTCAGATGAAACCTCTCCTTGAGCAATTTGTACTCATTGCCACTTGTCTTCTCCTTGTGGTTCATTGAGAAGAAACAGCCTCCACTCTCTTTGTAGCAACCCTTTAAATGCTGGAATATTCTGATAAGGTCTCCCCAAAGTCTTCTCCAGGCAGAAAAGGCCTAACTGGTTCTTTCTTCACAGGGCTCTCCAGCCTTTTGATCATCTTGGTAGCCCTTCTTTGGACCCTCTCCAATCTGACTGTCTTGAATTGCATAGACCAGGACCAAACACAGTACTCCAGGTATGGCCTGGCCTCTAATGGGTTCTTGGATTATGTTGTCCCAGGTGTAGGACCTTGCCTCTTGTCTTGTAAATAAACCTCATACTGTTCTTGCTAGTCCACTCTTCCAGCCCTTCCAGGTGTCTCTGCAAGACTGCTGTCACTTCTCACATGTCCACCTTACCACCCAGTTTAGTGTCATCAGCAAACTTGGGGAAGGAGCTTTCAATCTTGTCTTGTTTGTTTTAAGCTGTTTCACTATACAAACCTGCCTGACCACAAAACAAAAGCCACAGAATTGGCAGGAGGGAGGCAGCAATGTCATCTAGGCTGGGATATGCGACTACTATTGAGTCATAGGCAAAGCCCCAAGTTTTGGTTACTGTAAGTTTATCTTATTGCTTGGAAATGCATTCTGCCAGCTGGGCACTGAAAAGCAAGGAGTGCTGTGAAGCCTTCCTTTGGCTGCAACTGTAAGCGCCCTGCCAAAAAAAGGAAGTGGTCAATCAAGGGGAAAAGTTGTATGAATCAGTCCTGGAACACATTTTGTGTGGGATTACTGAGTGTAAACAATAATAGTGACCTACTGTTGGCACAGCACTTTGTACAACAAGCCATGCTCTTGTCTGGAGGTTTCCTATGGCCACTCTTATGCAAATAACAAGTCATGATAATACCATGTTTATCACAACACTAAGTCAACCATAATGACTGTAAATGTAACCTGACCTTCACTTTGGCTAAACCCTGTTTCTTTCATGGTTATCTCCTATCTCAGTACATATATATTTCCCTATTTTTTCTATCTGTTGCCTGTTACATACACTTGCCTCACACAAGGGGCTCTGAACTTTAACCATGGAGCTTTCTAAGCCTACTGAAATTCAAGTAAATAACAGATAGCTTCCCATCAGTCTATGCTTTCTTTCTGACTGCTGAGTTCTACCAATTCTTATCAAATCCAGGACACATACACAGAAAAAGACAGACCCAAAATGAAAACTGTTTTTGAAGAAAGTCCAAAACAGGTGAATAAGATCCTCTTTGATCACAGTCACTTAGTGTCTACTCAGCTATTTGAAGTAGCAAATACAATAAGCACATTCTGTGAGAAGAAACACGAATTTTGGCCTGTAACACGAGGCAAAGGAGTCAGATTGGCAAGAGGAATTTTATAAACATGGGCTTGTTCTCATGGCTCTGTTTTGGGCAGCATCACCAGTGTACTGACACTGGCAGCTGGATGTGTCACCCTCCACTGATACTGGAGGATGACAGAAGAAATTAGAAACGCACATAAAATATAGTTTTGCTACATTAAGTAGCAACCAGAAATGTCAGTATCACATGTTAATTAATGATTAATGCTGGAGGAAGGAGATGCATACCTGACATATTTTTAAACTGGTACAACGAGTTTTCACTGAGCAGAGGAGGGAAGTTCTCTATAATACACAGTAATGGGCTGTGTACTTGGAACTGTGCTCCATAAATTTCCCCACCTTCAGGACAGAATGTGTCAACACACAGTTGGTCTCCTAGAATAAACTTGGTGCCAATATTAGTAATCAGTAATGCTGAAGAATGAGGAAAGAGGGAAAAAAACATGCAAATGATAATCAAAAGGACAAAAAACTCTTTTGGACTCACCTGGGGTAGAAAAACGTTGAGAGGGCACATTTTTAATGTGAGACTACACCTGATATTACAAGGTGATGAGAGTAAATCAAGAAATAAAGAAAATAACACTGTGGAGCTGATAAAGCCCTGGAACTGTAAAATCTTCCTCAGAATGATGTCCTACTTAGTACGGAGAACTTTAGCTCAGGCAGGTTGAATTAGCATATAATACATTGTAAAAATAATACATTGAAATTATTTAACACTCTACCTTGGTGAATCTCAAGGCACTCTCCCTCTGTGTATTGATGTTCCCACACTGAAAATCTGTAAAGTATGTGCTTGCCTTTAAGTATATTCTTGAATTAAATGTTCCCAGAACAGAGATGCTCTCCTTAGCTGGGGTGTCCAAGCTATATGCAATAGACACCACTCCCACTTTGCTCCTTGATGAAATAAGGAGTTTTCCTCTCCTGTGCTGTTGTGTAAGAGTTGTTACACAGGGCAGGCATATGATCCTGTACCAAGTTGTTGCCAGAGCCAAGAATAAAAGAGAAAGATGGGATTCATTTAGCCTAACATCAGCAGGCTCTAAACTGGGCCCCCACTCAAGAGAGACACACAGGACTCTAGTCAGGCTTCACCACTACAACCACTAGACAGGTTTTATCACAATGTGACTGTCCAGCCTCTTAAGCTGGTGGAAAGTCCCTTTCTCTCTCTTGGCTGTAGAATGACCAAACAGCTTAGATTAGGCACCAACTTTAACATAACAAAAAAATTACATAATTGTTGTATAACTGGAGTCTTAATAATTTGCTTTTCTCCTGGACACTACTCCTGTAGCTTTGGAGACTACTTGAAAAAAAAAAAATTACAGACTGAAAATGGTCTTACCTTGTTGACCCTCACTGACCCACATTGTACAGCTCCCCCTTCCCTGTTCTGTTATGCCATTTATTTGGGTAGGGCCACACCTTTCTGAAATGTTTCCATCTTCCATACTTTGAGGTACTTCTTGCATTAGGAGTATTTCAGCCACCACAGCATGGGTGAAAAAGAATGATTTCTGAGAGCAGCTTGAAATTTTTACAGCGTAATATAAGTCAAACTGTTAATTTGCTGGTTGCCATGGCCTTGCACAATGAAGAAGGGAGAGGACACAATCACCTGATAAATACCTGTGACTCTGACAATATATTAGTAATAAATAAGAGTACAAATAAGCAATATTTGTTTTTGAGCTCTTAAGTATATGGGTGGCACAGATTAACAAGGCATGTAAACCTTTTCCCCACTGAGGAAGAAAACTTAGGCAGTTGTGAAAGTCATTTTCTCTTTTACCTTCACCATTTCCCATTACCTTCACCATTTTTATTTTAGTGGAGGGACAAGTCCCTCAGACACCAGATCCAACAGAATTTATGCCTCACAGAATCAAAGAAAGGTTTGGGTTGGAAGGAAGCCTTAAGAATCATCCAGTCGCAACCCCCTGCAACAGGCAGGGACACCTTCAACTAGACCAGGTTGCTCAGAGCCCCATCCAACATAGCCTTGAACAGTTCCAGGGATGGGGCAGCCACAACTTTCCTGGGCATGATTAAAGCAGGTTTTACCTCAGGGTTCTCTGAGGCAGCCAAAGGTGTCACTGTCCCCCCTCTCCCACTGCACCCAGCCTGGCACCCAGCTCTCTGCCCTCACAGTGTGGCTGTGCAGAACCGTGTCCCCCAAACACTGGAGGGACACAGAGTCACAGAACCGGTCAGGTCGGAAGGGACCACAGTGGTGAAGCATAGGATTTTGCCCAGACAGTTCTGGAGTATCTCCGGTGAGGGAGACTCCACATTCTCTCTGGGAAACCTGTTTCAGTGCCCGGCCACTGCACAGGACAGAAATTCTTCCTCGTGTTCAGGTGGAAGCTCCTGGGCATCAGTTTCTGCCCTTTGCCTACTGGGAGGCACTACCGAGCAGAGCCTGATCCACCCTCTGGCAACTCCCTTTAGATAGTGATAGACATTGATGAGATCCCATCTCAGTCACCTCTTCCTGATCAGGCCCATCTCCCTTCTTTCCTCACAAGTGAGATTCTCCAGACCCTTGACGAGCTTCGTAGCTCCAATACACTGGGCGCCGCACAACCCCTCAGCCCACACGGCACCGCCACTGCCTTTCAGAAGGGCAGACTCCCTCACGCCCTGCCCCGAGCGCCGGGACAAAGGCGGCGGTCCCGCCCGGGCGAGGCGGAGCCGGGCCGGGCTCAGCCACCGCCCGGCCGCTTTATCCGCCCGCCGTGGGTGGCGGCCGGCGCAGTGCGCATGAGTTCGGGGCGGCAGCTCGGCGGATCCCGCGGTGCTGCTCCGGCCACCTGCCCGCCCTCCGCCCGGACTCGTTCCGCCTTCGGCTGGGAGAGGCGCGGACCCCAAAGCCGGTAAGTGCCGCCCCTCCTCGGGGGGCTCCCCTGGCTCTGCGCGGGCCCCTGGCTGAGGGGGTCTTCGCTCCCGCCGGCTCCCGGGCTCGTCCCCGCCGGCTGTCGGGTCCGCTGGCGTGAGGGGGAGAGCTCGCGCCGCTCCGCCTGCCCCGGCTCGCTCTCGCTGCGGGGAGAGGCCGCGGAGCTGCGCGCCCCTGCCAGCCCGCCACGGGAATGGTTCGGCGTTGCTCTTATTACTCACTAATGGATTTTTAATTATTCTTCCCTCCTGTTCCAAGAGCGGCAGCGGCTGGGACGCCGGGTGCTCCGTGCGCTGCTCGGGCTCTGGGCGGCGGGCGGGACTGGGGACAGGGGCCGGCACAGCCCTGTAGAGCAGCTTTGGACTTGGGTTAGTTTAGGTGCACAGACGGGGAGGAGAAAAGCTATCAGCGAACTGTTGCCCTGCCGTGTTTGAGGCTTGGCTTCCCACTATAGAGTTGCTAAGATTTTTTTTTTTTTTTTTTTTTTTTACCCTGTGAATTTCTTGTTCTTCCCTAGCATAGCCTAAAATTTGCTTCTGCTAATCGGCAACTTTAAGAAAATATATTTAAGTAAAGGTTTCATACCTGTAAAACTTTGATGTGTGCTGTTCCTGCCTGACTAGGGGTGATGAGGAACAGCTGCCTTGTGTCTCCTCTTTGCTTCCCGACTGTCTGCTATTTAGGGTTGCCATTGGAAAAGCTGTTGGTGTAAACAGTAACAGATTCTACTTCAGGATACTTTTTTCCCCTTCCTTCTGTCAGGTACCTTTTCCAGTTGGAGGTGGTAAGCATGAGATGGCTGGTGCTTCTTAAGATCTTAATCTTAGGTGGTTCAGGCGAGGTTTAGTGCGGGTAAAGAGAAAGCACTGCCTTAAAAACACTCTTGGGATTTTCAGTAATCCAGGATCTCAAGGGCATGTTTCCTGAATAGTTTTTGTTTTAGTGTGGCAGCAAGAGAAGGTTGCTGGAAGTGGAGCTCTCTTGTGCTTGGTCCTGTGCATGGGTGTAGCAAGAGACGATTCCTGTGGTAACAGGCATGCAGATGAAATAGGAAAGAGATAAGACAGCCTCTTCCATATCTTTCTAAATATTTTTCAAGGATAAGATATAACAAGTATCAGAAGTGGCACAGTTATTTCCTTTCCACTCCCTTTTATGAAAGACACAGAAGGAAAGACTTCTTTCCAAACCCTAAAGCATTAGTCTTAGCTTTAAAAGCTTTTGCAGTTTCTGCCTTATGTTAGTAAAAAGATATTATTTTAAGACTGTCACAGATTCATGACTAATGCAGCATTGTGGATGGCCTTCCTTGTTCAGGTATACTGTAAAGAATTATGATTGTGGCTTTTTTCCTTCCTTTGGAGGAATTGCTGTTGTGTAAGGGGGAAGCTGATGTTTAAACAATAAAAGGGAAAAAAAATGTTGCTTGCTTGAGTTCTTAAGAATGAAGATATTACTTACTTCTCAGAAATGGATTTTCTCAGTAGTCCCTTTCTTATCAAGGATTTGTTTGGGGATTTTACTATAGAGAATAAATGAGTAGAATGAAATTTTATGACTAGAAGTTCAAGTAATGCCTGGCATTAGAAAGGAACAGGGAGATTTTTATATTGCATCTCTGTTTTGTCAGTAGTAAAACTCTTCTCATCCTGTTAGTTATAGCTGCTTTTTCTCTGCATGCCTCTGAGAGAAATATTAACCAAGAATGTTGGCAGACGGATTGCTGGTTGGATATAGTAACTGGAACAACTTAACTCCTGAGCAGTTGACAAGTCTCAGGCTGACTGACCTTCTGAAATACTGGAGCATGAAAATAAATGAGCGTATGAATGTGGCTTTCAAAGCCAGCCAGACAGGCTGTTACTGTTACCAAATCCTCCCCCTGCCTTTTTTTTTTTTTAATTAAAAAATAAAAGCAAGTAATTTTAATTTCCAGTATAACTAACTGCTTAAATATATTCTTTTCAATTGGGTGTGTATGGATTATCCCTGTACCAAGTAATGTCTAGGGCTAAGACTCTCCTGCTCTGTTTTGACAGTGCTGTTTTCAGTTTTGTTTACCTTGGGCAGGCAGACCTTTATGCACTTACATAGGAATGAAATGTCTAAAATTAGTTAATTTTTAAAGTAAACACCCATGCTTTGTGCTCAGACATCCTCTGCTTTCTTCCCCACACTAGTACAGCAGTCACAAAAAGAAATATAGGAGAGCAGCCTAAAATCCATTTGTGAGACTGTGACACAGCTGTACTGGGGCTGAAAATTGTCTTGCTATCCTAAACACTGTGTAAAACAGGATTTGGCTCACCATTGCTATGACTGTAGCAGCAGTTACATAATGAAACCCTAAACCCCAGCAATGCTGCACCTGTAACAAGACAGAAGTTGACTAATTACAGAGGCGTCTGTGCCTGAAATTGTTTATGTACACTTCATGGTTCTAAAGTGTTGGCTGTCACAGATAGCACCACCCTGATGTTAACAGGGGAGATTTAAAAAGAATAACTTGAAAAGAATGGGACGCTTTCCTTGTTGAAATTTGCATAAGGACATTTAAAGCCAGAGGAGAGCTCAGCCATTGCCTGGATGTGTTTAATGCCCCATATAGGACTGGATGAGGCAGCTCAGGGTATCACACATAGCTCTCCCACTGAGCAGCTACTGGTCATCAAATCTCAACTGGAGATACTGGTGAGAGCCTTACTGTTATCCTTAGGTAAGACCTTAATCTACAGAAAAGTAACTACTTGTCACTGGCTGTAGTTTTATTTTTAGTTGGGACAGGAAGGGATTCTGTTGCTTTAAATGAGTGGGAAGTGTGAGCACTTCAGGGATCTTTGGTGGTTTAATCCACAGTGTTGTATAGGAGCCTTTGCCACTGGCCTTCACTTTGGGCAACAAAATCCAGCCAATGGCTGTAGTGAATTGGGAACAGAGTTTATTTGCAAGGGAGAAGGCAAAGATGTTTGGGGGCATGCATCACAGGTGCCTTATTTTACCCCAATAAATTCTGTCTTGAGGGTGGACCAATGTGCTTAGCATCATCAAATCCTGCACTGGTATTCCACTGCCTCAAAAGAAGGAGCATTTCTCAAACACTGCAGAGAGGAGTATGAGGCAGTGATGAGCTGTGCTCTTGTGCTGAATTGGTTGTATGTAACAAAGTCTCTAAAGCATAGGGTCTCAAAACAATCAAAAGGATGTTTTGAAAATGTAGAAAGACCACTTAAGAATGAAGCACAGTATAGAATCCCCATTTTCTGGTATCATCAGGCTCGGTTTAACATGGCCAAAGGTGTGACCTTAGGCATTGTTTCTGAGCAAAGCATGATTTGGAGAATTCAATGTAGCAATTGAATTATTACTTAGGTAATGAAAGTGTTGGTTTGTGATTGTTTCCTTTCTTTTTAAGTGGTTGCTACATTTAATTTGAGATCAGATTCACTGAAACACTTAAGCATGTGATGGAATGTCTTAGTGAAGTCAGACAGATTTAAGTTTTACTGAATTGGTGCCTTGCCCACCTAGTTTTTTCAAAAATGTATGTACACCATCTAGTTCTTTCAAAAATGTATGCACACAGGATTAGTTATTTCACTGCTGGCAGCTCTCACAAATTCTAGTGCAAGTTGTATGAATGACATTCAGTGTGTTTCTTGAGGCTCTGACTTACAGATTTAGAGAACTGAGAGAATCGTTGTTTTTAGCTCTAAAACTAACGGATTTTGTAGCTCTGCAGCCTGTAGAGGAAAGTTTGAATTGTCACAAGTGTGCCACAGAAACCAGAAAGTTTAAAACAAAATATTTGGGTTACATACATTGAATTCTGGGAGACTTACACTTGTCACTCTGTAATTACTTTGATGTCGCTGCATATCTGTCATGGGCTGCCATGAGAGCCCCCTGAGTTCATGCTTGGCTAAACACTGTTCAGTTCAACTTGTCACCTGTTCTGCAGATCAGTATTGATGTCCAAGGAAGTGTCTATAAAATGCTGTTGGCCTGGCTCTCATTTAGCAGTCAGGATTCTGTGTAATGTTTTTGGTTATTTTTCTATTAATTGTCAGCATTTCTATTAGTCTGGCCATACTGTGGTGACAGTCCCTCTCTGAACAAGGGCAGGAATGTTTCCAGGTTACTGGATGTTAAATAGTCATGACTGTTTTGAACACACAGGATTTTTCATGAGCAGGTAGAGACTGTGAATCATACTCAGTGTTATCGCAAGCTTCTACACTTAAGATGTGGAGAAGTGTCAGAATGTAACCATGTTGGTCAGTTTTGGTTTAACTTGGTTCCTAAACATCAGCTGTTGTCTATTGTTACTTCAGTTTTGTTTTGTTTCTTTCTGTAAGAGCAGCTCATAAATTTACTGTCTGATTCTGTAGGGTTTCTATGTGTTCAGCAAAACTTCATCAGTTCACCCTGTGTACTCCTGGAATTAGTCAACTTGCCTGTGAGGTTTGGCCTCTGTAGGCAGTACTGTTACTTAGTCTATTCTTCTAGCAGAAAGCTTTAACCTTACTGTGTATCACAAGAGTAGGGTTGCCTCTAAAGCTCAAGGATTTACTCAATATTTCACACATTGAAGAAGGTAAGAAGAATTCAGTTGCTGATAGCCCTGTTCAGGAGGAAATGTGTCCACCGTAACTAACCATCAGTTAGTTTTGAGGAGTTTGGAACAGCAGTGGCTAAGTAAATACATGTTGTGGGCCAGCTGGTTTTGTTCAGCTCTGGTCTTGTACAGCTGGTTTGAAGGTATGTTGCAGGAGCACTTAATACAAGGAAAAATTCATGAGGTTATTAGACACAAATACCTGGCTTGTTTTGGGAAGCCCTGTGGTCTCCTGACCACAGCACGCAGGAATCTGAATGAATTCCTACTCTCCCCTGTCTTGTTTTGTTGCTCTGCTGCCAACTGTCAGAGGCTGATAAAGGTCTCCAGTCTGCCCCTGAACCATCATTTCTATAAAACCCATCCCATGGTAACACTTCTAATGACCACAGAATGTTTCCAGATGTTTTTCCCAGATGTTTAACTCTCCAAACTCAACCACCACCATGGAGTGCAAGGTGACTGTGTGCAGAGCTGAGTGTGTGCATTGCTATGTCTGTGCACAGCTGACAGATTAAACCAACCTTGGAGTTCACTGGCCACTTCTTCTGTTTCTATTGAATCACTGAGAAAGAGCTGGTTAAGAACAAAGGCAAAGTCTGTGTGATGCTCAGAGTACAACGAGGCTTAGAAATCTATCTTGAGAAATGTTTCATCAAAGAGTGTTCTAGAAATTGTATGTATAGTGAAAGGGACAGACTGATCTTGTGCCCTTTTAAAAATGCATGACAATTTTCTAAAAATTGTCAACTCACCTTAAGTATATTGTGCAGTTAATGGCCTGGTGCTGTCTGCTGACTTTTGGCTCCTGGCTTATGTAGCAGTTGATTTTTAGCATTTAAATGTCTTGCACTTTTGTGGGATTGATCTTTTTGCCTATTAAGCTAGTCTTCAAACAGGAGTGTTAATAAAAAATTCTTTCAATCTCCTGCAACTATAGAAACAGTCCCTTGTAAATGCTAACATTGAGCTTCAGTGAAGAGGTAACCTTAGTCAGCAAAACTATAAAAATATCCTTTTGGAAAGGGCAGACCTCACCTTATCTTTGATGGCAACTTAATATATTCTCTCTGAATTATTTGCCTCTGTCAAAGCAAAATTAAATCTTTGGAGATGAAATTCAGTGCTAACTTCAGAATCTTTCAATTTCCTCCTTCTACTCTATGAAAAACATGGATGATATGTGACTTGTATTGTTTTAAATATCTCATGAAGGCTATCTCTAGTAAAACCAAGAAGCGATCACTTCAGATGATAGAATCACATCTTCCCTAAGATGCATTTCTGGTTTAATATCTGGGATCCTCTCTCCAAATAGTATTGTTCCTGTTACACTTCTGCACTCCTGTGTCATGGTCTGATATTTTTTTTATTATTTATCCCTAATGGTACAGGCACACATCTCTTAAACCAAGCTAAAAAATACCCAGTTGCAATGACTGAACAACAAATCCCATTGCAAGCAACTTTCATATTTAATGCCTCTCTGAAGGTCAGGAGGAACAGCTGCCTGTCATCCTGCTGTTTCTGCTCTCTCTGAGCAAGGTTACCTTATTTTTGAACCCTGTTTGTTAGCTTGGCAATCCTTCTGAAACAGTGGGGTCTGGAAATTCATTAGATTCTTGACTATTTCTATCTTAAACCTATAAAGTCTTTCATTTAATAGCGATGACATAAAGAGTGAAGGGACTTCAGTGTTAACCATGGTTAGGAGAGGAATTTGTCTGTAAAACATTCTGTATGTATTGCAGCAGTGCTGGGCAGCCTCGTGTCAGCTCTAGCTGCTCTAGACACTGTACCAAGGTGTAGGAGTTTCTCAAAGCATAAAAAACACAGCAAAGGGGAAAAGAAACAAGGTATATGAGTGGGTTATGATTTCATTGACATGTACCTTTGATGTGTTAAAGATGATGTAAAAGGTAGAAGGGGACAAAAGTCTTCCCCCACACTTTTTCTTCAGGCTTACAGGCCATTGCACAGCTCCCAAGCTTTTCTGAAATGAGTAAAACTCCCAAAGAAGCCAAAGCTTTCAACACAAAAGCAGGACTGGTGCTGTAATGTTTGATACTGGCTCTTGTATGGGTGGCTCTCTGAACCAGTCACATTCACTGCCTTTAGTCATTGTTCGGCAGCTTTGTGAAACATCTGAACTGGAGCTCCAGAATGAGTAATGGGACCTTGCTGGGAGCAGAGTTATTTGTTCTTATTTAGAATTCATGGTTTTAATGTTTATTGCTGCTGAATCTGGATGTTCCTGCTGTCCTGAATGCAGATAGCCTACCATGAACTTAGTCCTGGTTAAACTGACGTATTGCTGTTGGAGAAAGTAGAACAATACTCTTAACTATTTCTCCCTCAAAATTTGGACCTCTTGATTTCCTTCTTGGGTGCATCGATTAATATCTTCTCCTGGTTAGTTTCTGAATGTGGGTTTTATTTATGATATCTATTGTTATCTGCAGCAGTGACCTCTCATAATATAGTCCATAAAATGTTCACAGTTTTGAGTGTAATTCTAGAAATCTCATAGTTGTCTATAGTATCAATGGGGGACTGAACAAACATGGCCTATTCAGTTTACATTGGGGACACCTGGATAAAAATTTGATGCTGCAACTTAAAAGGGCTGAAGAGAAATAATATTTGCCTTGTGTTGAATGTCAGTAGGAGTACTCACCTCTGGCTGGTCTCTCTTTTCCATCTGACCGTCACCTTGACTGTCAGGATGGAATCTGAAGTCAGTGAGAGTTTTCTGTGAATTTCAGAGGTGTCAAGATTCTTTTGACAGTCTTGCCTAATTATATATGTATTTGTGTATGTTTGTTCATGTGTAGAATTTCAGAGTCAAGATTTTCACTGATAATGTTTGGCTTCCAAAAATTACATGTATTTTCTTGTGTGGATGTATTTGTGTGTGGCTTTTCAGCACCACAGGGTTTGTTGTAGATGGAGCTGCTGTTGCAGGATATGTTCCATGCTTGGGCTGCTGTTTTCCTGTTTTGCTTTCTGCAGCCAAAGGTACAGCAGCTGCCTCAGTGCTCCTGTGTCTGCCTGTCCTGAGAGTTTGAAAACCAAGACCATGAGCATGTTTCTACCTCTCTGGGCATCACTTAAATCCCATTATCCTAAGGATGTGTTATATCATTGATAGCTAAAGTTCTTAACAGAAAAAAAACCCAATGTTCTTTTTGTGTAAAAATAAGGCTAAATTTGATTGTTTGACCTAATGTGCATAAGAAGGGCTACGAGGTGTTTTTGTTGTGACAGCCCAGTGCTCTGGGTTGTGGATGTGCTTCCAAGACTTGCTGGACTGCAGCCTGGCTTTGTTGTGTGGGAGCTTTCCCACAGGACACGTTGGTGCTGCGGCACAGGCGACGCACCTCTGGTAATGTCATAGCCCTCTCCTGGGAGGAGAGATCAGCAGGATGGAATTGTTGCTCAGTATTGGCAGATGTTATCTTACTGCTATGAAATACTAATCAGCTTACCAGAAGGCTCTGGTTTCTCAGCCCTCAGCCCACAGCTGTGGGAAGCAAGAAGAAGTAATCCAATTGAATTGGAAATGCAGGCTTGACTTTGCTTCTCATGTCGCCTCTTGAGCCATAATAAAGGGAGAAGCACTTGGGAAGCAGGAACATCTCATTTAATTTGTGCAGTGTCAGGGGAATGGTGTCCATTTCCCAGCTGGTTGCATATAACCTGGCACCTCAGAACCAGCTGTTTTGAGGAATGTGTCACTGCTCTTCACAGGTCACAGGCAGGATGGGTGAGAAAATGGACTGTTAGCAAGCAAGGCAATTTCTCGTTGCAGAGGATGGTTTAATGTATCAGAGTGAGAAATGAGCTAGGTTCTGTGTTTTGCCTTCCCCCCCGTTCATGCTGTTAGTGCACTGAGGTGACTTTTGTGTCTGTGTCCTTGAGAATAAAAGAGAAAGTTCTGCCAGAGTGTTTTGGGAGTTGATGACAATTCAGAGGTTTTACAGAACTGGGTATTGGGAAAGCTTAAAAAACCAGGGGCTTTTGCTCCAGTGAGTGCTGGTGCATATGTCTGTTTCAGTAAATATCTTCCAAATGTGCAAGTACTGTTTCTTCATGGCTGAGTGAAATAAAAGCTCTTGAAGCTTTAAAATTCAATTTGTAATGTGCTGGTGCAAAAATGGCACCAAGTTCTGCTCGTCGATCTTTCACCAGAAGCAGGTGGCATAGAGCCGCTTCAGTAGCACAAGTTAACTGCAGCAGTGTTAGGAAATGAATGGAGTTCTGTTTCCTTCATGTGATCCCATAAATAGAATTCTTGTTTAAAACCAAATAAAGATAAAGGTACTTGACCTGGATCAGTTGGTATCTCAGCCATCACTGTTAATGATGTACCACAATGGAAAACACAAACTAAATTTGTAAGATATTTGTAAGGATACATTCAGGGTCCTTGCTTTTAACTGTCCATAGACATCTGGTCTGGAAGTATGAGAGATGGGGGTACAGAACCTATCTATGTTGGATTTTCAGTCATCTTTTTGAACAAAACCAATTTTTTAAAAGATGCCCATAAAGCAGTACATGTGTTTCAAGGCATAAAGATATGTTCTTTATTAACTTGTGTGGGGTCTTTTCTTTCCATTTATTTTCCATTCCTTTTCAAGTGTTTTAACAAGCATATTTAACCCCATACCACATTGTTCTCTGTTTCCAGACATGAATAAAGCGAGCAGCCCCACATAACAACTGATGGCATTCTGTGCTGCGTCAGGATCAGTAAGTCAAGAAGGTGTGATGCCTAGGAATCTCCTGGTGGATTCTCCTGAAATGGCATCTGAAATCTCTCCAGATCACATGCATGGGAGCATGGAAAGGGCTGGCAGTGTGGGGAATCATGGCAGCCAAGCTAGGTGCAGAAATCTTGCCTTGGTAAGTGTTTAATGAGCCTTGCACTTAATGATACGGATTACATTAATAGCTCTGTTCACATCACACAATTTTTGTTTTATTAAGATTGATTTTTGCCAATTCTAATCTAATTTCAAAGTGGTTGCTGTTGTTGTCTCGGTTATTAAACTCAAAGGCCAGAAATAACTTCTCATTTTTGGTATAACAGCTTTTTATTCTGGTCTGATTGAAAGCTTGGAGAGTGCTTCTCTCCAGCCCTTCCTCCCAGAGAACCAGGAATGGCAGTAAGGGCTGCTCTGCCATGGCTTTCTTAAATAGCTCATAAAGAAACCTAAGGATAGGGGTTGCTCTACACGCTGGTTTTTGCTTAATCTCTTTGTTGACGCTACTGAATAAAGGTCTCAGCTTATTCCACCTTAATTAGATGAGTAACAAATATGTCACCATAAACAAAGCTGTGCTCGCATTAGTATGAGTGTGTGTGGCCATTTAAATCGTGAGTGAGTAACTGAGGGGGTAGGATGCACTTCTGCATTTTTCCCAATTAGCAGGGTGAATCAGGCAGTGAACTCAACAGTACACTTTGTACTGTGACAGGCTAAGCCTAGAAAGCAGGTATGGTTCCTTCCATATGTTTTTTTATCATCCCAACCGTTTGAAAATCATCCATTTTTAATTGAGGAGAGAGCACTCTGGTAAACATGCTTGCCCTAAGTGGAAATCTAAATCTCTGTCTTGTCTTGAATGCGGAATTAGGCTTTGTCTCTTTCCCTCTGCCCTCCCTGATAGTTTCTCTTCAGTGTGATAGTTTTCTGTGAAAGAGTAAGTGGCAAAACCTGTATTTATCTGTATACTTCAGACACACTCATGGTTTTGTGCTACTGTGTGAGCTTTCTGGCACCTGGAGGCAATTCTAAAGCTGTTCCTTTTTTTGTTGTTTCTACTGAAAATACTTACTGTTAATATGACACTGTATCCTTCAGCTTGTGCTGCTAGTTAAAACACAAAACAAGTATGATGAAATTTAGTTCCTTAACTGTTTCTGATCTGTTCTAGAAAAAAGTTGTGAAGGGTCAGGGTAGGGGAGGTTAAGTACACCATTTGGACTCAGGAAGTTAGTGTATGTTGTTTATTTTATGAAAGCTGATTGAATTTTAGAGAATTGCAATGAAAATAGTACTTTGCTAGAGAATTGCAACTTAATTTTACACAGAATTGCAAGTTAATTTGGCTTATTACTCTACCACTAGTTTCCAGATTAACACAGCAATAGTCAATCATGTTTCCTTGGGTTTTATTCTTAGCTGCAGTAGCAGGCATGCGACTAGACATTTGAAAAAATCAGTATTGAATAACAAAGCTATGTATAAGTCAGTCTGTTTGTACAGTCTCATCCCAAGTCTGCTGTGTCAGAAAATGACGTAAATTCCCTTAGTCCATCTAGATCGTGCCATGTGATAACCCATATGATGATGCATCAGCTAGAATTGGAATCCCTTCCTATTCTGTAATGCTGTAATTTATAGATGGAATAAAAGTTGGCTGCAGGCTTAGGCAATTCCCATCAGACCTGTGAATTAGCAGTTCACAGAGCATTTTGTTTGTCTTGTTTGAGTTTATGCATGAAGACAATGAATTGTATATCAACAAATTGAATTGTGATGCCGTAGATCCCCTTCCATGATTTTTCTTCCAGCAGTGTAGTAGGTGGCATGTCCAGTAAAGCTGAAAAACTTGCATGTGTGGAGTAACAGGTTGGACGATATAAACTCTCCTCAATACAGGCATAATTTCAGTTTCTGAATTTAAGAAGGGGTCTGTGTTAAACTGAACATGAAGGAAATTCTGCCTATTCTGCCAAGTTGCTGGAACATACTCCTAGAGACATTATCTTCTTGCTTCAGTAGTTTTGTTATAAAAGTTCAGAAGATGCAGAAGCTTTGATGGCCTAATGAGAAGAAAGGGATAGATAATGTTGTGTAGACAAAGAATTTCTATTATGCCAGCTCTGAGAAAGGAGAGTATGTATTTTCAGGCACGCTGGACCTTCACTGGACCCTGAAACAGAAGCAACTAAAGACCTAACTGCCTCTTCATTTATCACTTTCTTAGGTCTGTTCTCCTAAAGGCATGGCAGGAAAGGTCAGGGTTGGCTTTGATTTTTTGGGTTTTTGTAATGGCATTGCAAAGGAAAGAAGCGTGACAGTGCTTCTTATGACAGGCCTGTGCTGCTGCAGGTTTCTTCCTATTGATTGTTAAAAACCAGGCTCTTAAGCTTCTCAGTGTCAAACTGCATTAGTCACTAAATATAACCTTTGTATTGCATCTGTGGAATTCAAACAAACCCAGGGATGTGATAATAGGGACAAACACTTGGACTGGCTTTAGCCTTTACTGACTGCTCACAGCTGGTTTGGCTGACTCCTGGCTGGTCCTGCATCCTGTGTGTCTGTGCTGGCATTGTTTGCTGGGAACTGGTTGTCAGTTTAGGAATGACTAGGAGATGGACCTCAATTGCCATATGCTAAAAAGGTCTTAAAATTCTGTATGTGGGATCTTTCCCAGTCAGCTGTTGTCACTTCAGTTTAATTTTGCCAGACTTCTCAGCTTCTCTTACCTATATAGGGATGCTTTCAGTTAATCTTTGACAACTGCAGGCCTCTAAACCAAATTTACTTTTTTTACATGGAAAGCAAGATGCTGCCTTGATTTTAAGAGTATTTCTATAGAAATTATCGATGTTCAGGTCTGGATTTATTCTGCCAAATCTGTCACAGCAGGCTGAGTTGAGATGGGAGGAATGTATGCCTTGATATCTTCATCTCACATGAACGTTAGTAACCATAAATGCTGTTACATATGAGGACATGAATTTATATATTTTGGGTTCTTTTTAACAAAGAGAGAATCCATACATCTGCTTGAGACAAGTGTATTTTCTTGATGCATGGAATCATTTGTACTTCTCCTCCAAGGGTGAGGGCAAACAAAAACACTGTTCTTGGCAATTCTAGTTTCCAAAACCCAGTCTGGAATGACACTGCCTGACATATGGTAAAAGAATTAACTTTCCATGAAAAACAGTTGCAGCAATTTAAGGACACTTAATTCAAAGATAAAATTTTCTGGAAGCAATTTGTCTTGTTCCACTGACTGAATAGGCACAGACCAGCTTCTTAAAGCCGATCCTTCTTCCAGTGCTTCTCTCTGATAATTGGACTGGGTATCTATTCTCAGCCATGAGTAACTGCTTTAGTTAATTGTGAATAATGTGCTAGGACAATTGTGCTACCTGTGAAAACCATGGCAGAGGCACTGATTGTTCCTGAAATGAGCTGTGCTAATTGGAACTGCACTAATAATGAGCTGTGTCAGTGCCTTGGATCTGTTGCTACAACTTCAGTACTTTACCTTCTGTCTCTGAACATATCTTACTGTGTGATAGCTTTGAGGGATAGTGAGTTCTTGTTATTCTTAGTGGATCACATTGTGGTTTTTATTTTATTTTTTGACTTTGGATCAGACAGATCCTTGGTTAATGCTACAGTTCACTACCATTCTTTTTGGGGCAGTGGTGACCTCTAGAATTTGTTCAAATGACTATTTCATTTGATCACTTATCAAATGGCTTAAATTGGGAGAGGCCATGACTGTAAAAAAGATTTTGCTTGTCCTGATTTGTTATTTCTTCAAACAAGCTTCCTCTCTGGCTCTAACAAGACTAACAGTCACTGAAGATGGTTTGTCACTTCTGGATCCCTTCTATGGTATAGGTGACATTCTGAACATTGGTTGCATAGACATGAAGAGCAACTATGCTGTGAGTAGTCTGACCTGACTCAGTGTTTTGTTTCACACACTCAGCCATTTAACTCAGGGGTAGCCTGGTTGTTTTGTAGCTATGATGTCTCTCATAGCCTAAAAATTCATTATTATGATCCTTATCATTTTTTGGATCAGATAATCCAGATGCAACAGACCTGGTATTCTTAAGTGCACCATGTTGAGATCTCTTTACCTCAGCCTTCCTGAAGAGAATTCACTGGGAATCTAGTGTGGATATAGGGGTTCTGGAAAAGGACAAATTATGTCTGTTAGCCCACTGCTACCTTTTTCCCCTCACAATTTGAATGAGTCTTTTAAATGCTGAGCTGCACCTCAGGTACATTCAAGGGAAAGTCCTGAGAAAGACTTCTTTCATAAAATTAATGTGTTTCTCCCCCTTGACACTGATACTCCACAGGCTTTACTGTACAACATGACTGTTCACCATGTCCAATTTGACTTTGCCAAATAACAATACACAAAAAATGAGAAGAATTTTTGACTGCTTTTATGGATACAGCTGCCATGGGGCAGGTGGAAGCCATTCCTTACAGGGTGTGGAGGGAGTTATGCTATGCTTCATCCACTTCAAACTGATGTTAGTATGACCTGGAAGCAGTGTGTCTTGGAAAAATGGGTGCCTGACTTCTAGCGAGGAATGATCCTTCTGTAAAATGTGCCAGTGAGAATATAGATCCTGAAGGCAGCTTGGGTTCTGTGCACAAATTGTATCATTGTGCTTCAAAGCAGGATCTGGTAGATAGAGATTATTCCAGCAGGTGGACAAACCTGCTTTTTAAACCATGAATGATAGGCATTCCTGAACTTCCAGAGTGTTTTCTTCATATATTCTACTTCTTGCATTAAAGTTCCTGTAATGTGAAAGCTAACTTCTGCTTGTCTCGCCTTCAGTGAATGTAGAGAAGATTGGTTGTGATTATATGAGTGGTCAACTTTTTATATATTAAAATACACACAGGGACACAGGCCTGTATCTGCCCACCACCCATTCATTCTCCCCTGTTTTTAATGTAACATGCTCCATTTTGAGCCTTCCTGTGCAGCTAAGCTCACAGCACTCCATGCTTTGTTCTGGACCCTGTCCAGCTTGGCTGCATCCTTTCCAAAGTTCAGCAACTGAATCTGAACTCTGTGTTCCGAATGAGGATGTGCTGTCATGTCATCACCCTGGTTAATATATCCCAGAATGAGATCTGCATCTCTGAACAGCAGATTTTTTTCCCTCTTTATGGCACTTAAACTGACAGAATCACAGATTGCGCAGGTACCTTGCAGTAACTTCATCTCAGCATCATTTTTTTGTTCATCTGTGAGTTCATTTTTGGGAGCTGTGTCATAAATGTTTCAAATCAAGATATATGACATCTTGTGCTTGCACCTATTGGTCAAGTCGATAACCCTCTCATGAGAAATGAGCTTGGTGTGAAATTATTTTATTTTTTATAAAAATTATTTAGTGGCTTTTGCCTGAAATGTCTCCCAATTTTTCTCAATGTTGTTCTAACACAGTTTCTTTTTCCCTTTCATTTCTATAGGCTGATCAGCCTAATTTTGTTTATCAAAGGGATGTCTTCAGAGTTTAAGTAGATATTCAGCTTGCTTTCTTTAAAAGTAGGTTAGGAGTAATTTAGTCAGTTTATGACTTTAGCTCATCTAGTTTATCTTTTAAGTACTTGTAGATAATTTGTTTCCTCACTTAGGACCTATTGATTATATGCTTTGCTACTCTTATGAAGCACACGGGTACAATTATGCTCATAAACTGTAGAAAACAACACTCAATATTATAGTCTTCTTCACCAAATGAAATGGTATTATCAAAACCATCAGATAGTGGGTTGTAGAGGAAGCACTTTCTGACACAGCACACAATTACACTCTGGAACTCCCTGCCACAGAATTCTGTGAATGCCAGTCATTTCCATGGCTCAAACAATAAGATGAATTCATGCTAGAAAAGCTCATTAAGGGCTATTAAATACACAGATGCCGATGCATCTGAGAAGTCTTTAAGCCATGTATTGCTGGAAACTGGAAGGGATTTAGGGGAGGAAAAAAAACATATCCATCCAATATACAGCAACACCTCCCCAACCTCTCTCCCTAGACCTGTGTGTTCATAGCTGCTGAAGGCTACTGAGCTAAATGGGCTTTTTGGTCCGATCCTGTGTAGTAGTTCATGTTCTTAGCTGTAATTCACTTGCTTCCAGCTTCAGTAACACAGCAGTACAGTCCATTCCATTTCCCTTTCCTGTAAATCTAGTCAGAGGTACTTGACTTCTTCTGTGCTAAAGCTTTTATAAGTGTTCTGATACAGTTCCTGCACGCAGGGCTTTCCTTTTCACCCCTTCTGACAAGTAGAAATGCCTTGTTATTAACAGACTGTGGCCCAAGTGGTGCTATGCTGGCCTTTGTACTACATATTAGAATAGTTTGAGCCCTTCATGGTTCTTTTCAGGAGCATCCAGTCACTTCTTTCCCATGGAATTGTGCCTATTAATTCTTCAGTGCTGTCAAATGATTGATAAATCAATTGAATCTGACATTATCCGAGTATTTTTCTAATTGAAGCTTGGTTCCTTAGCAGGTTTTAGAAGGTTTCTTTAAGCACTGCAGGTGTCTCGGGATTTCCTGTGGTGTTCTGTTTCTGTCAAAGCTGTGCTGGTCTTGGGATTTTAGATCTGGATGTGATGTTCAGAATTTCTTCAGATGTGTATGAAAAACTGTGGGCCTCTGGATATTAAGCTATTGTTTTGAACAAGTAGTAAAGGAATCAACTAATCTTTTCTATGAAATAGATTATATTCTTATTTTCTTTTATTTCTTTTTTTTTTCCTGTTTTATACCAAACACTGTTATAGCAGACTCTTTCCTGTTCGGTGTAAGCAGGAAATGTTTGGCTGCACAAAGATCTAAAATATTAATGCCAGCTGAGCATACTCAGCTATTTCAGCTGTTTGCATCCCAAATTTCTTCTGTCTAATCTTCCTAATTTAATGTAATTTTAAGCTGAGGCACAATATTCAAGTTTCAAATTCAGGCTGTCTTTTGACAGTAGTTTTAAAGTTTGTAGTGTTAGGTGTATGTGAGATTGTTCAGGGAGGTGTTTGTGTATCAAGAGTAGGGAGTAGATGGAAACTATGAGGCAAATAACTCAAGTAGCTGAAAATACTTTTCTTTGACTCTTAAAAAAAAATAGATTCATCAAGAAAAAAGGAGGCCTGGAAAACCAGCCTGGAAAGAATATGAACTGTTCCAATACTTGGAATATACGGAAAATGAACTAATTGCAAATAGACTTGGTAGCCTTAGTTAAAACTGGCACCTTTAAGTTACAAAGATCTTTCTGAAGGTTTTACTATAAGTAGTACGGGTGGGAATAAAGCAAGTCACTGCTTGCTTTACATCTCTGAGCTCCTTTGGTTTGACCAGCCTGAGTTGTTTTTTTTTCCACCGTGATTGTGTGTCTGAAATGGGATTGTTTCCTTGGCTGGCAAACTCAAACATGCCTTGCCTGAGGGAGTTTCTATCCAGACTGGATGCCTTGCATCTCAGTACAGTGCCTGATCTAACATTGCCTATTCTCCAGAGCTGTTGGTTTTGGTTTTGTTTTTTGTTTTTTTCTGATGAAATGTGACATTGATCCTCTTGAAGGGAAACTGCACAACGAAACAGATTGAAGTGCTAACAGAGATGCAGTTGGCCTTTCACATCTTGGTATGCTATTTATTACAAATCTGTTTGCAAAGGGATGGTTACTCAATTTAGATCCTTTACCTAAAGGGACGCTGCTCATTTCAGCAAGATCCATGAGGGATGGTTAAATCAGGCAAAGCTCTCCTGCAAATCTTACCTGGCATGGAAAAATGTTCAGTCTTGCAGCACAGAAAAGGATGGAAGGAAGTGCTTTTGGAAGTCTTTGCTTCCTTGCTTTATTCTTTGGTCAGCTCTTGATCAAACCAAGTTAAGCTCATGTGGGAGCAGTTTTTTTAGGTGCACACAGTAGTTCCTATACCATGCTCTGGATGTGTTGCCACTATGAACTTCTTAAACACAACCCCCTCTTCTTTTCCTTTCCCTGTGTAGTCGACTCTTGCAATGAGCTCACCCTCAACAAAAGGTTCTTGGAGTCCTGTTCAGCTCCAGCTCAGGGCTACCTAACAAGGGCTCCTTTCCTGTCATTCTCTCGCCTACTAGACATAGCAGCCCTATGAGTATTTGGGTGGGGAAGGAAGGAGATTGCAACATCCATTGAGGAAAAAAAACCATGCACAAAAAAAAAACCAAAAAAAAAT
This sequence comes from Poecile atricapillus, assembly GCF_030490865.1. Taxonomy (NCBI): domain Eukaryota; kingdom Metazoa; phylum Chordata; class Aves; order Passeriformes; family Paridae; genus Poecile; species Poecile atricapillus. Next base: position 6,497,945 of record NC_081288.1, read on the forward strand.
CAAACCAAACAAAAAAAAAAAAAACCAACAAAAAAAAACACCCAACCAAAAAAACAAAAAAGGAAGGCTTGTCTGTCTCTTGCTTTTCAAGTGCAGCTGTAAAACTTTCCTTGGCCTTTGAAAACCAACATGTGGTGGGTGTGAGCTGTGGACTATGTCAGCCTTTGAAGTTCATCTTTTAAACCAGCAGTGGCAAATGGCATTCAAATTTTAGCTTTTTTAGCAGTTTTGCTGTAAGATGGAATAAGTTACTTATTCTGACAGTACACTGTGGATAGTAAGACTAAGTTAGAAATAACCACACCTCTGTACATCTTTCTTACCCACCAAATGTTCTATTGGCCACACAGGCAAAGGCAGCTAAGAGCCTCAAGCATTTATTTTCTCATCTGTAACATTCTGAGTGCTTGGAGATCAACTGCCACTGGATACAATGCAGCAAATTCTATTTCTTAATCTATAGGCATTACTTTGCTACAGAGCTGCGTTGTTCTTACTTTTAATGCTGAGAATGGGGATAAAAGCTTTGTTTGTGCAAGGAGTTAACACGTAGAGCTGCACACAGGTTTTTTTAGTCTAATCTAGTGTAAGATGTTCTGAACAGGCATAGTGAGTTTGAAGCAAGTTGTGCTGCCCTAGCAAGAATGTGCTACCTCTTGGATATTTGTACTTCATACCTTTGTGTATTTACCTAAATTCTCCCAGCCCTGCACTGAGAAGTAGCCTTTTTACCCTGTCTGCACACTCAATGAGGTGTCCTTGGTGCTTCTTGTTGAGTTACTGACAGTGAGGTTTCCAGTATATGCTTGGCAGGGGACAAATTAAATCCAGAAAAAGGAAAACCTCACTTGGTTTTCAACAATATATACTTGCATTCCAGAATTTACACAGGTCTCCTGGGAAATGTCTTTCCTGTATCCATTGTCTTAATGCAGTGCTTTTCGTAATCATTCTTTGTCATCTCCAAGCTTCGGTAAAAGTGAGTGTTTCCCAAGGTGGAGGGAAAAGAGTTAGGGCATTGCTACCTAGCTTCACATAGTGATAATGTGTTAATCAAGTTAATTAAGAGTAGTGACTCAGAGAAAATGAAGACTGGATAATCCAAGTGATTATTTATCACTTCTGTGGTCTACAGGATTATTTCCTGCTGAAGAAAATAGCCTAAGGCACTATAACACTAGGGAACAGGTCTTCATATTTATTCTTGGGTTTTCCTTTCTGTAACTCAAAGATAAGATCTTTAGAAACCCTCTAACTCCTTACGATTGCCTCTTTGTAATCTCTTATGCACCTCTGGATAATATATAGTTTGTAGTGGCAGAGACGCTTCTCAACTCCAGCTTTGCCTCTAGAAGCCAAGTCACCCTTTGGACTTGAGCAAAAAGGGAGTCAACCCATTTCTGCAACTGTCCTGAGTGCACCCTTTTCCTCCCATGTTGTTCTCCAAGCCTTGTCCCTCAATCTGACCCAGAACACAGTTTGTCCCAGTTGGGAATCAGAAGAAGCCATCCTAACCCTTGCAAAGGCACAGTTGAGTGTAGTGGGGTTTTTTGCTGCCTTTTTTTTTTTTTTTTTCTAGTAGCTCTTATGGCTTTTCTGATCTTTTAGTAATTTGTTCTGTATAACTCAAATGAAGACTAAAGGCTGTAATATCACTTGCTGCTCTTTGGGTTTTTAATTTTTTTTTTTGTCCTCTAGCATTGTAATGTCTAAATGTCTCTTTGGGAAGGCATCAATCTTTCTGATTTTTTCGTTTTTTCCCCATAGGATGATGAAAGTTTGAAATACTTAACTCATGAAGAACAGGATGTTCTCATGTTCTTTGAGGAAACCATAGATGCCTTAGAAGATGACTTGGAGGAGATGGCCCTACGTGACAGTGGCATCCACTGTCAGTCCCCGAGGTCAACAGAAGAAAATGTGTCCAGTCATTCAGAGACTGAAGATATCATTGACTTAGTGCAGTCAACACCTGAGAGCAGTGACCATGAAGGCCCTTCCAGCAGAGATACAGAACCAGGTAGTTGTGTTTCTTGCAAGCGTGGGTTTTCCCTTTGATCCAGCCCTGACCTATTCCAATTCTCTGTAGAAACAGCTGAAGAAATTCTTCTGTACCTTTATTGCTACCTCAAAAAAAAATTTGTTACTCATCAGGAGCTCTAAGGACTGTGGTTTTAATTTGACTTGGGGTTTTTGAAATTCTTGCTCCTACTGTAACTTTTTTCTAATTTTTCCATTTTTCTCGTGGAGGTCATGCATCTGACAAAGTTTCTGGTTTTCTATCTCAGTCCTCTGCCTGGAGACTGAATTGTCACTGTTGCGCACAGTCACTGCAACAAGGCAGACTATTCACCAACCTGTTCATGCTCTGCTCTTCTCCAAGACTTTTTAAGATTTTTCTCCAAGAGTTTTAAGATAGCAGTTTGTTTTCAGTGTTACTCTGTGTGGGACTGAAAGGCACACAATCCTATCCGTGAGTTTGTGACAAGATAGCATATGGCATGTTGTTTTAGTCAGCCTGTGGAGTGTGTTCACTCTGTGTTTGGACAATGAATCTATCATCTAGTACACACAGTGGGATGTAATGTGTCCTCTCCTGGCTGTTTTAATAAAAAAATAAGAGCTGCAAAACTCTTACGAAAGAGCGGCCATTGAAGCACAGTGAAGCAACACGCAGACTATGAGTGAAAGGTAGAGAGAGGGCTGTGATAGTGACATGTTGTATACATGGTGATTTGAGCTATAGCATTGCCTATGAGATGTCATTGCTGGGACTTCAGTTTCTTCTGGCTATGTAGGCTGAGGTTGAGTTAGAAAGGTAGGGAGAGGGGAGAAATGCTGCTAAAAGAGGTATTTTAACTTGCATTCTGCTCTGTGTGAAGAGTTAATGCCACCTCTGCTGCTTTGCCTTTTAGTGTTGGATGCCACTCAGAGAGCCGAGAGCCCTCAACCAGCTGTACCTGCTGACCTTCCCCCACACCCCCCTGCACCACCACCAGCTGTGTGTGAGACGCTTCCTCTTCCTCCTCCACCCCCTCCTCCAGTGCAGCATCCAAAGTTGCTCCGTTCCATCCCCACTCCTCTCATCATGGCCCAGAAGATCTCTGAGCAGCAGGTGGAGAACCGAGCGCGCTTCCCTGGTGCCCTCAAGGAAGGGAATTCCAACAGGAAGAAAGCCCTGGTAGCCAATGGTGATTATTCCACAGCACCCAAGCACCCTCCTGCCCCTGCCCCCAAACTGCACCGGTTCCCAAGCAACATCAACATAACAAATGTCAGTGGCAAGGAATTCAGCGAGACAATTTCCAAAGCAGCGGTTAACGTCCAGGAGCGGCGGGCTCAGGTACTGGCCAACATCAATGGGGGAGCTCTTCTGGCAGCTGAACTGGAGGAGAAGCTGCACAAAAATGATTTCTTGTCACGTAACAGAAGTTCTTCCTTACGGGATCTCTCCTCTGAGCAAACACGCTATGAAGCCCTGACAAAACTTGGCCTAGTTAAGGGAAAGCCAGCTCAGGACCAAGTGGACCATGCCCCAAGCACTCAGCAGCTTGATGTGCAGCCCAGGCAGTCAGAGGCTGTTACCAATGGATATCAAAACATCCACGAGATTTTAAAAAGTGAGCCCAGCCCTTTCCTTCCTATGGGCAAAACTGTAACAATCAAACCAGAGGTGGCTCTTGCCACTAACAAAGTCATCAGTGCACAGCAGAGCACAGAAAAAAGTTGTAATGATTATAAACAACCTGGTGTAAGCCTGGACATGAGGAGGAGATCGGGTTCGCTGCCTAGACCTTCAGGATTTCGATCCCAAGGGATAACGGTGAAGTTTTCTGGCCGTGGCTCAACTGAAGAAGCCAGGAGAGAGGCGCTCCGGAAACTGGGACTGCTGAAAGAGACTGCATAACTTGGATGGGAATGTTGTGGCAGTGGGGGGAAGTCAATAGCATGGCTTTGTTCTAGAACAGTCCCAACAGGATTGGGATCAAGTGGATTGGAAGAAAAAAGGGAAAGTTCTCAGCTTCAGGCAAGCCAGGAAGGTATGGAATGTGGAACAGTGTGGAATGGCCACTTGTGTTTATCCCAGAAGGACTGGCACCATGTAGGGTCATATACAGCAGTGGGGTTTGGCTCTCCTTCCTACAGAGATACTCATCTGTTGCTCTTTGTGACTAAGAGGAATTTTATTTAATTAATGCTGGACTGTAGCAGGCAGCATCTCGTTAATGAAGTGTACAGTGCAGTATTGTTGTACATAGTAAACTGAATGGCAAATCTTGCTTTTGCTCTTTCTGAAGCCAAAACGAAGAGATCTGTCTGTCTTACCCACATGTCTGTCAGTCCATGAGAGCTCAAGATAATGTCACAGGTGAAGTTTCTGACAGTGTGACATCCTTCTGTGACTTTTTGTTGTCTGTGTTATCTGGCTTGATTTCTTTCCCTCCCAGTGATGGAGTCTACTGCTCCCTCACTCTGCTCTTGACTCAAAAACTGTGCACAGGGTGGCTTCTGCTTTGACCTTCTCATGGACAGAGCAGCCAAAACTTTGAATGGGTGACTGCCTCACTCTGCTGCTGCACCTGGAGTCTCCCCTCCCTTCCCAGCCACCTGCTTCTCGGTCACACCTGAGCAACCCACGTGTCCAGGGAAAGGCACCAGGAAAGCCTCAAGGATATGCACCGAGCACCAGATTTCGCACTGACAGCCAAAGAGTCTCCTGACAATCTGTGACCCCAACTGCTCTGTCCCAGGGAGGATCTCTCCTATGGCAGAGAAGCCATAGGAACAAGTTAACTTTGTACCAAAAGCAGGACCTGTATGTTAAAAGTCTTCTCATTTATGTTAGGGTTCCTGGGAAGGAACTGCTACTTTTTGAACAGTAGCAGTACTACACAAATTGTTACTTCTAAAACTGTCATTTAGTCTTCCTGTAGTTTAACAGCCCTAATAATCATCTATTCACAGCCTTATTTGATTCTGCCCTGCCAATGCATAACAGAAGTTACAGCCAAAATTCTTGCAGGCTAGGTGGACTTTCAGGAGAGCTGCATGTAGGAGCACATCATTCCTGAATGGTCCAAGTTGGTGGTATTTTGCCTTTATTCAAATAGATAAGCTGGTAAAGATGGTCCCAAAATGTATTTGTGTGTTAGTATGTTTTCAGGGTTTTTTCTATATGGCAAAGCTGCTCTTCCACATTGAAACTCCTTTCCTTTTTGTATTACCTGAAAACATCAAGAATAGCCACTTTAAAATCAAATGCCAAACTCCAAACTCACAATTTTTTTGTTGTTATTCCTTCATGTTTGATTTCTTAGTGTTTTGGATTTTTTTCTAAAGGGAAAAACTGACTTACTCTCTGCACTTTCAAAAGCCTCTACCAACCTACTCCTTCTCTGAAGTAGCTGAGCAATAAACCTTGGAGGGGTGGCTACAGCAGAAACTGACACACCCTTTGGTGAGGAGCTCTGACATAACTGTGATAAACAAGTTTGTAGTTCTTGTGATAAAGTATTTCAAACTTGCTGAGCTGTACTTGTAAATGAAGCTGTTGTGAAGGAAACATTTGTGTCATTCTCAACCTGCCTCATAAGGTTTTTTTTGTTTTTTTGTTGTTTTGGGTTTTTTTAATTATCTGCTTGCTGCTTAAATTTTTAATTATGTTGTTACGGTATCTGGCTGGTTCTATTATGTAGTTATTCTTTTCAGTGTTTTCACTGGGTAAGTGATCATGTTCCTCATTGTGATGGGCTTGCTATACATAAGCAATCAGTAATTAAAATATGTGGCCATTCCTGGGCTGGCAGAGCACTTGGGCATGCATAATCAAACGTGAGGGGTGCTGCTGAAACAAAAAAGGCTGCTTGTGTGCTGCAAGTAAAACACAGGCTTGTTCTGCTGGACTCTGAGTCTGTAGTCCTAAATCAGAAAGACAAGGGACCACAGAAAATACACCCAAGCATGTGCTGCAGTGCAGGCTGGAATGGAGGCTGACATGTGGATGATGCATCATAATTTATTAACATAACCTGCTAAGTAAATTTAAATGTTTCATGGCCTTTGTGCTTTTAAATCCCGGTAAAGCAAATTCTTTGTTATGAATGTGAAGTGCGTATGAAGCAATCTCCACATCTAATCATTTCTTGCCAGCTCTTGTTGGAGTTGTTTACAGCTGAGAGTCCTTGCTAAGCAAATGGGGGGGAAAAAACCCTGACATTGTTTCATTGAAATACAGTCCAGTTCAGTAACTCTGTAATGTCACCCTACTTAAAAATACCCCAGATATTTAATATCTAAAGTTGCTGTATGCTGAATTAGCTGGATCATGTTCTTTGTGCAGGGCTGTGTCCTCAACTGGTGGGAAATAAGAGTAAGATCTTTATTAAGTAAAGCATTTTCTGCCCAAGGAGGACTTGGAACGAGGTATTCATTGTGGCCCTTCATCATAGCAGATAAATTCTTCTCTGTGCCTAAAACTGTAGTGAGTAAAGCCATGTACTAAATTAAATTAAGTCTAGCTGCTAATAATGTGTATATAAATTTAGCCCTATTTTGTGTATCTTGTTTTGTGTGTATATGTTGCTGTGATTTTACTCTCTTCCCCTTTGTGCTAGAGGTAACTGTCTTGCACAAATCTGATAAATCATCTATTAAACTAGAATAAACCCAATGAAATGATGGCTGATGGGAGGTGCCATTGTGTTCTTTGCCACCCAGTAGCATGACTCTTTCTTGGAGGAGGGCGGTGACTTTTTCTTAATGGTTAATACTGATTTAATAACCTTTCATTTTGCAGCTGTGGATGTGTGTGAGCCAGAGCCCAACCCTGTCATGGCAGGTGCTGGAGGAAGGCCAAAAAAAAAAAAAAAAGGCTGTGTCTGATGAGATGTGTGTGTTCTCACATGCTGGGCCTCAGCAGCTGTGATCAGGGTCCTTGTAGGAATGAAATTCATCCTGAACACTACTTGAATTGGACAAAATCCCCTCTCTCACAATGTTTTGCATTATTAAAATGACCTTTCCAAGAGGAATATTTTATATGTGAAAGAAGAATAAGATCTTTGTTTCCAAGGCTGTTACCATATGTGAGTGTGATCCTGCTGAATGTGGAAGTCTTCCTTGTTGCACAGGTCAAAGCTCCCTGTCAGAGAACATTCCTAGCCATCCCTTCTACATCTGTGTTTGCTGCTTTTCTGTCTTTTGAAGAAGGATTTCTTTGTAAGTATTCAGGTGTTGTTGAGCATTTGTCCAAATATCATGTGTCACAAAAGAGAGACTAGAAATCACTCTAGAAAAAAGAAATACTTCCCATTTGCTTGAGCTTTTTTTTATCCTCGAGGCTGAATGTGGTGGTAGCCAAAAAGCAGCAGCAGGTGCAGCAGCCTTGTCTCCAAGCTTTCCAGGGCTGCCTCAGGGTGCACGTACATGTCTCAGCCATGGCAGGGCAGGTGGCCTTTTGTAATTGTGTCCAGCTCCAGCCTGGAGCCAGAGGAGAGAATTCAACTTCCCTCAATCTGTAATCAAACTTAAAGGAGGTTCCAGTGCCTCACCTGTGCTGGAGGTGAAGCCTCACAGCTGCCCCAGCACCTGCAGCCTTTCAAGTGGATGCAGCTTGGGGAAGAAGCTTTTGATGTTTTGACTCCTGTTTTATACACACACATATGGAATTTGGTTTCTCCCTTTAGAACAGACAACTTCAGAAAGTGTTATCCACAGAGGGATCAGGGAAGGCAGGAGGCTGAAGGGAGGTGGTAATTTTAACCCAGCAATTTGGGCAGGTTTTCAGTGTTGTTTGTGCCTCAGCAGAGAGTAACTTACAGCTCTGCTGAACAAGTTCAAAGTGTTGTGTAGCTGAAACCAGCAAAGTGAAAATCACAGCCCTTCCTTAGCTGGCTACTCACTGTCCTTCCTGGCAGAAGGGGAGCTCAGGCACAGCAGCACCTGCTCCCATGGGATTGCTCTGGAGGCAGCTACAAAGGAAGGGCCTTGGAGCAGGGAGGCAGCCTTGGGACAGCTCAGGGACAGCAGTGGCCCATCCCAGCTCCCTTTCCACTGGCCACTTTTCCAGCCACTCATCCCCTAGCCTGGAGGGATCCATAGGTTTGTTGTGACTCAAGGGCTGGGAACTTGGTGGTGTTGAACCTCATTCCCTTGGCCCATCTATCCAGCCTGTCCCAATCCCTCTGCAGAGCCTTCCTTCCCTCCTGCTGATGAACACTCCTGCCCAATTCCGTGGCACCCGCAGTCTTCCTTGATCCCCCTGTCGAGTTCATCAATAAAGATGTTAACCAGGGCTGGCCCCTGCACTGAGCCCTGGGGGAAACCACAGTGCCTGGATGCCACCCGTGTCTAGCAGCATTCCCTACCACTCCCTGGCCATCCAGGCAGGATTAACCCAGCCCAAGCCCTGGGCTGACAGCTTTTCCAGGAGAGTGATGTGGGAGGGTGTCAAAGGCTTTGCCTTCCCCTCATCCCCAGGTGGGCCATGGAGGGAGATCAGGTTGGTCAGGCAGCACCTGCCTTTCACAAGCCCCTGCTGGCTGAGCCTGATCCCATGGTTGTCCTGGACATGCTGTGTGATCTTCCCTGACACTGAGGTCAGGCTGACCAGCCTGTAGTTCCATGGATTTTGCTTCCAGCCCTTCTTGTAGTGGGGTGTCACATTTGCCAATTTACAACCCAGACCTTCCCACTTAGCTAGGACTGCTGGTAAATGATGATGGAAGGGGGCTCAGGGAGCATGTCACCAGTTCCCATGACAACAATGGGTGGTGGATCCCACTAGTCCATGGACTGGTGTGTGTCCAAGTGCTGAAGCAGCTCACTGACCATTTTCACGTGGATTACGAGGCCTTCCTTCTGCTCCCTCTCCCTGTCTCAGGAGATGTGTACCCAGAGAACCACTGGTCTTGCCATTATACACTGAGGCAAAGAGAGCAGGAAGTACCTCAGCCTTCTCCTCATCCTTCGTCACTGTTTCCTCCTGCATCCAATAAAGGATGAAGTTTCTTCTCAGCCCTCCTGTTCTTGATGATATATTTATAGAAGCTTCTATTTTTTTGGCTTTTACAGCAGGAGCCAGATTAAGTTCCAGTTAAGCTTTAGCCCTCCATAACCCTGATACCCTTGAATTCCTTCTGAGTTACCTGCCCCTTCTTACAAAGGTCATATGCTCCTTTTTCCCCCCTGAGTTCCAGCCAAGCTCCCTCTTCAGTCAGGTTGTTCTCCTTTCCTGCTGTCCCATTTTTCAGCATGCAGGATCATCTGCTCCTGTGCCTTTAAAAGTTCCCTCTTAGAAGCACATCCAGCTGTCCTGAACTCCTTTGCCTTCCAGTGTTGCCTCCCAAGGGACTCTGACAACTGTTTCAATGCAAGGAGGCCTTTAATTCGTCAGCCCACCTCCACCTGCTCTTGTTTTCAGATAATTCCTGCATCCCATAGAGGGAACGTGAGACAAGTCTTCATCCCAGTGCTGATTTCCAAACTATAAATATCTTTTCCTTTGCAGTAAGGAGGGTCCTTAGACTGGATGGAGCCAAACCCTTCCAAGAAACACACCCTTGTCTTGTGTGTTCTCTTTTTATTTGGTCTTTTTTTCTTCCCCAGAACAGGGCTTCTCTTCCAATGTTAGGTGACTCCTCCCAGATGAGGAAATGCCTTCCCTGAAAAGTCCTCGGTGCATCCCTGATTACATCACCAAATGTTCAGATGTGTTCTTACCTCAAGGGAACTGCCAGGAAAGATAATTTTCCACTGGGCCATAATTACCTGCTGCTACTTCCAACTGGCCAAAAAATGAACACCAGGAGAGGCTTCAGTAACTTTGGGATTAAACTGAGCAGGCACAAGGAGTGGTAGATAAACCAGCTGGCAGGCTTGAGGGAGCGACTCAGCTTCAATTTCCCTTTTGTTCATGGGTCTTTGCACCTGCCCCTGAGCTTTAATGAATGTTTCACAGAGCCGCAGGAATCACAAACTAATTCTGAGTGATTCCCAAAGCTGCTGAGGCACTCTTACCCAGGACCATTATTTTCTTCTTAGAGGGGAAGATGGAGGTGATGCTTCTCTGTATCACAAAGAAATACAGCTGCTACAGTATCCTCACCTGAAAGGCAAAGTTTTTGGGTTTGCCAGGTTTTTTCCCCATATATTTTTTTTTTTAAAGTATGTTGAAGGTTTGAATTTAAAAGAAAATAAATACAAAAAATCCTTTGCTTGACTACTGAGTCATGGAGCAGCTCCAATCCCCACAGCCAGGAACTGCTGAGCTGCTGCTCCAGGTCTGTCAGAGATTTTGGCCTTAATCCTCCCTTGGTGAATGCTGCACCCAGTTCAGCATCTGCAGCAATCCCACAGCAGCGTCACCCTGTCCACCCTCTAAACTCGAGCTTGCCACCAGCTCAGCCCCTGCCACGTGCCCCAGCAGCCACCTGAGCACTGGAACCTGCAGAAGGAAAGGGTTAGCTCACCTTATCTATTGCAGAGTTCTCCTGATTTGTTTGCTATCAGCCCCATGTGGAGCTCGGAGGCACCTGGAGCAGGTGGGGGTGGGAAGTGCAGCTCAGCAGTGCCTTTCATCCCACGGAACAGTGAATCCGCCTTCCCAGGGCGCTGCTGTAGCAGAGGAGCCAGGACATCCTTCCTCTCCCTTTCCGGCTTTGCAAATGGAAGATTACAGGAGTTACTGCTGGGGCAGCTGGGGGAAGTTTCACCCAGACACGGGCCAGAGCTGGGGCAGGACTGCTTCAGTGGTTACTGCTGAACATCACACTTCTCTTTCGGAGGTGATGCACAAAACCTGCTCGTCCCTGCTCTCCCAGTAAGTGTACGCTCCCCTCACAGCGTCCCTCCCTGCCAAAGCCCCACACAGACCCTTGGGAGGTCCCATGTCCTTGTTCAGCCCAGGAGGGATTCAGCAGCTCAGTGCAGCTGTGGCAGCATCCTGTGAGTGTCCTGCCAGAGCCTGGAGAGCCAGCACAGAGCCCTGGAGCCCCCAGCCCTTGCTGGGCACAGCCCAACTCGTGCCCAGGGCAGCTGCCACAGCATTCCCCTCTCACTGCTGGCTGGGGCTTCCCGTGCACGTCCCTTCCCTGCCTGATTCAGCCTCTGAGCTCTCTGGTAGGACGGGATTGCTCATTTCCTCAAAGGGTTGGGGAGGTCAACTTTACCATCAAATGTTCATGATGTATTTTTTCCCATAATTTCAAAGGAAACTCTTAACTCCTTGAGATTCTGTTATTGTCGGCATCAGAAAATTGTGTAACTTTTTTATCTGTTCTCTGCTTGCTTATCCATTCCCACAAGGAAGGGCAAGGGCTGCATTTCCCAGCTGGGAAACAAGGGCAATGACGTTAAGCCAAGGAAAAAGGAGCAGTGATGAGCTTGACCTTCAGGTTTCCAGGCTTATGGAGTAATCCTGAATCACCCTTCCTCTACCACCACCACACCTGCCCCTTTGGTAGCGTTCCCTTGCCAGCCCAGGAGAAAATCCATCAGCCTGGATGCTCAGACTCAGATGTGCCAGGAGTTGTTCATACTCTGATTAATGAAGACAAACCATTGTACTGATGCTCACTGGTGAAATGACACCCGAAGGAAAACAGTATCTCAACAAGCTCTTGTGGCAGGAGGGGAGACTATTTCTTCATACTTAAACATCTATTAGGAAACAGTTGTCAGTACATCTCTATTTCCAATATCCAGCCCTGCACAAGAGCAGAGGATCCACAGGCTCTTCAGGCTTCACGACACAAACTTCATTACTGTGGAACATTTCCTGTCTCCTAAATGGATTTTAGTTTGCCTGATCAAGTTTAATTTTTATCTATGGCATGAGTTTTGCAGTGAGCTCAAGCCCAGGAAATGGGCACTGTGCAATTCCTGGTCCATCCTGTAACAAAGCCCTGGGCTCTGTGCTGAGAGCAGAGACTTTTCTCTGCCATTTGTCACCCTGCAGCAAAAGTGAGGCCTTCTTTCAACCCAAAAGCTGCTCTGCTTTTATATTAGCTAAGACTCACAGCCAGTAATAAACCCCTGGTTTTCATGGGTGTAGGATTTGGGACCAACCTGAATAATAAACTTGGTTTATTTACCCCTCTCAGACATTTCAGTAGGAAAGGGAGAGTTAGACTGTAAGTCCTGCTGCTATGTCCATCTTTCTACTGGAAAAGAAAGTCTGCCATAGCAGGGATGAGGAATGGGTTTCTGCCAAAGAGCTCAGCTGGATTCCCTGCGAGAAGTGGACTGAAGCTGTGTCTTCCTCCCAGGAAAAGGCTCTTCCTGCCCTGACCCCAAGGAGGAAGCCAGAGCTCCATCACCACTTGAAAAGCTGCTCAGAGCAGAGATAAGAACAGCCAAAGCTGCCTCTGAGCTCCCCCTCATGACTTGGTTACCTTCACTTCCATCACTCCAGGGAGGCAACTTCCAGCAACGTGTAGCAATTCAATTTGGGATTCACACAGCAGCGAGCCCAAACCTCCCTCCAGGTGGGTTCTGAAAGCCTCACTGACACATTCAAATCTCACTTCCCAGGAGAGAACTTCTGATTTGTAGTTCACCATGAATAGATAGATATGATCTTATATTATCTTAGATATTATATAGTATAATATATATACTATAAATAATTTAAAAATTGAAAAAAACCACCCCTAAAACAATTAAGGGGTAAATACAGCAAAGCTCTCAAGCTCTTGGGCTGTTGATGATGACTTGTTCTCAGCAGCAAACATCACTCCCCTTTATCCCCTGCACAACAGAAACTTTCTTCCTGCAGGTAAATGTCAAAGAACAAATAAACATTAGCAATAGCTAAATGTCTTCCTCCTCTTTAAGTGTCTTGACCATTTTTTTATTTGCCTGACGGCTTGGATCCAGGTAATGGAGGGAAGGAAGGAAGGACGGAGGGAGGGAGAGAGGCCTTTTTACAGAACACTGTTTGCTCTTCTAACAAGGATCATAAACACAAAGTGTTTTTAAGGGCACAATCACACCCTGACAACAATACCTTAAAAGCAAAGTTTATAGGTGAAACAGTGCAAGTAAATATTTGGTATTTTTTCATTTGATTCCTGCTCAAATATTTTCCTATTCCCAGTACACTACCAGTGGGATTTCCTTAGGAGTAGCTGGAAAAAACCCTATTTATAGTGGAGCTGAGAAGAGACAGCAAAGTATCACTTCAGAGGAGCACCTTCAGCAGGGCAGAAGAGTGCATGGCTGAGGAAAATCTCAGCATGGAGCAAATTAGTGATGAAGCTCCAGGAAGAAGGGAAGGGAAGGGAAAAAAAGAGATAAAAATGGATGTATTTATCAGGGAGCAATAGCAGGCTCATGGCACCATTATGGATGCATTGATTTTGAAAACTCAGCCTGGTGAGGACACACAGTGCCTGAGCCAGACACGGCAGCTCCTCACAGCCCATCCTGCTGCCCTGCCAAGCACAGAGTGACTGCTTTGCTGGAACAGCCAAAGGAAAAATGCTGAGAGCCTGAGGAAAGCAGGCAGACTCCACAAGAGAAGTGGTTTTCTAAGCCCGGATATACATAAAAATGTGTGTGCTGTGGCACACGTGCATGGATGTGCTTTATATTTTTATCTATATAATAGAAACAGCCCAAGAGATTTCTTATGCTGAAGGCCTGAGAAGTTGAGATTACAGCAAGTCTGCAAACTCAGCAATTCATGAAGGAAATATTTATACCCTTTTTTATCAGGTTACGTCATTGTGGGTAAAGATGCCCTATAGCATCAGCTGGAGTTCAAGGTGTTGCCTGTGAGTACTGACATTCCTGGGTCAAATTCCAATTTCAGAGCTTCCCAGACATCCTGGCTCCATCCTAGAGCAAGGGCAAACACAGCACCTCAACTCCAACAGGCTTTCAAGTGATGAACCATAAATCATGGAATGGTTTTTTTTTGGAAAGGACCTTAAAGCTCATGCAGTTCCACCCCCTGCCATGGGCAGGGACCCCCTTCCACCAGACCAGGTTGCTCAGAGCCCCCTCACAGGATCCTGGGATGGCCTCAGACACATCTTGTCAGGTCACATGGACTCAGGCACATTCAGGTTCCTCAGGTGGTCACAAACCTGCCTCCTAGGACAGGAAGGACTTCATTCCCCCAGGTCCCTGCCTTGAGCTTTGAAGGCTTGAGATATGTGGGAAGAGAAGTTACCATCAAAAAGTGAGGCACAATTGTTGAGTACAAACCTACAGCACATCTTGTTTATCAGCTCGAGAAGCCTCACATCAGTGAAGACAACTGTGAATGCCAAGGCCTGACTTTAGTCCAAATTCTTTCCACAGAACAATAAGATAACAGAAATCTTTTACGTAATCAAGGACATGAAGCAGTTTCTCCTTCATCTACATATGTTTTCCCAGACTTCTTGCTTGCAGGGTTGGGAACACTGCTGCAGAAACACTCTTTGCAAGGGCACCTTCAACCAGCATCCCCTGAGAAAGGCTCCCAGGGAACATCCTCTGCCCCATCCAACAGTGCCACAGGTTGAATTTGGGATGACTTCCCCAGAGACCAGACACACCCGTGGGTCACTGCACTGCAGGGGAAGAAAAGCAATGACATTAAACATAATTTAAACATCAATTAAAATTAACATCTTGTAATCTGGGTAAAGCAGCAATATTCACAGGTGGCAGATACTGACCAAAATAGGGGCTGTTCCCCATTCTGTATCAATCCCAGGCTACACACCCAGCAATTTTAATTAAAAGCCTTCTAAAGGAAGGCAAAAGATTCTAAAAACATGAGAGGAGCTGTGCAATCCATGCAGCAAGAACCTGCACATGGATCAGGTGGTGAAACTGCTGTGCAAGCAGCAGGGCCAGCATCCAGCCACACCACGAGACGTGGGGTCAGCACTTGGGAATAAATAAAGGAATAAAGTGGATGCAAACTGGGGGTTTTCTGTGTATCGTGGAAGGGTTCAGGTTGGAAGGGAAGGGACTTCTAAAAATCACCCAGTTCAACAACCCTGCAATGAGCAGGGGCGGATTCAAATACATCAGGTTGAAATCTTGCATGTTTCCAGGGATGGGACATCCACCACCTCTCTGGGAAATCTGTGCCAGTGTCTTATCACCCTCACTGTAAAAATTTTCTTCCTTATATCTAATTTAGGTCAACCTTCTTTTAGTTTACAACCACTACTCCTTGTCCTACTGCAACAGGCCCGGCCAAAAGGCTTGTCCCTGTACATTTAACCCTGATTATTTCACTCACAATAATCTTTGAGGTTTTTATTTGGCACAACATTAGGATAATTAATTTTAAAATTAATCTTCGGAAGGTTTCACTGAACTGTTTTTTGATTTCAGCCTCAAGTCAGGAAACTCCCCAGCTGACCCTAAACTATTTTTAATAAATAATTTTATAACGACATTTCCATTGATCCCAATTCCATCCAAGGCATTGGATTGACACATAAAAACAGAGCTAATATTTTATTTTTATGCAGTTACTCAATCTGGATAAATTAAATGCTTGTGAAACTAAGCAACATGTTGAGAAAAGGAAGCTGACTCTAGTCTGAACCCAAATTAGATGCTTAATTTGCTATTAGGAATTGGTAGGCATTGTTCTTTGGGGAAGTGGAAATTACATCTGACCAGTGGATATGGTCATATTGGTGTAGGAGACATTCCTGGAGGAGCTCAGTTACAAACATGATCAATAAACGTTCCCATGAATTTCATGTGGAAAGAAAACGATATGAAAAAAATCATGTAAGACTTGAATCAAAGATCTGGAATTCCTGACCAAACTACAGCACACAGTACACCACAAACCCTTCAAAACATCATTTCCAAAGAACAAAGTGAATGTCAAGAGGCAGACACTGTTTCTAAATTACAACACTTTATTGCAGCATTGGCAAAGGTCAGATTTCTGAAGCTGGTGAAGATCGATTGGGCGACATTTCTGTATGAAATGTTACAATTTTACAAGTCTCTCTTCCTACATGCAGAAACCAAAACCAGTGGTAAAAAGGATTTTAAAAGAGCTAGAAAAAAGAATTAGTAGTAACATACAGATGGGCTCTTTAACTCAATGAACTACCTCTACCTGAAAGCAAACAAAACCCTATGCTAATAAATAACAGATTGTCAGAAACAGACCAAGAAAACTCATTTCTACTGAGAAAAAAAATTAAAATTCTACTTGTTTCCAGACTTAAATTTTTTTTTTAAACTTTTTGTTTGTTTCAATAGACACAGAGGCTTATCAACCCATGAAGATCAACAAAATATTTGGATCCACTCCTTGACATCCTCCTGTTATGCTGACTGGCACGTTTTGGTTTTCAATGATACATACAATGGGCTCAACTATATCCCTGTCCTTAGGCTGGTGTCAGGCTGTTCCAAGCAGTACGAGTCAACACCCCGTGTTCATCAACTTCACTTTCTATTTTAAACCTTAACAGACATTTTACCTCCTTGGCTCTTCAGCTTTTCACCCCTCCCCACCCCCTTTCTGGCACATCTGGCAGCAAAAGGCTCTTCCTTAACCAAGAACATCCTCACTGAGGAGTGTTTGAGAAGTTATCCTACTCGGCAGGGTTTTCTTCTGGATTTTGCCATTTGCTCTATGTTTTTCTACTGTAGATTTGCAGCCCCCAAAGAACATCCTTCCAACACCAAGTGCTCGAGTCGGAGACAACGTAACTCGCGGCGAGTTCAGAGCTTTATTTCCCTGCACGCTGAGCTGCCAAAGGCCTTTCCCATTCCAGTGTAATCGTCTGAACTCCAGGCTGCTCCCGGCTCTCAGCGAGCTGCTCGCAGGTCAAGTTCCCCATCTCACTCGTTTGCTTCTGCTCCTATGAGAAGATTAACCCTCAACGCGGTTCCCATAACAAAAAGCTTTTTTGGGGGGGTGGGGGGGGAGAGGGGAGGCTGCTCTTCGTGCCCCACGGCCCCAGCCTGTCCCAGGTTTCGGTTCTGAACGCTCTAGACTGACATGCTGAGATGTGTCCACTGCTCTCGTTTAATCGCTGGAGGACTCCACAACACCAGAGATACAGGACCTAATGAAATGATACTGGCGGCTGGATCAGCGTCTCCTGCGGGAAGAGAGGAATCACATCAGTCTCAGGTGCCCAGAACTCTGCGGGTGAACAGCCCTGAAAGCAGCTGCCACTCATTCTAATACCCTCTTACCCTCTAAAAGAAAAGTTACATATTTCTCTTTTCTGCACAAGCATTTTCAAAGGCCACACCAGACAAAAGCAGAGGGATAATCTGCACCTTATCATCCCAGATGAGATGCTGAACTACAGAAGCACAGCTTAATAATTCTACTGCTGATGGGGAGAGAAGGAAAAAGGCTGGGACTGGCTGCATCTCTCCAACTTGGTCAAAATGACTCTCACCCAAACCAGCAGCTACCAGTACAGGCTGGTGGCAGATCCCTGCTTTGGGGCAGTACAGCAACGTGCTGCTGCCAAGATTAGAAGTAGTAGTTTTTCCCAAACCAGGTATTTGACATTTGTGTCCGACCTAGTAAACTTGATTCAAACCTGTATTTGGCAAGGTCAAACTCAGTACACAGATGTCATTAAAACCATCCTGAGCTCCATGTGTAAAATAAATCAATTCTTTGCAGTCTCCTCCCACACTCCCTGCCACTGACACAGTTATTAATTTGTATGAAATTCATACAGTCAGCTTCTCATGTCACTGCTGAGCATTAGCACTGCCTACCTGTAACAGGGAAATACAGAGAACCTCTGCAACAAACCAAGGCTGGAGCAGAAAGCAGGAAGCCATGAAAACACACAGAAATACCATTGTGAAATAATCACAAAGCCATGGCACAGGGGAAGCTGGAAGAGCTCAGTCAGCAAGACAACTTTACAGCTTAAACTGAGAAGCGCCCAGGAGAATATCAATAATCAACTCCTTTCTGCATGTTGCTGACATCACAAGATCACAAAAATCTCTTTATTTCTTGACATGTGAGACCTTTGAAGTTGGATTTCCCATTTATCCCTAATCCCCTCGTGTCCTCCAATTCACAACACTCTGCATATTTCTGCAGTGCTGCATTTCTTCATAAATCTCCTCACAAACTTCCAGCCCCAAACTCCTCCTCTCCCAGTTCACTCCCTGCTTTGCTTTTCTCAACTAATCTCATCTTCCATGCTCTTTGTTCTCTCTCCTCTAATCACCCAAAACCACAAACAAGCAACAGAAAACACCAAGGTGCCCAATTAAAAACCTATCATGTTATCATATTCCATACTGTGAACATCAAAATTCAAATAAACCACAAAAGCTGGACTCACCTAAGTAAGAGAATCTTAACTTCTGCAAGTTATTTTATATTCTCATCTATCCATCAAAAATAAAGTGTTCTGACAAAGTGAAATCAAAGTCAGTGTGTATAGTGGGTTGGGAGCAGGCAGGTGTTTTGGGGATTGGTGCCTGGTTTCCAGAGGGTCACAAAGCTGCAGGGGTTTTTGGTAGGTAGTTGTTATTTATACAGAAAGAACCTTTTCAAACACAGGAGTCCTTCTAACTGGGGATGGCTTATAAACACAATTTTGCCTTCCATTCCCTCTAAACTGAACTGTAACCAGGTGTCTCTCCAACTCTGCTGTCTGGGTTAGACTCAGACCCAGCTTGCAGAGCTCAACAAGCACCATCCTGCCAAGGCAAGCACCTGAGGCCTTTCCACTCTTTTTTGTTCAGCTCCAGTGCAGTTCACCAGAAGCAGCTGCAGGATTTGGAGCCCTTCTCCCATACTCCTCCCTTTGCTTCCTTCCCATGAAACAGTTGAAAAGGGGTTTGGAATTTCTTAGCTGTGTTTGAAAGGCTCATCTCAGTAAGAAGTGAATTCTGCTTCATAGAGCAGTATTGTCAATGCATCAGTTTCATGACAGGTGATGTATGACTTGCGTTGGTACAGTAGCTGAAACAGGAAATCATGTTAAATTTACATTTCTCCTCATTATCCAAACTCTGATTTTTCAGCATTAATGCAATATTCTTTATGATGAGCATATTTAGCTAATAAAATCCCAGCATCCTGTTATTACTGTTATGCTTTATTTTTCTTTATTAAATAGGTTAAAGAGAAACAAGAGTCAGATGTAAACAGGAGACCTGAGATCACCATTTAACTTGAGTATGATTTGGTTTGCCAGCCTATGCCTGCATCCCCAGGGGAACTTTGGACACAGGCAGTGCCTATCTATACTTTCAAAACAGCAATAAATTTTGAGGCTACTTCTTTTAATAAGAAGAGGTTTAACAAGATAAAATCATATGTAAGGCCCCGCTTCTCAACAAAAGAATTACAGGGAGAAATTTGACTTTCTTGGTAATCAATGTTTTTAAAATGATTTTATATAATGTGGTTATTTTCATTTCACTTTTAAAACCAAGCCATTTAATGGACCTCAATCGTCTTAAACAAAGGAAAAGCACTTTACATTTTAAGAAGCTGTTCATAAGTCTATTTTTGTGATAATCCCATGACCAAAAAAAATTTACTTTAGTAAATTTTGTGTTTCCTGAAGGTAGTAGCTTAATAGCCTGAGGGCCAAAGGCCTCTCTTAACACACAAATGCTACAGAACTGGAGGCAAGAGAGAAAATTGTTTTCTTGCCAGTTCTGCTGAAGTAAATCAAGGAACCCTACTTTTAATGGAGTCACAGTAAATTATCTTTAAGACCAGTCAGCCTTAAATGTACGAAACCCAGAAAGAATCTCCTCCTTAAAGGATCAGCAGGTCTCAAAACCTGAGGCAATAAAAACAGGCAATTCCAAACACACAGGAATAAACTCACCATTTTGCACATACTAAATAATAAGAACTCTGGCAACGCTTGTAAATCTCACTGCATTTACTTTAGCACAGAACACAGAAGGACATTAACAGAGGAGAAATAAAGTAAAAACTGCAGATTTGTCTTTTTAAAAAACATATAGAGGGCTAATTGCTTAGTGTGATCCAGTTGTTCAAGGCCAAAAACATATGGAAGAACCCAATGCTACCTTCATTAATTTCGGAAACGAAGTGTTACAATAGGTAGATTTGGATTTAACTTCCTAAAAGGTGTTTGAAACACAATGCTCAGGGCATTTTACCAACACAAAAGCAGAGGTAAAAACAACAAATCAATTTTTCTACTCTCAACACTCCCTGAAATGCAAGAAATGCCTCATTCCTACCTCAGCTATCATAACTTGTCACATCACACATTACAGTGGAATCAACCAAGAGATTAATTTACTTAGATTATCCCTAACCTCAAGAATTTTAAAATAAAAAGTTGTATACCTTAAAGAAAGCAGCAAACTATTATTTCCAGTAAGTTTGAGTTATTTTGCAAGAAAATACCATTTCAGTTGTGTTCATGTACAAAGAAGCAGCAACAACACAACACAGTGTCCTTATGGAAGTGATAACATCTGTGTTACACCACTGGTTCTACCAGGTAGGAATGTAAAACCTTCTCTACACAGATATGAAAATTAACAGCTCAGTTCCTATCTGCTCAGCAAGATCCTCCAGTATCCTCAGAATCCACAGGGTAACTTTTTAACAAAGCACGAGGGTGTCTGGGCAGAGACTGCAGTGCAACCTTTAAAGTCAGAAGACAATTTTCAATATATCCTACAAATCAGAGGCTCTAAGAATGTAGGCAACAGACAATCTGTGCCAGTGGGAAGCCATTGGTGGACCCACAGTCTTCAATAAATAAATGGAGTTAGGAAAAGTCCCGTAACGCAGGCTGAAATGGATCAACCAATGCATGACTGCCAGGCAGAGCACTGCAGTTCTCAACAAATAAAATATATCTGCTCAAACAAACTTCCTGGTCTCTGTTCCAAGGAGCTTATGGATTAAAAGGAACAAAGAGTAAACTCCATAAAACAAAACTACATCAGAACTGCAAGTGCATGGCACTTGAATAAGCAAACACTACTCAAACTTTTTGCTGGATAACATCTGACCTACTTCACAGTGCAGTCCTAAATTGTATTTTCCCTACAATGTCAGAATATAAAAAGTTTTGTAAAGAAAATAATTTTAAAAAAATCTACAGATATCACATCTACTGGTCTGGCTGCTGTATTTAAAGAATAAATGCAGCATGTATCTCATGCCTGAAAGAAAAGTAGGCTGCAGCTGTTAAATGAAACACCTGCAAGTATTGTGGCAATTCAGAGTACCTGAACACTGTATTCATAAAACAGCATTAGGTCACAGTGATATGAAAAAGCTAAATGGAAAGCACTGCTCATTTAACTGAGTTACATCTGGTTCATTTTGAAAAAACACTTATTTTAAATTGCAATCTTTAAATTATTTTTTTTTGTGCAAGCAGTGTCTGTACGAGGTCTCAATGGAGTGAGTGATCATCAGGACATTATCAAATTATCATAAATATGCACACAAAGAAGTTGGAAATGCTACTGGAACACAGAAATAGGACATTACATCAACTTATTTGCAATTTACAGACAGACCCATTAGGAGGTAAAGTGTCCCTTCCCAGTTGCTGCTCCTATCAATCTACCTTCAAAATGAACTTGCAAAGAAAAGAGAAACATGAAAGGAAGTCTGAATTTCACCCAAAACTCTGTCTATTCAAAAGTGTGCTGCAGGGCTAATTTAATGGTCTGATTGCCAGCTTATTCTGAGTGAGAAAAGACACATACTAAAGCCTCAGAACAACTATTAAGCAATCAGGAATGACTCTTTTCATGTTAATGCTGGTTTTGGTACACTCTTGCACACCATAAAGTGAAAGTTCTTCATCTTCCCCACCTTTACTATATTTACTTTCCATTCAGGGCATCAAATACAGAGGAATAGCTGTCAAATTCACCTCAGAGAAATACCATAATGAGAATTTCTGCAGATACTAAAAAAAAAAAAATCCTCTCCCTTTCTCATGGAGAAAACAGACTTGCATCTTTTCCCCTACAGAGGCTCAGATTCTAGCAGCCATTTCACAACTGAAAAAAATAATCTTTTGCCTTCCAAACAGTCACAGAGGTACAGACACTGTGTTAGATCCACAAAACACTGCTTGGCAATTTCAGAAAATGCTTTAGAATGGAAATGACTGCCCAAGCACTCACTACAGAGATCATTATGTGTTTCAATTATGAAGATAATTACTTGCCTAGAACCAGAATTACCACATTTAAGGGAAGATTGTCCTACCTCCCACCGGTTTTAAAGATTAGATCTGCATTAGGTGCTCCCTTCGGATGCTGGTAACGAGGCCGCCGCTCACGATTAGTATTTGCTGGAGCTGGACGCTGTGCCAGAGACTGCAACATTTCTGGGATTTCAGGCAGAAGTAAATAGAAGAAAGTTAAATACATTTTCTATGCATCATTTTACATAGGAATTTACATATGCACATTTCACCGCCATTTACACTTACACTTTGCTGTAGAGCTAACACTCAAGTTATTCCACAAAAGTTAATTACAAAAAGTTACAAATTGCATCCACAGCTTTGCTAAACCCAAGCTACCCCTCAATAGGAACGGCATCACCAGATCTTCCTGCAGAAGGAACTGCCAGCAACGGTTTTCATCACAGATGCTCAAGAAAAGGCCCTCAACCTTTTCTTTCTAAACACATCAACCACCACTTTCTTCATCAATGCTCAGGAACAAAGACAGCAGCATGAGTGGCCTCAACATTAAACCTCCCTGGAATAGTAACAACAGGACAATGCTGCTGCCAATTAAAAGACTCAGCTAGAAACCTGTCCTAAAATTAGGCATTGCCAGTCAGGTATTTAAGTCTAAGCTTGGCATAATTGGATCCTTTTCTAGGGAAGACAGGCACCTGAAGAAGGTGACTCAGCTGACCTACATCGCACCAGCTGTCCCATGCATGCTGTTTTTCACTTTATCATCAGTGAGAATGATTTGGGTGCAGCCCACACTACCCAGTTTAGCCCTGGACAATCAACTTTTGGGCAATTTAAACTAGTATTAGTATTATAAGGATAGTATTGTATTTCGACATTTGGTAAAATTTAATTTCTAAAACTTAATTTCATTTTTTAATGGTAAAAAAATGTTTCTTTACCAGGCTAAATTAATGCTTATTAAGTAGCCAATATAATTACAGATACATCATAGGAGGTAACCTCTGCCAATCTGTTAATATATCTAATGGAAAGTATTCCTACAGTCCACCTGAGCAGGGATCTACTTTACTCAGCAAACAGACAGATGGGATAAATGAAGGGGAAAAGTGGACTAAGCTGTTAAACAGATTATGTTGGAAAGTCTGCTCTGTCTGGTTCTCTAATCTCTGGTAATCTCATTGGAGACACACACCCATCACCTGCTGCACACACACTGCTCTCAGTGGGGCCAAACTGGAGACTCTAATGAGGTTCCCTCACCATTTACAAAGTGCAGGTGAAACATTCAGTAAAGTTATCCACCCAGTCTTGGAGAAACTGGGAAACTGTGACTGTATCTGTGTCAAGAGTCAGTGACCCCTGTATTCACATTCTGTACACTGAATTCAGCACCTGGCAAAGGCAGCCACTGAACACACTGACAGTCAATGTTTGTAAACATCATGAAACATCAGCCTTCAAAACAACCCTGTGTGCCAGGAGAGAGCTCTGGGGGCAATGAGGAGACTCAGGGGGAAAACCAGATCAGGGTACCCTGCCAGCCAGGTGTGAAGTATGTGTGCATCTGCCTCTTCTGTTTTCCACACAAAAGATGAAAGGAAATACGGGGCTGGGAAGTTCAGAACTGGAGAAGGTGATAGAAGGCAGAGGTGGCAGGGGAGCACAGTGTGTTTTCTAGGCTGAAGGCACATCACCAAACCTCCTTGGTTTTTCAGTGAAGAAAAAAATAATCTGGACAGAAATGTACCAGTCTAAACTAGAGAACCACACAAGTTCCTAATAGTTCTTTAAATTAAAAAATGTTTGTAATATAATAAGCTTTGCTGAAACATTAAATCATTATCTGATACTGCTTTGAAGTACATTGGTGAATTTCCATCTGTTAGCTACCCTGTGCAGATGAAAAGAACAAGTAGATGTGCAAACGTTGGGACAACCCTGAGGCATTCTTCCAGAAATCGAGAATTCTTCCTCCCTCAGTAACTTCAAAGCTTGACACAGAAATTTAAACCCAACACTTTCATTCAATGGGTACCAACTTGTCACAGACAGGATGACACTTCAAAAGTAACCATCAACTGCACAAAATCTAAATAAAAAATTGTTCCAAAGATGAATACAAGTTGGCCTGTTTAATTCAGCTTGATTAAAAGGTTCTTCTTAGTTTGGTTTTACTCTGTATATTACCCAGGTTAATAAGATGCAACAACAGCTCTTTTAAAAAGGGATGTCAATTATGGAAAACCCCTTTCCTTTTGTGTTGACTTCCTTCCTGTATTGTTTTATACATAGCAATTAAATAAACATCTATGAGAAAATAACAAAAAGCCTATTTCCAGTTACCAATTCATAACAGTTGTCTAATTTTGTCCAACAGAAATAAATCAATGTGATTGTTTTTTTGGATAAAAAGTACAATTGCTCACAATAAAATCCTAGATTAAACAGGTTCATTTTAGATATCAAAAAAGTCATACAACAGGGTATAAAACCCAGATGCCTTCACCAGTAGAAATATCAGAAGTACCTAATGAGGAAAAGCCTGCAAAGTCTGGGAGAAGCACTAAATGTCTGATTCTAGAGTCTCTCTTCCTTTTTCTAAGTGGGCTTAATAAGAGCAGTGTCTCAGGAAAGTTTCTGAGCTAATTACCATGTTTAAGAAAATATTGCGTTACCACTTCAGAGCTCTGCAGACACTCACTTTGGAAGATATTCCTTTTTACAATTACAGGTTTAGTTCTGGTACTATCAAAGTTCTGCAAGAAGTACTGGATTCCATGGTGCTTTAAAATTAGAACCACTTTATTTTCCCACTTCTTGATGAACAATGACCTTTCACTAAATACCTTAAATGAGATTTCCTGCTAATTAACTACTTACACTGTGATTACCACCAGACTACAACATCTTCACAAAAAAAAAAAAAGCAGAGCAAAAACTTTTGAGATGTTAAATGGAAACAGTAACATAAGACATCAGTTTTATTGGTATGGCTTTGTTTACTATCTGAGTACGCCAAGGGAATTTAAATCTGAAAAAAACCCACAACTCAAAACAAACCACCCAACAACTAAACACATCCAGTGCACCTGTTTGGGGACTGTATGATCTGCTGTATTAACTGTTTGCTTCAATCTGTCCAGGTACCAAAATGCCTGACTTGCGTGTCTTCAAAACACAAATTAACCATGTAATCTGTACAAAACTCTCATTTTGTTAATATATGCTTATGCTCCAGATTTGAGGACTCCTAGAACCTTTACAATATGAAGCTGAGGTAACATTTTAAAGAACATTTCTCCATTGAAGGTTACCTCAGGAACTGCAAGTCTCAGCTAGACTAAGGAGTCTAAATATTATTAATATCTAAAACACCTATTAATAGCTTAAATGCAGAGCTTAAATTGCACAGAATTCATCTTGTATCCAACTCAACTGTCTTGCAGTAAACAAGTTTACATCATTGATTGTATTACACATTGATTTTGTATTACCTTTTTTTTAAAAGAACTATCTCAGTTCTTCCCGTTTCCCAAAATAAATGGAAATGCTGAAATTTGAGACCCACTTGAAAATTCCTTTTCATAGAACAGCTACAAAAACTTCTTCAAGTATAAAGACCAGGGAGGAAACAATGAATGACTAAAACCAAAACACAGGTTTCCCATAAGTACTGCAAATTAATATTTAGAACTTCAGCTGCTAATCATCACAAATAATTCTTTCTGCAGATCCACAAAGGCTCTCCTAAAAATAAAAACTATATACTTGGGGATTTTCTTACCCTGATAGTCCTCTTGTTCCTGCCGTTCATTGATATCCAAAGTGAGCTTTTTCATCCTCATTCTCTCCTCCTGTTCCGCTTGCTGTTGGTTCCAATGGTTTGCAGCAAGTTGGGAAGACATCGGTACATTTAGAATCTTAAACTGCAAATGAAAATAAGTTTTTAAGTGCCCATCAGAGAAAAAAAAACCTAACCAATACAAAACAATCCAAAATACAGAAATGCTATGGTTATTTCTAGGTTATTTCAATGAGGCAGTTTCTACAGAAGTTTCTACTTTGAAGTGTGTCGCTGGTTTGTTTTGAACCTCTATTTCACAAAAAGCAGCAGAAGAAAATGCAAGACCCGCTTAAGACAGAGAATGCACAAAAAAGGCTGAGTCCAAAACCTATTACACACAGTATTCATGTGAACAAAACTGGTCTTGAGATAAAAGCACAGAAAGCTGGCTCAGAAAGCTGCATCTCCCTCTTCAGGTCTCTTCCTTCCAAAGAGATGAAGCCCCCTGAGCAGAATTTCTACTACTATCCCTTGTGATAACAGAGGAAAAACATTTCAAAGCATTTCAGACATTTCCTGGAATTCCTTGGACAGTACTTTTCTTTTTAAGAATGATTCTGGCTCCCCAGTGCCTCTTCTTAGTCTAGAGACAACCATGGTGTTTGATCTTTTCCTCCTCGCCATACCCAAATGTGCCCACCACATTCTGATTTAAACACCCATTATCTGACTTGCCAAAAGGCACACCAGGTAAACTTGACACTCCCACAGAAATACCCTCTCTCTGGAAATCCAGCTGGTATTTTCAGGAAGACGTAGGGAAGGTGATTTCTTGTTCCCCAGGCTCACAAAATCCAATTTGTTACTTCTACATATCTGGTTTTTTGTTTTTCAATGGAACAAAATCTTTGTTTCTTTCAGAAAAAAGAAATAATTCTTAATCTTATTCACAACTGAAACAACAGTTCTCAGAACATCCTTAATGCTAAAGTTTGTAAACATTTAGAAAAATCTCATTTCCTCCTTCAACTCCTTGTCCATTACAAATAAGTATTTCTGTGCCATAACAAGGGTAATGCATTTAAGGATAATCACTCTCAATATTCCATTATCTACTCTGAATCTTGCTCCCTGTTACTCATCATGGGAGATCAATTTCCAAAGAAACAGAACAAAATTTCTAAATGTTGTTTTCTGTTACAATGTCAAAAGCTACAGAGAGAGATATATTATCAAAGCCTCTGCTGAGAAGGTTTAGAGTAAAAGCAAAATCTTCACCACTTGTGGTTAGTATTTAATGCAGTAATCACTAAACTGTCTCAAGGTATCTCAGACAGTAATGCCCCACTAGCAGCAAAATGATGAGTGTGAGAAGACTCAGATGAAACACTTGAAAGTAAACTGTGTTCAAAACAGTTAAGACAGAAAAACTTGGGTAGAGTAAATCCCTAAACCCTACCAACTACAAGATGTATTGAGATGAGATCTTTTGGGGGGTGGGGGTGCAGGTAATAGCATATTATATTGAATATAAATATGAGCTGGTTATTAAGGTGTGCAGGGAAGAATAGAAATGAAAGTTGAAATTCCAAGAGCAAAGTAAGATCTGGTTACTTATTGCTGAGCAGGCTGTGCTGGTTCCCAGATATCATCAAATAAACCTTATGTAAACTACACAAATAACTAATCCATGTGCAGCATTTAATGATAAAGATCATTCCCCAGCTTCACCATTAAGTTCCTCATCCATTTTAATATGCTTTTTATATTTTCTCTGTTCTATGGATTTATCAGCTAAATAGGATTGGTGTTTTCAGACAGGATGCTTAAAGCAGAAAAAGAAAACTGAACTATAGAAGGGTGTAAATGAGAGAAACAGATACAGAAAAACAACAGCCTGGCAATTAACAAAACACCACTGAGTCACTATCTCAAGGCAATCAGCTTCCACCTGAGATCAAGTCACTGATGACAATTACTACAGGATATGATGATTACTGAGCAACTGAAACATTTCCGATTTGCAAATAGTGAACAGGTGTATCAAAAACATTAAATCTGTGAGATGGGGGCAGGAGAGAGGCATTTTAAGATGTCAAACTGAAGGAAGATGAAAAATCATTATTCAGAAGACTACACTGCTGATTTTATAAAAATGCCATGAGATAAAGACATGAACATATAAATGAGATAAAAAATTTCACATTCAGGGGGAGGTTTGACCATTCCATGGATATTATCATTCTTTTATGGAGCCTTGCTAAAATCCTTCAATGGGAAGGAAATCTTTTGTCTTAGGTAGCAACCAAATTTCTTGACTTTCTTTTTAGTGTCTACATCTCATTTTAGTTCATACCTACCTGGCATAAAACTTCTTGGTTCAGAAATACCAAGTGGTATTAGATACAGCTCAGCTCTAATCCCTTATGATGCCAACATTATTTCCCCTTGATCCCTCATAGCTTGTGGATAAATCACAATGCCATCATCTTAATTTCAAATAACCATGTTAGGTTCTACTGCTACTAGTTTTCTAAGTTTTGAGGATAAAATATGGTGTCCATGTCACTATCAGCCTGCAATAACCATGAATTTGGATACATGCAGCTGATAAATACCAGTCAGTTGCTCTTGTATTACTCCAAAACAACTACTTGTCAATGTTGCAGTAAAATCTGAGTGGATACTGACACGTAACTGAGTATTTGGCAACTGGATCTCCACTACCAAGTGTTACCCTGGGGAAGGAAGCATAGCACAATCCATTTTTCTAACATTTCTTGTTTCAGGAGCACCACTAACAAAGAACACAGAAAATCATTACTAGCAGAGCAAGCAAGTAGGCTGATCTCATTTATCACTCTGGTGACTGTGCAGATGAAGTTACTTACAGCCTCCCAGGTTGCTGCAAACTTCTTATGCCTGTTTTTAAAAGCTGAAAGTTTACAGCTATAACTGATCAGTGAACTATGCATCTATCACTTCAAAACTCATTGCACATTTTGCTCATGCAGATTTAAAATAAAGCACCGTAAGAAGGAATAATTATTTTCCTTTCAACTCCACCTCTTCTTTCCTGCTTATTTTTCTATTAAAACTCTGTACTAAAACACATTTTTTTTCTGAATACAGAACTATGGACAAAGAAGCCTTTCATTAATTCAAGAGCTGAAGTAGTCTATAAAGCAACTGTTTTCTCCATTTCTAGAAACACTGAGAGGAGTTTTGGCAGGAAGAGCCTACTCCCAAAACCAAATATTGGGGGAGGAGCAGAGAAAACTCCTGAACAAGTTCTGCTTTCTTTCTAAGTCACATTTCTGCAATATTTTCCCCTTTACATGGAATATGAAGATCCCAAAATTCCTTGTAACTACAGATACTCCTAGTAAGTTATCCCGAAAAAACTAAACATTTCTTTAAAAAATTGAGCTCTCTTAAACCCCTTCTCAGACCAATGACCACAGTTAAAAATCTCCCACTCAGAGCTTTTGTAGAACTTTGTATACCACATTAAAGTTCCAGGAAAACAGAAAAAACACTTCCTACATGGATTTTTGAAATGTGTTTCATATGAAGGAAGAGAAGGAGCCTCCTTCAGGTTTATACCCAACAGCTACACTACTGTCACAATTTAGGTAACAAATGTAAAAACCAAGTAATGACATGGATCTAAACACTTGAAAGGCTCAGATATATGGCATGAAACAATACCTTGGGTATGCTTTCCATATAATTCATCGAATTATTCAACCAAAATGAAAAAGTTTCTTTAAAAGCCCTAAACCATGACAAGAAATATATGTGGAATATGTTAGGTAGAGATTTGTGTAGTGTGCATTTACTGAGCTAGGAAAATTCAAACATACACTGGAGAAAAGAGCCAAGACTAACATACAGCTTAGCTGTATGAAGTAAGGAGTTAGTTTGTTTTATCAACCTGATTCCATAAAAGTTTCTCCAAGAGATTCATTCACTCCATGCATTCTGAAATAGTCCCCTAACTGTGTCTTCAGGGATAATGACTTTTTTTCTTTTTGCAATTGAATAGATTCAGCCAAGTGGCAGTCACTTAGGAAATGGAATTTAGCAATGACCATGTATCTTCATTTGAAGTTGAAAGTGCTTTCAGGAAAAGCTGTAGAATCTTAAAGATTCTGGAATATTCCTTTTTGTTTCTCCTCTTTTCAATGTTCAGTGGCAACCCACCAACCACATCTCTTCATCTTCCACAACAATATCTAAAATACATGCAAGACCACTGACCCACTGGTAGAATCCCCAAATGTAAATAGGAACAGTATAATCTGACCATAGAATTTTTCTATATAATTTCTATTAACAACCAAGAATTCAGAGAAATTATATATGGTATTTTCCATGTGTCAATATGAAGTTGACTGCATCTGATTTTGAGAAATGGAAGAAATAAAAAAATTTTGTGTTACTTTTTTTGAAGAAAGCCTTTATTTATTTCAACAGTATCTATACCTTACCTGCTGTTTGTTGCCTTTTCGTGTTAACATGACAAATGGCATCGTGTCCCCAGACTCTGACTCTCCTTCCCCACTTCCAAGTGGGGGGCCCTTCTTCAGCTGACTTTTGAGATGCAGAGGAATAGCAACATCCAACTGATGCACTTTAACAGATTCACCACTCCGTTGCTATGAAAAAAGAGTGATTTCTTTAAATGATCAAATGCTGACACAGTCAGGCTGGCAACATTGATTTTCACAACTGAGAAAAGGTTTAACCTTCTAGGAAAATGAAGTAGTATATAAATATATTTATTAGGGTTATTATATTTTCCTTTTTTTTTCCTTGCTTGTAAAGAAGACAGTTACAAGGCAATCTCTTTGGGAAAGAAATCTGTGTGATGAGACACTCTTCAGAATGTACATTCTTAATTCAAGATTTTTTTGTAAATCTTATTAATATATTTATTATACAGGGCTTGCTATACTCAAAACTGAAATATTTACCAGATATGACTAAGAAAACAAAGTACTAAAAGCTTATGTAAATTTAAATGTATCCGCATTTTAAGCCTACTAAAATCTAATATAAAGTCAGAAGTGTTGCACAGTATCTGCTGCATTCATTATTCATTCTGTAAAATATATGTCAGTATGTCATGTATTCACTGGGCAAACTAAAAGCCAAACAAGTCAACTGCAGAGAAGAGGCCAAAACAAAGAAAAAAAAATCTTCGCTCCTTTAGTACAGCAACCTAAGCATTAATCACTTATTTACTTTAAGAAAAAAATCAACTACAGTTAGCTGTACATTAAATTAAGAAATTATTTATACCTGAAGATTTTCCAGCATCATTTTATCCAAGGCCTGAATGAAGTCCTCATCCTCTGCACAAGGAACATGCTTCAGTCCTCCTCCTTTAATCATTACCTCCTATTGCAATGGAAAAACATTGTCCATTACATTAGTTTCAGAAACATGAATATTCAGTCTAGAAATAAGTGGAAAATATCCTTATTGTTTCTTTATCATACACAATCAAAAGGTTCATAGAACCAAATTGTTCAAGAAAGAAGTTTCCAGCCTTGATTATTTTCTTGAAAGGCTGATTTATGATTTATTTCCTGATTTATGGCCATTCATAACATTCTGACAGACTCATGCATGTGTGTGTGTGTGTGCAGGTGCATAGACACATTCAAGATATGGCAACAATAAAAGAAAATCTCTATCATTAACACACCTATTTTAACTCAATTTTCCATTATGGCCATAAAATTAGGTGGCATTTTCAAGACAAAGGCTACTCTTCCATTATTTGGAAAGCACAACGTGACAGCAAAAATGTCAGAAGCCAGCACCCCAACACATTGTTCAATAATGTCCATTATTTCCTTACTATGTAACTGCAATTCAGGCTCAACCAGATGGGTTCTTTAGCTGCAAATGTTACACTCTGTCAATCCCAAATTTGTATTGTAGGAATTTCACAACTCTTGACTTGTCTCCTTTTCTGTCTTGAGATCTAGTGGAGTGTAATTGGTTTACGTTGTTATATCCTATCAGATTGCTACTATTGTTGGCATTGCAAAACCATCATTTACACAGTATTTTCCAGTCTAGCTACCTGTGAAAGCTCAGAGTCATGTGAAAACATGTTGCAGTAAATTTGACAGCATAAAACTTTTCAAAAGGTAATAACCAAAGTTTGCAAATATGAAAATAAGCTATAAAAGGTATTTGAAAGAGTAACAGGAAGCGTCCTTGCTGTATTTTCCCAGATATGTTATGAGCAGCACTGACAAAAAACAGAGTAAAGAAAACCAAAGATGCAAATTCAATTCACTTATCTCCAGCTCAATACATACTGTATTCTCCTCATCGGTTTCATTTTCCTTATTGGAGTCTGTAAGATAATCGGTGTTTTCCTCCTCTTCTTCTTCACCCTCTTCTTCCTCGTTGTCAGAGCCCTCCTGAAATATTCAATTTTAACTGCTGACTATTTTAAAACAAGAAGGACAGCTGGGTCCTCAAACATTTTCCTAAACTCTCATGCTGCTTAGTTGAGTCTTTGTAAATTTGCTTGGTTTGGTTTTTATTTAATGTTTCAGTCTGAACTCACTCAGCTTTATTACTAATTTCACAAATGTACAGAAGAAAACTGGGAGTAGTGTCTGATACACTCTGCCATTCAGAGGGAACAACTCAAGCTGAAGGAATGGACTGGCAAGAACTCATTAAGTTCAGAGAAAGGAGATACAAAAATCTCCCAAGGTACCTTCCCTACCCTGGTACTGTTTCTGATTCTGTTGACACCAATTTATGGGTGAAAATACAAAACCAGCCAAACTTCAGAACCTGAAATGCTGAGAGACATCTATTGAAAGAAAGCTTATTAGTAAATCAACCGGCCCAAGCAGATGGAGAAAAACTGTTCTCTGTTTCCTTGATGAACTCATTTTCTTGTAACAATACCATTATCGTGTCAACTTTGCTGTGTCATAGTGACAAGTCAGAATTTCTACGTACTTGTGGGTTTTTTTATTGGCTCCACTATTTTTGATTGAAAATATTATTAGCACAGTAAACAAGGAAGGATTTTATGCTCCATAAATCTTTTATTTATTCATATTGCATAAGCATACCCCGAACACCTGTTATTTTTCCTAATGACTACTCTGACATTTAGTCAATACAAATGTTTCTACAACAGATAAAGAAAGTCATCTAAAAGTGAGGTTTTTTCATGCCAAAAGCTGAAGGTATTTTCTTGTTGAGAAGTAGCACATACCCTGAGCAAAGCTGTCAGGTTCAAGTTTCTGCCAAAATAAAGAATAAGCCTCAGACACTCAGTTTTCCACATACATGGAACTAGGATGGGAATATCCTCACAGTACTGACTGGGCTGTGCACACCCAAATTTCACCTGCTAACTCTGATTTAGAAGGGCTTCAGGAAATAATAAACAATCAAAATCACTACTTTTACATGGGGCAAGATAAATTATTAAGTTTACCTCTTCTTCTGGCTCATTTACTTCACTTTCATTTCCAGATTGTTCCTCTGTCTCTGCTCCACCTTCCTCCTCCTCTTCATCCTCCTCCAGATTCTCTCCTTCCGTAATGGAATCCTTGGAATCTTTGTCATTCACAATTCCTGAAATTTAGAAAAAAGAGAAAGATTTAGAACATTAGAACACATATAACCACTCAAGTTATATGTGGAAGGTCACTTCAAAAGTCCATTGTTACTGAGCACTAAAACTTGCCATTGGTCATAGTATTTGACTTCTGAATGAAACATTTCCTATATAGTTAACTTAGACACAATGAGTAATAATGTCCTGCCAGAAAAGGAGGAAAACATTAGAGAGAATGCTTAAAATCACCCAGAGAACAGAAGAAGCTGTTCAAACCGCCTCAAACCATCCTCAAACTAAATGTGGACCCTATTGAAACACGCTACAAAATCTGAGCACCAAACTACAGAGACCGCACAAAACCAGCAGAATCCAGAGACATGAAGCCCTGCAGTCTTTGCAGCAGTACTTCCCTCTACTGTCAATTAACAGTTTTGAAACAACAATTTTCTCAGCCTGTAATAAACCTTTACAACTCTCTCCTAATGCTCTGAGGCTGTACTTGAACCTATGAGGATGTAGGCGCCTGTATGAAATCTCTGGGAAAGCGAAGTCTCTTCCTAAAGTACTAGCTGGTGTGCTCATTCTCCTTGCAGACAGGTCTGACAATTCTTACACTGTGTGTTTAGTTCATCTCGCAGTTTCTCTTGCTGACCTGCTTGCCTTCTGTCCTTCAAGATGTTTTAGTTTACTCTGTGTGTAAAATATCAGACATAAATACCTCCTTTCCTTCAGTAAGGCATCCTTCAATCTAATACCATTATCTGTACCATTTCCACAGAAGTGAAAAGTTAGTTCTAGCGTTTTCCAGTGTTACAGTGTCCAGTTTAGTCTTAGACATATATTTTAATCAGAATGTTTTTAAGACTTGAGCATGGTTCTGATTCAGTAAAAAAATTAATCTGTTTTTAGAGAATGACCACTGCAATATATAAGTCATCCAATGCAAAACCCTCGAAATTCCCTCACACACTATTGTTCTCATACATTCTTTCTTTTTTCTTTTCTTAATTTATGGAGGCACTTCATCCTTCAGAGGATTGCTGATGTCAGACTTCTAGGCCACTAGTTTTTCTAGGAATTTACTGAGGAGTCAACAGTCACTATTCAGGTTGTCATTCCTCTTTTGACATTAGACCAACTGCACTTAGCATCAGCCATTACTGTAAAGTTTTGTGAAGCCCCTTTTATTTGTAGAAGGAAGTGCTGAGTACCTTTCAAAAGAAAGTTTATACAGTTTATATAACACATTGTATATTTCTTCTTGGTTGACATTTTGACAGCATGAAAACCGTGAGTTTAGATCACACCATACGGGAATTCTAATCTGCTTTTCAGTTACTATGTAGGGAATTTCAAGGCATGTAAATGAAATAAACAGCATATTTTAAAAAAAGTTCCTCCTAAAACAGAAGTTTCAACCTTTTATGTGGCTATTAGACATATTCATCCCACTGAATTAAAGAATTATTCTTAAAAATTGAATGTGTTCAAGTAGGTGAAGTGCCCTAATTAACACTTAAAAAGTGTAAAATTAAATACAAAAACTTTTAATGAACATGCTTGTTTTCAAATAAAAATGGAATATTAGAAAACAACTTCATTTAAGAAGTAATGAGCACAGTAGTATCCAACATTTTCTAAGAATGGATATGTACAAGAGATTTAAAGGTTAATATGATGATATCAGTATATTTTCAACTGACCTGCGCTGCCAGCCCAACTGTTTTCTCCTGAAATTAGTGTGATTCCTACATTTTTCTGATTAAATTAAGGATTTTTTTCCTCATCACTTGCACCATATGATTCCATAAAGTAATTCCATAAAAGTAATACACACACACATACACTTCTGCTCCCCAAATACTATTATATTAAGAGTATTCATATCGAATATTTTTACAACATCTATTTACTTTAGAGTTATGGAGATTCTGTATGGTATCTATGATGATTAGAAAAAAACATGCAAAAAAGTTACAAAAATATTTCTATCATGAGAATAAATGATCGTAACAATAACAGCATTTACCTATTACCATCATAAAGAGACAATTTTAAGAACTACAGGAATTGTCAAAAATACCTAACTTCCCTTGCACATTTTCTTACCCAATTTTATTAAGAATTCTCGTTCCAAGTCTTGCACCTGTCTGACAGCTTCTTCCAGAGAATTGCAGAGCTTTATCTTTGGTCTCAGCAGTTCCAGTGTATCACTGATCATATAGTCTATGTCTATAGGAAAAGGGTGGTCCTTTGTCCAAACATCCAGACTTTTTTTCCACCACACATAGCGCTAGAATACCAAATATTAAAATCAATTATATGCACAGTGATGTATAGAAACCATTAAAGTTATGAAGTTTTAATGCCATATTTGTACAGTAAAAAATACAAAAGCTTTCATGTCACTACTCTCCTACTTCATACAACTATTAGATATTTTGATATCACTAAAACTTGTTTGATAATACTGGACATCACAAACATTAAGAATCATAACTACTGTTAAAAGTATGAAAACAGAACAAAAAAGCCCTGACAAGAAAGTGCCTTCTCAGAGTAAACAACTTCTACAAGAGATGACCATTTAACAACCAGCCAGCTTTCAATTCCTTCCCCCAAATATTTTCAAGAAAATTAATTTCTCCAGAGGCATATTATGGGAATGGGGGGAAACATCATAAAAAAAAAATCTTTAGACTGCAGCCAGCTTCAAATGCCTTATCCAGTTTGCTTTACAACAAATTCACATATACCTCTTACAGTGGCATTGTAAAAAATAAATGCCAATTTTAACTGAATCTAACAGTAGAACTTGAGACCTAAGGTGCTGCAAACACTGCACCTGAAACTGAAACTGAATCTCACTTAAAAGATGACAAGCTTAAGAGGAAGGCTTACTGAAATTATTAGGTGTAACAAAAATACAATAATGTCTTCTCTGAAACATTTATTTTTGAATTGAAAAATCAGACCATATAATACTGTGAGCAGCCTGGTCTAGTGGGAGGTGTCCCTGCCCATGGCAGGGGGTTTGAACAAGGTGATCCTTGAGGTCCCTTCCAACCCAAACCATTCTGAAGTTCTATTCTTCAAAACATTATTTTACACCTTGCATGCAGATGAGTGATTTGTATCTCAAAGGTCTGAAATAAGTTATCACCTTAATTTTAATTTTTTAATACCCTTGTTTTAGTATAAATTATAGAGAAAAGAAAAAAAAAATAAATTAAATGCAGTAAGTTTTAGCATGAATTCCATAGTCTGAAATTCCTCATTTCAGTGTTTAAACACTCATTATGAAACCTCTTCCCCACCTTCATTACATTTATTGAGTCAGAACGTCCTTTGCTGCAGCTTATGCCCATTACCTCTCATCCTTCCACTGTGCATGCCTTAGAAGTATCTGACTCCTCTTTCTCTACAAAAATCATTAGCTGAAGACAGCAGTCTAAATCTTCTCTTCTTCAAGTTCAGCAAACCCCAACATGAGCACCAAGCGCCTCAAATCATTTTGGCATAACTCAACATAACATATCACTTGAAACGAAAACTGCTACCAGACAGACAAGATTCTACAAATTACAGTGCCAGAGAACAAGGAGATAAATATGTACCAGACCGACTTACATTAGCTTGTTAAAGAACTTTACAGAGCTATGTAAAAATTAGAATACCTGAAAATATACAAGGAAGCAATCAAGTTTTCGCTTGCTGGATCCTCTGTCAAAATACTGCCCACAGGTATCGAGGATAGTACAGACGAGTCTGATTCTGAACAGATGTTCTGGAGGGTCCAGTGGACTAGGACTGCCATCAGGGTTCACACCAAATGAGGTGAAGGAATACAGAGTTCTAAATATTACAGCTGACTCTACCATTCGATAGTTGTAAAGCTCCCCCAAAAACTTGGCACTGCTGATCCGCCGTTGGTTGAACTTTGGTTGATTAACCTTTATCAAAAAAGAACAAGAAAATTCACTGTATCATGCAGAAACAGACCAACCAACTCAACCAACCTTTTACAAAGGAAAAATTGCATTAAAAAGTTGACAGAATTTCTTATAATAAAAGATGATTATTTACGGCTACACACATTACATGAAAGTAAACATTAAATATGAAAGCTGGTCAGCTAGTATTTAAGTTCCAATACATTTAGCATACACTCTATCTTAAATCTATGATGACTTTTCATCACCCAGAGAATTCTTGTAATTATAACAGCTTGTAAAATATGGACTGATCTCCAAAGTTACTTGAAGTTGTGTAAATCTGTCTACACTGTCAAAGAAATTCTGTGGCCTTACTAAGATAAGGGAGGCAAAACGATTGTCTTAAGAAATGTTGTCAGTTTGGTTTTGTTTGGGTATTTTTTTTGTACAATTATTCTATTAATTTAAATAAACCTATACAAAGCAAATAAGTGAGGTAGAAAAGTCATCAGACTAAAAAAAGAGAATCCAAGGATTCCTTCCTTTAAGCACAACTGTTTTAGTTTTCCTTTCAACGTAAGTAGATTGAGTATAGCTTAGCAAGAATACTGATTGCTTACCTCCATTCCTAGTCGAATATCCTCTAGCACTCCATCCACAACATGAATTCCAACATCTTCCTGGTAAAGGACCAACCCTGCTAAGAGGTTGGCTACACAGTGAATACTATTATATTTCACATTCCAGATGTTGATCATACAGCATATAACATAGTCCTTAACTTCTGCATCCTGCCAAGGCAGCTTGCGCATCTGTCTCAGGACCTAAACCAAATTTTAAGACAAGCTTCACATTTTAGCAGGTAAAATATCAAGATGCTCCCTGTCATCCCCCTTCTCTTCTGGTTGGGATGAAATCCCTGTAAGCACCTGCAAACAACCTCTTTCTCCCCCTCCAGGCATCCTCCAGACCTGCAGTGGCTATGGCAGACTTTATGTACATAACCCAACTGCTGTCCTTAAGCTACTGATCAAGCTGTCCAAGGCTGTTCCACAATTTACTTGCTCTTAAGAGTCTGTATTTAACTGAAGCCTTTTGTCCCTAACTCTCCCAACACAATGTACAGAACACAATTATTCTCATCCCACTCTCCCTTTGTTCACCATTTGATACTGTTGAGAACACAGGTCCACAACTGGGGCTTCTATGTATTCCAATAAAAGAAATTAAACCACTTTATTAATGTATACAAAAATGATCCCTCTTCCTTGCAACTGAAAAAACCATAGATCTCCCCAAACCTTTTCCAAAGCTACCACTACACCAGTTTCAGTAAAAAGTGTATTAAAGATTTTCAAATTATTTACCTTTTCTGTGGTGACCTTGGAGAGATCCTTGTAAAGAAGCTTACGGATATATTCTTGCAAAGGAGGACGTTTTTTCTTCACAGTTTTTTCAGCTGGAGGGGGATTACAGTAGTAATAGGCATTTTCTACCATTGTAACATAGCGTGCATCAAGATGCATTGCTTGTTTTTTCCTCATCATTTGTTCCTGGAAGCAAATGCAAATGACCAGTCAGAGATGCTGACATACCACATTTTCAAGCCAAAGGCTTTTAGAGCTACATTTGGGATATGGTAAATATGAAAGGTTGCAGAAAATTAAGTTAAAAACTTGGGTAGAGAGAAAAAAAGACAAAGTACATATATATGGTTCTGTGTTGCTCTTTCCATGGTCATTTTTCTTTATGATCCCTATTATTATAATGATTCACCTGTGGTAAAAAAGGTTTCAGAAAAGTTTTTAAGATTTAACTCAAAATCTTAATGCTACTGTTCAGATAAATGGTTTACAATGGTTTATGTTATTATATTTATATATTATTTATATTATATATAATTGATAAGATAATGGTTTACTAGGAACTCTGTTTAAACATTATTTAACTAGCATTTATTTAATTAAAGTAACTGAAATAATTGTGTCTTGGCACAAACACAGTGAATTATAAGACTAGCAATCTACTTTTTACATCTGCATGTAACTCCAGAGAGTTTTTGATGGTTTCATATGAATTTCCAAAGGTTTAGACAACAGAATTTTCCTTATTCCATGCTCCATTACTGCTGTTTACCCAAGCAGAAAAGAAAACTGCAAGAAAAAACATATCTACCATAAAGTAATGCTTCAGGAAAAATCAAACAAGTAAGAGCACTAATTACTGTGCTTAATTTTCAGGATTGTCCCGATTTTCCTCACTTAATACAATCTTTTCTCCATACTTCAACTTAGATATGTAAGTTAAGGTTTATTTTGTGGGGTTTAAAAATTTCTTTTATCTAAAAAATTCTGTACAAGAATAAAAATAGCATTTCTAAGTTGCTTTTTTTTACAGTTGAGGATGAGCTTAATTCCATTATTAAATGCTTTTCAGTATGCATCTGTGTAATTATACGTATATAGGTATAATTCTGTAAGTGATCCTATATATTCTAAATCACTCTGTGGTGGTTCACCAGGAAACTGGATCTCTGTAAACTTTATTTTCTGCTAGAAGTTGGCTACAAAGTAATTTACAACTTCAAACAGACAAACAAAATTAATATGTATGTACTGTTTCATCCCTACACACAAATGTCAGTATAACCATTCATGCAGGCCAGTAAAGCAACCAAGAGTTTAAACCTCCCTTGATTATTGGTGAGAAAGCACTATTTTTCATGCTGGTGGCCTTTCCACTTAACCTGAATAATTTAAAATTTCTTTTACATGGCAGACATTTCAGTTCAACTGAAATACCAATGTACTCAAACAGCTCCTTAACCCTGAGTTTCAGCTGCTAATTCAATGAGGAAGAGTAGCTTTGTGTAACATAGTAACCCAACTAATAATGTAAGTTTCCTCCTGGATTTTAGTCATCTATCACCAGGAAGGTCTCCATCTGACATCAACCCTAAGGCATTTCATTCTTAACCTTTTCCACAACACAAATGGTCTTTCCTTTGATTCCCTGTGAGACTCTCCCTTTCCAAATGGGAAATTTCTGTCAGTAGCAGCACATTTTCCTACAGTCACCTAACAGATGCACAGCACTTAACAACTGAGTACATAAATTGTTTTCTGTGGGGAAAAAATACTTAGAGTAGAAAATTCCCAAACTTTACCATGTCATATATCTTAATGCTACCTGTGAAAATTTTTCACCTTTTCTAGATAGATC
Organism: Poecile atricapillus; assembly: GCF_030490865.1. Classification (NCBI taxonomy): domain Eukaryota; kingdom Metazoa; phylum Chordata; class Aves; order Passeriformes; family Paridae; genus Poecile; species Poecile atricapillus. The sequence goes on from NC_081288.1 coordinate 6,538,652, forward strand.
AAAATACACCTTTGCTGCCTTAAAGGCATTTATCACGCTACACTATAAACTGTAAAATGAAGTGGGTCAAAGTGAAGCAGAACAGAGAAAATGGCAGAAGGGCTTGCAAATGACATTTAAAAATCCCTAAATCTACGTAATTTGTGTATTTTCCTGTTATAAAAAGTTGTACATTATACTGTAAATAATAGTTTATAATTAAAATGGTTCTTCCCAGAAAAAACAATAAAAACTATCTGAAGGCTCAACATCACTGTAATTTATTTGGTTTTGAGCAGTCCTGAGTGTGTGTTCTAACTTAAGTAGATTGTATTAGTCTTAATCTCTACTTATTAAAAATCTTTAGCATTTCAAGAAACCTTTTCAGTCCCTTTTCAGCTAAGGCATCAGACAGTCAGACTGGAATGAGAAATCATAACACCACACTGTTTGTAGTAACAAAAACCTTGAGGCAATTCAGAAGAAAAAAAGTAAGACCTGCAGTCCAAAGTGCTTTAAGCTCATCAGCTAATTTGGATCCCCGTTCTACTAGGCTAAAATGAAGAAATGAACAGGTAAAGCATTACATTTGAAGATGAGGTTTCTGTTTTTCCTTCAATAAAAACAAACCACAAACAACATTAAAGTAGCCTTGTTAAAATATTAAAACTGTTTGGGTTCTTGGTGAATAGCAAAATCTTTCTGCACATAGCATATACTGCAGAAGCATTTCAAAAGAAAATCTGGTGATGAACACTAGGGAAAAAAAAATAAAAAAAAAAGGAAGAAGTTACTAATCAAAACCTAAGCATCATGAGAATTCCAATTTCAGAAAGCATTTCAGCATGACTGACATTTAAACAACAGATTACAGCAAGACACTGAAACTGTTCAGCTCCTCCTTCCCTTTAATACCTTCACTGCTCTGCCCTGCTACTTGTTCCAACAGTTCAAAATGGAATTTTTTTATTTCCTGGAAGCAACTTACTGTTATAGTGAATTAACACAGTTCTACATGAATTGCATTTACTTTGCCACAGCCTCTGCCTGTACAAACAACATCTGCCGCAGTTTCAACACCACCAGTAAAAAGCAGTCACATCAAGAAGGAAGCTGCCATGTAGCTTAAGTTCTATAAATTTATCAACACAAGTGATCTGCCCTAAAGCTTAAGACAATTGTCTAAATTAAATGATTAAAAATGCATTAGGAAGCTTTTAACACCAGAATTTCAAATATTCTTTCAGCAAGGCCACAACAGTATAATACAAGAATTTGGCATTTTAACTTGACTATGCTACAGAAACGTAGATCAAGATGATGTTGATCTTCCTTTCAAATCTCCAATTTGAAAAATACAATTCCAGCAATTCATTTATCAACTGATCAATCCTAAAGCAAATCTAGTTTTACATCAGTATTTTAAATTACATAAAGGACATTGAATTTGAAAGATTTGCCAAGAGGACCATTACTAGAAATAAACACTGCCCTAATAAAAGAAGAATCTTTAAATAATTTGCAAAACATGAAGTAGTTCCACAAAATCAGGTTATGATCACTAAATGGTTCTCTAGAATAAGTAACTTAGTGCCTCTAAATTTGCGATGCTCTTATAGAACACTTTACTTCTCAATAAGTAATTTTTCCTTAATTACTTTTTAAATCCATTCTTAACTATGACTTTCTTCTACACCAGGACAAAGCAACATTGTCTTTAATAGGAGACACATGGCCTGTTTGGAATCTTATTACAAAATACATCATTAGCAGTAAAGATTAGGACCAATAATTATTTAGAGGATCAACAGGCCTTAATTCTACCCAAAAGAGTATATCAGCTTTACAATCATTTAGATTTTTACCGTAAGATTGTTATCAGCTTGCTTGAGGAGAAATTTTTTCCACAGTTCATACTAACTTGTGTGGACCATAAGACTATGATCCAATTTGTATAAGACTATTTAAGTCAAAATTAATCTCTGTAGGCTTTTTATAGGATTGTTAGAAGATGCAGCTATTAAGATGAATGCAGAATACAAATCTATTTATCCTATTTTACATCTTAATAAATATATTCCAAACCTATTTGCCATCTTCCACCTTCTCCTGGTTCCTCAATGCATAAGAAAAGACTACTTATCCAAAACCTTGTGAGGCTCTAAGCTACAGTGATTCAGTGTTTGTGGTTTGTCTTGCACTTCACAGTTAAGCCATGTTTAGCATTCATCCAGCAGACTCCAGCAATCCAGCTTACAGTCAGTATTTTTGTAGTGCACAACACCAAAAGCAGTCAGTTACAAAACCCAGCTCTGGTAAGTATTTAATTTTTCCTCACTTCTAAAATTTTTATTGACTACCAAAAAGTGGTAGCAATGAGGAAATGTCTTTTAAACATAATGGAACAGGGTTTTCAAGGGAAAATTACTTGATTATGGAAAGGAAGATATTGCACAATACAACACATCAGCTGGCAAACTTTAGAAAATTGAGATTTAAACCTTTCAAGATACAAAGTACGCTGCTACAAAAAACAAGAGCCAAGGAACTTGCAGTTAATTTGCCCATCTCTTTCCTCTCATGACTGTACCACCTCAACAGATGTTCTGACATTCAAAGAAGCTCAGAAAAAAACCCAGCATTTTGTGGAAAAGAAATCATACAACAGTATACCAAAGTATGCAACTGCTTCTCCATTAACTAGAGCACGAGAAGAGAGACTACTGGTTTAAGAAAAGGTGAATCTATCTTTGAAGGTCTTCTTCAACCATGTCTGATTCAGGCTCTTGCCTTGGACACAGAGTTTTTGGATTGTCTCCCAAGTCAGAAAATATATTATTCAGCTCTTTTTATTTTTTATTCAGCTCTCTTTATTTTTAAGTCTTTGCCAGTACTTCTCCAGACTGACAGACTGCAATTCTAATCTTATTTCCCAATCTCTACTTCTAAAACAGCTTCTCTTAGTGTCTTCATAAACTTTTCTTTTCACATTTACAACTCCAGATCATTATACAGCGCACAGAAACCATCTCTTGCACAAATGTCTTCACTTCCAATTGAAATCATGTCTGGTTCAATTTACTACTATTTTTTTCCCAAACACTCTTTCAGGCATGTTCAAGCACAGCTGCAATATTCTTGCAACCTCATCCTCTGGGGTTGCCCTGTCTCTGAATACTAGTAGTGCAAAAGCAATAGCTTTTTTACTTCAGAAATCAGATTCTTTTTTTTACATGTTTTTTCAAGTCATGAAGAGGTTTTTAGGTCAACTGGAGTTCTCAAGAATAGTTTCAAAAAGAATTGCCTTAAGTCAGGACATGACACCTCCCCCATAAGAAAGCAAGTTTTCTCTTACCAAAAGAACGCTGGTTCTTAAGTGAGATTCTGGTGATCTGAAGAGGAATCTTCCACAGGTTTCCAGCAAGGTACAAGCCATTTCAATATGATGATGAGAGAAGTCTGACAGAAGCATCTGGTATGTATTTATACAAAAGTACAGCTTGTTAAACATCTTTTTCAGCTCCTGAAAACATTAAGTTATATCTACCGGACTGAAAACTATGCTAGTGTTCTAAATTCTTTACGGAATAAATGCAAATGGATCTCACTGATCAGATGTGAGGATTGGCAAGGCCCTGGCACAGGCTGCCCAGAGAATCTGGATGCCCCATCCCTGGAAGTGTTCAATGCCTGGTTGGATGGAGTTCTGAGCAACCAGGTCTAGGAGGAAGACAGGGGGTTGGAACCAGATGATCTTTAAGGTCCCATCCAACCCAAACCATTCTATGAATATTCAAAAGATTAATCTCATTTTAAAACTCTTATAAGAATAGTCTATAGACCCCAAATTTAGGCTTCAGAAGAACAGGATGTTTTGAAAGACGGGCATAAAAACTCCACCCAAGCTACCCAATACTGCACAAGGGCACAGTAACCTCAGCACACCAAACAGCACTGTTATAAGTTAAGCAATAACTACAATTAATACAACATTGCATTTTACAGACAAGAGAAGTGAAATGATGAGTGATTATGATTTCTTTAGGAATGCAGTTTGATATCTAACAAGTCAATGAATAGGAACTATTCACACAGGAAGTGATGTTAAGCTGTGAGTCTCAAGCATCTTTTATCCAAGGCACTTTTATTTTTTAAAACCTATTTTTAATTTGGGACTTGACATCAAGGTTTGAATGTTTATCAGCATGCAAATGGGATGATGTGCCTAGAGATCAATGCTTTCCAGAGATGTTTTGTTCCTCAACAAACAAAAGCACCTGCTAAAATGGCATAAAAGCCACACCTTGCCTTGCATCACTGAAATGCTTTTTGCCTCCAGTCCCTCTCCCTTACTGTTATTGTCTCCACAAAAACATCAATTGAAATCAACATAATGGAAGTTTTGCAATGTACAGCAGATTAATAAGTACCAATGTCTGCCATACTTAAAAAGAAAATGATGAGCAGTTTGGTTATGTCCAAATGTAGAAGTTTAATATGTTCCTCCCATTAGAAGATGTAAAACATTCTAACCTCTATAGCAGCTATAAAAGTCTCCTCATACACAGCAGCCAAAGACACCAGGGTTTAAAACATTCCATGAAATGAATTCAGGTAACATTAGCAGCAGGTAAGTGAAGGGGAATAGGATGGGGACACATTCTCAGCATACACAGGAGTACAGGACTATCACAACACCAACCTTTAAACAGTGGAGAGTATCATTTTTGGAGAACATCTTAAACTTGGTAAGCTCACCAATAAATCTCACAGTTTTATTCTTTGTTTCAATGTTTATCTGGTCCTTTTTTCTTACCTAAAAAAGAACAAAAAAAAATTGATTGTAGACCCTCAAAAATACCAAATTCTTCTAAATTACTTTTATCTGAACACACACAAAATTCCCTTGGGAATTCAGCAGTGTTTGGTATCAGCTTGGTTCCTCAAGCTCCACCTTGACTTCTCACTGGGTTTCCTAAAACTCTCCTTACAACCTTGTTTCTTCAGATTTTCTGTTCTTCTCCCCATCTCCCCACCCCCCAAAACAATTAACTCCTCTAACATACCTACAGCCATAGATCTTCCTCCTTTACCACAGTGAAGCAGTGATAAAATATTTTAGATTCTGTATTTTCAGAATCAGTAAGAAGTCTCTACGTGAATAGGGCCACTTGTACTGTCCTCAAAGAAATATTAAACATTGATGGCTTTTTCAAGTCAGATTTAGTAATCTGCAGACTTTTAGAATTACTGACATTCAGCAAAATTTAGGAACAAAACACAAATATATATCTACATCTAAACATAATCCGCAAAACAGAAAGCTGTATTTCCCCAACAGAAAGAGGTTTTTCTGATAAAGTTAACATAGTTAAGATTCAAGTAAGTCTGAGCAATTTATACACATTTCTAATGTCAATATATAGAAAAAAATTTGAAACCTGTGCCACAGAACTCAGAAAATAGTGAGGGAATCATCACTGTGCACCACAATAATTTTGTTACAACACTTGAAGTGAAGGAAACAACACAGAAAAGTACATTTATGTGGAAAATTTTGATAGATGAAAATTGTAAAATCTAATTTGAATTAAATACTGTATAATAGTGATCACTACAATAGTAGCCTTGTAGTGGGAAATGCTAGAATAGGTCAGGTCTCATTTTAAAAGCAAGCTATTAATTTACAGAAAATTCTTAACACAGATGAAGCAGAGTTTCTAATTTTTGTAACATCTGCAGTAACTCTTGTATAGTTCATTTATATAAATATTTAAGCATATATGGAAAGCTGCAAAAACTTCTCTACAAGGACTTACAAAGTTACAAAAATTTCTCTTCTTTTTTCTAGAACTGCTGAGCTGACAGAAAAATATTCACTGAGTTTTAGAAGTAGTATCTACATAACACAAAATGGGTCTTCCTCCTAAGGATGACCTATGAGATTGGTTAACCTGGTTTTAGTAAAAAACTAAATCACCAAAACATACATGGAACCTGAAATCCCCTTTCAGCATGGAACAGAGATCCTCTGCTACATCAGACATACAGGGATGCAATGTGGCAACCAGTCTTGCATAAAATGGTAGCAAATCCAATCTGCAAACAAAAGAGAGGATAAAACAGACAATTCATAGACAAAAATGTATTTATGTCTATAAATATGGGTACCATTTTACTTGTGAATAGAATCAATGCACTGACAGAACTACACACATGCAATTTTTCTGGCCCACTACAAGAAAGTAAACCACCATAACCTGCTGGAATACTTCATAGTTAACTTCCTTTTTGACTCCTACCATACATAAAATGCTGAATACCATCAACTACAGAATTTGACCTTCAATAAATTACCAAAGAGAAAGAAAATTCAGATCCATCTCAACATGCAAAAAAAAAGTTCTTCCAGACAAGCCCATGGGCTATGGCACAGTATTAATATTTTTTCTGAAAAGCAGCAGACATAACTAGGAAGGTAGATAACTTTACTTTTAAGGTGGCAAACTTCTAAATGAATGTAGCAGTTATTACAGAAAACAAAGCTGAGCAGATCTGATGTGGCCACCCTTTTCCCAAAAATTCTGCTAGTATTCCCACAAATGGTAATATTTTCAAGTTTTCTATAGAATTTCATTATTTCCTTCTCTCTTGCCTTAATTACATTCCTTCACACCCATTTCCTTTGCACATTTATGCTAGCCAGCTGTGTATATATCAATTTTAAATGCAGAGAAACCAACTGTGCTCTGGGGCCTCATAATATCATGTAACAAGCTGAAGGAAGTATTTTAGTTTTATTTTCAGAATCTTAAGTTAATGCAGTAAACAGATGAACTCTAGAACAAGCCAAAGTAAGGGGAGAGGAACATCCTAAACTTGCATGCTTCTAATGAGAAATTGCCTGTAAGGGAAAAATGCATCTTGAGTTTACACTTTATGAAGGATTAAGGTTTTCCCTACTGCTCAGGTAAGGAAAAGAAAAAGAAAAAATACGCTGACAAAAATAATCCAAAGGCACAGTTGATACACAGAGCTTGTCCCGGGACAAAGCATCAAGACAAAAACCTCAAAACAAAGCCATCACAACTGCCTCCTTTCTCCTTTCTGCCTCTACGTCACTGGAGCCCATTTCTAAGACATTTAATACCCACTTACAGAAAAAGAGACAATTATGTATTTAAATTGTGGGTTAGAAGCAGCAGAATATACTCCCCCCAAAAAAGCATAACCAGCCAGCCTCCAGACAACACAAAAGATTCCTGGTGAAACATTGTGGGTATCTCAGTTACCTATTGAACAGTTTTTATCTCTTTTGTTAATCAATAACTGAAGCAGTATTTACATTTTTTGAACTTGTTGGAACACACAGTCAAGGCTGACTACCCACAGCAAATTACTACCATGTTATTAAGCATTTAGCCATTAACTTTGAGAGCAGTGAAAGTCTCACTACTTCACACACACCCACAAAAGCTAAACTAAGAGAGGACTGTAGCGGAACTAAGGTGTGTTTAACTGAGGGGATTTCTGTATGGCAACTATTTTAAGATAAATTTAATTAATTAATTTTTAAGATAAATAGGTTTTATTCTGGTCTCAACAAACATCAGCCTGCTGAGAGCTAATAATTTCATCTCTGTAAACTGAGTATACCTGGGGGAAAATTAGTCTTAGAGCACATTGTTGTTATTCCCTTGCAGGACACAAAAGGTTTCTTCATGGGGAAGCATACTAGGACTGGGTATTTCTAAATAGGTGAAATATAGTAAGGAAAAGCCTTGGGTTAATTATACTGAAATTGGCAATCAGAGATTGAGTTATTTCCCTCTCAGGGGAGACAGAAGTTCAGGTTCAGCAGTGGAAACACTCCAGTATCAGTGGCACCATCTACTGGTATATGCAGTGCTTTGTTCCTTCCAAAAGCATTTCTTTCTCTGGAGAAGGGGGGAAAGAACTTAACTAAATTCCCACAAACCCCACAGTATTGTTATCTCTTCCCGCTCTTCTGATTATGAAGCAAGATCTGGCATCAGGGATGAGTCAGTCAACTCTCTGAAGCCCATGTTAAGCACCTTGAATATTCACCACCACAGTAAAAAGCACCTCCTCTGACCATTGTCATTTAGATCACATACCATGGGCTGATACCTACTCAGCTCTGGATCTCAGGCCCACGAGCACCATGTTAGTGTAATATCTAAGAACATATCTTTTTTTCTACCATCTCAAATGTCAGTTTATTTTAAAAAGCCCAAACAAGCAAAACCAATCATAAACCAACTTACAGAAAAAATTTTTAAAGTCCTAATCGCAATCTCTCCAAAATGGATGCATCCAAAATTTTATGCCCAGGAAGAGTGAAGGGGGCATTTTGTACATTTCCTAATTTCTGTGATTCTACAAGACTGCTTAAAGACTGAAACAATGGAGCCAGAACTCCCGCCTCACAAGCACAATCATAATGGATAAAAGCAGTGCATTCACAGGGCCTGAACAGGTACTAAGTGCCACCCACACTGCTCAGTGGGAAGAGAAGGATGATGTGGAATTGGAATGTTACCAGGGAAGCACTTTTGGCTTTTATTTCTTCATCAGGACATAAAACTCCTTGATCTCAAGCACATCCCTCAATTTTACCCTCAACTGAAACAGGCCATTGAAACATTGATAAGTCAAGTTCCACTGAACAAAAACGACCTTGGTACAGAGAAGTCTCAGGATAAAAAGCTCACAGTAAATACACTGGAGGCTTGCAGCTTTTGAGTTAAAATGTGCACAACTATTTAACACTTGAGAAGCAGCAAACTTCTGAATTAAGAGCAACAAAAAATAACACTAAAAACCTCCACATGAACAACTGATCACTTACTGCAGGTAAACTTGCAACTTCACAAATCACCATAGATGGGAACATCAAAAAATATCATAAACCACAACAGTCCCTATATCCTGCTTAACATTTTTCTAGAATTGTTTAGAATTTAAAGCCTAGGAAAAGTTTTCACACTTCTCATATTAAAGTAAAAGAAAATAATTTATAGAATTGTAGTATTCTGGTAAACCTAAATAATTCTGTGTATAGGAAGATAGTTCAGTTAGACAGCAAAGAACCACAGAAAAGTCCTTAAAGCTGTGAGCAGTATGGGTTAAATCACTGTCTGCAGCCTTGGATTAAAAGGCTAATATTTAGTTTTAAATCAATCCTCCAATGCAAATGTGAAAGCCACTCGTACACTGGCATTGAAAAATCCTTTTAAAAGGCCTTCTGTTCTGTCGGGTTGGAGGTTCAAATCACAGCTGAAAATGTAAATGTGATCCATTCATCAGTATTCAACAGAGCAGGGCAAAGATGTATTCTAACACTGATTTACAGTGAGTTGAGGAAGAAATGGCCTTTTCTGTCAAATTAAGTTTTCTGTCCTGAAGAATCTTGATTTGTCCAAATCTATCCAACCCTAGTGGTAGCAAGAAAGCTCCCTGGCAACACTACATAATGACTTTGATTTCACAGTGTGTGTTTTACACCTCAAACAAAAAAAAAAAACAGTTTTACACTTTCTTGATGCAACTGTTGTGCCTGCACATTTCCCAAAAGTGAACTCAGGAAAAGAAAGTAAACTTATTCTATCATTGAAATACCTCATTATGGCTGCAAATAAAGCAGCTAAACTTAAACAGCATTAACTGATATGCCTGGAAACTAAATGCTTTTGGAAAACATACTGCTTTATCTGCATCCTCAAGGACACTGCTCCTCTGAAGCTTTCACAAAACACCCTCCTCAAAAACATCAGCACAACAAACACTCTTCTCCCACAGTATCCCAGAGAGATATTGCAAAAATTCCTGGATTAGTAAAAACAAGTATGTGACAATAATGGAAGGTAAAACCGTATCATTACAGCTCAGTGAAGTGATACACAGAGCAAAATCATCGTTACTGCACAGTATACAAAGCCTCCAAGCAGTGTGTTACAGAATATATAGAATTTTCTGTATCAGAAAGGATTATGAATGTTGATTTGAAGACACACAGCAGAACTGCTCTTTTACCACTTGCAGCAATACAGTTTAATATTGGGATAGGTTATCCTTTCAAATTGTCTGCATCTATGAGCAGTTCAGCTGGTATTTACATTCCAAATGGTTGTGTTCAGAACATGCAGGTCTGTCAACATCCTGTTTCTCCAGCTGAGTGGCCCAGAGACGGGGTCACCAAAGCAGACACATAAATACAACTGAACTTATGATCTTAAAAGAATCAAGGTAACTCAAGTATCCATTAGTCAAGTAGGTCCCACAGCAGATAGCATGAAAAGGAATTAAAAAAGAATTATATATCAAATTTTAATGCTTCTTAGTATTAGGAAAAATTAATATTTATAACTAAAGACCAGCAGTGAGAGGATCAGCTGAGCCATTCATTTCAATGTCAGTTCCAACTACTGGAGACCAGAACCATCACAAACGTAACAGCTCCTTGAGGCAACCCCACCATCTATCCTGCTCTGGTGAGTTCTATCAGAAAAGTTAATATTTTCTAAATTATTATTACTTTTAATACAAATCTGTAGGGCAATGGAATTACCACTGGGAAGACAACAGATTGCAGTGAGGAAACTATGTGTGCTTCTAGGAGTTTCTTAACTCTGTTCATAGTACAGTCTGATCAGAGACATTTTTTAACAGTGCAATATATCAGGAATTTAACTTCTGCTTTCATGCCATCTATGAAATCACACTGCTGAATTTACAAGCCTTATCATGCTGTTCCTGTATGAAAGTACCTCCTTTTGCTGTGCACATCTACAAGTTCCTCCAGATCATTGTCACCTAGCACAATTTAGCAGATTATGCAAAGACAATATAGGATTTTCCAAGAGGTTCCAAAAGTTAATAATCAATACCAGCAATCTGCAACCTACAGCACCAGGAAACAATACAGGGCAGTGGTACAAACATTACTGTATGGAAAGTTCTCTATTATGGCAGAGCTGAAGAAGTTAAGTCTAGGTGCTCCTGCTGATTAACATTGCTGCAGATGCTCTAAACTATGCAATTCTTCTCACATTGTGCTTTGATGCATTTCATGATTACCAGCAGACTGATGAACAGAAACGTTCATCTACAACTGTCATTTGGGCTGAAGAGCACCTTTTTCCATCTAACACAGATCATCAGTTGTCAGCCTCCTCTGTCATTAATTCACGTTAGGCACAATCAGGCCTCTGTCAAAGTCTCCAAACACTGAGGCCAAACCCGTGAGTTTTAGAGGCAAGAATACACAAGAGAATGAAAGATTATGTGCACTGTTTCACCATGGAGTCAGGTTAATTCCTCAGTCAGCAAACAAACCATTGGTTTTCACACAGCAAGGGAACAGAGTTATTAGCACAGCAGATGCTTATTATGAATGGGATGTAGAAATAGGCTAAATTAACCTTTAAATTAAGGTTGAAAACACAGCACAAGCAGTGATTAAACTTTAGGAAAACAAAGCACCAAAGTCTGTTAATTCAAAGCCAGTCTACACATGTGTTGAGACAAAACAGAAACTCAAGCTATGTTTTTCCCCCACAGTGTTGAAAGGTAATGGAATCAAAGCAGTGTAAACTCTTAACAAGAATTCCAAGATGAGCATGTTCACTTTAAATTACATGCAGCATCAAAACAGCTTATCGTGAGAAACAGGGCAAGGTGAAGCAAGTAAAGCAACTTCTTCATAATTTCACCTCAGTGAAATTAAGGCTCAAGTTTACCAGAGATCAGCAAAATAAATGATTCCTCCAATCAATTCAATGTTTTTATTTGAATATTTAAAACCATTTTTGGAAGCAGGGCTCTTCCTGTAAGTGCAGGAAATCTGCTTACACAGAGACAAGCAGAAAGCAAGAGCTCTACACAGGCAGATGTACACAGACAAAAGGAGCCAGGCTCAAAGTGGCTGGCCTAGAACTGGCTGTTGCAGAAGGCACAAGGCTGTTATAATGGCCATGTACTGCATCAGAATTAACATATCACAAGAAATCCTCCTTCCAAACTATGCTATAACTTTCCACAGGCTCTAACACAAAAAAGTTGTCTGGCATGAAATAAATCTTCCCTTTTTGGTATCAGGAAGGTTTTGCTATTATTTTCATAGTTTAAAAAAAAAGGTAATGAAAAGAGAACTGCTGTAAACACCAAACATCAGGAAAAAAAAAATCCTTACTAAAATCCTTAATTTTTGACAAAATATCATGGTGTGGGGATCATTGATTCTAAATATTCCTTTGTGCACTCCAAAAGTGCACGTCAGGAATAAACAAAGGGAATATACACTGGTTTTAAAAAAACATGCACATGCTAAATTAAATAATAAATGGGTGGATCCAGCTTGGTCCCCTTCCATTCTTACCTTTGTCTAGGAACTATGAAAAGTGCTCGTACCAGTTTTCTTCTGTTGGCTTTTGTATTCATATTCATGCAAAAATCCATTGCTGCCTATAAAGAGGAAAGTTAATGCAATACTCCGCTTTAATGCAGTGGGTTTTCAAGAAAGCAACAGAAACTCGTGTTTCAACATGGCTTTTACAGAGCTATTCCTATTACATGCAACTGCTTTAAAAATAAGCATAAAGAAAAATCTTCAGTTTTGGCTAGAACCGGCATAGTTAGAAAACACGTCCACTGTGAGGAATACTGACCGATTACAAAATTAATTCAGCTATGGTCAGACTCCAAAGCTTGAAATCTTTATTTCCTATCTATTTGATCTAGCATTATGGCTTTTAAGAGTGCAAAAACCTGAACCTATGACCATACCTTGTCTATGAGGTCTCTGTTGACACAATTTGGAAGCTGCTGAAGAAAAGCATCTACTATGAGTTTTAAATGAGATCCAGTACTGGCTTCTTCATCCTCTTGTTCTAACAGAGGGAAATAAACAGCAGACATCTTTAAGCTATGAAATATAATCATTTATGAACACATTCCCCAAACAGTGCATTTGCAATGTTTAGTTAAGTATTCCTCTTTGTAGTCACTTTTCAGGCAACTGCCTTTATATTTGCTTACTTTCAAAAGCTGTGTGAAAGAATTGGTAATCTTCACTGCATAAACATCTGTAAAATAATTTTCACTTCTATCTGAATGACTTATTACAAAAACATTTATCAGTCCTAGCAGTTTCTAGCTACTGGTTTCATAAATAAAGCAAATAAATAAATTCCCCTGAATGAACTCTACAAATCCACAAACTAAAACAATCGAGTTAAAAAAAACAAATCAGGAAGAAAAAGAATTCTTAAATCAATTCTTTTTACCTTGCTCATCAAGGAGCTTCTTTGTAAGATCTTCTGCCTCATCTCCACAGTCCAACTCCAGCGCATCATCATTAATATCCAGGTTCTCCAGCTCCAATTCCAGATCCTCATTCCCAGCTGCTTCCTTATTATCTTTGGCATCTTTTGAATCTATTTACAAGTTAAGTAGAAATATCAAATAAATACTAAGAAATTGTTAAACATACACAGTCATTATTGGAATACAGGAAGACTAATGCTGCTAAACCTACATCTCTTTAATGTCTTAATGGAAAACCTTTTACACAGATGTAGAAAAAAAAGGAAAATACAGAAATGAAGATTATTAGTTTCCTTGAACATATCTCAATCTGATAAGGATTCAGAAAAGAATAGCTAATATTTTTCTTGGACCACAGCACTGGTTCAACACTGAGCATTTTTCCAAGAGATTACTAGCTACAGAATTCTACTGTTTTTTCAGACCTCCTTCCAATTGCATTTGCAGTCTATGCTTAATTTTAATAAAATAAATTTCAAGGCAGATAACCTTATTAAAATTCTAAAATTTTTCAAAACTGAGTGTGACAACTTCTAGACAGCACACATCATATGGAAATATAGACTCACAAACAAGTAACATGTTTAGAATCACAGACAAAATTAGTCTGGAATGGACTTTGGTGCTATCTCCAGTTCAAACTTTTGGTCAAAATGGATGAACACCATTTACACCAGATTTCTCAGGTATTTTTCCAGTTATTTTAAAATAGTAAGACAGAGATTCCAGTCTCTCTGGGCAAGCTGCTCCAATATCCAAAAATCCTTACAAGGAAATGTCCGAATTCTCCAAACATGCATCTTGTGTTACACTTTGAGGCAGGGATGGTGACTTTTTATCCCACTGTACCTGAAGTCTGCACATGCCTGGTTGTGAACTGAGAGCTGTGTCAGAAGTGAGGAACCACCCAGGCCTTTTAATCTAGTGAAATTCTGTGCTGACAAAGTCACCTACCATTAATAATTTTATAAGAAAATAACATTGAAAAAACCCCCTAACACCAACATCTGCAAAAAAGGGAAAACTCTTCCCATTTCTCAGAGGAAAGTTGGTATTTATTCACACTGGTTAGCCTCCAATTACTTGAAATTTACAATTCTAACAATATTAAAATGCATTTAATTTTTTTCTTCCTTAATAACCAGATATAATCCCTACCCCTAGTTTAATCCCTAAAAATTTATCCAAACTGGTGTACTGTCCTGATTGCAACAAATTATTTCATCACAGACTCATTACTTCCATCAAGTTTGTTTATCTGTTGGACAAGATATGTTGAAGAAAACAGTCATCTAAGCATCCTACCTCTTGATTCATCTTTGCTGGAATCCTTGTTCTGGGAATATTTTTCATTATCTTTAAACAAAATTGCTGGCACAAAAGCCTTCAAGTCAATGAGATTCTCATAGAAGTTTCTAGCATCTTCATCTTCCCAGATACCCCCCTCCAGGTCATATTCTCCAGGCTTTCCTGGTGTGAAAATATCAATACCAGGTCCATGTTCTGCCAAAACAGTGAAATTGTAAGAAAGTTATTTGCACAAATTTATAATCTTCTATGGGGAGGCACCTTAGAGATTAAGAGTCCTTTTAGGAAAGCATTGAACTATTTATTACTAACTCAGTTTTCACCTAAATATTTCAACGCATACTTTAAAAGTGTTTTTAACAATTCAATATTAGTATTAGACACATCAAGAAATTATCCTAAAATCGTAAATTTCATTTTGATTGAAAATACAGACAGAACCAGAGGAAGTAAAATCAAGAAAAAAGAAGCAGCACAATATGTGATATTATAAAGTTGCAACAGATTTTAAAAACATTAGCATTAAAAGTAATCACTTTGAGTATGATGAACTGTACCCCACTCGGTTTTAGGAATAAAGTTTAAAAAGAACAACTTAATATTTAGAGGCATTCAAGAAACACCACCTTTTTAAGTTCAAGATAAATTAAGGCAAAAAATACTCATGATTTCAACATCTCAACTAATCTTAAAGTTTAGATTTAAAGGCATTGAAAGCTGCACTTTGCTAAGGAGGCAAGACAGCCACACCTAGTGGCTTACCTGGCTTAACAGTATATTCCTGCTCATGACATCATGACTGAAAATAGATTTCAAATATATTTTTTAACAGTATCAGCTTTTAAAATTCTGACAGTTTTTAAACACTAAAAACGGCATAATATTAAAGAAAAGGATCAGGTTGTTTTTTTTTTTTAATTTTCCATTTATTACTCTATCTCCAGAAAAAAACCTAAAGAGATATTACTTAGGTTTCCAAAACTACACAGAATATATAATATGGTTATATATATATATAATGGTTACATATTAGGCATAATATTAGGCATGATTACTTTAATAAGAAACATAAAAGTATTATTGATTAGCTGATATCCTTCAGGGGAAAGCCTAAATGAAATGAAACCAGCAGAAAGAATACACTGGTAACAGGGTTTGGTTAGTTTTTCCACCACATTCAAGCCAAGCCCAGGGTTCTGTTGACCTGCTTTAGAATCTGGCTTACCCTCAGGGGTTGGTTTCTCTTGGGGAAGGTCAGGCATGTTCTCATCCAAAAGATCAGCCAGAGACTGAGAATTTGCCAACAGCTTCTGATATGACATTGCAAATTCCTCATATTGCTTGTGTCGATCTTCACTCAGCTCTCCTTTGGAGTGGAGAATGCGTCTACAAAAACCAAACTTACAGTAAGACCACCTTTTTCTTTAAAATATATTTGAGCTATGCCAAACCATTAGGAATTTCTCTGGGCAAAGCTAACCTGCCCTCTCTGAGAGAACTGTAACAATTCTCATTTAGACTGAAATAGCAAACATCTAAGTGACACAATTATTTTTCCAAACTGCTCTGAATTTCCAACTTCAATCCCACTGAGGACAGTGGGATCACTGTCACAGTCACAGAAGCTCCAGCTTCCATCTCCAAAGAGAAAGGCCCATTTACTCTTTGCCATGATTAGGCTGCAATAGTCCTAAAAAATACTTACATAGTAAAATAAAATATTCGACTTTATGAACAAGCTAGATAAAAGTTGCTTTCCACCTGTAACAATCCACTTCCATATTGTTTAAATGATTACATGAGCTATTATCACCAGGAGGGTCAAAAAATTTGCAAGCAGCCCACCAACTTTCCAACAGACCAAGTTATTTCAAGGCTATCAGTCCAAATTATGAGCAGTTACATTTGTTTCTTCAGCTGCTCTTTATTTTCTTTTACAAAACTATTCATACTTGTTTCAAATAATCATTTTTAAAATTGAAATCTGTTGTCAGCTAATCACTGCTTGTAAGTGCTGGAACCACTGACCATGCACCCTGCATTGAGATGAAAGCATCAGAAGTCTGAAAAAAGGTGCAAATGCCACAATTCCCAAAGCAGGTTGTACCATTAAATTATCATCTGTAGGATTCTATTACCATTAGGCTTTTATTATAGGCAATAGGCAAACACTCACAGTCTTGCCAAAAGACACAAGCATTTTGTGGCATAAGTATTCTGAAATATTAAAGGCAATGTAAGTTGAGGGAATATCAGTCTTCTTGTTCCAGGTTAATTGTAAAACAAGTCTTCTTTGTACACATTCACAGGGTGAGCAGCCAAATTCCCTACTTTGCTCAGAACCAGAAGTGGACACAGGTGCCTGGCTAGAGAGCAAGAAGCATTAATGCTGGCAAAAGTACTATTTCTCTGACAAAAACCACTTATTTAACATGTATTGCCTGCTCTTGCAAAGTAGAGCAAAGAAAAATTAACAAATTAAATAACCACTGACTATTTGTGAAGTGACATAGTTCAGTTTGGATTCAGGAAACACTTTACGTGTCAATTCATAGCTTTTCCATGAAGACTGCTATCCATTGCATACATATTTTAAACCAGCAGCTTTGAAACTGTGCTATTCTTAAAAAACAAAAAAAGCAAACTGTTGTAAAAACAGTACAAGACTTTCAGTTCTCAATTTCAGTTCCAAGAAGCCAAGTGTTAAAAAATTCAAAGAAGCTAAAGCAAATGAAGCAAACTTCAAAAAGCATGGTTCACCTCTGAGTACAATTACAAGTACAGCACACGGTACTTGTCTTACTATATGTCTCTTCAAAGCACAGGGCAAGTTCAACACATCTTAAAAATATCCTTAATTTAGACAAAAGAAGTTTCTTCCATAGCTTACACTTATTTCTGAAAACTCTCTCCAGAATTTGGTAATCAAGGTGTTTCCTTCCAATGACACAGCCTGACAAGTTTTGTTGTGCCTTCAGCTGTGTAACCAAATGATCACCAGGTTCTCTGTTATGTCTATATTAAAGTCAAAGTGTAACTCAAGGTACTTTTCCTAACTACCCACTTAACCAGCAACACTTGAGTCTGCTTTAATTTTATGTAAATGATTCTACAGGTAACACAGCACTAAAGTACTGTTAATTTGGCACAGTAATTTAAAATTAATTCAACCAAATTGTACAGCTTAAATTATTTCACAGTCATTCTCCTGACAGAGATACATTTATGGGTTATTTACCTGACAAAACATCATAACCTAAACGTGTGATGCATTTCATGCACAAAAGGGAACAGTTCACTCCCTATTCACTTCATTGATTGTGGAATAACACTGTGAATAAAAACTAGAGCAAAATGGATCCGTTTTTAATACACAGAGAACTGCTTTAGCCAATAGGTTACTGGGTTTTTTTCTAAAAAAAAACGAAACCAACCCAATCAAACAAAAACACCTCAAAAAAACTACCACCCACAAAAAAATATTCAAAATCAAGTAAGGAATCAACTGCACAATCACTTTTCCAAAATCCACAGTTTAGGAAGATTTCCATAATACTCACTGACTTCTTACTTTGCAAATGTCTGTCTTGCTCTCCTCATGCCTTGCACTTCCATAGCAAGGAAATGTCACAAATCTGTTACAGGTGTTGTAAACAAATAAAATCTGGCAGGAAAGTTTTTTTGATATCTTATTTAACAAAACTTATTTTAACTCCTTAGAAAAAATTGAGGAATAAACACCTTGAAGTTCAGAGAGAGAGAAATAACAGAGTTCTCTTAACCCATTGATAAATGATAGCTCTCCACATTTCTTCCCAAAAATAAAGCTTTGCAACCAAGTTCACAGGGATAATTCAGACAAGGTGCTCAAAGAGGTCCCTCATCTGCCCTTGTCTGATTTACTCAAAGCAGGCTCGGTGATGAGGTCAGACCAGGCTGCTCAGGCTCTGTTCAGTCACTTTTATCCAGTTGTACAAGTAAATACTAAAGTATATTTTTCTCTCTCCCAGGTAATTTACATTCTTTCTGCTTCTTGGTTTCTTAACATATTTTATACCTCTCAGAAACTTTTTTCACTCTATTTTCTTTACAGACTTTGTATACAGACTTTATAACACCCACTCATTGAAACGCCAGCCAGAACCAATGTGCCCAGAACCAATAATAATGGTGAAAGCATAAAGGTTCATATTCATTCACTTTGGAAAAAATACACCTAAGTCAATAATGCACTTTGAACTAATACGGTAGTAGAAATAACAGTACCTCAAAAATCAGTTTATGATCCTGTGAAATTCAACACTTGGCTGAGACCAGATAGGACTGCAGCACAAAAGCCACCAGCACAATGGATTCTTGCTTTGGAAACATAAAAGTTTAATGCATTCCAAGCGTACATTTGGCTCTGGATGGATGTCCAGACTTTTAGCTGAAATATATGTCTATACACAGTATAGGACACAGTAACGTGTTCATTTCTATCTGCCTGGAATGCTTCGAGAAGAAATTAGGAATGACTGTTTTAAGACTAGCAGTTGGGTTTAGGCTGGCTCCAATAATGAGAATTCAGGATGCTCTAAAGCAAACAATTATTAAACAATGTGAACATGGCAGAAAGAAAATGATTCAAATATCAAGGTCTGCATAAACATACCCTGCAATATTAGTACTACATATAAATACTTCGAAGCACTTTTATCAAATTTTCTATGTCCTCCAACATTTTAATACATTTATTTAATACCTATTTGTCCACCTTGGAGTGTAATAGATACCTTCTTAATTTAACCTATTTTTTTCCTTCATCCTGGTACACTAAAAAAAGTAAACAAGCCAAAGCAATTGTGGCATATGCTTCGTTAGATACATGTGGGTGGAAAGGGAGAAATGAGATTGTGCCAACTGGAAAAGGACAGTACCAGCTGGGAAAGCAGCATTGCTCGCATGCTGATAAGGAAACACACCAAACAGTGTAAAGAGAATTACAGCTAAAGGTCAACCTCCCTTTCCTTTAAAAGATATTCAGAGTCTGTTTTGTCTCTGCTTTTCAAGTACTCAGAACAAATTTAGAACTTTTTTTTTTCAGAAACATTGCAGAACACACTTATCTTCTATACACTGCTAACAGATTTTGTTCATAAATACTGTAACAAATCTAGGCATTTCATAAATAAACTAATTTTTACTCATAAGCAAAAAGCAACATTCAATTGTCACCTGTTTTGTCTTTCAATATTTTGTAGCTCCCTGTGGTCCCTTTTCAGGTGTTTGGTCAAAGATGTAAAGTATTCCTTCAATAAATTCTGGAAGGGCTGTTGTTTCTCTGGGCTAATTATCTCACTAGGAGGAAAGCTCAAGTTAAACTTCTCTGCAACAGTTTTTACTTTCCTTGGTACCAAACCAGCAATGTCATCTCCACAGTGCCGACAAAAGCTGATAACCACAGAAACATGAGTGTGGGATTCTCGATCAGCGTTAATAATATTTTTAAGCTGCTCATAGATTAAAGACAAACCTTCCTTGTCAGTGAAAATCCCAACTATTGTCAATTCTGCAATGAAACGCAAATCAGTTCTTAACTTGGTGATGTTGGGAGTCTTCTCTTCTTTCCTTGCTTCAAAATGTTTTTTCCAAGCCTGAAGTAACGAAGGAGCAAAATCAGCATATCGCTGGTGAAAGAGGGAACACAAGTGCACAGCGCAGTTCACGTCGGATATTTTCAGTTTGGCCTCCACAATAGAAGCTACTGCTTCTGCAATGTATTTGCTTAAATTCAAGCTATTAAAGTCATGGGACAAGGAGTCCCTTTGTTGCTCCGTAATGGTTTTTAGCTTCTTAACAAAAGCTGTGTTCTTCTTCAGACTGGAGTCCAGTCTGCTGAAGAAGTTTTCCTCCGGACGACTCTCCGGTGCGTTCTGATTTTTGCTGCGGAGCTCTTTTCTTGCCTGATGGCGCTCCCAAGCCTCCTGATGGAGCTGATGTGCTTCCTCTTTCTCCCTATGCAACATAAAAATCAGTCATTTTTTTTATGGAACCTTAATCTCAGGGTATCAGTTCAAAGGAAAAAAGGTCACAGTTGGAAAACCAGGAGTTCTAACACAATTTCACCTTACTGTCTTCTTAAATATCTACTAAGCTAATCCTAGAAAGCTAAAGCCTCTGCTTCAGAAACTCTGTTTAATTTTTGCATTGCAAAGGGCAAGTACTACTTCTTACAAAACAAAATTTCTCAAATATTTCTATACAGAACACATTAATCCCAACAGACTTTGAAAATATAAACATGAAACTCCATTTACTACAGATGAAGATGAAGTTCTGACAGAAGAGGAAACAGCCTTTCAACAGGTTACTGTATTACACATTCAAGGAAAATCTTTTATTGCCAGACTACTGAAACTACACAGAAAATTTGGAAAAGGTGAACTATATCTGCCCCAGCAAGAACTTGGCAATGACACTGCCTCAGTCTTAAAAGTTCAGTATTTTAGACCTCAGAATGGCCAGAACCTCAGCTTTACTGGTCTCAAGATGCCACCTTCAACATTCTACTACCACTAAGAAAAGTGCCATCCAGGTATCAGTTGTCTGTGATTGATTAAAAGAAATTATATTTTTCACATCAGATTTGCCTCTGTTATGTATGGTCTGCAGACCTGTTAAGAGTCTCTATTCCTAATTTTTGAACAATAGCACTTGATTTTAAATGCATCTCTGCTTCTCTGTTGTTCTGGCTTTGGCTGGGACAGAGTTAATTTTCTTCAGAGTATCCTGTATGGGTATGTGTTTTGGATTTGTGCTGGAATCAGTGCTGATAACACAGGGGTATTTTTACCATTGCTGGGATGGGCTTACACATAGTCAAGGCCTTTTCTGCTCCTCACCCCACCCCACCAAGGAGGAGTCTGGGGCTGCACAAGGAGCTGTGTGGGAACACAGCCAGGACAGCTGACCCCAACTGACACAAGGGATATCCCAGTCCATATGACATCATGGTCAACATGTAAATCTGGGGGAACAAGGACGGGGAGGGATGATAGGAGTGATGGCATTTGTCTTCCCAAGTCACTGTTATATTTGATGGAGCCCTGCTGTCCTGTGGATTAGTGGGGAAGCAGGGAATGAATTCCTTGTTTTGGTTTGCTGGCCTGCACAATTTCTGCTTTACCCTTGAGGTATCTCAATGTCAACCCATGAGATTTCTCACTTTTACTCTTCTGATTCTCTTCCCCATCCTGTTGAGGGGAGGGAGTGGCTGTGTAGGGCTGATGTCAGCTGGGGTTAAATCACAACATTTACTCAAGCATAACTGTGCTCTCCATGGTTATTGCATGCAGAACACTATCAAATCCCCATAACAGAGACCGAAGTAACAGAAGTTACAAGTGAAAACTCAAAACCTCTTAGAAGTCATAAAGCACAATCAGACAGGCAGGTAAAATTGATAACACTACATGCAACTTATTAAAAGTAACTCCAACACTTCATCTCTTATGACTCTGATCACAATCCTGATAATAGAACTCCAGCATTTGGCACAATTAAACCTTTAAAAAATAACTTACTTCAGCTGAGCAGCTTCTTCTTCTTGTTTCTTTTTCTCTTCCTCCTCTTGTTTCTTTTTCTCCTCTTCTTCAAGTTTCTTTTTTTCTTCTTCTTCTTTCTTCTTTTGCTCCTCTTCTGCCTTTACTTTATCCTCTTCTTTCTTCTTCCGCTCCTTGTCTTCCTTCTTTCTTTTATCCTCTTCCATTTTTTTCTTTTTATCTTCAGGAATTTTTAAGGTCTCCCTCTTCATGCCAACCTTCACATCTTCTTTTGGCTTCTCCCTGGTGCTCACTGGTCGCCTTTCACCAAATTCTTTTTCTTTGTTATTTAACTGAGATTCTTTTTCTTCCATATTTGCTGGCTTTTTGCGCTCAGCTGGCATTGTGTTACCCAGGCAAACCTGCAGAACCACAGGAAAACAAGTACTTTTCAATTGCTGCTGATATTTCATCATTTTTCACAGCCCACCCATATTCACTTAACTCACAAGTGAGTGACTCATCAGAATAAAGATTTACGTTTTCTTGAACTAAGGAATGGACCTGACAGGTAAAAACTAATCATTTTGTAAGCACGTTGTTCTGCAAAGTTGTCCTCAGCATGAATTGTGAATAAAAGTATCTTGCTACAACCCAAGGAATATAAGATCTTGAACATAAACAAGTCCATCTGAAAAAAACAAATAATTAAAGACTGATGAAAACAAAGTACCCCAAACTTAAAAATAAGTGTATGCTTGATACATCAGCATGCATCTGCACCTCATTGACCTTTCTACACATCTCCTAAGAATACTCCCCCTTCCACTACCACTTCTTAGGATTGTAGGATAATGCAGGTTAGACGTGACCTCAAGTAATTCAACCTCCCGCTCAAAGCAGGGTCAGTAACGAGTTCAAACAAGACTTCCAGTTTCAAGGAAAGAAACTGCATAACCCCTCTGGCCAACCTGCTCCAGTGCTTGATTATCCTCGCTGTGAAAAGGCATCAACTAGCTTCCTTCTTTTCTCACCCCTCCCCATATTTCTCCAGCATCTCAGCACAAGTAGCAGCTGAAAAGTGAGCAGTGCTGACTAAGCTGTACGCACAAACCTCCCTGCCAGCAGAGCAAACAGAAATAGTATCAGAAAGGCTACAATTATCAAGAATTATCAAAGGCTACAATTTCTCTCTCCTTTTATTCAACCAACACTTTTGTAGGAGCTTTAGCCTCTTTGGGTTTTCCAGCCCTCTAAGCTTTGGTTTCATTTGGCTAAGGACACAAAAGGTAACACATACTGAACACAAAAGGGTAAAATCACAGGACAATTTTGATTAGGATGAAACTGTGACGAGCAAGATCCTAGCAGATCAGAGGCGTGGCTGAGGCTTTAGTATCTCCAGGAAGAGAGAAGCAATGGTCCCCTCTGGGGACACTGAGAAAAAGCTTTCCCAAATACCAACCTGGAAATTGCCATGCCCCATACTGTGTTTGTTTCTTTTCATCCTATCCCTGCACAGCTTTGAGAAGAGGCCAGCTTCATCCTCACTATGCTCTCCCATTAGGTTTCTTAAGACAGTAGTAAGATTTTCTCCTCTCTTCTTACAGATCAAGAACCCCATTCTCTGTTTCTCTTCAGATATCATGTCCTCTGGCCTCCCTGTGCTCTTGGTGATCTTCCAACGGTGTGTCAATGCCTTTCTTGGGAACAGAGAACCCACACCTGGATGTGGTAAGTACTGAGCAAAGAGGGGAGACTCACCTCCTTCAGCCTTACGGTTAACTCCTGGTACTACAGCCTAGAATGCAAGGGCATTCTGCTCACTCATGTCAGGGTCAGGTGGGCCAGGCAGGACCACGAGGCAATTAGAACCACCTAGGCTTTTACTTCAGGCTAAATTAATTTCTTAAAACTAAAAATAATTTTCACATATTCACATGTTTCAAGTTAAATGCATATATAAGTGGGACTGATAGGACACCACTGCATGTGATGCCTTCTGCAGAGACATCATTTTATTAGTAACACCAGTTTCATTCCCAATGGCCACCCCTCCTTCTGCCTTTCTAACATTTTACTCTGGATGATGAAAACAGGCTCAATTCACCAATCCCTGCATCTGTTTAGAGTGGATAATGAGACACTTGCATTCCAATCTACTAGAATGCTTCTAAGTATTAACTATTTTGCAGTATGTTTATAAATAAGACGTCACAATAAAGGAGATATGTTTCTTAATAAACATTGCACATTCCCTCTGCCATGTCCCAAATAAAATGACAGATTCATATACTATCTATCCCACTCAGATGAAACCCTGTATTACAATATTTAAGGTGCTAGTCCAGGGCTTCTGAAGAAAAAATGGTCTGCAAAAATTTACAGTATCAGTATTCATATCTGGGCAGTGACAACTTACCAGCAGGGAACCTATTCATGACTTGGCTTCTGGCAGCAACTGGCAACAGCACCAACAGAGACTGACACTGATTTATGGAAATCAAATCAGCATTGCTTAAACAAGCAGTAGCACATTTGGCTCCCTAATGCATGTCTACAACCATAAAATTTCAGATCTCAATATCTCAAAACTACTCAGAACCACTGAATTCCAAAAACACTGATCTTAAAACAGTATTATTATGAAATCAGTACTTAACCGAAGAGGGAAGGGGTTGCCTATGTTTAAAGAAATGATGGAACTGTATGTCACAATTCCAATACTCTGAACAAAATATCCAGCTACATATGTAACTCTTAACAACATGGTCATTTACCACAATCATTACGGTACTTGAGCTCTTGCTAAATTCAGGAACTCTGAATTCTGTTTTAAAAATGCATCTGATGTTTGCTTGTATAAAGGCAAACCAGAGAAGATGGGATAAAAAGAAAAGGGATGGAGCATAATTGGTCACATTATGGTTTTGACCACAAGGGCAGTATAATCCACTTTTTCCCAGTGAACACTGGAGTCCAAAAAAACCCCAAAAAACAGTCGGTTTCTGTTCAGTATCCCAGAACAGGTATGTTGCAATACTTCTCACTATCTTCTACGTGTACAGCTTCTTATCTCCCAAACCTTTCCGATGGCTTTGCCAGCTCGTTTGTGGCGACACCAAATGCCCCAGGGCAGGAGGAGGCGGTGCGGCCGCTGCCTCCAAGCTGCACCCGGGCTGATGCGGCGCAGATCCAGGCTGAGCTCCCGGCCGGCGCAGAGCCCCCGGCACCGGTAGAGTAGAGCTGTCCCAAAAGCAACTTTCCCAAAAGCTGTGGGAAGCAGGGAAAAACGGAAACAGCTGGCTCACCTGGGCCTCATTTCCATAGGAAACCAGGCTGAAGATGGCATGGAAACATTGAGAGAAACTTTTTTCTATTTAATATCTCACATTTACATGAATGTACTGATGAAAAGGCATAATAATGACATGAACTCCATAAGCCAACAGATGAGACAAATCAGCACTCACACTGGAAAATTATGAAGGACAGAGAAAACAGAGACAAGACAAACATCCCTATGCCTTTGGACTCTTAGCAGCCCATTTCTGTAGTGACACATGATTTAACACTCCTTCTCAGTTTCAGCACATACAGATAATATGTTTTTAGAGGGAACTATTTCACCTAATTTTTTAATATTTGACATACATTGACTCATTTGCAGTTAAGTCAATTTTTATTATACTTAAGTTTCTATTTTTTAAAAAAACAAATAATAATCTTGGAATTTGAAAGAATGGTACTGGGTTCATGATATTCTGAGCTCAGAAACTTAATAGTCTTGAAATACAGAATTAACATTTAAGAAAAACCGTATCTGTATTTACTCTTGAGGAAAGCAGAGTAATATACGGTATTCTACTTTGAATCTACTCACAATTCAGAATAAAAGAATCAACATTTGGCCCTCAAAGCAATTCTCTCAAGTCAATAACAAGTCTACTCTCAAAACCTGCAGTAACATGATCCAGAATCCCCATCCCTGCAAACACAAGTACAAGGGAAGGAAATACAGTTCTATTAAACTAAGTACAATGAGATTTTTCACTAGAAGTTAAATGGATTGCATAAACAGTCTTTTCTGCAACTGATCTATTACAAAAGAGATATGGGAGATAAAGAATGTAGGCAAGATGTCCCACCTCTGACTGGCTGAAAAATCTCAAAGAACAACAAACTCCTCCATCACTCTTTATCATACCATTAGAAGGTTCCAAGTTTCAAGAACTGAAACGCAATTAAAGTTCTTTTAATGCAAGGGAAGGTGCATAAGAAAAATACCCAGGACTATGAGGAGAAAATAAACTTACACGTTATGGAAGATGAGACACAGCACACAGAAAAAAAAAACGTAATGCAGAGAGAGAGAAATCCCCCACACAGTGGCACAGAAGGTTCACAGCATCACAGAGTATCCTGACTTGGAAAGAACCCACAAGGATCATCAAAGTCCAAGTACTGGCACTCTGCAGGGCTTCCCAAGAGTCCATAGATGCATGTATCTGAGAGCATTGTTCAAACGCTTCTTAGGTTCAGACAGGTTTGGTGCTATGACCACTTCCCTGGGGAGCCTGTTCTAATGCCCAGTCACCCTCTGGGTGAGGAGCCTTTTCCTGATATCCCACCTAAACCTCCCCAAACACAACTTCAGGCCACTGACACATCTTCTGGCAGGCCTGCCGAACAGCCGGGCACTTTTACTTTCGCTTCTACACCTCTCGGGGAGAATGTTTTGCTGCCAGACTTGCAGGAACGCGCTTTCCACCGCGAAACAGAGGCCTATAGACAAGGCACTAAATATAAAAAGACTCCTTCGCTACCACCCCAATCCCCGCTCGCAGCTCTCCCGCAGCCCGGGCCCTTTCCCGGATGGGACCCGCAGCTCGGGAACAGCAGCTTCCTGTCCTCTCCGGCCTCCCTCTCCCCGAGCTCTCAGGCACCGCCACCCGAGCCTTCCCTATCCGAGCCCCACGGCCCCTCTGCCTCCGGAACCCCCCTCCCCTTGCCCCTGCCAGGGCCCTGTACCCTCCTCCCGCCGTCCCCGACACCCCTTCCTCACACACACCCCGGCACCGCCCTCCCGTCCCGTCGGTGCCCGCGGTACCTGTGCCCGGTGCCGACATGGGCCCGCCCGGCGCCGCCGCCGCCGCCGCCGCCGCCTCCTTCTCCTCCTCCGCCCCTCCGAGGTCCCCAAGCGCTTCTCCCCTCACGGTGGCCAGGCCTCCTCCGCGCTGCCCGACCCGCGGCGCAGCCCCGACCGAGCCCGCCGCGCCCGGCCCGCCACGCCCGGGCGCGAAGGGAGGAGCGGCGCCGCTTGACGGCGGCAGAGCAGCGGCTGCGGGCGGCGCGGAGCGGCGCTTCCCGAGGGGCGGGGGTTAGGCAGCGCGCAGGGCAGCCCCGCGCGGGGTCCTGGCGGCGGACGGGTTACCGGGAGCGCGGAGGCGGAAGAGGAACGGGAATGAGAGTGGGGATGGAAGAGGAAAAAGGTTCTGCCCCGCGTCCCTCACAGCGGCGGGGAAGGGGGAAATAGCCTCTGAATGTCGCTTCCTTGGTGGCCCCAGCGCACGACTCGGCTTGTGGCCCCGCGTGACGTCACTGCAGTGACGTGTCTGTGCCCGCCAGGCGTCACGGCAGCCGTCGTGTCGCGGGTGGGGCCCTCAGGTGTCACTGTGATAAAACATTGGGGCGAGAGTGTCTGAACACCAAATTACTGCCTAAGAGGTAGTTTAATGGGCGTGCATGATTGTGCCCAGTTCTGTGCTCCTCTGTACAAGGGAGATAAGGAACTGCTGCAGAAGGTCCAGCGGAGCCACAGAGATGAGGAGGCCTCTGGAGCGTCTCTCCTGTGAGGAGAGACTGCGGGAGCTGGGCCTGTTCAGTCTGGAGAAGAGAAGACTGAGAGGGGATTTCATGAATGCAAGTAAATATCTCTAAGGCAGGTGCCAAGAGGATGGTACCACGTTCTTCTCAGTGCTGCTGAGTAACAGAGCAATGGACATAAAACTTAAGAGATTTCACCTTAAATGAGGAAGAACTTCTTTACATTGAGGGTGGCAAAGCACTGGGACAGGCTGCTCTCAGAGTCTCCCTCTCTGGAGACATTCACAACCCACCTGGCTGTGTTCCTCTGTCACCTGCTCCAGGTGACCCTACCTTGGCAGGAGGGCTGGACCGGATGATCTCCGGAGGTCCCTTCCAAACCCACCCATTCAGTCATTCTGTGATTCTGTCACTGGGTGTGTTTTCTAGTCTAAATTTGGTCTCTCTGCCCTTCTGCCCAGTCAGTGTTTCTCCTGGACATCTGAGGATATTTTACAGTGGTGAATTTAGTGGCACAAAACTCCCAGATTTGTTGGAAAGGCTCTCTACCTGCGCGTCTGGGCACAGCATCACCTCTTGGGCAGCTCTAAAGCTGCCTAAGCTGGAAAAAGCTGGCACAGCCCAGATCTGCAGAGTGAGAATCTGGTGTTTATTTTACATTTTGAATCTAGGTTCTGACAGAAGCTTTTTCTTTAGGTTGGGAAAACCTTTACAGCCCTCTGGGCTTAGAACAAGCCTTCAGCAATATTAGACTGTGACAGCAGGCACAGGCCTGGGTGCGCATAATGAGACTGTTCAGCTGTTAAAATTGTTTTTGATTCAGAGGCAAGAGCTGGCCCCAAGAGAAGACACTGTTTATTGATGCAGAGCTTTAGGTGTGTTCTGCCAACTGGTACAGGACTAGACAGGTTGTTTTTTTTTTCCCAGGGAAGAGCTCTCCTCCCTGCTGTTTAACCTCATTGCTCATTTTGCAGACATGTCTAAAAATCTCTTTCTGGAAAAGTTTGAAAGGATGGACTCGTGCTTCACATCATTCACATTTCCCTGCTCACAAAGATCTCATTTGCTTGCCAGAATATCTTAAACTACCAAGTTGATTAAACTGATTCACTGGAGTGGAGAAGATCTCTGGCAGAACATAGTAAAAAGGGAAAGAGAAAATCTATGGTAGTGTTGGCACTTTATTTTCCAAAGGCATCAATCCTTGGCCTGTCAATGAGTGCCTTTGGATTACTCTTTTTAGGGGGAATTTGATTATACTTGGGTTAAGTATCAGTGGCACTGGCATTACATGAAGAGATGTTGGCTTATTTCCTTTTGAAGTTCAGTGTTTCTGCCCTTTCCAACATGAATAAAAAGCACAATCACTATGGTTTTGAAAGGAAAGCAAAAGCTCCTTCTGTGTTTATACCACACTCCCACATCTACAATTATGTTGGAGCTCTCTCTTGTAAAGGCCATGCAAGCAAATCTTGTTTTACCTTTGGTATCTCAGAAAACTTTTCCTTCTAACATACCTGTTCCATTTGTGCACATACCAATCAAGCTTTTTTACTCATTTACCAAAACCAAAACCAGGTAGACGTTGTTTCCTGAATCTCAGACATAAAGCATGTCTTTTTTTTGTAATTCCTGAAACTCTTCCCAATTTTTTTTATGTTTCCTCAATTACTGGCATCAAACTTGCACACAGTATTCAAATTGTGCCAAATACTAGCCTAATGTAGAATCTGTAGGTGTCCTCTATATTTCCTTGTAGCCAAATCCAGCAAATTGTCTTATTTTCTGAGTGAGTGGATATTCACATAATTTTTTAGACCCATCTACTTTTTTCTCATTATTTTTGGAGATTTTTATAGCCTCTGTTTCCTGGAAAGGAGCTACATTTTAGTGCACATACTCTTTCAATGTGTGCAAGCTTTCACCTCATCCTGTTAAAATAAGTCATGTTTGCTTATCTCCATCTTGACTCTCAGATTGAAGGTAACCTCTCTTCACCACTTACCTCCAGGTGACAAACTTCATCAGCACTCAAGGTGTGGGCAGCTTTTTTGGGTTGATCTAATTACTGAAGTACCAAGGGGGGATAATTCCTTTAGATATATTCCCACTGCTGTTGATTTTCTATTCTGCCAAGTAGTCAGACACTTACTATTTAGTATGTACAGTCTTGGTTGTGGAGAATTTCTAGGTTTTTTTAGTGAGAGCATTATGTACTACTGAGTCAACCTCACACAGGAGCCTTCTCTAGGACAGGCTTTGTGTCAGAAGAGCCAGGCTGGGAGAGTCACTTTTCCTACACCCTCAGCAGTGGTGTTTCTGCTGGCACAGGTGCCACCTTCTCACATTTAGACATGAACCAAAGGCAAAAAAAAAACTTTCCTTGACCTAGATATAGCTACAGCAATGCTTTAGCCACATCTAATCATGTTCTGCTCAAGATGATTATGTTGGAAAATCTGTGGAGTACTTAAAATCTTTATTATCTGGATTTTTATTCACATAAAAACCCTAAAAAGTTGACTTGATGAGATATATATTTCATAAACACCTGCTTAGACTTTATTAAACCTTTATCAAGTGAACTTATATATACAAATATTCAATTAGTTGCCTGAGATCCACATTGTGTGACTGAAACATCTCATTGGAGAAACTGGAACATTTTTATTGTTCAAACCTATTCCTATCAGTGCTAATTGGGAAATATTCAACTATCTGCCTATTTGATTCAAAGCAAAACCACATTGATATCTGCTGTTTGACAGGTATTTGCTTAAGAACTGTGGAAAAATGTTTCATCATCCTGCAGTCTGCCTGCAACATTTTTCTTTTCCCCAGGCAGAGAATGGAAATATTTAACTGTTATCAACATTTTCTCCCTCTCCACTGTCAGCTTCAGAAAAATCACATAATCTGGCAGCATTATTTTCAAGGTTCCTTTGTTCTAATGGAAAAAATGGATATTCACAACCACATTTCTACTACACTTTACTGTATAGGCCACATGTCCACTGTCCTTCTGTCGCTGTATCCTTTTGCCCTCCTTGCTGCATAAAAGGTCAGTTATTTTTATATTTTTCTCCCAAGCTGGGTTTTATAAATATGCATATTTATAAACCATACAGGCCTCAAGGAACACAAATGGCCCCTCTGCAAGAACTGTGAATATCATAAAATCCCAGACCAGCTGGGGTGTTTGAACTGATTTAGTTCCAAAATCCAGTTCCACCTGTTCCAAAGGCAAATACCATGGTTTGATTTGGACAAAAAATGCTATTTGACTTCCTCATTGTGAAGGCAACAGGAGCACAACCAAGCCTACAGAAAGGGAACTTGCCAGTACCCCAGACTTGCATTCATACAAAGTTTACAGAATCACAGAAAAGTTGAGATTGGAAGGGACATTTAAAGATTATCTGGTGTAACTCCCTGCCATGGGCAGGGACACCTTCCACTGTTCTAGGTTGATCAGCGCTTCATCCAACCTGTCCTTGGGCACATCCTCAGGTGGGGCATCCACAACTTCCCTGCACAATCTGTTCTTGTACTTTACCATGCTCACAGCAAAGAACATCCTCCTAATCCTAATCTAAACCTACACTCTCTTGGTTTGAAGCCATTAATCCTGGTTTTATCACTACATGCTCTTGTAAAAATTCTGTCTCCATCTTTTCTTGACTCCCTTCAGGTACTAGAAGGCTGCAATTAAGTCACCTGGAACCCTTCTCTTCTGCAGGCTGAACAATCCCAATTCTCGTAGCCTTTCTTCATAGGAATGGTGCTCCATCTCTCTAATCATCTTGGTGGCCTCCTCTGGATACGCTCTAACAGGTCCATGTCCCTCCTAAGTTGAGGACCCCAGAGCTGGATTCAGCACTGCAGATGGGGGTTTCCCCAGAGTAGAGTTGGAAGGGACCTCTGGAGATCATCCAGTCCAACCTCCCTGCCAAGGCAGGTGACACAGGAACACAACCAGGTGGGTTGTGAATGATGTTCCACAACATCCCTGAGCAGCCTGTCCGAGTGTTCTGCCAGTCTCAAAATTTCTTCCTCGTGTTGAGGTGAAACTTCTTTCTTGTGAATGGAATATTATTTAATGGCCATAAAACTTGGGTTTTGTTTTATGGCCATTGCTCCTGGTCCTCTCTCTGGGTACAACTGAAAAAAGTCTGGCACCAACTTCATGGCACCCACCTTTAAGACAGTTACATGCATTTATGAAATCCCCTCCCAGTTTTCTCCGGGCTGAACAGGCCCAGCTCCTGCAGTGTCTCCTCACAGGAAAGATGCTCCAGAGGCCTCCTCATCTCTGTTGTAACTCCGTTGGACCTTCTGCATTAACTCCTTGTCTCCCTTGTGCTGAGGAGCCCGGCACAGAACCGGGCACAGCGCTCCGGACCGCCTCGCTGGAGCCCAGAACATCGTGTGCCTTCCCGTTCCGTTCGGCACTGCAGGAGCCCCCGAGGGCCCCGCTGCGGGCACCGCCCCCGGGGCTCGGGGCGGGTCCGGGGGCGGTGGCGGCGGGGGCAGCGCGGCCATGGCCATGGCGGCCCTGGCGGGGGCTCGGGCCTTTCGCTGCGCGCTCTGCCGGGGCGGCCCGAGGCGCTGGTACCGCACCGAGCGCGGCGTCTACGGCTACAAACCGCGGAAGGCGGCGGGCGGGCGGGCGGAGGAGCAGCGCGGTGCCGGCAGAGCAGGTCGGACAGCGCCGGGGCCGCGCCGGGCAGAGGGAGCGCGGCGGGGGCTGCCCCGGAGCGGGGCCCGGGCATGGAGCGGGCGCTCTGAGGTGTTGTGTGTGGTGTGCGGAGCGCGGAGCAGACCCGCTCCGAGAGCTCTTGGTTGTGGTTTCTGCGAGCCTGCGGTGCCTGGCCCCGCTCCACGGGCAGAAGCGGCTGTGAGAGCACGGACTGCAGAAGTTTCCTCAGCGATGGGCTCTCGAAGAGTTCTGCTGCTCATGGAAGTACCTCTGCCATGATCCTGTCATTTTGCTTTTATATCATGGTGCTTGAACTAGCCGAACTGAGGGTGGTGAGGCACTGAACAAGTTGTCCAGGGAGGTTGTGGATGCCCCAACCCTGTCAGTGTTCAAAGCCAGATGGGATAAAACTTTGAGCAGCCTGGTTTAGTGGGAGTTGTCCCTACCCACGGTGGGGGGGTTGGGACGGGACGGTCTAAAAGGTCCCTTCCAACCCTTAACATTCTAGGATTCCATGCTTAAATACAGGTAACTCTCTCGTGTAGCAATCCTGTGTTGCTTTTAACTCTGTTTTACAGTGCAGAAATGTGATTTCAAGGAGAAAACCCTTCTAGGTAGGAGTGTGGTCCTTGCATTAATTTTACTCTGGCGACTCTGGTAGGAGTTAAGCTGTTTGTCCAGAAGCAGGAGTGAAACCAGTTTGTAGCTCCTGTGTGACCAAGGCCAGTCACAAAGTAGCCTCTTTGTTAATGATTAATATATTTTTATGTAACATTTTAAAAATTGCTTCTAAAGGGCCTCCTTGCTGAGAGCTTCGTGGGTGCTGTTAGCCTTTTGTCTGGGTTGCGTCCCTCTGTTGTAGAACCCAGTAGAGAAAAGGGCCTGTTTTGAATGGGCTGACTGTGTGATTGTAATGGCTGGAGCAGAGTGTCGGCAATAGAAATGCAAGTGTCAGAGAAATAACCTTGTGATATGGTCTGAGAATTTCACTGTTTTGGAAAACAAAAGCCTTCACATCTGACTACTGTCAGTGCTGCATTTTTACCAGGATGAAAACCACTACATTATAAGCTGGTTCATGCCATTAATTTGTAGCAGGTTGTGCTTGCAGTATATTCTATTGTTTGCAGTTTATCAGCCTGGTCTGTGGCTGTTCTCAGTGACAGTAATGTATGTGGGACCTCTCAGCTGGTCAAATTCTGCCCATGTCAATAATTTTTACCACATTTGGCTCAGCACATGCTCTTGTCTCCTGCAGACAGACTTCGGGGTTTTTTTTGAGGTCATGGGACCTGAATTATTGTTAAGACCCAATCCTCCTGTCATTCCAGCAAGGAACAAGGACTCATAAGTGATAGGATTGAGTTGGCTTAGGAAATAAGACTATACACAAGTAATGTGCTGATCTTGACTTGGATGAACCTGTTTGTAGGGGTTTTGGGTCACCACTGTGGTAGAGCAGTTTGAAGCAAAATGAAGTAACATTGCATATGTTTACAGGAGCCTAACATAGGATGGGAACTGTGGGGGAAATCTAGAGTGTATTTGCTTGAAAACTGAATGGGGGAGCAGATTTAGAAGTTTGCTGATGGGAGCAGTTGTGGGGTAATAAGGTAGAAACAACTGCATAGAAAAGCTCTTTCCAGCCAGAACCTTGATGGTTGCCAGCAGACAAAGCATTCCTGTGTTGGTGCTGTAAGTGGATTTGATCTGAGCATGTGTGTAATACTGTTCTGCTTTCTTTTTGGTTTTAGTTGACCATGCTCTTGCTCGTTTAATAACTGCCTATGCTGAACATGGCCACAAAGCAGCCAAAATAAACCCACTGTTTGCCGGCCGAGCTGTTATGAACATGGTACCTGAAATCCAAGAGCTGGCTGAAGTTCTTCAGGGTCCTCTCATTACTACAGGTCAGTCCACAGCCTTATCACATCAAATTCTGTTCATGGGTGATTTATTAAGGGGCTGTGGCCTCTGTGGAAGAGTAAGATATTGAGTGGTGGCTCAATCAGTGATGAAAACTGTTGGACAGAAAATTGTCAACTTCAGCATACATGTCTGTTGCAGAAATCATAGTGCAGTGAGAGGCTGCTTTCTAGCATCTTTGGAAACCATGAAAATTTGTACTTTGTCTTACAACTACTGAGGTTAAACATTAATTTATTGTGTTACTGTAACATTCTATGATTTACCATAATACTTAACACTGTAGTGAAGGTTTGAAAGTATAGGGGCAGAAGTCAAGAATTGCCATTTCTTGGCTCTCTTAGAGTCTTACTGTGTCCTTAAACAAAGGTGAGGGTCTCTCATTGCTTTATTTTCTCCAAAACAGGCTTTAGTGCTTCCCCCTTCTTCCCCAAAGCGACTAAAAATATTTATTTCCCACCAGGACTTATAAACATGGGAAAAGAGGAGGCTTCTGTAGAGGATGTGATGGCTTATCTTGACCATATATACTGCGGGCATATTTCCATAGAAACAAGCCAGCTTCCGACTTTGGAGGAGAGAGAATGGTTTGCTAAAAGGTTTGAAGAGCTGAAGCAAGAAGCATTTACACCTGAAGAGAAGAAGCACTTGTGCAAACTGATGTTGGAGTCCCAGGTACTTTGTTCCCTGTTACTAGATTGTAATAGTCATGGAGTCTGTCATGGATCTTTTACTATTCTGGACATGATTCATGCAGAAAAAGAACAACCACTGTCCTGTAAGGCTTTGACAGTGTACAGGAGGAAGAAGTAAAAGGTTTTGCCTGAAGCAGTGCAATGCAGGAATCTCATTGGGGTTTGTTGCTGAATTTACTTACCAGCCATTACTGAAATAATGATGCTATAAATCCATGAATAATCAGTCTTCAAAAGTGAGATACTCTTAGATGAATGATTGTGTAGCTCAAATGTTACTGATGGGAGCACAAGGTTGAGCAGAGCTCTGTGAAATCTTGTGCTCTGGCTTAGCTGTTCAGTGTTTTCTGCTCACCCTCATGTTGATCTGTTTTACTGTCCTTAAAGTATGCTGTCCCTCAAGTTTTTGGAAGAACAAATCAGAGCTGGACTGAGGTGTTATCATATAACACTTGCAGATAGGGTGCCTTTTAGCAAGGAACCTTTGTTCAATGCCTTCTATAAGGAAGTGAAATATTTATGGACTTTTGAAATGTATAGAGAAAATTTATTCCAATACTTCAGTACTTTGAAAAGTTTTAATCTTTTCCCCTTTTCTTCCCATGTTATCCTGAAGGATTGAAAAGTAGAAGAGCAGGATCTGTGAAGGTTGGAAAGGTAGAAGAGCAGGATCTGTGAAGGTTGGAAAGGTAGAAGAGCAGGATCTGTGAAAGCATCCCTGTTTCCAGTTTTCCAAGTGGAAGGAATGTTAAATGTAATATTTACCAATTACTAAGCGGAAGTATATGGCCCACTTTGTATTTTTTGTCACCTCTTTGGCAGTCAGAGGAATTTGATGGTGACACAGGAGGTTGATATTGGGATCCTGATGGGGTACTTTAATTTCAATATGACCAGAACTATACCTGTAGAATTTAACCCTGACAGAAAAAAACTACATTTATATGTGATTAATTTTGTATACATTATTCCTTAGAACTGAATATTTCTCAGCTAGCAGTTGGCTCAGATCTTTGGTTGTGGCTTAGTCTTCCCTTCTCAGTTACAGACTTCATTAGGTTTTTGTCTTCAGTTGCAAAAATTATAGAAGTTTCCAGTGCTTCCAAAACTTTTAGACTTAAAAGTCACTTATTAGAGCTTTCTAGGAGGAGGTGAATGGAGTGAAGTGAGAAGAAAATGAAGTAAATACAGATTAATTTATTTTTCTTCTCTCAAGCATTCTACATATGTAATAAGGACTGTACCTACTGTAAATCAAAATGAAACACTGCTTTTGCTAGCACTTTGTATCTCAAGATCATTGCAGTTTATAGTGTAAAAGAACACCATTCCTAAATTTCCACCTAAAACAGGTAAACTACCCAGGAATTTTTAAGTTAGTCTTGTGTTACAGTTCTTCTTGAAGTACCTTCCATGTGAGACAGAGAAAGTTTGGTCCTCAGTGTAGCATTTTTCTGCTTAGAGCTGATTTTTTACAGTCGTCATAGTTTCTGGTCTCAGACTGTGTGGGTAGAGATTGTGCTGAGACTTTCCAGGGGTATGTTTAGATTTGTATGCCTCAAGGCTATAAGCATAAATTATATTTCAATTTTATAAACAGAAGACTGCTGCTTAAAATAGCCTAATACTGAAGTTGTCCTGTTTTTAATAGGAGTTTGATCACTTCTTGGCCACCAAGTTTGCCACAGTGAAGCGATATGGTGGTGAAGGTGCAGAAAGCATGATGGGCTTCTTCCATGAGCTGTTCAAGATGTGTGCGTACAGTGGGGTCACGGATATCATCATTGGAATGCCTCATCGGGGAAGGCTTAATCTGCTTGCGGGCTTACTTCAGCTTCCTCCTGAGGTAAGAGATTTATAATCTCATGGGCAGTTTCAGTAAAATAAACCCCTGAAAGTTTGCCATGTTGTAAATGCTGGAGTAATAAAATGTTACCTGTGTGAGAGTGTTCTCCCTTCCTATCAACACTTCGGTGAACTGTCTGCAGGAGACTGCTAACTCTAATGGAGGGGTTTATGTACTGTTACTTAGAAGCATCTTTGCAATTTCAGGAGTAGGAGAGTGTTTTTCTTTCAATATGTCAGTGAATCAGAAAAGGGCTTTAACCCTTTTTCCATGCAGCTCATGTTCCGCAAGATGCGTGGTTTGAGTGAGTTCCCAGAGAATTCAGCAGCCATTGGGGACGTTCTCTCTCACCTGACCTCTTCAGTAGATCTGGACTTCGGCTCCCACAGACCTGTGCATGTCACCTTGCTCCCCAACCCCTCACACTTAGAAGCCATCAACCCAGTGGCTGTGGGCAAGACACGAGCCAGGCAACAGACGCTGCTTGATGGTGATTACTCCCTGGAGAGTTCTGCACAGCCTGGGGACAAAGTTATTTGCCTGCAGGTATTTTGCTCACATATTGTAATTTATATTTGTAAGACTTGTTGGACTAGAAAGTGAACAGGAATGTACATAAAAATATCAAACAAAACTGAGTTAATGTATGGTGTCAAGATCTGGGATCTTCTTTATGGGGAAAGAGGAGGGCAAAGATTTCTAGGTGGAGTTTGTGATGATGCTGGCATTAAATAATTGCACTTCTGAGATTTCTGAATAACTGATTCTGATACCTCCCTTTATTTTAATAATATTCTGTATTGACTGCCATGTGTGCCTTTCCTCACTTCTGCATTTAAACTGCCTCTGGAAGCCTTCTTTCAAATTAATAGGTTCGGAGAAGAGCTGTCAACAAGGCTGCAAAATGCTCAGGAGGATTTAGAATTTTGTCATTTTGTCATAGGACTGTTGAAGACTGCTGGAATTAGCTTTTGCTCCTTGAACTGACTTGTATAGCTGTAGAAGCAGTCCTAAACAGTTCCTTAATAATTTTTTTCCTCTTGATTGACTTCAACTTGGAAAAGCAAGTGAGTTGAACTCTAAACGTTTTAAAGCCAGGAGTGAAAACAAGTTGGGCAGAAATGTTCTCTAAAGTGTAACAAACATTGAGGAAGTTAGATGTAGGAGTGAAAATGTATTTCAGTTAAAAAAAAATGTTTTGCTTCCTTCTGGAAAGGTGTGGATATTGTGAAAAAGCAACATGAGAATACAAAATATTCTGGGCATGTTTGGGTTCATAGTTTTTATTAAAAAAAATTCTTTAGATCTCACAAGTACAGCCAACTTTTGCTGTACAACGTGTCTCCATCTTTCAGTGCAGTTGCGTCTTAGTTTGAGAAGATACTATTGTTTCTTTCTCATAATGGTAGATCCTCACCATGTAGTAATAAAACTGCTATGACTCTTTAAACAAAGATTCTTCAGGATAAATGGACCCGCCCCGCCCCCCCCCTCCCCCCAAGACAAATTTCACTTCTTAGGATTTATGTGGGTAAGTGGTACAGAGTATTGTATAGCAGAGAGGAGAAACCTTTGATTCTGTGCTAAACGCCTCCATGTTAGCAAACTGATTCAAAGTATTCCTAAAAGGAAGAAAATGTATCATGTAACCTGAGCAACATTACCTGTGATTGTATCTTTCAGAGGTACACAAGTGAGATTGAATATAGGCAACTTTTTAGTTGTAACTGTTAACTGCTCTCATTGGATTGATTGAGAAGATGTGGAAGCAGGCATCTTGTGTTTCAGAAACTTGGTTTGGGAGTTTACCTTCGAACTTCCTGTTTTTAAAGTGCTTTCTCTTGCAAAATATGAGTAGATGCTATGAACTCTGAATTGAGATTTACACTAGCATTTTTTCTTCCACAAGCCCCAGTACCAGAGCTTGAGAGGAGAATGAGTAAAGATCAGTTAAGGTGCCATTGTCAATGGTGAGCTTCATTATCCAGGGTATGAAGAATTTATAAGGATTATAAAACTCTTCTTGGTTAACTACCATGGACATCTCTGCTGGAGAGTGGTTTATTTTTCACTTTCTCACATACCTTAACTCCACTTCCTGGACATCAGTCAACTACTGATGTTTATGATTTGAAATGAAATCTGAGAGCAAGATCTCCCAGAAGTAAATTCCACCCCCAGGGTCACTATTTGGTGAACTAAACTTGATGATGACATTGCTTTTATCTTTTTGCTAATGCAGCCCAGAAAAGAACATGCCCTAGCAAAAACTGTCTCCATCTTTTTGGTAGGATGAGTAAAATCCTACCTGCACCACAGGAATAGAATCATCTGGGGTTTGAGATGCATATCTCTTGTGTAGTTGGATAGTCACACTGTCTTTAGGCTTTAATGCTTTGAGACGTGCTAAAGGCCATGAAGTTTTCT
The DNA here is from genome assembly GCF_030490865.1 of Poecile atricapillus. NCBI lineage: Eukaryota > Metazoa > Chordata > Aves > Passeriformes > Paridae > Poecile > Poecile atricapillus. The sequence goes on from NC_081288.1 coordinate 6,578,228, forward strand.
CAGATGTTTTAGGGTCTTCACTCAAATGCTATCACCGAGATATGTAGCCTTCTTAGGCAGCAGAAGGAACCAGGAGGGAAAAGTGAAAACCCAACACTTCAGGAACGAGTGTAGCATGGTAAGGGATAGAGTGGGGATGCTGTCTTATCTCTCTTGGAGTAGTTACCTTTCTTTTGCTGTGATACCTCTTAAAAATCTGTATTAGAATGGTATAAAACCCAATGCTGCTGTTTCACTGGTTGATTGCACCTCTGATATCTTGCATTTGTGTATTTGCATAAGTCTCTTAAGGCTTGAAACCACTATTCCATAGCTAGAAAGTAGAACTGTCATCTGTTTTCATTAAGGAAGTACATCAATCTGCACAGTGATTTCGACCTGCAAATGCTTGAGTCTGCATTCTGAGGAAACTGTGGTCATATTCATCAATGGAGAACTGTCTCCAATTTCAAAATATTGAAATGCTAGATGATATTCACTCCAGTACCTCTAGCCTTTTTTGGAAACCTGGGTTGGATATCACAATATTCTCCCTTCCCCTTCTGAACTATGTTTTTATTTGCAACATTTATTTACTATTGCTATTTTTGAAATGTAACTAAGAACTTAGGTTTTATTTACTTCTGAAAGTTTTTCTTTGTTTTTAAGTGCTTCCATTTGGTTAATTTTCCACTTGTTTTTCTGTTTGTGTCTGTTTGGTAAAGTGGAAATGGGCACAAGTCTCAGTTCCCCAGCACTCAACTTCAGCAAAGGTGTAGTGAATGCTGTGGTGAGCAGCTCCCTTTGTTCAGGGGTCAGTGGCTTGCCTCTGACTGCTGCAGCTTTGCCATAGCCAGGAAATTTGGAGTCACCTGAACACTGGTGGGTCTCTTTTAAGAGATTATAGGTCAGCTCCAGGTAGGGATTGCATCAGGCATTCATGTACATATGTTGGCTGCTATGACCTCATGTTAGTGATAAGGCTACATAAACTCTCAAGTCATGGAAACAGTATTCTGAGAGGGATTAAGAAGTGGATCCAGCTGGAACTGTATCTGTTCCATGTACCCAATTTAGAAGGCCTTACTTAATAAGTGAGTTATGGTTTTGATTTTGCTGTTCCTCCAGTGTTTCCTAATGAGATTTTTCCATCTTCTTCCCTCATGTAGGTTCATGGTGATGCTGCTTTCTCTGGGCAAGGGATTGTTCCTGAAACACTTACCCTCTCTAATCTACCACATTTCAGAGTTGGTGGGAGCATCCATTTGATTGTTAATAACCAGCTGGGCTATACAACTCCTCCAGAGAGAGGAAGGTCATCCCTGTACTGCAGTGACATTGGTAGGTAGGGTTGAATCACAAGGAAGACTGCCTGTTGTGTCAGAAAGGATTTTTAACTCTAGTGTAAGCTGTGCAATAAACTTTTTATAGCAACTGCCTGTCAGCCCTAGGGAGAGATTATTATAACTCCAGTTTCATGGTGGAGTAGGAAAAAAAATTATTATAATGATAACAATTATAATTATTTTATAATTATTTAATTATAATAATAAATAAAATATACAAAAATGTTAATAATAATGTATAAATATAAAAATAGGTAATTTTTTATAATTTATGTATATAAATATATATGAATAAAGTAATAATTATTTTATTATTTCCTCCAGCAATTCAGATGCTATAAATATGCCCTCCCCTATCTGCTTTATAGCAAAGACTAAATATCAAGGGAGAATCTTGTCACATTTGTACAGGATGTGATAAAATAATTGCAAGATTTCTGTGAAATATTTATTTCTTTATAACTCAGTTTCTGTCATATTATTGACAGCTTTTACAAAGGTATTGCCATGGAGTGTATAACATTTATTTTAAATAGATTTTGTTAAATTTCATAGAAATCATCCCAGTGTGTTTTCTGAGCAAAATTTTTAGGTGAGATATTTCTCTATTTTTGCTGTTTTGTTTGTTGTCATGTGAGCCTGTTGAGCTTTCAGTTTCAGATGGAGCGCAAGACCTTTCTATGCCTGACCTAGAAGCTTTGTTTTGGACTGATCTTTCTTAGTGATAAACAGATGTATTATCAGTAAGATCAGAGACATAGTAGCTAGTTATCTTGTATATGTCTCCAATAAGTAAAAATATACTTTTGTATGCTTTTGACCTGACATCAGGTGTTTGTCTTATGGTTTCATCAAACCAAACAAGTAGATTCATTAGATCTGGTAAGGTAGATAGCATATGTTAATACTGTTTTCCCTGGGCTGGTTTTGTATTATGGATTGTTTTTATTTCGGTTTGGCTTTTTGCCTTAGTTTTCCTTTCTTCTGACCTGTCAGTGAAGAGGGGATGCTTTAGTAATTTGCTAGGGACGGAAAATTGACATGAGCCAGGAATGGCAGAAGTATCTTAGTTTCCCAGAATTTGGACAGATAAAATACAAGAGGAGCACTGTTACTTGCACCCAAATTGTCATACAGAAGCTGTATTTCTCGTTATTTCTCCATAATAATGGAGAAAGTTGCTTTTGGTCTGTATGAATTCATAGTAGTGATAGCTTAGGATAAGAAGGAAATAAAACTCAATTTCTGTTTGAAAGAGAAGCAATCAAGTAGTTCTCTCCCAGTTCCTGTGCACTACCAGATTAATATGATGCAGGAACTGTATATAAAAAGTCCTCTGGGAACAAAGTGCGTGTAAAGAAGTTGTGCTCAAACTAACAAATACAATGAGTTGGGATAATTGCATGTTCTCTCAGGCAAGATTCCTCTCCTTACCCCAGATCTCATCACAAAGAGTATATTTTTAAAATTTGTTATTATTATAATTACTTATGGGCTGTCTGTAGTTTCAGCAGAGCAGGTGTGTGTCTGCTTTCTTTGGAAGGGGTTGGGTGTGATTGCTGTTGTGTTTTGAATTCCTGGGCAGGTAAAATTATTGGATGTGCAGTTATCCATGTGAATGGGGATGATCCTGAGGAAGTTGTCCGTGCCACACGACTGGCTGTGGAGTACCAGCGCCAGTTCCGCAGGGATGTCATTGTGGACTTGCTGTGCTACAGACAGTGGGGCCACAACGAGCTTGATGAGCCCTTCTTCACCAACCCCAGCATGTACAAAATCATCAGGTAAGGGTTGCAGCACGAAAATATGTCTGCACCACCTCAAGTCTTGCTGCTGCAATAGAAGTCTCTGTGTGAAATACTTTGATGTATCCACAGGTCTTTATGTAAGGTGCAGCTACACTGTCAGCAGCCCTTAGGTACAGTGTGATACTGTAATATCTTACTGATAATAAGATGTTAATGAGCAATCATTACTGTTGGCTCTTGAATGTGTGGCTTGGTGCTTTTTGGAGAGCAATCTTGGACATAGCTCTTAGATTTCAAATTTGTGACCGCCAGTTATCAGAAGGCAAAGCTTCCTTCTGTGTGCCAAGGGGAAGCGTGCATGATGTGGGAGAATGGGCAGGAAGCCAGCATGATGTTTGTCTTGTCTTTGCCTGGTCCTGCTACTTCCAGTGGGGGCTCATATTTATCAGCATTTAAATGCATTCAGATTCCATCCTTATCGCTGAAGAAAAACACACGAAAATTCACCTGCCAGTCAATTCTGGTATTTTAGGTGAAGTGTTTATGGAATGGTTGTCTTGATTCTCTCCAATGCAGAAATCCTACTATGAATTTCTCTGAAGAAAATATGCATGGTAGCACAGAGGGTTTTTTTTTTATCTGTAACTGCCAACTATATCACTTTTTATTTTACTTTTGTAATAAAGGACTATAAAACATATCTCTAAGAGAACTGTTATCTTTCTGAAATGCCAGGAAAGTGAACTTCATGCAAATAAGCACCAGGACACAATTTATATGAGTTTTCCATGGTACCTGACTGTAGTAAGGTGGTATGTCCTTGTTCTCCTGTGACTCTGATTTTAGGCTTAATATCTCTGTGGTTTGATTTCCTCCCTGGCAGATCCCGTAAGAGTATCCCAGACACATACGCAGAACACCTCATGGCTGCTGGGCTCATGACTGAGGCTGAAGTGTCTGAGATAAAGACCACGTACTATTCTAAGCTGAATGATCACCTTGCCAACATGACTTCGTACAACCCACCTCCTACCAACCTGCAGGCTCACTGGGAAGGCTTCGTGGAGCCTTCTGCCAAAATCACCACCTGGGACACGGGGATGCCTGTGCCTCTCCTGCAGTTCATTGGAGTCAAGTCTGTGGAGGTGCCCGAAGAACTCCAGATGCACAGCCATCTCCTGAAGACCTATGCACAGGTGAGTAGAGCATCATGATACTTCTGATCCCATGGCTCAAAGGTACAACCTGTTATAGGAAAAAGTCTAAACAAAGCAGGGTTGCCAGTTAGAGAATAGCATGGTATTCTCTAGGAAAAACAGCTCACTCTGTTTCAAGGCTGAGATGATGTCATTTGTCCTCCAGTTTTGAAGAAGGCTTCTTCCCCCAGGTATAACCATGTACTTTAGTTTGTTATTTCAACAATATTTTATTGCAATGAAGAAAAAAACTTACAGAAAATACAGTTTGTTGTTCTTACAAATAGAAAGAAACTATTATGATAACTTACTAACATTTATATAGCTGGTAATTAGAAGAAGTACTTTGTGAAGGAATGACTCAGGAACCTGGCAATAGTGTACACAGTTTCTAAAGCCAGCAGTGAGTGTTTTAGGACTTATTTATATAAACACTAGACAGCACATGGCCTACTTTGACAGCCAGGGTTTGATAGCTCCCAAGTTGGTTTTTGGTTTGGCTAGGTTTGGGGTTTGTGAATGTTTCCCTTTGATGGATGATGAGTGTGTGCAGGTGTCCCCTTGGCAGCCAGAGAGAGGCTGTGAGTTGAGTATTTCAGAATACATCAGTATGTTTTTGTCTTCCCAGCCCAAGGCAAGAACTCCACAGCTCAGTTTGATCATTTGTCTGCAGTTCTGCAGGCCAGAACAGGGAAGAATTCTGGAGACTGAAATACTTACACCTGGTATCTTTCATCACTGCTAACCAGACAGACCAGAAGTCTGTCAAGACTACACTCTGTGCTGTGCTAAGATTTTTAATATTTTTAGACTAGGATTAATTCATCAGTCCACAGTTTGTTGACTGGGAGGTGAACACATGGATCACCTATGGTTCTGTGGTCCTCAGGCAACCTTCTTCAGGATGTGCTGAAATAAGACCCTGTATTCTAGACCAGCCTAAGATGGCTGCAGGAATATAGCATTTCTCTCCATAGTGTGTTGTTTTTTTCCTAGCTTCTATTATTAGTCTGTACCACCAAAAGAGCTACAGATGGAGAAAGACAAAATAGTATTTTTTTCTTGTTCTTTATTTGCTTAGTCAAGAGTTCAAAAAATGGAGGAAGGAAAAAAGCTGGACTGGGCAACAGCTGAAACTTTAGCATTTGGTTCTCTGCTGAGCCAAGGTAAGAGGCAACTAGAAACCAGACAGTAAAATATTTTTGCTTTAATGTCAATAAAGGATAACATTAGATTTCTTAGGTGTTTCTAAGTAAAAAAATTGTCAAAGTTATACATCATAACAATTTGCATGGTCTAAGAGAAGGTAAATATGAATCCTATGTGTCACTAATACTTGTAGACTGAGTCTTAAATATCTTCAAAGAACTGTAGTTCCCTCTCACTCCCCAAAAACATTTGTGTATAGAGCTGAGCACATGAGCAGTGCAGCTGACATCAGTGAGGCTCCCAAGTACTTTGCGTGCTTTATGCTATTTCTTCTCCCTCCTCTCTAGCCTGAATTCAAATCTCCATTTACATATGATACAGAATGCACATTTTTTGCAGTTTGCTTCAGTAAATTGAACCATTTTACCCAAAATAATGTCAGAGCATCTGTGTGCTTCAGAGTTGGAGCTGTTGCTGGTTAAGAATTGCATCTCAGATTTAATGCTGCTGATGAGGGGAAATCCAAAAAGAGATATAACAAGAGATACAATTATTTCCTGCATGTTCTCTTTTTACATGACTTGCTGATCTGGTGTTGTGTTTATTGCTTGCCAAGGGTTTAATATCAGACTAAGTGGACAAGATGTTGGCAGAGGAACTTTCAGCCAACGACACGCAATGTTGGTTTGCCAAGAGACAGATGATACCTACATTCCTCTGAATCACATGTCCCCAGAGCAGAAGGGTTTCCTAGAGGTAGGTTCTATGGTCCACAAGTCCACATTCTTCAAATCATGAAACAATTTGCATTTTTTTGAAGCTGCTGAGATGTATGTAGACATAATGTATATTCTGGCAAACCCCAGATAAAGGGACATAAAAACTCTCAGGGCATCCCTATTCTTTGTTGTTACAAATTACAACTTTAACATGGAGGTTTGCTTTTGCTTGAAAGATCAAATATTATTCTTTTCCCCTCAGTGCTTTCATTCAAAAGCAAAAAATCAGTGCCTATCAATTGCCTTTAGGAGTGTGTGTTCTCAGCACTGATTGCCTGGTTCCAACTCTTCTTAACCCTTGGTTGTTTCCTTCCTCATCCACCCCTCCCAACAATTTCCTTTTGTTAGGTGAGTAATAGTCCCTTGTCTGAAGAAGCTGTGCTTGGTTTTGAATATGGAATGAGTATTGAGAGCCCTAAGCTACTGCCAATTTGGGAAGCTCAATTTGGAGACTTCTTTAATGGAGCCCAGATAATATTTGACACTTTCATCTCTGGAGGTGAGTGTACAACAAACTGATATATTTAAGAATTAATCATTTGTATTATGCACATTTTTAGAAAATCCTTCCTCTTTCAAGTAAAAGGGCAACATGTGCAAAGGATTCTGTTTTCTCAAGGAGTCCTATGAGCTTGCCTGTGAGGTCCTGACTTCTGCGCAGCTTTTCTCAGGAGACAGTACATCTAAAATGAAAGACTCCTTGGCAGAGTACAGTCATTACAAAAGAACAATTAATTATACTAATGGCCTTTCTCCCCCCACATACATTTTACTGTGTGTATATATGGTTGATAGCTTTATAGGCTGTACCTTTCCTTCATGAAGCATCTGAAAAATTCCTTAAACAATAGAGAAGGAAAATAGTGATTTATTTAAAAAACACAAACAAAAAACCCCACAACACCACCTTCCGAAGTTTGACTCTAACGTGTTTTCTGAGTGCTCAGATATAAAACCTCTGTAGTCAAAGATGGAAATTCAGAGGCCCCCTTATCGCACCCAAACTCTGGATTTGACTGTAATCTCTTGTATAGTGCATGAGCTTTGGCAGAGCTCAGGGGAACAAGCACTGCTGTTAGCCAGGGCTGGCTTACAGGATGCTGCTAGGATCACACCTGCAGAGGTGAAGTTTTAAAATTTCACTGTGTCATGTGCTCCATGTGGACACTTAAAGCTTCTGGGACCCCAGAACTACCTGATGATTTCAGAAACTTCACATCACCTTACACATGTTATTTCACTGTAATGAACCTCAGCGCAAAATTCCAGCAGCATATTTCAGGCTTGTGATTTAATGATGTGGAAATTGGCTATTCTTTTTCCTGAGTCGTTTGTACAAAGTAATGTGTTCTGTGGCTTTATGTCCTGTGGCAATCATCCTTTCCTTCCTTCTCATTCTATGTTTCTAGGTGAGGCTAAATGGCTTCTGCAGAGTGGGATAGTAATTCTTCTTCCCCATGGCTATGATGGTGCAGGCCCTGAGCACTCATCCTGCCGGATGGAACGGTTCTTACAGGTACCCACCACACCCCTTAGGGTCACACATCCCCAGCACAGCACTGGCAGTCAGTGCTCTGGGAGCTGTGCTGCAGTGTGCTCCAAGAAGGCTCCAAGAAATTCAGACACAATCTTACCAGTTAAATGCTAAACCCATTTCTTCTCTGAAGTTGTTCCTCTTTTGAATTTGGATATTTACTGAGCTGTTCCTGTACAGGTCAGTGTGCCTTGTGTGCCTGGGTTCTTTCTTGCGTATTGGTCTCACTGCTTGCTTTTGACAAGGTATCACTATGTTCCCCCTGTACAGATGTGTGACAGCTCAGAAGAGGGAGTTGATGGTGACCAGGTCAACATGTCAGTTGTGCATCCCACTACCCCAGCACAGTATTTCCATTTACTCCGGCGACAAATGGTCCGAAACTTCAGGAAACCTCTCATTGTTGCTTCTCCCAAAGTGTTACTCAGGCTCCCAGTAAGCTGAAAAATGTCCTTATTCTTTCTTTTTTTTCTCTTTATCCTCTTTTGTGTTCTCTTCCCCTCTTTCTTCTTCCTCTGTGTTCTCTGATTGCTGTTTTTGGGTCAAATGAGTGGAATTTTGCCTGTTTGGGATAAAACAGGTTGAAGATTAAAGCTGGGTGGAGATGAGCTAGAAGTAGGGCTCATTCTTGGCCTGATAGTGTTCTTGGGAAACTTATCATTCCAGTTTTCACTGGGAATAGGAATATGAGGGAGAGGGAAGACTGTGTATTTTGTGCTTACCAAAACCCTCTCTCAGTGTTCTTTCTGACTCTGTCCTGAGGGAAAGCCAGCCAGATTTGGTAACTTCCAACTCTTCCCCCATGTAGGCTGCTGTATCAAGTTTTGAAGAAATGGCCCCAGGGACAACATTCAAGCCTGTCATTGGTGACTCCTCAGTAGATCCTAAAAGGTAGCTCTGCTTTCTTAGAAGAGAAGCTCAAAAGAGATGTCCTGTCCCTTTCTCCTACCCAACAGCTCAAATTTGAGGTGCTATGACAGAGGCAACTTTGAGGGGAAAATGTTTTATGGTGAGCGACTGGTTAGTTTTACTTCCTCTCCTTTTCCTCCGGTAACTGTTGGTAGTTACCACATCTGTCTGCAAAACAGTGGAGTGTTTAGGCTGTCACTCCTTGGCCTCACAGGGAGTTTGTGACTGTAGTTACTAACCTGATGGATCCTATTCTGCACCATGTCCATTAGCTGACAGTCACTGGAGCAGCTGTAATATGAATCATAGAATCATAGATTTGTTTAGATTGGAGAAGACCCTTAAGATCATTAAGTTCAATCTTAGCCCAGCACTGCCAAGTCCACCACTAAACCATGTCCCAAGTGTCACATCTGGACATTTAAATACCTCCAGGATGGTGAGTCCACGACTGCCCTGGGAGGCCTGTTCAAGTGCTTGACCCTTTCAGTGAAGAAATTTTTCCTGACATCCAATCTAAATCCCCTCTGATGGAACTTGAAGTTGTTTCCTCCTGTCCTGTTGTCTGTTACCTGAGAGATGAACAGGCTACAACCTGTCAGGAAGTTGTAGAGCATGAAAAGGCACCTCCTGAGCTTCCTTTTCCCCAGGCTGAGGCCTCCAAGCTCCCTCAGCTGCTTCTCACAGGACTTGTGCTCCAGACCCTTCGCCAGCTCCATTCCCTTCTCTGGATAGGCTCCAGTGCCTCAGTCTTTCTTGTCATTGTGGCCCAAAACTGAATCCAGAGCTCTGGATCCAGAATTCTGAATCCAGAATTATTGTTCTATGGCTGGAATGCCTGAACTGATGAGGTGGGGCAATAATAGAGTGTGTGTGTACATCTCTCTCCTTTCAGGTATTACAGTGAATCCTGTTCACAGCAACCAATTCAGCCTTAATTTTTTCCCCTTATCTGCTCCTTGCCCCTGAAGTACCCAAGTCTGAGCCTCCTTCCTCTTCACTTCCTGACCCTCAATCAAAAGGCTGGAAGTACCTTAGCATCTTGGGGTTTTTAAGTGGGATGGTGAAGCACAAAGGGTATAGTTTATCTTATTGCTTTTTCCAGTAAGATGAGGCAGCCAAGACCTCTGTGATTGCACAAGGGTGTAATGTCTCTCCAGCAGGCTGTCCTGCTTTGGCAGGGCAGAGAATGTCCTCTGGAGGGACTTCTCTCCCTCTGGTTTATTTTCTACAGAGATTGCAGAGAGTACTAGCTTTGACTGGCTGTTTAATTGTTAATAGTTAAAGCTAAGAGAGCTCAATACCATTGTATGGTAACTTTCCCAGAATTGGTGAAGAAACAGGACCTCTAGCATACCGTGCCCAAAGGTTAGTTTGCCAACTGTTGGAGGGAGTGGGAGGGATGGGAAGGCAGAGAAGAGAAAAGATGGTCTAGGGAAGCAATTTAGCTTTATAAAGTTGTCTTTGAAGTGTGACTGGTTTTTTTTTGTTGGAAATGTGAAGCTGTTCTGCATCAAGTTTCTGTAAAACACTAAACTTGGAAATATTCTTACTTTTTTTTAGTGTCACCCAAGTGGTGCTGTGTTCTGGGAAGCATTACTATGCTCTGGTGAAGCAAAGAGAAACACTGGGAGAGAAGCAGCACAGCACAGCTATTCTGAGACTTGAAGAGCTCTGTCCTTTCCCCCTAGAAGCTCTACAGCAAGAGTTGAGCAAATACAGCCATGCAAAAGGTCAGCCAGGCTTCTACCTTTGTGTTTCCAGGCTCTTTGAAATACTGAACTAAATCTGCTTTCTACCTTTTAAGATGAAGAGCTGTAGTGGCTTTTTCCTCTTTCTTCTCCCCCTCATAGATACACATGTTTCTGGAGTGAGATGTTTCAGAAATGTTTATTGTGTTAAAAGAACTTTTCTCTCTGCTATTGTTAGCTTCCGAGAAGCAGCACTGAAAATCAGAGCAAACCATTTGAGATATTTTTTGTACTGGTCTTTGCAGTCCAGTTCTTTTAGAAGCTTTTGAAAACAGCAGTAGAAAAGCAGAATATACACACAGTATACCCTAATGGTGGACATACTTTGGGTTTGAATTCAGTTCTGACCTGCAAGGGAATTGAGTCTGGCATGCCTTCATTTCAGAGGTAGTGCCAAGACAAAAAAACTAGAGGTGCTACAAAAACAAAAACCTAATTTTCTTTTTCTGCTGAAAAGATAAATATGTATGTTTGTTATGTACCCTTATCCTTCCTTTAGTCTTCATCTGGAGTCAGGAAGAACCACAGAACATGGGTCCATGGTCCTTTGTGTCTCCACGGTTTGAAAAACAGCTGGGGCTTAAGGTAAGATGTCCCCAGGTGTTTTAGTCTTTAAAATGAAGTTTGAAGTTCTCCTTGAATGTGAAACTCTATGGTGCTTACAACAAAAAACCTAATCCTGATGCCTAAACTAAATGTGGGTTCTAATTTTAGTTACTTCTCCTCTTTATAGCATCGCTGGTTAAGAGCAGGACTGAGGTTTTATTTTACATGGTGTTCAGTCAAGGTAGACAGGATAATGAAAGATTTCAAGTAGGGGGAGTAGGAGGAGAATGCAAAGGTGCCATTTGCTGTGGCAGGTCGTGCAGTGTAATGCTCTTGGAGCCATGGTCTTTGGGAGATGGGGGATAACTTCCTGCATTACTTCCAGCTGGGACTGCCCAGTTATCTGACAGCAGATACCACTGTGGCATCAGGACCTCGAGATGTGAGTCTGTCTTTCATGAATTATTTCTCCACAACTCAACTTTCAGCTCCGTCTTGTGAGCAGACCTCCTCTACCAGCCCCAGCAGTTGGCATTGGAACCCTCCACAACAAGCAGCAGGAAGATGTTCTGACCCACACATTTATCTAAGTTTTCAATGGATGGACTGCTCCTGATGTCAGTCATGTTTAGTGCCTCCTCCTGTGAAGAACAAAAGCCAGATCCTTAAGACTCTTAGTTGTCCAAAATGGAAAAAAAAAAAAAAAAAAAAAAAAAAAGAAGGTGGAATAAGTTTGGTAATGATGAAGAAATTATTTTCGTGTTAGGGAATACCTAACAATGAGAAGTGCCTGTTACTCCTGATACTTCTTGTTCTCTTATACAATTTTCTACAAAATGTCTTTATAAAGTTAAAAATCCAGTCCAGAGGACAGATTGGTGAGGTGACTGTGGAATACCTTGTATCTTGCTGCTTATTTGCAGTTGACAGTTTCCTGGGATGGTGTGTATGTGGAAACATTAGTACTGCTTGATCAAATAAATCCTTCCCCGTGCCTGGGAATGAGCCATTTCTATAGCAGAATGTTGTGGATTATCTCTTTTTTCTTTCCTTGAGGGCCAGGAATGCAATCTCTTGTGGCTGTTGGGGCTCTTCTCAGTGCATGAGTTGTTAAAGCAGGATTCCCCTTTGGGAGACCATGCAGGATGGCTCCTGAAGCTTCAGGCACCACTGTTTTTCTCCCCCAGAGGGTGAGAAATCCCAAGGGATGGTTTCAGCACAGCTGTCATCTGGAGAAAGGAAAGAAATCAGTCTTTATTGGGAAACAAAGGATAAAGAACCAAAACATTAAGTGGGAGAATAATGAAGACAAGTGGAAGACAGGCATCCCAGGCTGACCCCAGTGTTGACTGCCCCACAGCAGCATTCTGCCATCACAGGATTTCTCCCAGCATTTTTCCTTTAGTGGTTTCAGGGTGAAACCTGAGGGTGGCACCTCCCTGCTCTTCTCATTTACCTGTGCAACCAATGCTTGAGTAATCTAAACTCACTGTGAGCCAGAGATATTTCTGAAAAGAAACCAGTGGGGTTTAACCAGATCCAGCACTTGCAGATAGAAAGTCATGGTAGTTGAGAAAAACCAGATCATAGGCAGGGCATGCATTGGGGAGACAGCTCCCAAAATAATCTTTGCAGCCTGCTTTAATATTTCATCCTAGTTAATTCACATATTCATTCATTCATTCATTAGCTCCATATGACCCAGAAGTTACCTCTGTAACCTCTGTTCTGTGATGTTTCACATCACTGCTTCAGTAAATCCATCACAGCAACATGAAATCATGTTTCTTCCACTTTGCTCTAGCAAACTGCAAAACCTCCTGCACATCCTGAACAGCTTTATCTAATCAAGGCATATTCTGCTTGAAATTTCTGCTGATAAGTAGAAAAATGAGGCTTGAAGAGTAACATTGCTTTGGCTGCAGCTGTAGCCAAGGAGGTTGTAGAGTGCAATCACCAGCCTTGACTGCACACTGATGATTACATAAACCCACAGTTTTCCCACTATGACAGTGCACACAAGGAAAGAACAGACCCCGTGTTTTGAGTTTCACGTGGCCCAAACCCGTCCTTGTTACACACCATTCCCACAAAGGCTGTGCAGGTCTGGTTATCCAACCAAATAAAGGATGCTCAAGTGTTCCAACCCTGCTTGATCCTCCTGGTGGGAGACAAAGCTATTTCTGTAGTGCTGCTTGCCTCAATGCCCCCAGCCCCACTGGTGTGCCATGGAGCTCCCCAGGGATCCTGGGGTAGGAAGGGAGAGCTTGAGCACAGCTTTCCTCAGTCAGCTGATACAGACTGCCTGCAGAACACTGCTCTTGTGTGATGGATAACAGCTCCCAGGAGCAAGGCAAAGCACTTGCTGACTGAGGGGTTAACACCATTTCTCTCAGCAACTTTGGATGCACACAAGGCTGTTTTCCATCTGTGCGCCTGGCTCTTCTCTGCATGCCGGCTGGGACATCCCTGCACAGTGCTGGATTGCTTTTGCTTTGGGCTAAAGAGAAGCAAAAATTAGAACCATAGAATATCCTGAGTTGGAAGGGACCCACAAGGATTGAGTCCAGCTCCTGGCCCTGCACAGGACAGCCCAAGAGTCACACCATGTGCTTGAGATGCTACACAGGTTGAGTGAGTGGGTACCAGAGCAGGTCCCAGTCCTTGGACAGGAAATTCTGCCAGTCATTAACACAAGGAGAAGTGAGACTTTATGTGCTGTTAGATAGCAAGGAGCTAACTAGAAAGAGAGTTACAGCATTTGTGCATAGTGGCATGTCAGGATTTTCAGAGAGAAGTGCAAGACCAGAAGGAAAAAAAGTAAAGGCATTGAAGGAACGAGCTGTTAGGTTGAGCAGTTTATTAAAGGCAGCAAAAGCTCTCAGAAAGAAAACACACCAGAAAAACAAACATATTAAAACAAGTATTTTAGTAACAGTAATGTTAGTTTAGATTTAAAAAATACTGTGATTTAAGTAGATAATAATAGATTAGATTTAAAAAATAAAGTTCTGAACACAGTAGTATTTTGAATAAACAAAGAAAACAATACTGCATTTTTATTTTTTTGCTTTTGTTACTGAAGAAGGTGACGTAGAAACATTTGTTCAGCACACCTGAAGTGGTGCATCTGTGTCAGTATGGACTGAAGAAACCTACTGGACCTTTTATCAATCCCCAAAACAGTGGCCAGTGGCTTAGAGACGAGAGGGTTTGCTAACAAAACCTGTAATTTAATGAACTCCTCAGAAAAGTATGGCTAAAAATCTGAACAAAGGGTGATTATAATAAACTTCCTGAAGCTTAGCTACTAACCCAGCTATTATTTGGAGATTATGATCTACAAGTACACTGCCAGGCCCATTAATTATGGGCATTTGTCAGACTTTAAAAGAACTTTAAAAGGTGAAGGTAATAGTTATGGAGTTGCTCATTAATATTTGTTAAATTATGAGTTTATAAAACTGGAAGAAAAAACTTTTCTAAGCTCTTTCAGATAAGGAAAGCTATTGAACAAAGTTGTTTAGGTACTGTAGCAAGGTCTTGGCTAAGAGGATTTCTTAGGGAATGCAAAGTGCAATCCAAAATATAGATTGAAAGTTTTGGAAGAGCCCTAATGCTTCACACATTTCACATTCTCTTTTGGTAACTTAGCCTAATACAGGAAGAATTCAAGCTTGTGTATCAGATCAATTATACAGAAAGAATATGTACTATTTTTAATTTTCATATCTAAATCTTGCAGTAAATTCTGATGATCCTGCTTTTGTAGACCACTCGCTATTTTATCTGGGAGCTCTGTAAGTGTAATACTTGTTTTGGTGATTGTGGGATGATATTGGAATAGGTTTTCAGGTTCATTTCAGAGAATCACAGAATCACAAAATTCCAATTTCCAATTAGGTTGGAAAAGACTTCCAAAACCGTTGAGTCCAATGTATGGCTGATCAGCACCTTGTCAACCAGACCATGGCACTGAGTGCCACACACAGGTTTCATTAATCACCCACAGGGACAGTGACTCCACCACCTCCCTGGGCAGTCCATTCCAATGTCGAATCACCCTTTATGTGAAGAAATTCCTACCGACGTCCAATTTAACCCTCCCCTGGTGCACCTTGAGGCCATGTCATCCTGTTGCTGGTTAGCCAGGAGCAGAGCCCGACCCCCACCTGGCTACACCCTCCTGTCAGGGAGCTCTAGAGAGTGATAGCGTCAGCCCGAGCCTCCTTTTCTCCAGGATGAACAATCCCAACTCCCTCAGATGATCCCCATGGGACTTGTGCTTCAGACCCTTTCCCAGCTCTCTTGCCCTTCTCTGGACATGCTCCAATGTCCCTATGTCCTTTCGCCCCTTGAAATTAACACATCCGTCTATCAGTACGAGTGGATTGGGCTGTTAACAAAACACTTCGGTACCAAACCGTGCTTTTCACCTGCCACTGCTGTGCCAGCAACATGACAGAAACGCCGGAGCTCCCGCGGCCGGGGTGAGTGAGGGGCGGGCAGTTTCCCGCGCTCGGGCGGGGCTGAGGTGTGGCGGTGAGGGCCGTGCCCGCCCCTCGCGCCGCGCGGAGCACTCCGGGAGCGCGGTCCTTCACCGCGCCGGCTGCCCGCCCTCAGCCTGATCCCGCCGCGGCGGCCACCGCTGCCCGCCGATCCCGCCGCTCCGGCTCCCCTCGCCTGGGGAAGGGCGCGGGGGGCGCTCCGTGAGGGCGGTACCGCCGTGTCCCCCCGGGCGGGGAGGGACGGCCCGTCCGCAGCGCGCGTCACGTGACAGCGGCGACAGCGACGGTGACAGCGCTGGGACCGCGGCCGGGCCGCCACCGCCATGGGCAGTGAGTGCGGACACAGCCGGGAGGGAGCGGGCCGGGACCCGGGGTGGGGGACAGCGGCCCCGGGCAGCGCGGGGAGAACGTGGCCGGTGGCCCGTGACTGGTGATGAGGCTCCGGGTGCCGCCGCAGGCAGGGCCGGGGGTGCCGAGCAACCGCTCCCCGCACAGGGTCGGTGCTGCCGGGCACGGCGTGAGGCCGGATACTGCTTCGTGGTGGGATGTCCTGTTCCACTCCAGCCCTACTACAGATATATACACACTATATACTCTGTAAAAACGTATGTAGCATATATACCCTATCTACTCAGACATATGTGTATATTAGTGTCTAAAGGGCGGGTGTCAAGAGGATGGACCAGGCTCTGCTCACTGATGCCACCCAATAGAACAAGAGGCAGCGGGCAGAAACTGATGCCCAGGATCTTCCACCTGAACATGAGGAAGATCTTCAGTCCTGTGCAGTGACGGAGCACTGGAGCAGATTGTCCAGGGAGGCTGTGGAGTCTCCCTCACTGGAGATATTCCAGAACTTTCTGGACACAACCCTGTGCCATGTGCTGTGGGATGGCCCTGCTTGAGCAGGGAGGTCGGAGCAGATGAGCCACTGTGGTCCCTTCCAGCCTGACCCATTTCATGATGCTCAGATATCTTGTTCATGGCAGAGGTGTGCCAGCCTCTGTGGAGTGAGGTGCACCTTCCAACGAGCTGTGTGAGGGCTTGGGATAAATAGAGGAGACATATATCACATTAGAGTGTAAGTGTAACATGGCACTGCAACCAAAGTGTTACTTTCAGTGTAATAAATGCATTCCGCAGTGTAATAAATGCATTCTCATTGAAAATGAACCAATGGTGGTTTTTTATGCCTGTCCTGGTGTGTCAGGGCTGGGAATAATGTTCAAGTTTTGGAGGGCAAATTCCCCACCAAGCACATATGCTTTGATTTTTCTTTTTTTTTTTTTTTTTTTTCTAAATCGATTTCATTTTTTCCCCCAGAAGAAGAGCTCAAACTGTTGAATTTTTCTGTGTTTTAAAGGGGAAACTGAGAAGAGAGATGTATTAAAAGCTAAAAATAAAATCCCCTGAAGTTCCAATTAGAATAAGTGTTCCACTTATTTAAATTACAATTTCTAAACATCTTTTAGCAATTGAATTATTTTTTCAGCTAAATACTTCAGTAAACACAAGATTCTAATCTCTTCATGGATACCTTTTGATGTCAGTATCATTCTGTGTTTAACTAGCACAGACTGATACTAGGTCATTTATTTTTAGATGGAATACAATTCAGTTCACTTCTGGTGATACATACAGCACCACTTCTCTAAAATTATTCCAGCTGTGGAAAAAAGAATGGGCCAAATCTGGTTAGAACAAGAATTAGAACAATCCTATTTCACATTTTTGCCCTGTTTTCAGCTGTTTTAAGAAGAGGGTATTAGTTTTCAGACAGCTTTGGAAGCTAAATAAAGTTCTGTGAAGTTTTATGAATTCATAAATATTTGTTAATATATTTTTCTCTCTTCTTTTGTTTGTTTTTCTGGAACAGTAAAATTTTTAGAAGTTATTAAGCCATTCTGTGCAGTGTTACCTGAAATCCAGAAACCGGAAAGAAAAGTGAGTACCACATTATGTTCTTACTTTTATTAGTTCACAGAGGAGGGAATATTGTCATATTCTAGTCCAGGCCCCAATATAAATACATACAGTGGGCCCCAAAGTAGAACATACTCTTTGGAGCAGGGGAAACCCATGTCAAGGTAAAACATTACTGTGATGATGAATTCTGGGCACCCTTCTGGTAAGTTGTTCCCTTTGGTAATTATGCTAACTGATTTTTAAAAAAAATCTAAATTCTAGACTAAGTTTATTTAGTTTCAGCTCTATACTAGGACAGAGTCTTCAAGCTTTGTTTTCCTGTGGATCCCACTGTTGGCTTTGAGCTGGCTTGGAAATTATACTGTATTACTTGGTATATTACTTGGAAAAGGATTGTTCTGTAGATCAGGAAACACAGATTTAATTCTCCCCTTCCCACAAAGTATTTCCTACACCCATGGCTGTGTTTGACCTTGCTGAAGAGGGACAGTGGTCTGTGGTACAGTTCAGGTAATTGCCCAGTTCAGCTTCTGGATGTGACATTTCTCTTTGATATGAAATAAATGAACTCTCTTCATTTACAGCTGATCTCTCTAGTCCTCTAGCCCTTGAAACTCCTCCCATTTATTGGGTTTTTCTAGATTAAAAATAGGTAATTTCTACCAATCAGAAAGAGACCTGCCTCATCCAAAGAAAACCCCAACAAAACATCATTTTTGCTTTCAAAACTCAAGCAAGCACATATTGCCCATGTGACAATCTAATTAGAGTAACAAATTGACTTGTCATGACAATTGTCATGACTTCCATGAAAATTCCTTAAGAGCTAAATGTTGGTTTTTATATTCTTTAAAGCAAAAGCTTAACTGGGAACCTGACACCATCTCAGAGAATTCTCTTTGGTTAATGAGAGGTTCCCAAAGGTTAGGACTAGATGCAGACGTGTTTGTGCCAGTGACTGTAGCTGAGCCTGCCAAATTGAATGGAGAAGATACAGTAAAAAATCTTGATTATGGCCCTCTGGAACTGATTTTTTAAAAAGACTGGATTTACCCCCTGGCTCATTGCTCCATTTAGTTGTTTTCCAGCATCTTTTAGCTTTAGGACAGGTTTCTAAACAGCTCATTTAGGTCAGTAAAAGGTGTTTCTAGAGCAGGAATCTCCAGAGCCAGACCCCCATGCTAAGGCTTGGATGCACCAGGTTTGGTTGGCAGGTGCCCATCTTCGTTTCTGCAGTGGGGAATCTTAGTGCAATTTTTTTGTGCTAATTTATGTCACATCTGTGATTAGTTGGTTACAGCCATCCTGTTCTTGTCTTGTGACATGAGTGAGAGGAGAAGGCTGACACAAACCTACAGATACTGATGTTTCTGTAAAGCTCACTGGTAGATGTTATTTGCCAGTGAGAAAGGGGGGCTTCATCTGTCCTTGTTGTCCATCAGCAGGTGAAGGATGCCAGAGAGGTGCCAAGATTCCTGTCCTGTCTATTTGGGTCACTTTGTCTTTACTGCTATTTAGGTCGCTGTCTAGACAATGGCTGCCAGTTGCCAGCTTGGTACAAATTTAAAGTGAAAATGTAATTTGGAACATCTTTCCTAGGCTGAAGAGCCCTTTGACCATTTTCAGCCATGTTCCTTGCTTCTGTGTAGTTTATCAAGTGATGTGTAACTACATGTAACATGTGACTAATTCTCTGTAATTTATCGATTTCTTGAAAGCTGTCAAAGGCAGATATGACCAGTAATGGTTTTAGTGGATTGGTTTAAGGCCAGGACAAGAAATTTAGATAACCAAATAGAAAAAGAAATTAATTTTCATTAAACATGTATTGGTTGTTAAGTGAAGATGATGTTTTGATTCAGTTGGGCTCTCACTGAATCATTTTGCCATTCTGATGGTTGATGAAGAAAGTGGTTTCTTCTGTCTCTAGGGAGTGTTGCTTTTGTGTTTTGGACAACAAAAGTGATTGCTACTTTTGTAGTTAGTAGAATGGGCTCATATTTCCCTCATGCACAGATTTGTTAAGTAGAACACATTGTTCAGAGCACCAAGATGATAATGCTCAAGTCCCTTCATTTTCACATGATTTAAGAAAAATGTCAAAGGAAGAAAATGTCCAATTGAATCAGATCAGATGGTGAAATTTACTGTGTCTGTGCTTGTTAGCATTTGCGGCTGGAATATTTTGGTACCATTCTGTATTTTGCCATTCCTGGCATATGGATTTGGATGACTCCTTTTTCTTTTTTGTCATCTTGACTTGTAGAGACTGTTGTCCCTGTGAATAACTGTGATTTGGGTGATACAGAATTCCTCTAATGCTCATGTTCACCACAGTTACAGAGCAATTTTACCAATTCACCAATGCCTCTGAAATCAAGTTTAACTGTGAGGCTGTGGAGATAATTTGGTTAAGCATTTTTGGTTTTAGAAGCCTGTGCTTAAAATCTGAAATTTGAAGTTCAGACTTGGTAAAGTGGGTCGGCACTGCACAAGCTGTCTAACACAAGCTATTGTTTGCATTTATTTGCTGTTGTCACTATTTTTCTTTTTATAACTGTGCTGTAAGTATTTTTAGCATCTGTCCTCAAAATTTTAAGACTGAGGCAGTAGCAGGAAATGAATTAGATTACCTGGATTATTTTGCTTCTAAGTGCATGGTTTCACTTACAATGATGTAGAATACATTCTGGGTTTTCTTTTGCTTGAGGACCTGTGCTGATGCTGCACTGATTTGTAGTTTTCTCATTTGTGGGTGCTCAGTACCTATTAAACCAGGGATTAATCCTTTTTCTTGTTACTTCTCCACAGGCAGATTCAGTGGTTGGAGGCAGAGAGCTCCAACCATTTCTGCTGTATCTCTCTTATGTGTTAGTTCATGTCATGTTTTAGTAGCTGCTGTACACTTGTCTGCAGTGAACACACTTAACCCTCAGGTTTACAGTCCCTGGAGGAGAGGTGGGAACTTGAACGTAACCCTGCATCTCCACTCTCTCTGCTCTCTTCAAGTGCATTTCTTTCTATCTCATGCTTTGAATAATCCTCTGGCTCAAACTTAAATCTTGTGATTCTTCTCTTCTTGCACCTGGCACTAATTAGAGGCACCTCAAATGTTGTGCCTTTGAGATTCTCTTCACTCAATTAATGGCTAGTGGTCATTGGTCTGGCATTCTTTTTAAAGTAATACATAACGTACATCAATAAAAATATTTTGAAGGAAAACAAAGAATATTTCAAAATCATTTTGTGGCGTATGTCCATGAATGTAATGATGAATTTAAATCTTCCTTAAACTTCCGTTTAAGAACTTAATTCTAAATATTTTAAATTTCTGTCAAAACTCGTGGTTTTTCTGGTTTTAATCACGTGTCTTTAGAACAGTTCAATCCATCTAAAAATTTTATAGTGTTTTAATTTAATAACTTCCAGGCTTACAAATCTTCTCTTGAAGCCTAGAGCACTAAATACTGAAGATAAGTTTTTTGCATTAATCTTTCATGTTTGGTCTGGTAAGTCCATGATTTTAGCCATGCTGTTGCTCTTCTGTAAATACCCACAGTATTAGAATACAGTAGATAAAATATATTCTAGTGACTGAATGTCTGCCAATCCCACATAAGTTACCTTTGTGTCTCGCTCTAAAATCTGAAATCATATTAAAAATAAATTCTAGTGAGGAGTGATGCTTTATGGTTTGGTATCTTTGCATTAAATTCTGAATGATTACAGCATTTAGTACTGTTGTGAGAGTGCAGTGGAAGTTCTACATACAGTTAGCATGTTCATGTCTCCACTCTGTTCTGTAGATCCAGTTCAGAGAGAAGGTACTATGGACAGCCATCACACTCTTCATTTTCTTAGTGTGCTGCCAGGTAGGTATTGATGTTGTCTGTGGTAAGAAAATGTGTGTTCTGTACATAAAAAGTACCCTGAAAGCATGAGACATTCTTGTTTCATGTGGGCCTACCAGTTTCAGTTTTTGTGTTAAAGTATTTAAAGTTCAGTTCAAAAAACCTGGTTCTCTGAAATAGTCTTTAGTGTTGATCATAGATGTGTTTAGAAACTAATGCTTTATATTTAGTCAGAAATGCATAACTTTTTTTCTTGTTACAAAGGCCTTATGAAATGATGATAGGGGCTGCAGGGCAAACAGCCAAGGTAATTATTTATTGAGCAGCATAAACAAACCGAGCAATACAATGTATTGTTTACCCTCTGTTCATAGCTACATTTAAATTTTAGCACTCACAAGCGTGAAAACTAAATCAAAATTTAGGAAAGTCTTTTTTAAAAAGACTTTACCAAATTCCTCTTCAACAAGCTGATGGATTGTAAAGATTGCAGGAAAATGTTTTTGTGAAGTGTTTAAGTTGACATTCAGAACTTGTTTTTTTGAATATCCTGGTAAAGTTGTTAACTAAAACCCTTCCAAAATGCCTGTCTTTGTAAACATTTATGTGATCTTTATTACTCATAGTTGTAGGCGTTCCTAGAACCTGTGCTTGGCTTGGAAACAGAGGAGGGTTTTTTTGTTTTTCTTTAAAGAATACTTGGATACTGAAGAAAATATGAATCCATGTATTACTTGATATACATTTTTTAGAATTTATAGACCTCTTGGAAGATTCAAAATTAACTGTACATTTCAGAATCAGGGTTTTTAGCTTATGTTTATTAATGCAGCCATTCCAGACTGCAGAGCAGTTGTTTAATTGTTTTTGATTTCTGCTCTGAAGGACTGTTTAAAGGCTAAAACCCAGCTCTTGTACTTATCTGTTTTTTGGAAGGAGGAAGTGGGACTGTTACTAGAGCTAGAAGAACATACAGTTTATCTGTTTACTAGCAGCTGGATGTATGCATAATTAGAATTTTGCATATATATATATATATCTATATATATATATATATATCTATATATGTGAGAGATTATAGTAGTTGAATAAGGAAAACAGATGGTGCAGACTAGAGTTTCCAGAAATTGATCTCTAAGATTGCCTGGATTCCTAATCTACTGTTTTGGTGATTAGGAAGAGTTTTAAAGAGCACAAAATCCCTCAATATTGACATATAGAATATTGTAAGTTTTGTATAAATGTCTCTAGTATTGACAGTTCCATTTGGGATATTTCAAAACATATTTCTGTCTCTAGAATTTCAATATTTTAACTTCTTCTTTATAGGGTTTTCTGCTTTTTCCTATGGAAGGGTCTTAGTTTAGTCCTTTGAATTATGCCTCAGTTGGAGAATTAAAAAAGATGCTGTCAATGCCTCTGGTGTAATTAAAAAAATTAACAGTGTAACAGTTGTATCATTACATGTTACAATTTTGTATTAGTGCATGATAATTGTGTGTGTCTGTTTAATGCTGTTGTGCACTTTGGCAGATCCCTTTGTTTGGAATCATGTCATCAGATTCTGCAGACCCCTTCTATTGGATGCGAGTCATTCTTGCATCAAACAGAGGTTGGTACTCACTTCTTTCTCTGTTTTCTATCGGGATAAACAGACCAAGATTAAAATAGTTGGCTGTTAAATTGCACACCACCCAGATGTCAGGTTGGAACACTTTGTAAAGTTCTTAACACAGATGGAATTGAAATTGGTACTTGAGCAGTGCTTCTTGTTAAGAATGGGATTTCTTTGAGGTGCAGATGAGATTAATATTGATTCACAAGTTTTGGGATGATTCCATTCAGGATTTTAGAGCAGTCTCTTTCTAACTAATATACGGAACATGGAATCTTCTGACTTTCCAGTTAGGAACTGCACTAATGTGTAGTTATGAGGGTGTTGATTAGGAAATGCTTCACCTGTGCACGTCAGTTATACTTCATAATAGTTTGGCTGTGTTATGGGTGATTAATTTTCTAGGTTGGAAAGCTAAAGGCAGAGATGATTAAGCATAAACTTTAGCAAAACCAAAGTAATGTATTTTAGAAGAGTAAAGTGGAACATGACCAAATGTGTAAGATTCAAACTAATTCTAGAAGTCTGAAACTTAAGATGGGTGACCAGTCATGCCTGACTCTAAATGAGGACACTGATCTCATCTGTAGCTTGGAAAATTGGCTGGAAGTAAGAAAATCACTGGAACCCTCTAATGTGAAGGTACTGCTTAGTTAGGAGTAGGAAATTTTGTTAAACCAGGGAAGATAGTAAGGTAAAGAAGTTTTCTAGCAGTGTATGATACTAAATATGCTGTCCACTACCCAAACAGAATGGTAACATTGGCCAAGAAAAGGCTAGAGAGACTGAAAGCAATAAAAAGCAAAAGTGGCAAAGTGACTTTTCACTTAAGTCCCCCGACTAGAAGTCATTGGAGGATGTGAGATGAATGCTGAAATTTTTGACATCCTAATTTTCTGGCTGCTTGGAGGAATAGAGATTTCCATGATGTAATATTTAACATGGAGACTCCAGGATACAAGTATGAAAGAACCAAATTATAATAATTACTTTAATGCTTTCCCTCTTTGAATTGTATATGTTTGGGAGTTGGTATCACACAGTGACACAGTGCCAGTGAGCTGGCAGAGTTAAGAACAGCTTTGTTTTAATAAGAACTAATTTAATCCTAAACTCTCAGCTATAGCCAGTGATTCCAAGGGCAGTGTTCTCATAAATTGTGGATCTGCAGCATATTTTTGTGGTCTGCAAAATTAAACTTTTGGAAAATGTGACATTGAAGCTCTGACAGAATAAACAACCAGGGACAAGATGCTGTCCAGGGAAAGGTTCCTTAAGGATATACCAAAAAGAGAGCTTCAGTGTGCATTGGCCTTCAGTGTTAGCATGGTTCCACAAAAATATTTGTAGTTAAAAGCACGTGGGTTTTCCATGCTGTCTTCAAAATGACAGGTTTTAACACAGCAGCTTTTTCTGAGGGCAAAATTGTTTTTCTTTTGTCATACCTACACAGGAGGATATATATTGGAAGCATTATTAGAAATATTCATTACAAGTCAGGAACCTTAGATCTAATGCTTTAGGAGAGTTGCTTGAATGACAATTGTTTTAATTTTTTTCTTTCCTAGGTACTTTGATGGAATTGGGTATCTCACCCATTGTGACATCAGGTTTGATCATGCAGCTGCTGGCAGGAGCAAAGATCATTGAAGTTGGTGATACTCCAAAAGACAGAGCCTTGTTCAATGGAGCTCAGAAATGTAAGCACTGTTCCAATTAAAATTACTGAGTGTGTTTTTATTTTTGGGAAAGCAGCCTGCCTAAGGGATACTAGATGTGAGATTTCTTTGGTAGGTGATTTCAAATTTTTTTAAAGGATTTGCTTTCTCTCTTGTTTTAGTATTTGGGATGATTATTACCATTGGGCAAGCCATTGTGTATGTTATGACTGGAATGTATGGAGATCCTGCTGAAATGGGTGCTGGAATTTGTCTTCTTATTATAATTCAGGTTTGTAAAGAGCTATTTTGTGTGTAACTGAGACTGTTTTGAGACAGTATAGCTGGAAGGAAAAATCTTTCTGTGTCTGGATGACTTCAATTTATTTATTTTTAATGCTGCAAAGCATCATTATTTGTATCTGTCTAGATATAAGAAATTCTAAATATTCCATAAAGGAGGAGGATGCTGGGATAGTTAATATCAAAAGTATTTCAGGTAGGAGTGGTGCTTAATTGAAAATGCAGGAATTGATGGACTTTAGAAATGTTGGCTGCTCTTCAGTGCTGTGGAGGAATTCTCAATAAATGGCACAGCTGGAGCTTTGAGATATTCTCCTGCAGAACAAAACAATAAATGCACAAACTTAAACATCTTTTTTAGAAAAAAAGTTATTACTGAGTAATTTGTTTGCTGTGTCTGCCCTGAAAATGGCACAGACCTCATTGCCAGATGAGATGTGCAGGCCTTGGTATGTGAGAGGTCAGAAACACTGCATGAATGACATGTAGATGAAAGACTTAATGATCAATCTTCAACATGATGAAAATACTGAAGCAGGGAATTAAAACACAGCTCTTGACTTGATTTATTCTTGTTTCTGCTCAGTTTTGTTTCTTTTCTCACAGCTGTTTGTAGCTGGTTTGATTGTGTTGCTGCTAGATGAGTTGCTACAGAAAGGTTATGGATTGGGGTCTGGTATTTCCCTGTTTATTGCTACCAATATCTGTGAAACAATTGTCTGGAAAGCTTTCAGTCCCACGACCATCAACACTGGCAGAGGTATGTGTGCTGTTACAGTCAGTCACAACATGTTTCAGTGGGTGTAAACTGCACATAAACTATCAGATGTTTATTGGATGGCATTTTAAAGAAAAAGTTCTAATGTGTGGTGATTGGCTCCTAAAGTCAATTGTCCAATTAACATTGAAGATGAAAATGTCTGACTTACATGGAGATTAATACAAGTTTTCCTTTGCTGATTTGAAGGGCAGCAGTTAAAATGGGACTTCAGGTCCCTTGAATGAAAATTTTTGCATTTCCAAACTGAGATCGTTTTGTTTTAGCATCAGTTAGTCCATGGAAATAGAGAAGATAGGAAATGCCGTACATTCAGGGGTGTTTTTTGTGATCCAGCTGTTGTTTGTGGATATGGGATGCTTTTGTAGTTGATGCCTCTGAATTACTGGCTGTTCTGAGACCCCTGGAATAGCACCTTAAGATACAGCATCAATAAATTAACTCGTTTACTACTTTCATTTGAGATCCTGAGCCATGCTTTTAGTTTTGTTTCATTTGAATTTAATTCTTAGTAGTTCTGTTGCATTTTTATTACTGTTTTTCTAAAAGCTATTTTTCACCTTGTTTATTACTTTTTCCTTCTGAACATCCTCCTGCTCCCAGAAAAGAAAGGAAGAGAGTATTCTTTCATGTGTGTGACTTTGATGTTTTTGTTGGCTTTTTTTTTGTTTTTCTAACCAGGAATAATGTTTTTTTAGATCATTCTACATTTCATAACCTAAAAAAGAGTCCTATGTTGTGACATATTTGTTATAACAGGATCCATGTCCTATAGTATCAGATTTTCTGTGTGTCATACATTTCCAAAAGAAAGATACTTTTTAAAAAAAATGTTTTTAATTTGGAGATTAACCTTTCTTCCATTTTTTTGCTTCATGCAGGAACAGAGTTTGAGGGTGCTGTGATTGCATTATTCCATCTCCTGGCCACACGAACTGACAAAGTCCGGGCTTTGCGGGAGGCTTTTTACCGACAGAATCTGCCCAATCTCATGAACCTGATTGCTACAGTGTTTGTGTTTGCTGTAGTCATCTATTTCCAGGTAAAAGTCCTCAGAGCAGCTCGGCAGAGGTAGAAGTGCATGTGGACCCTGGATGCTGCAGTCATTGGGAAAAGATGGGAAGGTTTAAGCCAGAGTAACTGAAATATCTCAGAGTAATGAACTCTTTTTATTCCAGTGTTGTTATTTCAGTAATTATTACCTCTGTGACAGTAAAGCCATAAATTTTTACAGCCCGGCCTTCTTGCAATCAGTGTGTAAATTCACATTCTGTGGAATGCCATACACTTGATGAGAATATTTTTAATAAAATGGATTCTGGTACTGCAGTGGTTGCATCATACCAATAATATTCTTAATATTCATCACTGACTGAAAAGAATAGTTTTGGACAGAGTTGGAGAACTTTGCTTCTTTGGGGCGTGTAGCTTACTGGTTTTCCCCTAATTTTCTTGAAACATTTAACTAGTGTTTCTTTTTAAATCTATGTATCTACTAAAATGAACACTAAAGGAGGATCCATACTGAGATTTTGGGGGTGGGGGAGGCTAAAATATGGTTTTGTAAATTTTTTTTTCAGTTATTAAATCTGAGTTTTGGGGGAAAAAAAACCCCAAAACGACAAGGTTTTCAAGTTCATGTGGCTTTTCTTGGGTTGACTCTAAAGATCGTGCCCCAGAAAACTACACAAGAGCCTGCTGGTAACTGGCTGGTTCAGTTGGAAGCATTACAGGCTTTTATCAACCCCTAATTTATAAAATGTATTTTACAGCAGTACCAGTTAGCAGATGAGAAACCATGTTTATGTGGAAAGAATGTAATACAACCAAGCAGTAATACTTTTAAATCCTTAAAATTTGTATTCCAGACTGTAGCAGAAAGGCCTTTGGGCTTTATTGTCTCAGATCTTGCAGTCCTTATTTATCTAGCAAGGGCTGCACGGTCAGGAATAGCTTTGGGGCATACTGGGAATACCTTGTGTCTCAGAAGTGAACATTTGTGTGCATTTGTTTCGTTTCCCACAGGGATTCCGAGTGGATTTACCCATCAAGTCTGCGCGATACCGTGGGCAGTACAGCAGCTATCCCATCAAGCTGTTCTATACCTCCAACATTCCCATCATTCTGCAGTCTGCCTTAGTGTCAAACCTCTACGTCATTTCCCAGATGTTGTCTGTTCGTTTCAGTGGCAACTTCTTGGTGAACTTACTGGGACAGTGGGCAGTAAGTGTTTTATCACATTTTAGCTGCATAAGATTATTTGAATTTTTACTTTGATGTAAAACCTTGGTATTTAACCAACTGGAATACTTACTTTTTAACATTTGCATATAAAAGCTGTTTCAAACATCAAAGAGGAATTCCTCTATTAATACAGGATAGGAATGTGGGAAGTCTGTGAAAAATAATTTATTGCCTTTTTCTTCCCCTCTCAGGATGTCAGTGGAGGTGGCCCTGCTCGCTCTTACCCTGTTGGTGGCCTGTGCTACTACTTGTCCCCTCCAGAATCCATGGGTGCAATATTTGAGGATCCTGTCCATGTAATAGTTTATATAATATTTATGTTGGGATCCTGTGCATTCTTCTCCAAGACTTGGATTGAGGTGTCTGGCTCATCAGCAAAAGATGTAGGTGTTCTACCTTAAATGATTTTCAAACAGTGCTTCTGGTTTAGAATTGACCAGCTATTGACTGATCAGTTTATCCCAGTAAATATCAAGTGACTGTGAAACACTGCAGCAGTCTCATAAAATAATGGTTTTTTGCAGGTTGCCAAGCAACTCAAAGAACAGCAAATGGTGATGAGAGGCCACAGGGATACATCAATGGTTCATGAGCTTAACAGGTAAGGAAATGCTGACTTCCATCTGGATGGTGAAGAGTGCTGAGGAAGTGTCAACTAGCGCATAGATTGTTGGAAAAATCTGGTGCCTGTTTCCACTGCAAAAGGGAAGATTCTTCCCATTCAGCTGTTGCCTTTCTTAGTTGTGTAAAAGAAGTTAGAGATTAACCTGGACTGTCTTTACTTTTATAAGTGACATAATGAGGGATTTTGAGTTGAATCTCTTCCATGTTTATAAAAGAAAGATACCTTGCTTATTACTTTTTACTTTCCTGTTTTTTGCTTTCTTACAGATACATCCCTACAGCAGCTGCATTTGGTGGTTTGTGCATCGGTGCCCTTTCAGTACTGGCTGACTTTCTAGGAGCCATTGGCTCTGGCACTGGCATTCTGCTTGCAGTCACTATTATTTATCAGTATTTTGAAATATTTGTAAAAGAACAGGCTGAAGTTGGAGGAGTAGGTGCATTATTTTTCTAGATGTCCAAATATTTCATGGTTTTGAAAGGGAAAGTATTTTGACAACATGCATCATTTAGTCTAATAATGCTATTTTCTTTTTACTTGTTTTCAAGTGCTACGTGTCCCATTACTGTAATGGGCATTGAGCGATGCCTGTGTGCAGCATTAGTACCAGCTGCCTTAAGAATAAAGTTTACATTATCTTGTTTAAGTATTATCTAGTGTTGCCTGTAATGCTGGAAACAATTCATCTACCTTGCTGTTCAGACACTACAGTGAGATGATAAAATGTATCAGTTTGAGTGCAGTAAAGTCTTTGCACACAGCAGTAAAGTGTTAAATTAATTTCCCTGTCCCTAATAGAAGAAAAAGATACCTGAGTTCAGATGGCTACATGCCAGTATTCCTGACAAAATTTATTTGTATCTGTATTTTACATTAATTTTTTATACTTTTTTAACTCACATTTCCCCACCACTGAACTCAGCACTCCTTATTCCTTTGCTGTGCCTCCACCCAGGCACCTTTCACTGAGCTCTGAGGGTGGGAAGCAAACATTTTACCGGCGGCTGATACTCATCTCACCTGTGAACTGGTTCTGTGGTGGATCTGCTGTGGCCAGGGCAGTCGGGTTCGTGCCCCAGGCCTGCTGTGGGACAGCCTGGCAGCCGCTGTCACGCTGGCAGGGCGGCCCAGCCCAGCAGTTCTGTTCAACCATGTACTTGTGAAAACTGTGCCACTGAAACTTCATGTCCACTTTGCTTTTGTGAGTGTAAAGAACGAGGCCTGGTTCCTAAAGCAGTTCATAGGAGGGAAAAGGGGGAACGGGGAGTTCCTGCTGAAAATTTGTCGCACTTTACAGCGGCGATGTAACAAACATAAGCGTTAGACAATAAACTTATTTAATTAAACTCTCTCCTGTGTCTTGTCTGTGCCAGATGTAATTCATGTTCAGTCTTTGGTAATTTCTACAATGCCTTGATAGGGAGATAGGTCTAGAAGGCTCCCTTTTTTCCTCTTTATTTTTTTTCTTTCTAGAATATAATTCTGATTAATATTTAGCAGTCACAATTAAAAAAACAAAAACCTCAAGATTCCTCCTGTTAAAGTCATTGAGCTTTTCTGCTCTACTGTAATCATTTTTTCCCTTTGATGTGACATTTCTTCTGTCTTCTCTCACTCTTAACTTGAAATTAACTTTGTGTTGTTTCTGAAGGTAAGAAACTGTGAAGCAATTTTCTGTTTCAGAAAGTCTCCCTAATTACACACACTCATCCTCATCTATTTCAGAGGCAAGACTGATTTTGATGTGTGTTTATTAAAACTCTCAGATTGTGACCTTTCAGCAGTGGTGGCTGTTTACATAATTAGTAGCAGCCCACTGTGTGCAGATGCACTGAAGGTTTATTAGATTTATTATTTATTATTTATTTATAGCAGTGATTTGACTGAGTGAAGGTGCAGCCCTGGTACACACAGGTGTCCTCGGGAGAGAGAAGATTGCAAGGCTGTGCCCTCTCAGGGCCCATAAGTGACCTCATACCTTCAGCAGGATCCCCTGGCTGGGCCTGCACAGTTCTGGTTTGAACTGGTGGATGGTGGTGCCATAATCATTATTTTAGACCAAACAAACCAGTTGTCTCTTTCTGCATAGTTTATTTAGTGCAGGGAGAAGGAAACATCATGCCTAAATCATAACAGGAAGTTCTTTAAGTTGTCATTTCAATTACTTCAACCAGAGTATTCACATAGTGGTCCTGTGCTGCTGCCCCTATTCCTCTCAGAGAAATTACTACTTAATAGGATATTCTACAATTCTATGATTTTTGATTTGGAAGGGACCCACAAGACTCATTGAGTCCAGCTCCTGGCCTTGTGCAGGACATCCCAAGAATCCCACCATGTGCCCCAAGAGTGTTGTCCAAACACAGCTTGAACTGTCAGGCTCAGTGCTGTGGCCACTTCCCTGAGGAGCCTGGTCCAGTGCCCAGCCACCCTCTGGGTGAAGAACCTTTTCCCAATCTCCAACTTAAACTGCCCCTGGTACAGCTTCAGGCCGTTCCCTTGGCTCCTATCACTGGTCACTAGAGAGAAGAAATCAGTGCCAGCCCCTCTGCTGCCCATCATAAAGAAGCTGCACACCACCATGAGCTCTCCCCTCTCCAGGTGTTAGGAGTTGACTGAGTGCTGTGAGAGACCTGCGCTCTTCTGCCTCTGCCTCCTTTGGAACCTTGGTCTTACAGCACCAACCATGCTTACCTAAGCATCTTTCCTAGACTGAACTGTAAATGCAGAGAGGAATCTAGTTAGAAATGAGCCATTCTGAAAATCAAACAGTATTTTTATTATTGATATTCTGTCAAGGCTTGATAGAGCAGCTCAAAGAAATGCTTTATGTCAGTTACATAATTCCAAATAAAAATACCAGAATCATTACTACAAACACTTTTTTTTTTTTGCTGCAAGTAAAGCAAAGGACCTTGATTACAAGAAGACTTGTACTTCTAAGCCATCCAACTTGGGCAATTTCAAATTAAATTCCTCATTGTCCAGTTCTAGAACTTCATAAAAGGAACTTGGAGCGGTTTTTCTGCTGCACGCTTCAGAGCCAAAGCATAAGTATAAACCCTGGCATCTACTGCCAGATGTTCCTCTGCGGCTAGTTCTGAAAATAAAAGAAAAAAATTGAGATGCTGTTAAAACCTCACCTTTATAGAAATGTAAGTGCTTGCTAAAATGAAGATAGGTAGCATTCCAGACACTGCAAACTCCTCCTGCTTTTACTAACTCTCCTACCTGGCCAGGTGTCTCATGGCTTTTTGCTTAACATACAGTATTCTAGGGTGAGAAATGACACGAGAAGCTCTGAGAAAAGAAGGGATTCCTGAAGCTCATGTTAGTGCATTTAATGTGTCAGAAAGCTCTTACCATCAATTCTTTGCAGTAGGTCATTCTTTGGAAGTGAAACAACTTCCACAAATTCTAGGAGAGAAGAAAAAGGTTTACACATCCTTAAGTTAGTGAACTGTAGAGAAATTTACCTCTGTTTTCTGTTTCTTGCAATTTAGAAGGGGAAAGAAACTGACTTTCTGAATGCTGATCACCATCCAAAAGTTGTGAGCTTTCATATATCAAAAAAGGTCGATTAAATGGGGGAAGGCAGTGACTAGGCTCACTAAAAAACATGTTTGGCAGAAAGGAGCTGAAAAAACAGTTGGGAAAAATTATAGTTATGAAGGATAAGAATCCCAAAAAAGGAAACCTCCCTTTCAAGAATGAAAATACACTGTTGAAGAAAACTTGTTTGGCTTCTCCTGGTACAGGAATGAATTGGAGATGCATTTCAAGACCAAACCATGTCAAAGGGTTTGTTCAAGATAAATTTATGCTGGCTTACCCCTCCCCTGTCTCTCCGAATTACTTGTCCTTAGGGCTTGACCTACAGCTTTTGGGGGGTCAGTAATTTGTATTTCCTGAAATACTGGTCCTATAAGTACAATACTGGGAAGGACAATTGACGCAATAATACCCAGGAATTTGCATCTAGGCCAAATTCAACGTCAGGCACGTTTGATTAGGGTCAGGAGATTACCGAAGCACAAATAAAAACCAGTTGTAACTGACTTTTTCTAAGTAAAACTTGCCATACGAAGAATCACGGCTGACCTTATTGTCAATGAGATCACAGTCACATTACGTACCTCCATCATCTGCAAGTGAAAAAAGTAGTGAGTTAAGGGGTTGAAATACACTAGAATTTACATTTTAAAAGCATTTGGTGGCTGACTGACTGTGAGTGACACTGCAGTTACTTTCAGATTGAAGCTACAACTGAGAGCAGTGTCTAGGTTCACAAGTTGGTCCTCACTGAAATTTGGCACAGAAAAGTTTTGTTCTGAGTGTGCCAACAGCTGACACTTCACATCTGGGCTTCCCCAGTGAATTCAGCAGAGACACTCTGCTCATCTAGACTGCAGGATGTGATTGGAAGAATGTGCAGTATTCAAATCAGCTGGGACAAAAGAGATGCAGTGGTGGGGTTAATTGTCTTAAACTCACTGTTTTGCTATCTTCTCCAAATTTTCAAGTAAATGGTATAAAACTCACCAAGGTTTTGCTTAGGTCTTGTGTTCTCAGCCTCATCTCCATTAATGATGACGCTCACGATGTGTGTTGTGCTGTTTGACATTCCTGGGTCCAAGCACAGAGCTGCCAACAAGCACATGGAGAGGTTCATTTTTCAGAGCAGGAGTCAGGCACCTTGACATTTTAACAAAAGCTTTCACAGAAATGTATCTGATACACGAGGAGAGTATATATTTGGCAGACATTTGTGCTGTAAGAATAGCGAAAACTTTGTCTTCACATATTCTTGGAAGTAATGCTCCTGTAACTCTCAGCTCTTTTACATATCCCTGGTAAGACTTGTTTTCCCATCCAAATTTACTTTTCATTCCATAGATTAAAGATTTACTGTAAACTATCCCTTATAGACTTCCTTAGTCTGTTGGAGTCTATTTTTGCCATCACCTGTCTCCAACCTCTCCCAATCCCCAGCATGCAGCTGTACCCAATAAGACAAGACTCAACTGCAATGACATTTCCTCAAAATCCTAAGTTGCCTCACCTACCTTCTCAAGTTTGATTTATGATCCTCATTTTGCCTTCATTTTATCTTATGTAGGAAGCATAGGATTGGAACAATCATGTTCCAAAGGATCTCTGAATTTACTCCAATTACTCTCCTTTCCAGCTGGAGAACCTGATCTGAGTCACCTCCCCACGGCTGACAGAAAGGTGACCTCTGCATCATGCAGCTCTTTTTTTCTAAGTTCATGGAAGTCCAGCAATTTAGACCTTTACACTAAAATGCAAAATCACAGCTTGAATAATTGGGTTTTGTGTAAAGGATCTTAATTTATAGCAATTTCCTCCCTACAGACATCAAACTTACTTCAGACAGAAGTTCAGCAACTGATTCACATCAAGGACCAAAGTTTCACTTTTACAGACATGAGATGCTACCCTGCTAATCTGCATAGGCTTGGCTGCTTGGATTTTCCCTTTGGCTTAGAGCATTTCAGACATTTAGAGTAGCCATCAAGACAGAATTATCTTTGGTGGGAAAAAATAAAAAAAAGCAAAGACCTGGAGTACATTCAATGACTTCCCCCTTGTACCCAGTTTCTTCCTTCAGCTCTCGAAGAGCAGCATTTTCTGCTGACTCGTTCTCCTCAATGAGGCCTGGGAGATACATAATACAC
This sequence comes from Poecile atricapillus, assembly GCF_030490865.1. Taxonomy (NCBI): domain Eukaryota; kingdom Metazoa; phylum Chordata; class Aves; order Passeriformes; family Paridae; genus Poecile; species Poecile atricapillus. Next base: position 6,612,372 of record NC_081288.1, read on the forward strand.
AAAAACAATTAATAGCTTCCCACTTAACTGCAATATCCATCCTAAGATCTAATCAAGCTTTATGGAAGTGGGGAAACATCCTCACTACTCTGTCCTTACAGAGGGATAAGTGTTAGGAAGGATTCCAGTCCCTGGATTCATTATGCTGCTGCCCACATCCTTAACCAATTATCTACAAAATCATGCTGCCTTCCCCAAAAATGGAGTTAATATTCTCATGAGGGAAAGAAGCCAAATGCTTCGACTGTTAGAGAAAGGAGAAGTGGAGGGAATTTTCTCCAATCTGCTAAAACAAGCTTATTTTTTTTTTTGCATTATCAAACATTCCTATTTTGGAATAGCACATGGAGCTTGGCACGGTTTTCCAGTTAGAGCTTCATTAAGATCACAGAATCAACTAAGTTGGAAAAGACCTTGGAGATCAAGTCTAACATATAAAATACATAGCCTATAAAATACGTAAAGATTGACACTCTAAGCACATCTAAACACACGGAACCATTTGTGACTCATCCCAATGTTTCAGCCACTTTACCTGCAGGAAATTCCAAGCAGTAGCCATTGATTGGGGGCCTGAACTGTTTCACCAGGACAACGCAGTCATAGTGCAGGGTTCTCTGTAGCACTGCTATCACTGCTACACCTACCACAGTCATGGGAGACACAAGGACATGGAATGTGAGTGTAGCAGAAAGTGAGACTTTTAGTGGCAGATCTGGAAAGGAACCCACACACTGCTACTCTAAGCATTAAATGTTTAGATGCCTGCTCCAGAATCCTGAAAGAATTTAAGCTCTTTATATCATGCTTGGTTAGAGATCTTCAAAGCTCCCCAGCAAGCCAGAGGCACACATACCAAGCAAGACTGAGCCTCAGGGAAGGGCTCTCCTGCCTACAGAAATTGCTTGAAAGCCTGTGTAGGGAGCTCTTTACTACACTCTTCATGTCTAAATCACATCCCAAAGAGCCCCCTGGCCCCTAACACCAGACCCAATCACCAGTTTGTGGGCTACTCTGTCTCAGGGCACCCCTGATATCTTTGGAAGTGCTCCATCATTTTAAAGTGAACACCATGATCTTGGGAAAGCACTCCCATCAGTAAGGTTCTGATTCTTCAGCACTCAAATTAGCATTTCACCAGCTTAGGGGTATAGCCAGCTCTGCCAAGCCACCTGTTCCGCATCCTCATTAATTCAGAAACAAATCAGCTCAGAATCTGCATTGTCAGCTTATCAAAAGGATTTTCACAGGAAAAAAATGCAAACAGGAAAAGCCACCAATTCTTACCATCAGCTGTAACTCCCTTTTTGTTGCCAGTACGCTTTACAGTTTCCCAAGTTCTAATTAAACAGAGAAAAGAAAAAATGAATACATAAATCATGTTCTACCCTTGCTACTTTCATTTAAAGCAAAATTTACCATCACACATTGAGGTCTTGTAAGAAGCAGCAGGACATAGGCAGCCCCTGTCATACACTGTCACTATAAAATGTCAATAGCAAGGTTTTCTTTTGCCTACTTAAGGTGGGAGAGAGAAAATAGTTTAGTTACACAAAAGTTCCAATCTTGCCAATTTTAAGAGGATACTCTACTGATGAACTGGGAGGCACTAGAGAAAGCAATCAGTACAGAATTTAACACATTTAGGGGAGGGAACTAAAGCCATGTTGCAACACCTACATAAACACAAAAAGAGTACATAAGTACTCTTTAAGAGTACTTATCATTTGAGAAATGATAACATGCAAGAGAACATTAATTTGTCAATAATATGCAAGATCCAGCACCACCAGCAGGGAAAAAGGAACCCATAATGAAGAACCAGAAAAGCCACAGGATGGACTCTCTGATGGCCACAGAGCAGTTGCACAGCTAGAACTTGCTTCTGTGTAGCATCTTTCCAAATAACTGGAAATGCTACATAATCCAGGTTCAGTGTGCCCAAGAGGATTTAGGAGTCAAATTCAATCTCAGTACTTGCACATCTGCTGGAGTAAGATTCTCTTCTGAGCAACAGGAACTCTGAAGGAACCTCACAATGAATAGCTCTCATCTTGTGTGGAGTGGTGTGCTTGTAATGCTCATGCTCTCTAGCCTGTGGCCAGTCTGTACAACTGGGAATCTGGAATACCTGAGGGGCATTTACCTGGTTTTCCCAAATGGATCAGTGTAAGTTGTTTCTGCAAGCTTCAACCATTGTCTTTCTACGATTACCTAAAATAAAGAATTCTTTGTTAAATACATTATAAAATGAATCCTAAAGAAATGGGAGAAACAACATAACTATTTTTAGGTTATTTTGAAGACAAATTTCAGCATCACAACACATGTAGGAATGTGCAACAGCATTCCTGTTGCTAATACAGAAAAAAAAATACTCTAAATTCTTGAATATAAAAAAAAATAACCCAAAGACACTAGCTTTTCTTAACATGAGTTTTATAACCAAATTTTGATTAATTCAGTGGTATTTTATTTACTGCAAAGTCCTCATTTTTAGTAGGATTTTGCAAGGGTAATATATCAGCTGCAAAAGGGTCTCTGGGCTCCACAGACTTTGGCTGCACTGGTGCCCACGAGTGCTCCCTTAGCAGAGAGCACAGCCCAAAAGCTGAGCATGCAAGACTGAAAACCAAACTACCCTGAAAGCTTTCTTGCCCTGATCCCAGACTGCAGCCTTGTGTAACTGCTGTTTTCTGCAGTTGTGAGTGACACACCTGCCCCTTTAGGATTCTGTGAGCTGCTGAGTGAGTGTCCAGCATTAACACTATGACCAAATGTTTTTTTCTGGGCTAAATGAGTTTATTTTCCCTATGATGTTTCCTCATCTTCTATGTAATTCACTTAAAAGAGAAAAATCCCTAGATATTAGCCTAGCAGTTTGCTTCTTTTACTGTAACTTGTTTTAAAAGGAGTTATTTGTCTATTACTTTGATGGGCAAAAAACATCTGCTTTTAACAGCCTGAATGTGCCTTCCCAGAAAAAAGAAGAATGAAGTAAGATCAGCTCCCACTTTCATGGAAGATACTCCAGCATCAGGCCACACTGTTAGTGCACAGTTACAGAACCACTTCTGATATAAGAGCCACTGGCAGAAAGAGGGTAAACACTTCTCTGTATTAAGCCCACAAAATGATTGAAAAAAGTAAATAGCTTAAAATATGTAGGATCTAATTACAAATTTCCAGTGATACCAAAGAGAACATTGTTTTAAAAGAGAGTAAGTAAGAAACATTACAAAAAAAAAGCAAACAACAAACCAAAGAAAAGCATGAGAAACCTATAAAAAACCAAACCAAAAGAGGATAAAATGAAAATGCTGCCTGCAAGAAACCCAGCTCTTAATAGAAAACCCAAAAAGATTACAAAAATTCAATCCTTTTTGCTTGTGAAATATTCATATTAAAAAAATGTCCAAGAGAAAAGACATAATGCAAACAAATCTCTTCTCTCCTTGTGCCTTGAAACCTGAAGAAATTACACAAGCATGTTCAGTCCATGGAGAACAAATAAAAGAAACCACCTTTGTGTTATAACAAGAGCAGGATGCTGCCAAACCTGCTTTAACACCAACAATTAACTTTTAGGAGTTCACTTAAAAAGGAACAGAAACAAATACAGGAAGTTTAGAGTGAAAGTGCTTCTAATAAGAATGAAGTATCTCCAGAAACCTTTCCTAGGACTGAAATTATTCTTACTACTTCCTTACTGATGTCTTTGAAGCAGCAATTCTCTAAACTCAAATCCTTTCAGGAAACACAAAACATGGTACAATCCTAAATGTTAAAGCAACCCTTGGTTCACCACCTTAAAGAAACAGAAAACTGTTTGAAAGAGAAAAATGTTGCTGAGTTTCATAATCCAGCAATTTGTAACGTCTCTCAGAGATACCAGCATTATTTCTGAACATTGAAAAACCTCCTGAGGAGACAATACAAGAAACAGATGCAAAATCTAAAAAGAGAAGCAGCTTAAAATAATGCAACACTCGAGATTTCTCTCTCATTGATAATTTGTATAATTCTTTCAATAAAGAGGAATGTCACATCTTTTAAACTCTCTGTCAATCAGGAAGAAGTGTTTTGTCTATTGAATAGGTTTTTATGAACATACAACCTCTCTAGGATTTGTACGCTGCACTCAAAAATAATTGTTACTTAACAACAAAAAGTGTCAAACCCAAGCATGCTGTACCTCTTCCTTAAGGACGAATTGTTTAGCTGTTTTTGCAACTTCTGTGGATGTCTCAGCTGCCATTTTCAGGAATGTCAGGTTTTTCCCCTCCTGTGCAAAGTCCAGATATATATGAAACAAAATCAATATTTGCTTTCAGCGTAAAGTTAAAAGGTTCATTTCTGCACTGTAAATTAACAAATATGGCTTGTTGGAGAAAGTCAGGGACGTGTGATTGCAAGTTCAATTCATGTTTTCAGCTCCACCCAGTGATTTCGGAGTCAAATAATTCAAAGGAGAAATGTACATTTGGATCAAATCCCTGACTTACATAAATTGAATAGTCCTATCAGCTGTCAGGTAGCTCTACCGGCTGAAGATACTTTTCTTAACTATTCAAGTGTCAGACACACATACAGACAATTGATCCATTTCAAATTGCTTCATTCTGATCTGGGTGAAATGCTCTGTCAGCAGTGTATGGTCAACAGGACTGTGCACTCCACTGTGAAAGTACAAAAAAACCCTTATACCAAGAGGACTTCAGTGATAAAAACTGTCTATTATTAAAAATCAGAACTAGAACCTATCTCCATCTTACATCACAAATAAACACGTAAATTACTCAATCCTTCCACTAAAAATCAAGGTCAAAAAACTACATGTGTGTTGCAAGTCTGTGCAGCACGTGGGGCTGGTGTGATCATGGCATGTCAGTCTCTTACTGGGAATGATGTGCCCGACACCATGCAAAAGACAGCATTTTCATTAAAAAATGCCCAAAGCAAGGCTTTGCACCTGCAGCTCAATGCCTCAGCCTGCATCCCCAGGAAAGTGAGATTATGCACTCCCTCCATCCAGTTCCAGACTAAAGACACAGCAGACAGCAGAAAACACAAATGTATTAGAGACTGGCCCTGTGTCACTGTGGGACTACAGGGCACTTTCAGTACAGAAACTTCTACCAGGGAACCCTCTCTGATATATTAACTTCATACTGAAGTCCTGAAAATCATCATGAACCATAAGCAAAAGCCAGTGAAAAGAAACAAATCAGGTTAAACACCAGGAGAGATGAGATATCTTAAAGATCTTAATCATCCATAGCATTGATGGTAATAAACTTTCCACAAAGTAAATAAGAATCTTTCCATGACTTCAGCTATGGATTAATAACCTGTGTGGTCTCCCGCAATGGACGGTACCAAAGTTCATGAAAACCTTCTCTGACACACCCAAATTTAGCACTTTAATTTTTTTACTTTATCCTTTTATGGTAGCATCTGTTGCACACTTGTGAAACATGGAAGAGCAACAATCAGCTTTCTTACATAGCAGACTGACATTTACTTGCAGTAAGTAATTAAAAGGAACGGGTAGGACTAAATATTTCTGGTTTTTAGCACAAGTAAAACTGAAGTACATGAAACCATTTCCTTGGTCTGTACACATGGCAGGCTCTTTCTCAAGTCTTAAGAAAGTGTTTTTGGATGAAGTAGGTCATAAAGGTCAAATGTGCAGATTGGTTTTATGTAACATAAGTCTTGAAACGAAAACCTGACTTGTTAAACCAAATTCTGTTCCTTCAAAAATATGTTCTATAATATTCTCTTATAGCAATGAAGCTACTTTTCAAAACCACATAGTTTTATTTTCTACCTCACCACTATTTGTATGGAAATCTGTTCAGCTGCTTATGTTCCAGTTTCTATCCACTTCAGTTCAGTCAGCTGTTCCAATGTTTGGAACTTCCTTCCCTTAGAACTGAAGAGTTTTAGCTGGACAATGGCCATGGTCTCATGCTGTGACTCTCAAGTACAAGATCAAGCTTTCCAGCAAACATATGCAAAAGAAGCACAGCCCAGGAGAAACAGTCAAAGGAGGCTCTGTGTGATGTCTTTAAAAACACAAAAACCTTACATACCCAGCTACAGCAAATTCACCTCCTACACTGGAAAGAACTATAGCCTTTCGCATTTTCAATATAAATCTATCAAAGGAGTAGAGAGTAAATCATAGCCTTGCTAAAGTTGTCTTTGGATTGGGCTAAGTCTTCCTCTTTTACTCTCCCCTCACAGGAAATCCTGTTCCATTGATCACTCTAATCCTTCTCCACAATTATCACTGTATCTTTCTCAAACATGGGTTACCACAGTTGTATCATGAAAAAAAAATACGAGAACCTCATTTCATGGTAGAACCTGTTTCCAAAACAGCTGTCTCTCTCCTGAGAGATTCAGCAGTGACTTGCTACTTAAAACAACAACAAAAATACAGTTTCAGTGGTTTGAATTATCACTAAAACCTAAAATGGGTAAACACCTCAAAGAGAGGGGAATGCTGATCTATCCCAGCTTCTGTAGTTTGGGTCTCCTCCACAAGTGGGTGCAGTAACTCTACATATAGTGACATTTTTAAAAGCTCCACCAAAACAGTATTTTTGTCCAGATTCAGTTGGCGGTATAGAAGTGAGAATTTCTGCTGTTAGAAAGCTGAAATACTGTTTGGTTAAATGAAGGCTGCAATTCTGGCATCTCACATTAGTCATGCTGTCAAGGATGGCAACATCTCTTGTTCATAAACAAAATTAGCTGCAACTGAAAATTAAATTTAACACTAAAATGTGTTAAATGTGAGGTTTCTAAAGGCCTATTTAGCTTTCAGATCGTGCCTTGTCTTGCAGTTCTTCTCTGTCATAAAATTCCCTCTGCCTATAAATATGAGTTCATTTGAGTTAAAAATTCAATGCAGCTGATACAGCAGCCTGGGAACCTGGCTACCTGACTTAGGATTACGTGAGCTCTAAGAATACAGATTTTTAATAGTTATAAATGCAATCTTAAGAATATGTCAAAGTGCCCATATTTATCAACTGCCTTAATATGAATCAACAGCACTCAAATTATCACCTATGCAGAAAAATAAATGTTTTCTACTTTGACTGGTAGTTTTTGTGCCCAGAGTACTGTTGGCAAATCATGCTACTCCTTTCATTTATTTCAAACTGGGGTCAAATTCTGTTGTGAAAAAGCCATGCCATTTATAAAACATGTAACTTTATTCCTATTGCTTATTCCTTTATTGAGTGGCTTCCTTTCAAGGCAGCATCCAGCCATTCTACAGCTTCCAAAATCCTTCCCAGCAGTTAAAATCTTAAGCCAACCGAGGTCTCTGAATCAGTTCAAGACAGAAGATACCAGAACTACAGAGAGAGAAGTCAAGATACCAGAACTATACTTCAATATTAATACTTAGACAGATGGAGTAGCTTTCCTAAATCACTTTTCAGAAGACATTCTTTGATCCAAATACACATTCCAGCTGAGACCAACTAGATTTAATGGAAGCTCAGCAATGGGAGGGGGTCCCATGGCAAACGCAAGGTCAAGGTCAAACAAAATACAAATTTTCTCATAAAGAATGTGCAAAAGACACACTGGCAACATTTTATACACGATTTAACTAACAGCACCCTGAGATACCTTGGCTGAAGATAAACATCATTAAAAACTCCGATGGCACTTTAAAGTTGTTACTGGCACTTTTGTGCTATGATTCTAGAAATAAAATCAATTAAGTAGCAATTAAGTTGAGGGGAGGGAGAAAAGTAGGGGGAGAATGTTCCAATTTTATCATGGTATCTGGAAGCATGGACAACCCACCGAGTGCCAAGTAAAACATGGACAAGCAACAGCAAACAAGGATTATCTCGCACAAGCAGAAGAGGGTTAGAGGCAGTTCCATGGTGTTATCAAACTTCCCAACAGCTGAGGTGTCACACAGCTGGGAGAGAGACATCCCCAAACTGCAGATGTGAGAGCACAGGAGGAAACATCGCATGGAAACAATGCCATGCAGGGGACACAAAGGCACAGACACAGCAGCTGAACCGCGGGGCTTAAAAACGCCCCATACTACTCTGTTAAAGCTTGACTTGGGACTGAACAAAGTGAAAGAGTGGTTGACAAAAAAAAACACGACCTGACAATGTGTGCTCACAGCCCAGAAAGCCAAAGGTGTCCTGGGCTACATTCAAAGATTCTGCTCCTTTCCCCTGCCCTTGTGAGAGCCCAGCTGGAGCACTGTGCAGTTCTGTGTCCCCAGCACAACAAGGACATGGAACTATTGCAGCAAGTCCAGAGGAGGCCACGAAGTTGGTAAGGGGATTGGAACACCTGCCCTACAAAGACAGCCTGACAAAATTGGAGAAGGTTGTGTGGAGACCGCAGAGCACCTTCCAGTAGCTGAAGGAGCTAAAGGGAAGCTGGACACGGCCTATTCATCAGAACTGTAGTGACAGAACAAGGAGTAATGGGTGCAAATTGAAAGAGGGGAAATTTAGGTGAGATATTAGGAAGAAATCCTTTACTGTGAGGGTGGTGAGACACCGGAACAGATTGCCCTGTGAACTGTGGTTGCGAGGTCGGATAAAGTCTTGAGCAACCCGGTCTCATGGGAGGTGTCCATACCTATGGCAGGGGGTGACTGGAACTGGATAATCTTTAAGGTCCCTTCCAACCCCTTAATATCCTATGAGACTATGAAACAGCTCCATGCAGGGTACACGCAGGCACAGGGAGGACAGCAGAACCTAAAAGGAAAACACGTTACTCAGCTATTCCTTGGCTCGGGGCAGGGCAGAGCGAAGGCAGCGTGCGGGACGCTCCGGGGCGCGGCCGCCGAGCGGGGCCGGCACCGGGCAGCGCTGAGGCGGCGGGGGCGGGGCCGGGCCCTGTGCGCCGGCGATGGCGCCGGGCGGCGCCCGGAGCTGCGCGGGAGGTTCCGGGCGGAGCGGGAGCTTCCGGGAGCGGCCGGGCTGAGGAGGAGGAGGAGGAAGAGGAGGATGAAGAAGGAGCAGGTGGCGCACTGCCAGTTCTCCGTGTGGTACCCGCTCTTCAAGGCCGTCACCATCCGCAGGTGTGGGCGGTGAGGGGCGGCGGGGGCTGGGAGAGGCGGTGCGGGGTGAGGAGAAGTGTGCGGCCGGCTGGGAGCGGGCGGGAGGAGTGTGGGGCGAGGGAGAGTATCCTGCCGCTCCCCTCAGCCCTGGTCAGGCTCACCTGGAGTGCTGTGTCCGGTTCTGGGCTCCTCAGAGCAGGAGGGACATGGAGCTCGTGAAACGGATCTAGTGCAGGGCTGTGAGCATGATTAAGGGACTGGAAAAGCTGAGGGAGCTGGGCCTGTCCAGCCTCGAGAATTACAGAATGGTTTGGGTTAGGAGGTGCCTTAAAGATCATCTGGTTCTAATCCCTTGCCGCGGGTAAGGACACCTTCCTCTAGACCAGGCTGCTCCAAGATCCTTCCAACCGGCCTTGGGCTCCTCCAAGGATGGGGCAGCCACAGCTTCTCTGGGCAACCTGTGTCAGGGCCTCACCATCCTCACAAGAAAGAATTTCTTCCTAATATCTATCTAAGCAGACTTTCTCAATTTGAACTCATTACCCCATGTGCTATCACTACACGCTCTTGTAAATAGTCTTGCTCCATTTTCCTGCAAGTTCCCTTCAGGTACTGGAAGGAAAAAGAGATGACTGAGAGGGGACTACATTAATGCATGAAAATATCTAAAGAAGAGGTGCCAAAGGATGGGCCAGGCTCTGCTTGGTGGTGCCCAGAAATAGAAGGCAGCAAGCAGAAACTGATGCCCAGGATCTTCCACCTGAACATGAGGAAGATCTTCAGTCCTGTGCAGTGACTGAGCACTGGAACAGATTGTCCAGGGAGGCTGTGGAGTCTCCCTCACGGGAGATATTCCAGAACTCTCTGGACACAGCCGTGTGCCATGTGCTATGGGATGGCCCTGCTTGAGCAGGGAGGTCAGAGCAGATGAGCCACTGTGGACCCTTCCAACCAGACCAGTGCTGGGATTCTGTGGGGCTGGGCTGGGGTGAAAATGAACTTGTGTTTGGGCAGGGTTGGGTGAGATAGAGGGGACCTTTGTGGGACAAAGCTGGGGTGGAGGTGGTGGAGGATTGATTGGGCCATTAGCTGCAGTCCCAGGAGCTGGGACTACATGCCAAGGGAGTGTTTTGGGAAGCCCTGGGACAGGCCAAGTACCTCTGTGTTCCCTGCTCTCCTGGTGGGACTCCATGCTGAGCATCAGAAGATATCTATGCTGTTCCTATTATCTACATCGTGCTAGCCAAACTGCTGTTCCTACTTGCCTACTTAAACTGTGACTGAATAGATCCAACCCAAGTGGCCAGCTTGGTGTTTCTTTGTATTTCTGGAAATTGTAGGAAATTCTGCAGTTTGTACCAAGCTGCTGCAGGTCATGACGTAGTTACAAGAGCTACCAGTAGTTCAGGAAAGTCGAGATAGCTGCCCTGTTGGGTCAAAAAGTGCTGACATCATGCTTTTAGTAATCAAAGCATTTGATCATTTATCTTTCTTAGTGTTTAACACAGGCTTATTTTTGGTAAGTTTAGTGATAGCCCTGTATTTTTGGAACATGAAGATGGCATAGGCAAATTTTGATTTGGATTTCAGAAGGCAAATCTTTAGTTTGAGCAACATGTTGTCTCCTCACAAGCTGCACACAATTTTATTTGGAATTTCTTAGAGCTTTGAAGGAGTGGGGCATTTTTGTGTATTTAATTTAAAATTTTTGTCCTGTGCTTTCCTGGAGGGAAAATGGTCATTGCTTTTTTGGGTGAGGGATAAGATGGGCAAAAGAGAATTTTCTTCCATAATGTTAGAGGATAAAACAGTATTGTTGAGGTATGTGCTATGAAAAAAACAAATTATTTTGTTCCACTAGGATTTTATTATAACAAGTAATAGTAAGGTATTAAAGGGATTTTCACGTTTCTTCCAGTGTTATACTTCCCCTGCCAGAGAATGTGAAAGAATATTTGCTGGATGATGGAACACTGGTGGTTTCTGGAAGGTAAAATGTGTTTTCTCCCCAGCTTCCAAGTATTAATGCCATTTCATATTCACAGCACCATTTTATATATACATATTGTATTGAGCATAGTAAGTTTTTAAATTTGACTAGTGTGACTGCAGTGAACCTCACACTGTGTGAGCATGTGAATGGGCTGACTGTTAGTACAGCTGGATTTGCTGGTGCCTGAAGGAGATCCTAAAATCCATGAACTACAATTCATTCTAGACAAAGTGGACACAATCCTTTTACTTTTTTTTTCCACTTTTTTAATCCTTTTTACTTTTTTTCTTTGGGGAGTGCACCAATCTGGGATGCTCAGCTGCTGATTTGCAGTTGGTTCTTTGGATCTGTCTGGCTCCATTTCAGAGGCTTGACCTGTCCCATGCCAATCCAGGGATGAAGTGACATTACTTGAGCTTAATTCTCAATAAAATAAGCTATATACTAACCCAATAAGCAGTAACATTTTATATAATCATTTGCATATGGGTAATCCATATGTATCACAAAGCTCAATGTCCTGTATGTACACCCATGCCAGGATTTTGGATGGAGAGGAATGAAGTAGATAGATAGCAGGAACAGCTGGTAAGAACAAAGGCCTTGCTCTTTGTTTCTGCATAGGATCTCACTGTGTGGTTTCCTTGTGGAATGGTTGCTGCATGCATTTTGTTAATGATCAAACTCAGAAATCAGTCCTCACTCCATGATTCTTTAACTGGTAGTTGGCCCCTTGCAGAGCAGCCAGTGAGGCTGTGAGTGAAAGGGAGTTTGGTCTGATTTATCAGGTATCAATTTATATAAAAATTGAAGATCTTTAAATGCATTGTAAAGATAAAAGGGTTTAATTTTTAGTTTCTAAATTATTTTTCTTATTAAAGGGTATCCAGAAAATTAGAATCATTTATTAAATAGTTTTGGATCAGAAGTAGTATTGTCACCTCCTTCTGCAGAATTGTGCAATTTATTGAGCAGCAGCTGTTTATTTTAATAAGCCTTCAGAAAAGCTGAGATTGAGGGTTTGCCTTAACACCTGTGTTCTACAATTTTACTGTATTCAGTGGTGTAATGGACAGCTGTATGATTGACTTAAATTACATTTTTAAGATGTTTGCAGTTAAAATTCCTTTTAGAAATTGTATTTTCTCCGAGTTGAATTTTCTTAGCTATAAGTGAATGCTATCTTGCAGGCAAGGCCAAGATAACCTTCAGTGAACCCCTACCTGGCCTGTAGATCTCAAAAACTGGATTGATGATTTAATCCCTATGAAAGTGCATTGAGGGACTGCAGAGACTCAGGTTGTCTAAGAATTTACTTTTGGCAGGGATGTACATTTGACTTTGCCCTGTTTACTACACTCTCCACTCTCAATGGGATCTTCTTTTGTCTGTACGCTGAGTGTGAGGACATTTTCTTTTCAGAGCCAGAAATTCACAGGTCAACATTTGAAACTCAAGGTTTATGAATTTTTGCTTGGAAAGGGAGTATGGAGGCAAAGCGTAATTTAAATTTAACTTACTTTAAAAAAAAAAAAAAAGTTCAATTTGTGTTTGCATCAGAGTACAGTAAGTTGGAAAAGAATCATTAACAGGGTATTGAAAAGCTTCAGTTATGGTGTTTTAGAGCAAGAACTGATCTGCTAATTTGAAAGAAGCAAAGTGTTCAGGGTAGGACCTAGGCCTAATGCCTAGGTCAATTTTCAGCACTGGCTTCTCTGATTTTTCCCTGTCAGGGTTTTGAGGTTTAATCTTATGAAAACATGTTGACATCAAGAGCTGAAAATGCTGTGTAGATGTAATGGCCATGGTCAAGTCAAACTCCAGTGCTTAATTTTTTTCCTGTTAATTTTTTGTTTCAGAGAAGATCCGCCAAGTCATGCTCAGGAGGGGAGTGATGATGCAGAGGAGATACAGGTCAGTGTAAAATGAAAATTAATGTCAAGTCTCTTGAGAAAAATATTAATGTAGAACTTTTCCTTCATGATTTATAGGTGCAGAGAGTCTTTCACAGAAATAATTATCATGAGGTAGTTGCCATGAAGTCAGGGAAAGTTTAAAATATATCTGTGCTCTCTCACAGAAGACTTTTTATTTTCATTTATTGATAACTGCATTTGTAATAACGAATGTTACAATTGAACTTAATGCTGTTTCATGCCGTGAAAAATTAGGAGTACATTTGGAGTGGTTACTTCAAGAAACAATAAAAGTTTCTGAGGCCATAATAACTCAGAAGGTCATTCTAGAAGGGAAACACTGAAAAATGTAAGTACAAGGTGACAGAAGGTACAACAAGGAGATGGAAGAGAAATAAAAGTGAAACCAATGGATCATGGGTCTAAGGATGGAAGTGCTAGAGCTGGAGACAAGCTGTCAATAGGGAAGACTGAGTTCTGTAATGTCCATCTTTCTGATATAAATCACGTTTGAAATATATACAGGTATCCTTTTATCAATACTTTAGAGCAATACTTCTGCTGAATATACAGTGTTTTTCCTGTCTTACTTTACAGCCAAAATAATTGCAGGATGGTGATGTTATGCTATCTGGGGCAGTGATTTGATCTACATGTTGTAAGAGGCTGCATGAATTCTGAAGTTCTTACAGATTATAAAGGATGGCTCAGGAAAGTGGTAACCTTTGGTTTGTTCTTATTTTGAGCAGTGGTCGGATGACGAGAACACTACAACACTTAAGGTAAGGTCCAGTAAAAGCCCAATGTGGGTTTGTCAGCAGTCTCCTTTCTGCAGCCTTTTATACAAACTTGTTGCTGGTTAGAGATCTCTTGCTGTATTTAATGTTTTTCAGACCATTTTAGATGGATGGCAGTGTGGTGTCTGTAACTTCAAAAAAGTTTTGCTGGCTTTATTTTATTTAATAAAATAAAACGCTTTTCTTCATCCCCGACAATCACACACTTGTTAGACTCTAGGAAATAAACTGCAGTACAGCTCTAAATATAGCTGTCTTTAATTTTCACCACTTTGAGTATCTCCAAACTATTTAATCAGAATGGATGCAGAAGAAAGCCCCTGCAGCTCAATCTTCACAGCTCTTCTCTTGGTGTGCCATTATTTCTTCTAAGTACATCTCTCTCTGTCATTTCTTTTTTCTTTTCCTGTCTTTATGGTCTCCTTGCACATGGCATCAAGATCATAGTGGATGTAAACCAGGCTTTCTTGATCTTTTTCTTATATCTTTTTTTAAAAATTTGCTGTTGCCCTGTCACTGTCAGAGTTAAAATCCTTAAGGCACTTGTCTGCCATCAATGCTGTGACTTCAGTCCTTTTATCCCTAATGTTCATCAGGGTGTGGAATTGCTCATGTTGGATTAGGTGCCATATAATCACAACCCTGCTTTGAGTGGTGCTTCTGCTAGCGCAGAATTTATAGCCTGGAGTTCAAAACTAATACATTTCAAATTTGTGCACACTGATTAGTCTTCAGTTCAAATATTTAACCTTTGAAAACCGAGATTCCTTAAATGTAAATTATTTAAAACAAGGATTTTAGGATCCATCATGTGGTTCGGAAAGCTCATGGTAATGATGCTAAATAAGTAATACCAGAATTTTGAATTAGGTTCTGTTATAATGTAGGACACAATAAGGAAATACATAATTAAGAAGTATTTACCTGTCAGAAGAGCACAGGGCAAATGACTCTAGTGTATCCAGGTAAGTGTACAGCTTCCTCATGAGGGAAGTGGAGGGGCAGAAAATTCTGCTTTTGGAGTAACTTGCATTAATGGTTACAAAGCCAGGCATTCAAAATTTAGGAAATGATGGAATCCAGCTTGTTTATGCAGTTGTAGAACTTTCCTCTTGTGTGTATATTTATTCCCTTGTGTTAATCAAATGGCATGTAGGTAACATTTTCCCAAGGAGGCTTCGTATGTGCTGATATTACATATATAGTAGGACTTCTGATTCCTGTCAAAACAAGAGAAGTTTGGATCAGAATGCAGTGGATGAAGAGTTTTACTTCTTGCAGGAACAGTTTCTAGAATCAACTGAAAGTCTAAATATAAAATTAGAGAAGTGGTTTTTTTTTCAGTTTTCCAAGTGTAGTTTCCCATGGAGACTAGGTAATGTATGAAGGAAAGGTTCAGAATGCTTGAAGTTCAGTCTAGGTCACTGCACTAAAATGTGAGAAGGTTTTTTTAAGTGTTTGCATTTGGGGAAGCTGCAGTGAGAAGATGCCAGAATGTATGAATTTTTTTATTCACTTGTATGGCTCTGAGGATTTTATTGTTTAAGAGGCATCAATTAGCTTTAACCTAGAAGTTACTTTTGAATTGAGTTTAAAAATAGGCAGAAATAGTGTTCCTATATACTTCTTGATATAAATCCTGTTACATGAAAAATCTTTGAGATATGCTTCAAACCCTTTATAATGTTTTAAAGGTCAGCAACCTGGTTTTTTTTTTACTGTAGCACCACATTCAGGGTAAAGTTTGGAGCAACCTGAAGAGTTGGGGTTTTTTTTTACCTCAATCTTACATTTTCAGTGTTCTTTACAAGGCAAGGTTTTCTAGTCCAACCTTTGCAGTTTGTCCTCTATTTTGAGTCAATGTATTTTTAAGCAGCTACTTTAAGACCTAATTTAAAAGGTGATTAGTTAAAATATTACTAACATTTTATAAAACTAGAGCTTAAATGAGTAGCTGTCACTCAGATTGCCTATGAATTGATAAAGATATGTTTAATTCTTAAATCAGTCTTTAGAAGTTTAAATATTACTGGATCTTACTTGTATATAATAATCTACCATAGGATATAAACCAGCACGTTTATTAGATTTAAGGATTTAAGGTTTGGTTATTTGACTTGTATTTTTGCCAGCTGTTGCAGATTTCATGGTGACTATTACCATGATTTGGATTTTCTCCAGAAGTTCATGATACTTGCTAGTAATGAGAGTTAGATCTGGGAGCATTTTCAGTTTTCTGTGATTGAAAGACTGACGGATTTGATAAAGTGATTTATTTAAGAGATTTTCTTTCATGCTATGTTTCTGGGGTTCATGCTGATTTTGGACTTACTTCTAATTGTATTTAGAAGATGGTTACACTTCACTATTAAATGTCTTGAAATTTGTGGTTTTGCTGTTGTTCCTTGTACAGGCACCAGAATTTCCTGAGTTCACAGCTAAAGTTCAGGAAGCAATAAGTTCCTTGGGTGGAAGTGTTTTTCCTAAACTGAACTGGAGTGCTCCAAGGGTAAGAATGCTGACTTCCAAAACTTCTAACAGATGTTGTCATACAGGATGTTTTGTGTTTGTTTTCTCTCAATGCTTTGGAAAGTAGAAGAGATTGATGGTTCTGATGAAGGAAGAAGCGATACACAAGTTATCAGTGATGGATTTTTTAATCTTAAGTGGGATCCACCACTTCACTGATATCTTGTCTGTCACTAGATGGTGATGGTGCACCTTTAGGGAGGCTGATGCATGTCAGCACTGACTTTCCTATCTAAAACCTATATCCTGGTCACACACATGGTTGTGTGATGGGCAGGCTCTTCTTGTTCAGGATACGAGTTGAAAACTTTACCTGGTACAAAGATAAGTGCTGGAGTTGCAAAAAAAAAGGCAATAAACTTTCTTATACTTAATTTTAGGTGCTTTTAACTATACCGTAAGGATGAGTGCACACAAATATTGTTGTTTAATATTCTCAAGAGACACTGTGTTCAATCAAGCATTCCAAGAAAATTTCTGGAAGCAGTAAGGCAAAAAGTTAATTTTGCAAATGAATTTGCACTGCTTTCATCAGAGTATTCATAAGAAAAACAATAACTATTTTGCCTCTTTTAAACACTAATGAAGTTTTCCTCAAAAGAACAAAAAATACTTTTCTGCATGTATTTCAAACATTGCATAATATTTAGATAAACTTGAAGTTTTCAGTCCCTCCTGCTAGTAAAGATGTATTTCAGGTAATCTCTATGTTTCTTTAGGATGCCTACTGGATAGCAATGAACAGCTCTCTGAAATGCAAAGCTCTCAGTGACATCTTCCTCCTCTTCAAGAGTTCAGACTTCATAACTCGTGACCTCACTCAGCCGTAAGTCGATTTCCAGCAGTTATACACAGCCAGAAAAAAACAAAAACAAACCAGAAAGACATTTAAATAGCACATGCAACCAGTGTTGACGCTATGGACTAAGACCATATTTTTTTGACTACCTTTCCAGGCAAGTCATGTTGTATTCTTGAGATTTTTTGCTTTTCCACCGCTCTTGGTGTTGCTACCCTCCTTATTGGTGCCACTTCTTATGGTAATACAGTGTGACTTGACCATGTCCTTTTCTTGTTTTAAAGCTGTTGAAGTTTGTGTGGCTGCCTGGAAGTTTCTTGAGACTTCTGCTAACATATTTCACATATTTCTAGAGCTTGTTCTGATCACAGGTTCTTGTAGCTCTTGGAACAAATACATTCCAGGTGACTAAGGATAGCAATTATAGGTAAAATTAAAATGATGGTGTGCTTGGGGTTGACTTTTATCTGCTCACATGAAGGGAGTACTTAATTGTATAGGAACAGTTTCCTCCTGTAGTACCTGCATCTCATTGATTTATGTCACTCATTTCTAAAATACAGCATTTTTCTGAAAGAAAATGAGATTACTGGAGTTGATATTTCTGTTACTATGGTTACTTTTTTTTTCCCCCAGACAAGCAGAATTTCAAAGAAAAGGAGCAATCCACGGCTTGCTATCTGAGAGATTATTTTCCAGTAATTATTCACTGCTTATTTACATTACAGGATTTTTTTGAAAACTCAGTCAAATGCAGAGCCATTGTTCTAGATACCTTATAGGGGGTTAGAAGGTATAAGCTTCATGCCAAGTGGCTTATGTCTTGATGAAAATTTTCTTTTTAAAGTGTGAAACCACTTACAGTAATGCTGTGCAACTGCCTTTTTTACTCCTGCAACTCTAACGAGATTCTCTTCCCCCAATTTTTGGTACATGATAAAAAAAGGGGCTGTTGACAGCAAGGCTGGGAGTCCAGTTCTGATGTTGGGTTTTACACCATGCCTAACCTGCAGGAGGTGCTGGGGAAGAGACTGAGGAGGAGGGGAGAGGATATTGGAGTGATAAAATAGTTTGAAAACTATATTGGGCTTGGGAAACAGTTGTGAGGAATGAGAATTCATGATTCTGGAGTCACAGAGAATGAAAGGTATGGGGAAGATGAGAAATCTATAATTCACATGTCTGTGGTGAGTGAATTCTCAGAAGCCTTTGGTGCCTAACCAAGGAGCTGCTTTTCATTGTTTCCCCTTATGAGAGCTGGGGTGTCTGGAGCCATCTCTGGATGACTTGCTCACACTGTTGAGCAGTAAAATTTTTGTCACAATGGCTATCAGGACTGATTCTTGTGGGTCTGAAAAGAACTACACACTTTGCATCATCCCTTTGTGAATGTTAAATAATATGGAGTTTGTATTTACTGTTCTCGTGTATAAAGAGCAAAAAGTACCCAGAGCTCCTTGCAGAATTCCTGTTTGGTTAACTGTTTTCTAGTGAGTCTCGGAGACAAGCAAATGTTCAGCAAATGCCACTTGATTTAGATGTGGCAACTCTGTGTGGTAGAATGAATTGGTTCAACCACCTTCACTGATACTGAAATCAGTGCATTTTCTGTCTAGTTTATTCTTGTATCAGTTCCAGCTCTTCACCTCCTGCAGTCAGCACAGGCTTGGTGGGACAGGCAGTGAAAGCATTTGTGGTGTGAGGTTTCTCAGCATGGCTGTTGACTCGAGCCAGCAGTGATTTCACCTTAAGTTCACACAAGTACAGTAGTGGCTCAGCATCTCATAGCAGGCACATTCCCTTCTCCTGATCCTGCTGTGGAAGAATAATCTCTTATAGAAAGGCAACACCTCAAACTCCACTGCTTCAGTCCATTTAGGCTCCTTTTCCAATATGGAAAGACTACCAGATAGCACAACTATGGTGGTAAATAAGTAAAGCTTATGACATGATTGTGGGAAATCACCTTGGTCTCTGTATATATCTTGTAATTTATGAATATGTCATACTTGATTAAAGCATATATTATTGTCCAGTCTGTGCTTGGTATTTCTGAATTACAAAGTTATTTGTACAGAATGTCCTCAAACAGTGCAATGATTATTGCTAAATCAGAATAGTGGTCGTCCTTAATTATACTATTGATTAGCTGCCAGTTCACTAGTCCTTAGCAAGCAGAAATTAAAAATGTAGCTGGCATAAGAACCTGAAGTGCTGAACAAATGAAAATTACATACATAATGCATCCAAATCCCTTGGAAGGACTACTTGGAGGGAGGAGAAATGCAGTCTATTTCTACTTCGTCAGTAATACTCAGTATGGTCTAAAGGTTTCTTACCCTGCATAAGTAACAGCTGAAATGCTGAATACTGTCTTTTTGTTGTTCTTGTTTTGTTTCCTGTTCAGTTGTGTAAGCTTCAATATCCACTTCATGGGCCATAATATCATAAACATGCTGCAATGGCAATTTGTAGATCTGGGTTTTAACCTAGAAACTTAAGCCAGTGATGTGGAACTTAAGACAAACCACTTTCTTTGCCTTTCTTTTCCTCTTCCATTTCCTGTATGCCTCTAAACATTGTTCAGGTTAGGGAATGCCCTTGTAATTCTCAACTGTCTCAAATTCCATGTAATGGAACCATGTAATGCTTCAATACAAACTATTAAAAAAATATGAACTCAATGCAAATATACTGAGCATGCTTAAATTGCTTTGACTGTTTTAAAAGTTTGGATTCTCTCATGATGCTGACACGTTGGTTGAAAAATTCAGACTAATGAATTACCTTTCCAGCATGTTAATTTTAAATAAATTAACAAAGACTTTAGAGAAATGTACTCATTAATGCAGTTGATATTTCTGCTTCAAAGACAGCGTTGTATTTTACTTAGCTGAGTTCACAAAAAATCTTGTGGGTGGTGTGATCTTAATTTTTCAGGCATTAATGTAGGTTTTCAGAAATTTAGTGCTGAGTATATATGACAAAAAAAAAAATCCCTTTCTAACTAGGATTTCTCTTAAGTGATTAAAATTCCTCTTCTGAATCAAAAGCTCTGCATAGCCCTGATGGACATATTGTTATAAAATACAGTTTTCTTCTTTATTGTTAGACTGGGTGGACTATGTTTATGTTTTGTTAAAACATGATTGATTGCTCACTGGTAGAAATAATAGCACTGCTTCTAATGATGTGATAATGCCCATGCATTCCAGAAACGTTTCTGATGCCAGATTTAATACTTTTAATATTGAATTCCAAATTGTAGGGAAATTTCAAAGCTTTTTTGAGATCTGCCTGTGTTCTTCTAACAGAACATAGGAGGCAGTGTTGGATCATGAAGAATATGCCTTAGCACTTCAGTATCTTTTTGCAGGAGCAGGAGCTATTAGTGTAGGCTTTAATATAAACTGTTTCAAAGTAGACAGTTCCACACAAGAGGATGTGGAAAATGAGGCCTTTGATGATGACTTTTTTTTCCTTGAGGTTTTACTCTTGCCCATTTTCCCTAGCAATTTACAGTGTAGTACAAGATTCTCTTTTGAGAGGTCCGATTTCTTTTAGCCCTCAAAGTTCTGGCAAGGTTTAATATTCAAGGAATAAAGATACAGTTCAAAGGCTTTTAAAAGTTTCTCCTTATTTTTTTAAATAAGATTTTAAAATAAACTATGAAATAATAGCAGAGAAGTATCAGGTACAGAATAAATTTTACAATTCTCATCATATTCATAATAAGTCCTAATTATCTCAGTGATTTGGAGATGAGTTCATGGCTTTCTTAGCAGGGTAGATACTGGAGAAACTTGCCAACCTTATTAAATTGCTTTTCTCAGTGTTGAAAACTGACTTGCATAATGGTTTTTTGTAGCATGTCCTGTGGTCAAGTATTAGCATTTGGAGTTTGATATTGAACTGCCACATACAAAGAGATCTTGATCCTTCTGGTCTTAACTCTAAAAGTATAACTCAAAAAAACCTGTTGACCACAACACAGAAGAGTTTGATCCCTTCACCCACAGTATTCAAAATTACAGTTTTCAGAGGCTTCAGAAAATACAGCCCAGGCATGTCTCAGTTTGGGGTTCCTGACATCTTTCTGATTGTTCTTTCAAGTATGTCCAAACCTGAATAGGATGTGGGTTGAAAACACTCCACTTAGCATTGTGCCTCTAGAGATCAAAAGCTCATCTGTAATACAGGAGTTCAGATGGGTCTCGGCAATAAATGCTACAATGAGCTGATGAGAAATACAAAATTTTCACCTCAAATAACCCAAAATTTACTCCCTGAACAAAAGTGGCCTTTCATCAATGAAAACTCATGATGATATGAAGACAGAAAATTAGATTACAAAAATATGAGTTTATTTTGTCTTGTACTGTGTTCACCCATTTTTTCCTCATTTGTACTCAGTCCTGTGTCATTAAGGCTCAAAAAATACCTTTACTGTGTCTTGCAGTATTTTTGCCTGTTTGCTTGATTCGGCAGTGATACCTACACAGTCTGTGGGGCTTGGGATGGCACCCAAGAATTTAATTTTCTGACCTACAAGGAAAGAGAATCTTTCCCCACATAGCTCTTGCTCAAAATATTTGAGGGTTGAGTTAAGGAATAATTTTGATTATAAGGCTGGGTTTTTTTGACTTCTGGAAAAGACTGTTACTGGAATGAAGCAGCTTGCAGGTACCCCAATCTCAGATACGGAGTTTGTGAGAGGTAGTACAGGTCCTCGTGTGCAGGCAATGTAAAACTCCATGTGCTGGACTTCAGCTGCCTTTGTAGAGTTTATTATTGGCTTTGTGTGTGGGGGGGATATTTTCTTCAGCATGATAGGCATATACTCTACTAAGGGAGGAATTCTGAGTCTAGCAAAACTGTGAGCTCTCATGGGTTTGTTTCTGTTGCCTTGACAGATCTTAAATTGCGGGGAATCTAAACTGTAGTTGAAGGATGTTATCTATTTACACAGGCTTACAGATATAT
This sequence comes from Poecile atricapillus, assembly GCF_030490865.1. Lineage (NCBI taxonomy): Eukaryota > Metazoa > Chordata > Aves > Passeriformes > Paridae > Poecile > Poecile atricapillus. Next base: position 6,634,459 of record NC_081288.1, read on the forward strand.
ATATGATGTGTTTGATCACTGTGCTTTTGGAAAGCCTGCCTGTATTGCCCTACTTTTCTGTGTGTTGTGGATATTAAAGTCTAAGCTAAAATGTGTGAAATTTACTTCTGCTGGCAGCATACAGAATGAACTCTTACAATAGCTCTTCAAACCAAAGGCTGGGCAGTCATGTCTTACAAATGCAATGTTTATGTGAGACTTTTGGGTTGCTGAATGAAGTTCACTGCCAAAAGGAGGTCCTATAAATACTGCATTTAGGACTATTGCTCAGCAGTGACCCTTAACACAGTTCTGTGCTTCCAAGTAGTTTGTTGCCAATAAGGTCAGGGAGTAGAATTGGAAGAAAACCACATGTTCTTCTGTGAATACCTTTTGAAAGTTACGGAATCTATTGCGAGGTTTACTGTAAAATCACAAAAAGGTACATGGAAGTTGACTTGGCTTATAACTGCCTCCACTCTTGCTAGCTCCTGAAAGGAGACCGACAGAGTCGGCTCCTCTCAAGGGACAAAACCTTGACATCTGCTTACAGTTGTGGAAATAGTTTTGTTTATTCCCACTCTCAAGAGATTTGTAAGAGTATTTCTTAAGGCTCTTAATTTAGAAAGATACCATGCTATGGAATCAGGAGTGCGGAGCAGCAGCGTTGTTTTGCATCCTTTATTCATGGAAATGAAGTGCTGTAAGGCATGATGATGTGTCTCTGTTGTGTGGTTTGGGAAGTTAAACATTAAAAGTACTTGGGAAAACATGCTGCAGTGAAACTGGATTAGATTGCTCAAGTTTATTGGGTTTTTTGAGAATTCAGTTATGCCAACATAACAATACAAAGGGAAAGGAGCAGCACTGTTGATTCAAACAAAAATAAGTCAACAGTGAATAAACACATTTTGGACACATCCCTGTCCAGATTTAAGTGCTTCCAAATTGCACTAGAATAAAAGAGGTGATGATTCTGGGTTTTTTTTCCCCATGATAATTGTCAGAAGGAGAGTTGTTCTTATGTATTGCATTTACTTTCTTTGTATATATTGGAAATAATTTAACAGTAGTTCTTATGTTTCACAGTTTAGGGTTATTTTTCTCACTACAGCTAAAATGTTACATGTAAAGCAGATTTTAAAGCCTGTGCCTTAATTTTCCAGATTTATTCACTGTACTGATGATTCCCCTGATCCTTCCTTGAACTATGAGGTAGGACTTCTTGCCTGATTTGTAAGGAATTTAAAAGAACATTCACAGGCTGGGTGACATTTGTGGTTGGGTTTCTGTCCATTGAATGTGTTGTTTTATTTGTGTTGCTTTCAGTATGAAGTCTGGTTCAGCACTGCAGGTCATAAGTTCATTTAATTGAAGATCAGGTGGGCTGAAGTGCAGACTTGAGAAGCTTCCTGGCAATGTCCTCTCATGTCTGTCAGGTTGGGACAGGAAGGACAAGTTCCATAGCTCAAAGTCATATATTCTTGATGGTGAGCTGCTTGTGAACATCACACTGAGGTTACCAGGGTGAGCCTTGCTACAGTGGCTGGGGTCATCCTGAACTCGTCTGTCACATCTTGTTTCCTATGTTTGTTACCAGATCAAAACGTTCAGCTAGAGATGTTTTAACTGTTAATATGGAGCTACTGCTCTTACGGTAACATCTAGTCATCTCTCTAATAATAGTTTTTATGTAAATATAACATTTGTCATCATGCTGTGGGCTTAAAGGGCGTTTTGAAAGTGAACGAACTTTGTTTTATTTTAAAGCACTATCAAGAGTTTTGTGCTTTAAAGATACAGGACATCTGAAAGTTGGAACAAAGAGTTTAATGTTAGCACTGTAGTTAGGAATGCCATCTCTGGTTAGTGGCACTTTCTGCTGCAGTTTAAAGGGTTTGGGAGTTTCCAGCATCCAGTAGCAGTAACTGGGGCCTTCAAAAACATAAAAGCCTTCCGACTATTTCAGCTTAGGAAATACAGAAACTTGAGAAAGTGCTAGAGAGATGCTTTAATTCCCAGGCAGTCTGTCCTATTGACTATAATAGTTTGGTTTCTATTTCTGTCCTGTGTCCTTATTTTAACTGGTTTGCGCCTTCAAAGGCGTCACAGAATTCTGCTTGGGTGTGTACCAGAATAGAGGTTGATTTGGATAAATTTAATTCTGCTCATCAGCTCCTTTGACTAGGGAGCAACTTTCTGCCAATTCCATGACAGATTTGTTGTGCTGTAGAGCAGGGTTTTTATTTTCCATGCTTTATCATTAATGTAATGTAGAAGTTGTTTCATAAATGATTTCACAGTAATAAATACTGTAGAAAGTGGAAGAGCATAAGATAATTAAGGTGGGAAGAGACCTCAGGAGGTGTCTAGTCCATCTTCATAGCTCAAAGCTGGGTAAGGAATGAGATCATATTGTCTTGCTTGGCATTTTATAAAATCTGGTCTGAAAACCTCAGTGGGTGGAGGCTGCACAACCTCTGTGAGGGAGCTCTTCCAATGCTTGATGGTCCTCTCAGTTTATGTCCAATCTGAATCTTTCTGCTTTAAGCTAGTTTAGACTAGATGGTCTTTAGAGAAAGCATTCTGTGATTCTCTGAAATGAATACTAAATCTAATTATTTTGAAATATTTGCAAAGATGATTATGTGAACTGCAGATTTAAGATTGTTTTGTTTTCTTGTAGCAGTGGTCATCATTGCAGCAAAACTATAGCTCTAAAAGGCAGATCTGTTGACATAAGGATGCTGTTACTTTTCTGAAACAATGCTTTGTCATTTGTTTTTCCTCCACAGCTTGTTCTTCGCAAATGGTGTGAACTAATCCCTGGTGCAGAATTCAGATGCTTTGTCAAGGAAAACAAGCTTTTAGGTAAGGAATTTCTTAAAAACAAAATTATTGGATGAAGTTTTGAGGAGTTTCTCTGATTCCTTGAATGAGAGCTAAGTCTGAAGAGGGTTCTTTATTTTCACACCTCATTTCTGAAATTAATGGTTTATTCTTTCTGTAATTTAAAATGTGGTTTACCGCATCTCACTTTCCACTGTATTTGGAAGCCTGACAGCACCGCATGCTTGCCATTACAGTGGGAGTATTCTTAATTTAATTGTTAATTCAGGAACTTCACCCAAAGGCAGTTTTATGACTGAGTCTTTTGTATTCAGGAGCAAATTGCATCATCCTCAACTCGCAGAATGAATACAGAGGCAGTTGTATGTTGTGCTGCCCTCATATCCACATGACCCTGTGTGGATGCTATATGCAGAAAGGGAGGTCAGAACATTTCCACAGGTGTAGGAAGTGTCCACACTTCATATTAAATTCAGTGTATCTTAGTTAGAACCTGTTGTTCTGTTACTCAGGTGCAGAATCCTAAATGTAAAACATTTCAAGTGGCACTGAAGAGCCAGGGTATATGTCCACAGCATGCATAGATGCTGGTGGGTGCATTAGGAGACCTCTGGCAGCTGGAGAACAGGCAGATTGTGCTAGAGCATGTGTTGTAGGCAGCTGAGTAGGGTAAATTTAGCGTAATTTAGGGTAAATTTAGCTCAGTTTTACTCCTCTGGTTGTGTTGACTATTCTCTGCTGACTATAGCAGGAAATGAGATACCCAGTGCACATACACAGGTGCTTGAATTGAGAGGTTTAATTTCAGGCTAATTACTACTCTGAAGTTTGATTTTGGTGTGGTCTACCATGAAATCTTTAGAGATGAACAGAAACTTAAATAGCACAGGATTAGTGCACATTTGTTCTGAACAAGGTTGAATCATTCTGCCTGAACTCTTCTAACAAGGAAGTGTTATAGCAGTGATGGAGCAAATCCAGACTCTACAGGAAGGAACGTGATTTTTTTTTTCGCGTTAAGATAAAACTAGGTTTGCTCACTTTGCCTCTTTCATGTCTACATATTCACAAGCACCAAGCTCCATATCCACAAGTGGTCTGTCCAGGGTTCCTTGTGATGATATGCAAGATCATTAGCTATGTAGTTCTCACTGTTTCTCCTGTTTTAGCATGGTGAGTGTGGGCTTGTGTTGGCTGTGCCTTTTTGTACCTGTTGGGAGCTGTCAGCGATTTGTTGCTCCATCCACTCCCACCTCTGTGAACCTTTAGGAGCACATTCCCTGTTCTTCGTTTCCTGATTTGGGTTTCCCATGGAGCTGCACACAGATATCTGAGCTGTGCTAATCCAGGTGCTGTCAACACACGCCATTCTCCTAAGCCCTTTGATTTGGCTGTTCCTTCTGGTGTTCCTATGCTCATCTTCCCATTTTCTCTCAATTTATGCCAGTTGCAAGTGTATTACAGCTCTCTGTAACAGAGTTTATCTTCCTAATAGCACAGATTTCCCATTAAGTCTGTATTGCTTAATGGCTCCTGACAGAGCCTTTTGAAGGGAGGAGACCTGAATCCTGTCCTGCTTTGTGGTGCTGGAACACCACAACTGCCAGAGATACACACTGCTGTAATAACCTCTAAAACATTTGAATGTAGATTTATTATATTCTATAATATACATATATATATGCATGTATGTATGTATGTATGTATAGTAATATTTACTTTCAAGTAACTCAAAGCATTTGTACACTGGCTAATTAAGCACTCTGTACATTTGACGACCAGGTTTTGAAACCTAGTAGATCTGCCAGTATGGGATTTTTTTTAGCTAGCACTCCAGCTGCATTTCTGAAGATAGTTCCAAGATTTTTCACAATATGTTCCCATACTCTTAAAATTAATAAGCCTGTCAGTCAAATTGGAATGATACTTGCAGTATAGTGAATGATTTCCCAGTTACACATCTGCATCCCCTTAGATGCCATCATCTTTTGGTTTTTGTTTTTTAGACTTAAGCTTTGCAGTGGTATTAAAAATTCAAAGCTCCACTGACATCATAAACTTTTTCTCTGAACTTCTTTAGAAAGAGCACATCCTTGGCGGTAGTCAGCATTGTCTTACGGCAAAACTCTATGTTTTGTATATGGTTAAAACAGCAAACTGATGATGCATCTTCCTTGGGGAATTCTCTCTTTTTGTATGTAAATAGCCTGAATTACTCATTCTGCAGTGGTGGGGCAGGTCTTGGATTTGACATTTGTCAAGCAGGGTATTGCAGTGTTTTATGTTGACACATCCTGTATGAGAATTCTTGTCGCTCAAGATGCATGCAAGTGTATAATCCTGTTGATGTCATTTTAAACCAGTGTCTTGTAGACAAGTGCATGAAATTAAGAATGTGTAGGAGGGATGGTTTGTCTACATAGCTAAGAAAGCCCTTGAGGGAGAAAATGGGAGCACTGGCCTGCATGCCATGCCACTGATTTGGGGGTTTAAGGTTTCACCTGTAGTACCTTATCAAGCAGGCACATGGTTTTCCACATGTAAAAAAATCAGTTAAATGAGAAGCTGTGGTATCCATGGATCATCTTTGCTAATGTACAAGCTTAGCCTCCACCCCTGGCATTTCATGGTTCCAAATTGTAGTCCCTGCATGTGATGTGCAGAAGATTTTTGACCAGAGTAACCCAGGAGAATGAAACTGAAAGGAAAAGATGGAAAGATGGGCGCTGCAAACTTAAACACAGGCAAAGTTTCCTCCTGAAATGCACTTTAAAATAGTCAAAGTGTGTACCTATAAAACGAAGTTCACAGAATTTAGGACAGAGCTGTTCAAGGAAGAGATTCCCAATGGAAGTACTTTTAAGTATAGCAGAATAAAGCCAAGCAGTAAGTCACTAATAATGGTAGAAACTTGGGAAAACCCCATCTTCTGTGTCTGATAACTGCTTTTTTTCTGGTTGGGTTTTTTGCATGCCTAGAGCTCTTTATAATTATAATTACCTGAAATTTCTGACAGGTGTATCACAGAGGGACTACACCCAGTACTACGATCATATCTCTAAACAACACGAGGAGATCTGTAGATCCATACAGGAGTTTTTCAAGAAACACATACAGTATAAATTCTTGGATGAAGACTGTAAGTATCTTGAGGGTATCTGTGAGTGTGCATCTCTCTATCACTCTTGCTTTCATGGGGCTCAGTTCACTTGAGCTTGAGGGAGTCTGAGAACTCTAGTGGCTACAGCACATTGAGCAGCAAAGGGTTTGGAATTACATTGGCAACAAAGAAATCCCGAAGGAATGGGCCGGAGCTCTTCAAGAAAACACAAGAAATGAGTGAAAGGTCTTTTCAGCAGGCATAATAACTTTTTTTTTTTTTTTTTTTGAGGCTTTTCCCCGTTATACTTGAAAATAATTTTTATACCAGAAAAGTCGGGTAGGAGATCCTTGGCAAAAGGCATTCAGTAGTGAGAAGAATACTTGTTTATAAAGATGTTGTCAGATGTTTGCTGCTAAATTATTGATGGATTCCTTAAATGAAGGATTTTTAAGTTTCTTTTCATGAAGATTTAATTATTTCTCCTAGAATGTCAATGCACACCAGGTTAGGGGCCAAAACATTTGAATAAAGGCCGCAGTATTTGATACATCTAATCGGTCCAAGTAAATTGTCTTGTTCTTTAAATGTGAAGTCCTTTGCAAAATTGATTTGAAATAGTTTTCAAACATGGTTTAGTGAGAATTGAATGGTGTTGCATTATGATGGGTGATCAATAATGATGAAAAACGTGATGAAGAGATTTAAATTTGGTCAGGTGTGGACCAAACCTCAGCTTAGTAAAACCCATAAACATAATAATTTTATGGCAGTTTTATTGTCATCTCTAAAGCTTTAAAAGTTCAACCTCTAGGTGAGTTCTTAACATTATTGTTTTACTGACACACCAGAGGAGTCAAATAGATCTGTGGTCTCTAACTGTCTGAAAATGGTACCTTGAAGTACCAGTCTCTTTTATATTGAAGTCCTTAATAATTTGACTCTGCAAAGCTGCTCTGTTTCAGTCCAGAGAAGTTCTCATGGACTGCTGCTTGGAGAAGACCAATAGATCAGTAAATTAGCAATTCCATTATATTTTGAAGTAAAATCAGTCATATAGATCTGGCATTCTGATTAACGCCTTTTAATTTTCCTCTGTGTTCCAATGCAGTTTTAGCTGATATGTAATCAACTGATAGATAAGAATACAGGGCACTATTTTTGGAAATTGGTGCCTAGATTTAGGCTCTGAAATGGCTGTCTGGTGAACTTAAAGGTCTGAAATGTCATCTTATGTGAAGGATGCCATCTGGGTTGCCTTGAAGGAAAAGGTGGTTTCAGGGCAACCTTCTGGGATGAAGGTTTGTTAACCTTTTTATTCTTAGGTACTAGATGCTGGTCCATCTGCAGAGAAATGCCATGCAGAAAATGTTTTCTGTGTTTTTGTGGGTGGTTTTTTTTTTTTACCACATTGCATTTATCCCCTGTCCTCTCCCTTGATCCACTGCCTGGTAGCATATGTGTTGTTAACAATAAAAATCTGGGTTTGGTTGTTTGTTTGCTTTTAAAAGGAAAGGTATTACAGCTTTTTTCCTGACTTCTTGTTTCATTGGGGATTTTGATGCTGTTTGCTCTGCTTTTTCCAGTTGGTCTGGTAGCATCTCCAGATGGAAGAGTTGAGTCAGAGCAGCTGAAGCATTGCAGAGTCAGAGCAGTAGGATAACAGATGGGTGAATGCTTTATAAATACTTCTAAATTATGTTAGAACCTTCTAAATACCTTTGGTAAGAGCCCAGTAAGAGTAGTGCTCTGGAGGTGTCAATAGTGCAGAGCTGGGCTTTGGCTTTCCCTCTGTTTAGAGCAGTTTCTGGTGAAGTTTCACTACAGTCTCTCTGGCACAGGACACTCTTGCTCTGAGGTGATCCCTAAGGACAGGGAACAGTTCAGGTTTTCTTCTTGTTCAGTATTTGTGACTGTCCTGAACCAGTCATCAGGGTGCAATCAGTCTGAATTCCAGCTGTGTGAATCCCAGTGAATCTCAATAAATACCATTAGCCTCAGTGGTTGCCATGGGCTTGCTTTAGGCAGACAGGACTCGCTATAGAAGCCCTCTGATGCAAGGGATACCTTTAGGATATGACTAAGGAGAGGATGTGGTGCAGGCACTAAGTTCAGTTGAACAGCTGGAGAAGAAATCCTGGGGTTCCTGTACCCCCCCTTTGCATTGATGACTGCCTTAGCCACTGAGGGCTTGTCTTCCTGGGAGAACAGAGCACTTAATCCTGGAGTGACTCTGACATTGACGCAACCCAGCTTGTGCAAAAGCTGTGTGGATTTTTAGGCTGCATGGTAAAAACCAGCTACGTGACTGGCTTTGGCTTTGTGGAGTTGTGGTTTGCCCTTAGCCCAGCCAACTTCACATGAAATGTCAGATTAAGCTTTACATGCATGGATGTGATCAGTCAACATCCCTGTTCCTGACAGGCAGCTTCCTGAGACTCAAGTGTTCTGCAGTCATATCCTGAGTTTAGTTTATCCACATGCATTGAGAAATTTCTGAGCTGAAATATTCCCTTATTAGTGAAGGAAGTAACAATATAACATTTGTCTGAGGCTTTTCTAATTTATTTTTTTTTCTTTTCCCTTTCTTCCTGCTAAACTGGTACATCTTTTGCATGTAGCCATGCATGAATGCTTCCCTGTTGATTTCCCTAGCTCAAGAGAAAGACAACACAAAGGTTTGTTTAACCATACAGAACAGAAACTGATGGAAAGCTGCATATACAGAGTCATGTTTAATTGAGCCAAGGGGAAGAACAACAGTGGAGCCAGGCAAGGCAGCTTTGAGTCAGTCACTGAGTGGCAAGGGGGTTGTTGGAAGGAGTTGTTGATAATAATTAGGTGTGCTGTATCTGCTCGGGGTGACATCAAACATGGCCATGTCACTGCCACCGACGCCTTTGTTCCTACAACCTGTTTGTCTTGTTAGCTGCTGAAATCCTCATGTCTGTGGAGCAGGAACTTTCTCTATTAACTGTTTGTGTCTTGATCCTTCCCTGAAATGTCTCTGTTCTGCTGTAAATGAAACAATAGTAATGTCAAAGATAAGCTGTCTGGGCTAAGAGTTTATGAAATATTCTTCATGGGAGAAAAATCATCAGAAGAAACCAGCATTAAATGGAAAAACCTAGCAGCTGATTTCCCAGTGCATTAACAGTAGTTCTTGAAACATTTCAGCTCCCTCTTAGAAGTATATCCAATTCTGGCTTGCAGTTCTTTAGACATATTGACTTTGCAGATTGTGCTGTGTACACAAGTATCTATTCAGATTTAAACTTCTGTGAAATTATATGTCTTTTACAATTAACATTTTTTTCTCCTTTTCAGTTGTTTTTGATGTGTACAGAGACAGCAGGGTAAGTCAACAATAGACTTTATATAATTGTTTCTTTTGAAACCTTCTTGTGAAACCTTGAAATGCTACGAAGATCAAGCAAGTAATAGCTTTGTCTTCCTAGAAGTGGTCGTGGAAAAAAAACAAACCCAACCAAACAAAAGAATACCACTGAAGAAAAAACCCCAACCAAACAAAAAACTACCAAGCAAAACTTACTTGATGTTATTCTGTTCCACAGGTCTTTTTCTGTTAAATGCCGTCTACAGTAGGAGAATAATAGGGTTAGGGGTGTAAATATGTCTGTGCCAGTGATGTAATTATTTAGTTAATATCTTCCAGAAAAGTTTCTCTTCTAAAGCACAAGACTTAGGCTTTGACTGCAGTTTTCTCAGTTCTGTGAATCTACAAGAGGCAACTGAGTTTTTGTTATGACATGAGAGTCCTTGCTGCAGTAATTTAGAGTAGAATAGTCTGTTTCAGTTGGAAGTGACCTACAATGGCCATCAAGTCCTACTGCTTGACCAGTTCAGGGCCGACTGAAAATTAAAGTATGTGGTTATGGGTGGTGTTCTCAGGTGTATGGTGGGATTAATGGGGCTGGACTCAGTGGCCTTGTGGGTCCCTTCCAACTCAGGATATTCTTGTGACTTTTTAAGTCCAAATAGCTTTCAAACACACAAAACAGGTTTGGGGCATTTTCTTTTAAGACATATATTTCCTTGGGCTTTATTTATTTTTCCCTGTGTGTTTTTTCTCTACAACATTTGAACTCATCAAAATTATCCTTAGTATTTCTTAAGTTTATCCTTGTGAGATTGGAAAAATTGTTCATATCTGGAAGTCTAGGATAGGAAGGGATAATTGTCAAAAGAGGGTATGAATGTGGTGTGCCCGGTTTGTGACAGATGGTCGCCAGTTTTTTCTTTTCAGGTTGCTCCAGCTGTATTTCTAAGAGTTGAGCAGATCAGAGCCCTCAACATCCAGATTGTGATGAGGCTGGGGAGAAATATCCCACCTCAACTATTTGAGACACGTAGGTGTAGTGCTTAGGGGTGTGGTTTAGTAGTGAACACAGAGGTGCTGGGCTAAGGGTTGGACTTGATGATCTCAAAGGACTTTTCCAACCTAAATAATGCTATGAACATGCCAATATCAGAGTTAGTAACCTTGATTTCTCCTAGTGCGAGTAGAGAGAAATATTTGATCAGGTGAATTGCGCTTGAAAGGCTTGATTGGAGAAAGTCTTTATTAGAGTTGAGTTGAGTGTATTGGGAGTAAGTCCTGATTCTCATTTTGAGTGTTGCTGAACTATTTTGTAATTGTGTAACAGTAAATCATGTCATAGTTTACAAAACAGGAATGCGTCTCAAGTGGAAAACAATGACTGCACCATTTCTCAGCCCAACTTTTAATGTAGGTACCTAAAATGAGGCTAGAGCAGCTATGCTGTAGTGGAAATTACCTGCCCAGGCTCAGAACGGCAGACATGAGGATGCTGTCAGGGAAAATGAGGAGCGGCTTAAGCATTGAACCAGATTCAGCCGTTGGGTGCTCTGCCTCATAGCTGAAGCATGAAGACAGATTATTTAAGTAAAAGGTTTCAGCCTGTGGGATCTCAAATGAGCAGTGTTTCTTCATCTGTCAAGATAAAATATATCTGTTTGTAGATTTCTCCCCGGTGCCTTCTACCCTCAGGTCTTGTAAACTGCCAGATATCCCTTTGTGTGTCAGATGCTCCTCCTTTCACACGTACTATTGTGGTTTGCGACTGTGTTATTCGTCGCTCCCTTGGCGTGTGAGTTAGAGGCAGAAAAAGAATATTGTGAGCATGATTAATTTCCAGAGCCCATGCTCCTCATCAGGCTGGTTGCACAGCAACATCACCTACAGAAGGAGAGAAATGTTTGCTACTTGTTTTAAGTCCTTTCAACTCTTAAATATTCAGCTTGGAGAAGCAGGTTGTTGTTATGGTTGTAAATGACAGCAGTCCCTTCACCTGCTCACTTCAGTTGCTTTAGTGACTGTTTGGAGTTGGCTGCCACAGGTCCTGCTTGCTGAGTTGGAGGTGGGAGTTCACAAAAGACTGAGAGTCGTCTCTGCTGTTGCTTTTTGCTGTCTCCCAGGTGTGAGCAACAAACCGAGACAAGTCACTGTGGTAAGACAGAGCAATGCAAGGGGTGGCTCCAGACCACTGCTGGCTCTCAGCTCTCGTTAAGGAGCAGACCAGTGCTTGTGTCCGTGCCTTGTGAGCGTTGTCACTGTGCAAGCAAGTGCAGCTGGAGTTAGAGAGATGTAGCAGTTCAGTTTGCATTTTATCTATCTTTAACTTCCTCTAAACAAGAGGTTTTTGTCATGGGTATTTCCTTTCAGCACTCTGCTGCTTAATGCCTTAGTAAAACAAAACATGAAGCTGACAGGGCATGGTAAATCTATTGATTCCTTCTTTTAGGATGGGAAGAAAATACCATGTAGTACAAGTAGGGGATTTTTTTCCCCCTCCACTTATGCACAACTTTTTTTTCCTGGCTTGTGCATTTCTGTGCTGTTGTATGATAAAGATTACTAATAGCATGCAGAAGATAGCAGATAAATAGCCTTACTACTGCTGTTTAGATACATAGTACAAGTTATCTGAAACTATTTAAATCATGATATTGCGTGTAACTTCAGAGTTGACATTGCTTGTAACTTTCTCACAACTTGAGAGAGAATTTAATCTTAAGAAAAGGCAGTTTGGTTACTGACCAGGATTATGTATACTTCTTTTAATAAACCCTGAAAAGAGATATTTAGTTTGTTTTTCCACTTCTCATCAATTTGCAGCTAGTAAAGCTCAGTGCAGATTTAAGACCATCTCAAGGAAACAGCTGTTGCTGTAGATGGTGCACTGCTTTTTGCAGGAGAAACTGCTGGGTGCTCATAAAAAGTATGTTGCTTTCAGTAGTCTCAAAATCAATTTTCAGTTTTTTCCAGGGTACATTTGTTCTCCAGAGAAATGATCTTAATGTTCCTGTGAAAAAGCTGAGCTGGATGTATTTGGGGTGAGGAGGAATTTCTGTGAAAGTCTTTCGTAGGGAAGTATTAGGTATATATGTTTCATTTGCAAACACTGATTCTCTGAACTGCTGAATGAACTTTGCCAGCCATTGCTTCTGTCTGTGATTAAATTGGTTTGTTAGCTTGTTTTTCTAGATTGATAGAATGAATCTAAACCCACAGATTCCTCCTTGTGCTGCCTTGATGCTAGCAAGTCACCCTCATTAGCAAAAGTGAAAGATTGCTTATCATGAGAATTTGTGGCAGGCTTTTGAGGAGGACCAGAGATGGGAAATGACAGCAGAGCTTTCCCCATTGGCTTTCTGCTCTGATGGTGCCAATATTAGTGCAGAGGAGTTGCAACTCAACCAAGCAGATCTGGGCTTGCTCACCCTTCCAGAACAAATAAGAAACCACTCAGGTCTGTGTCCTGCAATTTGTAGCTGTCTGGTTTCAGCACTGTTGTTTCTGTGCTTTGGCTTCTTAAAATGTGCTCTGTGAGAGCTGTACCCCATGGAGCTGCCCTGAGGCAGACACCTGTGCAAGTCTGTGTGCAGCCACACACTCCTTGCTGGGGTGCTGGCCCAGCTCCAGTTTGCAAGTCATAACCACTGGTTTCATCTCTGCTGGGACTCCCCACACCTGCATGAGGAGCTCACTGTGGATGGTAACGGAGCCACCAGAACAGTTCTGTTCTGTATCTCACAGGTTTCCATCACTGCAGTTCCACAGTGTGTCAGTGCCTGTGGGATAGCTCAGGTGGCGTAGGTGGGAGAGACAGTCTCCATGTTACTCTCTGCCAACGCTTCAAAAGCATCTTTGTGTTAGAAGCCAGATGGCTGTAGTGTAAGTAATCAAATATATTTGCTGTTTGTATCAAGATAGGCAAGATCTTTTAAAGCAAGGAGATCCTTCATAAATGAAGGAAAAGAAGAGAAAGTAAAGTGAATGTTTACCTACATAATCTTCAGTCAAATGAATGTCAAAACACAGCCTTCAGGTTTGTTTTCCAATTCTAGTTGATCTTTATAATAAACACAATAAAACTCTTCAGCCCTGCTTATGTTACTGCAACTTTTTCCTTCCCTCTTCGATAGAAGTGATTTCTTCCAGATGTAATACTCGTTTTGCAAATTTTTGCTAGCAGCTGTACTCATATTTCCTTATAATTTATTACCATGTTTTGTTTTATTAGAATAGTTGATACTTCCTTGGGCAAGAGAAGATGGCCCTGTGCTGGGGGTTGTATCTTGAAGTGGCTCAAGGAACACAAACTATTTCTTCCTCCCCTACACATCTGTTACTTCTAATATGTCTTGTTAGTCTCTGCTTTCATTTTTCAGTTGTAAAGCAGTTGTACTGTTGTGCACACTACCACAACTGTTTGGAACACAGATGTGTTAAAGATGAGGTAAAAACTAGTGTGGATGTCTAGTAATGGCTATATTAAAAATGCCTTTAAGTTATTCTTTTTCTATGTCTGTACAGAATCTTTGAGCCTTCATGAGCTCCACTAGCATTTTGCAGACCCAACTCTCTGTCTTTAGGGTCACATCTAGGACCAAGAACAGCAATTTTATGTAGACTACTGGATGGTACAGCATTGCTGAGGTGGTTTTTCATGGAAAGCAAAGTCCCTGTTTAGGTGGTTTGGGGTTTTTTTTGCTTGTTTGGTTTTGGTTTTGTTTGAGTTTGGGTTTTTTAGGTGGATTTTGGTTGGGGCTCTCCCACGTTCCTTGTTCATTCTCACTGGGGATCTTGGTGGGTCATGGGGATTAGCCAGAGCTTCTGTGGATTCATCTGAAAGCACTTGGCACAGATTTACACTCAGTTTATTTGAGCTCTGTCTGAACTTATGTTTTAAAAAAGAAATCAAATTAGTACATCATAGCTTGCAGTAATAATCTAAGCATATATGTGTTTTGGGTTTGGTGTTTTTTTGTTTGGTTGTTTTGTTTTAGGTTTGTTTTGTTTTTCTTTGTTTTAATTCTGTGGTTTGTTTTAATTTGTCTGTGGTTCCTTTGCAGGGTAAGATTTGGTTAATAGATTTTAACCCATTTGGTGAAGTAACAGACTCTCTGCTCTTTACATGGGAAGAACTCACCTCTGGAAAAAACTTGAAAGGAGACCAGAGCGAAGGGGAAGCAACAGAACAGGTGAGGGAGGCTGAATAACATCCAACAGGATTCATGGCCTTATTTTTTTCTTTTGCTGTTACAATCACATTGTGATGTAAATCCCATTGAAGTAAACGAAGCTCCTGTGAACTGTAAACTCTTTGTACGTAGAATCTGCCTTAGTAATTAATCCCAACAAATATCACCTGCTAGTTTTAGATGCCTGCAAGAAAATTTTTAGTTCAAACAGTACAAGCCCATGTTGCAGCTTGGACCCCATTGCGAAGAAGATGCCCTGAAACTTGCTTTTACACAGTTTTGATGCATTCCTTTCAGTTTTCTCACAATCTATTACTTTTCTATATAATCAGTTAAATTTCTGCTTGGTTCTTGATATTTGTCATGCAGTTTCTCACATCGCCAGTTTTATGCTTGGGGGGAGACAACGGAAGCTTAACTTCTGGCTCTTCCTCATCTGGAATACCCTTTGCAAAGCCTTGTCCTCTGGTTGAACTCCCAGGACTTGCAGAACAAGGCTTTTCCATCCCTCTTCCAAGCAGCATTTCCTCTGTAAAAACAACAAACTTTCCATAAATACAGAAGGTGGGGAATAGTCTTCATTTTTTGTATTCCCGCTTTTTTTTCTCACTGCATCTTGAGACACTGTCCTCATATCTTGAGAAGTCCTTGGACAGCTGGGTAGAAGAGAGAAAATAGTGTGTTAGTGGATCTTGGGAGACACTTGGTTCTTTTCTGAGGAGAGCTGGCTGGCCAGTGTGGACTTTTCTTTATTTCCTAGCTGTTGAACTGCGTTAGAGGTCACTGAAATGACAAACTTCATTGAGCTGATTTTAACATCTGAGAGTTTCTTTAGTCCTGTGGCCCTTTCCATAACACATTGACAGGGAAACCCCATTCCAGGCTGCTGTTCAGGCCATTGCCTCTGTCTCACCGTGGGGCTGTTGCTGTATGAAAACCCATTCCATGAACCCTCCTGCTAAAAGCTGTGTCTCATTTGTTAAAACACACTCCCAGTTCTGGAGCTGTCTGTGGAATACAGAATTTTTATTTTGGGATTTCTTTTTCTCATTACCAGATGCTTTACAGAGTTTTCTGTGTTGCAATCCTGGATGAAAAGTAGAATAACTTGTGTTCATGTTTCATCTTACATCCAGTCACAGAATCTGTTAAGTTGCTGATCTCTCTTAAAATGAAGCTGTTTATTGCTGTACAGCTGGCAATTGTGTGGCATGCCAATGTGTTGAACTTAAAATTATATCATTCCCCAAAACCTGTTGCTACAGTTGAGCATTTAGAGATGTTTCTGGCCCTTTTCTACCGGTATTTTTTCCTTCAGTAAGTAAATTGGTTGGAAAGCTTTAATTATAATTTCAGTAAGGTTATAGTTGCAAATGTTTTTAAACAAGGAAACTGTGAAGACAAATTTAGGGATTCTATAAAAATTATTTTTCTCTATCCACATATGTATCTAGATACTATTGCCCAAAGTTCCTTATAGCTCCATTATTACAGCACTGTCATAAGCATGATTATATTAAATACATTAATAACTGATACACTGCAGAAACTTTAAAGTGAGGTAATGAAAGCCATTATTTGACTGTTTAACATGTTTGACATTTTAAATTGCTCCTAAGTGGGCAGAGGTTTTATAAGAAAGCTACAATTTTTAGAAAGCACAAGTTTAGTTGAGTGAGTGCCAAATAAACTCATTGGCACCATGACTCAGTCTCACGGAGGAGTCCCAGTAACATTTCCAGCTTTATTCATGTCCACTCTTATTGTCTTATCTTGGGTGTCTTTTCCAAAGGATTATCCAGTGTTCCGTTGTACAAACAGCAAAGTCACTGTCCAGCCCAGTCCCTACCTGAGCTACCGACTGCCCAAGGACTTTGTGGACCTTTCCACAGGAGAGGACGTTCACAAATTGATTGACTTTCTTAAACTGGTAAGAAGTAGCAGAAAAAGATCTCCAACCTTCCACCTTTGTTAAATGGATATACCAAAGTCCCCGAATCTCTGATTTCGTTACTAAAAAAGAGTACATAATTACAGAAAAAGTAATGTATGAACTCATCACACAATGTATTGTTGGGTTAATTGTTTCTGAAGTTATGAAGAGCAAGCTTTTTAATGCTCTCACTTTGCTTAGTTAATTTTATTTTTATGGGAAGCAATGAATGTAGTTTGACAAACCTTACTGAAGGACTGAGCTGTTTCCTTTCTTACTAAAATGTAAATATGACTGTAGTACGAATGGATATGTGCTTTTTTGAATGCCTGGAGCTAATGCTTTTAACTTTTAATGTTTTTCACTTTTTTCTTTAAAAGTTATAAGACAACTATATTAGGAAAAAGCATGAAAGAGTAGTTCGTTTTTCAGTCCAGTTTCTATGTTCTTTTAATGCACAGTGACATGAAAACATGGCATCTTTGTAAGGTAGGGAAGGGAGGGCAGGTTACCTGGATCACTGACTCTTGCCTCGACCATGATGTTTTCTGGCTTTTGTATATTCCATGAGTTAATGGACAAGGCAAATCTTTTTCTTTACTGGAAATAAAATCCTGTAGTTTGGGATGAGAGAGACAGTTGATATTGCTGTGTTCCATTTGCTGGAAACATTATCTCTTACTGTTCCAAAAATGACTTAGAAATGCAATCACTGTCTAATCCATTTTATCTGGAACACTTGTCATAATTTATTAGTGCTCTTACTTCAGATAACTGTGTCCTAACATTCTGAACTCTCCTGTTCTGTTGACAGAAAAGAAATCAGCAAGATGATGACTGAGGTACCCAGAAGTATTACATTGAATTAGAAACAAGAAATGTGGCATAAGCTGTATTTAGCATAGCTATTAAACTATTGATTTAAAGAAAACCTGCTTTTTATAGTCAGTGAAAGAGCTGAAGAGCTGTTCATCCTCTTTGTCTGTTGGTTTATACAAAAGTGTAGGGAAGCTTTAGGGACACACGAAAGGTCAGGGTGAATTCTCAAGGGATTCAAGGTGCAAAGAAGCAACAGCAGCAGCTGAACGCTTTCCATTTTTCATAATGTGAAGATTGATGCCACTGAGCTACGCCTTTGGACTCCCCAGTGTAAATATGGCAACATGTAATGCTTGTGCAGTGAAAACATGGAGCATTCTCTGAATTTAGGCACAGTCTTGCTTAATATGTAGTCACAAAGAAAAAGGAATGTACATTTTTATCTGCAGTAACCTTTGAAAATTGTAAATTGATTTTGTTTTGGGAGCACTTCTCATCCTTTATGTAAAAAAATAAACGGAGAAAGGATTTTTTTCATTGTTACAAGGGCTAATATTTCATTTCAGAGAACAGCTATAGCTATAGTAGACTACTTAAGATTTGAAAATTTTACATATTGGGAATTTGAAATTCTGAATGCGTTTAAAGTAAAGTAATATTTTCACAGTCGCTAAAGCAACAAAATTCATTTAACTTCACCAAATTTCATTTCATTTTCATAGTAAAGCTTTCTTGAAACCTGTTTTTTAACATGATTGCATACTAGACATCATCTGTGACTTTAATATACATAATTAACATCAACCTATAATTTTATATGCATTCTCAGTCTTGTTTCTTTTGTGTCACATCTCTGAGTTTCTTATGAAAGCAATTATTCTTTCAGCTTTAAAATTCTGTATCCATTTGTACTTCATGTTTTTTGTATAAAGGGAAGCTTAGCTAAATCTGGGGAAACAGAAGCTCTTGTTACCAATTGCTGTTGTTTGGGAGGTGGGGGAGGACAGTTTTAGGTGAATCACCAGCTGACTTTTGGATATAGGTGTTTGTATGGCATCAGTATTTTATTAACAGTGTGCAGAGTTCCCATTGAAACAAAAGAACATTGGAAGGAGCTCATAACCCCTGGAAACTGGTTCCCATTTCAAACCAGTTATATGATACTCTGTGTGTGTGTATATAAAGCTGTTTGTGTTTCTTTGCCTTGCTTTTGCTGTCAGATTGGAATGGTGCTTGATTACAATCTGTTCTTGGATGTTAAATCTGAGCTAAGTTGTTAAATTATTAGTTACTGTCTTTATTTAGCTTCACTTTTGAATGAAAACCTACTCGAATTAAAGATTATGCAGATTAAGAATCTACACATTGATGAAAAATCACAGATGAAAGCTCCTGGAGTCAGAACAGGTTTGCCCTGTGTTTGAAGCATTGGAACCTGCCTTTCAATAGCTTTTTGTATTCAGATTAGATGATCATTAACTCAGGGCTGGGCTTTACCTAATCCTGCCATATTGCAGGATTTTGGATTAATGTTTCTCACGCTCATCAGAGGGATAATTGTCTCTAAACCAGGTTGGAACCTCAAACTGTAAAAAATTAACAAAGCTTTCCTCTTTGTTTTAAAGTTTCTAGCCACAACTTAAACTGTTGTGATGATCTAACCACACTTCCTTTACACAGATGATGCCCTGGAACTTCCAATAGATTCATAAATTCTTCTAAACTATATAGTATTGTCTTTAGAAACACAAAGTCTTAGTCTAAAGCTGGAAGATAGTTCCCCACCTCCTCCACATGGGCTCCACAAATTAATTTACCACTTACTCAGCTGTTTTTGCTGAATGTTCACCAGAACATATTTGGTGATGGGACCAGTTTGCTGGGACCTTGTGCATTCTGGAGTGTCCCTTTAGGTGGGTAGGCTGAAGGTTTTCTCTTCTATGAAATGCTGACGGATGCCCAGTCTGAATTCACAGGCTGCTCATCCAGGCTATCCAATGCTGATAGTGAACAGCAGTTTTAGAGTTGCAGGACCTTGTCCTTTGAGCAAAGTTGTAGTGAAGAACCATAAAAGGTAGCAGAGCAAAAATACTGGTCCCATGTTCAGAACTGGTAAAGAAACAATCCCCAATATAAAAACATAATCTACAGGATCAGGTCACTCAAAATCCTTACAGTTTAAATGCTTTAGATGTACTTTGCTTTTTTCCCCAACTTCAGGTAACCAGACAGTAAATTTTATTTGCCTGTTAAAGATTCCTCTTCTAAAATAATTTTCACTCTATATGTCCTTTTGATCTCTTAGGATAATTAGCAAACATGTTCCCTTTGGGGAGCTGAGGGAGTTAATGTTGATAGATTAAAAATGCTTCAGATCAATTTTACACTGAATAGTACATGACACTTTTCTGTTCCAGCATAAAAGCAGTTTCTGCCTCTAGCCACCATATACAGAAATTTAAAAATACAAATTTCCAGTTGTTCAGGTCCTTGTTCAT
Source organism: Poecile atricapillus (assembly GCF_030490865.1). Lineage (NCBI taxonomy): Eukaryota > Metazoa > Chordata > Aves > Passeriformes > Paridae > Poecile > Poecile atricapillus. The sequence continues at coordinate 6,654,167 of NC_081288.1, forward strand.
AGGATTTAATTATAATCACCATTTGCTGAGTAAGGGCCAACTCTATACTATATATTCTTAATTATATGCTTAAAACACAGTGTAAAGATGCTTGTAGTCTCATCTAGATGACAAACAAGTTTTAGAAGGAAGTAACAGTCATTTTATACAGATCCTGTGCCTGCCAAACCCTGCAGAAGTCTGGCTGCATCTGATGGCTCCAGCAGTAAGATTAAGTTCTTGGGCTGCAGCTCTGCCAGGAGTGCCAAGGAAAAGTCCTCATTGTTTCACAGCCAATACTTGTGATGTTTAATCTCCCAGATGGATACTGGGGATCAGGATTCCTGCAACCCTGTAAGTAGCAGTTGTTAGCATGTCCTGGCTTAGTTCAGGATTTGAGGTAACACTTCTGTCCTGGGCTTCAGATTGTTCATGCTGTTCTCTTTTGACACTTCCTCTGGTGTTGTCCAGGTCTTTCCTCGTCCCTTAGCCTCTTATTGGGATAAATATTAAGAATTGGTAGCAGCAGAATTGGTAGCAGCAGCAGCAGCATGGATAATACTGATTGAATTTTAAAACCTCTCTATCCACTTTTCCTTCCCTCTTACAAAGACATGTTTTTAGGTGGTGCTCTATAATACCTAAAAAAAACCCCTAAACTCTAAAAGTAGGGGAGTAATATCTAGGTCCAAGTCTCAGTAAAATCAGTAGCACTTGTTGGATGCTGATCACAGATTGTAAAAATCCACATAACTGCATCTGACACCCTTAGCTAGAAATCTCATCTCTCTCATTGTGACATACTCACCTGTTGCTCATATCCAGGATGCAGAGAAAAGGTACCTGGTGAGATGCAGTTCACATTTGAGGAACAGCAACCCTTAGCCACTCCTGGTTTCAGGCTGTCAGGTGAGTATTGCCAGGTGAAAAGACCCCAAAACACATCAGCAGCAATGTGGAGATGGGTGGCACGTGGAACAAACCTATGTAAAAATCCTTCTGTGCCTTTGTGCATGGCTGAGTTCAGCTTTCACAAACTATTCCAAATTTGTAGTGTTAAATAGCCAGAGGAGCACAGGGTGTTTGTCAGTGAGCATAAATAGGCAAATCAGCTTGGCAACTGGTAATTCATTTCAAACTTAGAGGCCAAAAGTATCAATTCGGTTGTATTTGGACACATTACATTTTGAACATTAGTTCAAGAAATAATATTGAACTAAAATACATATTTTTGGCCAAGAGAAGATGGACCTAAAGTGTAATACAGAAGCAGACCATGGTGCTTTTGATTCATGAAGGACACTTGGTAACACTGATATTTAGAGGCTTAGTAAATACACCTTAGCAAAAGCTTGTCTGGATGTTGAATTAACAGTGTCTTCTATTGGAATTTGATGATCTCTGTAAAGAGAAAATCTCCAACTTGTGGTCATCCTGACATTATATAGAGCGAAAATAAGACTTGTTGCCATAACTGTTATATTTGGTGTAATCTTGAAGCTTTCTCAAAGACACAGAGCCCTTAAGTAGTTTTGTGTGATTACAGGATTTTGTAGTAATAATGGCATTGGCACTGCTATAAGTCTGGTTTTGGGTTTTTTGGTTCTTTCTTTTGGGGAGAGCAGATTAAGGGAGGGAGGTATCCTGCTACATTTCTTCATGTGCAGCAATGGGTATCCTGTCTGGGTATTGACAGTGTTTTGGTTGCTCTGATGTCCTCTTAACAGCTGGCCAGGCTTTTGCTAAGGATGTGTTTTGGCAGCTTGTAGGGAAAGGTTGGTTGTCAGGTTGGTCATAAACACTGACTGCTCAGGACATTTCTTTAGGAGAGATTTGTGGCTCCGAAACAGCATTAATGTCCAAAAGAGAAAGAATAATCAATACTTGGTTCTCGTCTTTAGGGCTCAAATCCAGCTGGTGGAGGGGCTTGAAATTTTGGGTTCTGTCTTGGCTTCTGCTATGAAATTGTGTCCTGACAGACTGTAGCACTTCATTGACGTAAATGAATTATTCATGGAGCTGGGACTGTAATATCCAGGAGAGAGAATGAACATGTGAAGCTAAAACGTCTGTACACCAGGATGAGGAATACACAGGAGGAACTCAGCGTCAGGATGTGTCAGGAATGATTGATGTGCATTTCAGTGACTTTGGGAGATGAACGGCAGCACTGGATCACAGACCTGGCTGTCGCTCAGGAAAGGCTGGAGGCATGTGCTGAACACCAGCAGTGTGTTTCCAAGGCTTGGGAATCAGAATGGTATAGGTTGGAAAAGACTGTTAAATGTCCTCTAGTCCTCAAACACTTCCAGGAATGGGGCAACCACAGTTTCTCTGGGCACCCTGTTCCTGTGTCTCACCAACTTCATCATGAAAAATTTCTTTCTTAATGTCAGTCTAAACTGATCCTCTTTCAGTTTAAAGCTGCTGCCCTTTGTCCTGTCACTACAGCCCCTGGTAAAAGTCTGTGTTTCATATTAGGAAAACTTCCCTTTTAAGTACTGGAAGGCTGCAATATGGTCTACCCAGAGCTTTTTCCAGTTTGCCTCACTTCCCTCAGCCTTTCCTCAAAGGATAGGTGTTCCAGCCATGGGATCATTTTTGTGGCCTTCCTCTGGATTTGCTCCCAACAGCAAATACTTTCCTGTGTTGGGGCTCCAGAGCTGGATACAGCACTGCAGGTGCTGAGTGGCACCAGAGCAGAGGGGCAGAACCCCCTGCCTTGATCTGCTGCCCACAGTGCTGGGGATGCAGCCCAGGACATGTTTGGCTTTTTGGGCTGGAAGTGCATATGGCCAACTTGTGCTCAATTTTTGGTCCACCGATATTTCCAAACAATACTTGAGAATCTTTTGGGAAAGTGCCTAACATGGGAAGACTTGAAAAGACGAGAGTTAATAGAATTTTTTCCAGACAACAGTTTGTATTTCAGAAAGTACAGGGTGTTGTTATTCTAAACTTAACTGTTCTGGGTTGCAGTCAGGCTTTTTTGAAGCTCAAAACTTTAAAAGTCAGAAGTAATTCAGGTGGAAGTGGTCGTGGAGTTGGCATTTGGTGCTCTGGAGAAAGCACAGAGATGAGAGAAGCAGAATAAGGACCTCAAAAGGCAGTTCTGGTAAGTGTGGGTGTCGATGGCTGGATCCATTTGGGAGAGGTGGGTGGGATAACTGAAGAGAGGTGCTTTTTTAATGGCCTGTCAGCAGTGTCCTAATGTGAAGAGAAAATGGCACAGCAAGGGCTTCTAAGGATCAATCAAAACGAAAAGTGCGGAAATCTGAAGGAAAGGCACATGATTAAGTGTGAAAAAAATGAGCGGATGGAGAAAAAATGATGGATGATTCAGAGAAAACTGATGTTGTTAATGTTTTCTTTGCCTCACTATACTCTTTCCTTTTTTCAAGGAAAAGAAGAAATGAAGCAAATTAACACAGTTTAGCAGAAAAATTGCACTTGTAATAGCTATTGATATGAAGCCAGAGAGGGCATTGTGAGACCACTATACATTTTATTTCAGGGTCTCTATTTTTCCATAGCTTCATTAATGGCTAGAGTGGTGAAATAAATAGCCTGTATAAAAAACTGTGGTTGGCAGTGACTTGAGAATACACTCAGGCGTTTTGGAGGTTTATATCAGAATTTGAAATGGCCATAATACACAGGGAAAATGGCCTGAAATAATGAGGAGAAATTTGATAAAGGCGAGTGCAAAGAGCTGTAGTTAGGAGGAGAAATCAGACATTCGAGTATAAATGGGCGAGAGCTGGCAGAGCAGCAGTGCAGTGGGAGTGGATAAGTTACAGTAGAGACCATTAAATGCAAGGTGATAATAAGCTGTTGGGGGAGGATAAAGGTAGGTGTCATTCTGGGCTAGCAGGAGAGAGGGATGGAAAAAATGAGAGATTTTATTTTTTTTGTTTGATGAGAGGATGGTGTAGTGAGATGCACTGCTTTAGGCGCAATGTTGCAAGAAATACATAGGTCATTGTAGAGCAGCCATGATTGAATAAAAAATCACAGAATAATTCAAGTTAGAAGGGATTCATAAGGATCATTGAGTCTGGCTCCGGCTCCTCAGAGGAATACCTAAAGCTAAACCATGTGACTGAGAGCATCATGCAGACCTTCCTTGAATGCTGTCAGGTTTGGTGCTCTGACCACTTCCCCAGGGAACTTCTTCCAGTGCCTGACCACCTGCTCAGTGAAGAACCTTTTCCCAGAGTTCAGACTGGACAGCATCCCCATTGCAGCTTCTTTCCACTGCCTCATGTCCTGTTGCTGGTCACCAGAGAGATGAGACCAGCTCCTCCACCTTCCCCCAAAGAGAGATGCAGACCATGAGGTCTCTCCTCAGTCTCCTCCAAGATGAACAAACCAAGTGACTTCAGTTGCTCCTCAAAAGTCTTGCCCTTGAGACCTTTCGCCATCTTGGTCACCCTCCTCTGGACACACTTGAACAGTTTGATGTCCTTCTTACATAGTGGTGCCCAAAACTGCCACCATGACTTGAAGTGAGGCCGCCCCAGTTCAGAGCAGAGCAGGACATTCCCCTCCCTTACCTGTCTGGTGATGCTGTGCCTGGTGTATCCCAGGACATGTCTGGCCCTCCTGGCTGCCATGAGAACTTCCTTCCACTGCTGAGTCATACTTCACTTTCCATAGTTATGTAGATCCATAGGATTCCCCCCCAAGCCTTCTCTGCTGGACATGGATCACTGCCAGCTCTCTCTGCCTTTCCTCACAGGAGGGATGCTCCAGTGTCAGGCAGGTTTCTCCAAGGAGCATCCTAGAAATGGTGGACAACTTTGTACTCAAACTGCTTAGAAAAAACTCCTGTAATCATGAAATGTGTTTTTCTAACTGCACTGGATGTTAGGCTCTAATCCCAGAAGGAACCACTTGGCCTGTGATACCATCTTTGAATGCCTGTGCAGGGTAGAGGGGGAAAACCTGCCTTCTCTGGCTGTTTTCCAAATTACTGCCTGCTGCTTCTGTGACAAGATGCCTCCTGTGTCCTGGTTTTGGGGTCAGGAATGTACCAAGAGCTGCCTTCAGTCCCTGCTGTTGCACAAATTCATGTTTCTTCCCATCCAGCACTGCTTAGGCACTTGAATGGGTGTTTTGGCTAATTATTGCCTGCTGCTTGCACCCTTGGTCCAGGGTCAGGAAGGACATTTTTGTCTGTGAGATTTTGCTCATGGGGATAGTTCATTGTTATCACAAGAAAATGTGATTCATTAGAAAAGGCAAAATTGGACTTCTTCATCGTGGGAAAAGGGGCTGAACTCTGTGTTGTTTCTAAAAGAAATCAGCCAATACATAGCAAAGATGAGTAGGGAGAGCCCTCAGAGGAGAAAATAATCCCAGCCCTAAGGCAAGCTGCAAAGAGAGTCTGGGGAATCTGCAGGAATAATGCTGATTATGCTCAGTCTTGAGACTCTTCCTCATCCTATTCCCTCACTTTCCATGTGGTGTGAAAAGTTCTGTTTTATCCAGCAAGGCAATACTGCCCAAACTTCAGATCTCACCTGGAGATGCCACATGCCCTTTCAAAGTGGTATCCATGCTTGATTTCACTGATTCCAGGTGGAAGCTCTGGGTGTTCTCCTCTGTCTTTTGGGGATGTGCTGGTTCAGCCGTTCTCAGTGCACAGGGTTGAAGAGGAAAGGAAATTCAGCTCCAGCACTGGGTTTGGATTTGGGTTTTCTCCCTTTTCCAGGAGGCGATGATCCACAGCAAGAAGTCAGACAGAGTCCAGGAATAGCAGTTTGTCTCTCATAGAAACCATTTGATTGGCATCACTGAGCTGCAAAAAAGCCCGGTGGGCTTGGTGACAGATTCTGATCGCCTGGAGACAGGTTTTTCTCTCTCATCTCACAGCAAGCGAAAGAAAGCTCATCTGGTATCCTTTGTACCTGCATACACCTGGGAATGGGATAGCAGATCTTTTAAAAAGGAGATGCAGAATAGGATCGTGCACACAGAGGGAGGAAGTGTGCTGAAAGGCCTCTCACAAAGTGTTTGCCCTTTGGGATTTGGTGTTCTTTGGAGTGTGAATACCCCCAGAAAGGAACAACAAAAAAGTATGATGGAATCATACATCATGGATCTCCATTTTTAACCTAACTCAATCAAGAGCTTTCTAAAACATGTTAAATATCATTAAAATAGGCAGCTCAATGGAGAGATGGGCAGGAGTGAGATGCTCTGAAAGCCCCTTCCTGAAGGAAAAGCTGCAGTAGTGGTTTCTGTAGCAGTGGCTAATGAATGCATGAGAAATATGTATTGCAAATGCCTTGAGGGCAGGAACACCTTCAGCACAAATTTCTTTTATGAGTCACTGTAGAAATAAACCCCCAAACCCAAGTCTGCATAAACCCTGCCTACATTCTGTTACCTTGCAGGTAAACTGCAAATGAGTTTGAGTCAGAAACATTAAACTGTCAAAGAACTTCGACACAGGACACTTTTAACTTGCTTTGGATGACCCTTTTTCATGGAGAAGACTTGGAAATAAGTGCTAATGAGTGCTAATTGCTGCTTTTTCAGTAGTCAGGCCTGTGTAGCCCTAAGCAGTGATTGATGATGGCTCCTTCCAGTGCTTGTGATTTATTTACCGGCTAAGCCATTAGAGAAGCATCATGGAATTCTAAATAAAATATTCGACATCTTAAATACCTTGGCAATCAGTAACAGGACGTTTTTTACATCTGGCTCCTCAGATCATGCCCAGCATTTCTCCTGGTGTTTTAGGAAAAAAGGTTTTTCATAAATCTTTTTCCTAAAATAGGATTTTTTTCATAAATTCATGAACATCTGAGACCCTCACTGCACACAGCCTCTGCCATGTGCATTCAAGGAGGAAATTGGAGCATTGCCCAGGGATGGAGTTTCCTCCACACTGGATTCTCAAGGTAGAGAATAGAAAGTGTATATATGTAATATTTGGGCATCTGATTCCCAATTTTCTTATTCAGCCTGAGATTCTTCCAGGTATAGAAACAGTTACTGTAGTTGCTGTGAATTTCCTAAGCAAAATATTATCTCCTTCTCTTTAATATGGACACAGAATCTTCAATTATGTTGTTTTAATATATATGGCAAAGATAATTCTCCTTAATTATTACCTTGAGCACATGGCTGCAAATATTGCTCGCGTATTTTTTTTTTTTTTCAGTAGGAAATCTGCAGTAGTCCAAAATATTGAAGTGTTTTTCATTACTGAGGGTGCTAATAAGTTATTCATCCTACAACTTTCATGTGTCAAGAGATCAGGGCTGTATTGACTTCATGGCTGCAAAGCCCTCCTTAAATTTAATATAGGAGAAAAACAGGACTCAGCCCTGAAATAAATTAACCTGAGTTGTTCCAGACACTTGGAACTGCCACGTGTAAACCATCAGTCTGGTGTCTGACATTTACAGCTGGAGAAGCAGGTTTCTGTTTGGAATTGTATTAACCAGCTTTTGGGAACCTCTGGAGCCTGGGAACAGCATCGTGTGCTGCTGCTGCTCAGGCATCTTCCTCTGAGACTTCTTCATCAAGGACCTCTGACTGCAGAAGGTCCCCCCTGGGCAGGAGGTTCTGCCTCGTGCTCTGTGCTCACTGCAGGGGTCTCCCTCAGCAACAGCAGCCTCCTCAGCTGGTTTTCTCCCACCCATCTCCAGGCTGGAAGGAGCATGGGGAAAGGGAGGAGGCACAGTGGCAGGATGAGTTTTTTACACAGAAATTCAGGCCAGAAAAGGCTGCTGTAAAACATGGGAAAATAGTGGCTTTCAGCCTTCCTCAATCACAGAAGCTTTTCCATCAGCAGTGCAGTAGTTCAGGTGAGAAATTAGTGCTGCTTGCCTTGGTCACCCCTTACAGGCACCTAAGATTGCATCCATGACCTTCAGGGACTCCATGGTGATGGGCAGAAAACTACAGCTAAAACCAGGGAAAAGGAGGTGTTCCCTAATGGCACATTCCTTGGTAGCTTGCTCTTCTCTCCTGTGGTATCCCTTGATGGGATTCAGGCCTTGCAGCACATGTCTTGCACCCAGAGAACCTGAAACTGTGCAGGGAGAGGACCTTCATTGGCAAGAACTGCAGGACTGAGTATCCCTGTAAAAAAGGGACCTGAGGGAGCCAAAACAGAGGCTAAAACAAATAATTGTTCTGCAAATAACAGGAAAACAAATTATGGTTTCCAAACTTCCCATCCTCTATACCTACACAGATTCCCTTGCATTAAGCTCATCCTCAGACTTCTGTCTGTGTCCCTCAGCCACTGGCAAGCACAACCTCCTGCAGATAATTTTGATCTGTGCCTAGGCTTTCCAGCTCCTGGGCTCTCTGGTCAGCTAGAAGGACAAGCAGAACAGACACCTGCTGCCCTTATACTGCTGCCATTAGGGGAGGCACTGATTCCACACTCTCCTCTACCAACCACTGTTTTTCACAAAACATGCAAGTGTTTGATGCATCTGATTTTTAGCTGTCAAAATTGATAGAAATGGGCCGCTTGTGGGCACAGATGGAGACAGAGCAGTCACAAGAGTCGTTGAGATTGAAAGGTGGGGTATGTTTTACATCTCAACATCTGGACACACCTTTCTCCCATCCCTGTCTCCCACTGGAGTTGCATCCATCATTCTGCCCCCAGTCCTGTGTGCACTGAGCTGGTGCTCAGCCCATAACATTTCACAGCATTTTCCATCAGCCTCCAACAGGTTGTTAAATAGGATAATCCTGGCTGCATACTTCCTACAAATGCTTCCATTCATAGATCCAGCACTTGCTTCTCCTAATTAAAGGCAATTCTCCCAGTTTGGATACATTTTGCCATCAATAAAGTGAAAGACATCTTTAAATTAAGTAAGAATCCCAAAATACTAGTAAGATGAGATAATATCTTGCCTTCTGTCTTCAGAATCTTTGATTTTCACATGAATTAAAGTAGAATTTATGATATTTAGATCCTAACATATACATTTTTCTTCCTATTTGATGATTTTTCTTGCAATAGCATTCAGGTCTATTAATATATATATATAATATATATATTAAAATATATATATATTATATAATATATATAGGATATATATAGGAGATATATATATATATATATATTTTATTTTTTTTTTTTGTACCATAAGAGCATCTTTTGGCAAAAATAAATATAATGAATTTGAGAAAATTGGGACAATTGTTTAGGATTTCAGTAACTAAAGGCTGGATTTTGTCAAATGTCATATTTTAGTAAATTCCAGTAGTTTGAAATTCAGATTTCTTTTAGGATTAAGAGGAATTGTAGAGGAGAAATAAAACTAAGGGACAGAGAACTAGAATGGAATATAGGGGTAAAAATAAAGAGTGGAACTGGAGAGAGATGGTTAACTCAATCTAAGCAATATTTGTGTGTAGTTTGACCTGGCTGATGATTTTTATTGAACTGGATCCTGTCGTAGACAATGACACCGTGCATTTTGCAGTGATAAATTTCTAATTACTGAGCTGAGGTTCTGCAAGTTGGATTCAAACCTAATTATTCCAGGTTCGGTACTCTGACATCAAAAAAATTAAAAAGGAAGCATAAAATATGCATTATTGCCTATATTCTTGCTGTTATGTATCTCTAGGGCAGTGTAAGGTGGCTCTTTGTTCCTGCTTGTGTGTTTCAGCTGTGCCTGGGGTGTGTGGGAGGAGAAGGTTTATGAATGTGTGCATGGCTTCGTGCACAGTTATGCAACAGCTTGTTTCTTAAATAGAGGAATCCCAGGAAACACAGAGAGAACACAGCCCACCCACCCTGGAGAACCAAAACCCCCTGCAGAAACCACACACCTTCTCCAAGATTCATTCCCAAGGGGGAATGAGGAGACGGGAGCAGATTTACACGGTACCTTGCTATGTGATGTAAATGAATGTTACAATAATCCAATTTATTTCCACAGCTGGAGATGCTGTCCATGAGATGGCATCATCTTGTCCAAAGACTCTGGGAACTGACCTGTCCTTGAGGTTGAGGGTGAGCAATCTACAAAGGTGATTCCTGGTGCAGTGATATATAAGAAAAAAAAAAAAAAAAAAAAAGGCAGGAGAAGCAAGAAAGCAAAGCATATTTTCAGTCTAAAGTGACTGATCAGGCAAATTAGGTGTGTGTGGAGCCAACAACTGCTCTGGAGAGTGATGAGAGAGGAAAAAGAGGGAGCCAGAAATCCCAATGCCCAGAAATCCCAATGCCCAGGTTACAGTAATTGAGGCCAGCTAAGCAATGGCTACATCCCAGAGGTTGGTGCTGTGCTGGAAGAGGCTGCCAAAGCAAATTTGCTAAGGGAATGTGCTTTGGAACTCTTTTATTCAGCCTCAACAGCAGTGTTAGAGCTTCTGGCTTAGACTGGCCAGGGGCTGGCCACAGGTACAGAATTTTTGGGATCACATCAGTGTCTGGGTCAGAGCTTGCTCTGTACTGTGATGCTTGCCCCAGCATCTTGGAGATCTCACAGAGGCTCCTCACTCCCAGAGTCAGGTGTGGGCTGAGCCCCTCAGTTTGGGGTGTTGCAGTGTGGCTGCTCATCTCAGAGCAAGGTCAACCACACCATTCTGGAGCAAAGCCTCACCCTTGGCACTGCTACTTCTGTGGCTTCTGCAGCATCGAGCCTGTTTGCAAGGGTCTCAGGCTTCTCACCTCTACCCTTTCTGTCACAGCTCCTGGAGCCTGGTTGGGAACTCATAACAGCAGTTTAATACTAGCCAATAACTTAAAAATTTCCAAAAACTAACTGGGAGAAGCTAGTATTTCCTTCTGGCTGTTTCTAAGTCTGAAACCTCTACAAGTTCTTACAATCTCAGCTTTGGCTTTTTCATGCTCCGAGGTCGTGCACCTCTGTGCTTTCGTTCCCCTTTCCCACCCTTCCCTCATTGCCTTCCACAGAACCATTTCTGTCCTATGAACTGAGTGTTATTAAATTGCATTCACAGCTCATTAGGGGCTGCCAATTCACCTAAGGTGGCACAAAAGCCAATATTTCTTGTGAAAAACCATTAAAGCTGGAATGGTGAAGAAGGACACCCACAGACCTGCTCTCAAGCCTTGTGCTGGGCTGCAGCACAGAAGCCTGTCTGATTCTAAAAGACTCCTTCATTTAGCACAGCTCTGCACCAGCAAATGTAGGGCTGGATCCTGTAGGGCTGGCAGCACATCCCCACCTTGGGGAGAAATCTCAGCACAGCTCTCACAGCAGAAAAACCCCATGAACAGGCTGTGAAAATGGAGATTTCAGGTTTAGTTCACAAACTTGGTCTCAGATTTTATAGAAGTATGAAAGCTTTCAGATGGGTGTGCTTTCACTGTCTTTCTGATATAAATTAATGTAAATATAATGATGTTGCACCATTGCACCATCTGTACTGCTTTTCTCTCTGAAGGAGGACTAAATCATTAAAGCAGCCACAGGTTTTAGATATCCACAATCAAACAATTTTTAAAAAAATGCTCTTGGTTATGTCATTTCTAATACAACAGCTATTCTGCATCAGGCCCGTTGTAGTCTGCATCAGGCACAGTCCTTGAGCTACTAAAGCATCACCATTCCTTAGATATGTTCTAAAACATTGAGAAAACTTGATTGCATCTCTAAAGAGATATTGATCCATGTTGGGCAAAACCCCAGCAGTTTCCTGGGACTGTAGGCACAATAATTCCAGAGTTCTGGGTATATGGTGGCAGCAGCAGGACTATTCCTGCAGTGTGAGTTAATGAGTGCATGGGCAGCACTTGCAGCCCTGCCTCCCTTGGGGAGCAGATCAGGGGGATGTCACTTCATTGTCTCTGCTGTGAGAGCTGGGCATTCAGGATAAAGGCAAAAAAAAAAATTGCATTTGGACTTCTCAGTCAAGAGTGCAGGAAACGAGTCATGAATTTACATTTTCAGTTGTGTGGAGAAAGAGGAAAAAAATGTTTTCTTATGGTTAGAAAAATAAATTTTTATTCTATGCATTAGGAAGGAGCTGCCAACAGGGCTTTATATTTTCTCCCCAAACAAGAATAGTTGCCTTTCAGATACAAAAGTGGAAACAAATGCGCTTCTTAGCACATATCTTCTCTTATTCAAAAAACCCCTAAAGAACCATGTTCTCTGCTGATAGAAATCAGCACAGCTCCAAAGTTATACCCTCTGAGATGCTGACCACAGCCACACAGGCAGAAGTGATTCAAAGAGTAGCACTGTGGCTCTTTTAACACCAACTGAGGGCCAGTGGGGAGCAGGGAAGGTGCAGGAAATGATTTTGGGAAGCAGCTCATATTTATCTTGGTGCCACCTGGGGCAGCTCTCCACACAAACCAGGGCTTTTGCATAAAAAATAAACCTTAGGCCCTCCTGCTTATGTACCAAGCACTCAAAGCCAACCCTGTGTTGCATTCAAACAACCTGCTTAGGATCTATCCTTCCCCAGCCCTGTGACAGAGCTCTGCCCCAAGCACCTGGCTGGCTCTGGCATCATCTCCTCCATGGATGTTGGTGTCTCCTGCTCATATTTGGTGCCAGGGCATGATCAGGGGGATGCTGGAACCATAACTTGTTGCTCATGCTTTCAATTTATCTATGTAAAGTTTTGGGGGGTTGGAGGGGGAAATATCCCTTTTTATTTTTCTCTGTGCAATGCCACCTGCTGTGTAGAAAAAAAGCCCTGACTTTCCTCCTTCTATTATGTGATGATCAAAAAGGTGATGTTTTTACTCCGAGGCGTTTCCAGGGAACAAGAGGAGCGTGCAGCCATTTCATATAAAGCAATCCTGGCTGGAGAGGCCTGCTTCATCTCAGCTGCAAAATTAGGATGATGTTTGTTGTAGCTTTTGCAGGAAAGGAGGCCTGGAGGCAGAATTTTGAGGAAACTGCTGAATGAGGAATGTTTTTGGGAGCATCACTCCCGCAGGGAGGGCATGGTGAAGCAAAGCAAGACCTTGATTTCTCAGTTCAGCAAAGGGCAAATCAGAGGCACAAACAGGCTGTGTGAGAGCCTTTTGCTGTGGTTAATATTGGTTTAGCATCAATAAGTAACAGGGTGGCAGAGCACCCCGAGCAAGGCCACACTGCCAAGCCATTAAGTAGAAAAGATGCTTCCTTGGATGTAAATTCATTTTACTAAGGCTGAAAATGGCCCAACCAAAGAAACTCATAGTGGTGAATAAGTGCATTGCTAGAAAAGAGGGAAAATGGGTAGAAAAGGGTTTATTTTAAAACCTATAAATAGAGTCCTTTCTGCTCCTGCCATGCTGAATGGCAGGACTGGGAAGGTGTGAAAGCCCTTTGTGTGCCCAGACAGCCACACTTCACCAGGACTGACCAGACAAGGATGGAAGAAAGGCTGAATTCTGTCCTAAGAATTGTGTTTTCTTACTAAATTTTAATTAACTTTCCCAAAATGTCCCTTGTTCCTGTACAGTATGTAAAAGGCAGTGCCAATTACAAATATCTCTATAATTTCTCTTTATTTAGGTCCTTGCATTTCTACGGTTTCCACCATGCCAAACTGGGAATATCTGTATTTTGAATTCTCCACTGGAATTTTACCACAATCTTGCTGCATTGGCTTTAAACTGACATTGGGGAGGGGGTGATGATGGTGATGTGTCACCTGCAGACCTGTTGGTCACTGCTTGGCACTTGGAATGCTGAAGTTGGGAACCATTGGTCACAGCTGGATAAAATCAGTATGTTAAGTTGCCTGGTATGAAACTGCATCAGCCACAGTCTCTACCATATATACCATATATCCCATAAGGAGAAGCAGTCCCCTGCTTCTGACACCCACAAGATCTACCCCTGCACCATCAGTTTATGCACCCATTGCCTCCAAACTACAGCCATCCCTTGGGGTTTTTTAATAAAAATTGCTCCCTAACAGGAAATATTCCCACTGTTCAGACACATGCATGCCCACATGGCTATCAGCTTGTTTTTTCCAAATTAATCCTGACTTCTCTTAAGGGAGAAAGCAAGGAGAATTTGTTTCTCTTATGACAGCATAGAGGAATATAAGGGAGGAATATTAAGAAGAGTAAGGAAAAGATAGGAAAGAAATAAAAGCACCCCTTTTTTCCCTCACATAGTATATACTCTGAAGGAAACCGTTCTCTGGCAAGAAGAAACCTTTTTTTTCTGTCTGGGAGGTAATTTTTAGGGAGAGCAAGGTGCTGTGTGTGTTAGTGCAGAGAGTCCTCCTGGAAGAAGAAATGGCATGGAGCTGGGAGATGGGAAGCAATGGCAGGGCAGATGGGGCTGTTGTCCTGGGAGGTAACAGGAAAAATAAAAGAGCCTGTGTTGGTTCAAAAACATCACAGTTGTGGCTATTCCAGGCTTGCTGGTGCAGCGGGTTCCTGGAACTGTTTGTCTGAACAGCCACCCTGTGTGCTCAGCCCCTGACAAACACAGAGTAACCCAGGGTACAAGAAGACCCATGTCGCAGTGCTATAATAAGACATGGCATCATCAAGCTGCATCCCTCTCCAGGAAAATGGAAGGCATTTCTGGAACAGGCCTTTTCACTAACTAAAGGAGATTTTGTTGAAAAATTACCCCACCTGCTCTAAATGTCATTTTTCCATATGGTGCATAAATTAAGAGTCAAATAAGCTGGGTCAAGCAGACTCTAATATTCAAGGTTTTTAAGGAAGAGACAGCAGCAGGTATTAGCACAGGGTCTGTCTTAGATGCATATTTTTTTTTCCAGGCCTTCATCCATAGCATGAATTCCCAGTTCCACTCTGACAGGGAACAATGGTTTTATCTGCACACCCAAAACTAAGGCTGAACATGAACAGTGCATGCACACTCTCCAAGAAGTCTGAAATCTGAATCTTTCCGGACAGTCCCTGCAATGCTTGGTGATTGTTTTCCCAAATTAGCAGAAGGCTGGAAGCAGGTGTACAAGGGTAGGGTGAGCTCACCTTAATTTCAAGGCTTTTCTCCCACTGGTGAAATCATCTGCCCATAGATCTGTGATCATCTGTGTTCAGGTATCTCTCTCAGATACAGACCCTCCTGCCAGCTCCTTATCATTTGACCCTGGACCAGCATTCTTAGTTAAGGCTGATTAAACTGAAAAACAGAAGTATGACATTCCTGTGGTGCCCACAATCCAGCTGGATGAGGCAGGGTAACAGTTTCAGGGCTCTGCAGTCTGAGCCATCATGAGTCTTGAAGCAAACAGGTTTTAAGCATGACAGCTTACACGGGAGATAAACTGGTGGACACTATCTCTTTTCTCTAGGATTTCTTAAAACACAGAAGAAGCTGACAACAGTAGCTGAAAACTGGATTGTTGACATCCAAAACTCAACCTGCTCATTGACTTCTGAGGATGGAAATGATTCAAGTCAAACCATGTCTGCAAATTACACCGAAGCCAAGGGGCCCCAATACTTTAGGAGGTTGGACAGGTGAGGCTCATGCTTCAGTTCTCTTACAGAATGTCTACCAAGGTCCACCTTGTAAGGGAAACATTTTCTCAAGTATTTGAAGTTTTACCATGAAGAGGGAACCAGGACAAAACTTTCTCTCCAACAGGCTAGCTCGAAAGTGTGGTTAAACAGGGACAAAACAAAAGCCACATAGGACAGAAAGCTTTTAGTTAAGGGGAGTGAATGTACATGGAAAAGCTCAGTGAGGAAAATAGTGGTGCACAAGGTAAAACCTCACACTAGCTGGTGTTCTGCTGCCTGCAGAGCCCAGATTAGATCTTATCTGACTACACAGGCACTGGAAACACACGGACATGGTAAAACACAGCTCAGTCTCACTCAAAACATGACCCATAGGAGCAAAGAGTGGCCAGATTCCTGTCTGGTGGTATGGTTATCAGCTGGGAGATGCAGTGTGCGGAGAAAAGACAAAAACCAGGACTCCATTTAGAATCTGGGAGAGGAAGAAAGACAAGGGGAGAGGAAGGTGTGAGGTTGCAGTCAGTTGGTGTCCTCATGAGCACAGTGAGGAGGTGGGAATAGATAGAATGCTGTGTCTGGGAGCTCTTGTTTTTGGAGCAATGACAGCCTGGGGGTTGTAGGGATCTGGCAGGAGTTTGCTCCTACCTGGTGATTCCTGGCTCTTTTCACACTTGCTTTGGTGCTCTCTTTCCATGAGATTTGGCTTGCCTCTCCTGCACAGAGGCAGGCCCCAGCCCAACTATGGAGCCTCACAGGCACATCACAGAACCATGGGCACCACTGTTTAATTAATCTCAAATAGAGTGAGATGGAAGAACAGCTGCTGAAGAGATGCAACATTCACTCCAGGCTATTGGTTTAGTTGGAGACATGGACAAATGACACAGGGACTGAAGTTCAGGTGTCCATGAAGGGTTGTGTTAAGGCCCATGAGCCTCAGTGAGACTAAACCAGATTAAAACATGTCAGTGACTGGGATGATGAGGCCACCAGTTTCTCTGCACCTCAGTTTCCCCCTCAGTAATGAGGATGATGATGATGCTTATCAAAGAGCATGCAGTGAGGATAAATCAAGACAAGAGCCTTGATGGCAAATAGACCAGAGACCATCGTATTCCAGCAGAAATTACCACAAAATTGAGGTGAGTAGCCTCCTTGTGACAGCTGCTGGGGTTTGATGTGCCCGTAGACCAGAGTGTTCACAGCAGCCACTGCTCATAGCCACATGCATGTGTGGGAGACAAGGGAAGGCAGGCAAGCAAGAGCCTCTAAAGGCATTGCTCAGCCCATGGTTAACTTGAGTGACAGTTTGCAGCTTAATGATGGGGGGAGAAGTGGATATTGCTAAATGAAAGGAGGAAAGTTGGACAAAGAATTCTGTCTTTCCTTACTTTTTATGCCCATGCAAATTTAATTAAGGGAGAGTGCCTAAAACATGCCATTCAATTAAATGAGTTTTCAAAGAGCACAAAGTGAGCCCCAGTTCCATCAGAGAAAGTCATCTGCATTATGGCACAAGGCTTGGAGACACAGGTTTGATTAAACCTTGTAACAACCTTTGTGGGGGTGTAGCTTTCACAATTAGGTGAAAGCACATTTTTCCAGCTGAATTATAGAGCTCTGAATATGAGGTTCACCTTTCTACTAAAAATCTTTCCCTAACCATCAAACTCTGCATAAGTCACTCTGGAGGTCCTTTCACAGTCTGCTCACATCCCAGCAGGCATGAATTTGCATAGTTGGAAGGATCTCACCAGCTGACACTGGCCATGGCATCCTGAAAGTCAGGAATTCCAGTAAATCTTTCCAAAAAATGTTTGATTTTGCTAAACACAGGCAACTTCTCTTTTCAGATCTGGCAGTGAATTGAGGCTTTTGGCTACAATTGCAAAACTGGATCTCTTCTTTGCTTGGCAGCTCATCTGGTAATTATGTTGTGTAAATGGAGTGTGGCTTGCAAAAAGTGGAGGGCACAGATTTAGCCCTTGAGCAGCTTCGGCTAAGCTCCATCACTCGTCTGCTGATGGGGATGTTTGCTCTGTGCAGAGCAAGACAGTGATTAAGCCTAGATCCAAAAGTTCATCCCAGGTTTACAGCTACTCCCTGAGTAATGCCTGGTCCTGTGAACAGAATTACCCCCTGTGTTAGTTGTCCTCTGTCAAAGCAGCTGTTGGGTTTGAGCTCAGATATTTTCTCTCCGTGGAGGAAGAGCTGAGCTCCAGGCACAGCCCAGGGCAATCCTGATGTTCCTGCTCTGGAGGAAAGATGCTCCCATGTTTTTTCTGAAGCACCCACTGAATTTGGGGTCTGTCTCCCAGAGAGCACTATGACATGACCTAAACTCATTGCAAAATCATGTTTTAGGTAAAAAAACAGAAATTCAGATTTGAATAAGCTCATGCTTACGTGAAACTCTACTTTTGCCTTCCAAGCTAGTGGGTCCCCTTTCTCACATAGGTCCTCTATAATAATCAGCTCTTTTTTTCCCCCAACCTCTTCATGAGCTTTTACTTGGTCCCACCCTGGATTTGAGGATCTTCAGCTTCCTTTGGCCTGCTAAGGTCCACCCAGCTACTTCAGGGCTGGAAGAGAACAGGATACATCAAGGAACATTTCTGTCACATTTTCATTGTTGTCCCTGCAACGTAACCCTGTTGCAGCCCTAAATAACATTGGGATGGGAAAGGAATCTACCCATTAATAAAAACTGAAACACTTCTTTTGAGTTGATTTGGGCAACAGGACTCTGTTCTGTCTCTTGTCCCACGTCCCCATCACTGGCTGTTGGCACTGTGCTGCTCCTTGCATGTGAGTGTCAGCCTGGATTTAATGTGGTGACTGAAGTTAATTAGCAAAGCTCCTTCTCCTGTCATTATTCAGCAATGTTAATGTCTGTGGAAGGAAAGAACAAAATGAGCCAAGTTCATTTCAGTCCTGTGAAAAACCCGGAAAAATAGCAATGTTCACCAAATGGGAGAAAGAGAAAATGAGGAGATAAAAAAAAATTAATTTCCAGCTTCTAGGAGTACCTTACCAATAACAATATAAAAGATAGCTGAGTGTTCTGCTTAAATGAGAAAAGTGATTACTTCGCAGGCAAGTGAATGGTTTTCCATATCTTCTTCCCCTGCCTCTGTCATTTAATTTTTTCCCTCCACTTTCATCATTTGACTCCATTGGTGTGGTGAGATGGTGCTGGAGGCTATTGACATTTCTCCTTGGTGCAAGTGGAGGTGACATCCAGAATAAGCCACCACCTTTGGAGGGGGTGAGTCTGGCCTGTGACCCCTGGAAGTGAGTTCTGTTGATTCACATGGCTCAGATAAACACATCAAGCTCAGGAAAACGAGAGCTCATAGTGAATTTACATCCTTAACACTGAAATATCATAAAGCTAAGGAGATGTGGTGCATCCTCAGGGTGGATGTGGACCCAGTGCAAGCACGGGACAGGCTGGAGAGAGAAGAGAGGCTCTTCCATGGTTCTAATCAGCAAAACTGTGATTACTGAGTGCTTCACAGGCAGTAGTTTCTGGCCTCTAAGTACTATTTTGAGGTTCACAAGCCAAGTTCCCTGATGGATAATCCATTGGACAGAAGAACAGTGCAGTGGGCAGCTAAAGCAGCTGAGTCCCACATCCTACACACTTGAGTCCTCTTCTGCACTTGCAGCCTCTCCAGGCTCACTGGTGTCCAAACAAGGCAACATGTCTTTCCGGGAAGGAATGACTGGATCTCTTCTCTCTGCTCTGACTTCTAATTTTCAGTTGACTCCTCTTTTTGGGTTGGTCTGTGATGGAAATGGATATGAGAGTCAAAATGTGTTGGGGGTGAAGACCAACAGGCACATGCATAGAGATGGTGCAGAGAGAGGTGTGATCAGATAATCCTCCCTTCCTGAGGGCATGGGATAATAACCCCACTTGCAGAAGACAGTCAGGTTGTAAAGTCAAACTCTCGGGAGCCAGGAAACACCAGAATTAGCAGCCTGCACAGCCACAATGTGGGCCTTTCTGCACATCAAATGTGAGGCATCCTTTAATTATCTGATCACCTAGCATTCAGGGTTATTTTAATCTGGCGAATTGCTCCAGGCCACATTAACACACGCTGCTCAAACCGCACGCTGCATTCAACATTAATTTCCTCGCGAGCGCCTGTGTGAAGCCTCGGCGTCTGATCAATATTAATGCGTTTATCTGCACAGCGCTCCTGCGATATCACCAGCTGGGGAACCGAGCCACAGAGAGATTAAGGCCAAAATGATCAAAAGCGCTTGCTAATTTTGGGTGCTCGATTTGCAGCACCGGGGATCTGATCTTCCCGAACACTCAGCGTTTCACTGCACTTGGTTTGCCTGAAGCACAGCTCCTGCTGGCTTGTTCCTGTCTCCCAGGGCAGATCCATCCTGAGTGCCCTGTCTGGGGCAGCAGGAATAGGAAGGAGAACTTTTTGGGCAGCTTCTTTGCTGTGCAGATGAATTTCCTGTGCTGAACTGTTCAGAGCAAGGGAGAAATCCTGGGGAAAAAAACAAACAAAAAGCCAAGCAGACCTGTATTGGCTATCAGTGCAGACCCAGGTGGCCAAGAAGGCCAAAGACATCTTGGCCTGTATCAGCAACAGTGTGGCCAGCAGGACCGAGGCAGTGATTGTCCCCCTGTACTCAGCACTGGTGAGGCCACACCTCAAATCCTGGGGTCAGTTTTGGGCTCCCCACGACAAGAAAGACATTGAGGGGCTGGAGAGTGTCCAGAGAAGGGAACAGAGCTGGGGAAGGGTATGGAGCACACATCTGAGGGGGTGTTCATCCTGGAGAAAAGGAGGCTCAGGGAAGACCTTATTGCCCTCTACAACTCCCTGAAAGGAGGTTGTAGCCAAGTGGGGGTTTGTCTCTTTCCCCAAGTAACATGGGACAGGACAAGAGGAAATGGCCTCAACTTGTGCCAGGGGAGGTTTAGATTGGATTTTAGAAAAAAAAAAAATTCTTTACTAGTAGGGTTGTCAAGCACTGGAACAGGCTGCTCAGGGAAGTGGCTGAGTCACCAACCCTAGGGGTATTTGAAAGACATATAGATGTGGCATCTAGGGACATTAGTGGTGGCCTTGAGAATGCTGGGACTCGATGATCTTAAAGATATTTTCCAATTTAAATTATTTTAGTGTCAAATTTGAAGTCTTTGGGAAGTGAGGGGGTTTTTTATATATATTTTTCCAGCTTTTCAGTCCTTATTTCATCACCCAATATTCTTTCAAGAAAAAATTTGGAGATGTAAAGTCCCAAAGTATTCCCCTCAAAACCCAAGCACGCAAAGCCACTTTGGCAATTTTCCCAAATTAGCCAGTGAAAGATCCAGTTCTCATTTTTACCAGTACCTAGCTCATTGGTGGGGTGGAGTCCCCTGGATCCCGAGCCAAACCTCCAACTTCACAGCCCAGGGACTGAGAGAGGAGATGTGTGAGGAGGGTTTATGTTGGCCATGCAGCTCTCTAAGGTTATGAAATATCTGGTGATTTTACACTGGGTGCTTGGCACCACAGAAACAGCAAAATTTGGGACCCCAGAGCTCAGCATCAGGAATTGAGTGGGGTGTGTGGTTTTGCCCTAACTTTTGTCCCTGGGAACATCTCCTGTCCCTCTTCCCTCTGTCCTGCCCTTCTCTCATCTATTCCCTGCTCCCTGTCCTGCCAGCTCTCCCATTGTCCACATCCATCTACACCCCCTTGTTACTCCTCTTTCTTCTGCTTCGGCAGTGATAGGGTTTTTTTTCCTCCCACTATACTTTTATGTGACTGTGATTTATTACCCTGGGTTTAAAGATTTATTGCAATGCACACATGGCACAGCAGCCTCTAAGTGATGTATTTAGCCTGGTTATTATTTTCTTATATAGCAATTTTCCAAAGGGAAACAAGCAGCCTCATGTTGTCAAAACTATTGTCCTCTAACTTCTGGGGTTTATTCTGATGAAAATGAAGCCAGGGCAGAAAAGCAACTTAAAGAGGTTGGCTGGATCTGTAAACCTCATGAGTAATATAAGCACATGGGAGCTTAACCAAGCACCAGATGGTCTTCAGACAATTAGTTTCAGGTTGAGGATTCACATCTACATCAGTTCTTGTTCATTCTTCTTTACAGAAATGGTTAAAAACATGACAGAAATTTAAACTTCCTCCTCCCTCTGAGAAAAGCAGCAGTGGCAGCAACCACCTATCACCTCCTCTCCCTTGCTTTTGCATGTTTTAGGACAGTGTTTCACCTATCTAAGAGGGGCAAGGGCCTTAGATCATCTTAGAGAGCTTAAACTGATCTAAGGATTTAATGTGCTTAAAGGTGGTGGAAGGACATTATATTTAACCCTAAAACCCCACAAACAACCATGGCAGGCAGAAGTCTCTTGTTTGGCATGGGTTCGTGTTCCTTTCTTCACATGCATGCTCTTGATGTACAGACCAAGTCAAAGTCTCCTAAAATCACTGAGAAGTCTTAAATTAGCTCAAAGGAGCACTGCTGTTGGCATCAGCAGCAGCAGGTTCAGCCTTCTGTTGTGGACATTCTTGGAGCCAAGTCTATCATTTCCTGTACTGAATTTGTGGTGTCAAAACTGATCTGGAAATCATTAAAACGCAACCATAAACAGTAGTTTCATCTGTGGTTTCCCCATCAAAGTGCACCTTTCCAACTGCAGTTTTTAAAATTACTATCCAATTAAAGAAATAGTAAGATTTTTTTTTAATAATCAGTTTTCTCATTTAAATAAATATTTGAAATTTTCTTTTAAGAGAAGCAATTTTGTCTCTTTCTTTTATGCAAGTGAATCTTGTCATAATTTTATTTTCTCATGACTAAGCATTAATACCCAAGAGGATTTCCTCCAAACTTCCAAATGGGGCACAGGCTGGACCTGCGGCATTCTCACCATTGGAAATGCCAAGAAATGCTGTGAGTTTGGATGGAATTATTACCCTGCTAGTCAGACCTGGCATCTCAAAAAATTAAGACCTGTGCTGCCAAATTTGAAGATGCCTTGCCCCATGATTTTACTTCAACCCAGGCTTGTCTCAGAGGCTATGAAGCATCCAAGATGTCATTTTGCTTTGAGTTTCTCACCAAGATCTACACTCTTGTACAACAGCGTTGCTATCACTGCCTGTGGGAGCAGACCAGCACTAAAAAATCTGGTTCCTCTTACATGTGTGTGAGATACCAAAAATCCACCTTCTCACTGGGATTGGCCCACATTTTTTCTGTCATAAGCTGAAAACCCATTGTCTGAGGTTGCTACGTGGTAGGGAAGGCAGCAGAGAACAGTGGTGGACTTGAGTGCTGTTTGCTTTACACTGATGCTGCTCTGGAGCTTAAACATGAGGTTTTAACCCTAAACATGGCCAGGAACTTGTGGGTGCTCATCTCCTGGCCTTGGACCTCAGCAATCGAGCCACAGCCACATTTCTGATGTTCTTGCAGAAAAGCATCAATAGTGCTGATTTGTAATAGGAAAGGAAGATTCTGTATGACTCAGAAACAACACTGGGAAAGATGTCTGAGATTATGGTATTTAAGCACAGGAAATCCAGGTTGCCAGTGGAAAGGAATGAAAAAAAGACATGGCTCCTTTATTTATGCTCATGATAAACTGATTTGCACAGTGCCCATATTAAGGGTCAACAGTGAACATGGCCAAGTGCAGCTATACCCTACATGACTGGCCCCAACATCAGCTGGAAGTACTAAGCAGTAAAAACATGGTTTCAAATAGTACTCTAAAAATCCTATCACTTCATCCTGAAATAAAATATCTCATATAGAAGTAGATTTTGAATTTCTCCCCTAAATATGTAGTATTTCCAGAGAAGGCCTTAAAAACCAGCTGGAACTTGTCCATCTGCAGTGTAAGGGTTTGGTGTTTTGCTGCATGGAGAGGTTGGGTGCATGTGCAGTTTGTGTAGCTGTTTCAAACACGTCAGCCACGCCTGCTCATTAGCCATTTTCTGTTACAGCCCTTGGCAGAGCTGCAGAGCATGCCCAGGTAATGAGAGATGGCCTCTGTGCAGCCACTAAAAGGGCTTGAGTTGATGTTTTATTGTCAGTCTTAACGTTGGCATTTCTGTGCATTTCATTTTACCGCTCTGTGACTGTTCTTGTAATCGGGTTGTGTGTAATTAAACATTGAATGCAGCCGTGCAGATCCCCGCAGCTGCAGCACGTCCTGCTACTCCCAGCCACTCCAGAGAGAACTTCCCACTTAAGATTTTAATTTTTTAGAAATACCTGTTCTTCAAATAGCTACAATAGCTCTGCAGGAGCCTGTCAGTCAAGGAAGATTACAGACTCCCTAAATTCAGGCTAACATGACGGACTGTAATGACTTTGAAGGGTCTTTTATGGTCTATTGTGCCCATGGTTCCTGCCTAACAGAAGCATCTCCTACATGTCTCATTAAAACAGTAATGGCTCCAGAGACTTCTATATTATCAGTTTCTTCAAATGTGAGTTTTTTCATCACAAAAAAAGAGCACATTAATGTTATACTAAAGGTGCAGGATAAATAAGGAAAATAGAATTCAGATTTTATGCAATTTTGATGCTGAGAAATTGCAGTATTGGCAAGGATTTGAACAATTTTAAGTAAAATTTTTGCTTGCTGAAAGCCAAAATGAAGTGAATGGCACTGTCTGTGCAGTGAGATTTTAATGTGATGCCATAGGGACCAGTGTGGTGTCATAAATAAAAGTGGTGGATGATTTTGGGACGCCATAGCCCCAGGGTAAGTTACGATGCTCATCTTCAGGATCGATGAAGGTCTTTGGCCTCCACCATGCTGGAGGTCTGGGCAGACCATCACACTCGCCCTTCCTGGCTTCACACTCTCAATCTTCTCCTGAAGGCGGGAGCATGGCATTTCTAATACCATATGATTTACATGTGAAAGAGAGAGAGACAATGCCACAGTGTTGCTGTTTGAAGGGAAGCTTTCATTTGGTAGTCAGCTGCATGTTTTTAGATCAGTCACATCTTTCATTTCCCAGGTATGCAGTGAGGTTGTGAGGCTGCCTGGGGATTCCTGGTGACACTCCCACGGAGTCTGTAAATCCTGAGGGTAGTGAGAAGATGGAAGTAAGTCAGGAGCAGAAGGAAACCTGTTCCAGAGTTCATGCTGTGACAGCCCACAAACATCCATTGTAGGAAATCCCAAGATGTTTGGGCTGTCCATGAGGCTGGACAGCCACCAAAGCATCAGAGGGGCGCAGTAATAAACCACAGGAGCTGGCACACACAGAGCAGAGTGGCTCTGCCCAGCAGAGGGTAGCATTGACCCAACACCCCAACCTGTGCTCCAGGTTTACACTTTCACCCACCTAGGGATGCCCACCTCTGCCACAGCCCCTCTGAGATGAGAGGCACAGCTTAGCCCAGACCCAGGGAAAGCCTCATAGGCTGACATTGTGCAAATTCTGCTCATAAATGATAAGAAATCTGGAAAATCAGCTTCCAAAACAGAATTTTAAGGAATCTGCTAAAAGACACAGTACATATTAAATAGTAAAGTGCATACAGTCACATTTGTTTAAAAGTAAATGTTATTTAGCTGCTTGTATTTGGATTTGTTTTCAGGTCCTGATTTGATGATCAGGTTTGCAGTTGGTCAGGTTTGGGGCTGCTCCTGAGGCACCAGAGTGCCTGTATTGCCAACAGCAAAGCCTCTGATTTGGTCACCTAACTTGGGTGTCCCAAAAGAATTGCACTTTTTTTAGTGCAATTTAGTTTACATATTCTAAAACTGAATCCCAAAGATCTTAAATATAAGCATGTCTCCGTCAGTGTAGACTATCATTTTCTCTGATGTCTGACGAATCCTGCCTGTCGCCCCGCATCAGAGCTCAGCCCATGCCCGATGTGACGACGCTAGAGGTCTCAGTGTCGCTGAGAAAAAGCTGCTTTTAGCAATAATAATCCCAGCCAGGCGTGTGTGACAGTGTGAGAGGCCGATGCCGTGCCGGGCTCGGACGGCGGTGCCGGCGGGGTGGGCGCGGTGCCAGGGCCGGACCCCGGGCCGGGGCTGTGCGGTGCCCATCACCGGCCCCGGGCTGCCTGTCCCCTCTCAGCCTGGCCCTTGCTCCGCGGGCTGTGCTGGGTGAGGGTGGTCCACGCTGAGGGATGAGTTTTTAGATCCCAGGGCTGTGTGTGCGTGTGCGAGGCAGGTGGGCACCGCCGCCTCCGCGCATCCCGGCGCATCCTGGCGCAGAGCTCGTCCAGGCAGCACGGCCGCTCCTGGTGTGCCTTTTTAATTTTCCCTTTTTAAATTTTTTTTTTTTCTTCCTGGCTTTTCTTTTTTATTTTTTTTTTCCCCTCGCCGCTTTCCCTCCCCTCCCGTTTGACGTGCGTGGTTTTGGTGCAATGCGAATTATCTTCATTCAGTCAGGAGGGGCAGCGCCAGGCAGCAGAGCAGCGGCGGGGCTGCCTCCTCCTTCTTCCTCCTCCTCCTCCGCTTTCTCATCTTCCTCCTCCTCCTCCCATTGCCATAACAACCACGCACAGCCGCTGCGCCCGCGGGGCCGCTCCGCACCGCACCGCGCCCGGCAGGCTGAGCATCCCATGGGGCCCCGCACGGGGGTGGGGGAAGACAAACAGTGACCTCCCTCCAAAAAAAAAAAAAAAAAAAAAAAAAAAGAAAAGAAAAAAAAAAAGAAAGAAAGAAAAAAAAGAAAAGAAAAGAAAAACAAACAAACAAAAAAAAAAGAAAAAAAGAGGGACTTTTCGGCGGGGTGGGTCAGTCAGGGAGCAAAGTGACCCCAGGACGCGGGTGCGCGCAGCTGCTGCGCGGGGCGCAGGAGGACGGAGAGACGGGGCAGCCCCGCCAGCGGCTCCGCGGGGGGGGCGCAGAGGAGGGGAGAGGAGGGGAGGGAAGGGGGGAAGAGAAAGTTGGGAGGAAATAGCCCAGGAAAAGTGACACTCGCGGAGCCCGCCGGAGCGCGGAGGAAATAAAAGCGGCGGCGGGCAGGAAGTGTGAGGAGGAGGAGGAGGAAGGGGAGAAGAAGGAGGCGGAGGAGGAGGAAAAAGAAGAAGAAGAAGAAACAGCAGCAGCTGCTGCCGCCGCGGCAGAAAAGAAAGCAAAAGCCGCCCGAGGGCTCGGAGCCGGCGGCGCGGCATCCGCGGGGCTGCGCGGCCATGGCCCGGGAGAACGGGGACGGCGGCGGCTCCTGGAAGAAGCAGGCGGAGGACATCAAGAAGATCTTCGAGTTCAAGGAGACGCTGGGGACGTAGGTGGCGGGATTTGGCTGCGGGGCCGGGGGCGGGTGCTGTCCCTTCCCCCGGGGATGCGCGGTCTCCCCGCGGGTGGGTGCGGGTCCCTGCGCGGGCATTTGCGCACCCGCGGGTGCTGCTCCGCGCCCCGCGCATCCATCCGAGCAAGAAGTCGGAGTGACCTGGGAACACGGAGAAAAACAGAATTGTGGGGCATCACCCCTTACCCTCCCCCCATACCCCCCCAAGAAACGATAAAAAGGAAAAAACCCAAGTGTTTTAAAATATTCATAGAACGAGGAGACAGGGGAAGGTTTTTTTCTCGATAGTGCAACTGTAAATAAATGCGGTCTGACTTGCACGCTTCCCCTAAAGCCGATGGCTGCAGCTATTCGTGGACAGACGAGCAGAAATAATCGGAGTGGATTGGATGTGTTTTAGCTACGATGCTTAACTGTTGTTGGGCTTTATTTGTTTTATTTATAGTGGCGGGGCATAAAGATTAGTAAAACGTTAGAGTTGTTTTTTTTTTGTTTTTTTTTTTTTAAGGCTGAGGAAAAACACGCACAGATGGTGCAAGGGAGCGGGGTACAGGCTGGTGTCTTTTTGGCTGAGTAAAGAGTTTTATTTTTGTTAAAACTAATTTTCGCACTCAGGATATTATAAAGGTAGGGAGCCGGGAGTGCTGAAGGAGCCAGCGCACGGGCTGCTGTGTGTACACATTGTAATTAGAGTTGGGTTGTGTTGCGAGTGCTCCTCGTAGCTGTGTCCCCACCGCTTTCATTGAAACTTCAAGCGTGTCTCAAAACGAAGCGTTGTTAATCCCGAGTAGTGCTTTTCCTACGCTCCGTGCCACTTCCAAAACACAGTTGAACAAGTTTTGACTGTAATATTTGAGTTTCTTTCTGCTTCCAAGGGAGGGCTCCCTACAAACAGAGTATTTCTGGTTCGTGGGCTCGCTGGTTTCCTATAAACAGGCTGTGAGTAGGAACCAGGCTGGTGGTTTAACATGGAGGTGGGTCAGCAGCTCCGCCGAGATGGGCTTGATAGCACAGCCCTCAGGAAAGCAGACTTAGTAAATCAAATTAATGTCTGTCCAGGTGTCTGATGAAGCAAAATGCAGCGAAGAGCCAAGTGTTGTGATGTATTCTTGTCACCTTCATTGAGTTTTTGCTGTGGGAATTTCATGCTGGGAGAGACATGCTCTGCTTTGTCACCGTAGGTGTCCAGCTCCCTTCCTGAGCAAAGGGGTGTTGGGGAGGAAAGTTTCAATGCTCTGAGGTTTGCTGGAGCAGCAGGACAATTCAGTGGGGTTCCCATTGTACAGCTCTCTGTCATCTCTGTGGTTGTGGCATTGAAGCCACCTGCGAGGGTTAATTTGGGCTGCTGAAGAGGTTCAGGAAGAATTAATGCTGTGGCCTTGATCCGGATCCCACTGTAGTTAGTGGGAGCTGGTGTAGGTCCCAAGGAAGGTAAAGCTGGTCAAAGTTAATAGTTATGCATATTAGCATGGCTGTTGCAAATTAAATTCATTAAATATGGCCAATTAGTGTCTCAAACTGTTAACCATTGTCTGAGCCTCACAGTTTGGTAAGTCCTTTCTAATGGGAGTGGAAGCTGTGAAGTTTTTAAACTTGACTTAACAGTCAATTTAGAAAATATTAGAAAATTAAAATAATTGGATTACAAACCTGGGCCCATAAAAAGAAAATAGAACTATTTTCTTTTTCAGACTTAGCTGCATTTAATTATGAATATATGTGTGTTTAACAGCCTACACGTGGGCTGCCTTCTGGTTGTGCATTCCTTAGCTTCCAAGGGCAGGCTGATAATTAGAAGATTTGAATCTGAGTTTTGGTTCTGTCCTTGGCCACCCACCAGCACAGCACCTGCAGTCCCTACCAGGTCTGGTGTGACTTACCAGGATGTGAAACTTCTAAAGAATTTAGGCCATTGCTGTGCAAATCATTAAAGTGCCTGTGCCATTTCCACTGAAGGCAAGGAAGGGTGGTTCACTGACTTGAGCAGCAGATACACAGGGTCCAGGAGCCTAAATGATGGGAAACTTTCTCAATTATTGATAAAGTATTTAGATAGGAATTAAGCTATATGAGTATAAATAGCTTTAAAGTATTTGTACCAAAATGTTTTCCTCTGGCTTTATTTAGGAACAGGGTTAAAATCTGCTTTGATCCCTCCTGCACTGTAATGCTGAACCATGTTGGACAGCCAGCACTTGATCTCACTGGCTAATAGATTTTTCTCTAGCATGGAGTGAAAAACTTGGCATGTCACATGAAATGTACTGGATTGTAGTAGCTGTATTTTACATTTCTCTGCAATTCCATTTCAGGATGCCAAAGTGCTAAAAGCACTTTTAACAGAAAAACAGCCCTTTTTCATGCAGCTGTCTTAACTGCCTGTGGTAAAATTGGCTAGAGAAAGGAAAACACTAAACCCCCAAATCAGGGAAGAAAGTGAAAAAGAAACTTTAAAAGCATATTTTATTTCAAGTGCATTGATTTGTGAATGTTAAATCTATGTGTACACCTTAGTAATGATTTGTTCTCAGAAAAGAGCCTTTCATCTGAATAAAAGCTCTTCCATGGATCTTTAACATGGGAGAGTTGAAATTTGCTGGAATTATTAAAAAGATCCTAAGTCAGTTAATCATTACATCATTTGGGCTTCAAGGAACCGCTAATGAGTACCCAGCTCTCCCTTCCAGAGCTGGAATAAATTATTTACACATCCCTGTAAATCATGTCCAGCCACATTGATGCTGAAATTGAATTGGATGTCATGTCCAGATGTAAGAAAGCAGCCCTTTTCCACCCAAAGAATTGTTTCCTTTGGTGGCTGAGGTCTGTGTTGTTTGCTCTGCTCTGTGCTGTTGGACAATAATGTTTTTCTAAAGAAGTTCCAGCAATGCAGTGATTGGCCCAGATGTACCCAAACCTGTATTTACCCTGTTCTGTGTTTATGCAGATGTTAAAGCATGTGCAATCTTCTTTTGCAACCTCTCTGGTATCAGAATGTCAACAAAAGATTTTGATAATACTAATCAATATTAATATATTTTTTAATACATGATTCTTGGTGAGGTTTATATGTTATTATATTACAATAATACAGTGAACCACACTCCATATGCATGGGTTCATTGAGTGCACCTTCTTGGAAACTGGGCCTGTTTGCTGCTAAGCCATTGACAGTGAAATTACAGATCCTGAAAAAGTAGCTAGGCAAAAATAAGCAAAATAAATCAAAGATAAAATAAAATCATAGCAATGGGCCAGATCCTCAGCTAATGTAATTTAGAGACCCTTCCAAGTCAGGTGTGCTTGAGGAAAGACGAGGATCTGAGTCTTCTGTCTTTAAATTTCCATAAATTCACCTGTTGTAGCTCCACTCAGTTCCCCCTGGAAGACAAATTGAGAGGGGAACTGAGGGCCTGCCTGGAGAGGGGGATTTCTGTCCCAGCCCTTGAGAGATGGGAAGGTTCACAATAGCAGGAATCTGATGAGTGATCACAGAAATATCACTTTTTCCCTCCACATTTAAAGTATATTATGTCTAAGGCCTTTTAAACCTTAGATTTTGACATCAGAGAAATAATAAGAAACATGTCATCCAGTAGTGAAAGAGGAAGGTTCCATCACTTGATCTGCCTAATTAGATCAACCCAACATTTCTAATATATCTGTAATTAAGCCTAATTGGCATCAGAGTTATGATGAAGTCCTAGTATTTAGAAAGGTTCAAACTTAGTAACTATGAAAATACTGGTGCTGTCCTTAAAAATGATGTGGTAGATTCCTTAAAGCTTAGTAAGGATAACAGAGGGAGTTGCATGGATATAACCATAACATAGTGAGAGCTGGGTGGGAAGACAAATACGCTTCAAGTAAGTTTCCAGTACTTTCCTAAAATACAGTATAGAGAAAACATATGGGCGGTTCTGTTTTTCTCAGGGGCTCTGCGGTAATTTTTGGTTTGTCTGTGTCACTTCCATACTCTTACGCCATTTGATGGGCTCCTGGCACTCTCCATGGCTCTTCCACACAGCAGTACGTGCTCGTTCATGCTGTGAAATGAAGTCACTGCTCGTCCTCCTCTCACATCTCTTTTCTTTCTCACACACCCACATGCACACAAACACACGCATCGTCACAAACCCTTACGTGCTGTCTGCTGCGTCTCTGTCCTCTCACGTCCTTCACGGTGCCTTTCCCTCCGTGCAGCCTCACGCTGGCTCTCCATGAGCTGATCCACCTCCTGCTCTCTCTCTGTTTGGGTGGTCAGACCCTCGTGGGGGCTGTGCCTTGGGCCAGCCTTGGCTGCCCCCAGTGAGAAGGTGCTGGTGGTCAGGACAGGTCCTGGCAGAGGCCCCTCTCTAGAGGGGAGGTGCTGGGAGGTTCCAGAGGGCTCAAGATCTGGTTGTCTCTGGTCAAAGATCCTGCCTTTTCATCAGCTGGGCGCCAAAAGCACTCGTGTTGGATTCACACAACAGATCTTCCCTGTTTGGCCATTTAACTTGAGGCATCGTGCAAGTTACTTGGTTTTTCCCTTCTGATTTTCAAAGTTCTCGAGACATAAAGAAAGATGTTGATATTTGTGTTTTCCTTGGCTCAGTGCCCCTATGATGATTGAGGGGTTTGTCTGATTTTTGAGTTTCTGCTGACATTACTAGCAATTGCTGCCTGTCTTTGATGACATCTCAGTGAGGCTTGGTCAGATTGTTTCATATTTACTCCAGTTCAGTATTTTCCCTTTTTTTTTTTTTTTTTTTTTCTTTTTAAATTAAAATTAATTAAATTAAAAAGAAAATGTAGTATCCCAAAGGGCTGAAGTTGAGGTGCAGGTTTTCAGGAGCAAGGTTGATGAGCCACTGGAGCAAACCATAAAGGCATAAAGTCTTCTTCTCTGGGATAGTTTTCTGGGAGCTCTGAAAGCTGTCAGGCTTCAAGCAGCAGGAAAGTGCCTCTTGTCCATGTTTACAAAGGAAGATAGTTCATGGTCATTTCTGACCTTAAAATCCATAACTCTGGGAAATCTCACTGTCAAATCCATGTGGAGTCAGGGATAATTTGTGCTAAAAGGTGCTTGTAACACCTCTCTCGCATCTGTGGGAGGAGTGAAAGCTGAGGTCCAAATATTAATGTTTAACTTAGTGGTGTGAAACAACTCAGATGTTTTAGTTTGTGTATTTTATTTAGAAAATTTGTTAGGACTCCCTTTAAGGTGATGTATTTTGTTTTAAACCAAGTAACCCTGTTTGCTATCACCTGGCATAGGTTTCTCTCCAGTTTGTTCTTGAAGGCTTAAAAATAATGAGTTAGTAACTTTTGATGTAAATTGTTGTTCTTCCTTGAACAGTTACAGAAAATAACTGGTTTGAGGGTTCAGCTGGGATTGAAGTGGGGAAGAAAGAAAAGTAAGATGGCCAATGGATTTAAAGGCTGATAGTGAGGATTGGGAAAAAAATTGGCAGCCATTGGTGAGAAGGGATTTTTGACAGCTCTGCAGCTGTGGTTCACAGGTGCATTTTGGAAAGTGCTTGTTTGGGGCAACAGTGTAGCCTAAAGGCCAATTTTCTTTCATCATCTGAAATTGAGATTTCAAAATACTCAATAATCAAAAGCTTTCAGGTGAAACCATAATTCTGGAGACACACAGTTGCTGTACTGTCAGCTCACATATGTGCTCATGCTTCCTTTGTTAGCCAGTTTGTCTACTAGTTTTGATGCCTTGCCTCATTTTTTCCCTGCCTTGTCTCTTTTTCTGTGGATATGCTCTTTCAAGTACATCTTGGTCCTGTCTGAGCTCCCTGCTGCCAGAGGATACTTGCTCACCTGTATGCCTGTGCAGCCAAGGAGGGTGCTTGACCAGCAAGGTGACAGTAAGATTTTTGGGGTGGAATTGACAGTTTGCATTTTCTCCCACTATTTTTTGCTTAGGAAAATGTGATCCTTGCCTCAGCCAACACTTAATCTCAGTCCTCAGGACTTCAATATAACAAATATCTATTCTACAAGTTCTCTTTGTGTAGGGCAAAGCATGCATAAAAACGTTGGTGTTTTTTGGCAGCCACGGGGGTAGCTGACACCCCAAAAGCTCCCAACAAGCAAAACCCAGAGGGTGGAGAGGTGGTGGATGGAGCTGAACCCAACTCTTTGGAGCCCTACAGTAATCCTTTAACCAAAAGTCTCTTGTTCCCATCACAGCCACAACACAGTGGGTGTGAGAGCCTTCTCTGCCGCCGCTCCCGCCATCTGGAGCAGCCTGTCTGCTTCCTTCACCCTCCATCTGCTTTCACATAGGAGCTGAAATATCTCTCTATGTATGTTTTCCTTCCTTCTTGCCTCTTTTTCTCTCCACCTTGGTTACTGACCTCAATTATTTTTGTTGTCCTTCATACACGGCTCTCTTGACTACATGCAGAATATTAGTTGGGGTTACTTAATCCTTTCAAGCATCCAAGGATGCAATTAATATTGAATAAAGTAGTATTGTTTTGGTTTGCTTGACAATAGCAGTCATTTATAATAGGATTCTGAATTTATTGTCAGTAATGGTATTCGCTTAACTGGTGACTCACAGTTTATATTCATGATTACTTAATAGGACCTAATTTTCTAGTCATTTTAGATAGCAGGAAAACAAGTTGGAGATAAGTGGGTACTGTTAGTAAACAGGTAATGAGTGAAAGGAGGGATAAAAAATTCCTTGGGGCAGGGATCTGTCATTTTCATTGGAATTCAAACCACCTTGCATTTCAGTGCTTCTCTGTAAATAATAATTAACAACAATAACAATAATTTGCAAACATATGTGTGTGATTGGGCTGTTGTTGAATGACAAATAGCTGGCTTAGCAATCAGAATATGTCTCATTTCTAGCAATCATAGTGTTCCTTAAAACCTTTCCATCAAATCTTAACACCAATATGTTTTTTTATTATCTGACTTGGCGGTTCCTATAATTTTCCTCTGAATGTTGTGCCAATCACTTTTGAAAAAGAAAGCTATAAATAACAGATTGTTAATAAACTTTTGAAGGCCCTTTCACTGATGTTTCCATGTTGAAAGCTGCATATTGAGTTTTATGCCAGAATTACTCACCAAACAGATTGTAAAAGGTTAAATCAAAATAATACTCTTAAGCAGAATTTCTTGGCTGAGTTAAAAAAGCCTTATTTATTTATATTTTTTTTAAACACTGGATGTGCTAAGAAAAAACTACTAGGAAGCATTGTTTTGGGTCTGATCTACGTGCAGAACAGCTGATTACAGTGCTCTCTAACAATATCTCACTGATTTTGCTTGATCTTTTCCTGAGCAATATCATGGGTCACTGTTAAAATATCAACAGTGTTGGACAACTGGACTGCATAAAATTGGTTCTTAAAATGCCTTTTTCAAGAGTGAAATGAGAAGAAACACATGAAATAAAACATGCTGGCTTAGTTGTATTGAGGGTACATATATTATATTATTTTTATTTTTGTTTTTATTTTCTTATATCCCCAACTGGAGATAAACCAAACAGTTTCAATCTTCTTACAGTTTCCAGGAGGAACAAAACGGAAGTACACGTAATGATGCAAATGAACATGAGCAGCAACAGGGTGAAGAATTGTGGCATCTTCCCCCTAAATCCTTTCCTTTGCACTTTTTTTCTGCAGGATCCTTCTCATTTTCCTGCTCTTCATGCTCCCACTAATTTAGGTTGAGAATTTGAAGATGTGTTCTTCCAAGTCTGAACACCTAAAAGTTGGGATTTCCATCTCATGCTCTGTTCCCAGACTATAGTAGACCCAGAGATTCATCCATGGCTGGTGGGAGTGAAGTGAGGTGAGGATGTGTGGAATTTCTGAGCTCTGCGAGCCTTGAACCTCCCTGTTTGTTTTGGTGAGGGCTGGGGTGGTGGTTCAGAGAGCAAAAAGAGTAATATATCCCTGCTCATCAGTGGTGGGATATGAAGGTTTGCAGGTCTTCCTGGGAGCTCCAAAGGGAAGATTCTGGGATATCACAGGTATCTCCCTGAAGACAGAACCCCACAATGCTGTGGAGTTGTTCTGTGACATTGCTGTTTTTATGTGAGCTGGGTGGTTAAAACCTGCCTGACGCCCCATGGCACCTGGGAAATGTGGCTGCCCCTCTCCACCAGCTGCAGCACTGCTCACAGAAATGGATGTGCTTCTGTTGCAGTACAGAATAAGCCAGCACAGCCACTCCTGCTGTAAATGTAGATGTAAATGTAGAGATTTGCAAAGGTTGAGAGGCTGTTGCGTGTGTGAGGGTTGGAGATTGGCAAGGGAAGTGTGGATGGTCTAAAATACCTGGGTTTTTTTACTGTGCCTTTTACTGGCCTCAGAAGAGATCAGGCACTGTTGTGTGAGGACTACTGCAAACACTAGAGTAAAAGACTGTTCGTACCCAGGAGAACTTACAATCTAAATAAATAAGACAAAAATGCTAACACTGTTTTGTTAAAGACAAGCACGTGTATCACTTGTAAACCCAGAGCTGAGCCTGCATCTTAACTCCAGCCTTATGCAGGGGACTGTCCTGCTTCTAGTAGCAGGCACTGTGTCAGCACCAATGTCCTCAAAATACATTTATTTGTATGTGATTCACCCAGGGTCATCATGTATAAATCGTTTTTACTAGTTAAGGTTTGAAGATGCAAAGCACTGTCTCTGTGCTGTTGGTAACAGCGTGGGCGCTTTATTGCTGTGCTGTTTCAGCTGCTCAGAGGAATCCAGGTCTGCCCAGAGCTATAAAGAGCTGGAACAGTCCAGGCAGTTCTTGGGGCGATGTGGGATTGCTCCCAGCAGGATCCCATCCTCCTAAGCTCTGCTTAAATAATTCAAAGGACCAAGCTTCAACTAGGCATGTTTTCCATACAAACTCACCAACTATGACCCTACTGCCCCACTGTGATGGGCAAGGGCAGAAATGATGGAAACTATTGGATGAAAAACTGTGAAAAAACCTAAAATTACACAGAAAATCCAAAAAACACAAAAGAGAGCTGAAAGGAGAGGAGAGCACTTAAAGGATTTGCAGCCACATGGAAAACTCCTCTGGGGAAGGCACAGGTTGCTAATCAAATTCAACCATAGTTGAGAGAGATTGCTGGAGCATCTCTGGATAATCCTTCACTGTTGTTTTGAGTTGGTTTGGAGATTTCCTCCCACTGCTCACTCTTGTCTTCTCCTGCCTCTCAGTGTAAGCAGCTCTGCATGATGTGCCCAGCCGTGAAGTGTGTGGTGTTTTGGAAATTTAGGCAGAGCAAAGTGCTTGGTGTGTGCTGTCAGTGGCACAGGACACTGAGCTCATTAAACTTGATTTGTGCTCTCCATGCTGTTTTCTTGAATAACACCTGTACAAATTCAAAGGCTTTGTCTTGTACTTTGGGACATTTTGTAGCTGCAGCCTGAGATATCTTAAGGACTATCTAAAGCTCTGGGGTCAGCATCAGCCTCACACTCTGCTTTAATGGGATTTCTTGCCGCAGGGGTGTAATTAATTTGTTCAACTTTTTTTGATGGGAAAATCTGACACTGTTAAGCTTTTCCATGGGCTGATGATGAGCATCACAAAAACACCACCTCCTTTTCTGGGTGCAAGCCATGGTGTTTTGAGACACCTTCTCTAGCATAATTACATAGCAACCTGAATATTGCAAAGCAAACAAGCTCTCCCTCCCAAAATAAAATGCTCTCAAATGTAAAAAAAGCACCATGAAACAGCACAACACTCTTACCTCTTCTAGGGAGAGAAGAGGGGGACAAACAACACACAGCTTGTTAGCCAAGTTGCTTGAAGCACCATGAGAAGGTGCTTAGATAAAAACATTAATGGAGCAGAAAAACAGTGTGACTCCTTTTGGCCTAATGACCCAGGCACTGGAGCACAAGAGGGATAATTTAGAAGGAAGGGAAATGTCTCCTGTCACAGGTTTGACTTATGCCTCTTAGGAAAGAGGAGGCTATATATTTAGATGTCAGGGGAGAATGTACCAAGAAATGAGCTGAAAAATATTGGTTCTCTAAAGCACATAGACACAGGGCATAGAGGTACTGCAGGCTGCAGGGAAACTTCTCCTCTTGGTCATGCTAAGGTGTATCTGGAGTAATTTTGATGGCTAATTTTGCTGTCCATAGCCATGTAATTTATATCATAAACATAAATTTTATGCTCTTAAGAGAGAGACCCTAAAAAAAATAAAATCTTGCAGAGCTTTGTAGTCAAGTCCATTGAACAAGTGTCTCTGATGAATCTTGTGTTTTCAGTGGAAAAGTATGAAAGTGATTGAAGGATTCTTGAGTAACAGCTGAGATGATTTGTGCCCAGAAAGCAAATGTGTGCTCTTTTGCTACTGTTGGAAGGGAACATAACAGGCACTAAAGCTGAGAACAGGCAGGTTCTGCAGGTGAGGGGAGTGGCACTGGGGGAAAGATGAAAGGAGAGGTCTGGGCAAAGCAGAGCAATGGGATTCAGCTGCAGCTTAATTGACTCTAGAGACTTTTAAGTCCCCCTCCTTGTTCATGAGCTGGAGAAATTCATGGACATGGATCTTTTGGACAGGACAGCTTGTACTGCACCAGTACAGTTTCATCATTTTCAATGACCACTAAAATGACTGGCAGCTTCAGTGCCAGTGTTTGCCCTGGAGATTGTGTGGTGTGGTGACATCTTTGTCTTGCATTGCCATGTGGTTGTGAGGAAGGTGGAGAAGGCCTCTAAATGCATATAAGTAGATACAGTGTCTATGTGTGTGTGTGTTTGTATATAAAATACATATAAGATGTATATTAATGTATGTATATTCACACATTAAAAATACTGTTTATATAGTGAGAGATATACAGCAATAAATAGCACTGTTTCTTTGCCAAACAGCACATTGTTTGGCCTCATTAAAGAACACATAGGTACTGACTTGTGCCATTTGGCAAAACCTGTATGAGAGCATTGTGAATGTTGTTGTTAATTTATTCTGTAGTTTGAATTTTTCTTCATATTTGGGTTACATTTAGGTGAAGACAGAAGCTGTATGGTGCCCCTGTGCTCAATTAGCTAATAGGGATGAACCTAGACAAATAACAAGTTAAAATCACAATGGTTCTTCCCTCTTGTCCTGTCCTCCATCTCTCTGTTACCTCTGCTACAGCAAATCCCTGCTTTCTATCTCTGTCTAAACCGTGCAGTTTTGGCTTTGGAGGGTGCCTGTAAAATGTGTACTTAGAGGTCTCCTTGTGTTTTGGCTTTGTGGTCATGGTAGATCTTCCTGAAGTCAGAGGGTAGCACACAAAACACATCTGGTTCTCTCTTATTTTCTCTTAAATAATTTGCAGCATCTCAACGTTGCTGTAAAATTCTGCCTTTGATTTCCACAGCTTGGAGGTTTTCCTGTGTGAGTCAAGAGAAGCCCCTACTACTCAGCAGCAGGCTGAAATGGCAGTGTTTTATGCTCCTTACGCTCAGGTTTCAGACATCATTATAAAGTTATAAGGCTGTGAAGGAACAGCTTACAACTCCTCAATAGGAGAGGAAGGGGCTGAACACATCCCACAGGACAGTTCCCATCTTCTGCCAGCTCAGTTGTTTGCAGGGATGTGCTGTGAATTTATTTAATGAAATGATACGGGTTAAAAATAGTTCTCTAAAAAGGAGGCGGGGGCAGAGGAGAAGTACAGAATAGAAGAAGTTTTATTTCTTTTCATTCCATAGATGCTATAAATCAGTGGAGAAGTCAGTTGCATTTTTTTTTCCCCTGTGTTGCATTGTTAAAAAATCATCAGCCACTACACTGAAATGGTTTGCAAGAGCAACTTTGCCAGGAACAATTTCTGCTTGAGAACAATAAAAAATTAGTAGATGCCAGGTTGAATTTGTTTGCCAGTGGTTACTGAATTCAACTTAAGAGCTGTAAATGGAACCAATCATCATTTCTTAATGTGATATATGGGAACAAAGAATCACAATACTTGAATAATCTGTCACATCTCTATCAATGCTGCTTAAGTAATTATTCAGTTTGTTCAGTGGTTTGACAGGTAACGACTAAAATCAATTTATGACGCATATTAAATGTAAATATGCCAGGTTTTTTTGGGTTTTTTTGTTTTTTGTTTTTTTTTTTCCTCCCAGGAATGCCATTCTAAAGCCTTAAAATTTTTATGCTTACAATCCCTACCCAGTCATCTGTTTTCAGTGGTATTGCTGGGATGAAGTGCTACATGGCCCATAGTGACATTATTCACCAGATCATTTGTCTTTAATCCATCTCTGGTCTAATGAGACTGTCGTCTGGGCCTCAATAAAAATGAATGATGCATTGCTCTGATGTACAGTGTAAGTATGTTTTTCACTGCTGAGGCTGTATTTTTCCAGGGTCCTTAAAGAAACCCATCCCACAGCCCTTGTTAACACTTAATGTAAATATTTCTGAATATCTTATTCACTTGGCAGCTAACGTAGGTGAAACTTGTTATGAGTTCCCTAGGAGCTAAATAACAGCCATTGTACATGGAGTTGATACCATCACCTCTTTTAATACCAGAGCTTTCATTGCTCTGCAGCAGACTGTGGATGGGGTGGCCCCATCCCTGTTTGTACTGGTGGAAATCTGCAGCAAACACTGATAACAGCTGTCACAGTGGACACTAAGTGCCATCCTCAGCAGCAGGTGTTCACTGCTTTTACCCTTTTCTTCTGTAAATGAGTCTGCAATACTTTGAATGAAGGTGTGGCACAGAAGAAATAATTTTTATTCCCTCTAGGAAATGTTTTCACTTCTTGTCTTCTTCATGGGGACCTCAGAGATTTTTGTTCCCTCCACAAATAATGCCCAAAGTCCATTTTTTGTTTTATATAATCTACAAGATTATATAAATCTTGTGTATCTCATCACTGTGTATGGCTGTGTATCTCATCATGCCTTTTGTATTGTCCCCACGTTCTCAACAGAGATGTCATAACAACTTTTAGGGAATTGTGAGTGCTTTTCTTTTTATTTCAATCAAGGTGACAGGGTTCCAAGAAGCCTTTTAAATACACCAGAGGACTGTGTTATGGAGGAGAATAGTATTTCTTAACTTATCGTTACCATGTGACTCCTGTTACTATAAATTTTGAGCAGACCATGTCCTTACAAAATATGTGATACTGAAAACTCATATGTTTATATTTTAGCTATGTTAATGCATGACATATGGACTTCCAGTATCTGGTTATTCAGTTTCTGCTCAACATTTTGTATTTTGTGGTGACTGTTGAAGAATCTGTGTATGTCCGGTATTTCCTTATCTATTATTGGTGTTGCTGTAGTGTTTAGATTGTGGTTTGTTGGCTAACTGTCAAATACTCATGGCTTCATTAAGAAACAGATGTACAGGTCTACACTTTGTTTTTGTAGCTGCACTTTTGACATATTGTAAATGTCCTTAATTGATTTTGTTCAGGATTATACCATCTGCTGGTATCTGTTTCTGCTGTGGCTCTTGCTGAATACTTGTGTGCATCATGGTCTATAAGGACAAATTACAGTGTCAGCAAGGTATTATGCCCATTTTTTTTTCTGAAATAAATGAGAGCAGAGTTTGAACATTTGACAACCTAATACCTATGTAATTTAATATCTAGATTAATATAGTTTATTAGAAAAAACATATTTCAGGCAAAAATTGGGCCCCCTGTCCATGTTGGGCTCCCTTAATGTATTGTTGGTGTGTTTGCAAATTTATCATAAGTTTCAGATTGGGAAAAAAAGAGTCTTTGGCTTTATATTTGTCTCCCCATTGATCATGGACAGATGTGGAATACAATTCTAGATCTTCCTGAAGCCTTTACACAAAATTGCCTAACAAATAGTCAAAATCAGTGATGCTGACACATCATTTACTGTATCTGTAAGGCTGGTGGTCTTCTTGTAAGCCTTTAACATAACCAGATATGTTCTGATGTGAAGATTTTGGTGGCAGAAGCAATACTGGATATGCACTAGATAAGAATTATGCTGAGGGTGCAGCTAGGAAAATGTGTGCTGTCTCCTGAGAGTCCAGAAAAATAATCTTATTTTTGAGTAGCCTGCTGTCCTGTTGGATTTGGCTCTCCATATTCTGGAATACTTTGTCCCTCCTAGTAGGTATAATCAGTATTTATGGTGGATTTTATTGCAGTTTCCGTGTCTGAGTCTGAACTGTGAAATGCAATAGAAATTCCATTTCCTGGCACCCCCTGTCTCTGCTCATCACAAGTGCAGGCAGCATCAAGAATTATATAGGTCAGGATTTATCTGTAGTGGCCTAGCTTTGTTCCCAATAAAAGCAGTGAGAGTTGGCCTTTGATGTCAATGAGACAGCATTCATCCAATTTTGAGATGCTTATGACCCCTTTACCTTTCCACACCTCATACATACTGTGGTGACAGGGAGAAGCAGGGTCATGCAGAGAGTCCTCCAAATACCACTGAAGACAGGGAGAGGGGTGTGTCAGTGTTTCAGTAGAAATGGGTCACCAGTCTGAAATATTTGAGTCCCAGCAGGGCTGGATTGTCCTTGAGCTGGAGTTGAAGTATTTGCTTCACATGGGCAGGATTTGGGTGAAAACTCAATTGTGGAGAGCCTTCATGGCATGTATATTAGAGCTCACATGAAAGTAATGGCAAAAGTACAGATTCTCCTTTGGATTCACCACTTTCTTTGCCCAGTGTCCCTGCTGGTCTTCCACTGCTGATATCTGCAGCGCTGGTGCTCCCATGCTGGTACCCACTCAGGAGTCAGACCTTGTAAAGTCATGACCTTTAGGGATGATGTGGATTAATGGTGGAGATGTGTATTGGGTTGAAGAGCACTAGGTAACAATTTGGGAGACTTGGGTTTTGTTTCTGACTGTGGCACTGGCCTTTTTTTGTGACCTTGGAGAAGTTGCAGCACCTCACTGTCCTGGTTTCCCCATCTGTCAAACAGTTCCCGACCTACTTTGTAACTCACTTTGAGATCTAACTCATTAAAGCTTGCTCTGTGAGATGTTCAGAATGTACTGTGCAAGGTGTTGTTTTTGTTGTGGTAATGTGGTAAGAATCTCTCCTCTTTTGTCCAAATACGCTGGGAACTCAGCTGCAATGCTCTTGTTTGGCAGATGATGGTTTGTGGGGAACACAAAGCCAGAATCTGATCCCCTTCCTAAAAATACCACTCCAAAAAGATGTGGACAGTCCCACCTCAAAAACACGAGAAATGGGATGAGAGGGTAAACCAGACTGAAATGCATTTTGTTTTCTGAAACTGTTCCTTTCTTTCAGTGTGCTGGGAACCCCAGCAAGACAGAAAGACCTTCCAGAAATATCTCTGAGCACTCAGCACCAGCCAGTGATGGGTTTTGTAGTATAGGTTCTTTGGTGGATGGACATTATGGAGACACCTATAAGAAAGCTGTGAGGCAGTTTCCCCCTCCTGTGCAGTCCATGTCAAAAGTGGGAGTCAGAAAATAGCAGCTCTTTTAGCATCACACTGCCAACAGAGTGGGATTTGCAGAGCAGGATAAAGATTTGTGCTGGCCTGAAGAGCCCTCCAATGATAAGACAATGTGGTCTTGCCTTGAAGACACATCTGTAGCATTAGCCATGTGTTATCTGCTAATTATATTTTTTAATGCCTCTCAGTGTTTGTGCCTCTTGAAAATCAGTTCAGTAACTAAACTCAGCACGGAGTGAGTGGATACAGAAGTGGTAAAGCTTTTTGAAACGCCTTCGAAAAAAACAATGAAAGCAACTGTAGGAATATAGGAATGTCTTCATTTCCATGTCTTGGGGGAATAAATTGTACCTAGAGATGCAGGAGGAATAGAGTTGTGTTTCCAGTCACTGCAGCAGTCCTGTTTTAAAAAGCCTTTTTGTAGGCACAGTGCATTCAGGTTTTTTCTCTGATTCTGGAAAAAAGTAAAGTTCATGCATAAATTGGCAAGCAGGCTTTCATTTAAGTTGTGTGATTTAGATCTGCTGGTGAAGGCTGCTGCTGTACAGCATTTGGCATTCATCAGAAAAATCTCCAAGTCTAAACAGTTTTATTATGCAAAGTTATATAGTTGGAAGGTAAAACACTCTGTCTTTTTCAACTTTGATGAACCAGGCTAGATGATGGATGTCCCATCAAATGTCTCATAAACTTGCAGGGAAGGTGAATAGCTGTAGGTCTTACTGTTCAACCTGTGGCTGCTCTAAACCCTAAGGGAAAAGAATGCTTAGCTGGGCTGTGGGTAAAAGAGCAGCTGTACTCGAGAAACCATGTGGGTTCTCAAAAAACATGTTAGAAAACCATTGGCATCTTCATGAGGTAGGATCCCAATATCTGGATATTTCCATTCAAATTTTATTAACACAGCTTTATAAAAATTCTAAAATTCTAAAAATAAAAATATATTAAAAAGATATACTTCTTGCAAGACACTTCTACTTACAAAGCTTGCAGTGACTGCACTTTACATGTGTAGAGATTTTCCTGAAGTGAATTTCCTTTAGTCACCTAGGGAAATTCATAGACCACTGTAACATTTATTAAAGCTTCACCCTGTTTAGTATGTGATTACTTTGCTCATTCATAGTGCCATGTGTTCACTCTAAAGTTTTATTGGAGGTGTGAAGTCAAAGGGATTTCTGCAGAAGCCAAAAGATTAAGTTCTTAATGTATTTTTTACTAGGTATGGACTGCTGAGAAGTGACCAAGAAGGGTTCTCCTGAGTGACTGTCCTCTGTATTTCTGTACATTTCTACATAATGCAAAGGACCAGGTTTGCTAATCCCACCCAGAGCTCATCACAACAGCCAAAACAAGCCCTTGTT
Source organism: Poecile atricapillus (assembly GCF_030490865.1). Classification (NCBI taxonomy): domain Eukaryota; kingdom Metazoa; phylum Chordata; class Aves; order Passeriformes; family Paridae; genus Poecile; species Poecile atricapillus. The sequence goes on from NC_081288.1 coordinate 6,697,665, forward strand.
TTTGGGAGGGAGACCTCTCTATCCCCTGCAGCTGAGTGGGGTGGGAGCTGTGGGTGAGACCTCAGCCCTGCTGGGACACCGATGCCAACAGGAGTCACCACCTGGATGGGACAGCCCAGTCCGGGCAGGAGCAGCTGCAGCTGGTGAGGTCCTGGCCTTGGTGTCCTGCAGCCACCCAGCACCACCACAACCAGCACCAGTTAGAGCCCTGCTAAGCCACTTTGCAAAACATCCTCACAGGAGAATCTTGTGAAACCACAACACAGGGTGAGAGGGAAAAAGCTATTTAGCTCAGCATAGTGTTGGTACACCATAAATATTTTTCTCCATTCCATAAAAACTACAATAAGGGAACACCAGCCTTCATGAAATGCCCTTTAAAATGCAATAAGAAAATTCAACATATTAATAGGTTCCTATTTATTCAAGCAAACCTTTAAAATAGGCTCTGAGTGCTCAGAAGAGTAACTTTCTCCATCACCACAAAGGAATTGTGTTGCTTTTTATTTTAGATAGCTTTAGTTTTTCTGTGAAGAGGACTGTAGCAGAAAGAATAACCCAAGACAGTAATTTGGGCCTTGAACCAAACCAATTTCTTGCATGTAATTTGGGTTTATTCTCCTCTGAGGCTGTGCTTTATGTGGACAGTATAAAACTAAGCCGTCTTTCGAAGTCTTGAGGGAATAAAAGAAAGGACTCATTATCCCTTCACCCTGTGCATTGCAGGGTCTGCAGAGATTGTGAGAAGTACTGCTGTCTCCCAGGAATTACTGCTTCCTTTAGAGGCAATGGAGAGGCTGGGTGGGATTCACTGCCCCTACAGGAGTTGGGTGCATTTGCCTAAATTTAGGAATTCACTGTTATTTGTTGTGGCAGTCTAACTCATGCAGAATAGGGTCCCAGGGATGGCTTGGGTAGAGAAGCTTCTTCTTTCTTGGTGGGGTCCAGTCCCTTTACTGCATGTAAGATCTTCCGTCAAATAATGTTGTCAAAATTCAAAAATTATTTGCTTGGGTTTAATTTTATTCTCTCTACTTGTGGCTTCATTTGCCAGATTTTAAATTATCTTTGGAAACTTAAGATAACCTTTGTCAGTCTTCTGAGGTGGCTGTGGCACTGTTTTCTCTCCCTGGTTTTGGCACAAATAAGACATTCTTTTAATATTGGTAGATTAAAAAGGAGCTGTTGCAAAAAGCCAGTAAAACACATCCCCACTTGTACCACAGGCTCTGTTGTGAGAATTTCGTATTGGTTTTGTAACCTGGAACGTGTGTGATCCACTGGTTCTGCAAAAACAACATCCAGAGTAACTAAACATTCACTACCTTTGCTTGAAAAGAGCTGTCATCATCACTCTTTACACTTGAGAATTTTTTTTTTTGTATGGATACTGATGATAAGCTTTTAAAGCACTTGCCCACTCTTTATCTCAGCTGGTATTTACACTGAAAGGTGATTTGAATCCTGCAATTTCACATCAGTGTGGCCACTCTGCTTGGAATTACTTCTGGGTTGTTATGCAAGAACCAGGAATTTTTAATGCTTCTGTGTAAGTGGGTGATGGAAGAGCCTGTTTTCTGCCTTCAGATGGTAAAATCAGCAAGATCAGAGGCTCAGCTGGCCCTGCACGACTTTGGATGGGTGGTTCTTTAGGGAAATTGGGTTGTTGGCGGCAGTGTGGGTGAGTGGGAAATGGAAACTCCAGCTCCATAGCTGGGCATGCCTCAGCCCCTTTTTGTCTGAACCCTCCTCCAGATGGCAAAATCTTCCTGCCTGTGCAGTGAGAGAAGCAATGATCAAGCACAGGAGCAATGCCTGGTTTTGGTCTGGTGCCTTGTTGGCTTTGAGGTTGTGTTATTGTTGTCCTTTTCTGCATAAAGCCTCACTGCACCAGTGTTATGGTGTGTGGGGTTGGGGGCTGGAGGGTGAGAACACACAATAATTGGAAAACCAAGCCTCAAATCCCCCAACACTAGACAAATAAAATTGGAGTGCGGTAGGATAGTGGGGCAAGTATGAGTCATAGCTGGATGGGCTGAGTTTTAAATGCTTGGTAGGTGGTTTTAAAGGAAAATCACTGCATAAAATGGTTTTGTAACCTGAAAAATAATTTAATATTGTAACCTGAAGACAAAATAATTTAAAAATACTTTAAAGGGGGGAGAAACAGGGAAAAAAGGGGAAAAGATGAAGAAGAGAAAAAAGAAAATTATTAAAAAAAAAAAAAGAATAGGAAGAAGCTTGACCATTCTTGGATTACAGAAAAGTGAGAAGCACTGATCAGCATCCTCATTTCCAGGGCTGTGCAAGCTCTGAGTGTGTTGCTAGATGGTTTCCAGTTCAGGGCTGGATGGTGTCCAGCTGGCGTGGGGCACAGCTGGGAGATCTCCCTTCTGTCTGTCAAACACCGTGAAGATGCACTGTGCCCCAGCCGAGTGAAAACTTGTCACTTTACTGCTCAGCCTGCTCTTTGAACAAGAAAAAATAATAATTCTGAAAGAGCAGAGGAGAAGTGTTGCCATTACACAGCATTTGAACCCTGCAGCAGAGGTTGTGGTTGTGGATCCAAGGCTCCTTCTCTCCACAGCCCAAAGTTGCCACCTCTAGGGGTGAGGTTTAATTCCTGGAATGGGGCTGGGGAGTAGGGACAGCTCAGATGTGTCTGTCTTTAGGCAGCTGAAATAAAGAAAGGAAGTTGTTTTCCAGATTCAGCAGTAACTGATGAGCACTTTCCATACCTTCACCTCCCCTGTCTGAGTAGGAAAATTTGTTTTGACTCTGGGGAACTTGCACATGCAAGTGTGAGTATCCTGGGGATTTGCAATGGCAGAGTTCAAAGAAGATGCAGTTGGTGGAGTGAATCTGCTGAAGCTTCTGTTACGTTTAATGGGACAGACTTGAAGACACAAACTGTTCCTGCAGAGATGGGGTTGGAGGCTGCAGAATCCAGCCTGCTCCTGAGTCTCCTGGAGCTGGTGAGAGACGTGGGAGGAGGATGGGATCAAGGGGTACCTCCTACGTGTCAGTCTTTATGAAAACACTAACTGAGAGATTTTCACTATCCCTCAGGGCTTGCCTCTTGCCATACTTTGTATTTCTTCTCCCCTCAGCCCATGGCTGAGCTGCCATGGGTCAGGGGCCAGCACTCAGCCCTGCTTTGCTGTGTCGATCCCCTTGAGCACGAAGCAGCTCCTGGAAAGGCCATGGCCTCTCTTGGCTGCAGGCAGCCACAAACGTGCTGGCTTTCCAAGGTCTTGTTTTCCAGCCTGGCTGGCAGCAGTGGGGATTGAATTATCTGTATTACCTGAATTATCTGAATTATCTTCTCGGAGTGAAGGCTTTGTGCACTGGCCATGGCACTGGGAGCAGCTGTGACATCTGACCCCAGGACAACTTTGCTCCAGTGCCAGTGCTGAGAAGTCAGATCTGGTTCATCTGGATCTGGCTCTAGGCTCAGTTTAATTAATCTTTTCTTTAAAGCAGATTAAATTGATTGCTTTGGGAAAAAAAATAAAAAAGGTAAATTGTCTTTGCATTTTTTTTGTTTGTTTCAGTAGCTGGCTGGGAAAGAAGAGAAATTAGCTGGATTCACATGGTTTTCACTATAAAATCATGATTCAAAAAAATCCAGTCTATTGGGTATGAATTAAGAAGCTATGACATAGACTGTTCCCATATTTTTAATGATCCTAGAATGACATGTTCTGCAAAAGGGGAAGCAATTATAGAACAAAAAAAAAATCACTTTACAACCTAGTAAATGAAGAGAGATGACTACAGCTCAGAACCCCTCTGTCCTCTCCCTGGAACACACCAAATATAACAAGTTAAAGCAGTGCTATTTCAATTTGGGACGTGTATGCACATGCCGTCTGCTGTGTCAAGAATATCCACTGCACCTGGGATATGATGGATTTACTACACTTGTCTGAAGCTGGGGTTTCATGTGCTGGATGAAACTGTACAATGTTGTGTTGTTTGGCTTTTTTTTTTATGGATGTATGTGAGCTGCATGTATGTAGCTCATTCTGACCAGGACTTCTGAGGTTTTGTATGTCTCAAAATTCTTGCACAAACTGCCAGCTCTCTCTTCTTGCACTGAGACAAAATTTCCAGACAGAAAAGAAGATCTCTGTGGGGAATCTTGGGTGGGAAATAACCTAAAACTGAAGCCGTGGTATTTGGTCAGGGTTCCTCTTGCCCACGTAACTACAGGAGTTGGAGTTTGGCCTTTGCTCATGTCTTTAGATAATGCAGTGCCCTGCTCTTTCAGCCTGGGTGTTCAAAGATCTGCTTTTTCATATCATACCCTCTCCCTTGTGTTTTTTAGATGGGTTTGAGTCTGAAAGACATGTTCATCCAAGTGCTGGCTGAGAGGTGTCCTCACCTCTGTCCTCTGGCTCCATGGGGTGACTGCAGAAGTTACCTGCAGCAATGGGAATACAGATGTGTTACAGGGATATCTCCTGTCCTGAGGATTTGGCAAAGACCAGCTCTTCCTGAATGTCTGCTCCACCTCCTGTTGCATGTGTGAGCACAGTGTGGTGGACCTCTGCCCTCTGGTTCGTGCCACCCCCACCTAACACAGAATCACAGAATGGTTTGGGTTGGAAAGGACCTTAAAGATCATCAGCCTAACACCCTGCTATGGGCAGGGACACTTTCCATTAGACCAGGTTGCTCCAAGCCCAATCCAACCTACAAAGAGGCATGAAGGACTTTGGTGTACTGTGAGAGCTTGAAAGCTTTTACTCCCTGTTCAGTGACGTTTCCTTCAGTCAGCACACCCAGGCTTTGCACAACCATCTCCCAAACTTGCACAGTATGAGTGTGCAATCCCTCCCTGCCAGAGATCAGCAGCACTTGGAACGTCCTAGGACTACCCCAAAACCTCCCTGGGGAGGAGACCATGCCCAAGGGTCAACCTGAGGCTTGTGAGAGCTAAAGATAAAAGCGCAAAAGTTCACAGTGGAAAAGGACTTCTCACATGACTGAGGGCTGTCTGCTGCCCATAGTTTCCTACCATGATAACTGGAGGGTGGGCTAATTCAGGGCAGAGGTGGAGGAGGAGATGAGAGGGAATGTAAGAACCAGAGCTGGGACCATGACATCATTGTATTTTCTTTCCTGGTGTTGCTTAGAGCATGTGGCTATGTTTATCTGAAAACCTCATCCTTGCCTATGTAATTTGAGCTCAGTTTTAGTGATTTAGCATGTTTTGGATACCACATATTAAGGATACAATTTGTCTATGTAATCTTTTCCTATTTTTGTGGCACGCAGACAAAAATGCCAGCACAGGACTTCCATGTTGAGGGAATAATTAAAATTAATATAACTATCTGTAAATCCTGGTGGAAAGTCCTTTTTGTCAGCAGTGCAGAAATACCACTTAAGAGGGTTTGTCCTTACACTTTTAAAGTTCCAGGCTTGCATGGGTTCCCAAGGAATTTTAATCTCCCATTTGATTTAGAAGGGAATTTATGAGCATGAAAGTCTCTGCTCAGTTTTTGGGGCACACAGTTTTTTGGGGTCTCAGCTGTTCCCTGTGCTGAAGCGTGGCTGCTTTTCTGATTGGGTTGAAATGACCAAGGAGATAATAATGGGGTTGTTGAATTTAGAGTTGGCTGGGAAACACTAAGAAGCACTGGGAGCTGTGCACCACCAAACTTGCTGCTGTGTGAGGAACAATTCTACTCTGGGCTGCACAGGCATAACTGGCTCATTTCTGAAACACAGGCATCTGATCTCACTGTGGCTTATTGACTTTAATGGAGTTTATTCTTTTAATTTTTACAATGGTGTAAGGGAGAACAGAGTTTGGCTGGAAGCCACGATAGTGCTGTGCTGGCAGATGGAGTGAGTGAAATGTACAGAATCAAACTCATTGCAGGGAAGGTTCAAGTTTTGTGATACCTAAATTCTTGTTTGTGAGTCCAGGTTTCTGTTTTTCAGAAGAGAGCCATCCATTCCCAGCGTGCAGGGCCACAAGGAGAAATGAAGAGTCTGGGGGCTTATTCCCAATTGCTGTTCTTGTTTTCCAAACAGCCCTTTCTCTGTGCTGAGCTCTGCCTGTTGATAAGACACCCTGTGTTGTCAAGTGCTTCTTGATGAGACCCATGCTTTTCCTATCCAGGGTGATAAAGACCAAGCAGAAGGAATGGGCAGAGCTGCCATTCCTATGCAGAAGGCCAGCATGTGGCCCCTGGCTTGTGGCAACACGTTCTGACTGCAGCAGTGGACGCAGCAGTCTGGGCTTCCAGAGGAACAGTAGCTGTGGGCTGTGGCAAGAAAAATTTTCTCCCTGGTGCCATCTTCCTGAATTTCCCCCTTTAAACATAGGTCAAAGAGGTTTAAAGAGGTGATAATGTATGAAGTTTTGCTTGTAGCTGGAGTAGGAAGAAAGTTATATGTGGATGCATGAACAAATGAGATGAGGGGAAGGTGAGGATCTGACCATGGATGTAATTTCCTAATGATTTTTGTTGCTATTGGTACATTAATTCCATTTCCAGTGCATTGTCTCTCCTCTTCCCTTGTTGCTGGCAGTGTCCTTCACCAGAAGCAGTTGTGAAGGGTATGATCCCTCCCCATCACACCTTATTGCTGGCCCTTTCTGATTTCTTATGCTTCAAAGCCTTGCATGAGCCCTGAATGTGACGTTTAAAATGCACTCAAAAGATGTTTAATCATTATCTGTAACTCTGCTTTGTCTTGTTATGCCCAGTAATATCATAGAATACTATCATTTTGTACATATATTTAATTATCTCTTGCTTTATATTTGGTCTGATGAATTTTGATCCAGCAGATGCTGTTAGCTGATCACTGTGTTGGGCTTGGACTTGATCTCCCTGTCTTACTGCAAATACAATGTGTTTATACTCATTGAACACATTGTAATCCAGGCATACATGTACAACACAGATGTATTTTTCAGGTGCATGGCATGTGGAGAACAAGGGGAGGCACCTGTAAGAGTGGGCCTTAGCTGCTCTCTGGGCTATGTTTAACTGGTAGCCTTGCACTTGGAAGAGATTTCCTTTATTTGGCAGTCTTTGCTCATTTGTACCATTCCAATTTGTTTTCAACACAGCCTGAATGTAATTGAATGGCTTCTTTTATTTCGATGTAAAAAAATGCTTGGTTTACATGCCTCCTGAGGATTAGGCAGTGAATTAAAAGCAAGTGGTTTTAGAGAATCACAAATAATGCTTTAACCTCCCTCCCCACTGAAACCAATGAATGATTCTCTAAATAAACAGATTTTCCTTTGTATATTCTGGGCTGGATGAGACAAGAGTCTTTCCCCCAGCTGGCCCCCTCCAGCCCATGGCTGAACCCCAGTGGCATGTGAAAGTTACGGTGTGTTTACCAGAGTTCATCCTCTCTAGTAATAGGGAGCTGCTGAATTGCTTCACACATGGCTCGCCCAGTCAGTGGTGGCGGTTTTATTTTAAGTTTCATAAAGAGTTTAGAGCAGGAGTGTGCCTCCCTGGCTCTTTGACTATTTTTAGTTAATCTCTGTGACTTCCCTACAGCTCTGCTCCCCTTAATGCAGCTTATACTAATAGGCAGAGACAGTCACTGGGGACGTTAATGACTTGTCTGTTGAGGTCTGTCACTTGCTGGCGACTTACGTAGTCAGGTTGTTGTTTTTCTCCCTGGAGCACTCCAGGATTCTTTATCTGAGCCTCTTTCCTTGTCTCGTTGGGATTGCAATGGACATTTTAGTTGCAGGTGCCCTTCAGGAAGCACTGAGATTTCTTCATAGTTTGGTAGGGCATTTTCTTACCTCCTCACACGTGCTTTGTAGAGCTACTTGTTGGAGCCGAATTAGAAGAACTTGCTCTTCTGCTATCTAAGGACTCTGTTAGGAGAGAACCAAGCAAGTCTTGTATCATGAGGGTTTAAGTCCAAATGGATTATATGGTGGGTGACAAAAATATTGTGAGGAGGAGAGGTGCTGACAGTTTGGATGATATGAGTCTTGTAGCTCCTGTGTTACTGCAGTTCTCTTAAAGGGTCTGTCAACAATGCTCAGACTTTTGGATGATTTCCCTTCAGTCAGGTTTTCCTTTTACATTAACCATCACCATGTGCCTTTTGGGAGAGCATCTTGGGAAAAATTGGGATGCTCTAACTCATTCATCCTTAAGCCTACTGGATTTTCTGAATGGCTAATGCTGATTTTGGTTTTGTTTGGGTTTTTTCTCTGTTTGTTTATTTTTTCTAATGAAGAAGTCAGGGGTGCCTGTCAGAGAGGTTTCATTCCTGTAAGGAAGAACTCGGGCACCAGGAAGATGCTGCAGAAAATTGTCATGGGTGAGCAAACTACTACCTACAGTCTCTGGTTTTGGTCTCTGTTGCCACAGTAACTTCCAGTCCTGCTGCCCACTTAACACTGCCTAATTTGATTGCAAAGACCAGACCTTCAAGGAGAGACTTTAAGCTGTGCTTATGGGTTGAAATTGGGAGACTTTTGATAAGTTTCCCCTACCATCCCACTCAGCAAGTAGGTATGCTGTACTATGCTGTGTTTTACAACTCTATAAACTTACAGCAAAGCCAGGGCTCTGCTCTCTGGCTCTGAAACCCCGATGAAGCAGATTCAGTTACAGTTCAGCTGTTCTGTGTATTTTATATAGTCTCTTCAAGTTGTAGCTGGATGTATCTTACTACAAGTTGTGTAGCTAATTTTTATCATATCAGGCCCATTTTTACATTTCCTCCTTGAAAGACAGTAGAATTGTAGAATTGATAAAAATTAAATATAGAGCTTACAGATGCCTTATGCTGCATTTGATAGCTGTAAAAGTCCAGAAAATGTAGAATAATACACCCGCTCTAAATAATCTTTTTTCGTGGATAGGTGGATTTGGTAGCAGTAATGGTTTCAAATTTGCCTGACCTTTAGGGAAGTTTAAATATTAATCCAGCCTGGCTTTGAATAAGGCAGTGGAGCTCTTTTGTTGTGTCTGAATGTGAATCCAGATCTAAGCCTTGGGACTTCGGTTTGTATCTAACCACAGTGGTTGCTAAAGAGATAAAGTCTGCAGGGGCAGTTGGGTGATGTGCACACTCTCAGGTGCTGGAGTGAAGACAAAAAACACACATGTGCTCTCACCCAGTGATGGAAGCCTGAAAAAACAGGGGAAGCACAGGGCTTGGTGACAACTGACAGCCATGGTGTGGCAGTGTCATGGGTTAACTCCAGCCAGCAGCCAGGGACCACACAGGCCCAGGTTCACTCCCACGCCGGTGGGATCAGGGAGAGAACTGGAAGGGTAAAATCTGGAAAAGTCATGGGTTGAGATAATAAAACAGCTTAATAGAGAAAGCAAAAATTGCCCACACAAGCAAACCAAAACAAGGAATTAATTCACTGGTTCCCACGGGTAGACAGGAGTTCAGCCATCTCCAGGAGAGCAGCGCCCCATCACATGTGATGGTTACTTGGGAAGACAAGCACCATCACTCCAAATGTCCCCTTTTTCCTGCTTCTTCCCCCCAGCTTTGTGTACTGAACATGATTCCATATGGTCTGGAATATCCCTGTCCTGGCTGTGACTCCTCCCAGCTTCCCATGCACCCACAACTTTCTTGCCAGTGCAGCAGTGTAAAAAAACAGAAAAGGCCTTGGCTCTGTGCAAGCCCTGATCAGCAATAAAAAAAAATCTTCATATTATCAACACTGTGCTCAGCACAAATCCAAAACACAGCCCCATACCAGCCAGTGAAGAAAATTAACTCTACCCCAGCCAAACCCAGCACAAGTACCCTAGGGACCTGGGGGAGAGCAGGTAATTAGAGAGATGTGGTGTTGCCAAGATACCAGATTTATAGAAGTACTGGGGTAGGACGTATAGGAGGAGGAGTGACAGTGAAAGTGAAGGATAATACAAAATGCAGTAGCGTGGAAGTGTCATGGGAAACGAGAAGTTCTGTGGTATCCTTGTGGGTGGAAATTCCAGCTCTAATAATAAAAGTAGTAGTAGTAGGATTGTACTACGGGAACACCCCCTCCTTCCCCCCAGGAAATATTAAGTGAGATTAAAGAAGCTGAAAATTTAGGACAGGTATTAATAGAAAGAGATTTCAGCTGTCCATACATAGAATGGGTCGGTGCCTCACCAGGATGAGATGTAGTGAGAAAGTTTTTTGATGGGGTAAGTACATAGTTACTTCCTAGAACAATTAATCCTAAATCCCTCAAGAGAAGATGCTATTTTGGATTTTGCCTGAAGTGGTGCCAAGACTAGGTGGAATTAGTGGCAGAGCTCACTGGTAGCAAGTACAATACAATTAGTTTTAACATCACAGCAGGAAAACATAAGGCACATACCTGTATGTGGATATTTAGTTTCAAGAGAGGGATAAGGTAAATATGAGGGTGCAGTTCAAAAATTGAAGAAACCTGCATGGAGTCTGGAGGCTGTTAATAACAGTGTCTTAGAAGCTAAAAAAAAGCCCTAGCTTCCCTTAAAACCTCTTAATTTCCCCCTAAATCGCCAGCAGAATCAGTAGGAAAATTAAGCAGCATATCACAGGAGATGACTGGCATCTCAGAAATGGAAATCTTGTTCAAATTAAGAGAATGGGGAAGGCTGTAAAATCTGTGAGGTTAAGTGTAAAGAGAAAATTGGGTTTTCTGATGAAGCCAAGCTCCTTTGGGTAGTCAGATGCCTCAGGGATGGTGAGGAACTCCAGACAGACCTCATAAAAATGACTGAGTGTCAAGAACAGGACATACAAGCTCCAGTGTAGATAAATGTACGGTAATCCATCAAGGGAAAATTAAACCATGCCTTCATAATGCTAAACTCCAGAACTGGGAGTTGAATCTTGGAGGAGAGATCTTGGAATCATGGTTGGCAGCTATCTGATCTGGGATCATGAGTTCAGTGAGCAGTGGCATTCAAAACAGACTCCCTGTGTTTGGTTGGGGAGGGTGCTGAGAGTGAGGTGTGTGGTGGTGTATTGCTGCTGCAGGTGTACCTGTGCCAGGGCAATGCACGTGCAGTTCAGGACAGAGGTAGAGAAGATCCAGAGAAAAGCAACTAAAATGACTGAAAGGATGGAGCAGCTCCTTATGTGAAGAGACTTCATGAGCTGGGTCTTCAGCCACAAAGTGGAAGGAGAAGACAGGTGAGGGGAATGTTGAAACTGGTAAGTGGCTGGATTAATACACAGTGATTTTATTCCAACTGAAGCTAAAGCCAAAAGAAAGTATCTTTTGTACTTGGCAGATAGTCAATGTCCTTTCTGTGCTGGTGACCTCAGTGCTGAACATGAGTACTCAGGTGGGGTCTCATGAGAACAGAGTAGGGGGGCAGAATCACCTTCCTTGGCCTGCTGCCAACACTGCTTTTGGTGCAGCTCAGGACACGTTTAGCTTTCTGAGCTGTGAGAGCACAGGGATGGGCCGTGCTGAGCTGTTCATTCACCAACACCCCCAAGTCCTTCTCCACAGAGCTGCTCTTGATCCATTCTCCATCTCCTGAGCTTGTGCTTGGGATGGCCCCTGCAGGACCTTGCACCTGGCCTTGTTGAGCTTCATGGGGCTCACATAGACCCAACTCTCAAGTCTGTCCCTCTGGAAGGTCCTTTCCCTCTGGTGTGTTGAACATACCATGGAGCTTGGTGACATCAGCAAACCTGCTGAGGTTGTGCAGGACAATGTCAAATGCTTTGTGCAAATCCAGGTAAGTGATGTCTGTTGCTCTTCCCTTTTCCAACAATGCTGTAACCCCATTGTAAAAGGCCACCAAATTTGTGGTGCTACAAGATGATGGCAGCTGTTGATGCCTTGCAGCATAATTTGCCTTCTCATCAGTTTTACTTTGCACATCGATCTCATGCAAATTAAAATGTGGCTGCTTGTATTTCCCTAAGGGACAGAAAGGAAATGAGGGTGGGGCTGGTTGGAGTAGGGCTGTGCAAAGAGCCCTATTTATCAATATAAGAGGGGCAGGGTGTCTAGAACAGTGTGGAGGCAAATGCTCCACATTATGTTGAAATAGTGTTGGAAAGGCTAGAGTGAGAAAGGAGTTCATGGGAAGGGAATCTCAGAGTCCTGGTGTGGAGCTGACTGGAGGAAAGCAGGAGGGTGTGTTATGGAGATAGTTCTACTACGTTTGAAGAAGCCAGAATGGTGGGAATTTAGGAATTGTGGAATTCACTTCCACACTAGACTGCGGTGCATACATATCGTGTATGTGGTTGTGTGGTAAAGGGGCATTAGCTGATTCCTTAATAAATCAGGATTTTGGTACTTGGCTGATCTAGAGGCTCCTAAAACAAACTATTTTGATGCTTAGTCAAATCTGGAAAGCAAACATGTGAATCCTGCCTAATGGTAAAGCCATGAGAAGTCTGTCCACCCCCAAAAGTGATTTTAATACAGATAGGAAAGCAATTTCCTGATGAGAAAGCTCTTAATAGGGTGTCTTGATAGCAAACAGCCAGGAGAGAGTAGTGGGCTCTGGGACAGCTGAGCAACCATGTTGGGAAGGAAAAGAAGGCTGTGTTATAAAGGGTTGTGCAATGGCTGGGCAGGGGTGGGATTTAAGGATGACCAAGACCAAATGATGGAAGAGACCCCTTTGGTTGGTGGCTGTTCAGCTGGTGGATGGCCTCAGGGGTTGCTTTTCACATAAAGCAGAAGGGCAGCACTCCTGGCAATGGCTGGTGTGGTATTTGGGTCAGCTTGGAGTTCCTTGGCCTCTGCAAGAGAGAAAGAAGTGTGGCTACACTGTGATCAGTGTTACAGTGCTCTGAAATGTGTTTTCAGGCAAGAGGAGTTTCATTTCCCACTTGTCTGTCCCTGTGTTTGATCAGAGGACTTGGAGTCCACCAGGCCAAGCAGGCAGGGATGGAAAGCCTCCAGGAAACTCGGCATTTTCCCTTGGCTTCCCCTGTTGTTTTTACTTTATTTCTCTCAGTTTGCAGTAATTTTTATTGGCAACCGTCATTCTTTATGAGGGCTGAAATGCTGAGGTTGGGGATAACCTTAGAATCTGTAGGAGTCCAAATTGGATGTTCACATCTCCACTGAGGGGGTGGGAGCCTCCTAACTCCCTGTAACCTGCGTGGTGTGGCTGACCTCGGACTTCAGGTCTCTGCTATCTGGCTGCCTGTAGACTTTTGTCAGCTGTCTGGTTTTTAGTGGAAGCCCTCCTGTAAGAGTCAGCTTGCTCATAATAAACTAATGAGTCATGCAAGCATGGAATTTCTTTCTGCCTCACCTTAGGATCAGATTGTTACATAAGCAAACTCTGCAACTTTCCCAGATGAGGTTTGCTCTGGCATCTCTTCTCTCATGGGAACCTTCAGGTTTTTTTGGCTTCTCTGAGCTTCTCTGAGCAGTGAAAAATATAGCTCCTATATGGGTGCAGAGAGTTCCTTGTCTGCTGCTGCTGGCTCCTGCATGGACCTCTAAATACCCCAGAATGACGATGCTCCATTGTGCCTTGCCCCGTGCAGCCTCTGTCAGTCAGTCTGTGAGCTGTGCATGGATGAACCCTGTGGTGGGTGCCTCTCATCCCACGATGGAAATCACACCAGGGTCCTGCTCCCCAGGATGCGTCATGGTGTCTCTATTTTGGGAAACAGTTGTATGAATGAGAGTTTGAAGATTGCAGCATGCACCGAATCTAGGACGTGTGTTTGGCTCTGGCAGGGAGATGGAGGCTGGTTTGCTTTTCAGCATGGGGATGATGTCCTCTGCTCATCCCTGGAGCTGTTCCCATGCAAAGCCCCCACCCTATTTGCAGAGGTCATCCCACCCTGGCTTTGTGGAGAGATCTAGACTGCCTCAAACACAGGAATGCAGCAGTGTAACCCCTCATCTCCTAACCTTGTCCTAACCTTGGGGAAGAATTGTCACCCTCCAGAAAGCTATGTATCACAGTATCTATTTATATAGAGTCTTCCATTGTGAATGCTGCTTACTCATCTAACTTCACTTTTGGAGGCAGTTCTGCCATTACATGGCAGGCCCAGTTTTTGGTTCTTAAGCTGGTAATGGCCCCACCGTGAATTCATTTGGACACAGTGAGAAAAGATCCCATGGAACTGAAGATTTCACCTGAGCTGGAAGCAACACCATAAATCCATAGGATTTACACTCTGAAATCCTGTGGGGGATACAGCAAATCTGCATTTCTTTATGCCTTGGTGCCCAGCCAGTAAAATTAAATGGTCCAGGTGCAGTGAGTAGGGAACTATTTAAGTAATTGATATCCTCTTAAGACTACACAGGAACTGCAGGCAGAGAGATGGAATTGCAAATGTGATTGTAGTATCTAGAGTTGTATCTGATGACTACACTCATCCTGGACCATGTACAAGTCTTGCTTTGTCTGTCACAGGTATTATCCTGCTTATCTCTAGGGTGTGGCAAGAGATGTAAAACTTTCTTTTTTTTATGGGAGAGCAAGAATAGTTCAGTTAGCCAAATTTTAATGACCCAAACTTGGTTTCCCCAAGACAGAAGACATTGGTGCCAGCCAGGGTAGCACTCCCATTCCCTGTGGAGCTGAGCAGATTTGCACTAAACCAGAAGCTTGAAATGTGCTTTCAGTAGAGAAAGTGTTAGTAATCTTGGAAGAAAATTATTTTCTGCTGTTTTTAGAAACAGAAATTCAGCTATGCTGTTCTGTGCAACCCTAGTTTTGTCTTGCCAAGCCTGAGCTCTCAGCTCAGTTCCCCAGGCCTGAAGATCATGGACACACAGAAAAGTCCTGGAGTCTCCATCACTTTGTATTTGGTGCTGCTCACTCTTGCCCTTGCTGAATCACAATGACACGTCTGGTAGACCTTCACCTAAATGGTGGTTCATAAGCTTAGGTCTCTGGGGTTGGATTTATTTAATTAGTGAAAAAGCAGCAGTATTTCCAAAGCGGGGAGAATCTCCAGAGACCTCTCTGCCAGTTCATCTGAGGTAGGTTTTAACTCCAGCACTTGGCCTTGGCCCCCTGAGATGAGATTTCTTTGCTGAAACTATTAAAAGCCAGATTAAAATCTCTAGCAGAGGTCATTTAGAAAACAGTGAGAGAATTCTAAGGAATACTTGTTTTCCTCTCAATCCTCAAAACAATCTGGGGAATGCATTTGGAGTCAGTTTCTGAACTTAACCCTCTCATCCCCAGGGAAAATAATTCCGTGTGCTGCCCTGGTGCCTGGGGTGAGCTGGACCCCAGCACTGATTTCCCAAGCCACATTTATTTTCTGGAGCACACAGGAGTGTGGGGATTATGCCACGAGGAGAGGGTGACTAAACCTGATGGGTTTGCAGTTATATAAATTGGCATCAGCCTGTACTGTTGTGTGCAGAGCAAGGGATGACTCAGAGGCAGGAGCCTCGGGGATTGACAGCCCGGGGCAAAGCTGATGGATCCTGTTGGCTCTCCTTGGGTGCCCCCTCATTTGCCATGGGTGCTGGGGGTGCCAGCTTCTCCCACTACAGGGAACAGGGAGCTTTAGTACTGAGCCTCTGGGGTTGCAAACAAGTCAAACAGTGAGTCAGCATTAGGTGGAAATCCAATGTTGTGTATGTGGGCTGTTGAAATTCATAAGAGCTGATAGGAAAAATGAGCCTGTCTCTCCACAGTGGTGAGTCCACTGCTGTCTGTGGGAGGTGGGATCATGTTTAGATGCAATGATAAAGGATGGACTAGAGCAGGAACTCAGCTGCAAGCCCTGTTAAGCCTAGGAACCAGCACAAAAGCCTTGGGTTCTGCAAGGAGATGCCTATTGATTTTGTTCTAAAACAAGATCTATCAATTGCATCCTATCCATAGAAATGTATGTAAAACAACAATTTATTTTTTTTTTGCAAAGTCAATTCTTAGTACATTTTACTCCTTAGTTTGTTCATCCTCTAAATTAGTATGCACTGGTGCTCTAAAATGGGAAACCAACTCCATCATAATCTCATAAGGGAAAAGAATTCTTTGTACCACTATGAAAGATTTTGCTGGTAAGACTCCTTTCTATCAAGAAAAGAAAAAAAATAAAACCAGAAGAGAATTTTTTACCTGGGACTCATTGTGGTTTTTTATGGCAATCATCAATATTCAGAACAGGCCTCCAAAACTACAGGATCTAAAAAAAGTAAAAAAAATAGAAATTTTTATTATTTAAATTAACTTTCTAGGTTAGGAAACTTAGATTTCCATGTTTGAATTTTGTTTTTTTCGAAGGGGATCAGGAGCTTGAAAAAAGAAAAGCACATGCCATCCCACTTTCCCCCACCCTGCTTAGAAAGCTTTGCTGGAAGGCTCGCTCTGGGAGCCAGGGCGTTTGGAAAAGGACCAGGAATCACAGGAGTGGGCAGTGCTGGCACTGCCTCAAATCCCCTGCTAATAAACACACCAACTGAAGCCAGATGGTAAAAGTGCATTTTTATCATGTTTTATGTGGATTAATGATTCCAATAAACATTTTTGTCCTCTGTATACGTTCAGGGCGGCATTTGCGCAACATCTAAGAAAATTTAGTGAGCTTTCCCTGGCTGTCTCAGTGCTGCACTCAAGGACTGACTTTGTCTGATATGCCTCAACCTCCTCTCATATTTGCCATTTGTATGAGCCACAAGACTGCAGTAAGACAGTGGTTGCTGCTCCTTGAGGGGTCTGTGTCTGTGACTCCTTTCTAAACATAATAAGAGTTATTTGTGTATTTGGAGGGGTTTAATTAATGACCTGTGATGCTTGATCTGCAGACCCACAGGTTGTCTCTCGTGACGGCTTTGCTTTCTGGAGTGCTTTTGTCTTCATTAGGTTTTGGTGAAAACAAGTATTACTGCCCTCGTTTCAAAATGAGAAACCTGAACTGTTGCCTGTTTGGTGGGTGAATAAAGTGAGCTGCTGCAGAGTTAGTGATTGATTGTATAGTCAGGGTGCTGTGGTTCAACATGACCCCTCTCCTCAGCTGTGCTCTTGGAGGGACTGTGGGTGTCCTCTTAACCTGGGCAGTTGCTGGGAAATGGGCTTAACCTGAGAGAAGAGGTAATTAAGCTGACAGAGGTGAGGTTATGTGGGCACACATTTCCCATGAGTTAGTGAGAGGCTTGGTAGAACGTGTTTGTAACATTTCTAAGCTTCTGATGTTGGATGTGGGAGCTGGCCTGGTGATCTCCTCAGGTCCATGAGGCTGGGGCTCAGATCCCACTACGTGCCCAAGCCTTCCCAAAGCTCTCAGAGAAAGTAGGAGCAATTGTGGAGGGACAGCAGGGCAGCCTGAAGGCTTTGCTAAGCCTCTTTTGTCAAGGAGTTTCTGTGGTTGTTGTGCAGAATCTGTGCTGGTATTTGTACCTGGGATCATTGTGTTGTGTGCTCCGGTTTTCCATCAGCTCAAGAGCAACTCTCATCCCAGGGCTCACTCTGGGGGTGGTATACAGTGTCTGGGAATGACTCATACAGCTGCTGTGTGGCACATCTACTCCTCTCCAGATGTAAAATTAAACACATGCTTTTAGTGTTATCTTGACCTAGACTAATGTTGCTATTTTGAGGTTTTATGTCAGAGGCACAAAAAACCTGGAAATCACTGATGGAAAAGACCTATGAGATCATCCCTTCCACCCACAGGGTTATTCCCTGCAAAATATTCTCCATCATTTTGTCCAAAGCAGTCAAAATTCACTCAAGTGAGAGGGATCCTAATGCTTCTCCAGGGGAACTCTTACATCTTCCAGGATGCCAGAGAAGACTCATTCATCCCCAGCCTACAGTCCAAAGTTAATTTTACCTCATTTAAACCTCTCTCCCAAGCTCAAGTCCCCAAGTTTGGTCCTGCTCTTCCAGTTGTTCATACCCAGCACAGTACAAGGAGGTGAACACAGGCTGCTCAGCTACCTGTAATGGGGTGAGTTTTCAATCAACCCTCAGATAATTGCCCAGGGCCTCTCCAGCTGTACCCCTGACACAAGGGGGATGCAGGATGGAAATGGGAGTTATGTCCCAGGGCTGAATTTCCTCCATCCCTCTGAGGCACAAATTTACCACAGGGCATTTTTTTATTTTGTTGAAATATCTTATTTGCTGCTTTGTGGGATGTACACACCCAGACTGATAGCCCAGCTGTGTTTCTTTCCAAAGAAAAAGGCAAAATTCCAACTGAATGGGAGAGGACTGCTGCAAAGTGGGTGGTGGCTACCTGATGGACAAGAGCTGGATTGGACCATGTCAATATGTCCATGTGTTTGGGCTGCTGGGGACACCCCCCCTTACATCAAACCTTATTTGTGAGATGTTGCAGGCTGCTATCAACCTCTGCTAACAAATACTGTAAAATCACCGAGACATCTATTTTTAATATAAAATGCAGTTGCAAAAAAAGTGGTCCCCACATAACAGATTTTATAGATAAATTGGAAAAGAAAATAATCTCTGTCTGCAGGGCAGGGACTGTGTGTGCCAGCTCCCTGCTTTGGCCCAACTCTGTGTCCCATCTCACCCTCACATCCCCTGGGAGTGGAAATGGAAACCTCTGCTCTGAGCTCTGGCAGTACAAATGGATACCAGGAGAAAGTTTTTGCCAGTACTTAGCAGGAGCCAGCTCTTGCTCACTGCAGCAGTTGAACTCCTGAGTGCTCTGAGTCTGCACAGCCCTCCTGGCACTGGCTGAATAGATATTTGTGGGTCGGTTTTGGTTTTTTTTTCTTTTTGCACTGGGGTAATTTTCTTCTGGGGCTTCTGGGCACTCATCTGTGAAACATGAAATTGTCTGACCCTGAAGCTCATCCCTTGACTGGTGAGATCCATAAGCTTGAAGAGAACAATATTTTCCTTCCATTATACTCAGAGGAGTCTTCAGACTGCAACCACTCAGCAGACAGCAATTCTCAGCTGTCTTTCCTTTATGTCTTCGGTAGGATATGAACATCTCTGGAAAATGTAAATTTACAGGCAAGGATCACAAAATGATGCCTCACTCTATGATCTTTCCTGGGCAAGCTTTGTGTAGAGAACACAGTTGCCACCTCTGAGGAGCTGCAGTATAAATGGTTGATAAATGGTGATAAATGGTTGCCCTGGAGGACCCATCCAAGATGCCTGGGATGGCTCCAGGCTGCACACAAGGGATGTGACAGGACAGACACCACCTGGGGATATCTTCCCTCATAGAGATCACAGGTAAACTGAGATTCCAGAGCTTTGCCAGGGCTGGTGCAGCCCCTCTCAAACATTACATTGATGTATGAGTGGAAAGAGAGAGGAAAAACTCCTCATGTCTAAGGAGAATTCTGATTCATTTTGAGCATGTGCTAAGGGAACAGAGCTGAAGAGTGATAAGTGTCAGTCAGAAAAACACTTTTTTCTTCTAAAAATTCTAGTATTTTTACTGAAATCTGCTTGACCTGGCTCCAATCCCCAGGATGTAGCTCTACCTCCCACACAGCTGCCTCCTACTAGCCATATTCCCCCATCTCACTTCCATTAGTCTTTCCATATTCATCTAACATTCTGATGTCTCATTTATTTTGCTCTGTTTGCATTTATTTGCTCTGCAAATCCCTCAGGCCAGGAGCTGTCTCTATAAAGTGTATAGTGATTTTCCAGTAGAATTTCAGTATGCAATTTTTTGAGACCACAAAAAATGGCAGCTCCAGTCATATAGGCTGCTTTTACAGGTCCCTCTCCATGTGACTTGAGCCAACTTTTAAAAACAAAGTTAACTTCTGTAACAAAATGATATATAAACATCAGGTCTCACCAGAATTTGCCTCTATTATAACCAGAAAATATGGGAAAATATGCAAAAATTATGTTTTTTATATCAAGTACAAACACTCTAATCATACTGGGTTATTTGTCATCATTGCCAGGCTCTTTGGTGCCTGCATCCATTTCTTACCACCCACAAGAGCTGCTTTCAGAGTAACCAGACTGAGTCATTAGTGTCCTTAGCTGCAAATTTTGCTCTTTGAGCTTCAAGCTGCTTCTCTGCTTAGTGCATTTGTGCCGATTCACTGGGGCGTGGATCATTTGTTTTATCGACGCATCCACAGGACAAAGGGCGGAGTGGAAGCGAGCCTGGGGTTGGGATATCGAACCTTTTGTCTCTGGAATCATTGTGGTGTGCCCTGGGCTGGGGACAGCAGTCATCCCAAGCTGGTGGCCCTTGAGCAGCGATTTGGAGGTCATGACTCTGCTTGGAGCAGCCAGGTGTCCGTGCTGCGGGAAACTCACCAGAGGGACGTATGGAAGATGCTCTACTGCTGTTGGCCATGCAGCAGGGCAGCAAGGGACCTTGTCTCTGGGGGATAACGGGGCTGGTTCTCTCTCCTGTGCCCTGCTGACAAGCCCACTGCCTGCAGAACAGTGCAGACAGACTTCTGCCATGGCATCATAAATTCTGGACCAATTACTGTTGTTCTACTCATGGAAAACGCAGAGAAATCAACAGTCAGAGCAAAGCCCTTCCTCATTTCCTACATTGTGTCAATTTCCAGCTAACAGTGGAACCATGAAATCTCCTGAGTTTTATTATAAAATTACTAAACATCCCAGAGGCTGAACCTTTGCTTTAAGTGGAAGCCTCAGTGCAGGCTCATCTCCAAAGCTGCTCTCCACTTCTGCAATTCCCATTTACAGTAAACAGGAGAATGTGATACAGTGGCCTCACGGGCACGTGCCTGTTATTGGCAGCACAGTAGACTCAGCTCATAATTCACTCTGCTTCTGGAAGTTCTCTACAACGGTGCAGAGGAGATGGTCAGCCATGGAGAAAAGGGGGCACTTCCAGCATGATGTTCTTGCACACCAGTGGCCTGTACAGATTAATAACATTAACACAGCAGTTCTGGTTGGCAGGAGAAGCTCTTCAGGTTTGACACGTAAGTGCCATGAACTGAGTGACTGGGAGTTCTGCATATTGTGTGGGTACAAAATCAAGGTGTAGTTTTGTGGCTCCAGGGTGTGAAAGAGGCAAGAGGGTTATCAGAACAAACCCCATCTTCTTTCTTTGAAGCCTAAATCTTTCTTTAAACAAGCCATCCAAAACCTCATTGTTTAAAGCAGATGTGTTTTATTAAGGTTGAAGGCACAGACAGGGTGCTAGAAAATTTTTGCTTTACTGCTGTTTCTTGTAGTGATTCCTCGCATTCCTGTGTCCAAAAAATATGACTGTTCAAGATCTCTATCTCCATACCAGTAAAATGGGGACCATAGCATTGCTTAGTCACAGCAGGATTATGAGCTTGAATGAATTAGTATCTCTGAAGTGCTCTGATGGTAGGTGGAAAGCCTTTCTGTAAGAACTCACAATTCCAGCTAGAGAACAGTTACATGCGGTGAATGCCGAGGTTAGAAAGGTGTGAAACCAGTTTAACTTCCAAATTCTGCATCAAGAATGATGCATCATCAGAAAATCTGTGAATTCAGGCCCTTGCTGCTGAGTGGTCAATCAGGATCAGGCTTTCCATGCTCTTGCTGAAACCAATCAGACTATGTGCATAATAATGCAATGCTGCTCAGAAATCATGGTAGACACAGGTTCTGGGAATTATTTTTTGTCCTACACATCTTGAAAGACAAAAATAATTCTCCATCCTTTATCAACAGGAACTCTTTTTTCTGGGAGAACCTTTTACTTGCTGATTGAAAGCTTTTTACCCTACCAAAAAATAGCAATCTCATCAGGAGTTGTGGAGTTCAGCACAGTGTTAGCACTGCAGCAAAAGCTCTTCTGCTGTTTGAAAGTTGGAGTTTTTCACTGGGCCCACGTGTTTATGATGACTAATTTCCCACTCCTAGCTAAGAGTTACTTAATCTAAGAGTTCCCAGTGGGATAAATGAAACAGGAGTGAGGGCGACAGTGTGCAGTTGTCAAGGTGAAAAGAGAGAAAATACCCACATATTGCACTAGGCAGGCTCTTAAAAAATGTTCTGGCTTTGCCAGGAAAGATAAGGGTCCCTCTGTAGCTGTAAAGTTTCCATGAAAGAAACTCTAAGTGTTGCAAAAATTGTGAAAATGGTCATGCACTCAGAGTTTTGTGAATGATCTCCAGCCTGTGGCATTGCTGCTTCATGCCCCTGGTACTGCTCAGTCTTAGTGACACAGACACTGCCAGCCTTGGTTCCCTCTAAGGAACAGCAGTAAAACACATCCCTGTATCCTTTGGGATGCTTTGGTGCTGGGCTGGTGGACACACACCACTTACTGCAGATATTCAGGGATCTAAGGTGTGTTTGTAGATACTGGTCTTTTCCCCCAGTCCCCCAAATCCATTGCATCCCACTTGGGAAGAGCAGGGAACTACAGCAAAAATGAGACTTACTCATACAAATAACTCTTGATTCCAGCTCTGAGGGGTGTGAAGCTGTGAAAGAGAATGCTACAGCTCAGGATTCATTATTTTGAGGGCATGGGAGTCGTCCTTAAAACCGCTGTTTCTCTTGATGGATATAAATTAATTACCCCCGATTCTGTTGCCAGCTCATGATTTGCTGAAAGCTCTCACTCCAGCAGAATCCTCAGGGATTCCTGAATCAACTTTTAAATTAAGCAGGGGAATAGGGGCTGATAATTGTGCCTCTCATTGATCAGGTTAGCCACTGCTTTTGTTTCACTCCTGACTCTTTAAAGTGGATTGGGATTGTCAAACTTGTGTTCCTGGAGCAAGTCACATCATTAGCAGAGTTGTGTGGGAATGTAGGGCTAAATACAGGTTTTTCTGTACAAAGTTGAATATTTTAGCTCAAGATCCACAGACAAAATTCGGCAGCCTCATTTAAATCTGCAAAGACCCAATATTAGCTACTAGACTGCTTGGTGTTACACCACATCTCTGAATAGACGTACTTTTATAGAATACCTCACGCTGAAAATCTAATTAATCGGAGAACAGTTATCACATTACCAGCCAGACTGATTTTTTTTTTTTGGTGAAAAAATGTATGTTTAAAAGTCTAAATGCTTCTATTACAATGATTAATTATCTGCAGAAAATTAAAAGCACACAAGAAATTATCAAGAAAGAACATTTAGACATCATCTGTCTTTCTAAAAACACTTGTCTGAGTGTATAAAAAAGAATATTATTGCAGTGTAGATGCTGGCTACTTGGGATGTATTTTTTCTGCCTTCTCTTTAAGTGCATTCTTGCTACAATTTTTTTACAAACATATATATATATATAGTGCCTAAATGGATAAAAGATATATTGAATTTTTTAACTAGAGTGATTCTCTGAGAAGATTGATTTCTCTGCAGCCTCAGATGCAGTTTAATTTTTGTGTTGCTTATGAAATGATGAGAAATAGACTTTAATGGGGAGAAGCAATGGCACAGAGCAGTGGTGATGTTGCAGAGCATGGGTCAACAAGGAGCCTCGCCTCAGGTATATATGAGCTGTGACGGTGTCACAGGGATTGCAGTTTGGAGAAGGAAACATTCCCAAAGCCAGAACCAGTGGAGCAGACACCCAGCCACCCATAAATCTGTGTACTCTCACTCCCTATTAACTGAGGGTCAGGGCTTATTAATTATTTATGACTTGATGATGACATACCTCGTAAAAAAGAAAGCAGCATAGAGTGAAACTTGATAGCTTTACATTAGGCAAGGTGGAGATGGGTCTTTTACAACGCAGCGTGGGGTTAGGAGAGTAAAATTTACTCCTGTTTAGAGGGTTGTACAAACTGAGAACATCCATGTTTTTAAATAGAAAATCAGCAATGGATTAGGCCTGTACCAGTCATTTCCAACAGATTGAATATTACAGGAGGGAAATAAAGAGCATCTGGTTCTTTTTTCTTAGGAAACCAAGAAATCCCAAACAGGAAATGGACCAAAGGATTCCCAAGCAAAGAAAAAAATAAAAAAGATCTACAGTTATTTAGATTACACAGGGTGCTCAGACAAAACCCCAAGAAGCCAAACTTTCCTGACTGACATAAGGCAGAGCTCACACTGAAGCATTACCTCCTGATAAAGAGCAGAGAGCAACAGCAGTGTACACCATCACTGGAGCAGCTTGAGAACAGCTCCATTTGTTTAAGCCAGCCTTGCTCTGGCAGACAGTGTGCCAGTCTCAGAACTTTGTAAAACTTCTGTCCACTAAAATCTTTGGCTTATTACACAGAGCTCAATATCAGGGTCTGAATTAAATCCATTTATAGTAGCTTTGGAGGAGATCAGGGCTTGGAGGAATGCCTTTAGCAAAGAAACTGAATGTTAATAACCATCCCAGTGAGGCCTCTGCAACCAGTTAGCCAAAGAAAGTAACAGTGAAATGAAAAATAAAGCACCTGTTTCTCCTGCTTTGTACGTGTAAGAAGTCTTAGGTTCAGCCCTGAATTGATCCTTATATATGCTCTCAGAATCAAGGACCTGAGTCATGTATCTGAGCATGGCAAGATCAAGTGAAATTCATTCTTAGAATGAATGTTATCTTTCTTTTTCAAAGCATTTTCAAGAATAAGATTAAGACTTCTGTTGCTTTGGTGTAACTTTCAAACCAGGTGCTCCCCTAGTGTTCTCAAGGCCTCCATCCAGCGTGTTCAGAGATGCTTATACATAAAATAATGCAAAGAAGAAAGAGAAGAAGTCAGTGTTCAGACACATTAATGATCAAACATAAAAGAGTAAGTGAATTTTGTGAAATATTCTCACTTTTTTTTATCCTAATCTTTAAGAAAGATTGTGCTGATGCCAGTAATAAATAAAAACCAGCTGAGCACATTTTGGAGTTACTGTGGAGCTTTTCATCACCAGAAAAAGCCAAGCCCTGCTGCTGTAATTACATGATGTATAGAGCAGTTGTCTCACCCTTCTTTCTCCTTATATGAACAAACCAGCACTCTGCCACACCTCCTGTATTTAAACAACTGATATCTCCAAATAATCTCTTGCTGCTAATAATGCCCTTAAAAAATCTTTATTGCAAATAATGATGTCCCTGCATCATTTGTGCTGCAAATGAAGATGCATTAGCTTCTGGAGAGCACCACCATCAACTTTCATCGTATCTGCCCAATACAGCAAGTCCTGACATCCCCAGTGTGCCATGTGAACTTCCACTGAATGCCTGAACCAGTTTTAAAGAGATGCTGCAGCTGCTCTGAATTTTAGTGAGTGAAGTTAAGTCTCTGTAGCCACAGGTTACTCCCTCCAAAGCCTTTTCCTTTCTGAGCAGAGGAAACCTTTTATGTAATTGTATTTTTACAGTTACCTGGCATATAGTCCCCTTGTCTTGGTGTGAAATTCAACATTCACCACCCAAACATAGACCCCAGAGTAGAGACAGAAAAATAATTCACTACAATAGCTAAAAGCTCAAAGGTTGCAGATGAGAAAAGACAAAAAGGCTTTTGGGGGAAGATTTACCCAGATTGGTTGTTATTGCAGAGATCTAGGTGCTGTATTTGGTTTAGGACAAAAAAAATGTTAGAGTTTCTGGCTTATGACCACAAGTGGCTGTGTTACCATGGTTTAGTGACTCTCCATTGTTTGCTGTTTGTTGGCTTCAGGATTTATTTGTCTGGTTTCACTTCCCACTGTGAGGGGAGAAGTGAGCACACAGCTGGTTACTGCAGCTCAGCTGTACCTCCTGGGCAGTGAGTCCTTCATCCTGGGTGTACATCTGTGCCTTAGAGCTGCCAGAGGGAAAACACCATTTTTGGGCTCCATGGATGTCAATGTGCCCCTAAAACATTGACTCACTCAGACACTGCTCAGGTGCTGTGGGGCTGAAGCACAGAGTGCACCAGCAGCAGCTTTGTTCAGCCTGGAGGGGAGATGACTCAAGGAGGACGTTTTTGCTTTCTACAAGCACCTAATGGGAGGATGTAAAGAACAAGGAGCTCAACTCTCCTCAGAGGTTTGAGGTGACAGGACTTAGGTTCAACAGGCACCAGTTGCAAGACTGGAAATTCCAGTTAGATGTAGGAAAAGCTTTGTTACCATGGAAGTCATCAGATGGTGGAGGCTGTCCAGAGCATCTGGGACATCTCTGCCTTGGCAATGTTCAAAATTTGTCTGGACATGACCCTGAGCACAGGATCTAGTTTGATGTGTTTTACGTGGTGGGGCAGACTAGAGATGTCCAGGGTTACCAAGATTACCCTGTGACTAGTAACAAATCCCACTGAAGATTCAAAGCCCAGGAGGTGAACAGCATATTTTCCCTGATTGGTTCCCCCACTTTGTGTTGATGGTCTGGGCTCATGTTTGACCAGCACTGTCTGAACTAGGGTAGATGTGTGTGTCTCAGAGGCAGATAGAAATCACAGATGGGCTGAGGAATGAGCAACTCAGAACATGGCACCATGCCTACTATGGGTCAGGACCTTGGGATTGGAGGCTGGATGGGCTGGGAAGAGGTAGAGAAGTCCTGCTGTGATCTGAAGCAGACATTGACTCCAGTGAGGGCACAGGTGATGGGATTTTACCAGATATTTATTTATTTTACCCTGTTCCGATGTTTTTGCTTCCTTGATATCTTCAGGTAGCTGAAGGATCTTGCATCTTCTGGTTTATTTTGAGCACTGCTCCTTGAGCCCTAGCCTTAGAGCTGACCTCCAGCTGCCATCCTGCACAACAACCAGCTGCTCAGTGTCTCAGTTTTATTGACACCCCATCAGCAGAGCCATGTGGGTGTTCCAGACCCATCTCTGAGCCTGCCAGGACCTTTCAGCTGCTTCCCTAACTTTTCTTCCTGTTTCAGCTGCTCCCAGGCTCTTGTCTCTTTTGGATGTACTCAGTGCAAAGAGAGACCTCAGAGCCTGGTGTGGAGGGGAGACATGAGCTAAATACATCCATTTTTTCAGTAAGTTCACAGCTTTCTATACCAAAAGTGGAAGTTTTTTCCTTGCTGATAGGAGGATGCCACTTCTGTGTCCTGCTGTGCGGTTGTTAAAATGTGCCCAGGAAAGCAATATTGCAGGCAAAACAGGAAAGGCTTTCAATGAAGGCTGGAGCATCTCTTTGGAGTCAGTGTGTTGCTGATTTGCTCTCAGAGTGAAGAAATAACCCATGGTCAAAACGGCACTGAAGTAAGCAGATGTTTTCTGGACAGACTCTTAAAGACCTTCAAAGGCAGTGAAGCCCTAGGAAATGAAGTGAACCAGGCTTGCCTGGAAATTAATATCCACAAGCTGAATTTTCACATTTTGAAAATGCAGTCAGTTCATTTGGGTGCTTAACCATCCAATTCTCCTCAGCCAAGTGCTCCAAAATATTTGGCATGTATTTTCTTCTCTACCACCCTTATGCCTGCTTTTATTATCTCCCGTTGCTGCTCCATAGCTGCTGTGAGGAGCTTTGCAACTCGTGTTTTCAAAAAGCAAAAGTATTTCTCATGATGTTTTCTTTCCGGAGTTTTGAAACTTGATTTGTATAAAAATTTCAAAGTACTGTGGACACCCATCAGTTCAACCTAAAAATAATTTATTTGGGATCAGAAAGAGATGTACCACTAGACTGAGCTTGCACCATTACTTATGATCAACATAAGCAGGGAGGATTGTGAGGAAAATATTTTTGACATTTTTCTTCATTTTTCCACTGTACCCGTATTTTTTGCTTTTCCCTTTTGGATCCCAAACTCAGTCTTGCCCTGCTCCCTCAAAGTCTGTGTCCAGTCCTCCCACGTGGGACGTCCTGCACTTGTGGCAGCTGCCTGGCATCAGCATAATGAATGGCTTCATTATGCAGCAAAGAGCACTGCCCTGCCTTTGGACTGATTTCTTCCTATCCCAGAGGTTTTTTTCCACATTTCCCACCTAATTCACTGTAGCTCTGAAGAGCATCATCCTTTGTTCCTATTGAAACAAAAAATTAAAATAAAAATAATAATAATAAAAAATAATCAATATTCAACTCACTAGTAGAATTGAAACTCAGCAAAATTGATCTGAAGTCATCAATTGAGAGGCTCTGGGTTTTCACATAACCTTCATTTTTTTAAGATGCTTTCCTCAATTTATATGGACCCACTTTTTCCTCAAACAGCTCTGCTGAAATTGTCCTGGGTTTCCCCAAAATGAGAGTACCTTTTTTGTGTGATCATGGGAATTTCAATATTCTTCCCAAAACTAAAGGGCAGGAGGTTATTTGAGCTGTGAAGCACTGAGGGGAGCAGAGGCTGTCGATGTTAAGTGGAACTTGCAGAAGTAATTTGGGTGAGACGTGGCACTGGCTAGCAAAGCTCTGTTAGGAAACCACTCAGGCTTTCTGCTAGGCATTACACATTCCCAATTTTATAAACTTTGCTGGAATCATGCTAGCAAAGTGAAATGCATTTCCAGGCATAACCCAGCAGATTTCATTTTTGTGGCTGCAGCAGATCTCTGCTTGTGGGGCTGAACATTGGAGCCTGGGGCTGGAGCTGGGGACAGCGAGTGTCCATCCTGGGGAGGCTTTCTGCTCTCTTAAAGGCTGTCTGGAAAAAAGAGATAAATGCTGGTTGTACTCTGCTATTTCTATAATAGGAGGATAAAGAAGGAAAATGGAATAGAACAAGGCAAAACCAGAAGGGAGTAGAATCAGGAATAGGGAGGTGTTAATTGTTCCCTGTCTCTTTGGGATGGATGGAGTGAGTCTGTTGCCCATAAATTTCACAGTGCCACAGCACCCTAGTAATAAACTCCATCTCAGGCAGTAAGACAAATGGATCTGAGGAATACTGTAATATATCCTTGGCTTCTGACCAATGTTTTGGATGGATCTGTATTTTCCAGTGTTTCACTGACGGGGCTGGAAGGGGCGGCTCCTGGGTGGGGTAAGGCCAAATCCCCATCTGCCCTGAGTTAATGAGTGATGTGGGATGGCAAGGGTTGGCAGAGAGAGGTGGATTGGAGCCAGCCCCTCCTTTTGTTGGCTTTGAAGTGATGGGTGCATGGTGTGGGTGCTTGGCAGGAGCTGGATTCAGGTAACATGGTCTGTGTTGTGGCTCTCCTTGAGCAAGAGCATCCTGTGACTGTTACCTGGAGAGGCTGGTGGCCAGTGCGACACTGGCACTGCAGGTGGTGCTTGGCTCTGGGCAAGCATTTGCCAAGGTCTTCCCCTGGGATTCACCCTGTGACTTCAGTCAACCTCAGACTTGGCAAACAGGAAGGCTGAAAAGGTGGGAGGCACAAGGGGCA
Source organism: Poecile atricapillus (assembly GCF_030490865.1). Lineage (NCBI taxonomy): Eukaryota > Metazoa > Chordata > Aves > Passeriformes > Paridae > Poecile > Poecile atricapillus. The sequence continues at coordinate 6,726,761 of NC_081288.1, forward strand.
TGGCTGAAGACTCCATCAGTCACCCATGAACTTCTTTGTGTGGCATTGTGATGGTTGATCACACCTGCACGCCCCAACAGTGCCATATCCGTGCTCATTTGGGGTGAAGTGGGATCATTCCTGTCACTTGGCCTTGGCTGCTGTTCAGATGATTGTGCTGTTCATGGTCTTGTTGTTTATGATAATCTTGGTGCTGTGGAAGGCACAGGGAGCTGAAGGGTCTGCCAGTAGTATTTACACTGCTGTGCTTGGAATAAGGAGTAAAACTACCAGACACATAATTCATTCCTAATATTACACTACGAAGCTTTTTGCTGTTTGTCTCCCTGTGGATGTAATTAGTCGTGGGAGCTCTTTTTTAAAAGTAATTACACCATTAAGCATACTTGGGCTTCAACAACAAAAATGCATGGTTGGGCTCCATAATTACACCTCTTAATGATGTTACATAATTGTGCGTAAGAGTCTATGAAGCAAACAATGCTTGGGCTCCCTCTGACTTGCTGCTGCTTTGATCTCCAAAACAGTTGCTGGGAGTGGAAACTCTGCATCCCTTGTCTGGGTGAGTTGTGCTTGGAGAGCACAACTGTTTCCTTCCTAGATCCACTTCCACTCAGTGTGAAAAGCCACTCGTGTTCATAACTAAGAAATCAAAGCCAAACAACATGAGTCTGGGAGCTGCTCAAGTGGCTCACTTCCTCTGGGTTTCTAAAAATGTACGTGTCCATGAGACATGTTTTTGTTCCTGTTTCTTCTGTACACAACATTGTGGAAGCTTTAAGTAAAATCTGTCCTTAAATAGGCATCCCCAGGATGTGCAGCTGCCAAAACAAAAATCAAGCAACCAAACTAGGCTACTGCCCTGAAAATAATCCATCCTGTTATCTTTTTCTTTTCTTTATAATCCCTTCTATTAAGTTTCTTTGACACTTTTTTTAAAGGAATATTGTGCCTGGCTAGTTTCCTATTTGCTCTTTGGGAGGATGAAGCTGTTGCTGTAGCAGGTCAAGATTTCTGTCCGTGCCCATGTGAGCGCTGTGCTGAGTAAACTGTCCAGTTGTAGGGATGGCTGGAGGATTGGACCTCCTTTGGACTATCAGCCAAGGTTTAAGTTAGTTTTGTGTTCCTTGGTGGCTTATCCTGGTTCCCTCACAATTTCTCTGATACCTTTTTGGGAAAGAGTGCAAAGAGGGGTGTATCTGGGCTCGTACAATTAAATTACATGCAGTTCTATGAAAAAGCAAAGCTGGAAGTAAAACTTTGCAATAGCAGCATCAGTTTATTGCATTTCCAGTATCTGTCTGTGAGAGCACTAAGTGGGCTGTTGAGGAACTTCCAAATTAATCAGTTCTATCTCCTTGTAAAACCACATGATTCCTTTTTCTAAAATACATTACTCTGCAGTTAGGCATTGTGGAATCATCTGTTCTTCTCGCACATGAGCAAAATATATGTCTGCTTACACAGGATCATCCTTGTTATTTGGAAAAAAAGATATGATCCACTGCTACTGTTTCAAGGTCTATGTAGCTTGTCTGCAACAGAATGCAGAATACTGTTGTCTTAAAAGCATAAGAATACTCTTTTTCAGTTTCCAAGAAAGTATTCCATGTAGAAATGCTTAGTTTTGAAGCAGTTGTTTTCTGAAAACTATTTTGTTAATCTCATCATGGAAAGGGTTATACTGCATACCTCACATCTCAGAAAAAAGCACACAGTAATGGACTTTTTATAGGGTGAGGAGACACCAGTTCTGATATTCTAATATTATTCATTATAATGTTTTCTCCATCTGAATTTTTATTTTTTGTTTGGTAGTCTCTTTGTTCTCTATCTGATTCTCTGAAATTGCCTGTGGAATAGTAGTTTGTTAAAGACTGCTGCATGTCTAGCAGCAGTCAATGGGTTTGCAGACAGAAGTTGATCTCTGGCATCAAATAAAACATAGACAAGACGTTTCTTCTGTTCAGAGAAGAATATGAAGGGCACAGAAGAGGCTGTACTAGCCCAGCTGGTGCCCTCTGAAGTGCTGGTGTGGAAACTGGGGCTTTAAGTGCAGCTCTGCTCTGGTTGCTCAAAAAAAAAAGGTCTGGTGGTTCTTTCCTGTTCCCTGGCAGTAGAGCCAGGATGAACCATGTTCATCCATGCTTTGTTATAAATGAAATTCAGCCAAATTTATCAATAACAATTTTATTGAAAAATTTGCAAAATTGAATTTTGGAAAAAACCGCAATCACGGTCAGTGTCGAGCCTGGGATCAGCGCTGGGTGAACTCTGAATCAGCCTCTGTCACACTGATTCCCCCAAGTTCACTGCCTGTCCTTTGGAGAGCTGAGTATTTATACAGTTTTTACAGCCTGAGGCTGTGCAGTCTCAGGTTTTTCTTTCTTCCAATATTTGTTGCATATTCATATTTTTCTGTTGGTTTGTTAACTAAGTTTCCCAGAAAGGGAGAGAGTCTGAGTAGCTTTTATGGGAACTGGGTATTGAGATTCATGGTCCAGAGAATCAGATCAGGTCAGTATCAGGCATTAATCCCCGGGTCATTAGAGTGCCTATCTTGCTTGGGTGGACCTTGCCCTCCTTGGTGCCATTCCTGTTCTTTTGCAAATTACTCTTTCTCCCTCAGGTTCTGGCTGCTGTGTTGTAATTCCTCCTTGTGCGTGTGTTTGATATCTGGAACAATTTTTATTTCCCTTTTTGTTTATATACATATACAATAAAACACAAATTATACAAACATATATTATAGTTGTGTACTTGGTTGTGTCTGTGGTGAACTAAGTCATGTGCACTCAGTAGTGTCAGAAGTGGTAAAACTTGATATTCTGCTGTGAATTACGTTTGCAGTTTGGAGCATCAGTCAAAATTCACAATGAAAAGTAATTTAGCAGATTCAGGACACTTCTTATCATGTTTTTCACTGAAAAGGGATGTAATGTGTGCACTAGCAATATTGGCCAACAGGTTTCCTACTTAGCAATGTGAGCCTGTGAATATTTTGCCTCTGCTCCTGCCCTCTGCACTGGCTCCACATCGAACACATCATCCAGTTCATGCCCTGGGCCTACTGCAGAAAATCTTTACTGGAGATAGACCATTGCATATAAGATTTTTCCCAGGATATGAATAAAAAGCATGGGAATCATTGCTTCAGTTTATCAGATCTCATCTCTTTCCACACTAAATCAAAACTTTGTGCTTTGGCTGGGGTCTTTTTGATGTCATTTTGCTGCCACTGAGGTCTGAACAAAGCTGGGCAGAGAAGCAGGGCTGGGAGCAGTAAACCTCCTGCATACCCTGCAGTTTGGAGGGGCAGAAGGTGACTGCGACTTTCCAGTGGGATCATCTGCCCTTTCTTTGAAAGTACCAAAAGTGCACAGATGTATATTGCATATGACAATATATGGAAGCTCCAGCCGTAACCGTTTTGCTCTGTTGGAAAAATATGGCCACAAACCCAGGAGAACAGCACTTTATTTTGGCACAAGTGAAGTTATGAATGTGTGGCACGACTGTGGGGTGTCTAAACTCTCAGTTTAGTGAAAAACCTTGCAGCACTGAGGGTAGTGATGGTAGGTGTTGCTACAAAATCTCGAATTTCTCCTGTAATACCATATATGCAGGCTGCTCTCTAAAACAACAAAGCCTCTCAGTGGAGCTGCCAGTTTTACAAAATAAAGCAAAAGGAAATTTGAAGCAGGTCTTGGAACAAGAAACAGTAGTGATATTTAGAACTTTTCTCTCGCAGCAAGTTGCATCCACATAGGCTCTTTTTTAGAATTGTGTTCCCCTCTCTGGAGTCCTAAATTCCTGCTGTAAAATAAGTGTGCAGACATGAGCCAAAGGCATGTAAGCCCATAGATTAGGCATGGACAGTGATGTGTCTCAGTTATTAAATTGGATACTGATCTAAGCATCTTTTCCAATAGATGGAAAAATCTCAAGTGTGATCTCTTCCTTGTCTTTTTCACTTGTCTTTTGCAGTATCTCTTTCCAGCCACCCCTCCCCCCTTATAAATGTGCAATTTCCTGAAAAAACTATTTCCCCATCACTTTTATTTTTAGATTTGTGTTTGTTTACCAGAATCTGTCTGAAGCCTGGCTGGGTAGCAATTCAATATCCACTCATTGATTTCCTAGCTCTCATTAGCTTAAATACTTACTCGAAGCAGGGGGTAAGGAGATCTTCATTGTTTATTTTAAGAGCATTTAGTTTTAAGATGGCCTTTTGCTTTATGTTGTGTCTGAATCAATTTTAAAAGGGACCATTTATAGTCTCATTCTCTTTAATGTTTAATTTTTGGCATGAGTGTCTGGTTGTTTCTGTTTTATAGTACTTTGAAACGGAAACTAAGTTAGATATAGAAATTAATGAGCTCACTGATCGTTTGCCAAAAAAAACATGACATAGAAGATACATATAACAAATTAACCCCAAGATTTCCCTGAAAAATGCCCTTTCCTTTACCAGAAATAACGAACATGGAACAAAGTAATGATGAAGCTTATTAATTTGGTTTTGAGGGGTCACTTTGCTTTTTGGAAGGCAGTGTGACCTAAGGAAGCATTAGTAAACCCTGAATTCTCTTCCCAGAATTGATCTTAAATGTCCTCAATTGAGTGATTCAAATTTTATGAGAATCTAAAACTCATCTTTTTGTTACAAAATTCTTTCAGATCCTTAGGAAAATGTTCTAGGAGTGCCCAGATAAGAACATTTATGTCAGTAGTGGGATTTGAGCCATGATTAACCCTTTTGTCTCTTCTTGGGCTGGAAACACATTCACTACAGAGTCCATAGAGCTGAGCAATGTATTTTATCCTGTTTGGTTTTCATAGCTTAGATCTGGATTTTCTTAGTGCCAAGGAAAGCTTTAAGAGACAAAGAGAGTCAACTGGAAATGCATTTTTCTAGAGGCAGGCACAGCTCCCATGTAGAAAGGTCCAAGAAGAAGAATTGGACACTGAAGGAGGAAAAAATACATAGTTCTAGAAATGTATCCTTTGAAAAATTGGTTATTATTTAAATCTGAGATAGAAATGAGGGAAACTTGGAAGCAAGGAAATTAGAGACAATATGGAGAAGGGAAGTGCAAGTATCTTTACTGCTATAGCTCCCAACTCTCTGTCCTTCCCTCCTCTCCCCTTCTCTTCCCATTTCTATCTGGTAATTATAAGATTGGTTTGTATTTCCCAGTTTGGATGGTGCATGGAGTGGTACATAGAGCCTCAGTGACTGGTAGGCTATAAAAAGCATCTTTAATATTCTGTGATTTACACTTTTTCATGAGCTTCAGCCTTTAATAGGGAACTAGTGGTAGACTGGGAGACATTTTTAGATCGAAGCTTCCACTGTAGACATCTTGTTGGTGCTCAGTCAAAAAAAAAGTGTTTTCTATAAAGAAGTACAAAAGATTTCCCTGGGATCCAAGGCTCAGGTGTCATCATTCAAGATGCCAGATGATTGTATTGAGGAGCTTGTACAGCAGCTGTCCTCACTGACATCTGTTTGCTGAAAAATACAGAGGGAAGAGAAGATGAGCAGATTGTGAATGTATATTTGCAGAACTGTACTTTTTTTTTTGTTGTATTATGAAAATTACAAAGGTCAGGCTGCAAGTGAGAATAATTAATTACAAAACTTCTGCAGTAAACGACTAGCCAGAATACATAAAATTTTACTAGTGGAAGATTTTTTTTATTGGGAGAATATAATTGCAAATAAATGCAGTATTCTATAAAATATTAGAAGGGCAGAACGGCATGCTTCCAGCTTTTGGTGCTGAAGTCTGATGAACAAATATTTGAACAGAGAAGGAGGAGGGAAAGAAGAATAAAAGATCCATAGCATATGCATGGGAAGATTATTTTCATCTTGCAGTTGTTATGTTTCTGTGGGGAATCAGTAGTGTCAGTTGTTTAGAAGATACTGTTGATACAGAAATGTGGGACTTTAAAGAGTAAAAACCAAGTTCTTAACTTGCCAACTCATCTTGTGATGCTGTCAGTCAGCAGCAGCTGAGCAGAGCCTTCCTGAGGGTGTAATCTTCTTTGTTTTTATTTTTTATCCTGGAATCCTACTTTCTTTACCTTTATTTCTTTCTTCAGCTTCATAGTAAGAGACAGTCCCCACCCTATGGAGCTTGTGATCTAAATAGACAGGACGTGGAAAAACAAATACTAAATCACAAAGTAATTGAATAGGAAAACCAAATGAAAATGTGGGTGTTCCAGCCTCCTTTCCACCACCCCACGTCCCAGGAGCTGCCAAATTTTGTAATTATCCGTTTCTTTCTGTAGTGCTTGTGGTACTTCATGAAGCACCCGAGCAGAGACAGGCTCCCAGCCCTGCTTGGCTGACTGTCAGCTGAATCCACCTTCAAGGGAGCTGCTGATGTGAGTGGCATTGATTTAACCAATAGCTACTCATGATGTGAGTGGTTATTGATGTGAGGAAAGACAAATCCACCCATAAACAATGAGCCAAGTATAATGCAGCAAGACCAAACGTGGTTATGCATTTTGCATGAGAGACTCAGAGGGTTCAAAAATCAAACAAAAAAAGGTGATCTGCAGATCAGGGACTGTGACCAGCATCAATTCCTTCTCCCAAGTTGCTAGGTGGGCTCTATCACTAAATGGAGTTTTGGGAAGAGGGCTGAAGAGTTCTGCTACCTGTAGCACTGCCTTTGTGGGGGCACTGGGCAGCCCCTTCCCTCTGAACCTGTGCTTAATCTATTTCTAATTGTCTGCATCCCCTTTTAAGACTTATCCAAGGCTCCCTCCTTTATGAATCTCACACGTGTGTATGCACAGGTCAGGGGGCTTGGCTTCTCTAGGCATGCTAGTGGCTGAACAAAGGTGTTGAAGTTTTTTCCCATAAAATGTAGATTAAGATGACACTGCAGGTGGTAAAAGAGGTTAGACCAAGTTTCTGGGATCTCTGCCACTAAGTCATCACTGTTCTGTTGGTGTTGCACTTTAAGCAGTAGGTGCTATAGTTCAGGGAGTGTTTTGGGGTGAACAGTGATTTTTAAATGCAGAAATTCAGAGTGGGTTTGTACATGCCAGCCCTTTGGAGAGCTGTGGCATGGACTGTTTTGAGAGTTTGTGTTTTTCATGTTGATGCCAGAAAAATTCAGGTAAAGTGTCCCAGGAAAGAGCCTTTCTGTGTTCTTTTAAAAAGAGATTTGAATGCTGGGTAAGAATCACTTCTAAATGTCTCTCCTCATGTATATTCTGTGTGTGCAGCTTCACTGCAAACTGTCAATGAGTGCAAACTTTGGAGCTCTCCCTTCCTCCTTTAAGGATTCTCTGCATAGGAATTGAAAAATAGAAAAGAAATAATGAATTTTAGTTTCACAGAGAACTCATCATAAAAATTTAAAATCAAGAGTTTGGGGAAATAAATATTGTTTGGATTTTCTCTGTTCACTGGGTGACTTTTGAGCTTTTAAGCCTTAGGATTTCAAGCTTCTTCCACATTCAGTTGAGTAACTGAGAATTTCTGCATGCTTTCTTTCTGTCCTGAACCAACAGCCCAGCAGGATGATGAGGAAAAAATACATCTCTCTTGAGCCTTAAGAGAGAGCCTAAGCCCCAATCCTGCTATTTCACAGTGAGGAGGTACCCTCATACCCTCCTTTGCAGCTGCTGCAGAGAGCAGACCCTACTCCTGAGTATTAGCAGTTTTAAACTGCCCACTTGCATCTATCTATCTGTTCCTTCTGTCTCTCCTAGCAAGACTTTATAATTCACCAATGTTGTGGGAGCCTGTGGGTGTTATCTTTGAGACTGACTTGCTCCTGTAGTGACATTCAGGTCTTGTCACCCAGAGAAAGCTCTGTGGCTGCAGAGTTTTATTGCTGTGCCAGATCTTGTCTGGGTGTAGAGTGCCAGCAGTGCCAGCTTTCCCTTCTTCAGGGTCAGAGAGAGTAAAGGAGAGGTGCTCCTTGGGCTGGCATTGTTCAAGGATCCACTTTCAATCCACACATGTTCTGTGAGAAATGAGCTTTGGAAAAAACTGTAGGAAATGAGTCTGGAGTAGCCAAACAGCCCCACACAGCAAAACACCCAAGGTACCAGGGCAGAGAGGACAATGATTGCTGGAGGTTTTTGTACATCACAGAGGACCACATTCACCTCTGATGAGGATCTCTTGCCATCTTGGGTCCAGATGGGCCCATCCACAAGGGCTGAAGTCATGAGCTTTATATATTTGGGCGGTTCTGTATTCTTTTGAAATGACTTTATTTTTCTTTCATATATGAATTTTATAAAAGTGCTTTGCTGATAATGAGTATTCTGAAATACTGCATGTATTATATAAGTCTATAAATCCATGTATATATATATATATATATATATATATATATATACAATCTGTTTTTATATAAGCTGATACTGGAAAACATAAGACAATGCTAGCTGTTGGAATGTACTGTCACAGCAGTTTATTTCCTTTTCTTGCCATGTATGTTTTATGTTTACAGTGGAGGGTGCCTGGGCTCTGGGAGTGAGGCTGTTCCTGGCTGAGGCAGCTGAGACCTGACCAGGACCTAGGAGAGCTCTATGCTCTGATTCCTGATTTGGGCTGCTCTTTCAAACTCCCATTTTTCCAGATACATTTTGAAGTGTTGGATCAGCCCCCAGCAGTTAGGATTTGAAAAAATATTTAACTTCGGACATAAATTTCCCTATTAAGAGTATGTTTGGCTAATGAAGTGCAGTGGAGTTTCCCCTGGTTCAACTACTGGCACATTTTGAGCCTGATTGCTTCCAGTATCTTTGGGGACAGGTTTGCGCTTTCTGGAAGGAACAGTCAGGAGTGGGGATGGATTTACAGTACCTGACTACCAGATACCATCAGAGTCACTGCAAGTTTCCAGGCTACCCTGGAGCCACAGTGGGGGGATCAGGGCTGGTTCAGATGCTCCTGAAATTTCTTTATAGTGAATAGCTTGGCTCCATTGTGCTGCAGGCAAGACACAGGAGTGGTCACTGAGCCTGCCTGCAGCTCCTCACACAGTCTGTATCTATCCAGCTGCAGGGCTGCACATGTGTCTCTGTGCATCAATCACCTCAAGGCAAGACTCAGGTCTCCCTTGGCTTTCCTGGACATCTACATAGAGTCTGAATAGCTGTCTTGTGTGGAGAACTTCCCTTTTGACCACCACATCACTTGCTGGATGCAGCTCTGGAGTTGGCCCTGTGTGTTTTCACTGCGAGGCTTGGTGGCATGTGAGGGTTTTTTCTGGAGCAGTGCTTTTGGCTCTGTCTGAACTTCCTTCCACAGGAGGAGGATTGAAGCTACCAGCTCAGGCATTGGCCATTGTATGAGGATTAATGTAATTTTGGCTTCAGGTCTGAGATGCTGCAGTGGTGGGAAGCAATGCCTTTAAAGAGGAAGTCTGATGGGAATAAAAACACCACTAAAACCACAGCCAGCACTTTGCCATGGCAGGCAGATGTGAGAGCCCTGAATGGGGGCAGTCTATGAGCCCTGAGATGTGGCTTCCAAGAGGGAAACAGAACCCTGGTCTGCTGTAGCAAAAAGAAAAATGGCTGGCAGTGGTCTCAAAGACTTTAATAGCAAATTTCCCTGTCATGGATGTAGGAAGCCTGAGGATGTCTGGAATTGCTGCAGCTTGGCAGTGTGATAATAAGGAGCAGCTCTGTCCTTGTGAGCCCAGAGCTCTGGCATTTCTCTGCTTGGAGCTTTTGTTCCCCTGTGGAGTGACACTTCTGCAGGTGTGGGAGTCACCGAAGTGGCATTTTCGGCAAAGAGCAGGAGGCTGATGTGTATGAACCATATCAAACCTGCAGGGACATGCACCATAAAGTGGGAACTCATTTTGTGCACCATGGAGCACTGATGGGGCTGGATGAGCTGCTCTTACAGCAGCCACCCCACCACTGTGGGGTCAAGGAGAGGAGCCCATGCCCATGTCCCAGCAGGATTCCCAGTGGGAAATCTACTTGCTTGAGATTGTACAAGGGAGGGAATTTAGCAGTGATGTGTTTCTGCAAAGTCTGGTTTCTCATCAGCCTGGGTGTAGCATCCTGCGTGGAAAATGATGTGGGGAGGCTGCTGGGAATGTGCAGGACTGCACAAGGGACAGGAGTGTCAGTCAGAGAAATGGGCACCTGACACCGTGTTGAGCAAAAACAGGGCAGTCCCAGGGCAAAACTGTTCAACAACATTTAGGGAAATCAGCCTTCTTTGGCAAGCAGAAACTTTCTAGGAAGCTGAAGGCAAGTTTATCTTTAAATCTATTGGTGCTATTGGGCTTATATGAGGAATAATTTTGTCGCCATGGCATAAGCCTGTTAGGATGGAAAACTCTTCCCTGCTTAGTAGTAAGAGCAGCAAATATTTTATAGGCCTCATTTTTTTAGGTGGGTTTTAATTGAAAATGAAAATGAAAATGAATTTTTCTCAGTAATGTTTATCAAAAGTCTAGCTTTTTTTTTCTTCTTTGTATATTGTAAAAATGTAGAGAAGATGGAATTTTATCAAGAACTATCAATTTTTTTCATATAAAGGTTTGAGGAAAAAACTCTTAAGACTGCTTCAGTGCTGTTCTGTAATAACCCATCCATTTACTTCAGAATCTTCACTGATTAATTTCATAGTTACACTCATTTCCCTTCTTGGAGAGCCCTATATTTAATTATTTTTAATAACAGGAATATGAATCATATTATTCAGTATCTTACTATTACTCTTCATCTTTCCAAGGATGTCGGAAATAGAGAAATTTGTGCTTGGCATTTTGATGTACGGGATGGAAACATAGATTGAAATTTTCTTCAAGAATGTTAGGGCTCACAAAGATTTGTGTGTACTGCCTGCAAATTTAACTCAAATTAAAGTTGTGCATGGAGAGCCAAATGAAATTAAAGCCCATTGCTGCAAATAAATGTGAAAGGTGAATCTGTGTCCCAAAGAACTCTGAGTAACCCAAAGGGATTTGGAGCAGTCTTCTAACCACAAGAGCATCTTTCCCTTCCAAATGTGGTGATTTAAAACTTCAGGCCAGATTTTCCTAAGTGTTGAGCATGCACCAGTTCCCAGTAAGAAGAGATGGTCATGCAGTCTCACTCATTTTATGAAAGGGTGGGGAAATAGTACACACTGAATATAACTTTCCTGGTAATACCCTGATAATTTCCAGCATATTTTCTCAGCTACAAGTCAGTAGGTTTTTTTTTGTTAATGAAGTACAGCTCTGTTGTACTTCTATCCCCTTAGAATCTGGCTTATTTTTTAATAGGCTGATCTCTGATATCATGCCTTTGATATACTGCAGACAGTCTCAGTGTCCTCCTCCAGGTCACACCACATAATGATTTGTAAATGAAAGATAATTCAGATCAAGCAAAATAGGAAAGTTCAATGCAAAAAAGTAATAGCACAGCTCTTCTCCAGTTCTTTTCATACTATGGGTATATCCAAGGGATCCATGAAAGTACCTTTATTTATTTCTAGTCTTCAGGTGGGGTGACATCCAGAAGGTCCAGAATCACCCAGCAAAACAAAGAGTGAACAGGGCTGTGATCTTAAATATCCTGGCTAATCTCTTAGCATGACATATTCTGAAATTATTGTTATCTAACAGAAGTTTACATGGTTATTATTGGTGGAATTTTTTTTCCTAAGTGAACAATGATGTCGATAATTTAGTTTTCCCAGTGTGTTTACCAAATAGATGTGTTGAAAGACGGGACTTTTTTTAAACCAGGGCAACTGGACAAATATCTGTCATTGAGGGGATGTCACTGGTGGAGTGTCAGAGGTGAGGAGAATGTTTTACACATTGGGACAGAGTGAATTATCAGTGTCCCATGGCACACTTCAGCCAGAACACATGTCCCAAGTGTATCAAACAGTTCTGCCAAACTGATAAGGCCTGAAAGTTGTGCAGGAAAGCTATTTCATACTGCAGGTTTCCTAAGAACTCATTGGTTTCTCATTTATTTACAGGATGTAAATATGAATTCTCTTCTCTGGCCATTCTTCAAAGGGAATGGGAGAAAGAGGGTGTAAAGAATCCTGGTTTTCCCTCTGTACTCATTAATCTGCAGAAAATAAGGCATTGCCCCTTATGTCCCTTGTATCTGATTTGCCTGGTATTTCTGGGGGCTTGGCTGCAGGCAGCCCTGAGTGCTTTGCTAATTCTGACACAGCACAGCCTGTTTAAGATAACGAGTTGAGGAAGCTGAGCGTTCATTCTTGCACTTCTGTGTTCTGTAGGATTGTAGAAAATAAAAAAGGTCATCAGCTGCCAGGCTGACACTGGATTTTCTTGTTTTTCCATGGCCAAGAGAAGCTCACACACAGACTGTGTATCTGCAGATGCTGCTCTTGAAACTGACCTTCACTTTTTTTCAGTATCTGGATTGGTGTTTTTCTGCCTGTAAACCTGTTGGTCCCAGACAAGCTACTGCTTGTTAGGAAAGGAAAGAAAAGGAGACACCTTTGTCTCAGCTTCTGCAGGCATTCTTAATGTTTTCATTAAAACATTTTCATTAAAAAATGTTATGTTTTTGTCATTGCTAACAGAGAAGTGTTGGTGTTTCGTTCAGACATGAATATTCTTCCATTTATTCTCCTGATCTGCGCCTCTGTTTGTCCATGAGTGTGAAAGGAAGACCTGGATTAGACAGATCACCTGAATTTTCTGAGGAAATTGGGGTAGCATGGGTTGGGTCCTTCTTTGGGGCTCCCAGATCTTTAATGGGGCCTTGCTTTGGAGGATGGGCTGTGGTGGCACAGAGCTTTGTGCATATCTCATGTAGCATGTGAGGCTTCTGAGTTGTGCTCTTATCTCCCTTCCTGTTTTTATCTTCCCTCCACTGACTTTCAGTGTTGTATGCTTTGTAATAGTTGTTCTTGCATAATCTAAAGAAAGAGAAAAAAATATAAATAAAATATTATCTTTATTGCCCTTTAGACATTTTGGAGCTCCTGGAAAAGACTGATTGCTGCCAGGGGTCACACCATGCCTCATGGAGACAGGCAGGAAATGTAGTTTTGCATACATAAATAATAAGTAAATGCTCATTTTCATGCTCAGCAGGTGATTCATGGGAATCATGGCCCTGGAAAGTCTGGCATACCCACTCAGCTCAACAGAAAGCTATTGGAAATTGGCAGAAATAGGGTTAGTAACATGGTGAACACGGTCTAGGACTTGCAGTGGAGTCTTGGATTTTCCGTCCAAATTTTTTGCATCATACAAGGTAACTCAAACTAATTTCAAAAGCAGACTGATGCAGAAACCTATGTGGAAATTGGTGTTGTGGCAGGGTTGAAAGATCCTCTGTGAGTATGGTTTGCTTTGCTATTAGTTTGTTTACAAATTTTGAGTAAAATGATTGCATGTTGATTTGGCAGCATCTACCCAGAAAAAAAAAATTGTTGAATAGTTAAAACAACTTGAGGCAGGCAGAGCAAGGCATCTTTCCTGTGTAATCAAGCCACGTGTCATGAGGAATTTGACCCGGGATAGTTTATTTTACCATTTTCTTTGGTAGGCTCCCGGGGTCGCATTCTCTGAGCTGGGAGTTGTGAGGAAGTGTCACAAGGGAAGGATAGCTTGCTTCAAAATTAATTACAGTGAGATAAGGGTTGTGAAATAGAGCTGTTCCTTTTGGAGCTGTCAGCGTCTCCCTCGTGCTCCTTCAGTGTTGTGTTGCCTTATGTGGATGCCGGCGGCATTCCCAGTTATTAATCCCTCTTTGCCATTCATGCCATCTTCACAGGGTGTGGAGGAATCTGTGTAATCAGTGACGTTGAGATTTGGAATTTCTGTGCCATAATATGAATGTTTTCTCCTTTTGGACTTTTGCTGAAAATGTTTGAGGCCTGATATGTTCTGAATATTACCTTTCTCTGAAATATTATTTCTCTGAACACTGATAAATCCAGCCAGGATCTCACAAATCAGAAAATGGTCACCCAACAGGCCTTGCTGACTTTAATACTTCTGAAGGAGTGTATTGGAAGAGCTGTTTGGCTGAAGTGACTCCTCGATTACTCCCACATAGGCAGCTGGTTTGGAAGTAGTTACTAAAAGTAATGGTGTTGTGGGAAGAACAATACTTTAATCTGACAGGTTTGGAAGTTACGTAATTTCAATGGTTTGACGAGTCTGGCACCTATTAACAGTTATTGAATGGCTTAAAGAAATAACGTGCTGAGAAAGTTAGAGGCTAAAAAGATGAAGTTGGTGTCTATTAGTATTTTTATTGAGCAGCCCCATCACCTCAGGCAGGAACCTGTCTTCTCTCCTAATGGGACTCACTGTCCCTATGATATTTGGGATTTAATAATTTAAATTTAATTAATGAGATGTTTGGTCTGTCTCTGCCTCTGGTTTTTCCATCAGTTAAATGTAATAATATTTGCCTTCTTTTGCAAAATACTTTGAGATTTAAGGAAAAAAAAAAAGGAATCAAAAGTGCTATTAATCATGGTTATTTTATTTAGTGTTTTACTGATTTAGTGCCATCTTACTGTCAGTGTCAAAGATCCTCAGGGAGGTTTCGTAGAAATTCAGTATCTTCAGAAAAAGAAAAAAAAAAAGAAGAGGAAAAAAAAAGAAATTCAGTATCTCCAAGAAAAGAAAGAAAAAAAAGAAAGAAAATTCATGGAGAATGAAGAAGTCAGAAAGAAAAAAAAGGCCTCAGAGACTGGATCTCATTAAAGGAGATGATAGAAAAGAGTCTTAGACATCTTTCAAAATGTAAATCTTACTTAGAGGACACATCTGAAGCTAATGCAATTAGGCATAATGTGAGATTAATATACTTGTTTCAAATTATCCTGTAATCAACCCTTTAACAAAAGCACTCGGTCCAAAACCAGGTAAATGATGAAGATGAACGATGAGAAAGAGAAAGTACTTGAAGTGAGTGAAGAGTACTAATAATGGTGTTGTGGTTTAATCCTGCTGGCAACTGATCCCCACACAGCCATTCTCTCATGCCTTGCAACAGGATGGGGGAGGCAATTTGAAAGAGTAAAAATGGGAAAATTTGTGGATTGAGCTAAAGACAGTTCCATAGGTGAAATAAAGCTGAGCATGTGAGCAAAGCCAAAGAAGGAATTCATTCACCACTTTCCAGGGGAGGAACAACAGATTCTCCATCCCTTATTCCATACCATTTACATCAGCTCGGGTACCACCCTATCCAATTCAATAACCACCACCCCCTTTCTATCTTTTTACATAAAACACAAGTGTCATTTCTCAAGTCTATGGACCAGTCCTCTAGAATGTCCATAGAATTCCCTTAAAATGTGCACAAATATCCATCAAATGTCTGTTGAGTTAATTTGGTTCATGACTTTGGGCTCCATCTGTTATGGTGTTCACTTGGGACGAGAAAGAGGATTTGTTGTGTGGAACTTTTGGGCACTAAAGCCAGCTCAGGTCAGATTGTTTCCTGTGAGGCTTCTCCAAGGCTACAGAAATCCCTTTAACAACTCAAAATCATGGCTTACAGTAATTTAAAGGTATTAAAAAGGTATTAAAGGTTGTATTTACAATACAACCACCAACCCTGGTGCCTTTGGGCCAGGGTTTGACTCTGTAATGAACTCTTGCCTTTGCTCCTGCTCTGGCTTGCCCTTATCCACACACTGATATCCCTGAGGGTGTATCTATTCCATGTGGAACCTTATCTATGAGCCATGGCCTCTCCCAGGGCTGTACCTGCTGTGCTGCAGACTTACCCCCAGCCACAGTCACCTTGATGTGCACCTGTTCCCATGGACCACGGCGGCCGTGGCATGGACATAACCGGGAAGGGCCTGCTCTGGTGTGGACACACTCATGGCTGTGAGCACTTGGGTGTTTCCTGCTCCCATGTGTGCTCACCCTCAGGTCACGCTGCCTGGAGGTCACGCTGGGGTGCCAGCCCATCAGTACAGCAGCACAGAAGCAGCAGTGATGCCCTGGCCATCTGCCAGCCCGGTGCATGGCTGCTGCTGTTATCAGAATGTTCCCGGGCACAGCAGGGTAAGGTGATCAGCCACACGGCGGGACCGCACGTAGTGAAAGCAAAAAGCAGCCACTAACGAGGACTAGACTCAAATTTCCAGGGAGGGCAGCAAGCCCCATGGCAAGCACAGGAGTCTGCCAATTAATAGTTAATCAGCAGTAACAGCTATAAATTCGATCTAGCAGGTTTCAATGAAATTTGTTGTTATCTTGAACTCTTAGAGCCCAGTGTTGGGCATGGGAAAGGACTGTCATGGTTTAACCCGCTGACAGCCCAGCTTTTCACAGCTCATCTTCCCCCAATGGAATGGGGGGAAAATTAGAAGAGAAATGGTGAGAAATCTCTCAAGTTGAGGTAAAGACAGTTCAATGGGTTAAAGCAAAAGCTGCACACACAAGCAAATCAAAAGGGATTCATTCAGTGCTTCCCATGGGCTCAGCCATCCCCAAGAGAACAGGGCTCCATCACATGGAACAGTGACTTGGGAAGACAATCACCATAATTTCAAATATCCCCCCTTTCTTCCTTCTTCCCACAGATTTATGAACTGAACATTACTCTGTATGGTCTGGGATATCCATTGGGTCAGCTGGGGTCAGCTGTCCTGGCTGAGACCCCTCCCAACGTCCCGTGCAGCCCCAGACTCCTCCTTGGTGGGGTGGTGTGAGGAGCAGAAAAGGCTTTGACTTTGTGTAAGCCCAGCAATAATGAAATCCCCGTGTCATCAGTGCTGTTTCTAACACAAATCCAAAACACAGCCCCATATACAGTACTCTGAAGAAAAGTTGTTTTGTCCCAACCAAAACCAGTACAAGTCTCCATTTCTACTTGACTCCAGACAAGACAAGATGTTGGGTGTCCCATGTTTCCTGTGGAAGAACTGAGGCAGGGGCAAGAAAAGTTGGTTTTCCTCTGCATCGGTGCTGGTTTCTGCATAGGGTGAACATCACTTGGGCTCTTTTCTAGGGTTTAGAAGAGAGGACGTGCCAAGATATGAATCCTGCTACCATCCCTCACCACCTGTTGGCACTGAGCATATTATCAAATGGGCAAAGAGTGCTTCTGTTTGATGGTGTTTATATTTTACATTTATTAATTTGTGATTTGGAGTGATTGAATTTCAGTTATTAAGGCATACATAATTTTGACAAATCCGGACAGTTTCAACTCCTCTGTGAAGTAAGATGCAATAAATTTTTGTAAATAAATAAATTTTAATCAAGTAGAGGAGGTGTAAATATGACTGCATTTGGCAAGTACTAGCCCTGCTGCTATAGATTCATATATATCATATCTCTCACACAGACATAGACACACACATTATGAATAATGAATTTGAAAAATGCCTTTCTGCCCTTGTGGCCAAGGAGCAGCTTCAATTTTGGGCATTTTAAGTTACGTTAAGAGAAGAGTGGCTTGTGAAATCAGACTTCCACAAAATGTGACACAAGAAGTCTTTTTCACTGGGAGTGTTGTACTTACTCTCCTTAAGGGGCAAAAAAAAGGTAGTTTTGAGGGTAAATGTCCTGCACAAATATTTCTCTGTTCTGCTGATTTGATGAGCTGTTATTTGAGTGATCTTTTGAAATAATCTTATTATACTGATGGCTTTAACTTTTTTCTGGACTTTCAGCTGATTGTTTGATTGCACTGATTCTGTACACTGGATTTAAGAGCAACAGAATCAATTCTATTCCAAATGTGATGGCTCCTGGCACCTAGCAACTTATTTATTTATTTATTTATTTATTTATTTATTTATTTATTTTCAAATTTTAGCATTGTGTGATACTGGAGATGAAAACAGTGCATAAACTGGATTTCAGCTTGACTGAGTACTTAAATACATTGTTTTGTCTTTGCTTTTGGTATATGGCTTTGAATTCTTCTAAATTACTGGTCTTCTTGGCAATCTTGTTCTAGGATATCAATTTACATTTAGAATTGTGTGACTAGAGAAGTCATGGCCGTATCACAGCTGTTCACTGAATTTATTTCAGGATGGGAATGTCCACAGGGCAGGGCTACCATCTCCAGGAGGATACATTGCCATCTCTGTAGGAGGCCTCTACAAAGGGACAAAGGATTAAGACAGCAGAGAAAACTGATTTTTACATCTGCCAAAAGAGGTCTGAGAGGTCTCAGAGTAGAAAGGTGTTGCTGCCTCTCATCAGTGCTGTGAGGGGCTTGTAAACCTTGTCTGATCACTTGGTCTGGTCCTGAGACCTTGCAGAAATCAAGGCAGGAAAAACTAAGAATAGGAGCAGGAGGATGATATTACCTCTACCTTCTGCTCTCTCTGGAGGATCTGGTATACAAGACATACCTGAGTCTACTAAGAATGATTCCAAAAAGAATTCAAAAATTTGCTTTATAAGTTAATCGAGCTCTTTAATTGTCTAAACAAATATTAGACCTGGAGGGCTTGCTGAGCATTTTTTCAGAGGTGTGTAAGGAATAACAGAGGATTCTTTGATTTCTCAGATATGCCTCCTGGAGAATTTCCCTAAGATACACTATGTGCACTCTCACATGGGAATTTGGATTTTGGATATCATGGGCGTCTTAAAATGAGAGCAGACATAGCCTGCAGTGAACACCTGTAGTTCCTTACTCTGCTCATATTAGATGTTATTTCTAATTCTGGTTAATTATTTAATCTGTCTATTTGAATCAAGGCAAATGGGTTTAGGAAGCTGTGCTACCTGCTTTAATTTTTCAGAGATGTAAAAGGAAACAGTAGTTTACACCTGCCAACTGAACAAACCAATGTGATTTTTCTAATCTTTTCACATTTACTGAAAAGTAACTAATTATATCACTCACTACAAATTAATATTACATCATCATGTTTATCCCTCTGCATTTGAGAGCCGTGTATCTTCACAGAAAAAAAGGAATAATGTAATTAAGTATAAGCAAGTACACTGATGTGACTTTGCCTTTGGTTGAATGGTTTTTGCATGAGGTTTAATGAAACTTATTTACTCTAAAAATGGCTTATAAAATTAACTCAGGCCAAATTCATCCCTCAGCTGTTGTATGGCTGTATAGCTCATTGACCCAGCACGTGGGTTGTACCTTCCAGTGAGCTTTAGATCACAGAATGACAGAATCAGTTGGGTTGGAAAAGACCTCTGAGACCATCAGATCTGATCACCACCTTGTCAACAGACCACAGCACTGAGTGCCACATCCAGACTTCCCTTAAACACCTCCAGGGATGGTCACTCCACCACCTCCCTGGGCAGCCTGTTCCAAGGTCTGGAATTTCTGTGGACAAATTATTCCTTATATCCCGTCTAACCCTTCCCTGGAACAGTATTGAATCACTCTTTACATGAAGAAATTCCTCCCAATGTCCAGGCTAAACCTTCCCTAGAACAGCTTGAGGCCATGTCCTCTCATCCTGTCGCTGATTTCCTGGGGGCAGAGCCCGACCCCCACCTGGCTACACCCTCCTGTCAGGGACTTGTAGGGAGCGGTAAGGTCATCCCTGAGCCTCCTTTTCTCCAGAATAAGCAATCCAGCCTCCTCAGCTGCTCCTCACAGGACTTGTGCTCCAGACTCTTGCCCAGCTCTGTTTCCCTTTTCCAGACAACATTTAAATGGAGTCCTGCTATGCAGCTCTCCCCAGAGGAGGGTCACAGTGGCTGTGCTCTGGGAAAGAAAGGGGCATTGTCACAGCAGGACTCACATTTCTGAGAATACAAGCCAGCATAACTCCTTCTTCCTTGTGGACTTGCTTTCTTTGCTTGTGGGTTTGCTTTCTTTGCTCCAGAGGGCAGGCTGTGTGGCAGGGAAGGATGGGTCAGCAGCTGAACAAGGATCAATCCCCTTGACCACCAGCCTTGGGCCGGGGAATGCCCCATATAGTCTGAGATTTCAGCCACTGTGCACATTCACAGCAGGGGCTGTTCCTAGGAAGGGTGGGAAATGAGACTGTGTTTCTGTGTTTCAAGGAGATTCTCCAAGGGGTGAAATGCAAATGTCTGCAAAGAAAGAAATAAATTTCACTCATAAATACAGCAGCGAGAATCAGCCTCATCTAAATGCTGCACAGCGTCCTCTGCACTGCCAGTGGTTCAAGAGGTGCCTATTTCATATGTATTTCTTTATTGTTATTTTCTGTCATTATGTGCTGTGTTATTTCTGCTGCCACAGCACCCAGAAAACACAGCTCCTCATCCAGAGTAAATGCATTAAAGCAGAAGTGATTTATGCCCCAGGTGCAGTGAGGCAGGACTGCATGCTCACACCAGCTGCTGTCACCTGGGTGAGCAGCAATCCTGCCTTCTCTTTGCAGCCTGAGAATACACCAAAGGTCTCTGCTCAGATGGAATCACAGCTTAAGATGGACCAGAAAGCATGTAAAAAGTCAGGTATATTACCTTACTTTCTAGTGTATATGTCCTCTTCCTTATGGACTTTTATTGGAGTTAAAAACTGTTTTTCTGGTTGTGAACATCAATTATCTCCCCAGCTTCAGTGAGCAGCTTTGATTTAGACCTGTGAGTCTGTTCTTATAAATAATCAAAGCTTTTAATATCATTAGCTATAGTGACACCCTTGTAACTTTGCTAAAAATTGCCTAACACCTGTCAAGAAATTTGTTTTATTAACTTAATCAGTGACAGGATTTATCCAGTTGGTAGCCAGTCATTGTCTAAAGAATCATTTTATTTTGGATGCCTACACATTTTAAAAATGTTTAGTGTTTGCATGTTTTTCTCTGTCATTTGTGAGTGACTACACGTTCTGCTCTACAGAAAAACCAATTTGGAAGGTCCTAATTGTACAGTGGGTGCAATTAAAATGAGAGCAGCAGACATAATGAGAACTGGCAACAGGCTGTGGAGGGTTATGAAGGGAGACAGCACAAGAAGAGATGTACATTCATTCTTGAGAGGGCATTTTTTGACACATGGTACAACTTGTGTTATGCTGAAGTCTGGATTGGGAACATCTAATTGCAATCAATGATAGCATCGAGTGGACCAAGTGCATATTAACATAGATATTAACAAGATGAAACAACTGGGTGAAAAATTAAAATCAATTGATGTTTTTACTGTGCAGCATTTAGGATTCTTGAGGGGAACATGATTCTGTCCATGCCAGTCTAGTCTGTGTACCCAAGAGAATAGATGCATTTTCTGGGGCCTTTCTGGCAGGCTGCTACCTCCTGATTCAGAGAAGCAGACATCTCCCACACCCAGCAATCACATCACATTCATTCCAGGGATTAATTGTCTTAATTCAGTAGCAGCCACATCTGGAGTTTGTTCTGTGGACCACCTCCTGGGAGAAACAACCTCACTGTGTATCTTCACCCTTTTTGTCGTACTGTTGAGATTTTAAGCATCTCATGGAGAAACTGTGTGTTTGTAGGAGGCCTGGGGTGCTTGAGCTCTGGTTTTGGGTGAGCCCCCCAGGTATGACCAATGCCCTCTGAAGGTGTGTGGCCATGGCAGAACCTGTGTTTTGTTTTATGGGACAGCTACTGTGGAGCTGTGTCTCTGCTGGTGGAGATGAACATAGAAAAGCTGGCCTCATGTTCCCAGTTATCCATTCAGTCAGTTCTCACTTGATGTTTTATCAAAATTTGTAATTAAAATCTTTAAAAGAATAGTTTTATCCCTTTGAAACCCCTACCATTAGTAGGTAAAACAAGATCTTGAAATGCTTTTACTGTATCTGAATAATTCTCAAAAGATGTGACATGTAGCCTGGCCTAGGGAAACACAGCCCTCAACCCACACCTGTTGAAAACAGTGCAGTTTATTTATTTTCTGTCTGCAATCATCTTCATACATATCACATACCCACAACTCAAATAAGTGATTTAAAGAGCTTGGACCAAAGTTTTTCAAATCAGGGTAAGCGAAACGATTTTTGAAGTGTTCTCTCCTGTATCAAGTCTGCAGTGAAAATGAAGAAATTAATCCTGTCCTGCATGTCTGAAGTTTTAGCCCTGGTTACACAGCTGGGGTCAGGTTTGGCACAAGCAGTAATTGGATGTCTTCATGGGCATTGCTCAGGATGCACCGTGGAGCTCTTCTGGAATCAACTGCACTGCAATGTATATTTTAATACCTTTACCTTTCAGTTAGGTATTGAAAACAATATATCAAGTTGAAAGGCAATAAAAACCTTTGTGTAAATATGCCCTAGAGGTAGGTTGATTGAACTGTATTTTTTATTTTTTTTCCATTCCTGGAGTCTGGTGAGAAAAGTCTTTGTTGGAGAGATGATGCACTGCTGGATTTTATAACAAGGTTCTAAAAGAACTTCTAACAAAGAAAGAAGTGTGGACTTGGGGGGGGGGGGGGGGGGAGAGCGTTGGATTTTTTCTAGTTTCAATTTATCTCAGGTTCTGTATTTTAACTGTACAATTTCTTGTAAGAGTTTTATGTAAAGATTCTTGACCAGTTCTTGTTAGCTTTTATGAATGTATTTTTGCTAATGCCAAGCATCTTTCCAACTGTTGTCATGAGTGTGTTCAATGTTTGTGACAAACTCACACCTTTATTCTATAAACCCAGAATTTCAGCACACTGTTGAAATATTGATAAAGGATTGAGCACCAGCACTGTGGTTTTGCTCATTTTATACCAGTCTAATTACTGAAAAATTATGGCCCTACAAACAATGTGGATTTTACCTATTTTTTCCTCTGATATTATAGTGTTTCTATATGGTACTTGGCTCTGGTAATGGGCACACTTAGACTAAGATTGTGGTCAGTAGGGAGAGAAGAGTAGAGGGATTTCATCAGCATCATCTGCAGTGCTCTGGTTTTCCATCAGCCAGGGAGATGTTGGGCCCCCAAGTGAAAAGGGAAGGAAAAAGAAACAGGTCTTGAGCTCTGGACATTTTGTACTTACATTTTGGTTATAAGGACCTGCAGCGTAAAAGAAACTCAGATGCTAAATCTGATACTGCAGAGAAGCCAAGTCTCAGAGTTAAAAACCCAGGAAATCATCCAGTCTTCCTGGAATCATAAAAATCTCTCTAAAAATAATGAGATTATATAAAAATTTCAATTGAGTTCTTGGTTTTTAGCCTTTAGGGTGTACTTGAGCCATGCAGCCAGACTGTTCCCTGTAAGCCTGAAACCTAACAGATACCAAAATAAAACAAAATAAAAATGAGAGCTGGGCCACAACATTACTCATGTCTTTACAAACTCAGACTTTACAAAAAAAGCCCACAAGTACCCAAAGGCTGAGGACAAACTTAGGACGCTTGGCAATATCATTACTGCAAGTATAGGAGAAGGAGAGAGTGAAGTTGTCTAGAAATTGATGCTGAGCTTAGGTTGTCTGGACTGAAATGTGCAAGAAGAAAACCAAAGGCATTATTAATGTTAAGAAAATGAGTCCCCTGCAAATTCTTACCTTTTTTTTTTTTGTCCTTAAATATATAGTTTAAGGTGCCATTTGGAACTAAGGAAAGAAAATTTATTTTATTTTTGAAGATATATTCTTTTCAACTTGACAGTACCCTTTTCAATAATTCAATGAGATCAGTGAGAAATAAAAAAGGAGCTGTAGTGAGTCAACTTTGCAGCTCAGCAGTGAGTGAGTGGTACTGCAGCCTCAACACAGGTAATAAAAGGGAGAAAGAAAGATCAGGGCAGAGAGCCTGAAAATGAATAAACCAGCTGAAAATTTCTTTAGTGACAGACTTACGGAGCAAGGAGAGACATATTATCTCTTTTTCTCATTTTGCATGATGAAATTATGCCTTGAAAGTAGCTGGGAAAAAATTTCATCATGTAGAGCATTGTACTTGCCTCTTGGATTTACTTTCATTTTTCTTTGGCAAATTTTCCTGTGGGAAAAATAGGCACCAAACTTCATTTGACCCGTGTTCTACTTGGGTTTCTTTTCTGTTCTAAATGCGTCCTTTCTACTTTCTTCTTCATAAAATAAGGGAAGGGCAAACAGCACATGACCTCAGTTGTTGGTATGAAATATGACAGGATAAGCACTGGTAATAAAACAAGAAACTCCCCCTTTTTCCCTTCCAGGCACCAGAAAAAGCTCACATCTTCAGGCAAACCTCATATTTTAGGATTATCTCTAATTGGGATGTACCAGACTTAAAGGTTTTAACTGCAGATTCTCAGATTTCACTAAACTGATCAAAGGGGAGCTTTTTACCAGCAAATCTGTGTCTTCTGGGCCCATCTCTTATCACACACAGAAAGACGGTGGAAAAAATAAGAAGCCTTTTCTCTCCTCCTGCCAAGCACGGATCAGTGTGGGAACTTGAACCTACCAGCTGACAAAAGTAGGAATTTTGCTCTGAATCTTTGATTCAGGGAAAACCCTTTGGTTTTGTGTTGTGTTGCACTCCAGAGAAGGTTTATAGGGATGTCAGATACTGACTGATCCCAAAAGTCCTGCCAACATGGAAGTATTTTTGGTTGATGATGGAGCTTCCCACCCTAAATACTTAATAGCTCTCCTGCTGACGTTTTGCATCAGAGCTGGGGACTGGAACCGGCTTCCCTGGTCATAAGGAAATGAGAAAATTGCTTTTCTGTGACAGACTGTTCCTGTGGCTCACTCTGCAGTGGGGGACGCGCTCTCCACTGAGCACGTTAGCACAGCTGGGACACAAACAGAACCTGGAAGGACTTGAGATGGGCTCAGCCAAGGTGATGGCTCACCATGGGGGTGATGGTGCTGCTGAAATCCTCCTGCCACCTAGGAATGTCATCAGCACCTCAGTTTGGGGAGGACCCTTGCATGGTTTGCACCCACTGATGACTCCAGGACTTGGAAATGCAGGCAGAGGGCAGCCGGGGGCTGAAGTCATCTTGAGTAATGAACTGATGGAAGGAGAAATTTGGAGTTATGTTTCCAAATTAATTCAGCTCTTCCCTTCATCTTTCACTGAGGTCACTGATTTGTTAGAAAGCGTGGCTGGAATAGAGCTTGCTGACCTTATCAGTGATTTAGAATGAACTTGGCTTTTTTTGGGAATAATTGCAGGTGCTTTCTTTAAAGCAGGATGGAGAAGCAGTGTCCCTAGTGGGACTGACAGTGTGCTCAGGGGATGAAGGGTTTTAGCATGTCCCAAGCTTTTTCCCTGACCTAATGGCTTCCAGTCATTGGCAGGGATGAGAACAACTCAAAGGATTTCAAAGAATAGAAAGCCCCATCTTGAAGGAATAATCCAATATTTAAGTAATGAGGGTTAGCACAAAGCTTTCCCAGGGCTGGTGGTCTCTTAAAGCCCTATGGCAGTGCTCTTACACGTTCCTGTAACAGACATAAACCCGTGTCACAGCACTTGCTGGACTAGATCCACCTTTTTGATGGATGTTTCATATATTGAGCACCAGAAAATCTGTTGAGAAAGCAGAAAGGGAAAAGAGGGAGATCATCAGCTGGTATAAAGCAGAACAAGTCCATTAGCATCAATGGCACGCAGCTGGCACCAGCTGAGGCACTTCTTTGGCTTTTCCCTGCAGAGCTGCAGTGTGTTGCTTGTCTGAGAGCTGGCAGCACATGGAAACCCCTGCCAAGCTGTGCGTATGAGAAAATGTCTCATCTGTGTGCAAGGGGCCATTGCTTGGGTGGGCACACAATGGTCCCAGTGCACCCTTCCACCCAGGAAACCTCTGAATTGCTGATCCTGAGAGATCAAGGGAGAGAATCAGGAATATCTCCATATTTTCTCTTTTTTTTATGCTTTCCATACAGGCATTTGTTACAAGCTGGGAGGCATTTTGCTGGAACTGCCCTTTGGTCTGAGCCAGTGTGGTGGCTCCTGCCACACAGACAGGTGGTTGAGGGTGTTTGCAATTTCCACAGCAGGCAGACAGAAGAGAAAGCACTGAACCCACTTTATCTCTCTTGCTCAGTTGAACTTTTGTGGCTGTGTGTGTGTGTAAGCACCACAGGGCACCCTTTGCAGGGCAAGTGCACGTTGAGGTGATCTCCAGTCAGGCAAGAGGACAAACCCTTTGCAGCAGAGTTGCACGTAGCATTTAGAGATAAACATGAAAAAAGAAGGGCTGGAGACCTGCAGAGTCAGAGCCTCTTTATGGTTGTGCTTGTGCAGTTAAGGCTGAGATTGTTGTGGCTGACAAGCAGCAGCATCTCAAGGGGCTGTTTCCAAGCCTGGCCGTGGCGTCAGGAGCCTTGAGCTGGGCACACAGAGCTGGGCTGGCAGCCACCAGCATATTTGATGTGATGCCACTGAGAAGCAGACAGTAGGAAAGCTTAAAAGTGGGGTTGTTTGTTAATGCTCCCTTGGAGGCCCTGCTGGAACACGGTGGGTGCCTGCAGGCAGCGTGGGGTGCGCCCCCCAACCCAGGGGGAGCGGAAGGTTGTCCATGCTACAGTAATATCCATAATCTTGGAGTTAGAGAAAACGTTGGGATCTAAAGGAATCTGTCTCATGCCTGGTGCTTTTCCCTTGTGCTCTTCCCATTCTTCCCCATGTTGCCTCAGGGTTGATGCAGGAGGAGCGGTGTCACCCCAGGAAGAGGCGGCTCCTTGACCCAGCTCTGGCTGCAGTCTGAGCTGTGACTTTGCCTGTGGCAGACTGGGATGGCTGATGGGCAAATCTTGTTTATTTGAGTCCATGGCCTGAATCAAGGATGACCCATGCAGCTCCTCCTTTCCCATTTCCCCAGCTGTTGCTTCTGGCATCTGCCCTCTTCTCATGTTTTATGTCACTTGGGATCAACTGTATAAAAGGACAAGACAGTCTGAAAGCATCATCATTGGTGATTCAGAGTTGGGTATGAGGTGCTTTTTCCTTCTGCACAACAGATTTTTTTCCTAATTCAAAACTAGCTCAGATATCTCTGCAGGTGCTTTGCTGATGATATACAAGAGGGACCAAATGCACTCTTGTTTAGTTGGACTGTATTCAAAGAGAATGGTGGTAAAAATCAACACATCCCAATTTTTTAATTTTCTTTTATTTTTCTCATCGTGAAGATGCTATTCAGGATGCAAAGAATGAGGAGGTCGGTGGAAAAAGAAGATGCTTTTACAGATACTTTTTGCAGAGCTGTGCTTGAAGTGTTTTGTTTGGATTTTTAAATGTCAAGGCAATCCTACTGTTTAATTGAGATTTAAATATGAAATAGGTTCCCAAACAGGCACAGACTGTGCAATGTCATGTCCAGTATTAAACCTGGCACTTGGCTACCTCTGCCCTTCAATTTAAACAGTTTTACAAAGTTGAGCACGTGTAAAATTTGGAAGGGCTGCACTAAAGGGATGCCTGCATTCCCTCATCTTCTCTGTTTGTTAAGTACTTAATTATTTTTGTTGTCTTCTTACCTATTCATAAGTGGGAGCAGCTCTGTGTCTGATGTGGGCAATTTCTCATTGTATTGTGCTTCCAAATTGACATTTATAAATTAAACAGCGGTGTAACATCCCAGAGAGCACCACTGTGGCACAATTAGGAATGTAATTGCATGGAGTCACCTGGGAGGCGGCTGGGATGGGGAAGGCATTGCAGGTTTTAGAGATGGGGGTGACAGAGGCAGCACCAGTCTGCAGAAAACTCACCCAGACTTCTCCATTAAAATGATACTCACCACTTTACCCTGGGGAGAAAGGGTGGAAAAGGCATTCGAGAGCCGAGTGCAGGGTCTGCTTTCACTGAACTCAGATGGATTTTCTCTTTAACTTCACCTGGAGCAACATATTGATTCCTTGTGTAGAAATTGTAATGCCTTGTGCTAGGCATGGAAAAAACACTGGAAAGAGCAATTAATTTCTCTCCTTCTACATGCTGAGATCTGTTACAGGTGCGTGGGTCCTTGAAGACCCATGGGATCACCTTGCTTCCTCCCAGGTGGGATGCTCTCCCAAATAATGTTGCACAGGACTGAGCTTTCAGGTAGAAACAAGCCAGATTCGAGCTTGGAGAACTTGGGAGAGGAAACCATATGCTCCCTAAACTCTCTAGAGTTGCATTTACTTCTGCTTTGATCACATGGGTTGGCTTGTAGCCTCCTTTCAGATGTGATTATCATCCTAATTGGCCCTAATGAGATCTACACATGCAGAGGAAAGGGGATAACGAGTGTTCCACCCCCAACCTTGTTCTATCTCCAAATTACAAGTTATAGGAAAAAAGATGTGTCTCTTTTTATGTGTGTGTGTATATATATATATATATATATATATGTATATATATATATATATATGTATGTGTGTGTGTGTGCGTGTGTGTGTACGTATGTATATATGTATGAGACATATATATATATATTATATATATATATATATAATCTGCAGTGATGTTGCTTTCATCATAACTTTCAGCCCCTGAATGTGTTTAACACGGGATTTTTTAGCTTCTTTAGGCAAAAATGTGCCTAAATTTTAGGGAAAAAAAATTGTGGAGGATACTGGGTGAATTTTTTTCCTTTCCCGAACTGGAGTAAAGACTAAACAGGTGATTCTGGATGCATCAAGCATCTTGCTGCTCCAGTGTCACCCTTGTGCTACCAGCACTCATCAGTCCTGCCCTGGGAAGGGCAATCCCTCTGTGTGAAGCTGCCTATGTGTCTGCCTGGCAGAGCTGCTGTTCTGAGGGACCTAACTCACTTCCTGATCGTGAGTTTCAGCATGTGGCTGGGTTGAATCTATGAAATTTGCTTCTTGTTGGGTAAACAACTTGTGGTAACGTGCCAGGGACTGCTGACAGTGTCTGTGTTTGAGCAAGTGACCTCCTGGAGAAGGGCCCCTCAGCAGCTTTATGATTAACATTTTAATGGCATGGTATCAGGGAACATTTTTCCCAGGAACAAATACCAGGAAAAAAACACGTCTTAACTGCTTCTGTGGTTGGAATTGGCACTGCATGGTTGCTAGGTGTGCTGGAGGCTGTCCAGGGTTAGGTGAGGAAGAAGAGGTTTCCTTGGAGCTCTTTAAGGTCCTCTTCTATCACTGGAAAGGAAAAAAACTGCTTGCATGGTTATACCTCCTCTGTTTCTGCTTAACTGGATAAATGGCACTCTGGGCCATTTATTAGTCCAGGCTGTTGTGATTTATTGGATGATGTTCGGAGGGGTGCCTCTAGTTTATTGGAGTTGCATCCTCTCTTGGAGTTGGGATTAACCAGGGCAGTGCACAGCTTGGGCTGTGCTGGAGCTGTCAGAATAGTCCCTGAGCTGCCCTACCATGCCTGGGGGAAATTAGGCGCCATCCTTCGTATTTAATGGCCATTTGGGGAGCAGAGGTGTTCTCTAGGCATGGGTGGCATATGGAAATGCTGCAGAGACCATCCCTGGCCCCACCTTTCACCCTGTGTGTGTGCCAAGATGGGTAAGTGTGAAAATGGACGTGGTAGAGCTCGACCTCGGGGAGAGCAGTGGACCTCCTTAAACATTCCTGGTAAAAGCAGGAGTAGCTTTCTAAGGGCTCCTTCCCATCCTTAGGGCAGCAAAATTCAGTCTGGTTTATATTGCCAAGAAGCTTTGAAAAGCTTTGAATTGACTCTGTCCTTTGCTGATGTGACTCAGCATAACATAAATCAGTATAGCTTCATCAGCACAGTAACTCAGATAAGTACAAGGAAAGGACCTGGCCCACAGATAACATGGAAATAATATAGAAAGCTAGGGATGAATAATTTCAGAATATAGATGTAGTCATGGTAGTAGTAATAATAATAATAATATTTTCCCTAGTGGGAGAAAAATAGACCTTTCATGGTTGTTGTGCCTGGAGCTATTAAATATGGATGAGACAGATGAAATGCTGCTTCTCCTATTACACAGAAATGAATAAACAGTAATTCTCAATCACTATATGCATCTCAGGCTTAAAAAACCCACAAAGACAAGTTAAATATGAACACCTGCTAACATTTGTGTGTGCCACCCTGAGGCTTTTGTCAACAAAGAGAAAAGGTTTGCTTCTTTACAAAGACTCTGATGGCGACTCAGCCAAAGGCTATTTACCCTACTAAAGTTCAGAAGATAAGTTCAATGCCAAACATGGGGGTCCATTAAACAAGTTTACTATCTGACTCACTGGGTTGATGATTCTGCTTGTTTATTGCAGCTTTATCAGAGTGATGTAGAAAGCAAAAAACACTTCTGCAATTTTAAATTTTCATGGCAAGATGGGGGTGGGGGAAATGATGCCAGTCTTTCAGTGAATCTCTTTTCTGGGGAAGAACTGAGCTTTAGTCCTATCATAGATTATAAAAGTGTGGGGACAGCAGGCTGTGGTAAGGAGAAGGGCTAAAGCAAAAGGTGTAGGGAGTAGAGGCTGTGTGTGATCTGGCAGCATGGGAAGACAGTCTCCCAGTTCTGTAATGGGTGATGGCCTGGGGAGACCGGGGGTTAATCTGCCTTATGACCTTCCTTGCCCTAATTCCCACGTATTTCATATGTGTGGCAGCACTGCCTAATCCCATGAGTGTGTTGTAAGGATAAATGTATGAGAAGTTGTGAGAGTTTGGGCTATTCTAGCTGCAGGGGTGCAAAGACAGATTGATGTATGGCATTTAAAGCTTGGGATGTGAACTTTAGTTTGACTAGCTGTTCTGATCCCCCAAGGAAGACATGACTGTTATATGCAGTGGTAATAAAAGCCCCATCACTTAGAGCAAAGGTAAAGGAAGACAGGGGCTCTGTTTATTCCACAGAGATCAGTCCAAGAAGGTCACAGGGACTGTTTCCTCCATGTATTTTTGATGCAGCTTTCAAAACTGTGTTTTCCCTGGACTTCTTGTCCAGGTAATTCTCTGCTAATCCTCTGAAGTCAGAGGCTGTCTTTATTACTACACATCTGATGTACTACTAGGTAACTGGGTTGAAACTTAGGTGAAAATGAAGTTGTTGGAATTAGGTAGTATTTTACATGCAGTTTTCCTTATTTTTTTGCCATGACTTAACCCTAAGGAAGTTGCTGTCTGTCTCTGATTGCTTCATTGTCCATGCATTTTTCATTTATCCCTATGAGCTGCTGTTTGCTGCTGCTCTGCTGCATTGATTGACCACTGGGTCAGACCAAAAATGCAGCTCATGCAGTGCCTGCTCCCTGCAGACCATGTCTGGGGAGGAATGTACAGGTCAGCATTTAGCAATAATGTAATTATAATACTGTGGGTACTCCCCTAGCATTCTATGAGATGTGCACAGGCATTTTCTCACACTCAAATGGTGCCTTTAGTGGTCTGGGATGAATTTTATAACCAGTATTTATCTAGTTGTTTCCTGTACCCTTGTTAATGGCCGCTGTGTCCTATGGAAAGAAGCTGGATGATGTCTTTTGAAGTGTATCCTTGCAACCTACCCTCATGTGCTGTCACCTCATCCTTGCCTTAGAGGGACAGTGACCATCTTCCCTGCTTCACTCAGAGCTTTATTCTGCCCCCCTCAGTTTTGCTTTCCAGGCTGCAAAGTTGCAGCTCCTGTAATTCCTCATAATGTTGCTGTTTCATAATTTTGATCATCACTGTCACCCTTCCTGGTGCCATATCCTGAGGCGAGGAGAGGGATCTCAACAACACAAAGCCTTCAGGCTGTGGCAAACTTCTTTCTTAGTGACCCCTAACATTGGATATTAAATGGATTTATCGTTTATTCCGTGCTGTTTTCTGTCTTCTAACCACTTTGTTTTTGCAAGAAGTTTCTCCTATCCCTTGAAAGCTCATCTGCCCAGACATCCTGCATTGAGGCACCCCACTGAAATCTGAATAAACCACATCAACAGCATTTTCCCATCTGTGTAGTTGTTGACCCTTCCAGAGTATTCCAGTGCATTTATGAAGCCTGGATTTCCTTCCCTAAAGCCTCAATCTGTCAGATTGTTCAAAGTGTTCGGTAATTACATCTTTGGTGGGAGGGATATGCTTCTGTATAGTTTTTACTGACCTGCTGATGTCAGTTTTGCTGATCTGGAGAATTCTGTAAACTCCTGAATTTGTCCTTTGCATCCCTTTTCTAGAGTTATATTAGCTGCCTTCTAAATTTTGGGTACCTGTAAAGCTTTAAGAGGGAGATTCCAGCCCGTGTTCAGTTTCATGCCCACGTTCCCCTGGAATGGTTGGGTCAGTCCAGCGTATTAGCCCCTTTTACCAACTTTGAAAAGAAGGTTTCCAGTGTAAGAACTTCCCCAAACCTCCCTGCAATGATCACACATGACAAAAACCCTAATTTTTTTTGTGATAATCATGTGGGTCTATTCATGCTGCATCTGTAGTTGGTTTCTTCCTGATCCATCAGTTATCTGGCACACATCTGGCTTCTCATAAGTGCAGGATAAGTTTTTATTGAGTTCCCTGCCTGGTGCAACTGCTCTTTAGGTGCTTTTTCCTGCCTTTTGAAGTTCTTATATTTTAGCCACCATAACTTGAAATCCGTTTTTGCTTCCTCATTTGGACACACAATTTCTGAGTTTGAGGATGTTGTCTTACTTCTCACACTTTCTCTTGCCCAGCTGCTTAGCCTGCCAGATTTCTCTGTTTCAAGAATTTCTTTACCTGGGGTTTATATTTGGTCTGTGTTTCCAGCATCAGTATTTCCAAACAATGCTTATACTGCCTGCAAATTTTAGCTCTCCTGGTTCTGTCTCCCAGGACCTTCTCACTTCTTGTTTTAACAAATTAACTCATTTTTACAGGTATACCTTTAAAATGACACACAACACTGAGAATTTAACACGGGGTAAAAAGTAATACTTTCCTTCCTAAGAATTGGGGGTTTGTCTCATGTGTCCTACTATAGGCTGAGAGTTTCTTGCTGTGGAGAGTGAGGGGGAATCCAGTTCTTGCACACTCCTTTTTCTGATTGTTTCTAGCACCAATCTCTAGTCATAGTTTAAAAAACATTCAGTGTATTTGTGATTAAAACCAGTTACGTGACATGGGAAAGCAGTTGGTTACTTATGTATTTAAAATGTCTTTCACTGGAGAGTTATGGAAAGAAATTATTGAGCATTTCATTTAGAATGAACAAAGAAGTATGCTTTCTCATATAATTTGTACTTTATTGTGCTTAATTCTTCAGGAGACTGAAACTTAAAGTGTAAATGGGTTGGAGAAAAAGAATTACAGAGATTAGTACAGGACAGGTAG
Source organism: Poecile atricapillus (assembly GCF_030490865.1). NCBI lineage: Eukaryota > Metazoa > Chordata > Aves > Passeriformes > Paridae > Poecile > Poecile atricapillus. The sequence continues at coordinate 6,759,854 of NC_081288.1, forward strand.
CTGAGACATGATGGGCCAGTGCCACTGTCACCTGAACAGAGACCCCTTTTCTGAATCTCTGACTGCTGGAGGCTGGGGGATAAACAGGGTGGGAGGAAGTCTTGTGCTACATGAGCTTCATTTCTTATGCTCTTTGTTAAAATTAAATTCCTACCCCTGGAAGAAAACAAAACTTTTCCCCAAGGAGATGCCATGTTTTTTCTGCTATTCCAACTATTTCATGTACATCCTTTTGACTGATCATGTTTTAATGGATTCAAAGGTTGCTTCTTCGTGGTGAACCTCCCCATATGAGCATGGTGGGCAGAGATGTTGTCTCGTTTTGATTTATTCCTAAATTCCAGGGATCAACTTGTGCCTTTGCTGTCAGCATTGAGTGTCCAACCCATCTTCCCCTTCAAGCCCTTTCAATGACAATAAACAGAAACTCCCCAGGAAGCCAAATTTCTGAAATATTTTCTGATTTTTTTTCTTTAATCATCTCTTAACCTGTTTTGAATACTCTGCAGCCCATCTCTTCAGTAGGCTAGTGTATCAACCAGAGCACATTTGTACCCCACACAACCTGTGGCAGCTTTTGCCAGCTGGACCATGCACAGCTTGGCTCCTCAGCCTGCTGCCCGTGGCCTGTTGTTTGCAGTGCTTTTGGGAACTGGCTCTCAGAGAACCTTTACATTAGGAGAGATATTCCTGCAATCCTGCTTGTTCCTTGTCGCTCTGCCCATGTTCTCCTGCAATCCTTTTGGGTCCTTTAGACTTCTGGAGTGCAGGTCACCTGGGAGGAAAATATGCTGCTTCCTTTCTGTCCATGAAATTATGCAGCAGCTTCCAAAGAAACACAGAAATTATTGCTGTCAGGTTTGAAGAGTTGTCCTCTTCCTACCCTCATCAGCTCTTGGGCCATTTTACAGTGCCTCTTGTCCCTGCTGTCCAGGGTCTGGGCTGGGTTATCTGGACCCACATGAAGGATAGGAAGCACAGTGGTGGCATTGTCAATGTGTGTGTGTAGTCTGTCAACCTGAGATGGAAATTAGATCTGAGAAACTTCATTTTAAAAACAGTCAGGGCGCGTGGCAGTCATCTCCTAGGAAACTCCTCATTGTATTACGAGACTATAATGTGCTGTGATTACATTTCAGATAAAGGGAATCAGCGTTGCTGTCAGATTGTCTCTGCTGAAGTTTTCCAACACAGAAGGACATCCCTATGCAGCAGTTGGCTTTGGTTGGTGTTTGTGAGCTGGTTGGGGCACTGAGATGGTTCCCCCTGTGCTGTTGTTCCCTGGAGGATGGCAGGAGAAGGCTGAGGGATGAGTATGTGGCTCTGCATGTGTTTTACTGTGTGCTTGAGCTGTGGACAGTCCCAGTCTTTCATGACTCTGAAAGTGTGAAGAGTCAAGTGAAGCTCTCAGGAGCAGCAGCTTGCCCTGGGAGATCTGTAGGACTTCAGTCTCCTTCTTAACAGCAAATTTGGCAAATACATTAGGGTTGTTCTCTATGAAGAATGCGAGTTGCTATTAAAGCAGGAATCTGAAGACTTTATGAGCAGTGTGGCAGAGATATCAATGTCTGTCCCATTGCTGATGTCTTCATGGACCATCTCAACAACATGTTGCTTCCATGGACCAGACTGACCTCTTTGGGCAGGGAGGTCTGTCCTTTCAAAGGAAATGCAGGGAACACCTTTTCTCTGTTGTGATTCTCTGACATGCTCAGCTGCTCTCATGCAGCTCTGCCATGCTGAAAGGGCTCATTCCCTCATTCCCTGTCCTCTGACATCACATGGGCAAGGCAGCAGAATGCAGTGATGGCCCCCATCCTCAGGGGATGGTATTGCTACAGGGGTCACTGCCCTTCTCTGCTGTTAAAGCATGGGATGAGATCAGAGGATCACTGCTGCCAGGCTTTGTTGGCTCCCTGCTTCACCTGGACCCATGCTTAGGCTGGGCAGGTTTTGGATGGAAGCTGGTACAGCTTCTGGCTCTTCACATCTCCCTGGGGAGTTTCATTTTTGCCAGTCCCTGTATAACTCCATGACATCAAAAGATGTGCCTGCAGAGCAGTGTGGAGGATCGTGACAATGACTTTATGGGAGGAAAGGTGTGCTGGTGCTGAGTCTATTTGGCAAGTAACCTCAGTTAGTCTCAACACAGCACGATAAAAATGGAGCCATGGAGAAATTCCTCATCGGCAGAAGATGGAAGAAACCCCCTTTTTGCAGAGCTTTCATGACAATGACCGAGGGTGGCACATGTGGAAAGTGTGTGGCAATTCTTTTTGCAGAAGTAATTGTGAGTTGCAAAGGCCCTGGTAACTTTGTGTACAGTTAGACTGAAATAGTCTTTGCCACAGTGTTTATTTTCAAGCTTGCCAGTTGCTAGGCAAACCAGTTTGCTGAGTTTTGTTATGTACCTCAGCTCAGGCATGAAGCCGCATGTGGATACATGAGTGAAGAGGCTGGGGAGTAAAAAAGCAAAAGCTCTTCCCAGTGCTTTAGGAGGTGGCCATTGGGAGTAAAGCTGCAGATGGATCTCTGAACATTCTGCAGTGCCTTTTCCTACCAGAGCGAAGTTCTGAACTGTAAAACAATTCATTTGTATTCCACCATACTGAATTGTCTCTCTTTCTCTCTCTCTCCTTTTTTTTTTTTTTTATTTCCTTTAATTTTTATTTTTTTTTTATTTATAATCTGCAACTTGGAGTGGGCAAGGATACAAAATGCACATCATTTCTAGTCCAGATATTTAAAATGGATATGCAGGACTGGCTGAGACATCAGGATGAGAACAAGCCAATTAGAGTTTCACAGAGGCACAGAAGGGCTTTTAGACAATGGGAGTTGTTCAGCTGTGCTTGTGACAGCTCTGAACCCTGTGGCCTCCTCTTTTGCTGGCTGCTCATCACATTCATGGAGAAGCTTCCTGACTGGGGCTCTACACTGGATCTGAAGGATTAAAGTGGAAAAGGCAGATGCTAGGAGATGTGCACTTGTTTCATGGTGTGGTTAACTAATCTAAATTTGCCCTTAGAATAGGCAGGAGCCATGCTGTGATCATCTGCACTAATGTCTGGGCATCTCAAGTGATCTCTGTGACCAAAGGCATGCAGCAAATGGAGCAGGGGGTTTTTGGCTGACAGGGCTTAGGATCTTACAGACATACAGTGTGCTGTCATTAATTTTGGGTAGGACATAAGCATCTGCTGGAGATGCTTTTCAAAGTACAACAGGAATATGCACTTTTAGATGATGGAAAACTTCCAGCTTTTAAGTAACGAAAATTAAATAAGAATCACGGAGTTGTTAAAGTTGGAAAAGACCTCCAAGACCACTGAGTCCAGCTGTTAATTCTGCTATCTTCACCAGCAAACCATGCCCCCAGGTGCCACATCAATCCATGGAGTTCCTGTTCCTCAAGTCCCTCACCTGTGGAATGGGCAGTGCAGTTCATGAAAGTCAGGGTTGGTGTTTGAAAATCACAGCTCAGGTTATCCAGTCCTTTGCCTCTGATCACTGGGGAGGCTACTAGAACTGACTCTGTGGCTTTATTTTGTAGAGATAGAAATGCCACTTGAATGAATGAGATGCTGGGCAGACTTTTGTATCTTGGATTTGTGAAGTTCCAGACACCTTTAGGTGAAACTCTTGGCTAAATGGGAGTTTCCCATAGATTAGTCACAGTTGCAAAATTATTTGATCTTCAGGGGGTGGATAGTTCCACCTTCACTACAGACCTCTGTAGAAGGAAGGTGGGAATTGTTGGAAGCAAAACTGCAGTGTCTGCCTGGCTTTGCTTTGCTACAATATCATCTACTTGTTCCATAACTGATTCAGCCTCTTGGAGAACTGCACAGTGGGCCAGATCTTTTCTTGGGTTTCCGTGTGGAGAAAGAAGAAGAAGAAGAACCAGGCTTTTTAAATTGGTGTAATCTACTTTATATGGCCAGATAAGATCTGCAGGAATAATAGACCCTGCATATGTCAGTGTTAGAATAGGGAAATGCTTTGAAGAAAAAAATTATGGAGATCACTTATGCCTCTAGAAAGGTTTGAGGTCATTACTAGAAGAAAAAAAGGTTATTTTCTTGTGAGAATGCTTCCATCAGATAAATCCTGGGAGATGATGAGCTCCTTTTGACTCATAAGATGAAAGTGGAAAAAACGGTACTTAAAATATTCACTTTGGAAAGAAAGTGATCCTCAGTGGGGAAAAAAACCTGCTTAACAGCTCATTTGTGAAGTGTATAATGGAAGGAAGGTCTCAGCACAGAGAAGTGTATGTTTTTCTTGATAGCTTTACTGTGACTGCCACAGAGGATGTAATGTAAATGTAATAGGCCTTTAAAGACAATACTTCCCTTTCTAATAGGGGTCAGGATTAATCAGAAAGGAGCAAACAGTTCAGGAAAGAAGATGACTGTAATAACAAACATGACTGGGGATCTGAGCTGGGCCAGTTTCCCTTTTTAGCATCCATGCATCACTGTCTCAGAACAGACTGCATAGCATCCTATTAAATTAGCATACACCAGGCAGCTCAAACAAATTAGTTCGTCTCAGAAAGGGAAGAGGTTCTTCAGAAACTTTCCTTTTTGGCTTAATTTCTGTGCTTTGTGTAGCTCATTCATCTTTGAACCCAAGTTTTATTTCACTGAAGCCTGCATGCGTCGTTCTACTCTGCACCTGATGGCTTTTCTTGCCTGGAAGTTTCCCTGATTGTGTGTTTTGGTGTCTTCACCCTGCTGGTGTGTGAGCTGGAGTGACAAGAGGTGCTGGTGGTGTGTGCTATGCCCTGCTGTCACCTTGGAATTCATCCCAGAGTAAAGAATTAATTCCAGCTACAGAATGGTTCACATCATTTCCAGGGATGTTTTCCTTGAGTGAAAATGATTGTTACCCTCTAAAGGGGTTTTTGCCTTCTAGTGAAGGGGGTCTGGAGTTGTGAAGGAAACCACCTTGATTATACAGTCATAAATTCATGCTTTATGATGTGCAACTTTAAATCGGTGTTTTCTGGCTTCATAGAAGTCTCTTTCCTCTAAGTAGCTTTCCTATAAGTAGCTGACAAGGATTTCCAATCTTAATCCTAGTTCTTTTAGTGGGTGGGCTCTTTTTAGTTTTTCCCTGAGATTATTAAATAGTGAGGAGCTAAACTAGAAGAAATTATAAGCCTCAAATGGGCATTAAAATCCTTACAGCTAACTCTGGTGACAAAAGCTGTCAAAACACTAAGCTGTTGTAACTGTAGATAATATTACCCCCAAAAAATAGAAGTTAAATCAACACAAATAGGAAAATTCTTGGTGGCTACAAAGATCAAAGCTTTGTGCTGCTCATCCTGTTGCAGACTGAAATGGTAGGTGGAAACCAAACTGGTTCATAAGGTGGTGGATGAAGAAGCTCTACCAGGGGTGTGATACTGTTGGGTGGCTCTGTTTAGGTCATGGCTACAAGCCCCAGCAGAGATCTGGGTACTGGTGGGGTTACTTCTTCCCAAATATTTTGTTAAAGGGGAAGCAGCAGAATGACTGGAAAGAAAAGTCTGCAGTTGGGATGTGCTGCCCATCCCTGGGCACGGTGACTCCCAAGGTCCTTCCACGCTGTGGCTGCTCGCTGCAAGCCCACAGTGGTTCTAAGATACTTCCTAACTTGGACAAAATGCAGAGGGAATGGGCATGGGGCAATGGCTCAGGGCACAGAGCAAGGTGTCAGTGCTCCAGAAAGGAGCTTCTTGCTGCAGGAATGACCAGCAAAGAGGTGGGCCCTCCTTGCCATTGTTGAAGTGTCCATCAGGGCATAGCAGCAGCATTTTGGCACAGTGGGAGGTGCTGTTCATCATCTGTAATGGGTTAATAGCAGCCCCAGCCTGCGGCATCAGGCACCTCCATGGGATCATCACTGCGGGCAGGGATCAGGATCAGCCCTGGAGAGGGGAACCAGGGTCAGACACAGCCCAGGGCAGGGCCATGTCTGGTGTTAGAGCAGGCACTCGTGGGGCCCCAAGGTAGGAAACAGCATTTTCAGTTGTGGCTGGGAGGCTTAGTGGAAATTAAATGAGTACGGAGGCTAAAAATACCAGTGTTAATACAGTGATCCCTCCCAGTTGTTGTGCTCTTGCCCAGGCAGAGGAAGCATTGCCATAGAAGGGGCTGCAGGGTTGGAACTGTGTGTTTGATGAATGAAAATAGCTAGAAAAAGTATTTGTGCTCTAAAGCATAGATGGCTGCAACCAGATTAGTCAGCTTTTGCCATGAATTTATATTCAGTTCTTGAGAATTTGGTTCCTGTACAATGTGTAGGACAGTGCCAGAGTCCTTCTTTCCTCTTGACTGGCTAAAAACTCTCTCCACACTTCGGTGTTAACTTTGCATTCGGACATAACCAATCTATTGAAAGTTAAATTGTAAATACATTTTCATGCAGCTGTCAGAACACTGATGGATGTGACTTTGGAATGAAAATTTTTATTTCCAGCTTTAGTTGGGTTTGTGTGGGGACGCACCTGGATGATGTGTGAGGAGAGTGAAGAAGTGTTTACAAAAACATCTGAGTAGAAAATTAAAAAAAAAACAAACTGAAAGAGAGAACATGAGTCTTGCAGAAAAATGGCTTTGTGGAAAAGCAGGACCAGAATCTTCCTGGTGTGTTAAACAGAGCCTGAGCTCATCCCACAGTTAACTCCTTGAGGCCCACGGAAGAAGCTGTGAGAATGCTAACGAAGACATTTTCCCTCTGTTTGTGGTGCAGTTCAAGGTCATCTTTGGAGAGTCAAGAAGCAGAATTTGAGTGTGGTTGCCAAAGCCACACTACAGAAATGAGCTTTAGTTTGGTTGGTTTCCCTTTGATTCAGTCAGACTCCTGTCTCAGGGTGGATGGACATGGTATATTTTTCAGATGTTGAGTGTTCACTTTTTTTTCCCTCCCTGGTTTGGCCAGGGCAAAGTACACATGGGAAGCCAATTGTATCATAATTAAGAACATTAGCTATATGCAGCCTGAAAACATGATATCTGTTTCCTGGCTATGTCTGTTGACTTAGTGTGACAGAGCACCTGCTAATGCAGTGGAAAACTGCTCAACATGGAGATTGAATGGAAAAAATGAAGTTTTATCCCTCCATCAGCTTTGTCTTCATTTTGTCAGTATTTTTGTCACAGCAATTTTTTTGTTGAATGAGAACAGATTTGCTGTCGCAGTATATGCTGTTCATTGTATTTCAGAAATTAAGTGTTCATATTAAATTATAGTTCCAACAGAAGAAGGAAAAACTTGCTTGTTCTTTATTTTGCTTTGATCTGCAGGATAGCCTAGCCTTGCAGCCACTACTTTCTCATAGAAAATCCAGTCTGTTTGGGTATGAATAATGTTCATATTCCAATGTTAATCTTGAAAGTCTGATCTTTAAATATATATGAAAGAAAAATAATGCATGAGAAATAATTTAAATTAATCAAAGCTCTCAAAGATTGGCATCTCATTGGATACTGCATAGTCCATGTGTTTGCAAAGGGGTGAGGAGCCAGAACATCTCAAACAATCTCTAGAATTTACCATTATCTCAATGTCACTCATCAAGTCCTTTAACCTCTTTTTTTTTTTTTCTTTTCTTACGTTGTTCCTAATTCATATGGAAATTATCTAAATCATAAAATTATTCTATGCCTTAATTAGAAGTTTGAAAGGAGCTGTTCCTCCAGGGTAAATGATAACATGGTCAAAACTTTCAAAAATAGGCTGTTGCCGCACATGGATTTTGGCAGCTAGAAGTGGTTTCATTTTGCAGATGTTTCTTGCTTACCCATTTCCACCACTGTCCTAATTCCTCAAAGCCATGACACTTTTTCACTTGTTTGCTATTGTCTGCAGGCGGGACAGGGAAAATTCCTGAAGGATTTTGAAGTTCCTCTTCAGACAGGCAAAGACTTTGTCCCTGGGCATGTTGGAAAGGTTGCAATTAATGCTTTCCCAGCTGAAGGGAATGGTGCATCCCAGCCATTGCAGACACATTTATAATCATAATTTTTAAGTATTTAACCTCTTTTCCAGATTTAAAAAAAAAAAAATCTATATCACAGTGTGATATTTGGTTTTTTTCCCTTTTTATCATACAACACTGCTTGGTAATGTTTATTGGAAGCCATGGTCTTTTCATAAAAGTCCTGTCATGCTGACGGTGTAAAATGCAGTATTTTCCTACCCCAAACTTCTTTCTAAATCTTTGTGCACAATTACATTTTAAACCTCAATAAAGAATTGTAATTAATTTGTAGAGATAAATTGCTTCATTCATTAATACAATGATTTTAAAGGCAGCATTAATTCCTTTTGGGGAGAAAAAAGTGTCTAGCAAGCCTGCTGAGCTAGTAGTTCTGGGGAACTTTTTAAGGAGGTGGGGACTTGCTGCAGGATATATTGCTGTTAGCAAGAGAATGAGCAGCCTAGTCTTTCTAACTTTCTCTCTGACAGAGAGAAAGTTTACCTGTTCATGCCTGAGTCAAGAGGGGTTTAGTGGAGGCTGGACTGTGTCATTAAGGGTGGATGAATTCAGCTGCATGTTTGAAATTATGAAAATTTCTTTCCCATCTATTCAATATTATTTTTGACTCTTCCCTGACTCCAGCAGACTCCAGGAGTATCTTTGCTGCCTCTCCCTTGCTGGTGCTCCCTCAAACCCTTTCTTCTTGCCCTATATTGCTGAGTCTCTGTTTAGCACTCTGATCCCTCTCTGCATCTGTTCCTTTCCTTCTCTTTCCTTCCAGCACTTCCCTTCTCTTTCTTTTGTGCCTTGACTTGTTGCTTTGCCCCCCTCTTTTGCTCTGTGACCACAGGAGCATATATAGTGCACAGGATAGTGCCTCACTTCTGCCTCCTCACATCTCCCTCCTGCCTTCCCAGAAGATCCATCTCAGCCCTCCCCCTCCCATTGCTCAGGAACTCTTCCCAGCATTAGCAATTTCATGCCATGGCCTCATATAAAAATCAATGTAAAAAAGCACCCTGTCTGTGCCTGGGGTTGACATGAGACCAAACACTTTAGCTGAGCTTTAGGTTATTTCATGCTATAATGAGAGAGGTTGTTAAGGAGATAGGGAATTGAGTTCCATGAGTATTGCAGAGCTCCACAAAAAAAATTCCATTAAATTCACAGAGGCTCTTTCTAACTAGGGAAACCATATCTGTCCTGAGAAGTGGAGGAAGAAATCCAGCAAAATGATGGATGCTGGAAAAGCCTGCTGAAAAAGAGGTTCTTCCTAAAGTTAACTATATTGTATAGAGGGGAAATAAAAGTATTTCCACTATTCTGTTGTCTGAGATCAGCAATGAAATGCAGATTGGGATGGGAGCTCCTTGTATTTTTATAATATCATAAAGACTGGGAGAGCTGTGTGATCAGTAAACAACTGGTGTGAATATTGCAGCTTCTAACACCATTAAACTGAAGGCAAGGAGCCTGTTCAAGGCACAGCTGGAGTGAAGTGCTGTGCTGAAATCTTAAGCAGATGGGACTTAAGGGCTTCATGAAGTACAGCTGGGAGCAGCCCTGTGAGTTTCTGAGTGCTCTGGTCTGCAACCAAAGCTGGTAAGCACCGAGAGTTCTTAGAGCTTTCCAGCAAAAGGGTTTTACTGCACTTTTGGTCTGGCTGTCCCAAGGATGAGGGTGAGGATGAAAACCTTATTTGGTAAATTGAATGGCTAGGGCTGTCTACAACAGGAAAGCAGAGAACACAATTAAAAACACTCTGGGTGGCTTATTTGTGCAAACCATTTGGATCAGTTGTGTGGACCCTAAATTGGAGTCTGTGATGCTCTGACATACTGTGGTGGATTATACACAAAGCAGAAAAGAGGGAATCATTCTGCTACTCCAAGTGGCGTAAATGTAGCCATAGTCTGTCTTTTTTAGTAAAAATGAGGCAAAACATTTCTTGGTTCAAAGGATCACTGCCCCGTGTGGACAAGCTGTCAAACATCTGCTGCATAGCAGCATGAAAAAGTATTTTTTCATCAGCTTCCTATCACTGTTTCCTTATCTGCTGGCTACAAAAGCATTTCTGCTAAACAGCTACTTTGTTTCCAGAGCAGCAGCCTCTTCCTTTTCCTTATACCACTTGATTCATGTGGCTGTTTAGCAGCTCAGGAGCTGTTGGTGAGGTCACAGCAGCCTGGTTGTGTCATCCAAGTGCATGACTTAAAAAGGAGGAGCCTGTCCAGGAAAGGAAATTCTTTTGTTTATCCACAAAACATCTAGATAAGCAGCAGTTGTGGGGAATGAAAGCCAGAGAAAGTTGGTGGTAGCCAGATGAGGCTGTGACCAAACATTAACATTTTAAGAGCAGGCTGGAGCGTGGTTGGTTGCTCAGCACCCTCCTGAGCATTTATCAGAGCTATGTAGGAGAGCAGAATAATCTGCTGATGAGGGGAAATAATAAAGGAAAGACTCTTTTTGTTTCTTATAAATAAAACACAAACCTTCAGCTGGTGGATCATAGAATTCAAGAATAGCTTGGGTTGGTAGGAACTTTAAGGATCATCTAGTTCCAACCCCTTGCCATGGGCAGGGGATTCCTTCTACTAGAAGGTATCATGATCAACATGATCCTTCAGTTGTTACTGGGTTAGACAAATCCTTGGATCTGATCTCTCTTGGACAAAGTGGGTGCTTCAGGAGGAAGTTTTGGTGAATAGGAACAATGATTTGCTATTCCTCATCAGGTCAATGCTCTCTCTTGTCCAGTACATTGCTGCTAAACCAGTAACAAGTTCCAGAATATAAGGATGTTCCTAATGTACCACTGCAAAATCTGTCCAGAATAGCAGAGTTGGAATGATGCTCAAATGCTAAAAAAAATCTGGGAACCAAAAAAATGTGTGTATAGCACTGACTGTAACGGCCTCTTCTCAGTCAGGTCCAGAGGTTTGGAAGGAAGCACTGACAGTGCAAGAAATAATGCAGTGTTGTGAAATAACCTAATGGGCGAGAGGCACTGCCCATTCTTGGCAATTAGTGGCTGGCTGCTGTGATGATGTTTTTTTATTTGTGTAACACTCTCTGGGGTAACCGTAGGGAGGCTGCTACTTAGGCCAATGTTCAGGCTTGTGATTTAATCTAATTCTTTGGCTTTAGTGGTTACACACATCAGTTTGTGTTGAGGAATAACTCTGTATATATAGAGAAATTCTGATGCAGTCAGAATCAGGGTTGATCCAGTGGTGGGAAGCTCTGGGCAGCCCAGGGAGGACCAGAGTGGGGGCCCTGACCTCTTGTGGTGACTGAGGAACCAGGAGCACTCCTGGCACTGGTGTGTCACTTAGTCCTAGGGACTTTGTGCTTCTATGTGAATTAAACCTCCAAAAATCTCAGAAAGGGGAAAAGTACATCATCCACCAAGTCAGCAGCTGGACTATGGTCCATGCAGAAATGGTACTTTCTCATTTTCAAGCTTTGCTCATATCACTGCTGGACTATGGTTCTTTATTAAAGTTGTTGTGTTTGGTAAGCCTTTAATGTTTCCATGAGTGTGAATGTCTCCATATGTTTTTAAAGACATAGAAAGATGTTTGTAATGTCATTTCTGTGTTTAACAAGAGCAGCATCCAAAGGACACCAGAAGAACTATATTCAGTGGTTGTGTTTCAGTTAACAGGTTTCAATGAAAAAGCACCACTTTAAACCAGAGTTTTTCTTCCCTTCTTTCAGGGGTGCATTCTCTGAAGTTGTTTTGGCTGAAGAGAGAGCGAGTGGAAAACTCTTCGCAGTCAAATGCATTCCCAAGAAGGCACTGAAGGGAAAGGAAAGCAGCATAGAGAATGAAATTGCAGTGCTGAGAAAGTGAGTACCAGACCTTCATTTCTGCATCTTTGCTTCAGTTAAACTCTTGCATTTGAGGAACAGTGATTGACAAATGTGACTGAAAAGTTGTTCAGCCCATCACAGACAGACAAGATCATGCAAATTTAAATGGAGTTGAAAATGTTTTCAGAAATGCTCTTCTTTTCTTTCTTATTAATTCCACCAGATAGCTGCAAAGCAGGAAAAAAGAGGATTTAGGCTAATGTAAGTCTATGATGCCATAAAATATCCACTAAGAATATCAGCAGTTGTGTCACAGGCTTTGAGGAGAGGAGGAGCAGGGTTATAATTTTTAAATGTTTAAAACAGTCTGTTTACTAATTGCTCTAAAATGTTGACATGCTATGGATTGTCATAAGAGACAGTGGTTAATCTGTACCATGCAGATGAGTGGTACCTCTGTACTTCTGGAAGGGGGATGTGTTTTTTCCTTACTTTGGCTGGAATACATGGATAAGAGAAAGGAATTTCACAATTGCTATGAATTCATTGTAGTTATTAGAGGCTTGATCCTTACCTCTTCCTCATCTTATGTCCTGAAGGTGGGATTCATCTCACCTGACTTGAGATATTTGAATCTGAATTTATCACCCTTGACTGTCCTCCTGGGAAATAGAAAGACTTGTTCATGATTTAGGATTGGTTCATGAAGTGTGTTTTAAACTTCTGAAAGTACCTTCTCACTGAGTTAAAGGTAGCACAGCTATACAGAACTACTCTGCATTGGACTCTTGGGACACTCTTATTCCTGCTGCACTTCTGTCCAGACTGGGACTTACCCCAGTGCTTGGTCATGCCAGAGCTGATGGCTGATCATCAGGGCACCACATGACCAAACTGATCCCAAAAACTAACTGGATGGAGAGCTCAGGCAGCTGAAATCAAAGGAGCTGGTTCAAGGGCAAATCCAGACATCTCAGTAGGCAGAGAGGGTCTTTTTCAGTGGAGAGACATAAATGGAGCTCCAAACAGCTACAACTATTTGTAGCAGTGCCTTCCTATTGCTGAGCCTGCCTTGGGTCAGTACAATGTAAACCCAGTGACAAATGTAGCATGTTGTCTTGCTGTGTGGTGTTAATGAGAACCTGTCATAAAACTCAACCATTGCCATCTCTGTAACCAGGCAATAATGGCCAATAACCACAGCTTGAAAGTCTTTGTGTTGATGTGTTCGTCCCCTGGTACTCATGTGGGTTGTAATACTGGCAATATCCACGTGCAGTAAGAACTTGCATCAGCCTTGATCCTGAGCTGGTAGAGCAGAGAAATAATTTAAGTTATTTCTTGTTTCTGCATTGTGAAACATTTCTGTTCCCTGCAAACAATTTCTTGAGAAACGAGGAGGCAGCACCTGGGCTGTGCTATTCCAGCTGCATGGGCAGGAGAGTGAGTGGGCAGAAAATTCCTTAATTCATGCAATTAGATCTACCCAATCTTTTGTCCTATGCACATTAGGACCTTAAATGAGAATTCCCCTTTTTTATCTCCTGGTGTCTTCTACTTAGCCGTTGCTAATACAAACTTTGCCTGTCATTGTCTTTATTCTGAAAATAAACACCCTTGCTTGCAGATGCACTATTGAATTTGTATGTGCCACCAAGGAAACAATTAGAAAATAACAAACTAAATTCTGCCTACAGTTGAGGAGAAGGGATATCAACCTGTTTCTCTGTTCAATGAATTCTCTGCTTCAAAAGCTGTCAGTAAAAATAGATTTGAGAGTGGTTGAATGGATCCTGAGCAGCTGTTGCTAAGCTCCATCTAAGTGCCCTTGTTTTTGTTTCTTGTAGCTTAACACTGAGTGGGAATGGCTAATTCTTGTGTTGTCTAATGAATGGGTGGGACCCCAGTGCCCTGGGCTTCCTTACAGAGCTGTGAGGTGCCACATGTGCTTAAATGCACCATGCACTGAACCACCTCATCTGGAGGATGTGCACAGAGGATGCCTGGAAGGAGCAGTTGGTCCCTGTTCCCCAAGGGGAAGGTGTGGAGACACAGAAAATGGATGCAAAGCAAACAGAAATATGCATGTGTGTTGATCCTAGTCTCCCTGTCTGGTTTTGCATTATGTCTTTTGAGGGTGCTTAAACTCTGATGGGATAAAAGTCCCAAAGACACCCTGCCTGGCTAAAATACAGGCAAACTCCTTGATCCTTCAGAGAAGGATCTCTTGTCTTACACTGGATTTTCTCCTCCTATCTTCAATCATTAGAGTTTTGTTTTCCTCCTGACAAGCTCTGTGCTTTCTGGCAGACCTCTGCCAAGTGTTATGAAATGCAACAACTCTTCTTGAGTTCCCCCAGTTGTATATTAAATTGAGGTCTGGTAGGTTCCTGAATATAATCCCTGCAGTGTCTGCCAGCTCTCAGGTGAGCTGCTCATGCCCCTGTGTGTGGTGAGCACATTTTAGGAACAGTCAGAGATTGTGCTGGCATGTCCAGAATCAATGTCCACAGTTCCCATATACTTTGTACCCTCAGGCATCTCTGGTGAAGGTTCATCCCCCTGCCAGTCCTGCCAAATCATTCAGATCTGGCAGAATCAATATGGGAGAGAGTTTGAATGATGCTGTGTGTTGAATTAATGTTTTGAGGAGCATTTTTTGCAGTCAGGATTAAAAGCTGGAGGATGGAGTACTGGTGATGAAAACATTAATCCAGTGACCAAAAGCTTTGGGTCCCCCCTCACCTCTGCTACTTTCCTTCTGTCACAGGAGTTATTGTCTGTCTCAATATTTATTGGCTGTGAAACAGTCTTTATTGAAAAGACTTTCAAATAAACAGTTTTACCTGCAGTTGCTTTCCTGTCCTCTCTTGTGGTGGCAGACCCAGGAGAGTGGGCGTGAGAGGGGAGGATTCTGGGCCGGGCTTAGTGTGAAACCAAAACTTCTGTCAGTCTTTCTGTGTGTCTGGACTAAAAAGCTGTTGGGAGTATTAATCCAATATTCTGAGCAGCATAAGGTCAGTGACTCCCATGTGAAGTACATGGAAGGTAGGAGATTTTATCTCTCTGTCTGTGGGCTTGGACGCTCTTGCTGCCAAAACAAAATGACACATTTTAGGAGCGATGTTCTGCGAACAGAGGAGCCGAGCTGCCAGCCAACTGATCTGCATGTTTGTGTGAGTGCCAGAGTGAATCATGCATACTCCATAATTCTATTTTTCCAGCCATGGCCAACAAATCTGTTCTTAAAAAAGAAAAAAGGCGGAAGAGCCGTTAAGTCAATATTTACGCCTAGCAACCTTAACAGGGTTCTTCCAATATGGACTCCTGTGTCCCGTGGAAATCCATGGCAACATTCCCCGAAGACTCGGATGGGTGGGGACGGAGTGGGAAGGAGCTCGCTGTCGAGTGATGTGCTGGGAGAGACTGAGTCTGCAGTTAATCCAGGAGCCTGGGCCTGACAAAGCATTTAAGCAAGTGCCTAATTTCAGACAGTAATTAGTTCGGTGAAATTGGTGGGGAGGCTGAGCTCCCCTTGCTTGGATGTTTCAGAGAAGGGTGAGGGTCTCAGTGGGCACCTGTGTTTGGTACCACATCAAGAGGGGAGTTTTCTTAATATCTTCAATTAAGACATTAAGACATGTGGAAAACATGCTTAGAATGGCTTAGAATCTGTTTGAGGAAGAAAATGGGATCTCTAGAACTGGACTGTCAAAGCTCCAATAACTGTCTGTGGGGAACGACAGCACACAGTCACCTTTGTATGACACAGCCTTTTTCTGAACTAATGTGTGGGGTCTTTCATAACCTGCTCTGAAAGAAACTGTGTTCTGGGTTTGAGCAGAAAGAGAAATGCAGTCCTTTCCATTGTTTGCTGTAGAATAGAGGAAATTTCTTCCACTTATGGTAATTGTGCAGGTGTGAACACGCTGAAAGAGGAATCGTCTCCTAGACGGGTCCTTGAAGGCAGTGCATAGTGTGGAGAGCTGGGCTGCAGAGAAGCAGCAGTCTGAGGTTCTAGTTAAAGAGGGGGAAAAAAAACCCCAAACTTTTAAGTCAAATAAAGAAAAACATGCCTGATTTGCTTATGAGGATGGTGTTGTTTCTTTTTCATTTGGTTACACCACTCCTTATCACAAGAAATTCTCTGCTGCCTGTGTAATACCTGCCCAAATGTACAGACTCAGTGCTGAGTCAGGGCAAAGCAAGGGGAGGAACCAGAAACTGTGTGTAGCCCTGCACCCAGGTTTATTGATTGCTTAATGGCAGTAATGTACACATGTGTCTTGTTAAGCAATACTGTCCAGCTAGCAAATCATACTCAGCTTTAGCTATTTTCTGCTGAACAGGGATTTTAAAAAATAATTTCTAACCTATTTAGTTATCTCTTACCTTCTCCCTCACCTCTTTACTATCCTATATCCCCTGGAAGAGGTGTCCTTAAATTCCTTGCTACAAATCAAATCCATGCCTTACTGAGGTCTGAGGCTATTTTTTCCTGTTAAACAGAATGAACTCTTCCCAGCAGGTCAGCTAAACTTCTGCCAGTGCTTTCCATCCCTGTTTCCTCAGGAGACAGGATGTTCAGGCAGTGATTCATGCCCAGGCTCTGCCTCACTCCTTATATGCCTGCACCTACAACCAGGAGCTGCTGCTGGGATAAAGAGTAGGGAGAGAGGAGGGGAAGTGTCCTCCTGCAAAGCTTGGGAGGTCAGGGCTATACCCAAAGTAAAACTAAACAAAAAACACCAATGAAAAGTTTTCCTAATGTGGGTGGAAGTGTGGGAGCTTCTGCTCTCCTATAAATCAGATGATGGTCAAAGGAGCCCCTTGCTCCATGCCAGGAGGCAATGCTGTTCCTCATGTTAGAGATAACAAATGTGGCAGAATCACCCCTTCTCAAGATTTACATGAAGGTTTCAGGGGTAATTAAAAAACTGTACCTCTTTGCTCCTTTTCAGCAGCCCTTTGACCAACTCCCTGTAAAACCTCTCTGTCCCAGATTCTTATCTTTGTAATGCCCATCCCTCCAGAGCTGACCTGATAGCCTCCAGGAAGACGAATCCAAATTTAGTTTTGAACCCATTAGTTGCCTCTTATTAAATTCTTCTGTGCAATTTAACTCAGGATCAAAGGCTACATTAATTCTGAATAAAATTTGCCATGCAGAGGTTTAATGTACCTTAACATAAATCCAGGTATTTAATTAATTCAGATGAATATTCCTGAATGACTTTGTGGGACAGACCCATCTATTCAAGCCACGATTGTTTTTGGGTCAAAAAATACAGCCCTTGCAGGCCTGGGTGGTCCCATACTCCAGTTTCCCAGTCTGGAGGCTCTGCTGGTGCCCACTGATGGTCTCCTATGGTAACTATTTTTCCATCCAAGGTTACACAGCAGAGTACAGGGCCAGCTGAACTAAAGAGGAGACATTCAGATCTTGTGTTGATAAGTGCTAACATAAAAGTGACAGTAATTAGATTGTGTAGTTGATGTACAAAAAAAGCTGTGGGATTGACCTTTTTGGGGTTAATGACTAATTACCTCTTTGCACCCCAGCAGCAAGAGCTCTTTTTTTGCTGTCAAGAAATGGATAGATGGGTAGGAAATGAAACAACAACAACAACAAAAAAGCACTTGACATCTCTGTCTGTCAGGTATCATAATTTCTCTGGTGCTTACTCTATAGTCAAAACAGGCTTGCTGCTTTTTTATTTTTTCCCTGTTTTTTCTCTTCTGTGAATAATGGTGAGAAGATCGGCTGCCTCAGCAAGAATTGAAGAGACAGCTGGTTGTTATATTAAGTAATCACTCTCTGAGAAAGCTTTTATGTAGATTTACTTGTTAAAACCTGGCTTGCTCATGCCCCTGCAGTTGTGCTGGGGTGACAGAAGGCTGACTCTGCTCTCCCTGTGTTGCCATGCTCCAAACCCTGCCAACTGCACATCCAGGACATCCAAAAACCTGCTCCTCAGTGGGGCCCTGCATCCCCAAAGCTGGCTCAGGGTGCTCAGACTCGCAGCCACCAGCTAGGGTGGGATACCCAGTGGTAGCACTAATGATGTTGATGTCAGTGGTGTCAGGGTAGGGCCCTTCCAAGAATATATTTGTTGGCATGATGCATGGATTTGCTTCATCGTTGCCCCCGTACATCTTTTGGGCTGATCTGGATGCCTGGAGGGACCCTGGTGCCTGCTTGTGGAGCCTCCCTTACAGCTGTGCTCTTCTGCAGGAATCCCTGCTAGGGAGGCAGGCAGGCATGGAAAGGAGCCAGGAGCTACAAAACTCAGGGTAGGGGGGCAGTTGGGCATGCCTGGAGGCTGACATCAGCCTGAGCCATGAGATCATCTCCTGGATCAAGGCGATGCAGACTGGATGAATTGCCCTTCTCGGGTTTCAGGCGAAAGGGAATCTGTCCCTCTATATGTGGATATGGCACAGGGCGGCTCTGCCTTGGCACTTGCAGTTGGCTCAGTGTTAAGCAAATAGTTCTGTTGCAAAGAATTCATCCCAGTGAAAAAATGTGAAACCTGAAACAAAGCTGATACCATTCTTCATCACTAAGATGCTGGAAACTTTGCAGGGGAAGAATTGCAGCCAGGACTGCCTGGATTGCATTTCATGCTAGTTTAGATGTAAACAAATGTAGGGAAACAGATGAAGACCATCTTAAAAAATCCTTAAAATACATTAAATGGCAGAGAACAATCCCCTGTGAAGTGGTAATCACAGAATCCTTTTTATCTTCTCTCATCTTAGACAGTTCCATTCACGTGCAGTGTGCTGGGTCAGGCTTCAGGGATGGTGTGTGGCATTTCTGTGTCTCAGCCTGACTTCACACCCTGCACACCAAGACAGCCGTGTTCCTCCAAGGAGGTTATAGCATGATAAGTAATTTCACTGTAATTGCTGGATGGTGACACAGCTGTCCTCTCTTCTGGGTGGTGGTGGTGGTTTACCAGATCTCCCTGGCATAACTGTTGCTGTCCAAGGTCACCCCATACCTTGACTCATCTCAAAAAATGGCATATCCATGTTAGAAGGAGGACATGGAAGCACATTGTCACTCAGTGCTCCAACTTTTAAAATACTTCAAGGAAGTGACATCTGATTTCTCAAAGAGTTCTAAAAAGGGTCCAAATTAGCAGAATGAGTTTTAGTTTAGAATGTCACCCTTAGGTGGTGTCTGCTCCTGTGTGGCACAGAAGCACAAATATGCTGATTTGGAAGGGAACCACGAGGATCATTGAGTCCAATTCCTGTTTCTGTACAAGGCACCCCGAGAGTCACACCCTGTGCTTGAGAGCATTGTCTAAATGCTTCCTGAACTTTGGCAGGATTGGTGCTGTGACCACTTCCCTGGGAAGCCTGTCTTTTGCACAGATGGAATAACAGGGTCTTTTCAGAGGTCCTAGCTGAAGAATGAGAAGATGTGGCCTATTTTCCAGTATGTAATTCTCAGGAAGATGGTTATGATTGTGTTTCAGTGGTACAAATATCTGATTACATTGCCTTTGTCTGTTACCTAAAAGGAAAGACTTGCTAAGATGCATAAAGCCTTTTTAATAAGATCTTAAAGTTTGATAAATGACTCAGCTTTAAATTTGGATTCATAAGGTCTGTTACAGCCACATGTTTAAACCTAAGAGTTACCTAGTTTGCAGGCACATGGCTTTGGTAGTAGGGACAGCATTTTCTCCAGTGCTTGCAGTTCAAAACTTCAAGGATGTCTTGGTGCATAAAAACAGTAAGGATGTACTCAGTGTACTCCTAGGTGGCTTCATTAGGCAAAGTTCCTCTTCTGTTTTTTCTCCCTAGATTCTTTATAGGTAATCTGGAATGTTTTGTCCAAAAAAAGAGGCTTTGGGTTTTTTTCCCCCCATGGAAGTATCTTCATTTGGAAGAAGTATAAAAGCTGTTTAAACATCTCATGACATTAGGGAAGTGAAGATGCCTTTGTTTAAATATTATCAACCTTCTGCATTTTGCCTCTATTCTCTACTTTTGTCTTGAAACATCAACTGGCAGAATTCAATATTTTGTACTAAGCTGTTGTGGTGTGCTGTTTGGAACCAGTTAGTTTCTAACCTCAGGGTGACCATACTTTGGTGATGGGTAAGTTTTTAGATGCATAGTCCAAGCAACTCAACGGATAATCCTTTATCTTACTTCCACACTATTAAAATCCACATCAGTAACTCATAAAACACTGGACTATTGGAGTGGTGAAGGAGAGTTATAATTTTTAAAACACTGCATAAAGAGAACAAGTAAATGAAAGGTAAGAATCATCTGGCCAGCTGGAAGCATCCTCCAGGTACACAGCTGCATCTAAGCTCAAGCCTCACTTGCTATGGAAATCATCAAATATGCATTTCTAAGTGGATCAGAATGTACAGGGAAGAAAAACAAGTATTCCAAAAGTGTCAGTTCAAGAAGGTAGAAACAGAAATCTCATCAGAAATGACAGTTTTCTTGAGTACTCCTTGTCCAAAGCAGTTTTTTGCTCTTAGTTGCATATTAAAATGCTTTGTAAACACATCTTGCTGTATTTTTTGCCTTCATTATATGAAATTACACAGTAATGTTATCAGTGGGCAGGTTTCTCTGAGACTCCAGTGTGAATTTAAAACAACTCCATTGGCAACTTACACCTCCTGATTTCATTTATAGAAGATGAATCACAATTAAATTTTGTGTCTCACAAATGCAACAGTTCTAGGTGACTTAAACCAGAGTTTGGCAGAAGGGGGCTGGTTCTGACCATAATAAAATGGGGTAATATTTGTACTCTATCCCATGTTCTGCTGCATCAGGTTTAACCTGACATCAACCTCTGTGTTTGGAATATATCCAAAATATCCTGAACTGACAGCTGCATAAATTAATTGCTATTTGACCAACTAAGTCTACAACTGTCAACTGTGATACATATTGATTTTTTTCTTGTAATGCTTACTCATACAACACTTTATTTGTGTTCAGTAAGAGTTTTTAAGGGAAAAAAAAAGTTTAAAAACATCTCTACAGAATTTATCTCTTAACAAAAGCAGACATAAAAAACTCTCTTCTAGGTCTGGGGGCTGCCCTGGTGATCAGTTTGATCAATTAAATGCTGATGATAATTTTGTTCCAAATGAAACATTGATCAGCTTTTTAAAATTAGAAATTCCATTTTTTTAAACTGTGTCTTACATTCATAAGGCATTGGCTTCATCAGAATAGATAATTTTATCCTGAATTAAGAATGTCCCTGGTAAGGGGGTTGTCCTTCTGCAACTATAGGACTTTAAGCCTATTAGTCAAACCGGTTTTCAAAATAAAGCCTAACATTTTCCTTGCTTGCATCCATGTTTCTTCATCTCTGTCTATCAGGGGCATCGGGCTGTATTGCCCAGGTCTGAGATCTCTCTCTCTAAGTGCAGAAACCTTTGGGTTAGTTTTAATACTGACAATTTGTATCAGTAAGTGGACTATGAAATCATTTCCCCAAGGATGGGTGACAGCCAGCTTTTACTCTGCCAGCTATTTTATCAAATGAAAATTATAGAGTATTACATTGAACAGGAATGCTTTTGCCTCCTTGACTTACCCCTTAATTTTTTTGTCCAGGAAAGTAGACATAGGTGCAAGCCTTCTTAGGGTTAATAAGTTTTTCTTTGAAGGCACTTAAAAATATAGATAGCAGAATTTATTTGTTTTTCTTGAAAGTTTGTTCAATAACTTTGAGAATGGATATTGGTAGGAAGCTTTTGCAAATAATCTAATAATGTATTACAGGTCTATACTGTACCAAAACAAACAACTGATAAATAAGTAGCACTGAACTGTGCCAGATACATTTCTGCACACCAGCAGTGTCTCCTTCTGAGATTAATCCAAATTTCTATATATAATCTGTTTGGTTCCCACCAAATAAAATAACAACCTGCTTCAAATATCTTCATACCTTTGTGATATCTCCTGTCTTGGCTGACGCAACAGGGATTAAACTGCAACCTTTTTGGACTTGCACATACATATCATTACAGCTTCAGTGAAGCAGCCATTCCCTGCAGGCCACTAGAATGGATTCAGGCCTTGGTGGACTGGGCTCTGAGTGCAATAATTAACTCGTGCTGAAATACTGGTTTGAAAAGTCCACATTGGCGTGGGGTTGTTTCTCAGCTGTTTAATTGTTCTTCCCCTCCACCAAAAGCAGAATTCCCATGCAGCAGCAGCAATCAGCATAATACATTTTGTCAAAAAACATCTCTCCAGACCAAAGCAACCTGGTCACTCCCATGCCTGCTGTAAACTTGATAATTAGAAGAGAAAACAGCTGCTGTTCACAGCTTTGCTTTTAAAGAGGATAATAAGTGATTTCTAACTGAAAACAATGAGGAAAAGACTTTTTCATTGTTTTATATACGCTGTCTTATGAAGCCACAACAAATATGTGGATATGACATGATCCAAAAAGATGCAGCTTTTATTGGCATTCATATAGAAATGCCAGTTCTCCCCTATGTTACAGTAATAGTAATGGCTGACTGATTTATATGTACTACAAGACAGTTGATAGGAGGGAAGCTAAAAATTTTCATGAACTTTGAAAGTTCTTGTTCTGTGAATTTTTGTGTGTTCCTGAGAAAATTGCTGCTGAATGAAACTCCTGTGTGTCCCACAGTGCTTATGTCTTGAAGGCATCATTCTTGCCATTTATGGTGTCCAACACACACATCCAAGCTGTGTAGCACCAGCATGGCTAAACGAGCCCTCATCATTAACAAATAGACATGGGTAATATGATCTAATGCTATTCTGGTCAATAGGAAAATTCAAAGTAGTTGAACTTGGTTACATGACTCCTCGAGGCTCCCTTGAGAATCTTGGCCCAAAGCAAAAGGGGAAAGAAAGCCCAAGCTGAGGTCACCCGTGTGGATTGCAGGGCTTTGTCTTGTGTGGTTGTGCAGTGTGGACTCAGGGCTTTTACACAGCAGATGTGTTTCCTCTTCCTCAGTGCCTCCTGCATGGACTCATCTAAGAAAGGGGTCGTAGCCCATATGGTGATTTACTGTTCAAAAGGTGTTGCTCCTTTTCATGTCCTCCATTCTCAGGCTTGGCTGAACCCACAGAGGATCCTGCCTTTCCCAGCAAGAGCTCTGTGCCATCTCTGGATTATGCCTGGGAACAGTGGGTGTTCTGTGGTGTTGCTGCTGATTTCAGCTACTCTGGCTGAGGCCAAACTTCAGGCTGCAGAGAGAGAGAATCTGCCAGGGATTGGCATGTCCCCTCTCCTCACTCCATGTAGCCACAGAACTGGAACAATGGAATCCAAATGGTGGCTCCTGTGAGAGGTTGGGGAACATGGTCTGTGTCTTACCTAGTGGGGCTTGCTCCTGCTGGTGTCATTAAGTTGTTTTTCCTTCTAGAAACTGAAAAACCAAACAAGAGTTCATCACCAAAGTTCACCCTGAAAGCATTGGATTGGCACGTAGAGATTTTCTCCCTTCTTTTCTCTGATTTTACTATTAGGATGCTGAATTGCTGACTTTGTTTAAAATTCCTCCTACCATTAGAAGCATGTGTTTCTGATTTTCTTTCTTATGGTGACGTAGTTTGCACTCTTACCCAAGAGCTGTTTTCTTAATAGGACCAACTATATTTGGAATCACTCTGAATTGCTCTTGAAATGGAAGATTGATGTCAGTATTTCTGGCAGTCTTTCACTGTATTTCTTTTCCCCATTCTGAGTATTAAATGACTACTCAAGCTGGAACACCTATGTCATTTTATTTTAACATAATTAGAGTTGTTTTATTTCAGTGCTGTATATACTCCTAGAGTAGCTGATACAGGTAAACTTACTAGTGGGATGATTTGGGGAGGATTTAGTAAATAACAGAAAGAGGATGCCAGCAAGCGTAGAGGGCTGTTCTTTGAGTCAGTTTACACAAAGGGAAATCTTATAAGCTTTAGAGATGTGATCCTGTGTTGACAATATCTCAAGCACACCTGAGTGGCATCTTTAAAACTATCTGCACAGGACAGTGGGCTGAATCCTACTGCAATCCCCTGTCTAGAGGGCATTAGAAGACCTCACAGATTTTATTAGTCAGCTATATAATTTCCTGTGTCATGATTATGCCTACAGCATCCATGTGGGAGATGACTGTTCTCTGGTCCTAGGTTATCCATCATAGTCCTCCCAGTCCTGAACAACAAACCAAAAAATGTCAGTCCTGAGAGGGAGCCCTCAGCTCAGTGCTGGTCTGGGCCCTGAACCATCTTGGAAATCTCTTTTACGCTCTCATGTGAAAAAGCAACAGGACTTTTTCAAGAAAAAGACAGTACGCAAATGGCCCAAAAGTTCAGGCTCATTTTGGACTAAAGTTTGTGTCTCAGCACTCTTAAACTGTATTTGATTCTGGAAGAAGAAAATCACTCACCTGATCTGACCCACTGCAGCAAGTGGGCTGTCTTATTTTATCTCTTTATGCTATGTAGATCTTGATAACTGGATTTGACTCTTGGTTAGAACAGTAGCCAGGCTTTGTGGGAGTCTCCTGCTTCTCCACTAGAACTGCAAAAACATCCCATATACTTTTTCCAAAAAGTACTCAATTACTTTAATTTGTCTGGGAACTTGTCAGGGTTTAACTTGGGTTTACTTGTGGATGTATTTCTCAATATATTAAAAGATCTCATGTTTCTTTGATATTCTAACTGTATAGGTCTTGTGGAATCTCTGTTTTTACTATGTAGACTTGAGTGCAGGGTTTTTCTTTACAGACACCCTTGGGTACTTGTAGAATATTTTGGACATTCCTCATGAATACCCTGTATCTGGAAGTGTTCCTATAGCATGCAGTGATTTATGGGGAACATGGCAGGAGAAAAAAAAGCATTTTTAGAGTGGGATAATACTGAAAAGAGGACTTGATTTGGCAATAATTTCAGGTGATAATCCAGATTTTGTCTTAATCTATTAAATCCCTTTATTCCCCTTGTAAGTTTTGGTTAAGTGAGGGGTAGATTATAGGAGCACACTGATGTTGTGTGGGTGAGACACAGCAGGGACACATAGCCAAGGACATGAAATATATGGAAATGGGGCAAAAGGAGGGGTTCTGGTAGGGGAATCAGTGCTCTGACTGCTGTGGGTGATTTGTGTCTTGTTTTTAGGAAAATGAAAGAGCAAAAGCCCAAGAGCTTATTCTGGAAATGGCTTTATAATAATGGCTTTCAGCCATTTGAATAGGCAGGTACTTAATTTTTTTTTTTTCCAGTAGCAGAGCCAGCTCCTCCACAGCAATTTAATTTGAAGCTCCTGAATGATGGATTTACTTTTTAAGTTATCCTTTACAAACCTTGTGAAGCCCACAGATTCCCAAGGATCTGCACTCCCCTGGGTGGAAACCACCGTGCTGAAGTGAAAAAACCCTCCAAATAAAAAAACAGGAGAAAGAAGAAGTTAACTGTGGCAGGTTAAAGCACCACCAGTAGCAATACAGTTGTGAAGGAGTTAGTATTGAATACATTTTCCAGGAAATCCCTATATATTAACATTTCTTTCTGAGTACTTGAGCTCACTTCACTTTTCATTGGTTTCACAGGACTCTTATCCAGTCCTTGTTCATTCCTGTGCTGTGGCCACTCTACAAGGGAGAAGATGATGTTGAGTGATTTGGTATCATTGAAAGCATTGGTGTCTGTGGTTTTGTGCTTGGTCCTGGCTATGGTTTCCCTTCTCCAAAGTGGAGGA
This sequence comes from Poecile atricapillus, assembly GCF_030490865.1. Taxonomy (NCBI): domain Eukaryota; kingdom Metazoa; phylum Chordata; class Aves; order Passeriformes; family Paridae; genus Poecile; species Poecile atricapillus. The sequence continues at coordinate 6,785,395 of NC_081288.1, forward strand.
AGAAGCTCAGAAAATATTTATTTTTTTTTTCCTGAGCCTATTCCAGACTAAACCTTTCATTTGAGGGTCCTAAAACACCATCTCCTCTCCAAGACTCTCCCTGAAGCCATATGTGTGTCAGGGTTGGTTGAGTGACGGTATAGCCACACTGAAATAACATTTTTGAAGCAAAATCATAACCATTTACTGAGTTATATAAATATCAGCACTTGGCACTGTTGTACAAAGCCAAGAGTATTGCTGGGAGAAAGCACTGAATTAAAAACTGCTTTGCAGTGCTGTGCTTCTCCTTGTATTAAAGTGGAATATCGTGAGCAGTTGGTCTTGCTGTTTTGTAAACAATTTTCCCCACATTTTCTTCTCTTTGCTTTTGATAATGGTGAAGAATTGTACTGCTGATCAAAGAAGCTGCATAGAGTCTGCTGTGGTGGGAGCAGAAGCTTTTCCATAGTTCTGCTAATAGGAGTTATTGTCCCATAACAGACTGAAAATTCTGCTTGCTTGGGATCATTACAGTTGTAGTCATCCCCCCTTCCCTTGGAGGCACAACACACACACACATAACTCTAAACAGAAAATATATTTAAGCATGACACATGGCTACATGGATGCTTTTGAGATTGAGTAAACCAGGAGAAAGTGGGAATGGAGAAGGAATGGAGCAAGATGAGAAGATTCAAGAAAATTTCTCCAGCTTGGATGCTGATAAGGTTCCCAAACAGTTAATTCCTGCTGCATATTTTTGCACTTTTCACTTAAAATAGAAAAAAAAAAATCTGAAAGTGATTACAAGTGCCAAGAATTTGAACAGGAACTGTGACCCCTCTTGCAAACTTACAGCTTGTTCAAATTTACCTTTAGTATTTCACAGACAGAGGAGTTTTGCAGGTAAGCTTTAAAAGCTATAAACAGCCAAGTGAAAGGTATGTGCCAGATCATCTTTGCACTCTAGGAAGCCATTTCCAAATGTTGTCAGAGGTGCATCCATACTTTTGAGACTCATGACTGGAAGTATGGCTGTGGTCGTGGCTGAAGAAAGATTTGCACAGGAGCTTGAACCTCCCCAGTGCCTATTGCCCAAGTCAAAAGAAAGCCAAACAGGGATCAAGGGGCCCTCAGGCTGCAGAGCAGTTTGGGCTCAGGTGTTTGTACCACCAACTCACCCAGGTCTGCTTTGCCACACGTGCATGACGCAGGGATGGCACATCTGCTTGACTGAGCTCCTCCTGTCCTCCCTGCTCTGCGGGGAGATGCCCACGAGGATTTGTGTCAATCCAAGGCAGCGAGTTTTGTGTGTGAGGCACAGTGTGCTCCATGTATTACAAAATAGATTTGTCTGTAAATGATGCTGACCTTTACCGTGGTTCGGTCTGCTTGAAAAGAAAGCCCTGAGGAGACATCCTCCACCGAGTAGACAACACTGTGATTTCTGTAATCTGTGTGTGGTATTTCTGATTTAGAAAAGGCTAAGCCATTTCATAGCTGTCTCTGCCCACCAGATATCTTAACACCTTCTTTTCCAGTCTCTGGCTGGCAACTCTGCTCTAACCCAATTATTTCAGTAGGATTGGGTATGTTGTCCTATGAAGAACTCCAGTATTTTTGCATGCCTTTTTGGGAGTTAATAGTGTTCCTCACACAACTGAATTGTCTGCTATTAACAGAAAAGCCACATGGAAGATGTCATTGATCACCATCCCTAGAAGTGTTCAAAAACCATAAAAATATGGCACTCAAGGACATGATTTAGTGGTGAAGGTGGTTGACAGTTGGATTTGGTGATCCTGGAGGTCTTTCCCATAGTGATTCTATGATTCTGTGACATGATGGGCATTGTGGTATGGACCATATTATAAATGCATTTTTCTGTGCATTTTTAAACTCAAAGAAATATCTTTAAGCATCATAGCTATCTCTCACCATGGTACTTGGCACTGTGTTTGCAACACTTCAAACAATGAAGTGCAAAAAAACCCTTCTCTGCCTGTGAAGAGGTGGAAATGTTTTATTGATGTCTATGAGAAAAGCATTGATGAGAAAACAGGTCTTTCAGCAAATCTGATGGTGGCAAGAACACAGGAATTGCTAGAAATCCTTTGGATTGTGGTGGTGATTGAGACCCCCACCCTGGACTAATATCCTTTAATAGGGATAGAAAAAACCCATTACTTTGCCCAATTACTGTGTGTCCTCCTGCTCACCTCCAGGAAACTCTTCAGGAGTGTTGGCTCAGCCGTTGAGATACCCTTTGTCCCTTCTCCTTGGACTTGTCAAACCTTTCACATCTGACTGCCATTGCTGAAATACCTGAGTCTGGTAGCAAGGCAGATGCTCCCTGGGATAAGATAAGCTTAACTTAGTGTATGAATTTCTCATATTAGTACTTAAACCTGTTCTTGGATGCTCTGGAGAGCAGGGAACCAGCACAGGCTGAAATGCTGTGGTGAGATACAGCACACGGATGTTTGATCGACCCACGGTGAGAATGAAACCAGGCACTGAGCCCAGTTTCTTGTGAACTCTTTGCTCAGATGGGCAAGGCAAATATACTCACCTGGAGTCAAGGTGGGGACACCAAGTCTTTTTGTTTCCTTTCTGGGAACTAGAAATGGTCCTACCTTGCTCAAGACATCACTGCAGTAGGATGCCTGCTCTCAAATGGTTAAGTGCTGATGCTTGTCTGAATTATTTCCTGCTTCTTGGGAATGTGTTAAGCACTAAATGATGCATGAGCACCTTGGAGGGAGGTGTTACATTCTGTATGAAACTGTACACAGAATATTTATTTTTCACTGATGATTTTATTCTGGTTCCAGGATAACTTGACATGCTAAGCAGGCCCTGAAGCAAAGCAGTAATTTGTGTTCCTCTAAACAAACACGTCCTCTAATTACTGTTTTAAAGGTGGTATCACATAGGAAGAAGCAATAGAAAATAATTTTATAGGGTGGGACACATGTCAAACTGGCAGTGGCATGAAAAAAATGTCCTGAAGTTGTAACAACTTGTCTTTATAGTTGGCATGCTGCTTAGCTTGCCCTGAATTTAGTAAGATCTTGGGTGTGATATTTCCTAGGAAAGATCCTTATCTCAGGGATCAGTGTCTGCCCAAATTGCAAAAATGGTGTTTTGCTCATCAGTTGGCCTCTGCTTTATGGCTTTTGCTTTTATTATTTCCTTTTTCCCATGCATATTTTAGCAAGTGAGTGCTTGTAATGTCAGCTGGGGACTGAACAGGACTCTCCTGTCAAGGTAGAGGCAGGAGACACTACAGCCTAAATTGGAAGCCTCATCTCTACATGAGGGATTGTAACAGGCTCCTGACAGCCACACGTGAGGTACAGAGGGAGAGCCAGATCAGGCTGTCATTAGAGTTTTGTCTTGGGGACTGTGCAATCAAGACAAGCCAAAATCTCTTAGTAATTTAGATTGCAGTCAGCTTTAATTGTGAAGCCAAACTTCTGATCCTCTTCTCCTCCATGTCATAGCTTACAAAATTTAATTGGACTCAAAGATTACATATTTATTTTCAAATAAGCTGTTTTGATTTCTGCAGTGTGAGATAGAAATGAAGCCAATCTGGTTTCAGTGGCAGACCACTAGACAAGTTGGCATTTGCTAAACACTTGTGTGTGTTCTTCTGAAGCTGCCAGCCCCTACCTTTACCATGCCACCAGCAGTGATGTTGAGCGAGTTATGGGCCCTGGGCAACAGCGTTCTCTGCTCTCCTCTGTGGGGGATAATAACAACAGCAGCTGCAATTTGAGCTCATTTTTTTATTCCATGTGTTGACTAGTAGAGTTAGAATATCACACATACAGCATGTTTGAGATTATGACTGTATAATTACTCTGTATTATTTGTTATGTCTTTTAAGAATTTCCCAAGTGCTCTTTTTGCTTTCATTTTTTTAAAAAAATCTGAAACTATTTAGTTAAAAGTTGGCTATATAATTAAATGAAATTTCCTTCTAGTTATCTAGGTTGAGGTTTTTTTCCTTCTCTTATTATGGACATTTTCTGTCATTTCTATTATGCATTTTGTGTACATAAACCCCTCTTCCTCACATTCTGAGAGGAAAATAACCTGCCTGGAGAAAGCAACCATTAGGCAACCTCCCAACACGCAAGATCTCCACAGTCCATATTAGTAAAAGAGAGAGAATAAAGATTTAAAGTCCATGTCATCTGTTTTGTTCTTCCATGTTTTAGCACAACATATGGAATGTTACCACTGCTTGCAGCCACAACATCCTGGCAACACATCCAGGAATGGGCCAAATGTAACAGCACTTGAGGTACCAACCTAGACAGACACTCAGCAAAGAGCACAGGAATATAAAGAGCAGAGAAGGTGGGGAAAAAGCCATTTTTATCTGTACTGCACTGTACATACAGCTGTATGGATCAGTACAGATTACCAGCAGAAACCTGTTAAGATTTCAGAAAACAAGCACTTGTTTAAACAATTTCCTTCCATTAGAATTCAGTCAGAGGCTTCTTTGTTCAGGGCTTTCCAAGCTGATTATTTATTCTTCATCTGAAAATATTTTTGTTTCCTCAGAGGAAACTGTAGCATGCTTTGGCTAGCAGTAGCTTGAGTTTGCACAGTACAAGATTGCTGCAATAATGGCAATAAATGGTGACTTTCACAAATGCTCATTCCCTTTTCTAAGTGGGATTGCTTGTGATAGGGCAGGAATTGTGTGCAGGCGGAGCTGCTGTTTGTATGAATGTCATGCCCAGCTGAGTTTACATATTTGATATGATCCTGCCTGACTCCAAGGAGATAAATTAAATTAATTTCTCAGAAGGGAAGTAATTAGACCATGAAACAATGGCAAAGATAAGGCACTATGGGAGAAAATGTCCTCGAATAAACAGGGAGTAGAGGGGGCTCTTGGTGGGGAAATACACATTTCCTCAGCTCTCAGTAGATTGGCAAAGGTAAGATTTCTCCAAATTAAAAGGAGAACCAAAGGGGCTCCTGCCTATCTGATAACCATGGCTTTGGGGAGAGAACAGAAGAGTTGGGGAATGATATTGTCAAGGAATCTCCACCAGAAGTAGGTGCTGGGAGGAAAGTTTTCAAGGTGGGTGGGCTCCAGGTTTCAGCCTGTTCTCTTGCTTGCCACAGAGCTGTTGAGAAATAAGTAGTGTTTACCACATTCAGTATCTACAGGGAAAAAAAAAAGCTGGGAGGTCCCAGAAGTGGAAGACCTTTTATGTGGAGGTGTCAGGAAAACAAAGAATCTGCATGCTGGAGTTGTGGGGCAGGAGGCTTTGGCCAACAGCCTTCAGAGAGAAGTGAGAAGTGTTTGGCAAAATATGCTGGTTGTTGACATGAATTTGTTTCTTATAAAGTGGACCAGATTCCCAGGACTGAAATCTGCCTTTGTAGTCACTGAGACAACAGGTTTTTTATTATTTTTGCTGACTTTTAGTTAAACAAATAATAAATGACACCACAAGGAAGTACTGTATCACCTTCTTTTAAATTATCTGATAGAATATTTTTTGGAGAATTGGGCTCTAAGTCTCTTCCTAGTTGCCATAGTTTTGCATTTGTTTAGTTGTTTTTTTCTCTTGAACAAGGTTGTTTCTGAAGTAAAATCTAACTGGATATAGTCAGCAATTAGATTGAGAAGCTTGCAAACAGTGCCAGTGGGATTCTTAAGGGTTTTTATGTGGATCAGCCAGAAGACGTGGAAGCTTATGATTGTGAGAAGTAAAGGCATATTTTCTATTAAAATGTCTTAAAATAACTGTTGTACCATCTTATCAGGTTTATGTGAGCCGTGGATCCCTACAGAGAAGGATATTGCTTGGTTTTTCATTGGATGAAAGATGCTATCACCATTGGCACTACACATAGGAGGGATCCTCTTTATCTAGCAGTGTACTTAATCATACTGAATCCTTAGAAATCATTTGAAATATGCTTTAGTCATAAAAAATGCATTTATATTGTAAAATGTGTAACAATCCCCATTTCAAGGGCATTCACCAGGACATCATAGGTTTCTGTGTTAGAAATCCACGAGAATTTGACCAAAAAAGTCAGGCTGTAAGCGAGATTTCTTGAGATGGGAGCAGATGGTCCTGCTGAGGGAGAGGGAAATAGACACTTCATCAATTCTGGACCATGATCTGAAGCCCAGTGAGTAAAGTGGCCTCTTGATTTTAGCTGCTGGCCTTACTCCCTGCTGTGGATGGACATTTCATCCTCAACACCACTCAGCCTGTTTATAAAACGATGAAAAGTAAATCCTGTTTGGAATGGAGGATTAATGTAGTCAAGGAATTGCTGTGAGCAGAGAGGGTGTGCACAAATCTGTCTTGTTTCGTACTGCAAACCATCACCACAGTGTCTGAGTAATGCACCAATTGGATGAAAAATTGCGAGTTTCTGGCAAATCCAACAGAGGTGTTAATCACTTTGTTTTTGGGGTTATAAAACACAGGTCACACACATACCTGCTCAAAGTTTGGTAGTTAATTTTAGATTTCTCTGTTTGAAAGTTGTTTTTAGTATTTTTTGTCGGCAACCTGTGCAAGCAATGATGTTTTAGTCTTGTAAGGGGTTAGCAGTATTTGATGGAGAGTTATGTTCTAGCTGTTTTCTGAGCATCTTTAGAAATGCTTTTCGTAGCTGACATCCTCAGCAGACATGTACCCAGGTGAAGTCTAGAACTAGAAAGGATCTTGCACAGCAGGTGGATTCATTCTGGGAGGCAGCTGATAGTTATCTTCAGAAGAAAGATTCCTTCCTCGGGGTTTCTGCAAGGATGGGGAGGTTTTCAAAAGGACCTGTGCTCTTGGTCTGCTGGGTCAGCACATCCTCAGGCTGCTCTGCTTAGGCCCTGATTCCAGCTGGCAAATCCCTCTCAGTGGGTGCTGAGAGAGGTCCCCATTCCTTTCCAGGCTGAAGTCCCCTCCCTAGGTGAATTTTTTTTTCATTTTCAAGGGCCACTTCTACTTTAATCAAATGCAAGTTGAGTTCCTTTGGGCCATTAGGCATCTGTGTTCTTCCTCCCAAGAGGACAGTTATTTTGGCAAAAAAAAAAAAATAGATGGAAGTTGTTTATCTGCAGAGCTCTTTGGCCAAGTCCCACCTTCAAATTGTAGAATTGTTATTTGGAAGGAAAAGGAAACCCTGAGAGCCAGGTTAGGATGCAGATTGCCTTCATGTGTTCCAAAGCCTGAGGAAATGATCTGCAGAGGGAGCTGGGAGCCTGAGAGCAGCCCTCCAGAAAATCCAAATGTTGGATGAAGATATGCAGAGAAATAGGCGAAGGCAGTGCTGGAGCTCCTGTCCCTCACTGGAGCTTCGAGATCTACCTCTGGGCAGTACATCAGCAGCCTCTGCTCACCCAGGGACCCTGTTGTCCTTGCTGGAGGTGGGTATCCAGCTGAGAAGACCTTCCTGCTTGTGGTTGTGCACTCCCTTCCTTTTGAGACTCCTGGCAGCTCACAGGTCCCATTAACTTGGTGGCTTTGCTGCCTGTCCCCAGGCCACAGAGCCTCCAGGTCTTAGGGGTTTTCACCCCTTCCTAGAGACAGTGGCACCACGAGCACAGGATTCTAGAGTCAGGAGGAACAATAGAGAAGATGGGAATAGGCTAAGAAGATCCTTAAAAACACAAATGAAAGTATCATGTCCAGATAGTAGGTAATGAATAGTGCATAGCTGTGACCAGTCAAAAACATGGACTGGGAAATGTGCTTTGCAGCAGTGTCTGGGAATGAAAAAGGCCAGAGAGGAAGAGATTGCAGCAAGTGAAACTGCATGTTTGTGACTCTTCCCTTCTCTTTATTTTATTCCTGACTGCTCCCCTGAGCAGGGTCTCACAGACAGCACAAATGGAAACACAGGTCTTTGTAAACTGTGACCTGCTGTCACCACTCGGCATGGCTGGGGCAAGCAGCAGCCACAGAGATGACTTGTGTGTGAGAGACAGCTGCCACAGGGAGGAAAAGAGCTTTCACCTTCAGGTGGGCTTCTGACAAAGAGTAAATGGATGGGGAGGGGGAAGCAGCTCAAAGCAGAGGAGAAAATAAGGCGTAGAAACAAAACCAGAAATGCAGACTAAGAGACACTGAGTAACAATTAGACTAATGTGAGATTAAGTGTTTTAACTGTTCACAGTGCGTGATTAAGTACTGTGAGATTTGATGACTCCAGTTATCTGCTCAGAAGTCTAATTATGCCTGTCAAAAGCAAAATGACATTCTAGAAACAGAGGGTCACCTGCCCCACCTGAATCTGGTATGGAGTTAGCAAAGCATAGTTCAGCAGTCTATTAATCAAGATGATAACAGAGCTGTGTCTGAACTGAGCACACACATGGCTGATGCAATGTTAACTGCTCAGATTTTGTACATTGGATTTCAACAGTGTGACTTCACTGGTATTACAGGCCTGGTTTGCGGCCACTGAAACCTGTCTGCCCCCTGGGGATTCTGCTTGACTTGTTCCTTATGGTGTCACCAGAACCAGCTCAGAGGTCTGACACCAGCAGCGTGTGGACCAGCTCAGGTGTGAATAAAGACAAGAGGTTTGGTTATTTTATCTTCTAAACATCTGCAAGTGTGTGTCCTTGGAGTAAGAACTGACGCTTTCCTGCCCATTCCAAATGACTGCTTCCACTTGGTTATACATTTCAGAAAGATAAATATGGTGTCAGAGAGACATTCCTTGGTGTCTGGTGTCTCTGGGGGTTTCTGGCTGGTTTCTTGGCTGTGTTTGTGCCTCTCAATGTGCCCATTAGTTGGTGTGAAGCCACACATGGAAGCCCAAATGTATTTTGGGCATATGGATTCATGTTTGTTTTCCCCTAAACATTTCCAAAGTATTTTTCACAGCGTATGCTGGTAGCTGGTGCCAGCCTGAGCATGTTTCCAAGCTAACTCCAGCCCCCTTGGAAATTCTCAAAACTTCTTAAACAAATTCCATTGGCTTTGCAAACTTTGGCTTCCAATCCTAGGTCAAAGGTGGATTTTCTTTAAGTGTGAAAACAGCATTTCCAGTCATACTTCAGAGCTACGTGAGTGAGGAGAAATGTACATTTTTTTGTGTGTTTGAAGTTCATGATTTCATAATGAAAAATGGCTGAAGTTAGAAGGTTAATAGAAAATCAGAGCCACAGCATTAACTCAGCAGGTAGCTTCCTCCCTCTTACCGTCCTATTGAGAGCACACAAATGCCCTCCTGGCTGGAGGAAATAATTATTTGCATCAAATTGGTTGTTATTTTAAAATCCCACCAGAACACAGAGTAACCTGATAATGCAGTAATTCACAAGTTGAAGTATAACTAGATGGATAAAGCAATAAAACAGGGCAAAAAGACTAGGACAGGATGCTGGTCAGGTTGGTACTCGGATGCAGTTTAGATTTGAACTTCAAGGGCCACTGTGCAGGAGAGTGTGACACATTAGGAGAGACATAATTGATAAGGACCTGTGCAATTCTAGGTTTTAAGCTAAAGCACAAATTAGGAATTGTATAGGAACATCTGTGTCTGCATTTGTGTTGCATTCAGAATTGAGACATTCTGTAAATTTTATTCCAAATCCAGCTCTTGAGGGATCACCAGATCGCAGATGATAAGACCCGTGAGACTGTGTACATTCATCTAGAAATGAACTTCTAACCTCATCAGTTTGTGATTCTAATCACATCACCAACTACTTTCCCAGCATTTCCTACTTGTTGTGCTCAGCATCTATGGAGCACTGATACACTTGAAATTTGTGACAAGGCGTTGGATTTATTGATGCCACATAAAGCTGAGGTAATGATAAAAAAGAAAGAGCTGATGTCTGTTTCATGATGCATCATAAATGAATGCATCACTCCAGTTAAGCAGACAATAGGCAGGAGTGAATGCTATAAAATCACACCCCTTGCTTTGTAAATCCTTGTTTTTGAGGGAGAAGCCAGACACTGAGTCACCTCAAAGGCTGAGCTGGAGAATATGTTCTCCCCGCACACATGCTCCACCCAGATCAAAACTGAAACAAAATTTGGTGACCTAGGGATCCTCCAGCATCATCCTGACGAGCTCTATTGGCTGATGCTCTTTAAGCATGTTACAGCTTTCATTTATTGATTCAGCTTTATTCATGGGGAGCAACACAGCTTTCAGCACAGCAGAGAAGGGGATGTTACCAGAATGCCCTGTGTCCATCATCACTAAGGCTGCATTTAGCACCATTTATTTTAGTCTTCATCTAATAGCTACCTTTCATTCTAAATACCTTGAATTAATTAGATGTATTGCTTAGGAAAAAATGAGTCACCACGTGTGACTTGTATGTGTGACTTGGCTACATAAAACATTAGAAATCTATAGAACTGTAGTTTATGAGCCACTTGGTTAGAAAACATTTTCTAGAATGCCATGAAACAACCCATTTTTTTCATACTGATTTTTTCTTAATGGCATGAGTGAAAACCAGGAATTGACAAAGAGAAATTTTGCTATCAATGTCCTTTGAAGTACATTTATTAACTCCTGCTTTCAAAGTATTTTTATTCCCAGTTCTGCTTCATCGTGACTTGCAAGAAGTCAGTGGGCAGTGGTAAAACCTAGCTAGAATAATGGAAAAATAACCACATGTCATTGCAATATTGCTCTTTAGCCCTACTGTTCCCACAGCTAGACATGCATTTATTTTACATGAAGGATTTGCTGTCTTTTAATGCTAATTGCTGCTTCTGACATTAATATTGTGCTTGTTGCTGTCTGAAATACTGGTGTTGTTAACCTCCAAGCTCGGTTGCAGGACAGTGCCACAGTGACATATCTAAAAAACATAAATTCTTTCTGCAGTGGTTATTAGGGATTTTAAACCATGGAAAGATTCCAGTCTTCCAGCCCTTCAGTGCCTATAACACCCTTAAAAATATTTTAGACATATATTTTTAATATATTTAGCTATCTGAAGATACCCAGGAGGAAGTTTGAAAGCACTTTGATGCTTATTTACTGTAGGAAGTTACTTGCATCATATGGTACCTAATAATCTTTAGAAGTCTGATCCTTGGCTACTAAGAGGTTTTTTTTAAAATATACTTCCATGCCATGAGAAAAGAGGGAATTGCAGTTTATAGACTTTTTTCTGGGCAAGCAGTTGCAAGTATAGAGCTGGCTTCTGGTTTAAACTCCTCTATTACCTCTCCAAAGGCACTCTGGGGACATTTGTGAATCCAGGTTTCTCTCTCCTAAAAATAGAAACCTATACATAGGGTCCCTATGCTCCACGCTGATACATGTAGCAGGAATAAATGAACTACACTATTTAATTTTTAATTTGACCCCCTTTATGATATCCTTTGTAAAACTGGGGAGATTAAGCTTCTCAAACTTATTCTCACCTGGTCAAAAACCAATTAGCTGTTACACACAAGCAAAATGCATCCTTATTAACAAGGATTTCTGCTAATTATATGGTTCTGGTTGAATGAATTTTCTACCACTCGATGTATTGAGTTCAAGTCAACTTTGGACTCTATAGTGATGCTGCCAAGACATGAATCCAGCCAAGTGAGACCCCCAGCAGTCTTGCCTGATTACAGATTCCAAGATTTGGCCCAGCTGAATGGTTCCATTATTAATTTGCCCATTGCTGGAAGGTTTTTTTTCCTATTCTCTTCCTCTGCTTCTTTCCTGAAGACCACATGCAAAGCAAACCCAATAGGAGTGAAAGTAGAAGACTTTTTTTTGTCCCTGGGATCTGGGAAGATTGAAAATAATCCGGGCTTGAACATCAGTAGCCTTCACTTCCTAGCTTTGAAGTGGCAGGTTCAGTTATGGATGGCTGGGGCTGTGCTCTCCTCTGTCATTTACCAGCTGTGCAGTGGAGCAGTGCTGGGACTTCCAGGAGTCCCACTGCTTTCACACAAGTGTCAGGAGAAGTGGATCTGCCTTTGAGTTTGGTTTTCTATGCTCTGTGATTGAGGACAGTAGCTCATAATGAACATGGAGTGGTGAGGTCTGTCCTCTGAGATGGATCCCCTGTTTTGCAGGACTTTCCCACTTACTCTTTTATGGTACAGGATGTCTCTGACTCACCCAAGGGCTATTGGCACTTCCCAAAGACAACTGGGGGAGCAGTCTTCTGTGTAGGAGTATCCTAATACAGTGAGGATGAAATGTGGAAACCTACCTAGACTCTTACTTATCCTTCTGTCTCAATAGATAAAGTTAATTGGTTTCCCAGTAGCTTGGTGGGAAATAGGGGGTTTTCTGACAGGTTGCTGCTGATGAGTTTGTCATGTGTCTTGTCCCTGCAGACTGAGTACTTGGGTCAGAGCCACTGCCTGGATGCTAGCTGAGGATTGCCCAGGAGCCCCAGGAAAGCTGTGCTCCAGCGTCCCAGGCTGCCAGGCTTCCCTGTCCCCTGGACACGTGGCCCTGGCCCAGCCAGGTGGGCAAGGTGCAGGCAAACACCGCCAATGAACAGCGGCCCCAGTGACACAAACACATCGAGACCTGACCAAAACTCAAACCCACACCTGCTGGGAGAAGCAAAGTGGCTGTTACTGTATTCCCTGCACACATAGGATCTCTGACCCATTTTGGAGGGCATTTGCTGTTCCTCACTGCAGGAGACACCTGCAGCTGGGCAAGTGACACTGTTGGCCACTAGCATGGCACTGAGGAACTGTAATCTGCTTTAATTGTCACATGCACATCCATTCTGATGAGACTCAATCAAAGCTTGTGATTTTCTAGGCTGCCCAGCAACAATCAGCAGAGATGAGCATGCAGAGGACGACTCAGCTTCGTTGGGGGACAAGAAATTTATGTTCAGGATGACATTTGTGTTTGGTTGCCCATGTTCTTTTCTGCTTCTCTTGTGAAGAAAATGTGGTTTTGAAGCATAAACCTCTTTGGATTTGACTATAGAGCATAACCCTGCTTCCTGCTGTGAGCCAAAGTGTCTTTTTGGTTACATCAGTATTTTCTGAGTATATAAATCATCTCTGCCTTTGTGCTGTTACTTGTCCTTATCATCAACAGTTCAGCTCCACCTCACCCATATGCATTAGCTTTTAGAGTAACCCAATAGATACAGATGCTGTAAAAGTCACAGCTGAGAGTCCCAGCTCTGTCACATCTGGGTGACAACTACATTTGTTCCCCAGATGGTGGAATGAAATACCTGGCTTTGTTATATCTTTAAACTCTGTGCTTGTCTGAATAGGCATTTTTCCATGCTCCTGTACCTATGCAGGTGTGTGGGTGCTATAGCATTCTCCCTTCATTAGTATGTATTCAAACCAGTGAAGGAGATAGCAGTAGACAGCAGCACCCCTGTGTCTGTGTCAAATGGGTATTTCAAGGATGGCAGGGATTTCTTTTCAGAGGTGGAGTGTCTGCTGCCAGGTTTCAGATAGAATTGAGTGAATGTATACACACTGCACTCGTCTGAGAGCCAGGAGGCCACACAAAGTGTTACACCTGTAATTCATCTCTTCATTCACTGGAAACTAATAAGATCTTCTCATTTTGTGAGGCAACATGCAAGGATATTTGCTCTGACTGCAGCCAGATCACCCTTGCAAGAATGTCAGTCTTCCCGTTTTTCATGGGTTTTGCAAGCAGAGCCTGCTTTTATGCTCATGAGACACCTCCAGAGCAACCCACCTCAGCCCAGGAGCTGCTCACTACCTTTAGCTGCACGTGGCTCCTCAGCCTCCCAGGCAAGGGAGTGGGAATCATCCCTAATTACTGGCTGCACATGTAAATCCACAGTCATCCACACTGCAAAAACAAGACTGCTGCCAAGAACTAAAGGATAGTACACTGTTTTTGTCTGAGATAAATCCTTCCAGATACTGCTTTCATCTTTTTCACTTTTAATGATTAATTAATCATTAATATTTGTTTTGATGTGTTTCATATTAAACAGCCTGGAGGCTTTTACCCAAGCTTTGTAAGCCTTTTTACCACTGCCACTTGGGATCCACTGATTGGAAACCGTCATTCTCATGGTTTGGCCTGCTTCTTGTGGAAGTCAGGGATATTTCTGAAATGGCACTGACAAGGGGATATTCCTGTTCTTGAATGGGCTGCCAGATCTGCAGGAATACAAGCATTCCAGAAGGTTTTTTGGACCTAGTCTTCACACTAGAGTAGAAAGTTTTAGTAATAGAAGACCCAGAGACTGAATTTCACAGAATTCACAGAATGGCTAGATTGGAAGAGACCTTCAAGATCATCAAGTCCAACCCAGCCCTAACACCTCAACTAGATCATGGCACCGAGTGCCACATCCAGGCTTTTTTTAAATGCCTCCAGGGATGGTGACTCTACCACCTCTCTGGGCAGACCATTCCAGTACTTTATCACTCTTTCCATGAAAACCTTTTTCTTAATATCCAACCTATATTTCCCTTGGTGCAGCTTAGACTGTGTCCTCTCATTCTGTCAGCTGCTGCCTGGAGAAAGAGACCAACCCCCAGTTGACTACAACCACCTTTCAGGAAGTTGTAGAGAGTGATCAGGTCACCTCTGAGTCTTTTTTTCTCCAGGATAAACAACCGCAGCTCCCTCAGTCGTTCCTCACAGGGTTTGTGTTCCCAGCCCCTCACCAGCCTCGTTGCCTCCTCTGGACTCGCTCAAGCGTCTCAATGTCCTTCCCAAACTGAGGGACCAGAACTGGACACAGCACTCCAGATGTGGCTTCACCAGTGCCCAGTACAGGGGAAGAGCGACCTCCCTGCTCCTGTTGGCCACACCATTCCTGATCCAGGCCAGGGGCTGTTGGCCTTCTTTACCCCCAGGGCACACTGCTGGCTCGTGTTCAGCTGCTGCCACCAGCACCCCCAGGTCCCTTTCTGCCTGGGCACTGTCCAGCCACACCATCCCCAGCCTCCAACATTGCAGGGGGTTACTGCGGCCAAAATGCAGGACCCGGCACTTGGACTTATTAAACTTCATCCCATTGGACTCTGCCCATCCATCCAATGGCCCATCCATCCCATGCATCCCATCCATCCATCCATCCATCCATCCATCCATCCATCCATCCATCCTTTCCAGGTTTCCCTGCAGAGCCCTCCTCCCTTCCAACACATCTACACACGCCCCCATCTTAGTGTTGTCTGCAGATTTACTAATGTAAGACTCAATACCCTCATCCCTGTCCATAAAAGTATTGAACAGACCTGGCCCCAGCACAGACCCCTGAGGGACACCACTGGTCACTGTGGATGCAGCCCCACTCACCACCACTCTCTGGGCCCAGCCATCCAGCCAGTTCCTAACCCAGCACAGAGTGCTCCTGTCCAAGCTGAGGGCTGACAGCTTTTCCAGGGAATGCTGTGGGAGACAGTGTCAAAGGCCCTGCTGAGGTCCAAATAGACACATCCACAGCCTTTGCTGCATCCATCAAGTGGGTCACCTGGTCATAAAAGGAGACCATAAGCATTACCTACCCCTCCTAAACCCATGCTGGCTGGGTTCTTTCCCTTGAACAGCTGCTGAGCAGCGTTCACCTGAAAATTCTTGAGATGAGTGAGCAAATGGCCAGCACCTAAATCTAGGTGTGTGATCCAGGTTATTCTCAAAGTACCTAAATTAATTTGTTATGTTTATGGGAGGTTAAAAGTTCCACCAGCACTTGGTGAAAACCTGTGAATCTGTGCTGAAAATTTTCAGCTTTTGTCTGAGCTCTGTTGTGAACTCACTAGGAAGTGTAACACAAGGTAGGGCAGGGATCAGAAATTTCAAGGTGTATGTGGGTAGGTTTTGTCACAGCCAGTTAGTGCTCCAGCTGATTAACTAGACAGATCAGGTTTCCACCTGTGAAATGTCTCTACTTGATTTTATCACAGCAAAATCTCATGAGAACATTTTATGGTACATAAGGCCGGGATTTGATATAGAGGACATGCAGTGCTAGGGAAGGAGGGCCATTGAAATGGATGGAAATATTTCTGGGTCTTCACTGCTAAGTAACAGGTTATAGTGATGGGTAGGATCTGGAAAATGAAATGGAGAGAGGTCAAGTTATATAATCATGAGACAAGGTGTCCTGACACTTCCCTGTCCTTTCCCCTCCATGTAGGCCCCAGTGGAGGCAGCTGCACTGACAGCAGAATCACTCAGCATCCTGCTAGGACACTGGATCTGGACAAATCCCGTCTTGGCCCATTGCTTGGCATACAGAATATTACATGCCTAATTGAAATGTTAAAGTGTGAAAAAAATAAATTGGAAACCATGTGAATTTTAAAAGCATCACTCTTGTAAGGCTAATAGAAGTAGGTCATTTGGTGGGCATCCCTCTCCTGAATTTTGACTGTTCCTACTTCCTTCAGACACCTGCTCTGAGCCACTTGCTGTTTGCTACCAACACTGGAGCTTTTTGTCACAGTCTTCTCTTCAGCCACAGCTGAGGGAAGGTTATAAAGTGACTCATCCCCCCATGTTTACCTTTGTGTACCATCTTCCAGGCATCCAGGGTCTTTCTCCTCTAGCTGGTTTCCCAAAGCAGACCAAATTAACCTGACAGAAGCATGGAGGTCTTAAAGATATTAGTGAAGGCCTTAATTTCTTTCCTGTGCTGTGAGCAGTCTGTGTTTCGAAGCCCCACATGACCCCAAAGTTCAGCTCCTTGTCTTCCAGCCACAGAGATGTAACTAATTTGGCCAGGCAGTCAGCATATGGGCACTGAACCATCTGGCTTTGAGCTGGAATTAGCTGTCCCTTGCCCAGTTGCTAGATCAAGCAAGGCAAGATGTGTAAGGGTGGGAACAAAAGGGATCACAGTGCTAGGAGATCAGAGGAGGTCAAAAAACACTGTCTAGCATGGGGACATAGTACCATTTATATGTTACAGCTCATAAAAATAAGCTCTCATTTTTAGTGCAAGGGAATACTCAGTAATGAATCCAGTAAACCTCCTCCAGCTCTTTCCAATAGGCAAATTAAGGATATAACTTCAAAACACGCCAGCAATGTAAGTGTAGTGTAATATGCATAAGTGTATATAGTGTAGTATATAAGTGTAGTAGGAGAGAAAAAACAGATGTTTTGGATTTGCAGACTCTGTAGAGCCGCCTTTGCTGAAAAACTGACATCTGCCTGGTTTTGTTCACATCTGTGCTCTGTGTATGAGCTGGGGCTTCTTTAAGTTTTGCATTATTTGCATGTGTGTTTGTGAGTGAGAGAGGGGGAGACTTGCTGGCCTGAGGTGATGGGGACCAAAGCCCATTCTGCAGCCACAGAAGCTGTCACCCCTCCTGGACCATGTTCTTGTTGGCTGTGGTGGGAGGATATTGTGGGGGATGTGAAGTAGTAGAAATTGATCTCAGGGTCATTAAACCTTCCACCTTTCTTCTAAAGTTGTCTCCAGTGATGCCCACTTCAGGGGAAGGTGGTTGACTTGGTGACATCAATCTGGTAGCCTCTTACAGTTTGGACCCTTGAAAATCAACCAGACATGTACAATGTGAGACACCACACTCTGCTCCCTCCCTTTCACATCCCAAACATCAGCAACAGTGTGGCCAGCAGGAGCAGGGCGGTGGCTGTCCCTCTGTACTCTGCACTGGTGGGGCTGCACCCCCAGTCCTGGTGTCAGTTTTGGGCCCCTCATACTAGAATGGCACTGAGGTAAGGCAGTGCAAGTCCCATGCACAGCATCAGCACTGGAATGGCTTTTGGGAGCAGGAATTGTGGGCAGAGCTCTGCTGCAGCCAGCCAGCCATTTCCAGGACAGCCACCAGTTTCCTTCCCCATACCAACCCCTGCCATCTCACTCTGCCCCGTTCCCCTCTTAGCAGAATTGCCACAGTTTCTCCTTGAGATCAAGCTGGCTTGTTCCCATGCATCCTCGCGTCTTCTGAGCCATCGTGAAGATTTTTTGGATTTTCTTTCAAGTGGAAAGCAATCTGATCTGATCACTCCCTGTGAGCAAGTGTGAGACTATCCTACTATCTGTTGAAATTATTGACTCATTTCAAACAAATAAGACAGCTGAGTAGAGGTAAGTGTGCAGTGTCCTCCACAGCAGAAACTGTGATTTAAACACTTCCTTTGGCCAACTGGTGAATTCATCAACCCTCATGCTGCTGGCAAAACTCTCTCCAGGGTATGTGTGGGAATAATAGAACATTGATTCTCAAAGACATTTGGTTACTCAAAGCCACGAATTCTTACAGACTCACGCTTTGTTAGTTCTGGCTTTTGCAAAATTATTCGTGCTTTCTGGTGGCATTTTACCCGTGACACGAGCTGCTCGTGGAGGTGCAGCATTAAATGTCACGTCTTGCAAATGTAACACTGACTTGGAAAGAGTTGTTGTGGGGGGGACCTGCCCTACTTAAGCAGCTCTCGTGTTTGCCCAAGGTTTTTGTACGGTATTCTTCTAACTGATCCTGGTTTCTGGTGTTAAATATGATAGGTATTAATGTAAGTGATTCAATCATGGTTTGTAGCTGGGGTGTTTCATGTGCTCTCATGGCAGATCAGCAGCCAAAGCAGCAGCAAAATCTGGGTTCTCTGCTTTTATCTGTGCAGAGTGCAGCCCCTCTAATTAATGATCCATGGCAGTATGCAGCAGGTTTAATGACAGCTCTTTGGCCTCTGGGATGGTCAGGAGCCAGCAGAGATGTACAGAAAGCTCAGTCATTAAAGGATTTAGTTTCCCTTATTGTACATCAACTTCCAAATTTTAATCCCTTCTTAATTGCTTCTTAAAAGCGATCTTCAGCCAAAGCCTATGAAATACATTGATTTTTAGAATTTTTTTTGGCCAACATTGAAGTGAATATTGTCCATTAGAGCTAGATCTGGACCTATGGGGGTGTCGTGGTTTAAACCAGTAATTAACAAAAAGGGGAAAAAAGGAATTATTTATTTCTTGCTGTGAGATATGGATTAAAATAAGAGCAAACCAGGCATAAAACTTAAAAGGAATAAAGAAGAGTTTATTGACAAACTACAAGAATAAGAACACCAGAATAAACTTTTAGAAAAACCTTTTCATTTCTCACTGCTCACTATTCCTTTGTTTACATGACAACAGAGACAAAAACTGTATAATTTTGATGGTTTAAACAGTTCTAATTCTTTCTATAGTCTTTTCCTCAGTTTCTGTAGAGAAACAGAAGTTCCTTTCTGTTAATTTATGGAGTTTGTCACAAGAAAACTATTTTTGTTATAGTTTCTCGTTTCTCTGATATCAGCTGCTCAGAGCTACTGTTATTAAAGCCCACCCCTCCCATTCCACATCACTCTGATAATGTGTTATGGGTCATGAGTTTGAAGATAACATTTTTAAGGATAAGTTAGTCAAAGGTAAAAAAGTATTCTTCATCTGCTTCTGTGAGCTTCACTAAGAAACAGTTTTTCTCATTGCCTCTCAAGGCTTCAAATTTCTCAGCACTTCACTATACCACAATTACTTCACTTATTACTCAAATTTACACTTTGAACACCTTATTCCTCTCCATACTCTATTATGAATTAAAGGGGTTTTTCTCAAGACTTCATTGTCCATTTCCATAGTTTTAACAGAAAGATATTTCAGCTTAATTAAAGCATCTCCTTAATTCTCTACCTTTCTTGAAGTCTCTTTTCTTTCTTGCCACTAGTAGTTTATAAAGTCTCTTTTCATGTTGATTACTTTCCTTTTCTCTCTCTGGATGAAAAGATTAATCTGCAAGTTTCATCTGGATAAGAAAGAGTTAAAATCTTGCCCAGGCTTTTGTAGATGGTTCTGTGATCTCTGCCGGAGCAGCAGCTGAAGCTGTCTTTGATAGAAGATTCTTCATGGCTGCTCTGCAGTGTAGTTGCTGTCTCAGCCTGCCGCAGGTCCAGAGCTTTTCTTCTTTACTCGGCAGTTTCCTAGTAAATTCTATTACAGCAAAACCTGCAGCTAAGCCAGGAACCGGCCTGGCCCGGCTCAGCCCGGGGCAAGCCCCCGCCGGTCCCCATCTCCCGGCCGGGAGAACGGCAGGCTCAGCCCAGCTCCCCACCCGGCCGCATGGCCTGGGCAGAGAACGGGAGGCCTGGAGCTCCGCCACCCTTTACAGCCAAGAAACAAAGAACAACTACAGACTTCTGGGTGTACACTTTAAGGTGGGGTTCACAAGTTGATTCTACTTTCCAATGGCTAAAACTGCTGTCAATTCTCAGCAATGACCGATAATTGGTCAAGAGAAAAGACTCCCAGGAGACCCCAGCAACTTTAACTTTCTTAAAGGTAAAGGAACTTTATGACAGGGGGCTTGTGCACTTCTGGTGGCAGTGAGTAGGACATGGTGTCTCTGTGCCAGTCAGTGGCAAGGGAGGATTTTAGCTTCAGTGGGGTGCCATGCCATGTGCTCATCACCACTGCAGCAGCACAGTCCATTTGGCATGATGGGAACTGGCAAGCAGGGCCAAATGTCACTCCTGGTCACGTCAGGTCATTTTTTGGGGATGTGTTTCAGCCCCTTTGGAGGTGGATGTTTCTGTGTTTGAGCAGTAACAGCCAGGGAAAAATGACAATTCCCCTATCAACACTCTCATGCAATGATTCCACAGGAAGCAATGGGAGCCAGACTGTGTTTGGGGCTCTGCTGCACATCAAACACTCTTTTGTCAGCCCTTGTTTGCACAGCTGCCATGCCCAGAAAAAGTCCTTGGTTGCCCAGTTCAGTTTGATCCTTTGGCTGGCCATGTGTTAAAATATTGCTCAAGTGCAACATTGCCTTCATTCATTTGTATCATTGACACCTTTGTAAGAGCACATGGCAGAATCATAGACTGAAAGTCTGGAGGGGAAGCTTGATAATTTTGCATGGTTGCATCAAGCCCCAAGGTTTGTGTTTGCCTGAGGCACAGCATCCAACCCAGTGCTGCTCTGAACAGGGGGAATCCATCCTTTCTTTTCATAGTTTCATAGTTTCTTTCTCACACTAAACTTTTCTTAGTTTATTACCAGGTTTAATCCCTCTTTATGGTTTTTTTTTATACTCTTAAATTTGATTTTCACTCCTAGATTTATTTTCCTCTTCTTTTTCCCATGGATTGCAGCAATACATGAAACTTGTAGGGTGAAAAGTCCTGAGTCTAAAAAGGAATAAGCTTCTCTTTAGAAATAAAATATAAATACTAATATTATAATAAAATATACTATATTTTATACATATATATATATAAAATACATATATAGAGTATATATATACTCTATATATACACATATATATAAATATAGTATATATATACATATATATGTATACATATATATAGTATATTTTATATATACTTTTATAATATAATATACTATAAAATAATAATACTAATACTACTAATACTAAGTATTTTTATTTCTAGACATCTTCTAACATCTAATGGCCTCAGAATATTCCTGAAATTGAACAAAGCAGTGGTAGCTGGAAGTAGCACCTGCCCTTTGTGCCACAGATGGAGGAATTTTAGGGACACATTGGGATATGGGAGATGCAAGCAGCACATGGGGTTTGCCAGGATGGAGGGGGAACATCAGGAAAAATAGCAAATGTGATGAAAGGGAGGTTGAAAGGGTGGCAAGGGCAATTTGCCTTAGTTCATATCAATTTGCGTAATCGGATCTAATTTGCTTTGAGTAAGTCCATGCTTTGATGTTCACTTTCAGGGCTTTTTTTCTTTCTTTGGAAACTGGTAATGGGAACTGCTGTCACCCCAGCCCATGTCCATGTCCCCTCTGGTGCAGCCCTAATATTCCACTATCACATACCCCAAAAGCATCAATGAGCTGCTTTGTGCAGAGCTAATCAGGCAGATTTATCTATTGCAGGGTGGGAGTCACATGTTGGGAAGGGAGGAGTCTGGAGAGGGAGGACAGAAAGAAGAAAAGGTCTGCAGAGAAGTGGGGTTAAGATTCTCTAACTGAGATAGGAAAGAGAAGGAACTGAAATAATATGGCCCATTGATTAAGATATTACTCTGGGATTGAGGAATCCTGGCCCTCTCAGCTCCATTCTCTCTTGTGATTACAGAAAAACTTGTAGTTTTTCTGCATAATGCTTCCCCTTCTGTAAAGTGAGAGCAGCACCTTATAAAATAATAAATCCTGTCAGGTCTTGAGTAGATCAGACAGTCCAGTGAGTATTTCTGCAGGGCTGTGTGCAGGCATTTGGAGGCTTAGCAGAATGAATCCTCTGAACCTTTGAGACTCACTTGGTGCTCCTAGAAGGGGATAAAAGTGGAGTTAATTAACCCATCCCCAAATCCCTCCTGATCCACGACCAGCAAGTAGCTGCCACTTCACACTGCTTTCCTTGGCTCTTGATGTACCCAAGCATCCCTCCAAACCAAAAGTGAGTGTCTGCCTGTTACTCATGTCTGGCACTGCTGATCTGCTTGCAGAGGAGTGGGACAAATTTGCTCCATCCTCACTGGACTTCATGGTACCAACAAAACATTGTGATGATGCCACACCTGCTTGCCCAAACCTCAGCGTGTTATTGAATTGAGCATTGTTCATCCTTGAAGGATTAATTATTATGTATCAGGGCTGTAAGTGATTGCATGCTTATGCTTTAAAGAGAAGAAAGGAGCACATGGATTTCTGTGTGCATTTCTGGAGTGAGTAGCAGAGGAGCTGCTGCTGGCAGCAGTGATCTCTGCTGGGAGCCCCATGGTTGCTCTGGTCCAGCTCCAGCAACACAACCCCCAAATTTGTCTAAACTGTGGGCTTCATGCCGAGTAATCTCCACCTTCTTGATTTTTTAACTTTGAATTTTATTTTCTTTTTAATAGCTTGTCATTTGAGAGTTCCTCTGAGTAGAGAAATGCTGTGCAGGACAAGCTGCTTCACTTGCAGGTGTGCAAAGTGCACTTTGCCAGGGATATTAAACACTGCATAGCACCACGACTGAGGCCTTGCTGGTCTCAGGGAGGCTGAGACAAAGGGGAAGAAAATGCATCCTCCCCTCTCACCATGCTGCTGGGGTTCAGCAGCCACCAGCAGTTGGGGTGGCTGATATGTACAGACACCGCCTTCCAAAGGGACATCATGCTCCAAACACCATCATCCCTATGAGGTATTGCTCCTTGTGTCCTTTGGGGGTGATTCAGCTCCTTCAGCTGTCTCCTCCCACATTACACCTCGTATTTGCTGTCTTCCCACATGCTCACGTCCTGCATCTGATTTCAGAGGGGGGCAGATGGGCTCAATACAGAGGACCCCACTGGGGTGGATTAAACCTTTTATCCCTGTTCTCTGAGCACTGAGCAGGTTTATCTGCCCTGCCTTCAAGGGCACAGGGCTGATTCCCATTTGGTTTGCAAATCAGGGAGGGGAGAGGGCCTTACGGCAGCCCCAGTGCTCAGTGTTGCATCTCTGATGAGTTCTCTCCTGGCCTCTGCCTTCCTGGCTGTTGGCTGTGGGTGACCATGTGTGTGTGGTGAGGCTGCTTTGGGGGACCTCTGAGCTTCTCCAAAAACAGAAATGCATAGCATTAGTGTATGCATGGTGAAAACCATACCACAGACCAAACTGGAGGCTTTAAACGTAGTAGCAGATTGATTGTATTAAACTGCCATCATCATGATGGTAGGAGGAGCACAAAGGATCATGTCAATGTGTGTTGTGCATAAAGGAAAACGGATAAATAAATATAATAATTTTCATTAAAAATCAGTACTTGCTTGAAATGTCATTTCTAGCATACCTTCAACTAAATTAAACAAGGCAAACCTGCCCTTGTCCTAACTAACCTTAAGGGACCAGGCACTAGACCTGCATAACAAAATTAATGCTTCCAAACATTTGCTGTGTAAAGCCAAGTGGGTAGCATATTGGTTTCCTGTTGCAAATATTAAGAATTTAATTTATGTTGCAATCTACCTGGAAATTTTGCTAAAGTATCATGGGATTTTCCAGCCATTTAGGTAGAATGAAGAGCCAAGTCATGTGTTTGTTGCTCTAACATCCTGCAGTGTATTACATTTGAGTTTGCTTATTGTTGATGTTAAATTTCCTGTGTGTGAAAGCCCTTGCACGAACACAGCTTTTGATGACTGATTATGGGCATAAATTCAGGTCAGACATAATATTTCCAATGAATTCAGAGGAAATTGAATTAGTCTGCATGCTTGCAGGAAAGATCCTGCTGGGTACAAGGGACCTTCTGCTCTCCACGTCATCACACAGGTGTTAGGACACTTGTGACCATAGAGGATAAGATCCTGACACATGATTAAGCATCTTAATTAAGCTACTTGAACCTTGAAGCATGTAGAGAGTTTTGCATTTGCTGACAATGTGTGTTTACTTTCCTTCTGAACATACCCATCTGTTGCTTAATGAGTGGCCTCTTCTTAGAATTTTCCATCTTTGTCTTGCTCTTAAAATATTGCCTGGAATTGGTGTAATTAATGTTCTACCCTGGGATTGCACTGGGGTAGTCTCTTCAGGGTTTGCACAAGTTAAATATCCTTTGCAAATTATTTGTAAACATTTAAGGGACAAACCCATAGAGGCATTGCTGAAGTAGCTAATTAGATGTGTGCTTGTAGAGATGATTTTTCTCTTTAAAGCTAGTGTTTTGGCAAGAGACTTGGTGGGAATGGTGAGGATGTAGAGCAGCCATGGAGACTCTTGGAGCTGTTGCACACAGTGCTTAATGATGCTGCAGGGAAGTTTGGGCATGGAGACCAGGCTTAATATCAGAGCAGCACAAATTTGGAGGGAAGGAGCTGTCATGGCTGCTGGTTCCCTGTGGCAGCTTCTGCACAGGGTCAGATCCCTGCTGACCCCAGCCTGCACCCTGCCTGTCACTCCCTTGCACCCTGCAGCAAAGCTGTCCTCCAACCAACCACCTTCATTCATCTGACACAAGAGCTGTATACCTCTAATGCCTCAGATATTTAACTGTTAAACATTTTGGCTTCAGAGATGATTGAAAGATATTGTTCTGTCTTGGGGAGGCTGAGACAAAGGGGAGAAAAATTCCTCCTCCCCTCTCACCATGCCTGTATTATATTATGAATATATTATATATTAATTATATATTATGAATAACTCTATTCAGGGCTGTGAAGTACTTTGGACTGCTTACTTTTGTGGAAAGGGCCCTAAAGATCATCTGGTTCTCCCTGCCTTGGGCAGGGACACCTTCCACTAGACCAGGTTGCTCAAAGCCCTGTCCAACCCAGCTTTGAACACTTCAGGGAAGAGGCATCTGCAACTTCCTTGAGCAACTTTTGCCAGTGCCTCATCACCCTCACAGTAAAGATTTTTTTTCCTAGTATCTAATCCAATCTACCCTCTTCCAGTTAAAAGCTATTATCCCTTGTTCTATCACTACATGTCCTTGCAAAAAATTATGATGTTGAATAAAACACTGACAAGTATTATGTAACTAAAAATAGCTCTATGTTTTGCAGTCATGTGAAAAAAAAAAATAAAATCACTATTTCATTCTATCTCATCTTGTATTTTTGCAGGATCAAGCATGAAAATATAGTTGCTCTGGAAGACATCTATGAGAGCCCGAACCATTTATATTTGGTCATGCAGTTGTAAGTAATGAACCTAATGAAGTTTTTATATCAAAGTTGCCAACTCTTCTTGTTCTGGTTTTGTTCTCTAACCCAAAAGATGGGATATGTAAGAGATACTTGTCTTGTGTGCTACAGACTGCAAAATCCCTGGAGGGTGATCAGAATCAGATTTCTAGTTGTGATGTGCTGTGTTGTTGTAAAATTGGGAATTAAATTGTTTTGTGACTAGTCTCACCCAAATCAAACCTGAGGGTTTTGTGAGATCGCATCAAAAAAAGAGCAGAACAGACAGAGCAGGGGAGTAAATTACAGCTGAGAAGAGCCAGGTGTGCCATAGGGAAGCCTAGAGCATCTGACAGAGGCAGCTCTGGGATTAAATATCTCAGAGGAAGCCCTTGGAGGAAATTCTGGTCCCTTGTCTGTTGGTAAGGTCCAGGCATGGTGATGTTCTCAGAAGTTGCTGTGCTGGCATTGTGGGGAGAATAGCATCCTGTAAATTTTTACTGTGTTTTTGTAGCCCTACATTTCAGTTCAGAGTGCTGCAAAAGGACTTGCACAAGAGCATTAGTGTTGTACAAATTCCAACAAGCCAGCTGGATTGTGGGAAGTACCAATTTTGTGATAAGTTGATTTACAATCCTTAGTTTTGTTTAATCTCTTTAAAAAATAAATAGATATTATTCTGACTTATTATTAGCTTTTTTAATGTACTGTAACCATAACTTTTATAAAATCATTGTATCCAGATATTTGGGTTATCTGAAATGTAGTTCTGTAATGAGAGGTGACACAGATTATATCTCGGTATAAATTTCTACTTGCTCACTATTCAACACTTATTAGGGAATTATCCTTCCTGTTATAGCTGTAATTGTAAACCCAGCCAATTAATTTTCCAAAGGCCAAGCATTTAGCTGTTCCAGGGGGACACAGGTTCACTGATGCCCAGTGGGGTGATGCCCAGCTGAAGCCAGCAGCTGGAGCCCATCACAGCATTTGGGGTGGCAGCTCCAAGCAGTCCCCAGCCCCAGTGAAGAGCTGTGCCTTGTGTTACAAGGTAGACCAAGAGCAGTAAACTGGATGTAGGGAATAACCTTTCTGCACTTTTTTTGGAAAGTGCTGTGTCATCTCAAGGTGGAGAGGACAAGAAGGCCAGGTACTCACCCTCATCTCTTTGGATGTTACATGAAGGAGGGTGCAACCTCTGCATTGTTTCTGAGTTTTCATCAATAGTTAGGCTTGGGGTCAATTGGTATCAAGAACTGGGTGGCAACACTGCAAAGTCCAGGAGGCTCAAAATCCATTTTGCATGCCTCCTTTCATGGATTCCTCTTTGGGAGATGGCATGTATGGATAATCTCTTGTTTCCAAGGTAACACCAACTTGTTGATACAATGGCTGTGAACCATCTCACAGCACGAAGTATCTCATCTATTTGTTTACACTTCTGCCCTGATTATTATTAGATTCCCTGTGGGTTTTTCAGCTTCTCATTTTTGTGTATTTCTTCTAAACAATTTCTTCTAATTTTGGCTACATTAAAACTTGGGTTCTGATATGAAGCAGAAGGGGTTCTGATCAAGCAGCTTTGAGAAAGCCACTTAGATTGCAAAGAAAGAAGGGGTAAAATCAGGGCCACTCAAAGATCAGTATCATGAACACAACAAATATCAAATCCATACGCCCTTCTCCCTTGGTCATTGCTTGCTAAGTGGACTCTAGCTAATACTTCCCAAGGATTATTTTGTGGTGTGGATAGCATTTTCATTACCAGCCTTTCAAGCACTCCTTGGTATGATGTGGAAAATTCACATTATAGCTCCTGAGCACCTTGCAGCAGCTCCATGAGAGAAGGCTTTTGAAGGCAGACCAAGACTCCCTGTTTATGTTTGTCCTTGAGTGCGTCTACTTTTACATGAAAGCCATGCTTGTTAGCAGGCCAGCTTGAAGGATAAATATCACACCTCATTTATTCTGTCAAAGATACGGGCACGTAAATGTCTCAGTGTCTGTGCTGGACTTGGAAAGAAGGGAGGTTAAGAGGCAGCTGTCCATGTCTACTTGACACTTATTTTTTTCCTGCCAGTCCCCACTGGCAGCACTGGAACACTTTCCAAGGTTATGTAGCAGTTAGTGAATCTGCCCTGTGTGTTTCTCAGTATATTCACGGGGAAATAAGATCCCTGGCTTTAGTTTCACCACCTTGTTCTCACATATATTGTATACAAGCCATCACAGAACTGTTCAAACTGACACAATCCTCTTAGTGCAAGGTAGACCAGAAGTCCAGGTTAGAGATTACTGGATTTGACAGCACAGAATTTCATGTGCTTTCTCAAGGAGTTATACTGCTCCTTAGAAAGGGCTGGGCTGGGCTATTTTCTCTTTTATTTATTTTCCCAAAATGGAAGATATTCCAGCCCAGTGCCTCTAAGTTTGGCAAGGTTGTGGACGACACCTTGCTGTCTTTCACTCCCAGCAGGATAGCTCATCTTTGGTGTGAGGTGGTTTCTGGTGCAGCTGCAAAGCCAAATACAAATGTAGATAATCACTGCCTCTACTGTGATGACTCTGCCAAAATTTTGCAGGCACTATAGAAAAATACTGTAGAACATTTGTCATATTTCCATGAGGATGATGTGCTTTCCAACCATGAAAAAATCTGCTCCTTCCCAAGCTTAGATTTCCTATAGCACTGTTAAGACCTATGCTGGCCACAAAGACAAAAACTAAAATGAAACTGAAAGTTCTGTTCCTTCTGGGTGCTGGGTGAGACTTCCCCAGAGGATATTGTAGAAGATGGGAGGAAATAAATTGCTTTCAGAAGTAGATTTATTGAACTATTTTGGTGTAATAGTGAACTCTGTTAATGAGCAGTTACAGGATTTTTGGTTGCTGTTGGTGCTATTTGGTAAGAATTATACTACTGTACCTTCTAAATGATCTACCTTATTTCACCTGTCAGTATAGGGAAAGATCTTGATAATCCATTCTGGCTGGTAATGTCAGATACTAATATTTCATCTGCATAATCAGCCTCGATGGGTATTGATGATTCATTTTCTGCATGCTGGAAAATCATGCATAAAAATGGATTTACATAAACACATGTAATCTTAGAACCATTTAGGTTGGAAAAGGTCTCAAAGATGATTGAGTCCAACCAATTAGCTGTCACTGCCAATGCCACCATGTCCCCAAGTGCCACATCTACACATCTTCTAAGTACCTCCAGAGATGGTGACTCCACCACTTCCCTGTGCAGTCTGTTCCTGTGCTTGGCAACCCTTTCAGTAAAGAAATTTTTCCTAATCATTCAGTCTAAATGTCTTTTCTGCCTGAGTTTTGTGGTTCCATTTACAAACGCTGTTCCTGACAGAGCTGCCTTCGCAGATCAGAGCAGATTTCCAAGGCTTAACTCTGACTTCATCTCTATTGTTCACCTGCAATGAAGTGTGAAGCAGCAGAGTTTGGTTTCCCTGAGATTCCTGAGATTTCTCTGTAACCTGTACTAGTCAAAGCCACAGGATCTGGGGCTGTTGCTCCTCCAGAAGAATATGAGACCATGTTAAAAATCAATTAAGGCAGTAATTTCCTATTTCTCCTTTATTCATCCATATTTCCTTAAAATATGTAGGAACTTAATATTTTTGCTACCTCTACTCTTCTGTCAAAGTTGGTTGAAGTTCACCCAATGGGCCAGAAATTACTAAGGATTGGCAAGTTGGGATAGTCATTTTCTTACTGTCTTTGGAAAACAGGCTAAAAATGGGTCTAGGTGGCACCTCCAAAACTTATGGAGCAGCCCAGGGTAGTGTGTAACTAGGTAAGTAATGACAGTAGCTGAAGACCCACCTCTGAGTTTCATTGCAATTTTTTGCAGTCAAGAATATTGAAAAATCCAGAGGAATTCCTACCAATACTAGGATCTAGTTAAAGAAAGTGAAAACCCTAGTGCCTGCCTGCTATAGTGTTCCACTTCTTTGGGGCACCTGTGATCTGATCCCCTTGGCAGGACTGCTTTACCTTGATCCTGTCAGCTGCTGTTTCTGGTTCTCCAAAGAAACCAGAGTATTTTCCCTATGTGATGTCTTCTGAGGCTATGGCATCTCTGCTGGGAACAAGGTTTTAGGCTGAACATCCTGTTTGACCGAACCCTGAAGTACTTCTCCTTAACTCTGTAAAAAAAACCCAGCCCAAGCTGAGCTGAAACCCCCAACCCTGAAGCTTTTCCAGCTTGGTCTCTTAACTCTGATGAATTATTCAGATGATTTCTGTCACAGAAAAGCTGAGATGACAGTGGCTCCTTTCTGCCGGGTACAAGTCACGCACTGAGGAAAGCTCTGCCCACAAGTTTGCAGGCTCAGAGTCCCAGTGTCCCGTTCCTGCTGTTTATCAGCTCTACCCTGCCAGACACAAGCACCTTCTAACCCTGCAGTGCCTTGGGAGGCAGCTCAAACAGGCAGGTACTGACCAGTGGTAAAATCTGCACAAGTTTTTGTTATTACCGGAACCACTCTGCTTGTGATTTTGCCTTTCAACTGCATGTTTTGCTATTAAGTGAGCACAGTGCTAAGCTGTGATTAAATGCTGAATTCACTTTGTTTTTTGAAAGCCCAGTGCCTGAGTGCTCTGTGAGAGCAGCCGAGCATGAGCTGTGTATGTAAATGACATTTCAATGAAAATATTCAGCCTCCAAGAAAAACAACAGACAATGGAAGGAAGTGTTGTGTTTGCCAGGTTCCTTACAGAGTCTATCAAGGGCTCGGTGTGTTACAAAACAGCGATCTGCACGCCAAGCCGGTATTGCATCAGGATGTTAATTAAAGCAAAACACAGATCTGCCATGCCACATTCCTTAGGTGAGGCTTATTCCCCTACTTGGGGGGTTTTGTGTAAGCTTTATGCAAAAGACAGAAGAGAATCTCTCTGCATTCACAATGGAATTTATATCATAGAACCAAAGAGTGATTTTGGTTGGAAGGGACTTTAAAGATCATCGAATTCCAACCCCCTGCCCTGAGCAGGCACTCCTTGCATTAGACCAGGCTGCTCAAAGCCCCATCCAGCCTGGACTTAAACACTTCCAGGGATGAGACATCCACAACTTCTCTGGTCAGCCTGTTCCATGAATGAATAATAAAAGCATACTGGGTTCTTCAGGAGCAGAAAGGTAGCAGTTAATAATCCAGCATTAATTTAACATCTTTTCCCTTGCAGAGAAAAAGATCATTCCATCAGTGGGGTTACACTGGTCAGTGCTAAACACGAAGGAGGATCTCCCCTTTTCCAGTGGAAGAGAGGTTATAAGCAGACTAGAAAAGATTCATGTCAGGGTAGAGATCAGGACAAATCTATTGGTAATAGATTAATAGACCACAGATTGACCTCCAGAATGGCTTTTAGGCACCTGTAACTGTGTGGATTCTGTGTGATCCTGAAAGTGAGTGTGCTCATTGGCTAGACCTAGCTGCCTTCAGCACTTTTTGTTTTTCCTCTTGTTTTTTTCTGGCTATGGCAGAACTTTTGGTAACTCCTAGTCCCCATGTCTTCTCCAAACACAGCACCTTTTCCTGAGCAGCAGTCCTGTTGCTTTCTTGTGCTTTAGCTCTGGCTGAGACCAGGCATTTTGGAGTCCCTGGGCAGCAGTCCAGCCTTCCTACAGCAACAGAGGAATGGTGAGAGTCTTCTTCACCTTGAAGATTACAATAAACTTTCTCATGATGACTTCCAAAACCACTTAGAATATTCTGTTACCTTCAACAGTTGTAGGCAATTGTCAACATCCTTGTTCCAAAGCTTGCACTCATTATTGTTACCTTAGTCAAGACATCCCAGTAAGGACTTATTAGCAAGGCAACACTGATGGTTTGGGGTTACTTTTTTTCAATCAACATGACATGCTACTCCTGATGAAGACTCATTATCTCTTTTTCCTGTAGCCTTGAGAATAAAGAGGTGATGGAGAAAAATTTTCTCATTTTCCTTGAACAGACAGCATTATAACATTGTTTGCTTTTACAGAAATGTGAACAGTTCAGATGATAATGGATTTTTTTTTAAGGTATCTATTGTTGCAAAGCTACTGTTGTCAATAAAGAAAACAAGAAGTTTGGCCAAAATTCAAAATAAAACTCTGTCATGGTTTTAAAGCACTAGCTAAAAAAAAAACACTAGAAAACTTACTTCTTGCTGTGAGATATGGATTTCTTTTTATTTTTTTACTTTTTTTCTTAAATGTCAAACCATCATATTGTCATTCAAATATATTAATCTTTGAAGTTACAGAAAGATTTGAAGATCTCATAAATCTGCTTGTTTTCTTATGCTGGTGATTACAATAAAAAAGACCTTCTGAGAGTTGTTTAGTGTAATGTCCACTTCCCAGCAAGGGCTGGCACCAAATCCTTAGGGTGACAGTATGATTGTTTGGGGTTTTTTAATAGCAATAGATTTTGGCAGCACCAACTTGAGTTCCTTCCTTCAGCCCTGCAGCAGTTGCCTCTCCATGTCCCCATTTAGGGCTCTCTCACAGCTGGGCGTGGGGCTGTGTGTGCCTGTGTTGTATAGCTCGGTCTGGAACAGGCAATTGGTGGGGCAGCAACACATATCTGCCAGTAATCACTGCTTCCCTGAGAGCAGGAGTGAGGCTTTTCTCTCCAAGCAGCAGGAAGGTGGCTATTTAGAGCCCTACCAATTTTCTTTCCATTTTGTTGGCTTTGGATAAGCATCTCCTTCTTTTCATGCTTTGCCCAGAAGTTTCGTTGCTAGTTACTTGATGTTCACGTAGCCACTGAATGAGTCTTTTAGATTTAGTTCTGCTTCTCTCGGGTCCTGGTAATTTACACTGTGGTGCACCAAAGTCAATTAAATAGCTGGTGTTTAATTCAGGTGGAAGGGGCTTTGCAGCAAGGCATATAATAAATGTTAAATCCATACATGCCACAGTGTGAGAATTCATTATGATACAGTAGGATCTCTCTCAGGCGTGACGTGGAGTCATTCTGATTAAATGGTTTCACTTATTTAAACAGAAAAGGCCCTTCATAACAAACTGCAAAGCTTTGAAGTGAAATAACACGGTGTTGAATCAAGATGCAAAATGAACGTGGGCGTTCCCGAGTCCGTTCTTTTACATGGAAAACATTATTAAAAGTTTTCTTCTGGAGGAAGGTTGTGCAGGCTGTGGTGAAGGGGACAGTAGGAGGCTGATGAGTGTTACGTGTCAGTGTGTTCCAGAAGACATTTCATGATTTTGTGGCAGAAAAATAAGCTCGATTTCCCAAGCACGCTCATGTCCCAGCTCCAGACTGTATTCTAAGTTGTGCAGTCAGGAAGGTGACTCTGATCAAGAGTCTGTAAGCGACTCCAGAGCCAGTGCTGGGCTAACTTGCAGCTGCACTTAGACTGTATTATAGCAGGTGATGATGGAGCATTATCATCCATTCACATTCACACTGAAAGAAAAGATCTCTCACTACACATTTATCTGTATTGCCCCAAAAACTCTACATAGGGTGTATTTTTAAAGCCAGGTTGATTCATACAGATTTCTGTGGCTGGCTGGGGATTAAGGCCTTAAACAGGAGAGTATAAAACCTGGAATTTTTAGTGGAAATACAGGTTGCTGTTTGAAACCCTGTTTTGACTTCATTTTGCAGTACTGTGTTTACCTCAGATAGTTACAGAACCTCTCAATATCACGTCTCAGTAGTTATAGAAACTATTTTCATAGGACTGCAGAAGTACTTGCCATAGGTTAATGCTTTAAACATTCTCCCTGGAAAATTATTCAGTGGAAAATGAATGTGGAGGATTTTGTGTTTTTCTTTTTCTTTTTTTTATTTTTTTCCTGAAACAGCGGTTAGGTCTGCTGTAGCCAAACTTTACTTTTTAAAGCATTTTATAGAAAAAGAAAATACTGTTGCTGGTGAAGCCTTTCTTTGATGCATTTATAGAACATGTGCTCATTTAATTCTGATTCATGCCACATGGTTATATCTTAGCCTGTAAATGCCATTTTTTTTCTCTTAAATTGGAGGAAAAGTGTGTTCAGAGACCCAAATATTTATGTCATCTTTTCCCTTCTCCAAGACAAAATTCCCATTTGGGGCTGTGTGATCCTGACTTAGCTGTAAAAGTCTCTCTTTACTAGTTCTGAGGATGGTTTGGAGGAGTTTGGTGTTTATTCTGTCTGATTATTCTGTTGGCAAGGAGCATTTAACCACTCTGTAATTGTATTTTCTTCATCCCTCATTGATGATACTCTAAGGAGCGCTGATATCCTTGAGTGAGACGTAGTGGAGCCTTTAAATGTCCAGATGTCCCTGAGGAAAGAAGATACAATTCTCCAAAATGCACTGTAAAGAGTCAGAAATACAGTTTGAAATCCACTGAAAGGGAGCTGAGACTTTAAGAGCTACATTAGCATAAACAGAGGCAGCATTACTGAAAACTGGGCATGGCATTCGTAATATGAAAAATCAAGTAGAAAATTAAAATTCATGCAACTGTTCTTCTCTGCCTTAGGGTTTTTGCCATGAAAAATTTGCTATGAGTCTCTTGCAGCTACAGAAAAGGGGTTTAGGAGTAAACAGAGCTAAGCATCCATTCTGCTATGACTGTGATGCTCTTTGTCATGTTGGTGATGTCAGATAAACTCAGTCCTAAAGTGCATGGCCACTCTGCTGCAAAACACTACCCAGTGCCATGGGACAGGAGAGGTGTAACCATAATTAAGCAATGCTGAGCAGAGAAGAGAGAAATTACCTTGCTCTGATTGCCCACCAGGCTTACCTGCAGGAACATTTATCTCACTGCAGCTCAGGGTCTTTCCCATCCTGTTTTCCTGTAAGTGTGGGGCAGGACCACTTGCAGAAAGTGCTTCTGACATTTTGCTTCTTGGGGCTGAAAACTCCCTGCCAGAAACTTTTAAATCTGCTCTTTTCAGATGCTTTTGAAGATGGATTTGCTGCAGAGAGGCTTTGTTTCCTATTGGTGCTGTCCTGCCTTGTCTGAAGGGTGGCTAGGGAAATGTAGGTTAGCTCTCTGTCACCAAAGATTGTGTCACTGGATGGAACGTATTCTAAAAGGCAAATTTCCTAGAGAAAGGCATTTTATTGCATTCCCTTCCTCCACAGCTTAACATGGCTACAGCTGGAATCCCTCTTCTTGCTATTGACATGTCAGGAGAGCCATGGTAGCTCCTAGAAACAGCAAGAGGGAACATTTTGGGGAAAGAGCATTCCTCTGATGTATATGGGCATTTATTTTCTAATGGAATGGGAGTGAGGAGTGCTTGTGATATGTGCAGGAGTGCTCATGCCTACAGATTCCTGCAGGCAGGGCTGCTGCTGGAAGCGATTCACACCAGGATGGAGGGAGATGCTTTTGAACAGTCTCTCCTTTGATCCTGGTCCCATCTGAGCTGAATTAACCAAAGAAATTTGCTACTACATTCATGGCTGTGTATGTTTGAAAGGCAACAGTTTGCATAACACCACAGGTAAAAAAAGTGGGAAAGAAAGGAAACATAACAAAATAACTGATGAGCTGGTGTCTGTTCTTGGCTGGAGGTCTAGAGCTTCTCCCTGGCCGGAATATCCTTGCCACATGCTGTGAAATGTAGCCAGGTGATAGTCATATAATGGATTTTTACCTGAGGCTGAGCTTTCCTGAGCACTTGCCTGCTCTTAGCGGGCTCCACTTGGCATGTGTCTTCATCCAGGGGTTTTTCCTACACAAGGTGTTTTGCTACAGGTTTCCCTGGTCACACAGGTGGAGGTACTGCTCCCCAGAACTGCAGCAGCATGGTGTGCCAGAGACAGTGGGAGCTTTTCTTGTTACTTGTCTCATGTCTGCTCTAGGTCACCTAAAGCTAATCTGTACATACAAGCCCTTGGGTGCTGGTGGGAGGCAGGCACAGGTGTATTTTATTGCTTGGTCGCTTTTCCTGGCATGTGACAGCCTCTGGCAAAGGAAATGGCATAAAGGTGTGCCTCTGCCATCGTGAAGGACCACTGCAAACCTCAGTGGGCCCTTAATGAATGTGGAAGGGCTGTTTGGCTCTAAATTCTGATGTGTAGCTCCTGGCACAGCCCCTGGAACAGGGGCTCCCAATGCAACCCCAGGAACAGTGGCAGAGGAGGCAGCTCATGGCTCAGAGGAGGAGGAGGGAAAAGCAGAAGCTGAACCATATGGAAGTGAAAGTAGAAGCAGACACAGCATCTCAGTGGTAGGTGCTCATTAGGCTGTCTCTGATGTGCTGGGAAGACTGAGTTTATCCTGCTAAAGGAATTCTAATATTCTTCTCTAAGCTGAAACACGTAGCAGAGTGGGTAAAAGACAGGTCTTTTTATCTATGGAAAAATATTCTAGCCTGTTTACCAACAATGTAACAGGAAGCAGTGGCTGCTGCTCTTGAAGCCTTGTGAGGATATTTTTGTGGTTAGAGCACACAGATCTGAAAATCTGGAGTTCTTGTCTTACTCTGTCATTGATTTACACTGTGGTCTCAGATCACTTTGTCTTTTAATTTCCCTGCTTGCAGAAAGAGAATACCTTCCTAATTAATTCTGGGTAGGATTAATTGTGTTTTTCTTTGTTGGGGTTTTTTTAGCTTGAGTCAGTGCTGCTCTTCATGGAGTAAATTGTTAAAAGAAATGAGTACTGAAGTCTGGCCTCTGTTGTTGTTCACTGAGGAGCACTGTGGTCCATCTGTGTAAAAGTGAATGGACTTGTTTGCTAGGACCTTTTCATGGTCTCAAAAAACATATTCAGGCATGCCTTAATCCCACACTCTGCAGTAGCTGTGCAGTGGCTTTATCCTCCATCCCATCCCATGTCTGTGCAGAAACCTACGGCTAACAGAAGCCAGGCTGTCTGGTGACTCAGTGTAACAGCATGACTGGTGATGGCCATCATCATTGCTTAGATTTATTTATCCTTATGATGTAGGTATGTGGAAGTCTCAGGCAGCAGACATATGACATCCAGAGTTAAAAATCCACTTATATAAAGCCAGGATTTCACCTACTGTGCATAGATGTGGGGGCAGCCAAATGCATCATACCATCAATGGAGGGAAACAAAAAGAGTCATCAGTTTAAACTTGGTAAGAAAGAGCTATAAAGCAGCAGCTTAAACCCAGGCTGGGCAGAAAATGAACAGCAGTATCCTGAATTTTAATATCCATTTCTTTGTGCTGCAGGGAGGTGGAAGTGGCTATTGCAGATATGGGGATGTAGGAGCAATGTGCCAAAGCACATGGTACAGCGGGGCTCCAGTGCCTCTGCTCATGCTCCCCCTGTGCAGTGTGACTGGATCTCTGTGGAGGCAAGGTGTGCTGGGTGATTTGGGAATCCCCAGTGTGCCTGGGTACCCTCCAGCTCAGAAGGAAAGTCATACTTGTGTCTCATCCTCATCTCTCTCTTTGTACATGCAAAGGAGTAAGCTCAAAGTGATGGATGTCCCAGGATGCATTGCAATAACAAATAAGAAAACCAGTTAGCAGTTCTATGTTTGAAATACTTATTGTCCTAAATAATAAACACTGGGACAGGCCTTTGGAGGAGGGTGCTTGGGGGCATAAGATTACACTTAATATGTAAGTGTAATCAGACCCACCAATCCTGCTGTGAAAATTGCCTGGGTGTGCTTTGGCATCGTATTCCCACTCGGTGGGTGGATGTGAACAATCTTTCTGACTCCTATCTCTACCAGTAAATACAGAAGGTATGTATTGTGCTCTCCACTGAGCTGTGTGCAGGCATTGGCCAGGAGGATGGCTGGCTCAGGGTGAACCAGCTCAGAAGAGAGTACCATCAGCCTTGTCAGTGTGGGCAATTGTGGGGCAGTGTCCTGTTTCTGTTCAGGAGCAGACCAGGCACAGCCTCCAGACCTCTGCTTCTCCTTTGGGAAGTGAACATAATAGCCTTTTCTGCCATATGTGGATGCTGTGAGTATAAATGTGTTAAGCTCTACGAAGTTTTGAGATGATAATAATATCAGTTTAGGCATGTAAGTGCCTCGGACAAATATATTGTGCAAACACCAAGTGGATTAAAGTACAACTTCTGGCACAGTGATATTGCTTAAAGGCTGATTTAGTTCCATTTCAAAGGATTTCTCAAAATAAATTGCCTGTATCCTGCTCCCTCTCTGCAAAAAATATGGACACTGTCACCAAAAAGCCATTGAAAAAGAAAAGAAAAGCATCTAAAAGCTTTCTCCTGGTTTGGATTTTTAGATTTCAGAGCGGGAACAACTCCATCTATCCATTAAGTGTTGGTCTGGCACCACTCTCCATCACCCTGTGGCACACATCGGTGCACCAAGAGCTCCTTCTGGCGTGCTGTTTTCAGAGCTTTCTGACAATTCAAACTTCAGCCTGTCCAGAGTCTCACCACTGGCATGAAAACAAGGGTCTCAGAACTGGTTTGCAGAGTCACATTCTGATATCCCACCTGTGGATGCCAGCCCTTATTTATCCACAGGTACCTCTGCTTGGTGATTCAGTCTTTCCCAAGGGCAGGACAAGGAGGAGAAGAAAGGGGAGAGGTAACCCCAGGTAGCAGCAAGAGAATTGGCTCTATGGCAGAAAAATTGCCTCTAGGTTTGAGACACTGTCTGGTGTACCCTCAGTCATGCGTACACCACACCATGTGGCTGTGAATGCAAAATTTGCTTCCTTGCTGTTTACTTAATCTACAGCTTCTTGGTAATAAATTATATTCATTGCCTCCAGTTCCTGCTCCCATTGAAGGGTTATTTGCAAGGCAAAGGAAATATGTACTGGTTTTATTCTGTTTGGACTTTGAATACATAAAATAGTCCTTTTTCTTTAGTCCGCAGACACAAGTGCCCTTTAGAATGTGAATATTAGCATTGTGTTCAGAAAAAACCTTTTCTTTCCAAGGTCTTACTTTACATGTAATTACGTATTTTAAAGAATTGGACATTTTTTATGGTTTTCAGAGGAATTCCTAAACCAAAAGGTATCCTACTTCCCTTCGTCTTGAATTCTTACTCAGCAGATAGCATCAGATTCCAATTCAGTTGTTCTTGCACAATTAAGCTGTGAAGCCTTTGCCCTGTAGAACTGATTGGTACACAGGTGAAAAGAAAATACAGTTTCTTATAGGGTTTTACTTCTGGCAATGTGTTCAGGATTTCTTTAGAAGATTCTAAAATCTATTTTCTGATAAGTTGTAGGATCACAGAAGGGTTTGAATCAGAAGGGACTTTTAAAAATTTAGTCCAATGACCTCTGCCATTGAGCAGGGACATGTTTCATTAGATGAAGTTGCTCAAACCTCCATCCAACCTGACCATGAACACTTTCAGTCTCTTAATTACATGTCTGAATGTGTGGTGAGGACTTTGCCTTGGCTCCCACAGAGAGACAATGTGATGGTGTCAGGCCATGCAGGGTGTTCCAGCCAGGCTTCTGCAGATGAATCATCTGAAGGGTTGTTTTTGAAGGATTGGGCTCTTGCATTTGATTCACTTTCCTTGGCAAGCTGAAAATAGTGTGCATTGTTCTCATAATCCTTAGCAACTTGAAAACTGCCATGAATTGGATACATTTTAATCTTTACCTACAGCAAGGAAATAGGCTAATTTAGTTATTCCTGCAGTTCCTTAGCTAATGTTAATTAACTGATGGCTTTGTATTTTTCCAGCAGTTTTCTAAACATTTCCTTTATCATTTCAATGGGCCTTTTAAAGATTCAAGGCATAGTGAATAGATTTATTTCTACAGTGTGCGTTAGTAAGTCCAAGCAATATGTTAATATATAACTGTCCAGGAAACAAAAACCCACTCCCACAATCTCATAAATCATAGATTGGCAGGTTTAGTAATCCCCTGGATATGATTTTCACAGGGAAGTTGTTAACAGTTGTGTTATAGAGCAAAACCAAATTAAGGTGGAGTTGGGAATTGGTACCTCACATTGGTAGAGTTGTAGGGTACATACAGAACAGAGACCCCAGACCCACCAGATACAACAATTCTGCACCAAATTGATCTGAGTAACAGAGTTTCATTTTTGGCTATTCCAAGTACTGTCTCAAGCTGCACTTTCTTTATTTCCTCTGAAATACACTCCTCAGTTGATTTACAGCTAATTTGGTGGATGACTTATGTGTGGTCAGATAAATTGTTGAAAGCCCTGGGCAGGTAACTTCACTCTCCTATGCTTGGAGATGTAAGTGTCGTAGTACACTTGGGAAGATCATCTCTCAAATGACCAGGACAAGTGACCACAGATGTTGTGTGGTGCAGAGGAAGCACCATACATCTGCATTAGGGTAAATTTTGCCTTTAGAAACAAAGTAATGGCTGTTCTCTGGCTACAGTGATCCGGTGCTTGCTACCAGTTTCGTGGAGGAGTTACAGCTGTGTCTTGGAATGACTTTGACCCGGTGATATCTGCCATGATCTGGCCCCTGGGCTCAAATGTGTTGAGCAGAGTCTTCCCTCTCCTGTCAAAACTGCATTGAGCAACAGGCTGATGAAAATTAACAACCATCAAACCATCTGGGATCATTGAATAATCTCTTTTCATATTCTGCAAGAAATACCCTCTTCATTTTACCTTTACTTGGTACAAACCAAACACCTCAGAGTGACCTCTGAGGACTGTGTGGACAGATTGGAAGCAAGACAGAGAACCAACAGGACTGATGGGATGAGGATGGTGGCGAGCAGCACTGATTTGCTCTAGGTACCCAGCCAAGGAGTTGCTATTGGCCCTGACACTGTCTGGGGCTTTCTCAAGCCTGCAGAATGCAGAGACTGTGTGTCCATGCTCACATCTAGGGGTACAACCTGCTGTGGCTGGGTTCAGCTAGGAATTTACTGCTAACTTTGATGGAATTGGTCCTGTAGGTGAAAGATTAAGTTTTGCCTGTGGAAAGAGCCTTAATAATTGGGGGAAAAAAGTCAAACAAACCATCATTGCATGGGATGGTAGAGTGGTTGTGATAAGCTAGGGATGTAAATACTTTGGTAAACAAAACTTGCAGATAAAAGCGTAGGAGTGAACCAAACCTGCTGCTTACAATGAGGAATTCTTCCCAGGCCTATCTGCTTCAGGTTTGCAAAACAAAGAGGGCAAAGGGTTCATTCATGACTCCAGGGTAAGCCTAGGGCAAACTCCACCTACCCTACTTGTGGCCAGGCTGCTCTGCACCTCATATACATCCACAGCACAGAGCAGTGGCCC
Source organism: Poecile atricapillus (assembly GCF_030490865.1). Taxonomy (NCBI): domain Eukaryota; kingdom Metazoa; phylum Chordata; class Aves; order Passeriformes; family Paridae; genus Poecile; species Poecile atricapillus. Next base: position 6,826,140 of record NC_081288.1, read on the forward strand.
CGTCTCCTTGAGTCCTCCAATGGTGCCATGATGTCCCTCAAATTCATATCAATACGATCAATATGATCAGTGCTGCTGGGCATTTTCCAGGTCAGAGGGTCTCACTGCAGGAGAAGGACCACGTTGCAATCCATTTTCACAGCATGGCACAGAGTGTGTGACCGGTGTGGGAAGCTGGAATGTTTTGGAGAGAGATCTCATTGTACTGATCCAAGCCAGAGCCAGGGTGGGACCTAGGAGGGAATCCTTGAACCTCATGCATTCTGTCCAAAGTGAGTGCTTAGGCTCATTTCCTGACCATTCTTTAGTTGGCATTTGTAGGTGTGTCCTACATCTCCCTCCAAGGAGAGGGAGACCCCAAAGTCCTGACAGTGGATCAGCATGGTCAGATGCTCAGGCAAATCCACAACCTTCTTGAGAAGACCTTCATGTCTCCCATCCCAATCAATTTGAGAACTGGGGAGGAGGGGGTCTTAGGGCTGGACTTGGTGTATCTGGTCCTGGAGGCTGGGCTGGTTGCTCCTGTTCCAGGGCAGAGAGGACACTGCCGATCCCAAGTTGAGCATAGCAGCTGGTGGGTAGGAGTCAGTGCTGAGGCAGCATCCTGTGCTTCCCCGGTGGTGTGAAGAGCTGCTCGGCCGTGAGGGAGGGGAGGAGGGAGTAAGTTGGGAGGAAGCTGTCACGGATCTGCCTCTCATTGCTGCTCACAGTCCTACGCTGGCTGAGTCAGAGCTGGCGGGAAAGGCGAGACATACGGGTGGTCTCTGGGAAAAGTCCACACTTCAAGACAGTGAGGAAGAGAGAACCAACAGGACCCCCAGTCAGAGGGCTTCAAGCCTGAGGGGCTGTGCCTGCTGTTGCAGAGTGGACAAGGATGAGGAAGACTGCTGGAAGGCTGTGGTGTGCAGGAGTTTTGTGCTGTCTCACACATCATGATTTGACATCATGGTTGGCTGTTAGGAGGCTCAGCCTTCAGCATGGACCAAGCCACCACATTCCAGCTGCTGAGAGAAGCCCAGAAAGATGTGCAATCTCCAGCACAGCATCCAATGATTTTTTCCTTTCTTGCTGCCCTTCAGCCCTCATGTCGTGGATTCACTGGCACTTGCACAGCCAACGCACCACTCAAACACTGCTCTGATCAATAACACTTTCAAAGAGTTCTTCAGGAGCTACTTAATGTGTTTTATGTCCTTCTCAGTTCAGATGTGCAAAGCCAAACAGGGTGAGCTTTGAAATCAAGTTTATGTTCAGGAGTAACTCAGACAAGAATTAACAAAGGCTTCAAAGTTAAATCATCCAAAATAGGATGTCAAGCCATTGAATTTCAGTTCAGCAGCATGCCAAAATATTCCAGTATGTCTCTTATGATGTATTTCATTGTTTCTTATAATTTGAGTAGTAGGGAAGTGATTAAAAAATAAGACTTCATCCCTCTGTTTCTCTTTGATTCACTGAAATTTCAAGATATTTAAAAGGTATTTGTACTCATACATTTGGGGTTTTCAGTCATTCATTTTACTGTTCAGTTTTAAAGTGATTCAGTTCAGCAGTTAAGGTCTAAACCAAATTGTCAAAGACACAAAAGGATATTTGCATGTGTTACTTAGAGCATCCATTTCAAGCTGATTTTCCACAGAGAAACATGGGCTTTTCTGTTCCTTCCCCATACAGCTTTTTGAATGAGTGGCTAATCAGAGATGTATCAGAGTGATGGAGGAGTAGAGTTATATCTTGGATATAAGTGGATGCCTGTGCATTTTGTGTCGATATCTCCCTGCTAAAGAGAAATCCTACAACAGTGCCTTCAACAGAAGGAAATACATATTCTTGTGAAGTTTGAAAGTAGCATGTGCCCCATAAACAGCTCAGTGCTTCCTGGTGACTGAAACAGAGGGGTGTTTCCTTTTCCAAGTATAGAGTGGTTATTTTGAGGGCTTGACAGGGGAATGTAGAGTTTCATGCATCACCCACGATGTTTGAAAAAGCATTAGGATATTGAGACTATCTGAGACAAGAAGTACAGAAATGTTTTAAGAGGCTGGCAGAAATGCCTGAGAAGAGTTTAAAAGAGCTCAAAAGGTTACTTTGACCAAGCAATAGTGAATACAGGGTATGTTATGCACAGTATGTGGTGGATGCAGGCTGCTAGGGGAGAGAAACTGGCTGCTGTTGGAAAATGGTGACAGACTTTTCTGATTCCAAACTCTGACTGCAGGTGTTAAAAAAGCCAGGAGACAATTCTTGTGGCACTGTTAACCTGCAGCAGCAAGTATGGCTCTGCAGGTCTCTCTGTTTCTCAAGAAGAAATATCAGCAAACTCCCAGTCTAGGACAGTCTTAAGCTGCGCCAAGGAAAATACAGTTTGGATATTAGGAAAAGGTTTTTTATGGAAAGAGTGATAAAGTACTGGCATAGTCTGCCCAGAGAGGTGGTGGAGCCACCATCCCTGGATGTGTTTAAAAAAAGACTGGATGTGGCACTCGGTGCCATGGTTTAGTTGAGGTGTTAGGGCTGGGTTGGACTCGATGATCTTGGAGGTCTCTTCCAACCCAGTGATTCTGTGATTTTGTGAAACCATGCACTGGGAGGGCATTTGGATTAAAAGTTTACGTGTGCATGTGGGACATTGCTCAAAACCATTGAAGTCACAGTGAGTTTTTCCATATGCTCAGTGAGCTGTGATTCAGGCTCTTACTGAGGTGAGGAGAAGGAAGTATCAATTTTTTCAGGGAAAATACCGGCTGCAGAAAATTCTGTTCGGCAAGAAATTCCAAAGAAAACTTTGGAGCTCATCTCTCCTGTGACATTAAGTTATGGTAATTTTAACATATTTTTTTGAATTTTAGAAGACAGTAATACGTGCTCCATAAACAGCTCAGAGTTTCCCAGTGGCAGAGAAGAAGTGTCTGTGGTTTGGGTGTTAGTGATGGGGTTTCCAGATGCCTTCAGAAGGGGAAGGAGATCTTGACAGGGTTTGTGATACAGCAGCAGTGGTGATTCCAATGGTAGCTCACACAGGAAGAGCAGGAGAATTTGGGAAGCATCCCATTGCGTGCAAGACTTTAGGGAACAGCCACACTCCAAAAGGACATCAAAGCTGAGGTTTCCATGATGGTACTGGGTTTGGGACATCCTCCTGAGAGAGGGTAGGAATGATGTGAAAGGAAGAAAAGCATGAAAGAAAGGAAAAATTTTTTATGAGTATGAGGATACCCTTTCCTAGTAGTTGAAGCTCTCTGAATGAAATGTGAGCAGATCTATCACTCAGTACAGAGGAGAGCAATTCTACAACTCAGAGACAACAATTAAAAGTTTGATGGACAGAATGATGTAGGAGTTTTTCTCCCTGCTTCTGTCTAGTGCAATTTGAAATTGCATCTAATGCCAAGAAAATTACAGCAGAAACTGGCTGACATTGCTGATGCATTGGGTCTGGTTCCCCGAGACCTGTAATAGGCCATTTAGTGAATTTCCTCCTAAAATTTTGCATAGTACATTTTGTGTTTTAGTGATGGAAAACTTAGCTCAGGCTGATTCTCCTCTGGAGTAAAAAATTTTCTGAGTAACATTTGTCTTCAGATTTTACCACATTTTATAAACGGCTTTGTTCTGCTTTCCTTTCTCCAAATAGGAAAATTCACTCTGTGAAAGAAAGTTCTTTCAAGATCTAGCCTGCATATAGAAACTACTTCTGTGCAAATATGAATATAAACTTAAGAGAAGAGACCAACTAAACCTCTCGAGGATATTACATCAAAGTTAATAAGGTGGAAGAGAATGCATTTTAGATTTTATATTAACTTCCTTCAGACTAAGAACCATTTTTCCTTGCACTTCAGTTTCCATCTCATTAATTTATTAATAATTAAACATTTGAAAAATAAAAGATCTGTTATATCTCATATAACGTCAATCAATAGATTTCTAATTAATCAGCCTTAGGGCACGGAGAAGCAGTTGCTCCAGCAACTGTTTCTACTACCAGCAAATTTTAGTTGGAGAAATAGGGTTTAGTTGTTTTTCTGTTCCAGAACAGAAACCAGAGGCCAGCTGAGATTTTTCTTAGCACAAAGGCTGAATCTAAGGGGGCACCCTGTGAGCATCTCCAGCATCCTGGGCCCATGTATGTGCTCTAGGTGGATCCTGGTTTGTGGAGTGATGCATCCCATCCTCTTTTGACTGGCAAACCTGAGAGGACGGGCAGGGAAGGATCCATCCATGCTGCCAGCCTGTCTGTGGGGATGGTGTGATACTCTGTGCTGAGAGGTTAGTAAGGCATGGATACATTGCTCTAACCTTGCAGATCTCACAAGTCCCAGAGCTCACAGATCAGAAAAAACAGCAGAAGATGATGGGAAACATTCAGAAGGGAAAAATGTGCTGTAGGGCACAGAAGGAGCCTGTGGTGGTGTCAAAACAGAAAGACACAGTTTTCAAAACCTAGATTTGCCTGTTTCCAGGCTGAAGCTGTATAACTCTCCAACAGTTCAGAAATCTCCTGTGATTTGCTGGAAGAGAAGGTGTTAAAGGTATATTTCATCTTTTGATCCTGAAAGTGCTTTCTGATGTAACTTTGCCCCCATAAATAACCCCTACGCATGGAATTGAGAATCACATTCTCAAATTATAGCTCCTGATGTGTCAAGTGCCTCTGACTAAAGGGATCTCAGTCCATGGAAAATATCCCTAGAAAATCTTTCCAGACTGATCAGTGTGCTCTTTCACAGTCATTTAAAATAAATCTTTCCTGGCTAATAACTGGAAGGACAGCCGTGTGTATGGGGTGAGACTGCAGGAGCTCTTTGGCAGTCTCAAATTCTGCCTGCTAACGTGGTACTGAGGCTCCTCCTGTGGGGATCAGGGAGAAATACAAAGGATGAAAATACTAGAAATAAGGAGAAAAAGTGGCTGAGGAAGGAAGTGAAACACCAGCTAAACACTGAAGGATGGATGAATCACTCAATATCTCTGCCAAATGTATAAAACAAACCCAATAGCCGTCCTTCTCTTGCTACAAACCCTCAGAAGTTGCTGGTTTGTTTCTAGGTAACTTTTCTCCTTTGTGCTTTTTGTTGGAAGCAGTATCACCGATTCAGGCTGAAATCAGGATTGTGTTGGTTTGGGTCTTTTTACAGGAAAACACAGTCAGGTTAATGATGTGTGAGCTCCAGGAAAGCCGTGGCATCCCAGAGCTCAGGCTTTGCTGCCTTCCAGAAGGCAGCACAGAGTTGCTTTGCTGTGGCTCAGGTGTGACTCCTGCCACCCTTTCTGGGAATGATGTCTGCTGTGTCCTCCTGGAGAGGCCACACTGCCTGGTCACCATCTTTCCCCACTCTTACTTAACACTTCTCCATAGTGCAGGGGAGGTTTTCACAGTTACTCATCAGACCTAGGCAATGAAGCTTTGCAAATTTGGGTTTTCTCAGTATCCACCAAAGCACGTGGATTAGCTTGTCATAACCCCAGTAGTGACAGTGGTGACCCTGATCCAGATTGGGATGTATCATGAGGGTTGATTTATCATGGGAGTGGTATTGCACATCCAGGCTCTGCCTGAACTTCCATTTAAGAGGTTCATATCTGGAAATAAAACTTGCAGAGGCTGGTCTGTACAACAATGGAGAGGTAAGGACTAGGCTGTGCAGGAATAGAGGTAAGAGCCAAATGCCAGGAGGAACTTGGGCATCCCAAATTACATTTAGCTGGAGTATAGGGGTTGACAGTCAACCTTCCATAATGAAGACACTCAGCTGCTGCCATCCCTGAGGGTGGGAAGAGCTTCCTGATTTGCCCGTTGTTATTTACTCCAGTCTCTGACCAGTAATGAGCTCGGCACTAACTTAATTAGATAAATTATCAAGTCCTTCCTCTGATGAGCCCTGGGCGAGGTGGGTTTGGCAGCCAGACTCCTGCACACCTAGCACAGACCTGGTCAGGTCCAGCAGGAACAGGAGCTGAAGCTTCTGCTGCTTCCAGACCTCTGTGCCCAGGGACTGTGCCAGGCTGGGACCCCCACCCTTCCCACAGCAACTTCCACAGTGAGTGCCCATCCAGACACTGATGGGGGCTTAATTCCCTCCTGGAAAAAATGCCAGGGGTTGCCTGAACCAGCTTAATGCTTAATTTTAGTATCTGAGGTTTTTCTCTTTCTTTTTTTCCTTTTTCTTTACTGTATTGCCAAAGCCACAGATACAGTTCTCTTTCAAGACTTATGAAGTCATAGGGGAAAACAGTGAAGCTTTCAAAGAAACAAAGCATCCATTCCATAGGAATGCAGCATAAGCTTACTTAATACTTTTCTTTTTACATTATAGGATGATTTTTGTGAAACTTTATTCCACTTCTAATCTTGTAAAAAAGATAAATCAGAGAGAAAACATTCCAGTGCTTTGTGGACTGCTCACTTTTGCAAATCAATGGCAAAGATATTTTCTGAAATTCTGTATAAATTTAACTTTCACACATCTTACTGTTCTTAATTTTCTGCTGTTGTGCTCTGGGGCAGACAACTTAGCTCTGCATAAGAGGAAGTCAAGAGCCCAAGAGACGAATTTTAATTAGAAGGCAATCAAACCACCAGATGGCTCTCTGATGTCTTAAATCTACACTTGGGTGAAATAAATTGACTTTTCTTAAAAACAGTGCTAGAGTAAATTTTAAACAATGCCCCAAAGCTGAAACATAAAGTAGTTCTGTATAGTTGTGAGAATAATTGGTAGACTCTGAGGCATTTGTCAGTATTATATTTGTTTAATGAAAACATTAATGTTTGAATTACTGGTTGCTTTCACACTGTGCCCTGTGATCTATTCCCAGTATGACTGTTTTAAAATTCTTTTAATGTTTGGGTTTAGTTGTACCAAATTATGGAAAATAAACAAAAAATAAGTTAATTCTTCCAATTTTCTATTTCAATGTTGTGTTCATTATGACAACATTATGAGAACGGAGAACTTGGTCTGAACCCTGCAGCACTGCAGGATGTGGGATGGGTATTTCCCAAGAGGGGTGATAAGGGCAGGGGGCAAGGTGAACTCCCCAAATCAGTGATCTGTGAGGAGAGGTGGAGCACAGTACAGAAGAGGGATAAGCTCTGCCCATTATCAGTACCCTAAAGCAGGAGAGGAAACCTTCATCAGAGTGACAGGGCAGAGCAGCACAGCAGAGAGGAGACCTGGGAAGTCTGTAATACCACACTCACTGTATTGGGGCCTGCTGAAATCACTCATATCTATTTTATCTAGGTGGTTGCATTTGTCTTTCCCTGCAGCTGGGGCTCTTCACAGAGTATTTGTGGGATCACATCTTTATTCTGTACCCCATATGTTGTATGAGGACCTCAAGGCCAAAATCAAAGTTTCTTTTTAGTCAGGGGATAAAATGCCAGTTGACTGCAGGGGTTCAAAGCTCAGCATCTCACTGCTTTTTTCAGTATGGATATTGAAATTTACTGTCTTGCATTGGCTGGTGGCTCATGTGCCAGCCTGGACCAGATGCTGTCAGAACCACACTGTCCCTACCCAGAGCTGCTGCCCTGCGGTGTTTGCATCTGCTGCAGCAGGAGGGAATATCCTGAACCATGGCTGACTGTTCTGCAGTGGGTTCAGCTGCTCTCTCTAGTTTGGCAGCTCACTCTGGGTTTCTAAATGATCTATATTTTTGTGCCTATAAATAACAACGACAGCAGAAATTGTGACTATTGTTGTGCTGTCTGTCTCTGGAGCAAGCCCAGTCTTGTGATCTCACTGCTCCACCAAGGAGCTGCTGCTTTTCTTCGCAGTCTCTGCGTGGCATTCCAGCCTGATATTTTGTGGGGGTCTTGATCTCAGGGTGGCCAAGAGGTCCAGTGCAGAAACTTGTGAGTCCCAAGGTGGGTCTAACACTTTAGGGACAACCTTATTGCAGCAGCAATGCCATTTTCTCTGCTGGGCCAGGTTTGTGGTGGTGTCTGTGTGGGACGTGCACACCATGGTTGTGTGATGAACACATCAGACTGAGGCCCAGAACCTGGAATCTCTTGTACTCGACCCAAGGGATATCTGTACTTGCAAGCTGAAATGTTTTGGGATGTGGTTGTTATTCTACAACAATATTGTTAGTCCATTATATTGTCAGTGTCTGCTTGAATCTGAAAACACTCATTAATTAACATGTTCTCTCCTGGGTGACCGTGTCCTTAAGGATGCTGAACTGCAGAAAGAATTGTAATAATGCAGCTTGGTTCTGCATCTTCAGACAGGGCTTTGGGCAGCTCTGAAACTCAAGTTCAGCTGGTTTTGTGTCAGAACTTTCAGCCTTGGGAGCACTGGGCTCTCAGGCATTGCCCTGTGGGAGGCTTGGACACCTCTGCATTCAGGTGGCCCTTAAGGAAGGACCTTGCAGCACAACAATAATAAGAACAATTATTAAAAAAACCCCAAATCATAAAAATATCAGCTCCATTTTTGCAATAAATAGTTTATTTTAATGGAGTATTATACAGAGGTGCTTTTAATGCACTGGAATACACTGTAACAAAAAGCAGTTTAACAAGAGGTTTCCAGCCTGGTGCTTAACAGCTGCAACAGGGGAAACATTTGGCATTTCTGTTTTCCTAACCTCCTGAGAACACACCAACGAGATTCCTCTTAATTGAACCCTTAAACTTTTAATGCAGTCCCTGGACTGATATGCATTTGCCCTATGTTTTACTTAGCTATTAAATGGTTGACTAAGGCCTTTACTTGGCCTATTAAACTGAATTGATGACATTTTAATATTGCACAGGGAATACCACAGGCCAAATAGAAAACAGACATCTGTGGCACCGAGACGGGTCAATTCTGGCACTAGGCTGAGGACCTGGACCAGGGAGCTGAGCTCTTGCAGCCACAGCAGCAGAAATAACACAGCAAGAGCAGGAGAGCATTTTCATCAGTGGCTTTGGATGTTCATACCTGGCTGTAACTCTCATTATTTAAGGGCTGCCTAAAGCACTTCATAAATCAGTGTGAAATCTGTTTTCCATACTGGTCTGTAGCACATGATGAGAGTGAATGGCTTTTTCCATTGCATAAATACACCTGGTTTTCCTGCTGGAGAGATGGACACACTCTGGCAGCAAGGCCAAACTCAGCATGGTGACTTTTCCTTTGGTTATGGAAGATGTGGACTAAGATTACCATCTCATAAGAACATGACAGGATGAACATATTTCTTAAAGGGACTAATCTTTCTCCCAAAGGTTAAAGGAACAACTGACAGTCACTGTAATGGGCCCTGTAACTTTCCATGACATTGGCATCAATACAGCAGTCATGATGCTGAGGAAGTGTTACCGTGCTGAGGGAGTCTTGAGTTATTTTCTGAGAAGTGAAATATTTCAGAAGTATGGAAAACATCCTGTGGTTTAAGGCACTTTCCAAGAGTTGAATCTATTGACTTGATTCCCCTCTCCTCTCTTACATCTGGAACAGGGGGCAGAGCTTGTGCCCCAAGTCCTGGGAGCTTTGCTGCTCACAGTTGTCACACCTTGACCTGCTGCCAGCAGCAACACCTGGGTTATCCAAACCCTGTTTCCCTCTCCAAGGACCTAAACCCCTCTTTAGAGTCATCCTTCACTGGCTTGCCCAAAATTGCAGAAGAAACGTGTGGCAGAGCAAAGGTTAAAGGCAGATCCCCAAGGTGAAGCTCTTGCCTTGGCCATGCCTTCATGTTTGTTGCACAGTAATGTTATTCTAATACTTATGCATCAGTGTGGAGGCTCCAAGGTGGTGGGAGGCAACAGCTTGACAAAAGTAAGGACCATAAAAAAGCTCTCATGGGTTATATGCACATATAGGGCATAGAGTCTTAAAAAAAAAAAAAAAAAAGGTTAAAATAGTGTTATTTTTCAGCTAAGTGTGTTGGGCATAATTTTTCAGATGCTATTGCCAAAATCTGGACACTCAGGATTGCTGTGCAGGGCTGATGAGCCCTGTAACCAAAGTCTGCATTTTATTTTTGTCCATGAGTTTTTTGCAATGTGCTTTGGCTACCATATTAGGGGAAAAAAAAAACCCTGTGTCCATCCATTTTATTAACTCCCTAATGTTCTTAGTACAAATCACACATCCAGGGTTTTATTTGGTAGATTATTTTTTAGGTTTGATCAGTTTGGAATGGAGGAGGAGGTTTTGATTTTAATTTTCACATTTCTGTATATTTAACATATACAACAGATGCTTAGGAGCCAGGATTTAAGATATTGGGATACTCCAGGGCCTAGGAGTATCCCTACAAAATGAAAAAGGAAGATTGCAAACTTATTTTTTTAAGTCACTACCAAATCCATGAAATTATGAGATCATGTCGTTTTGTTGCCAGGAATGCCCAGGATCTTAATATATCCCATACTTACTAAGTAGAGAGCAATTAAATATTAATGTCAAGGATTCCCTATGGGATGTACTGACCTGTTGGGGTGGCAGTTCAGACCAGCTCAGCACGACCCTTTGGATGCTCCAGAAGTGGGATCAGGCCCCAAACCACTTGTGCTGGCACACAGCTCATCTGTGGCCAGCGTGCCTGGCAGAAAGCTCCCTCCTGGAGTCATGTCCTGCCCTGGGTCTCCCCAGGAGCAGCAAGGCTGGGCTGGGAGAAGTGGTTCCATGGCTGTAGCCTGAAGCTGATGCAGTTTTACAGCTTGTATTTCTGCTGTTGGTTGGGGCTTGCTCATGAATGGGATTTTACAGGGCAGTTTAAGTATGAAATGTGAAACTCAGGGAAATTATACCCTTTACGATCCCCAGGGGGTAGGGCTCAAGGAAGAACTTTGCACAGAGCATGGCTAACAGGAGGCATCAGCAAAGTTTCTTTGAGGCTTTGGGATAATCCTGTTGGATGCTTAGGAGGCTGGGGAACTTGAGGGGAATGAGGTTCATGTCTTCACTTTTTACCCACTCTGCCTTGGGATCAGGCTTGCCAGGAGCTGCCTGTGGGGTGCCACTCCTGGGAGAGGGATGTTTAGGATTCTGTCATGTGGGATGGGCAGGAGTGTCACTGTGCCCTGCCCCAGCAGATGACCCAGGTGTTTGCTGTGGGACAGAGAAGAATCTTTGAACATCACTGTATTGGACTTCTAGTGCTGGATGTAACTCCCACAGATTTCTGCATGTGAGACAGTCTGGTTAAGCTTTTCTCCATTTTCCCAGCTAACTGTGATTATTTGTTATATCAATCATGGGTTTACTTTTTACAAACATAAGCTTTTACAGCTTGTCACTAATCCATCCATTAAAAATTATTACAGACATAGACAAGGCAATTGTAACACAAACTCCTAAAATACTGAGCATGACCTGTGAGGGTTGGCTTCTTGGCATCGATTCACTCTTCTGTCTTGAAAATAAAATTACACTACTTGTGCTGATTAACGAAGAAATAGCTGGAGCCTTGCATTTTCTGTGTCAAGGAAAATGTAACGTGTTAGAATAGATGGCAGCCTTGGAGCAATAATGTATAAATGGATATTTAAAATCTCTCCCCAGGCCAAGGGACAGTCCCAGTAAAAAACAGAATGCCTGGCACTTGTCCAACCTGGTTTGTTGAAACACAGGAGCAAATAGCCGTCATTATAAATAACAGAACCATAAAATCTACCCATTTTTTCTGTAGTCTTCATTATTAGCATGAGCATGTGTCTGTTTTCATCTCTGTGATTATATTCTTGGAAATTGTCTCTGTGATGAATTGATGATTTCCATTAGAAACATCTCCATGGCCTGGACTAAAACAGACACCAGCAAGGCAATAATTGAAGAATTATTAAAATAAACCCTGAGGCACATTTATGTTATGTAGGATATTCTGGAAACTTTCTCTTCTGTGAGCTCTGCTCCTACTAGATCTTTCAATAAATACTTGCCTTCCTGGAAGGCTGAGATTTATTTCCTTCTACAGGCAGTACATTCAGCTATTGCATAGAATCAAAGCAGTAAATATGTGGCTGTGACACCTAGTTTTAGTGCCAGGCAGTCAACGCAGACTGAGCAAGCACAGGGTGTAGGCAGGATCTCCCTTTCTGCTCTCTCCATGCCCAGATGGTTTCCCTCATGACTTCCCAGCATTTTTGGAGGCTGTCCTTTCTGCAGGCCAGGTTTGCCTTTGTTTCATTTGTTGCTGATGGTGCCTCATTCCTCCCATCTCTCCTGGGGATGCCATGGACAGCATTTCCTTGAGGAGCTCATCCCATGGTAGTTAAAGAGCAGAAATTACATGAGCCATCCTGTTTCACATGCCTGAATTCTGAGGGGTTTTTGAGAGTATCGAGAATTAGGACCAGATGCCTTTTTTTTTTTTCTTTTTTTTTTAAAAGAAACTGCCTCTTTTATACATCATAAATCTTCCCTCAAGGCCGTGAGAGAATATCTGTGCTGCCCACCCTCCAGCCAAACCACAATAAATCAGTGGGTCCTGCTGGTCTCTGCTGTGCCTTATCTGTGCAAAGGGCTCAGCTTGGAAATTAGCTGTTGCTAATGGGAGAGGGCAGCTGGCCATCTGCAAATAAACACGAAGCTTTCGTAGCCTGTGCTGTTCCTGGCCCATCAGCCATGCACAGGCAGCATCATGAACCCACCCACAGGCTTTGTGCATGGAGGGAGCTGGGAAGGAGTGGGTGATATGAAAAATTTGGGTTCATACGTAGGTGAAGGCCTCAAGTGGGACACACCAAGGAGAGCTCAGCAATCGTGGGTCGCAGTGAGATTTAGACCAGTGTGTTTGCCATAAACTGCTTTTGACAGGTTTGATCTGGCTCTGTGTTTAGTTCATCCTCATTCACCATGGCCTGTGTCCACTGTCCCCCTATAGAGGTGACTGGACAGGAGATCAATCAATTTATGTACAATCCTTAGGTTTCCAAATTCAATACCTCCATCTCCTGTTCTTTCAGTGACATTACAAAGTGTCCTCTTGAAACTGAATTTACTGGCTCAATACATAGTACTAAAATTCTCTTAACAGTCATGTAAGTTTTATTTAGCTGAGATTTCATCCAAGCTGCAAGAACTTAGATTGATGTGTCTCTACACCACTCTAAATTGCAGAAATTCACTCTTTGCTGTGGAAAACAAGAATATCTTGATTGAGCAGCAGTGAGATAAACTCACAAGATGAAGTGATTAAATGGTGTTGAGAAGTGAGTAATTTGAAACTGTATATTCTGTTTAGGTTATTGTGCTGGGAAACTCAAATTGGCAAATCTAAACCACTACAGTTATATTTGATTCAATTCTGAAATACAGGTACCTAATATTGGTCAATATCCTGTTCAGGAACAGCTAGTTCATTATTGATGTATATGTAAGTGAAGATACTTAACGTGATAATTTAACATTCCAAATGGAGAACTGGAAATGAGCATTTCCAGTTTCTAGTTAGCTCTTCTCAATGGATATCTTCTCAGGTGGCTGTTGAATATAACTTTTTCAGAGGGAAACTTCAGATAGAAGCAAAAAGAATGAGGTTACCAAAACCTAAATAAAGGTCTCTAATACAGCTAAGAATCTGCAGGCAGTGTTGAAAGGGTTCCAGTGACAAAGCATCCGAAATTATCATTGGAAAAAAAACTCAGCGTAATTAGTCAGTGTAATTAACTACTGGACAAAGCAGATAAGGGATTAGTGGTGTCTTCTAAGTCAAGCCTGTCTACACTGCTAAATGATAATCTTTTGTCCATCCAGGAGCAATGGATCAGAGGCAAAATCATACTGTCTTTGTTTTGTCTGGGGTCAGATCAGATTATTGTAATGGCTTTAAAATCTGTGAATCTGTCATATTTGATTTTAAGTGAATGAATCAAAAGACTCCCTTAATGTAGGTATGCACATTCAGACCTGAGCTGAGTGAATAATTCAATAATTACTTTGATGAGCACAAACATAAGAACACGAGCACAGTTTTATTGGGTCATACCAGAGATTCATCTGTTCCAGGATGGCTCTTCAGATGACAAAGGCTTTTGTCTTAAATCCACCACCTGCTAATTCCATTAGGTCCCCCATTTCTCATCTGTGGTGTGAAATAATTCTTTATATTTCCTTTGCCCATGCTCCATCCTTCTCATGAACGGTTTAGTGGTGGACTTGGCAGTGCTGAGTTAATGGTTGGACTTGATGATCTTAGAGGTCTTTTCCAGCCTAAATAATCCCATGTTTCTGTGGAGCTATGATTCTGTAGAGTGTTCTCCTCTGCCATCTCTTTTCTTTGTAAAACACATGCTCTCTGTTCACAGAGAAGCTTTCTGGTCCTCCTTGCTTTCCTTCTCTCTACTTCCCCAAGTTTGATTGTGCCTTTGGCCAAAGCATCTTGAGGACTCTTTCCATAAAGATCATCAAGGTGGGATTTGTCCAAATGAACACAGAAATGGACATTTCTGCTCCTCACACCCCAGACGTGCTCCCTTCCTTGCGCTGGCTGGAGGAAATGAGCGTGGTAGTTCTCACACAGGTGCTTATTGTCCAGACTTGCAAGATTTGGTGAGATGAACTTTGTCAAAAGCATTGAAAATGGGAGAGTTCCATTAACGTTTTGGAGGACAAATTTTTTCTGTTTTGCACTCATTTTTCTCCTAAACTTTTTGCTTGATTTTTCATGGCCACAGAGTATTTCAGGGAATTGCCCTTGATAACTCCAACATATATTTCAACTCCAGTGTGTATTTCCCAATGTTTATAGAAATTGTATATTCTAAAATAATGCATATAGAATAAAATGGGTTTTTCCTTGTACTTGAATTGCACATTTCTTCAGAAATACTTCATTATAAGCAATTGGAATTCTGAAGCTTTCTTTGTCAATTCTCTGCAGCTTTCTTGACACTCAAAATTCGTTGAGCATAATAATGACATATTAAATATATTTATATATATATAAATATAAACAGATAGTTGTTGCAACAGTTTGATAAAAAAAGATACTTATATAACTTAGAATTAAGTTGATCTGTTTGTTTTTAATATTTAGCGCTCAATTTATTGTTTCTACAAACTGCTTGGCAAGTTGATATTTGCAACAATGTATCTTGATAAGTTGACAGCATTTCTCCTTTTGTTTTTGTTCAAAATAAATTTTCCAGGGTTGTATTTCTCTAGGACAAAGGGATGACTCAGTATTGTAAATCCTACAGATAAGCTGAAAAAAGTAGAATTTATGTGAGATACAGGGGACGTAAGAATCTTCAAAGCTCGCTCTGCACTGAGACAAGTGTTAGTCAATACTATCTTTACATTGGCTGTTTCTATGATGACATTTGCCTGCAAACTTACTTGAGAGAAAGCAAGTGGAAAACAATTCAGTTTCAGAAAGAGGAATATACTCACCACCCCAGCTTTCTGTTAATTGTATTTCACTGAAAAGCTGAGCTGTTTAAGCTCCAGCTGAGAGTGACTTTATTGCACTTCCCTGTGCTCCTTTTCGTTATTTAGGACAATTCTCCTAAATTGTCTGCATTCACCTTGTATTTCAAAATTGTTTACTATACATTGCTTAATTTATAGTATCTGTTTTTGGTTGCATCAATTTTCAGTATTTTTAGGTCTGTTCTTCCTAGTTAGTGCTGGCAGGACATCGAGGTTGGTTTCCATTGGAAAACAAGTCAAAAGGAAAATAAACCAAACCTATTAGTGCTGAAACATGACCTAGTTTTAAATTGTTGTCAGGTGAGGAATCTCCTCCAGATTTTAACTATCCGCTTATTTTATGGAGAGATGGAGAAATAAGACAGCAGTTAGGAAATACATGGTTCCAGCCCTCAGATACTGGAAAAATTTGTATTTTTGTATTTTGAGCAGTGGTTTGTCTACAGAGCTGTACTTTTATGTTTCCCAGAAGCAAAGTGAAAAAGATTGAGGCAACAAGATTATATATATATATATATATATATATATATATATATATATATATACACACATACATACAACGAGCAAAAGTGGTCTGATTTACTGACATCCCACTGAAGGAAGTGAATAAACCAGTGAGCAATTTCTTCTCTTAAAACTATGCTTTTGAGGTATTTAATACATACTGTATATTTTTTATGACATTTTTTAAAATGCTGGTATTTCCACTGTTGAATACACTCTTTTCAGGGATGTGGTGATACCAAACTGTTGACTGACACAGGTAAAAGTCACCACTTCTGAGCTTCAGCTTTGCCTTTCCATTTAATGCAGAACCATGAAGATAAACAGGCTGAAGTGCCAACCTCTGTCATAGAATCATGGAACAGTTTGGGTTGGAAGGGGCTTCAAAGGTCACCCAGTCCTACCCTCCTGCAGTGAGCAGGGACAGCTTCAACTACATCAGGTTGCTCAGAGCCCTGTCCAACGTGACCTTTAATGTTTCCAGGGATGGGACAACCACCACCAGTCTGGGCAACCTGTGCCAGTGTTTCACCACCCTCCACAGGTCCTTTTTCAAATGCCAAGGAGCCCCTTTGAGTGTGATCCACCTGCTAATCCTGGGATGATTCACTGATTCCTGTGGAGGTACCAATCAAACTGTAGGAGCTCAGAAGAGCAGAATAAAGGATGTGTCCATCTTCTGCCCATCATGGTGTTTCCAGACCTCAGCAGAGTGCTGGAAATGTGAAATTTTGCTATGATATTTCTTAGGATCTGACTGTGTGGTGATGTTTTCAGT